>NC_086445.1:254810327-256271577 GCF_028390025.1 Pseudophryne corroboree
GTTCCAAAGCCTATTATCTGTATTATATCTAGTATACTTGTAAAAGAGTAACACAGTACAAATGATACACTACAATATAACAAAGACTTCCTAACCAAACACCTAACTAAGGGATAAACTACAATACTATCCTGGCCTAACACAATACAATACAATACTATAAAGTTTAGTCTAGGGGAGTTACGAGAGAAAAGAGAAAATAGAGAGAGAGAAATAGACACAGAGGGAGAGAGAGGAATTGGCTCACAGAAAGACAATGATTACGGAGAGAACTTACGCACAAAGGGTATGATCGCCTGCGCCTCGATATCCAGCTCCCGATTATCAGCAGATAACCGTTGATGAGAGAGTGAGAGCTGGATGTGGTCGGCCTGCCTATTTATGCCCCACACACAATGCAATCTCCTGGTCCTACAATCCTTCAGTTTATTGGACACAGGAATTCGGCCCTGTACTGTAACCAAAGGTCATAGGTTGATTCATACAGGTGGGCTGTGCTGAGTTTAAACGGCTCAGGTGGGTGGGAAACTGGGTTTCCCGCCGCATACCTGAGTATGGGTAAATAATAGAAATGGACATAAACTTCTTATGTTCATAACTATTCGCACGAGCGATTAATACGCTCCAAACCAACACCGGAATATTGCTAATTAAATACTCTTCCGATGGGTACCAAATACTGCTGTATGACTCCTGTTAGACCCTTCGTGCAATACAAAGAGGGACTCCTCCGCTCAGGGACATTCTATCTAAACCAAACTTACAGAAACTATTGAGGGGAACATGATCTATAAACGACATTAATTGTGAACTTTTGTAACGAATGAGTCGCACGCTACGATCACATAAACTCTACCGTAAATGCGCATACTGCGCGTGCGAGTGCACGCTATTGCGGGTATGCGCTTCCACGGGAGAGCATACGCATGCGCAGCACGGACCAGTGTGCGGTGCAAATATGGCAGTGTGCATTGAGACATTTTTCTGACTTCGACAGTCCACCCTTTGGCAGTCAATAATAACTGCCACAAAATATTTAAGGAGAAAAATGTAAGTCAGGGGTTAATTGATTTCCATGGTGGGGAAAGGAGGAAGAATGGAGTAGGTGTGAAGAGAGTATGACCTAGTGAGAAAGCAGGAGCATGTGTGTATGAGTCCATGTTTGGGGGGGTCATGTATCATCGTGCCGTACGTGTGGTAAATCAAGCTTCGAGGTATTGCGAAGTATACATTTGAATTCCTTCTTATCCTGTGGTACAGGTCTGTGGATGGGCTGTCAAACTCTACCGAGCTCATTTCGGCTGTGGTTGTAACACAATGGGGATGCACATTTTAGTTGATGATACATGAATTGGGGGGGTATGTGGTTGCTGCTATCTGTGCCTGTATTCCCTATCGACTATGTGTGTTATTACCTGAGGGTTGCAGAGATGAAGATAAAGAACACTTACGAAAAATGCAATGATATTCTATGTCAGGTTAATGTACGTTCGTCGATTGAGGTCTTGATTGGTGTCGTTTGATTGCAGTCTTCTTCTTTGTGCTTTTGCTCATAAATCGTGAGTAAAGCAAACAACGTCCATGGATTTACAAAAAATGTTGGGCTAGCGTGATTTTAAAGTTCCTAGGGAAACTGGGGTACCCATGGCATTGTCCATAAAATCTTGTATATCAGGTCGTCTGCTCTTCTTCTTTCCATCTTTCCGTTGTCGGCCCCTTGGCTCATCAGGTCCTTCGTCTACGTGGGTCTTTGTACCTCGGAGGAAAACATAGAAATGGGTGAAAGACGGACCGTATACTCATTACATCATTACGTCATGGTTTCTAGCATTGGGTCATAAATCAAATCCAGGTTAATTACAGTTTCCTCACTCCTCAAGCTCATCACTTTCGTACTTTGTTTACACCTCATCAAAGCCTGCCCGCATCTAAATATCAATCCAATAGATATAACAACACCTAAGATACACAGGAGAAACTTTCCAACATCCATTATGACTCCTTGAGCCCACTCTCCCAAACCGGAGAACCAATTTCGCGGGTTCAACCATGACACCCAACCAGTCAGCTCATTACCTACAGCAGCAAGGGTGAGATTGTGTTTCCGACGAAATTCCCACTTTAATTGCAGAATATCGTCCATCTTTTGGTCTATGACCTCTACCGGATCCTCGGTGTTATTTGTGATATACGTGCAACACTTTATACCGTACTGTGTTGCCAATGTAACACAATATCCGCCTGTTACTGCTGTAAGGTAATTAAGAACCATCCTATGCTGAACTAGTTCTGTTTTGTAAGCTTGAAGTTCTCTTCCAGTGTATCTAAACGTGTCATCATACATTTCAGTGATATTATCTAACAAATTGGCGAGTGCGGAAATGTATTTATAATTCATCACTCCTCGAGCGGTACGAGTGAAATCTAACGCTACCAGAACCTGAATCCCGGTGGATTCATGGATAAGATCAGAGGCCGGATGCTCTAACCTTTCTGACAGTTGTCTTTTAACTCGGTGTTCGTAGTGAGTGTGAGTATAAGGAGCTTGGGCACCACGGTGTATGTCCTTCATTTTGTCATGTGTTACAGTCATCACTTCAGGCAATACTTTTCCAATATAACACAATCCTTCAGAGTTTGGGGCAAGCCACTTGTACGCCTTTCTCCCGCATATGAAATATGCATCATCGGGGAGAACATAAGGGACGGAGAAGGACATGACCATGTTACAAACCTTCCAGGTGAAATCTCCTGACCCTAATTCTTCCATCTGTCTAATACATGTATCGGTTTGTACGATATGTGCACAGTATCCTGGTGATACCTCTCCAACTTTAGTAATTCTATTTCCTAAGGTATACCTATACCGGAAAGATTTTCCTCTACTGGCTATGTGGCGTACAAGCTCTGTATCTGTAGGCATTCTATCTGCTCTGTGTGAAAAGGTCATGGTAAGGTTGCTCCATGACACTTCCCAATTTCCCGGTTTTCTAGGATTGGAGATGTTAAAACATAAGAGGGACCTATCCACATGGTATTGGTGGAGCTTCAAACTGGGAGGGCTGGAGATGTTAAACCTCCGGTCCACCGGTCTCCCACCACTTAGCTCAAGTACCTCCCCTAACGTTAAAGGAAATGGTACTAGCCCTGATTTGCTGTGACCCTGAGGTACTTGAGAGCATACCCAACAATCTGTTTGGTTCAACACGTTACCCACTAGAGAGTGATAGTCACTCAATGGATGCCGGTCCATATGGATATTAAAACTAGATTGGCATTGCTTTATGCATCCATCTTCAACCAGATTACCACAGAGCCTACAGATACAATTTTCCTCAGCTAACAATCCATCACAATTTCTTCTATCGGATCGTTTTCTGATACTCGCCTTTGCTTGTTGGATTGGTTGATCTTGGAAAACTACGCCTCCATCATCATAATCGGAACCCATTCCAGAACCTCTCTCGACCTCTATGGTACTCTCGCCGGAACAGACTGCTCTGGTCAACATCATGGTTAACATCAAAATCCGGATCACAGTCTCTTTGGGCAAGTCCATCTTTGAGGAGGAAATGGAGAAGAATGAGAAAGGGGAAAAAGAAATATCAAGGGAGAAGGGATGGGAAGTGGAGAAAAACAATAAAAGGGAGAAGGGAGTCGACAACTGCTTTCGATCTTCAAGGCTCAGGTGCCGCCTCAGTCCTCCTGGAACAGACACTCCAGTGATACAACCTCTACCGTCTGTTCCTTATCACGGGACTTCTCTGGGTCAGCAACCTTCTTGCAGTGGGATGAATGGACCCAAGTCTCTCTCTCAGCAACCTTCAATGCTGTGGTGCTAGTCAATAAGACCTGGTATGGTCCTTCCCATCTATCAATAAGACAACCTGAGCGTAGAAAATTTCGTATCATTACATAATCCCCAGGTTCAATGTCATGACAATTACTATCTGGTAAATCAGGAATCACCAACTTCAGATTATCATTTTGACTCCTCAACTGCTTACTCATGTTAATCAAGTACTTTACAGTTACTTCATTGTTACATTTCAAATCATCCTGAGGGTTAATCATGACATGCGGTTGTCGACCAAACAGAATTTCAAAAGGAGACAGATTAAGAGGGGACCTGGGAGTGGTTCTGATGCTATACAAAACAATGGGTAAAGCTTCTGGCCACGTCAATCCTGTCTCTGCCATTACTTTACTCAATTTATTTTTAATAGTGCTGTTCACTCTTTCGACCTTCGCACTCGCCTGTGGACGGTACGGAGTGTGCAGCTTGCTATCAATTCCCATCAACTTACACATTCCTTGAAAGACATCACCTGTAAAATGGGTACCCCTATCACTTTCAATGATTCTAGGGATACCATATCTACATACAAATTCCTGCACAATTTTCTTAGCTGTAAACATAGCGGTATTTGTAGCTGCTGGAAAAGCTTCGACCCAATTCGAGAAAACATCTATACAGACAAGTACATACTTTAAGTTTCTACATGGGGGCAATTGGATGAAGTCAATTTGTATTACTTGGAAAGGGCCGCCGGCAGGTGGGATATGGGAGGGTTCTGTAGGTATTGCCTTTCCAATATTCTTTCTCAGACAGGTAAGGCATGACATTGCTCTTTTACCAGCATGAGAGGAGAATCCTGGGGCGCACCAGTATGCTCTTACCAATTTGCACATCCCCTCCTTGCCTAGATGAGTCAGCCCGTGAGCTGCTTCAGCCAGACATGGAAGGTATGCCCTGGGGGCCACTGGTTTACCATGTCCATCCGTCCAGAGCCCTGAGGGCTCCTGGCCATATCCCTTTGCCTTCCAGACTGCTCTCTCTTGAGTGGAACACAAACTCTGCATCTCACACAACTTCTGTGTGTTGATGGTATTAAATACCATCAACTGTGTGGTGTCTGTCCGTATGGGGGTAGCAGCTGCAAGCTTTGCAGCTTCGTCTGCTCGGCTGTTACCAAGGGATACTGGGTCTTGGCTATACGTATGTGCTTTACATTTGATAACAGCCACTCTGTCGGGTTCCTGTATCGCTGTTAGAAGCCTTTTTATATACGCTGCATGCGCTATCGGTGTGCCAGCTGCCGTCATGAAATTTCTGAGCCGCCATAGGGCTCCGAAATCATGGACTACCCCGAACGCGTATCTAGAATCGGTGTAGATATTGGCAGACTTACCCTTAGCCAATTCACATGCTCTGGTTAGGGCGACCAGTTCAGCAACCTGGGCTGAGTGAGGTGGGCCTAGCGGTTCCGCTTCTATGGTGTCTTGGTCATCTACGACTGCGTATCCAGTACACAAGTCTCCCGAGTCTGACTGTCTGTGACAACTACCGTCCGTGTAGAACGTGAGTTCTGCATCTTCTAGTGGATTGTCACTGATGTCAGGCCTTGCGGTAAAATTTTGGGTCAAATATTCCATACAATCATGTGCATCCTCCTTTGTATAAAATCCTCCTTCCCCATCACTCTCACCTCCCACCCTTTGTGCCTGTCCAGGCACACCTGGGAGAAATGTTGCAGGGTTTAATGCGCTGCATCTCCTTATGGTGATGTTTACTGGGGCCATTAATGCCAATTCCCATCTCGTAAACCTTGCTGATGAGACATGTCTGGTTTGGGCAGAATTTAATAAGGCAGATACTGCATGTGGTGTATGGATTGTGAGGTTGTGGCCTAGCACGACATCTTCGCTTTTCGTCACTAGCAATGCTATCGCCGCAACGCTACGCAAGCATGTGGGGAGGGACCGCGCTACCGTATCTAGCTGAGCGCTGTAGTATGCAACTGGCCTGCTGGCGTCACCGTGTTTTTGTGTTAGTACACCTGCTGCGCACCCAGCACTTTCTGTTCCGTATAGTTCAAAGGGTTTCCCATAGTCTGGCATACCTAGTGCAGGTGCCTGCGTTAGACACTGTTTGAGTCTCTCAAATGCCGTTTCAGATTCGTCTGTATGCGAAATCCGATCAGGTTTGTTTGAGGAGACCATTTCCTGCAGAGGTAGTGCCAATATGGAAAACCCTGGGATCCAATTACGGCAATACCCACACATTCCTAAAAACGTTCTGATCTGTTGCTGGGTTTGTGGTAGTGTCATGTCTCTAATGGCTTGGATTCTATCAGCGGTCAGGTGTCTCAGTCCTTGTGTTAGACAGTGTCCCAAATATTTTACCTTAGCTTGGCATAATTGCAACTTGTCTTTGGAGACCTTGTGACCTGTGTCTGAAAGATGAAACAGGAGCTGTTTCGTATCTTTCAGGGATGCCTCCAATGAATCAGAACACAGTAGTAGATCATCCACATACTGTATCAACACTGATCCACTTTCTGGTTGAAAAGACTGTAAACAATCATGCAAAGCCTGAGAAAATATACTTGGACTATCTATGAAACCTTGGGGTAATCGAGTCCACGTGTATTGGACTCCTCTGTATGTGAATGCAAACAAATATTGACTGTCAGGGTGCAGAGGTACCGAAAAGAAAGCGGAGCAGAGGTCAATAACAGTGAAAAATTTGGCAGTGGGAGGAATTTGCATTAGGATGACAGCTGGATTAGGCACTACGGGGAACTGACTCTCGACTATTTTGTTAATCCCCCTTAGATCCTGCACTAGCCTGTAACCCCTCCCCCCACTCTTTTTAACAGGGAAGATGGGACTATTTGCTGTGCTGGACGTTCTTACTAGAATGCCCTGTTGTAGCAAGCGCTCTATTACGGGAAAAACTCCTAACTCCACCTCTGGCTTCAGAGGATACTGTGGGATTTTTGGAGCTATCCTACCATCTTTTACTTGCACTACTACTGGAGCTACGTTTGCCATTAATCCAGTGTCTTGTCCATCTTTTGTCCAAAGTGAATCTGGTATCTGAGATGTCATCTCTTCTACCTGGGATGGATTCCTATTTGTCATAATGGAATGTGACATTAATTTTGATGGGGAGTCTAACATATCTCGTACTTCTTGAGCGTGATTCTCAGGTATGTCCAAGAATACACCTTCAGGAGTACAATAAATGACGCAACCCATTTTACATAGTAAGTCTCTTCCCAGGAGATTGGTCGGTGCCGATGCAGCCAGCAAAAAGGAATGCTTGGTGTGCAGAGGCCCTATTGTAATCTCGGCTGGTTTGCTAACAGGGTAGTGCTGGACTACTCCTGTTACTCCTATGGCTGGAACTGTCCTACCAGTGGTTCTCATGCCCACTGTCGAATTTATCACTGACTTGGCCGCCCCTGTGTCTACAAGAAAGTTTAAAGTTTTACCAGCCACATTGATTGCAATCTCTGGTTCGCTTCCAAGACTGGCAATCAATTTAACTGGTTGCAGATTACAGGTATGGCCACACCCCTATTGGGTATGCTGACCGCCCTGAATCCCATTGGCAGCAACTACTTGTGCGGGGGTTAGCTGGGAACTACCAGAGGCATGCCAATCTCTGTTTGGGGGATATCTTTTTGTTTCCCCTGTATGTGGCTCAAAACTCCGCCTCTGTGGACCCTGCTCCCAATGTCGTGTGTGGTGTTGTTGTCTAGGGGGTTGAAAAGATCTTTGTACATTTCTTACTCTACAGTCTCGTGCAAAATGTCCTGGTTTGTTACAAGAAAAACATGTTATCATACTTGCCTTATCCACAGGATTCGGTGGTACATACGCAGGCTGCCTTGTGGTCAGCGCCTGTATACTTACGGACATCAACTTATCACTTTGCGACTCCCTGTGCCTAGTGATGTTTTTGTCGTGATCAACAGCAGCCTCTCTCAAAGTGGACACTGACAGACCTCGCCAGCATGGCTGCGTGGTCTGTACCCTAGCCTTTAATGTTTCTTTCAAACCATCCATCAGTACAGATACTGCTACTTCTCGATGGTTTGGGTTGGTCTTTATGTCTTCTATACCAGTGTATTTTGCCATTTCTGATAATGCCCGGTGGAAATATTCTGCTGCCGTTTCAGACTCCTTTTGTTTAATGGAGAATAGTTTATTCCATTTAGCAACGGCTGGGAAATATTCTTTTAGCTGCAAATTTATCCTTTTTACATTATCCTGGTCGTACACATCTGTAAGTGGTACATCTTTATCTAATAGACAATCAGCTAAGAATTTAACTGAGTCGACACTGGGAGGTAAGCAAGCTCTTAACACTATCTGCCAATCCTTATTATTGGGCTCTAAAGTGTTTCCTAAATCCCTGATGTATTTTTGGCTTGCCACTAAATCCTTTCTGGGGTCTGGGAATTCAGACACTATGGTCCTCAATTCCATTCTAGTTAACGGGCAATACATGGCAATGTTCCTGACGGGTGTGACTCCTGATGCATCTGTTTTCCCATTGGGAACTACTATCACCTTTACAGGAGCAATTCTAACAACTTCATTCTGTGTAGATTCTACAACTTGTGGTACAATTGTTTCAGTGTAATGCATGGTGCCGTACTTACCCGCTGACACGACCTCACCTATCCCTCCGCTAGGGGCCTTCACTAATCTCGTGGGTGGTGCTGTGCCTACTGTGGTCTCTGCTATGGTGGCCGCTAGAGAGAGCGCTGAAATCGTTGCCGAATCGTCTTCTTGTTCACACTCCTGAGGAAGGTTCAAAACAGGGTACAACTTGCACGGGTTAATACTTGCATGAGTTATTTGGTTAACATCATTAACATTTACATTGTTACTAAGAGTTTGTGTTTTACAACCCAGTGCGTTTCTCTCCGCAATCAACTTCTCTCCTGCAATATATGGTGGAGGAGGAGCTGTGGCAATCAACTTCCTGACTGCCCCAGATCCTGCCGCCAGAGCCAAACCTCTCTGTATCTCACCTTCCTGGTGCCATAACTGTAAGTAATCATGATGCTGAATTCGTCTCTTTGATGATTTTACGAGACATATCCTCCTCCTTAAATTTTGTAACACTTCCGGACTGAAGCTACCTATTCTTGGGAACTTGTCTCTGTCTTGAACAGTCATTCTCTCCCATTCATCACATAAAGATTCGGTGTGAATTCCATATTTTTCACACATTACATATCGTGCCGACCCAACTGGTCGGTTCACAGAATCAACCTGAACCAGGGTTGATCGCCCCCTACCTGAGCAACTGGCCCCCATCGTCTGTAGGTGTTGCTTAGTCCTCCTTGGATTTTCTGTATCAAGGTTTTCAGCAAGCCTTTACAGACAACCAAATTACTCCGCAGTAGGCCGGCGGTGGCGGTTTACCGAGTACCCCACTCACTCGCCCACCTCGACCAATACGACCTGATCACACCGACGTGGTGCTGGCGTACTCGATACAGGGCCCCTATGGAACCTTCAGTTTACTGGAACATATGAGGGATACCCGCAGGACACTTACTCTTTCCAGTAAACGTTGGGGTTGTTAGATAGTTCCTGAGTGACCAGCGAACTTCCCTTCCAAAAATAAAAAATTACACAAATCACGTCAGAATGTACAAATAGCGTTTATGACCTTCGTACACAAATAGTACCGGTCAGGTTTACTAATGCACACAATTACGTGCGGTACAATCGTTCAGCACATAAGCAACTAATCTTATGTGCGGAGCGACCAGTGGAATCGAAAATTTCGGCTGCGAATTCCTTCAGCCAGAGCTTAATGGCCTATATGGGTTCTGCACCAACACCCCAGGCGTTGTGCCACTGGACTTTTATAGCGGACCTTTTTACCTTATGACCTCCTGGTCTTGTTCCTTATGACCTCCTGGTCTTGTTACCTTATGACCTCCTGGTCTTGTTACCTTATGGTCCGCTATACTCTAATGCTCAAATATTATTTAACCAGAGATGCCTCCCTGGCCACCGTATATGTCACTTACACGTATGTTCCTTAACGAGTACCCGACTTTCCTTTTGGTTCCACCTTAAAGTTATATAAACTTTTGTATACAAAACACACTCACTCAACACATGTACACTTTTGTTTCTATATCTATTTCTGCGCAGAAATTGTCTTCAGGCCAAGAGTGTTACCAATTAGGAGCAGGATCTGTTAAACTAAATTTCAGATTTTCCAAAAATAGATTTGCGTTATTTACCGCGTCGCGTTATCTACCGCTGTGCGTTACTTATCGCCTTTGCGCCACTTATCGCTTTTGCGCTACTTATCGCTTTTGCGCTAATTCAACTTTATCACAACTTGAGCTACGTGGGCGTAACCAGACGCTACGTTGCGTAATGTACGCTGCGTGCGTCTGCCTTTCGGATTGCGTACGCTAGTCTTTGTTAGCGACACGTGTACGCAATGCAAAGGATCCACCGTAACACAATATATATTTTATCAATGTAGATGATCCCTGATCATCTACCGCAATCCACACTGCACACTGGCTGCCTCGTCTCTCGGACAAGCCGTGTGTTGTTCTATTCTTTAACTATTACCTCTATTTATTAAATAACAGCAAATCTCCTTTTAGCACTTTCTATCAACTATAAAATTTGGCAAACAGGAATAGTGATATACGAAAAATGGAACAGAAATGCAGATATATGCGTGCGTACGCAAGACAAAAGACAAATAAACAGTTTTTAAAAGACAAGCGTTTTGTTCTTACTTCCGGTTACCGGATTCCTTCAGCACTCTTTACCTAAGTGAAGCAGACGCTTATCCCGTCAGCAACTGCGAGACAACCTCCCACCCTTTTGCTGGGGGATAATGTCTGCTGATCTACCTAGTGCAGATGTGAAAAGGATCGGACGAGTCCCCAATTGACAATGCTAAATTCCTATGTCGTATAAACAACCCTTATGAAGCTAAGAACACTGTACGCTGTTTACTTAAGAAATACCGTAATGGTACGCTATTTGCGTAACGATCGCTCAGCCGTAGGCGAGACGCTCAAGCGTCACGTTCGCTCACGGCCCAGCGATCACAGGACACGTTATTGGTTATGTCTAGGGGAATGATTCGCTATGGCGTAGCATACACTCGAGACCACGAGGAGGTCACCAGCGATGCAGACGCTCACAACACTATACCTTGATATTAAACCTTATACCGACGAAACACACAGAATACCTTTAATGTGAGTACAGGGTGTAAATGCAACTTTGTGTAGCCTGACTACCTACAAAGCTGTTTGAGCGTCACCGACGCTCAAGTGAACACTTAACACTATAGTAAATACACAGATACTGTTTTAGGGTTCCAAAGCCTATTATCTGTATTATATCTAGTATACTTGTAAAAGAGTAACACAGTACAAATGATACACTACAATATAACAAAGACTTCCTAACCAAACACCTAACTAAGGGATAAACTACAATACTATCCTGGCCTAACACAATACAATACAATACTATAAAGTTTAGTCTAGGGGAGTTACGAGAGAAAAGAGAAAATAGAGAGAGAGAAATAGACACAGAGGGAGAGAGAGGAATTGGCTCACAGAAAGACAATGATTACGGAGAGAACTTACGCACAAAGGGTATGATCGCCTGCGCCTCGATATCCAGCTCCCGATTATCAGCAGATAACCGTTGATGAGAGAGTGAGAGCTGGATGTGGTCGGCCTGCCTATTTATGCCCCACACACAATGCAATCTCCTGGTCCTACAATCCTTCAGTTTATTGGACACAGGAATTCGGCCCTGTACTGTAACCAAAGGTCATAGGTTGATTCATACAGGTGGGCTGTGCTGAGTTTAAACGGCTCAGGTGGGTGGGAAACTGGGTTTCCCGCCGCATACCTGAGTATGGGTAAATAATAGAAATGGACATAAACTTCTTATGTTCATAACTATTCGCACGAGCGATTAATACGCTCCAAACCAACACCGGAATATTGCTAATTAAATACTCTTCCGATGGGTACCAAATACTGCTGTATGACTCCTGTTAGACCCTTCGTGCAATACAAAGAGGGACTCCTCCGCTCAGGGACATTCTATCTAAACCAAACTTACAGAAACTATTGAGGGGAACATGATCTATAAACGACATTAATTGTGAACTTTTGTAACGAATGAGTCGCACGCTACGATCACATAAACTCTACCGTAAATGCGCATACTGCGCGTGCGAGTGCACGCTATTGCGGGTATGCGCTTCCACGGGAGAGCATACGCATGCGCAGCACGGACCAGTGTGCGGTGCAAATATGGCAGTGTGCATTGAGACATTTTTCTGACTTCGACAATACATACTAGTTACGAGTATACTATCTCTTTATCAACCAGTCTATATTAGCAGCAGACACAGTACAGTGCGGTAGTTCACGGCTGTGGCTACCTCTGTGTCGGCACTCGGCAGCCCGTCCATAATTGTATATACCACCTAACCGTGGTTTTTTTTTCTTTCTTTATACATACATACTAGTTACGAGTATACTATCTCTTTATCAACCAGTCTATATATTAGCAGCAGACACAGTACAGTGCGGTAGTTCACGGCTGTGGCTACCTCTGTGTCGGCACTCGGCAGCCCGTCCATAATTGTATATACCACCTAACCGTGGTTTTTTTTTCTTTCTTTATACATACATACTAGTTACGAGTATACTATCTCTTTATCAACCAGTCTATATTAGCAGCAGACACAGTACAGTGCGGTAGTTCACGGCTGTGGCTACCTCTGTGTCGGCACTCGGCAGCCCGTCCATAATTGTATATACCACCTAACCGTGGTTTTTTTTTCTTTCTTTATACATACATACTAGTTACGAGTATACTATCTCTTTATCAACCAGTCTATATATTAGCAGCAGACACAGTACAGTGCGGTAGTTCACGGCTGTGGCTACCTCTGTGTCGGCACTCGGCAGCCCGTCCATAATTGTATATACCACCTAACCGTGGTTTTTTTTTCTTTCTTTATAGTCATACTAGTTACGAGTATACTATCTCTTTATCAACCAGTCTATATTAGCAGCAGACACAGTACAGTGCGGTAGTTCACGGCTGTGGCTACCTCTGTGTCGGCACTCGGCAGCCCGTCCATAATTGTATATACCACCTAACCGTGGTTTTTTTTTCTTTCTTTATACATACATACTAGTTACGAGTATACTATCTCTTTATCAACCAGTCTATATATTAGCAGCAGACACAGTACAGTGCGGTAGTTCACGGCTGTGGCTACCTCTGTGTCGGCACTCGGCAGCCCGTCCATAATTGTATATACCACCTAACCGTGGTTTTTTTTTCTTTCTTTATACATACATACTAGTTACGAGTATACTATCTCTTTATCAACCAGTCTATATTAGCAGCAGACACAGTACAGTGCGGTAGTTCACGGCTGTGGCTACCTCTGTGTCGGCACTCGGCAGCCCGTCCATAATTGTATATACCACCTAACCGTGGTTTTTTTTTCTTTCTTTATACATACATACTAGTTACGAGTATACTATCTCTTTATCAACCAGTCTATATATTAGCAGCAGACACAGTACAGTGCGGTAGTTCATGGCTGTGGCTACCTCTGTGTCGGCACTCGGCAGCCCGTCCATAATTGTATATACCACCTAACCGTGGTTTTTTTTTCTTTCTTTATACATACATACTAGTTACGAGTATACTATCTCTTTATCAACCAGTCTATATTAGCAGCAGACACAGTACAGTGCGGTAGTTCACGGCTGTGGCTACCTCTGTGTCGGCACTCGGCAGCCCGTCCATAATTGTATATACCACCTAACCGTGGTTTTTTTTTCTTTCTTTATACATACATACTAGTTACGAGTATACTATCTCTTTATCAACCAGTCTATATATTAGCAGCAGACACAGTACAGTGCGGTAGTTCACGGCTGTGGCTACCTCTGTGTCAGCACTCGGCAGCCCGTCCATAATTGTATATACCACCTAACCGTGGTTTTTTTTTCTTCTTTATACATACATACTACTACGACATCTCTTTATCAACCAGTCTATATTAGCAGCAGACACAGTACAGTACGGTAGTTCACGGCTGTGGCTACCTCTGTGTCTGCACTCGGCAGGCAGTCCATCCATAATTGTATACCACCTAACCGTGGTTTTTTTTTCTTTCTTCTTTATACATACATAGTTACATAGACATCTCTTTATCAACCAGTCTATATTAGCAGCAGACACAGTACAGTACGGTAGTTCACGGCTGTGGCTACCTCTGTGTCTGCACTCGGCAGGCAGTCCATAATTGTATACTAGTATCCATCTCCATTGTTTACCTGAGGTGCCTTTTAGTTGTGCCTATTAAAATATGGAGAACAAAAATGTTGAGGTTCCAAAATTAGGGAAAGATCAAGATCCACTTCCACCTCGTGCTGAAGCTGCTGCCACTAGTCATGGCCGAGACGATGAAATGCCAGCAACGTCGTCTGCCAAGGCCGATGCCCAATGTCATAGTACAGAGCATGTCAAATCCAAAACACCAAATATCAGAAAAAAAAGGACTCCAAAACCTAAAATAAAATTGTCGGAGGAGAAGCGTAAACTTGCCAATATGCCATTTACGACACGGAGTGGCAAGGAACGGCTGAGGCCCTGGCCTATGTTCATGGCTAGTGGTTCAGCTTCACATGAGGATGGAAGCACTCAGCCTCTCGCTAGAAAAATGAAAAGACTCAAGCTGGCAAAAGCAGCACAGCAAAGAACTGTGCATTCTTCGAAATCCCAAATCCACAAGGAGAGTCCAATTGTGTCGGTTGCGATGCCTGACCTTCCCAACACTGGACGTGAAGAGCATGCGCCTTCCACCATTTGCACGCCCCCTGCAAGTGCTGGAAGGAGCACCCGCAGTCCAGTTCCTGATAGTCAGATTGAAGATGTCAGTGTTGAAGTACACCAGGATGAGGAGGATATGGGTGTTGCTGGCGCTGGGGAGGAAATTGACCAGGAGGATTCTGATGGTGAGGTGGTTTGTTTAAGTCAGGCACCCGGGGAGACACCTGTTGTCCGTGGGAGGAATATGGCCGTTGACATGCCAGGTGAAAATACCAAAAAAATCAGCTCTTCGGTGTGAAGGTATTTCACCAGAAATGCGGACAACAGGTGTCAAGCCGTGTGTTCCCTTTGTCAAGCTGTAATAAGTAGGGGTAAGGACGTTAACCACCTCGGAACATCCTCCCTTATACGTCACCTGCAGCGCATTCATAATAAGTCAGTGACAAGTTCAAAAACTTTGGGTGACAGCAGAAGCAGTCCACTGACCAGTAAATCCCTTCCTCTTGTAACCAAGCTCACGCAAACCACCCCACCAACTCCCTCAGTGTCAATTTCCTCCTTCCCCAGGAATGCCAATAGTCCTGCAGGCCATGTCACTGGCAATTCTGACGATTCCTCTCCTGCCTGGGATTCCTCCGATGCATCCTTGAGTGTAACGCCTACTGCTGCTGGCGCTGCTGTTGTTGCTGCTGGGAGTCGATGGTCATCCCAGAGGGGAAGTCGTAAGCCCACTTGTACTACTTCCAGTAAGCAATTGACTGTTCAACAGTCCTTTGCGAGGAAGATGAAATATCACAGCAGTCATCCTGCTGCAAAGCGGATAACTGAGGCCTTGACAACTATGTTGGTGTTAGACGTGCGTCCGGTATCCGCCGTTAGTTCACAGGGAACTAGACAATTTATTGAGGCAGTGTGCCCCCGTTACCAAATACCATCTAGGTTCCACTTCTCTAGGCAGGCGATACCGAGAATGTACACGGACGTCAGAAAAAGACTCACCAGTGTCCTAAAAAATGCAGTTGTACCCAATGTCCACTTAACCACGGACATGTGGACAAGTGGAGCAGGGCAGGGTCAGGACTATATGACTGTGACAGCCCACTGGGTAGATGTATGGACTCCCGCCGCAAGAACAGCAGCGGCGGCACCAGTAGCAGCATCTCGCAAACGCTAACTCTTTCCTAGGCAGGCTACGCTTTGTATCACCGCTTTCCAGAATACGCACACAGCTGAAAACCTCTTACGGCAACTGAGGAAGATCATCGCGGAATGGCTTACCCCAATTGGACTCTCCTGTGGATTTGTGGCATCGGACAACGCCAGCAATAGTGTGTGCATTAAATATGGGCAAATTCCAGCACGTCCCATGTTTTGCACATACCTTGAATTTGGTGGTGCAGAATTTTTTAAAAAACGACAGGGGCGTGCAAGAGATGCTGTCGGTGGCCCGAAGAATTGCGGGACACTTTCGGCGTACAGGCACCACGTACAGAAGACTGGAGCACCACCAAAAACTACTGAACCTGCCCTGCCATCATCTGAAGCAAGAAGTGGTAACGAGGTGGAATTCAACCCTCTATATGCTTCAGAGGTTGGAGGAGCAGCAAAAGGCCATTCAAGCCTATACAATTGAGCACGATATAGTAGGTGGAATGCACCTGTCTCAGGCGCAGTGGAGAATGATTTCAACGTTGTGCAAGGTTCTGATGCCCTTTGAACTTGCCACACGTGAAGTCAGTTCAGACACTGCCAGCCTGAGTCAGGTCATTCCCCTCATCAGGCTTTTGCAGAAGAAGCTGGAGACATTGAAGGAGGAGCTAACACGGAGCGATTCCGCTAGGCATGTGGGACTTGTGGATGGAGCCCTTAATTCGCTTAACAAGGATTCACGGGTGGTCAATCTGTTGAAATCAGAGCACTACATTTTGGCCACCGTGCTCGATCCTAGATTTAAAGCCTACCTTGGATCTCTCTTTCCGGCAGACACAAGTCTGCTGGGGTTGAAAGACCTGCTGGTGACAAAATTGTCAAGTCAAGCAGAACGCGACCTGTCAACATCTCCTCCTTCACATTCTCCCGCAACTGGGGGTGCGAGGAAAAGGCTCAGAATTCCGAGCCCACCCGCTGGCGGTGATGCAGGGCAGTCTGGAGCGACTGCTGATGCTGACATCTGGTCCGGACTGAAGGACCTGACAACGATTACGGACATGTCGTCTACTGTCACTGCATATGATTCTCTCAACATTGATAGAATGGTGGAGGATTATATGAGTGACCGCATCCAAGTAGGCACGTCACACAGTCCGTACTTATACTGGCAGGAAAAAGAGGCAATTTGGAGGCCCTTGCACAAACTGGCTTTATTCTACCTAAGTTGCCCTCCCACAAGTGTGTACTCCGAAAGAGTGTTTAGTGCCGCCGCTCACCTTGTCAGCAATCGGCGTACGAGGTTACATCCAGAAAATGTGGAGAAGATGATGTTCATTAAAATGAATTATAATCAATTCCTCCGCGGAGACATTGACCAGCAGCAATTGCCTCCACAAAGTACACAGGGAGCTGAGATGGTGGATTCCAGTGGGGACGAATTGATAATCTGTGAGGAGGGGGATGTACACGGTGATATATCGGAGGGTGATGATGAGGTGGACATCTTGCCTCTGTAGAGCCAGTTTGTGCAAGGAGAGATTAATTGCTTCTTTTTTGGGGGGGGTCCAAACCAACCCGTCATATCAGTCACAGTCGTGTGGCAGACCCTGTCACTGAAATGATGGGTTGGTTAAAGTGTGCATGTCCTGTTTTGTTTATACAACATAAGGGTGGGTGGGAGGGCCCAAGGACAATTCCATCTTGCACCTCTTTTTTCTTTTCTTTTTCTTTGCATCATGTGCTGATTGGGGAGGGTTTTTTGGAAGGGACATCCTGCGTGACACTGCAGTGCCACTCCTAAATGGGCCCGGTGTTTGTGTCGGCCACTAGGGTCGCTAATCTTACTCACACAGTCAGCTACCTCATTGCGCCTCTTTTTTTCTTTGCGTCATGTGCTGTTTGGGGAGGGTTTTTTGGAAGGGACATCCTGCGTGACACTGCAGTGCCACTCCTAGATGGGCCCGGTGTTTGTGTCGGCCACTAGGGTCGCTAATCTTACTCACACAGCTACCTCATTGCGCCTCTTTTTTTCTTTGCGTCATGTGCTGTTTGGGGAGGGTTTTTTGGAAGGGACATCCTGCGTGACACTGCAGTGCCACTCCTAGATATGCCCGGTGTTTGTGTCGGCCACTAGGGTCGCTAATCTTACTCACACAGCTACCTCATTGCGCCTCTTTTTTTCTTTGCGTCATGTGCTGTTTGGGGAGGGTTTTTTGGAAGGGCCATCCTGCGTGACACTGCAGTGCCACTCCTAGATGGGCCCGGTGTTTGTGTCGGCCACTAGGGTCGCTAATCTTACTCACACAGCTACCTCATTGCGCCTCTTTTTTTCTTTGCGTCATGTGCTGTTTGGGGAGGGTTTTTTGGAAGGGACATCCTGCGTGACACTGCAGTGCCACTCCTAGATGGGCCCGGTGTTTGTGTCGGCCACTAGGGTCGCTTATCTTACTCACACAGCGACCTCGGTGCAAATTTTAGGACTAAAAATAATATTGTGAGGTGTGAGGTATTCAGAATAGACTGAAAATGAGTGTAAATTGTGGTTTTTGAGGTTAATAATACTTTGGGATCAAAATGACCCCCAAATTCTATGATTTAAGCTGTTTTTTAGTGTTTTTTGAAAAAAACACCCGAATCCAAAACACACCCGAATCCGACAAAAAAAATTCGGTGAGGTTTTGCCAAAACGCGTTCGAACCCAAAACACGGCCGCGGAACCGAACCCAAAACCAAAACACAAAACCCGAAAAATTTCAGGCGCTCATCTCTAGTAGTAACATCACTGTAATGTAGCAAAAACTTATAGAGATGGTTTGTAGTACAGTCAGGGGCATCAGAATGGGGGGGGCAAGGGGGCAGCTCGCTCCCCCCAAACATGAGAGAGGCGCCATCCGCCCAGATCACCTGCCTTTGCATGCCACCGCCGCTGCCTCCAGCAGCACCGGAGCCCACTGTATAAAGTAACTCCTGCTAGTATAATGCAGGCAGCGCCAGAGCCGGCCCTAGGCATAACAGGCAAATGCGGCATTAGGACCATCTCAAGCCTTTAAGGTCCGCCTTTCATCCCCGGCAGAATGTATTTAGCGTCCTGCACACAGGAACCAGGCGGGCGCCGCGGCACTGTGTGCACGGGGAGGGGAGGAAGTATCACACACTGATTACCAGCAACAGTACATGTGGGGGAGGGACGGGGAGCCGCGAGTACTGACAGAGAGTGAGGGCGGGCTCTAGCAGTTTGTGCCTGTCCCCTCTCTTTCTCCTTAACGCAGCATGTGAACAGAAAAATTGATGGTGGAGCCTATGGAAGCACCTGCAACTCAAGTCTGATCTGCTGTGTCCTCTCCTGTGTGCTGACTGACTTCCTCCTCCGCTGGGTACAGCTCAATCACAATCTTAGGTGATATTATCACTGTAGCTAAAGCCTGTGTATGTGTGTGTAAGCTGATCCTACAGTATATACCCTACCAGGCTCTAATGTGCATGAAACTAGGTCCCCTCCCACCCAGGCCCCAGTGTGTCACTATTCACCCACCTCTCAGTATGTGTGTCCCCATATCCCTCTATCCCTCACCTGGCCCCATTATGTGTGTGACCATATCCCTAACCCACCCCCCCAGTATGTGTGTCATCATGTCCTTCACCGGCTCCTCAGTAAATGTGTCCCCATATCCCTCACCTGGCCCCACTATGTGTGTCACCCTAACCCACCCCCCATTAGGTGTGTCCCCATGTACTTCACCGGCTCCCCAGTAAGTGTGTCCCCATATCCCTCTATGTGTGTGACCATATCCCTAACCCACCTACAAATATGTGTGTCCTCATGTCCCTCACCGGCCCCCCAGTAAGTGTGTCCCCATATCCCTCACCCGGCCCCACTATGTGTGTCACAATATCCCTAACCCACCCCCAAGTATGTGTGTCCACATATCCCTCACCTGGCCCCACTATGTGTGTCACTCTCTATATCCCTCACCCCCCCCCCCCACTATGTGTGTCCCCATGTTCCTCACCGGCCCCCCAGTATATGTGTCACTTTGCACCCCCAGGCCCCAGCACCAGACAAAATCTTGCCTAGGGCATCAAATTGGTTAGGGCCGGCTCTGGACAGCACTGAAGCAGCCTGCGCCTGCCCCATGTGTTCCGCCCCCCACCTCATCTCCTGCAGTTTCTGCGCTCTGCAGAGACGTGCTGCCGCCGGTGACAACAGAGGTAAGTTGGTTGGTTGTTACGTTCACCATGCAATTCATCACTCTCTAAGGCTTGATAAATCTGGGCCTAAGTGGCTCTGCCAGGCAAAATGTGTGCAAGGAGCTCAACCTGGCTTAATATGTATAAGGGGCTACCTGTTATAATAGGCTCTACCTGGCGTAATGTGTATAAGTGGCTCTAGCTGACATAATCTGCATAAGGGGTTACCTGACATAATGTGTATAATGAGTCTACCTGGCCTAATGTGTATAAGAGGTTACATGGCATAATGTGTATAATGGGCTCTACCTGGCATAATGCATAAAAAGGGCCACTCACTCCCAGCTACTCCATAGAGTTCCGTACAGGTACAAGTGGCCTGGCTAAGGTGGTCAGAAGTTAGGGGCGCCAAACTGAGATTTTATCTTGCCCCCCCCAACCAAAAAACGTTCTGACACCCCTGAGTACAGTGCAACTGCACATATCTGCAATCACTTGTTCCACACTTTTTAGAGGGTGATGTGGCCCAAGAGTATTGGGTCAATGCAAATTCACATAGATCCTCACATCTGCCAACCAAGGGGGGTATTCAATTAAGTGCCGTTTTTTCGAGTGACTGTCGGAAATTTCGGCACTAATTGAATACTCCCCTAAGATGTATTCACATCTGCAGGTCCAATTTTTAGTAGCACTGGACTTGTCAAAAATGGAATTGGGAGGTGTTCTTTTTATTGTTTTCTCATTTTGACAGCGTGTGGTTTGATCATTCTCATCTCTATGAACCATTGGGTTTATGTGATAGAGTGCGAGTTGTGTGAAGCAGCACAATTTTAGGGATCTTGGCCGCAAATTTAAATGGCCAATTATTTAAAAGGTTGGTTTTGATTTTTAAATAATTGTCACTTTAAATCTGCAGCTGAGATCGCTGGAATTGCAATGTTTCTCACAACTCGCAGCCTATTACATAAACCAGCACGTCTTTCGGGTTTTACTAAAAAGTGGCAGCTGGCTACACAGTTTGATAAAATGTCACTTAATACAAGGAACAATTTCCGTTAGCCTCCATGTATAAAAATCAGCTGTGTACTGTAAAAGCATGCATTTTATTTTTTATTAAACAAGCTCGTTTACAGCCTGCACATCATACATGACTACCTTGCTGCACCCTCCTCTGGGAGATGGCAGAGTGGTAGGCTAATAGGGGTGTGGCCTGCAGCAATGGAGGCAGTCTGGGGCGTGGCCAGTTGGGAAAGTGGGCAGTCCAGGGGAGTGGCAGCATGAATGCGTCATTGTGGCTCCGCCCCCCGCTAGACAGTGCCGAGAAAACTGGCACTGAATAGCAGGGTGCGGAGCTATGATGATGCGATTCAGCGCAAATCGCGTCATCATATCCCCCTCGGACCGCCCACTTGTTCTCTGTTGGGCGGCCGAGGGGGGGTGCAGGGGGCTGCCTGGGAAAGTGCTAGACTTGCCCACCTTTCCGGGGGGCTGGGAGGAACACCCGATTTTTGGGAGCCTCCCGGCCATTCTGGGAAGGTAGGCAAGTATACCGCACATCAAAGTGACTGACAAAGAGAAGTGAATCTTCTACAAGGTATCTTATAGGTAAAATGACTTGCCACAAGCAGGGCTGGTGACAGGGTGGAGAGTCAAAGGGGACACCTGTACCGGGCCCCAAGGATGAGAGGGGCCCCAAGGATATGCCACTTAGTGCTTGGCAGGGATGTGAGCTGTCATGTCCAAATAGGGCAGCGAGCTGTAGGAGGTATGGGCGCAGCTTCAGAGTGACAGGAGCATCTCACGCACAGTGACTGTGAGATGCAAGTGTGCACCTGCTCTTCTGGGTCCAGCTCTGTTGCAGGCAGTTATGGGACATGGCTGCAGCTCCACTAGCCAGGGTTACCATATCCTGCGCCGGCCTCTTCTGGGGGCGTCTGCACTGCAGTGTTTGGGTCTAGGTACTAGGGAGTGCAGTGCATGTGTGAGTATCTCTCTGGGGTAAGAATGGATTGGTGAGGGGGTACAGGGCATTGGGATGGGGAGCTGAGAATGCAGCATGGAGTCATTGGGGAGAGACAGACTGTGAGGTGTGTGGGGGAGGAAGGAGAGAGGGAGACAGACTGTGGTGTATGTGGGGGAGGTAGGATAGATAGATATATATAGATAGATAGATAGATAGATAGATAGATAGATAGATAGATAGATAGATTAATTAATGAATAAATATATATTTATTTATTTATTAACAGTTATTTATATAGCACTTTAATATATAATATATATATATATATATATATATATATATATATATGTATATATATTATAGAGATGTGCGGCTCGCACTTTTCGTGTTTTGTGTTTTGGTTGTGGTTCTAATTCCACTTTCGTGTTTTGGTTTTGGCTTGGTTTTGCCAAAACCACCCTTTCGTGTTTTGGTTTTGGATATGGATGATTTTTTTTTAAAAACATAAAAACAGCAAAAATCACAGAATTTTGGGGTAATTTTGCTCCTACGGTATTATTAACCTCAATAACATTCATTTCCACTCATTTCCAGTCTATTCTGAACACCTCACAACTCACAATATTGTTTTTAGCCCTACAAGTTGCACCGAGGTGGCTGTATGACTAAGCTAAGCGACACAAGTGTGCGGCACAAACACCTTGCCCATCTAGGAGTGGCACTACAGTTGCAGACAAGATGGCACTTTTCAAAAACTAGTCCCCAAACAGCACATGATGCAAAGAAGAAAAAGAGGTGCAATGAGGTAGCTGTATGACTAAGCTAAGCGACACAAGTGTGCGGCACAAACACCTGGCCCATCTAGGAGTGGCACTGCAATGGCAGACAGGATGGCAAATTTAAAAAATAGGCCCCAAACAGCACATGATGCAAAGAAGAAAAAGAGGTGCAATGAGGTAGCTGGATGGCCAAGCTAAGCGACACAAGTGTGTGGCACAATCATTTCAGCGACAGGGTCTGACACAAAACTGTGGATTAAATGACTGGTTTGTTTGGGCCCCCACCAAAAAAGAAGCAATCAATCTCTCCTTGCACAAACTGGCTCTACAGAGGCAAGATGTCCACCTCATCCTCATCCTCCAATTCCTCACCCCTTTCACTGTGTACATCCTCCTCACAGAGTATTAATTCGTCCCCACTAGAATCCACCATCATATGTGTACTGTGTACTTTCTGGAGGCGATTACTGGTAAAGGTCTTCCCGGAAGAATTTATAATTCATTTTCATGAACATCATCTTCTCCACATTTAGTGGAAGTAACCTCCTACGCCGATCGCTGACAAGGTTTCCGGCTGCACTAAACACTCTTTCGGAGTACACACTGGAGGGGGGGGGGCAACTTAAGTAAAATAAAGCCAGTTTGTGCAAGGGCATCCAAATTGCCTCTTTTTCCTGCCGGTATACATACGGACTGCCTGACATGCCTACTTGGATGCTGTCACTAGAGATGTGCACTTGAAATTTTTCGGGTTTTGTGTTTTGGTTTTGGGTTCGGTTCCGCGGCCGTGTTTTGGGTTCGACCGCGTTTTGGCAAAACCTCACCGAATTTTTTTTGTCGGATTCGGGTGTGTTTTGGATTCGGGTGTTTTTTTCAAAAAACACTAAAAAACAGCTTAAATCATAGAATTTGGGGGTCATTTTGATCCCAAAGTATTATTAACCTCAAAAACCATAATTTCCACTCATTTTCAGTCTATTCTGAATACCTCACACCTCACAATATTATTTTTAGTCCTAAAATTTGCACCGAGGTCGCTGGATGACTAAGCTAAGCGACCCTAGTGGCCGACACAAACACCTGGCCCATCTAGGAGTGGCACTGCAGTGTCACGCAGGATGTCCCTTCCAAAAAACCCTCCCCAAACAGCACATGACGCAAAGAAAAAAAGAGGCGCAATGAGGTAGCTGTGTGAGTAAGATAAGCGACCCTAGTGGCCGACACAAACACCTGGCCCATCTAGGAGTGGCACTGCAGTGTCACGCAGGATGGCCCTTCCAAAAAACCCTCCCCAAACAGCACATGACGCAAAGAAAAAAAGAGGCGCAATGAGGTAGCTGTGTGAGTAAGATAAGCGACCCTAGTGGCCGACACAAACACCGGGCCCATCTAGGAGTGGCACTGCAGTGTCACGCAGGATGTCCCTTCCAAAAAACCCTCCCCAAACAGCACATGACGCAAAGAAAAAAAGAGGCGCAATGAGGTAGCTGTGTGAGTAAGATAAGCGACCCTAGTGGCCGACACAAACACCGGGCCCATCTAGGAGTGGCACTGCAGTGTCACGCAGGATGTCCCTTCCAAAAAACCCTCCCCAAACAGCACATGACGCAAAGAAAAAAAGAGGCGCAATGAGGTAGCTGTGTGAGTAAGATAAGCGACCCTAGTGGCCGACACAAACACCGGGCCCATCTAGGAGTGGCACTGCAGTGTCACGCAGGATGTCCCTTCCAAAAAACCCTCCCCAAACAGCACATGACGCAAAGAAAAAAAGAGGCGCAATGAGGTAGCTGTGTGAGTAAGATAAGCGACCCTAGTGGCCGACACAAACACCGGGCCCATCTAGGAGTGGCACTGCAGTGTCACGCAGGATGTCCCTTCCAAAAAACCCTCCCCAAACAGCACATGACGCAAAGAAAAAAAGAGGCGCAATGAGGTAGCTGTGTGAGTAAGATAAGCGACCCTAGTGGCCGACACAAACACCGGGCCCATCTAGGAGTGGCACTGCAGTGTCACGCAGGATGTCCCTTCCAAAAAACCCTCCCCAAACAGCACATGACGCAAAGAAAAAAAGAGGCGCAATGAGGTAGCTGTGTGAGTAAGATAAGCGACCCTAGTGGCCGACACAAACACCGGGCCCATCTAGGAGTGGCACTGCAGTGTCACGCAGGATGTCCCTTCCAAAAAACCCTCCCCAAACAGCACATGACGCAAAGAAAAAAAGAGGCGCAATGAGGTAGCTGTGTGAGTAAGATAAGCGACCCTAGTGGCCGACACAAACACCGGGCCCATCTAGGAGTGGCACTGCAGTGTCACGCATGATGTCCCTTCCAAAAAACCCTCCCCAAACAGCACATGACGCAAAGAAAAAAAGAGGCGCAATGAGGTAGCTGTGTGAGTAAGATAAGCGACCCTAGTGGCCGACACAAACACCGGGCCCATCTAGGAGTGGCACTGCAGTGTCACGCAGGATGGCCCTTCCAAAAAATACTCCCCAAACAGCACATGACGCAAAGAAAAATTAAAGAAAAAAGAGGTGCAAGATGGAATTGTCCTTGGGCCCTCCCACCCACCCTTATGTTGTATAAACAGGACATGCACACTTTAACCAACCCATCATTTCAGTGACAGGGTCTGCCACACGACTGTGACTGAAATGACGGGTTGGTTTGGACCCCCACCAAAAAAGAAGCAATTAATCTCTCCTTGCACAAACTGGCTCTACAGAGGCAAGATGTCCACCTCATCATCATCCTCCGATATATCACCGTGTACATCCCCCTCCTCACAGATTATCAATTCGTCCCCACTGGAATCCACCATCTCAGCTCCCTGTGTACTTTGTGGAGGCAATTGCTGCTGGTCAATGTCTCCACGGAGGAATTGATTATAATTCATTTTAATGAACATCATCTTCTCCACATTTTCTGGATGTAACCTCGTACGCCGATTGCTGACAAGGTGAGCGGCGGCACTAAACACTCTTTCGGAGTACACACTTGTGGGAGGGCAACTTAGGTAGAATAAAGCCAGTTTGTGCAAGGGCCTCCAAATTGCCTCTTTTTCCTGCCAGTATAAGTACGGACTGTGTGACGTGCCTACTTGGATGCGGTCACTCATATAATCCTCCACCATTCTTTCAATGGTGAGAGAATCATATGCAGTGACAGTAGACGACATGTCCGTAATCGTTGTCAGGTCCTTCAGTCCGGACCAGATGTCAGCATCAGCAGTCGCTCCAGACTGCCCTGCATCACCGCCAGCGGGTGGGCTCGGAATTCTGAGCCTTTTCCTCGCACCCCCAGTTGCGGGAGAATGTGAAGGAGGAGATGTTGACAGGTCGCGTTCCGCTTGACTTGACAATTTTCTCACCAGCAGGTCTTTGAACCCCAGCAGACTTGTGTCTGCCGGAAAGAGAGATCCAAGGTAGGCTTTAAATCTAGGATCGAGCATGGTGGCCAAAATGTAGTGCTCTGATTTCAACAGATTGACCACCCGTGAATCCTTGTTAAGCGAATTAAGGGCTCCATCCACAAGTCCCACATGCCTAGCGGAATCGCTCTGTGTTAGCTCCTCCTTCAATGTCTCCAGCTTCTTCTGCAAAAGCCTGATGAGGGGAATGACCTGACTCAGGCTGGCAGTGTCTGAACTGACTTCACGTGTGGCAAGTTCAAAGGGCATCAGAACCTTGCACAATGTTGAAATCATTCTCCACTGCGCTTGAGACAGGTGCATTCCACCTCCTATATCGTGCTGAATTGTATAGGCTTGAATGGCCTTTTGCTGCTCCTCCAACCTCTGAAGCATATAGAGGGTTGAATTCCACCTCGTTACCACTTCTTGCTTCAGATGATGGCAGGGCAGGTTCAGTTGTTTTTGGTGGTGCTCCAGTCTTCTGTACGTGGTGCCTGTACGCCGAAAGTGTCCCGCAATTCTTCTGGCCACCGACAGCATCTCTTGCACACCCCTGTCGTTTTTTAAAAAATTCTGCACCACCAAATTCAAGGTATGTGCAAAACATTGGACGTGCTGGAATTTGCCCATATTTAATGCACACACAATATTGCTGGCGTTGTCCGATGCCACAAATCCACAGGAGAGTCCAATTGGGGTAAGCCATTCCGCGATGATCTTCCTCAGTTGCCGTAAGAGGTTTTCAGCTGTGTGCGTATTCTGGAAAGCGGTGATACAAAGCGTAGCCTGCCTAGGAAAGAGTTGGCGTTTGCGAGATGCTGCTACTGGTGCCGCCGCTGCTGTTCTTGCGGCGGGAGTCCATACATCTACCCAGTGGGCTGTCACAGTCATATAGTCCTGACCCTGCCCTGCTCCACTTGTCCACATGTCCGTGGTTAAGTGGACATTGGGTACAACTGCATTTTTTAGGACACTGGTGAGTCTTTTTCTGACGTCCGTGTACATTCTCGGTATCGCCTGCCTAGAGAAGTGGAACCTAGATGGTATTTGGTAACGGGGGCACACTACCTCAAGAAATTGTCTAGTTCCCTGTGAACTAACGGCGGATACCGGACGCACGTCTAACACCAACATAGTTGTCAAGGCCTCAGTTATCCGCTTTGTAGCAGGATGACTGCTGTGATATTTCATCTTCCTCGCAAAGGACTGTTGGACAGTCAATTGCTTACTGGAAGTAGTACAAGTGGGCTTACGACTTCCCCTCTGGGATGACGATCGACTCCCAGCAGCAACAACAGCAGCGCCAGCAGCAGTAGGCATTACACTCAAGGATGCATCGGAGGAATCCCAGGCAGGAGAGGACTCGTCAGAATTGCCAGTGACATGGCCTGCAGGACTATTGGCATTCCTGGGTAAGGAGGAAATTGACACTGAGGGAGTTGGTGGGGTGGTTTGCGTGAGCTTGGTTACAAGAGGAAGGGATTTACTGGTCAGTGGACTGCTTCCGCTGTCACCCAAAGTTTTTGAACTTGTCACTGACTTATTATGAATGCGCTGCAGGTGACGTATAAGGGAGGATGTTCCGAGGTGGTTAACGTCCTTACCCCTACTTATTACAGCTTGACAAAGGCAACACACGGCTTGACACCTGTTGTCCGCATTTCTGTTGAAATACTTCCACACCGAAGAGCTGATTTTTTTGGTATTTTCACCAGGCATGTCAATGGCCATATTCCTCCCACGGACAACAGGGGTCTCCCCGGGTGCCTGACTTAAACAAACCACCTCACCATCAGAATCCTCCTGGTCAATTTCCTCCCCAGCGCCAGCAACACCCATATCCTCCTCATCCTGGTGTACTTCAACACTGACATCTTCAATCTGACTATCAGGAACTGGACTGCGGGTGCTCCTTCCAGCACTTGCAGGGGGCGTGCAAATGGTGGAAGGCGCATGCTCTTCACGTCCAGTGTTGGGAAGGTCAGGCATCGCAACCGACACAATTGGACTCTCCTTGTGGATTTGGGATTTCGAAGAACGCACAGTTCTTTGCGGTGCTTTTGCCAGCTTGAGTCTTTTCATTTTTCTAGCGAGAGGCTGAGTGCTTCCATCCTCATGTGAAGCTGAACCACTAGCCATGAACATAGGCCAGGGCCTCAGCCGTTCCTTGCCACTCCGTGTGGTAAATGGCATATTGGCAAGTTTACGCTTCTCCTCCGACAATTTTATTTTAGGTTTTGGAGTCCTTTTTTTACTGATATTTGGTGTTTTGGATTTTACATGCTCTGTACTATGACATTGGGCATCGGCCTTGGCAGACGACGTTGCTGGCATTTCATTGTCTCGGCCATGACTAGTGGCAGCAGCTTCAGCACGAGGTGGAAGTGGATCTTGATCTTTCCCTAATTTTGGAACCTCAACATTTTTGTTCTCCATATTTTAATAGGCACAACTAAAAGGCACCTCAGGTAAACAATGGAGATGGATGGATACTAGTATACTTATGGATGGACTGCCGAGTGCCGACACAGAGGTAGCTACAGCCGTGGACTACCGTACTGTGTCTGCTGCTAATATAGACTGGATGATAATGAGATGAAATCAATATATATGTATATATAATATCACTAGTACTGCAGCCGGACAGGTATATATTATATATTTATTATGTAATGACTGATGACGGACCTGCTGGACACTGTCAGCTCAGCAGCACCGCAGACTGCTACAGTAAGCTACTATAGTAGTATGTATAAAGAAGAAAGAAAAAAAAAAAACCACGGGTAGGTGGTATACAATTATGGATGGACTGCCGAGTGCCGACACAGAGGTAGCTACAGCCGTGGACTACCGTACTGTGTCTGCTGATAATATAGACTGGATGATAATGAGATGAAATCAATATATATGTATATATAATATCACTAGTACTGCAGCCGGACAGGTATATATTATATATTTATTATGTAATGACTGATGACGGACCTGCTGGACACTGTCAGCTCAGCAGCACCGCAGACTGCTACAGTAAGCTACTATAGTAGTATGTATAAAGAAGAAAGAAAAAAAAAACAACCACGGGTAGGTGGTATACAATTATGGATGGACTGCCGAGTGCCGACACAGAGGTAGCTACAGCCGTGGACTAACGTACTGTGTCTGCTGATAATATAGACTGGATGATAATGAGATGAAATCAATATATATGTATATATAATATCACTAGTACTGCAGCCGGACAGGTATATATTATATATTTATTATGTAATGACTGATGACGGACCTGCTGGACACTGTCAGCTCAGCAGCACCGCAGACTGCTACAGTAAGCTACTATAGTAGTATGTATAAAGAAGAAAGAAAAAAAAAAACAACCACGGGTAGGTGGTATACAATTATGGATGGACTGCCGAGTGCCGACACAGAGGTAGCTACAGCCGTGGACTAACGTACTGTGTCTGCTGATAATATAGACTGGATGATAATGAGATGAAATCAATATATATGTATATATAATATCACTAGTACTGCAGCCGGACAGGTATATATTATATATTTATTATGTAATGACTGATGACGGACCTGCTGGACACTGTCAGCTCAGCAGCACCGCAGACTGCTACAGTAAGCTACTATAGTAGTATGTATAAAGAAGAAAGAAAAAAAGAAAAAAACACGGGTAGGTGCTAGGTGGTATACAATATTATATATATATTATATACAATTATATATATATATATATATATATATATTAAACTCATAAACTGGTGGTGATTATTAAACTGGTGGTCAGGTCACTGGTCACACTATCAGCAACTTGCAAGTAGTACTCCTGAGTCCTAAGCAGACAATCACAATATATATTATACTGGTGGTCAGTGTGGTCACAAACAATGGCAGTGTGGCTGGCACTCTGGCAGCAAAAGTGTGCACTGTACGTTATATGTACTCCTGAGTCCTGAGTCCTGCTCTCAGACTCTAACTGCTCCCCACTGTCAGTGTCTCCCCCACAAGTCAGATAATACAGTCACACTATCTCTCTCTATCACTTCAGCAAGTACTAGTAGTAGTAGTACTCCTCCTAATGCTCCCCAAATTACTACTGTGTCTCTCTCTGTCTCACTCTCTTCTCGAATCTCTATAAACGGAGAGGACGCCAGCCACGTCCTCTCCCTATGAATCTCAATGCACGTGTGAAAAATGGCGGCGACGCGCGGCTCCTTATATAGAATCCGAGTCTCGCGATAGAATCCGAGCCTCGCGAGAATCCGACAGCGTGATGATGACGTTCGGGCGCGCTCGGGTAAACCGAGCAAGGCGGGAAGATCCGAGTCGCTCGGACCCGTGTAAAAAAAACTGAAGTTCGGGCGGGTTCGGATTCCGAGGAACCGAACCCGCTCATCTCTAGCTGACACTCATATAATCTTCCACCATTCTTTCAATGGTGACAGAATCATATGCAGTGACAGTAGACATGTCAGTAATCGTTGGCAGGTCCTTCAGTCTGGACCAGATGTCAGCTTGTTTCGCTCCTGACTGCCCTGCATCACTGCCAGCGGGTGGGCTAGGAAATCTTATCCTTTTCCTTGCAGCCCCAGTGGCGGGAGAAATTGAAGGAAGAGCTGTTGACAGGTCACGTACCGCTTGAGTTGACAATTTACTAACCACCAGGTCTTTGCACCTCTGCACACTTGTGTCTGCTGGAAAGAGATACAACGTAGGCTTTAAACCTAGGATCGAGCATGGTGGCTAAAATGTAGTGCTCTGATTTCAACAGATTGACCACTCTTGAATCCTGGCAAAGCGAATGAAGGGCTCCATCCACAAGTCCCACATACTTTGCGGAATCGCTCCATCTTAGCTCCCCTTCAATTTCTCCAGCTGCTTCTGCGAAAGCCTGATCAGGGGAATGACCTGAATCAAGCTGGCAGTGTCTGAACTGACTTCACGTGTGGCAAGTTCGAAGGGTTGGAGAACCTTGCACAAGATGGAAATCATTCTCCACTGCGCTTGAGTCAGGTGCATTACCCCTCCTTTGCCTATATCGTAGGTGGATGTATAGGCTTGAATGGCCTTTTGCTGCTCCTCCATCCTCTGAAGCATATAGAGTGATGAATTCCACCTCGTTACCACCTCTTGCTTCAGTTGATGGCGGGGCAGGTTCAGGAATGTTTGCTGGCACTCCAGTCTTCGGCACGCAGTGGCAGAATGCCGAAAGTGGTCCGCAATTTTTCGGGCCACCGACTGCATCTCCTGGACACCCCTGTCATTTTTCAAAAAATTCTGCACCACCAAATTAATTGTATGTGCAAAACATTAGAGATACTGGAATTTGCCCAGATGTAATGCACGCACAATATTGGTAGTGTTGTCCGATATCACAAATTCTCAGGAGAGTCCAATTGGGATAAGCCATTCTGCGATGATGTTCCTCAGTTTCCGAAAGAGGTTGTCAGCGGTGTGCCTCTTAAGGAAAGCGGTGATACATAGCGTAGCCTGCCTAGGAACGAGTTGGCGTTTGCGAGATGCTGCTACTGGTGCTGCTGCTGTTGTTGATGCGGGAGGCCATACATCTACCCAATGGGCTGTTACAGTCATATAGTCCTTAGTCTGCCCTGTTCCGCTTGTCCACATGTCCGTGGTTAAGTGGACACTGGATACAACTGCATTTTGTAGGACACTGGTGACTCTTTTTCTGACGTCTGTGTACATTCTCGGTATCGCCTGCCTAGAGAAGTGGAACCTAGATGGGATTTGATACCTGGGACAAAGTACCTCAAACAATTCTCAAAGTCCCACTGAACTAATGGTGGATACCGGACGCATGTCTAACACCAACATAGCTGTGAAGGCCTCAGTTATCCGCTATGCAAAAGGATGATTGCTGTCATATTTCATCTTCCTCACAAAGGACTGTTGGACAGTCAATTGCTTACTGAAAGTAGTACAAGTGGTCTTCCGACTTCCCCTCTGGGATGACGATCGACTCCCAGCAGCAACAACAGCAGCGGCAGCAGTAGCAGTAGGCGTACCACTCAAGGATCCTCCGGAGGAATCCCGGTTAGGAGAGGACTCCTCAGTCTTGACAGTGACATGGCCTGCAGGACTACTGACGTTCCTGACTGAGGAGGAAGTTGACGTTGAGGGAGTTGGTGGTGGGGCTTGCAGGAGCTTAGGGTACAGGAGGAAGAAGGGATTTAGGTATCAGTGGACTGCTTACGCTCTTACCCAAAGTTTCACAACTTGACACTGACTTCTGATGAATCTGCAGCAGGTGACGTATAAGGGAGTATATTCCTAGGTGGTTAACATCCTTACCCCTACTTATTACAGATTGACAGAGGCAACAGATGGCTTGACACCTGTTGTCTGGATTTGTGGAGAAATAATTCCACACCGAAGAGGTGGCTTTTTTGGTAATTTGCAGAGGCATCACAATGGGCTTCTTCGTCCCAAGGACAACAGGTGTCTCCCCGCTGCCTGACTTAAGCAAACCATATCACCATCAGAATTCTCATCGTCAACTTCCTCCTCAGCGCCAGCAACACCCATATCCTCCCCCTGGTGTACTTCAACAGTGACATCTTCAATTTCAATATCAGGAACTGGACTGTGGGTGCTCCTTCCAGCACTTGCAGGGGGGCATGCAAATGGTGGAAGGAGCCACCTCTTCCCGTCCAATGTTGGAAAGGTCAGGCATCGCAACTGCCAACACACTTGGACTCTCCTTGGGGATTTGTGATACCATCTCAGAACGCACAGTTCTTTTCTGTGCTCTTTCCAGCTTAACTCTTTTAATTTTTTGGCTTCCATCGTCATGTGAAGCTGAACCACTAGCCATGAACATAGGCCAGGGCCTCAGCCGTTCCTTGCCACTCCGTGTCGTAAATGGCATATTGGCAAGTTTACGTTTCTCCTCAGACGATTTCAATTTCTTTTTTTGGTTCTTTTTACTGAACTTTGGCTTTTTGGATTTTACATGCCCTCTACTATCACATTGGGCATCGGCCTTGGCAGACGACGTTGATGGTATTTCATCATCTATGTCAAGGCTAGTGGCAGCAGCTTCAGCACTAGGAGGAAGTGGTTCTTCATGATCTTTCCCTATTTTATCCTCAAAATTTTTCTTTTCCATTATTTTTTGGGAGTTATATGAGACAATGGTGGTCATTCCGAGTTGATCGCTAGCTGCATTCGTTCGCTGTGCAGCGATGAGGCAAAAAATAGGCACTTCTGCGCATGCATATGCGTCGCAATGCGCAACATACTATTACAACGAACTATGTAGTTTCACACATGGTCTAGCGAAGCTTTTCAGTCGCACTGCTGGCCGCAGAGTGATTGACATGAAGTGGGCGTTTCTGGGTGTCAACAGACCATTTTCAGGGAGTGTTCGAAAACGCAGGCGTGCCATAAAAAACGCAGGCGTGGCTGGGAGAATGCAGGGCGTATTCATGACGTCAAAACAGTAACTGAACAGTCTGAAGTGATCGCAAGCGCTGAGTAGGTATTGAGCTACTCTAAAACTGCACAAAAATAATTTGCCGCCACTCTGCGATCCTTTCGTTCGCACTTCTGCTAAGCTAAAATACACTCCCAGTGGGAGGCGGCATAGCGTTTGCACGGCTGCTAAAAACTGCTAGCGAGCGAACAACTCAGAATGACCACCAATATGCGGCACAGGAATGACTGATGGACAGGACACTACCACTGGTCTGATGCAGCACAACACAACAACACTGTAAGGGAATTGTGGTTGTTGGTATAATTATTATACGGCAGCAGTGGACATATAGCAGCAGCATATATCGTCACTGGAATGACTGATGAGACAGGACACTACCACTGGTCTGATGCAGCACAACACAACAACACTGTAAGGGACTTGTGGTTGTTGTTTTAATTATTATACGACAGCAGTGGACATATAGCAGCAGCGTTGTCACGATCCAGGTAATTCCTTATCAGTATTTACCTTCCAATTGCCTCCTGAGACTGTCCCAGTGTTCCAAGCCTGGATTCCATCTGCACTGTCTGTGTGCAGCACGCTGCATCTCTGTCTCTAATCTCTTTACTGTGATTCTGGCAGCATCAGGGTTAAGTTTCACATGCAAGTTACAAACAATCTTTCCCTCCAAAAGCTAACATGGGCGCAGCCATGTTTTCCTAATCACATGTTACCTTTCAGCCTATCAGCTGCACTCTGCTCTCAGCCTGATTACCCAGCAGCTGCACTCTGGTCTCTGGTTAATCAGCCAGCCAATCCCTGTTTCCCAGCTGGTATAAATATCTTGTTCCTGGGGTGGAAAGAGGTCAGTGCTTCAATTGTCTTCAGTGATTCCAGTGTGCAGTCCTTCCATGGACTTTCTCTGCAGTACAGCCTGACTCTGCAGTGTCTCATCATTGCATCCTGTGACTGGCAGTTACCTGAGACCGGCTTCCAGCTTCTAGCTTCCAGCGGTGCCCTGCCAGTAACCATCGGTGTTCCGCCATCGATCCCAGGTAACCATCGGTGTTCCGCCATCGATCCCAAGTCTCCATCGGTGTTCCGCCATCGATCCCAAGTCTCCATCGGTGTTCCGCCATCGATCCCAAGTCTCCATCGGTGTTCCGCCATCGATCCCCAGTAACCATCGTTGTTCCGCCATCGATCCCAAGCCTCCATCGGTGTTCCGCCATCGATCCCAAGTCTCCATCGGTGTTCCGCCATCGATCCCAAGTCTCCATCGGTGTTCCGCCATCGATCCCAAGTCTCCATCGGTGTTCTGCCATCGATCCCAAGTCTCCATCGGTGTTCCGCCATCGATCCCCAGTAACCATCGTTGTTCCGCCATCGATCCCCAGTAACCATTGGTGTTCCGCCATCGATCCCTAGTCACCATCGGTGTTCCGCCATCGATTCCAAGTCACCATCGGTGTTCCGTCATCGATCCCAAGTATTTCTCTGAACTGTGTTTAATAAAACCTTTGAACTTTCCCTTGTTGTCGTGGTCACGCCTTCGGGCATTTGTTCTAAAGGTACCCTGTATGTCCAAGAACCCTGTACTGCCTCCCAGGTACACATATACCTCAGCCCCTACAACTGAGGCTTCCCCCTGGTCAGCACCAGCCCTCAGTTGTGACAGTAAGCACTGACCTAATGGATCCCGCCGGAGACCAGGTCCAAGCGACCAGGCCGATGCAAGAACTTGCAGCCTGCCTTGAACGTCAGGAGACTGCACAGGGCCATGTGATCCGCTGTCTCCAGGACCTCTCCTCTCGGCTGGATGGAATACAAGTAACCCTCCGTGGTTCAGGGGTATCCAATGTTCAAGCTCTAGTAGGGGCATATGAGTCTTCTCAAAAAGGAGTTTCTGATCTGTCAGCCCCAGGAGGGGTGCTGGAGAAAACAACCCTGAGAGAGGTGTCTGATTCGTCAACCCCAGGAGGGGTCACCAAAGTTTCAGTCCCAAGGGAAGTATCCAGAGCCAAGTTCCCAGATGGAAATTTTTGTGCTACAGATGCAGTTATGAACTCCTGTTTGCCGTCTTCAGAGAGCACCACCCTGTTGGCATCCAGCATGGACCAGGTCCAGGATGGTCTAACTGAACACTCGGATACCACTCATTCCGGTTCTAACCGGATTCTGACTCCTTCAGTTCCAGCTGATTCAACTGTCTCTGGACCCAATCCGGTTCCATCCGTAGGTCCAAAGACTCCTTCAGTTCCAGCTGATTCAACCGTCAATCCGAAGACTCCTCCGGTCCCAGCCGGTTCAAGCTTTTCTGGACCCAATCCGGTCCCATCCGTCTGTCCGGATCAGCCTCCTTCGGTTCCAGCCGATTCCAATACCTTCGGATCTAATCCGGTCCTATCCGTCGGTCTAAAGTCTCCGCCGGTCTCAACCGGTTCAAGGTTGTCTGGACTTAATTTGGTCTCGTCCATAGATCCGGTACAGTCTCCTCTGGTCCCAACCAGTTCAAGTTCATCAGGATTCAATCTAGATTCTTCCATTTGTTCAGGTAAAGAATTTATAAGAAGTGTCCTGGGGCCACTCCTAAAGGAGGGGGTGCTGTCACGATCCAGGTAATTCCTTATCAGTATTTACCTTCCAATTGCCTCCTGAGACTGTCCCAGTGTTCCAAGCCTGGATTCCATCTGCACTGTCTGTGTGCAGCACGCTGCATCTCTGTCTCTAATCTCTTTACTGTGATTCTGGCAGCATCAGGGTTAAGTTTCACATGCAAGTTACAAACAATCTTTCCCTCCAAAAGCTAACATGGGCGCAGCCATGTTTTCCTAATCACATGTTACCTTTCAGCCTATCAGCTGCACTCTGCTCTCAGCCTGATTACCCAGCAGCTGCACTCTGGTCTCTGGTTAATCAGCCAGCCAATCCCTGTTTCCCAGCTGGTATAAATATCTTGTTCCTGGGGTGGAAAGAGGTCAGTGCTTCAATTGTCTTCAGTGATTCCAGTGTGCAGTCCTTCCATGGACTTTCTCTGCAGTACAGCCTGACTCTGCAGTGTCTCATCATTGCATCCTGTGACTGGCAGTTACCTGAGACCGGCTTCCAGCTTCTAGCTTCCAGCGGTGCCCTGCCCTGCCAGTAACCATCGGTGTTCCGCCATCGATCCCCGGTAACCATCGGTGCTCCGCCATCGATCCCAAGTCTCCATCGGTGTTCCGCCATCGATCCTAAGTCTCCATCGGTGTTCCGCCATCGATCCCAAGTCTCCATCGGTGTTCCGCCATCGATCCCCAGTAACCATCGTTGTTCCGCCATCGATCCCAAGTCTCCATCGGTGTTCCGCCATCGATCCCAAGTCTCCATCGGTGTTCCGCCATCGATCTCAAGTCTCCATCGGTGTTCCGCCATCGATCCCCAGTAACCATCGTTGTTCCGCCATCGATCCCCAGTAACCATCGGTGTTCCGCCATCGATCCCTAGTCACCATCGGTGTTCCGCCATCGATTCCAAGTCACCATCGGTGTTCCGTCATCGATCCCAAGTATTTCTCTGAACTGTGTTTAATAAAACCTTTGAACTTTCCCTTGTTGTCATGGTCACGCCTTCGGGCATTTGTTCTAAAAGTACCCTGTATGTCCAAGAACCCTGTACTGCCTCCCAGGTACACATATACCTCAGCCCCTACAACTGAGGCTTCCCCCTGGTCAGCACCAGCCCTCAGTTGTGACAAGCGTATATCGTCACTAGAATGACTGATGAACAGGACACTACCACTGGTCTGATGCAGCACAACACAACAACACTATAAGGGACTTGTGGCTGTTGTTATAATTATTATACGGCAGCAGTGGACATATAGCAGCAGCGTATATCGTCACTGGAATGACTGATGAGACAGGACACTATCACTGGTCTGATGCAGCACAACACAACGACATTGCAAGGGACTCATGGTTGTTGTTATTATTATTATTATTATTATTATTATACGGCAGCAGTGGACATATAGCAGCAGCGTATATTGTCACTGGAATGACTGATGAACAGGACACTACCACTGGTCTGATGCAGCACAACACAACAACACTGTAAGGGACTTGTGGTTGTTTTTATTAAAATGTCTATCATAGACTGCTCTTCATCCATCCGCATACACCAACATCCATAAAGAAATAACTGACACTGACACCAGAATAATGTTTGCCAATAGAATTGTCAGCTTTTATTAAAACAAATGGTATGGTGGCAAGGAGGGACGGCCTATTTAAACGTCCCTATTTATTCTAACCTTTCCTTTTAACTGTGGCTGACCACAACACAAGAGGAGGCAAGGGCCCAACTTCAGCCCGGCCTCCATCGCATAACAAGGGGGGGTTTTAAAGGGCCCAATTTCAGCCCAGCCCCCATCACATCACAAGGGGAGGCTTTTAAGGGGCCCAATTTCAGCCCAGCCCCCCACTCATCACAAGGGGCCATCATGGGCCATTTGCCACCCCTTGTGTTACTTGCTCTTTATCGGGAATACCGTGGCCAACTCTCCACTCAAGGTATTCCCCAACTCCCACCCAAAGGTGCTCAGGTGTGTACCAACTCCACCGGAGACCGAAGCCCACCTGGTCCGATGGAACTCCGGCCCCGTAATGTATCAAACTCCACCACCTTCACATCTCCTGAGCACCTATAAAACTCTTTAAATTACAGCCACAATTTCAGGCCGTCCCAACCCGCCACAGTTTCAACGAAACCCCCGCCACCATACCTCTACCTTAAAACTATCCTTACTACTCCTAAAAATCCTCCAACCTATCAATAAAATTCCTGAGTGAAAACCGCTAACAACAAATCCTCCATAAAAATTTCCATACCCCTCAAATTCAGATGGACACCATCGGCCATATAAAGATGAGGGGCAGAAACTGAAATTGAGGGATGTGGGACCACAAACCCCCAATTTTCGCTAACAGCTCTGCCCACCACAGAATTGATCCGGCGCCGGATCAACTCTATGGCAGCAGGTCTGTCCGCACCTCTCCACACCAAACGAGGGATAATGTCCGACCATCCCACACTCAGAAAGCACAACCTATTCTGCAGACTAACTAAGTCCCTAACTATAGTTTTACGAAGGTCTAAACCAGACCTTCTGGTCAAATCGTTTCCGGCAACATGGAACACCACCCTCAGCGGGTATCCCGACCTCTCCAACTGTTGCCAAAAAAGGGGGATGACTTGCTCCCAGCGAAGTCCCCTCACTCCGATCCATCTGACCAGATTAGCTTCAGGGGACTGAAGACACTCCACACCAGATCTTTCACCATAGTACACGTATGAGTGCCCCATAATCCAAATTGGACACTCATCCAAGCGCAAATCTGAAAATACAAAAGCATTCACAGAAACTTATCGAACAAAAAACCCCTAACACAAACAATCTTGCAACAACGTTACCCAAAAACATCCCATTATAAACTCACTAAAATGGTTCTATTTATTTATTTATTAAATAGTTTAATTTGGCCTCTAAGGTGAGAATTTTTGAAGCGGGGATGACTTCGTAAAAAGGGGGTTTGGGTAAGGGGGATCAGACTTGACGAGAGGCGAAAAACACACCTGCCAAGCGGGTATGAACCCCCAAGGCTTAAGGCACTTGACAGGATAAAAAATTCCTCAAGACCCCCAAATATGGCGAGTGGCTGAAACCTCAAGTCTGATTTTTTTTTTTTAAACAGGTCAAAACCTGATATATTTCCAAAATACATCAGACTTCCACCTCCCCAGAGCTCTAATTTGCCCGCTCGAACAGCCTTCAGCGGCTGCTGCTGTCGCCGCACCTATCCGAAACGAATGGGTACCATATCTCGATACCGGCAAACCCATCGTGCAAATACAACGTTCCAACACCCATCTAAATTGAAATTGCGTCACCGGCATACCATCCAAATGCTGCAACCATGGACCTGGCATATCAGTCCTTGTTTTCACATAAACCCTCGACAAGGACACAGGACAAATCTCTTCGTCGTCCACACGTCTCAAAACGACCCAACAACCTTTGCCCAATTGGTCCGTTTTGGAACGTTGTACTTTGCACCATAAGCCTCCATCTTCCAATGACACATGTTCACGAAGCATAGGTGACATCGCAGTTTTTCAAGCTGACACCAGTTCACTGACTCTGAAGGCCCCAAAAAAGGCCATGACGAAACACAATGTAAATAAAAGTGCTTCGTAATCAGATGCACAGACCTCATGCAACACGACCGCCATGCACCGCAATATTGAAATGGTTATTGGTCTACGTGCATCTTGTACAGGGGGCATAACTCGAGCCCAACCTTTAAGAATCTTTGCTAGAAAGAAAGACTTCGTAAAATCATGCCGGCCATCAAGTCTCAAGAAATAAGAAAGAGCAGACAGTAAACGTGTTACAAACCCTCTTGACCTGCCTGCTCTAAAACATTCCCAAACGTAATCCAATAACATTGCATAATTGGTCTTACCTTGCTCCTGATGCAAATGAACATATCTTTCCCACTCTCCCATAGCATTTCTGTACCCTCGAAGGGTGGAAGGAGCCAAGGATCGCAGAGCTAAGCCCTCCAATCCGGGCGTATAACCTGCCAGGCAAAAGACGGGCAAGGGTCACCAGATACATTCGCATCCGGAGCTAGCACCCTAAAACTGCGCCACTCGAAACGCGATAGCGCATCTGCCACACCGTTTTCAATGCCTGGAACATGCTTAGCGCGAAAACTTATATTTGATTGAAGGCAGCGCAACACTATTTGTGCCAACAACCGCAGTACTGGCATGCCGGAAGCTCTCTGACTGTTAACCGCCTGAAACACCCCCAAGTTATCACACCAAAAAACTACTGACAAGTTGGCTAAAAAACCTCCTGCCATAACTCCAGAGCCACCATGATAGGGAATAATTCTAATAATAGCAAGTTGCTAGTGAGTCCCTCTTCAACCCAAGATTTTGGCCATGGGGAAGCACACCACCTGCCCTCCAAAAATGCTCCAAACCCCGTAGAACCTGCTGCATCGGTGAATAATTGCAACTCAACATTGGAAATGGGTATGGACTGCCAAATAAGAACACCATTAAAAGTGGCCAGGAACTCTTCCCAAATGTGTAAATCCCAGCGAATTTCTTTGGATAATCTTATAAAATGACTGGGTTTTTTAACACCCGCTGTGGATCTCTCCAACTTCCTGCTAAAAACTTTACCCATGGGTATAACTCGACAAGCATTCCGGGTCAATGGGCAACAGCCGAAAAAAAACGATTCTATATCAATTTTACTCATAAGAGCCCCACTACCGAATGATCTCACCTTGTCTAAAGCGTCCTCAAAGGACTGATACACTACCATGGACAAACTCTCAGGAATTGCATCATTCACTGAAGACCCTCTTGGAAATGATAAATGCTGTATTATCCTGAATTTACTCGGAGTCTTTTTTGGAACAACCCCAACTGGGGACAAAATTAAATCAGGCAATGGGGGGCAACTAAAAGGACCTACCATCCTACCCAAAGCAACTTCCTTATCAACTTTTTCTTTTAACATAACTGGGAACTCCCGAGCCGAACGTAAATTGCCAATCCGACCACATTTAACTTGGCTTTTTATAGGCAACGTAAAAACCTTTTGAGAAACCTAACCTTATAAACTCAGAATCGTCTCTATTTGGATAGTGATCCAACCAATGCAATAATTTGTTCAACTTAACTGGAGTAGGTGCCCTACTTAGACACACCCGTTGCTGGGATTCGTTGTTGTTGCTGCTTGTGCCAACTACCTCTCCCACTAGCCGTTTGCTGGCAGTTTTTAATGGGGTGGGTTCCTTCACAGCGGATACAAACATGCCGAAAACTACACTTGAACCCTAGGGTACATTGACTATTATTAAAGGCATAACATTTGGCTGACCGATTCTTACCCACAATCCATCTGTTACTGGAATTACCTAGTTTATCCGCCAGACCCTCTAAACCACTCTTAAGAGGTTGAGTAACATCTACAAAAATCTCCACATCTTTTTTACCAAAATCCATGATCTCCTTCCCATTTTGTTTTCTACGAAACTCCTCATCATAGGACCTTCATGCTGTTCCGCACCCGGATCTGGCCAATTCGTGTAACAAATACATATATTTAATTATGTTCATGTGCTCCTGAGGCCTGGATTCCAAATAACAAGCTGCAAAAATAAGCATGCCCTTCTGCCAGTTAGAGTAAGACTTATAAGCCTCCTCACCTATACCTGATTTCTTTTTAGCCGCTTCAAATGCTTTTCTCCCTTTGCTAGTTAAAGCAAACATATTCACAAATTTTCCTTGTCTAATCCGTTCCCTAATTCTGGGTCGTATTCCTCTCAAAACTGCAGTATTAGCGCATTGCAAAGAATCCTCAGGACCCTCCTCCGAGGACATGCTGGAGCTACTATGTCTGCGCCTTCTTTTATGTCTTGCATTGTAACCCCTGCATCTGCTATCACATGAAACTGAGGACTCAGAGGAAGAAGTAGATGAGTCCCTGTGACCTCTGCGCCTATGCTTACGCTTTTGTGACGCTTTCTTCCCACATCCTTTCTCTGTAACTGCGCCCCTGTTACCTGACCCAACTACTGCATCATTTTGGCGCTCTGCAGGGTGCACAACCGACTCACCATAAAGATCTCCCTCGTCCAGTGCAGACTCCACCACCGCCGCTGATTCCCCAGAATCATCCTGCACTTCAGGGGCTGCAAAGAACTCCTCTGTAGAAATTGCACATCTACCAACAACTCATTAATATTCCTATTGCCCCTATTACTTCCACCCGATCTGGGCTGTAAAACAGCCGTCCCTAATTCACCAACGCCATTCCCCTGCAAACCGTCAGGATTCTGTTCCCTCAAAAAATTCCTTTCGGTGTTATTAGCATTCAACACCGGGACCAGCGCTGATATAACTGAGGTGCATATAGACGCTACCTCAGACGAGTTGAATCCAGCTCCATAACTTCCAAAATGCACCGCATCAGCATATGACTTCCCTGGTACTGTGCCCCTCATACAATGTACCTCTGGTGCTCCTCTTTTACCCCTAATATTACACGTGGCGAGCCTTCCTTGCTGCCTTCCAGCATTTCTAATACCCGATGTGCTCGCGCCCTGGCCCGCTCCAACCGTGTCAACGCCATTACCATTGTTAGGTGCCCCCTCTCCTTGCACCGACTCTTGTACCCTTGTACCTCTCCCATTGTGCTCACCTCTAGTAAGAACAGAACTGCGTCGACCACCTCTGGCAGCCATGGACCCCCGTGGGCCCACGGGGCGACCGCGTCGTACCTCAGGCACATGCGCTCCTGAGGTAACTCCCCGGGATGTTACCATTCTCCTCAACACCCCTCTCGACGACGCCGCCATAGCCCCAACACTTCGCGACATGGTGTTCACGGTAACCGGTTCTTCAGAATAATTTCCTAAAGCACTAGTCAAAACAGCAGCTCGTGTCACAGACGCGCTACTGACCCGGCCTCTGCGTGACGCAGCTTCGCCCGCCAAAACCCTCTCAGGGCGGTCGAGCCCGACCCCTGGCGGCGACATTACCAACATTGTTCCTAGCCTGACTTCTTGTTTGTAATGACCGCTGCTGCCCCCTCCCTGACACTAAGACAGCAGCATCACTTTCCCCGCTGTCAATAAAACGAACAGGGGGACGCACCGCACGACTAGGCCTCGGCATGTTAGAAGATAGGAAAGATAGCTAAGAAAAAGGCAAAGAATAAAAGAGGGTTGAAAAGATTAGAGATTAGTAAAGATGGAAAGGAAATAAGAAGAAAAATACCACAAAATCACAAATAATACACAGTTCAATACAAAACAAATGCAGAGCACTTCACTGTTCAAATTTCACTGAGGAAAAGTGGGAGAACCTATTCAGTCCTCTCCTTATAAGGGCTAAGCCCCTCCCATCACCAGATTCCTCAGTCAACTCATAGGCCCACTGTTACCATGGATACCTCCACTTATCACAGCTGCTTCATTCAGCCTGCTATTCAGAATTTTATGTCACTACAGCCATATAAAATGTCCTCCGTTCTCTTATTATTATACGGCAGCAGTGGACATATAGCAGCAGCGTATACCACTGTGCCTGCCTCGTCACTGGAATGACTGATGAGACAGGACACTACCACTGGTCTGATTCAGCACAAACACAGCAACACTGTAAGGGACTTGTTGTTGTTGTTGTTATTATTATTATACGGCAGCAGTGGACATATAGCAGCAGCGTATACCACTGTGACTGCCTCGCCACTGGAATGACTGATGAGACAGGACACTACCACTGGTCTGATGCAGCACAACACAACACCACACCACTTTATACAGCTACACTGGATATATGGCAACAGAGGACACCAACACTGTGACTGGCTGGACTGATGCAGCACAATACACTGACTACACTGGACTGGACAGCACAACACAGCACCACTTTATACAGCTACACTGGATATATGGCAACAGAGGACACCAACACTGTGACTGGCTGGACTGATGCAGCACAATACATTGACTACACTGGACTGGACAGCACAACACAGCACCACTTTATACAGCTACACTGGATATATGGCAGCAGAGGACACCAACACTGTGACTACACTGGACTGGACTGAGCAGCACAACACAGCACAAGACTCGCCACCCCACTTTCCCGCCCCCACACAGACACTGAACACTGAGGACACGTCCTCTCAATACACTCTCCGAGACTGGAGTGAAAATGGCCGCGACGCGCGGCTCCTTATATGGAATCCAAATCCCGCGAGAATCCGCGGGATGATGACGTTCTGCCGCGTTCGGGTTTCCGAGTCAGGCGGGAAAACCCAAGCCGGGCTCGGAACCGAACTCGGAAGGCAAAGTCCGGTAGGGTTCGGTTCTCTGAGAACCGAACCCGCTCATCTCTAATATATATATATATATATATATACACAATATGAGGGTGCCCCAGAGATATCACTGTACCGGGCCCCATGGTTTCTGTTGCTGGCCCTGTCCACAAGTCATAGGGGAAATTCAAATAAAATCAGAAAAGTGTACTTGCACCAGGATAGAATTCTTATATCCAGGTGGGTAGAAAGTAAAATTTGTTGCACCAACCAAAGATTCTGTGGACCAAGTATTTTGTTTTTCCATTTCTGCGCATAATAGCATACCAGATTATTATCAGTACTAAGTGGTATGCAAATGACATGTAAATATTATAGATTTATATGCAGCTCAAAGGCAGCTAGGAATATACATCAGTATTCTTGCCAAATAGGATAAAACAAATTCCAAGGACATGTTGTGGCATAGCATATGCAATTAAGTATGTGACGTATAGTTATTTCTAGATGACCTTGGTGTACTATAATCCTCAATGTGTAATGTGTTAAGTACCTAGTTACAGTATAATGTTATGTTTGATCACTTTAAGTAAGCCAAGTGTGTACACATTCATTCTAAAAGACCTGAAAATATATTCTGAAAATATGACAGTTTACAGAATAAAGGAAAAAGGGCCTAATTCAGAATTGTTCTCTAATGGGCAAAACCATGGTGGTCATTCCGAGTTGATCGTTCGCTAGCTGTTTTTAGCAGCCGTGCAAACACTATGCCGCCTCCCACTGGGAGTGTATTTTAGCTTAGCAGAAGTGCGAACGAAAGGTTTGCAGAGCGGCTACAAAGTTTTTTTGTGCAGTTTTAGAGTAGCTCAAAACCTACTCAGCGCTTACGATGACTTCAGACTGTTCAGTTCCTGTTTTGACGTCACAAACACACCCTGCGTTCGCCCAGCCACGCCTGTGTTTTTCCTGGCACGCCTGAGTTTTTTCGAACACTCCCTGAAAATGGTCAGAAACGCCCACTTCATGTCAAGCACTCTGCGGCCAGCAGCGCGACTGAAAAGCTTCACTAGACCTTGTGTGAAACTACATCGTTCGTTGTAATAGTACGTCGCGCGTGAGCATTGCGCCACATACGCATGCGCAGAAGTGCCATTTTTTTGCCTCATCGCTGCACAGCGAATGAATGCAGCTAGCAATCAACTCGGAATGACCACCCATGTGCACTACAAGTGGGGCAGATATAACATGTGCAGAGAAATTTAGATTTGGGTGGGTTATTTTGTTTCTATGCAGGGTAAATACTGGCTGCTTTAATTTTACACTGCAATTTAGATTTCAGTTTAAACACATCTCACTCAAATCTAACTCTCTCTACACATGTTATATTTGCCCCACCTGCACTGCACATGGTTTTGCCCAGTAGAGAACAATTTTGCGGCTGCGATCAGGTCTGAATTAGGACCAATGTACAGTACCGTAGGTTCACATTAAAACATCTGAAAAATTTAGGAACCAGAACTTCAAAAGTAAATTCTTAAAATGTCTGTCTAAATAAAGTAGGGACAGATTATAGCTATTCTTTAGTAGTGATGAGCGGGTTCGGTTTCTCGGAAACCGAACCCCCCCGAACTTCACCCTTTTTACACGGGTCCGAGCCATACTCGGATTCTCCCGTATGGCTCGGTTAACCCGAGCGCGCCCGAACGTCATCATCCCGCTGTCGGATTCTCGCAAGATTCGGATTCTATATAAGCAGCCGCGCGTCGCCGCCATTATCACTCGTGCATTGGAAATGTTAGGGAGAGGAGAGGACGTGGCTGGCGTCCTCTCCGTTATTGTTGAACTTGATTGTGCACTATTGCTTAATTGTGGGGAGGGCTGGGGAGCAGCTGTATAATATAGGAGGAGTACAGTGCAGAGTTTTGCTGATCAGTGACCACCAGTTTTATCCGTTCTCTGCCTGAAAAAAACGCTCCTTATCTGTGCTCAGTGTGCTGCATATATCTGTGCTCACACTGCTTAATTGTGGGGACTGGGGAGCAGCTGTATTATATAGCAGGAGTACAGTGCAGAGTTTTGCTGACAGTGACCACCAGTATACGTTGTCTGCCTGAAAAACACTCCATATCTGTGCTCAGTGTGCTGCTTTATTGTGGGGACTGGGGACCACCAGTATAATATTATATAGGAGGAGTACAGTGCAGAGTTTTGCTGACCAGTGACCACAAGTATATAATATATAGCATTACGGTACAGTGGGCCACTGCTGTACCTACCTCTGTGTCGTCAAGTATACTATCCATCTAGATTCTATACCTGAGGTGCATTTCAGTTGTGCAGTTTGCTGACACAGTGACCACCAGTATACATAGCAGTACGGTACGGAAGGCCACTGCTGTACCTACCTCTGTGTCGTCAAGTATACTATCCATCTACATTCTATACCTGTGGTGCATTTTAGTTTTGCAGTTTGCTGACACAGTGACCACCAGTATATATAGCAGTACGGTACGGAAGGCCACTGCTGTACCTACCTCTGTGTCGTCATTAAGTATACTATCCATCTACATTCTATACCTATGGTGCATTTTAGTTTTGCAGTTTGCTGACACAGTGACCACCAGTATACTATATATAGCAGTACGGTACGGAAGGCCACTGCTGTACCTACCTCTGTGTCGTCATTAAGTATACTATCCATCTACATTCTATACCTGTGGTGCATTTTAGTTTTGCAGTTTGCTGACACAGTGACCACCAGTATACTACATATAGCAGTACGGTACGGAAGGCCACTGCTGTACCTACCTCTGTGTCGTCATTAAGTATACTATCCATCTACATTCTATACCTGTGGTGCATTTTAGTTTTGCAGTTTGCTGACACAGTGACCACCAGTATACTATATATAGCAGTACGGTACGGAAGGCCACTGCTGTACCTACCTCTGTGTCGTCATTAAGTATACTATCCATCTACATTCGATACCTGTGGTGCATTTTTGTTTTGCAGTTTGCTGACACAGTGACCACCAGTATATATAGCAGTACGGTACGGAAGGCCACTGCTGTACCTACCTCTGTGTCGTCATTAAGTATACTATCCATCTACATTCTATATCTGTGGTGCATTTTAGTTTTGCAGTTTGCTGACACAGTGACCACCAGTATATATAGCAGTACGGTACGGAAGGCCACTGCTGTACCTACCTCTGTGTCGTCATTAAGTATACTATCCATCTACATTCTATACCTGTGGTGCATTTTAGTTTTGCAGTTTGCTGACACAGTGACCACCAGTATATATAGCAGTACGGTACGGAAGGCCACTGCTGTACCTACCTCTGTGTTGTCATTAAGTATACTATCCATCTACATTCTATACCTGTGGTGCATTTTAGTTTTGCAGTTTGCTGACACAGTGACCACCAGTATATATAGCAGTATGGTACGGAAGGCCACTGCTGTACCTACCTCTGTGTCGTCATTAAGTATACTATCCATCTACATTCTATACCTGTAGTGCATTTTAGTTTTGCAGTTTGCTGACACAGTGACCACCAGTATATATAGCAGTACGGTACGGAAGGCCACTGCTGTACCTACCTCTGTGTCGTCATTAAGTATACTATCCATCTACATTCTATACCTGTGGTGCATTTTAGTTTTGAAGTTTGCTGACACAGTGACCACCAGTATACTATATATAGCAGTACGGTACGGAAGGCCACTGCTGTACCTACCTCTGTGTCGTCATTAAGTATACTATTCATCTACATTCTATACCTGTGGTGCATTTTAGTTTTGCAGTTTGCTGACACAGTGACCACCAGTATATATAGCAGTACGGTACGGAAGGCCACTGCTGTACCTACCTCTGTGTCGTCATTAAGTATACTATCCATCTACATTCTATACCTGTGGTGCATTTTAGTTTTGCAGTTTGCTGACACAGTGACCACCAGTATACTATTTATAGCAGTACGGTACGGAAGGCCACTGCTGTACCTACCTCTGTGTCGTCATTAAGTATACTATCCATCTACATTCTATACCTGTGGTGCATTTTAGTTTTGCAGTTTGCTGACACAGTGACCACCAGTATATATAGCAGTACGGTACGGAAGGCCACTGCTGTACCTACCTCTGTGTCGTCAAGTATACTATCCATCTACATTCTATACCTGTGGTGCATTTTAGTTGTGCGCAGTATATATAGTAGTAGGCCATTGCTATTGATACTGGCATATAATTCCACACATTAAAAAATGGAGACAAAAATGTGGAGGTTAAAATAAGATTTTACTCACCGGTAAATCTATTTCTCGTAGTCCGTAGTGGATGCTGGGAACTCCGTAAGGACCATGGGGAATAGACGGGCTCCGCAGGAGACTGGGCACTCTAAAAGAAAGATTAGGTACTATCTGGTGTGCACTGGCTCCTCCCACTATGACCCTCCTCCAGACCTCAGTTAGGATACTGTGCCCGGAAGAGCTGACACAATAAGGAAAGATTTTGAATCCCGGGTAAGACTCATACCAGCCACACCAATCACACCGTATAACTCGTGATACTATACCCAGTTAACAGTATGAAATATAACTGAGCCTCTCAACAGATGGCTCAACAATAACCCTTAGTTAGGCAATAACTACATACAAGTATTGCAGACAATCCGCACTTGGGATGGGCGCCCAGCATCCACTACGGACTACGAAAAATAGATTTACCGGTGAGTAAAATCTTATTTTCTCTGACGTCCTAGTGGATGCTGGGAACTCCGTAAGGACCATGGGGATTATACTAAAGCTCCCAAACGGGCGGGAGAGTGCGGATGACTCTGCAGCACCGAATGAGAGAACTCAAGGTCCTCCTCAGCCAGGGTATCAAATTTGTAGAATTTAGCAAACGTGTTTGCCCCTGACCAAGTTGCAGCTCGGCAAAGTTGTAAAGCCGAGACCCCTCGGGCAGCCGCCCAAGATGAGCCCACTTTCCTCGTGGAATGGGCTTTTACTGATTTAGGATGCGGCAACCCAGCCGCAGAATGCTCCAGCTGAATTGTGCTACAAATTCAGCGAGCAATAGTCTGCTTAGAAGCAGGAGCACCTATTTTGTTGGGTGCCTACAGGATAAAAAGCGAGTCAGTTTTCCTGACTCCAGCCGTCCTGGAAATATAAATTTTTAAGGCCCTGACTACGTCCAGTAACTTGGAATCTTCCAAGACCCTAGTAGCCGCAGGCACTACAATAGGTTGGTTCAAGTGAAAAGCTGATACCACCTTAGGGAGAAACTGGGGACGAGTCCTCAATTCTGCCCTATCCATATGGAAAAACAGATAAGGGCTTTTACATGACAAAGCCGCCAATTCTGACACACGCCTGGCCGAAGCCAAGGCCAATAACATGACCACTTTCCACGTGAGATATTTCAAATCCACAGTTTTAAGTGGCTCAAACCAATGTGATTTTAGGAAACTCAACACCACGTTGAGATCCCAAGGTGCCACAGGAGGCACAAAAAGGGGCTGAATATGTAGCACTCCCTTTACAAATGTCTGAACTCCAGGCAGTGAAGCCAGTTCTTTCTGGAAGAAAATCGACAGAGCCGAAATCTGGACCTTAATGGAACCCAAGTTTAGGCCCATAGTCACTCCTGACTGTAGGAAGTGCAGAAAACGACCCAGCTGAAATTCCTCTGTTGGGGCCTTCCTGGCCTCACACCACGCAACATATTTCCGCCAAATACGGTGACAATGGTTTGCGGTTGCTTCTTTCCTGGCTTTTATCAGCGTAGGAATGACTTCCTCCGGAATGCCCTTTTCCTTTAGGATCCGGAATTCAACCGCCATGCCGTCAAACGCAGCCGCGGTAAGTCTTGGAACAGACAGGGCCCCTGCTGTAGCAGATCCTGTCTGAGCGGTAGAGGCCATGGGTCCTCTGATATCATTTCTTGAAGTTCTGGGTACCAAGCTCTTCTTGGGCTATCCGGAACCACGAGTATCGTTCTTACTCCTCGTTTTCTTATTATTCTCAGTACCTTTGGAATGAGAGGCAGAGGAGGGAATACATAAACCGACTGGTACACCCACGGTGTCACTAGAGCGTCCACAGCTATTGCCTGAGGGTCCCTTGACCTGGCGCAATATCTAGTTTTTTGTTTAGGCGGGACGCCATCATGTCCACCTGTGGCCTTTCCCAACGGTTTACCAACAGTTGGAAGACTTCTGGATGAAGTCCCCACTCTCCCGGGTGTAGGTCGTGTCTGCTGAGGAAGTCTGCTTCCCAGTTGTCCACTTCCGGAATGAACACTGCTGACAGTGCTAAGACGTGATTTTCCGCCCATCGGAGAATCCTTGTGGCTTCTGCCATCGCCATCCTGCTTCTTGTGCCGCCCTGTCGGTTTACATGGGCGACTGCCGTGATGTTATCTGATTGGATCAGTACCGGCTGGTTTTGAAGCAGAGGCCTTGCCAGACTTAGGGCATTGTAAATGGCCCTCAGTTCCAGAACATTTATGTGTAGGGACGACTCCTGACTTGACCAAAGTCCTTGGAAATTTCTTCCCTGTGTGACTGCCCCCCAGCCTCGAAGGCTGGCATCCGTGGTTACCAGGACCCAGTCCTGTATGCCGAATCTGCGGCCCTCTTGAAGATGAGCACTCTGCAGCCACCACAGTAGAGATACCCTGGTCCTTGGAGACAGGGTTATCAGCCGATGCATCTGAAGATGCGATCCCGACCACTTGTCCAAGAGGTCCCACTGTAAGGTTCTTGCATGGAACCTGCCGAATGGAATTCTGCTTCGTAAGAAGCTACCATTTTTCCCAGGACTCGTGTGCAGTGATGCACCGATACCTGTTTTGGTTTCAGGAGGTCTCTGACTAGAGATGACAGCTCCTTGGCTTTCTCCTGCGGGAGAAACACTTTTTTCTGTTCTGTGTCCAGAACCATCCCTAGGAACAGTAGGCGTGTGGTAGGAACCAGCTGTGACTTTGGAATGTATAGAATCCATCCGTGCTGTTGTAGCACTTCCCGAGATAGTGCTACTCCGACCAACAACTGCTCCTTGGACCTCGCCTTTATAAGGAGATCGTCCAAGTACGGGATAATTAAAACTCCCTTTTTTCGAAGGAGTATCATCATTTCTGCCATTACCTTGGTAAAGACCCTCGGTGCCGTGGACAGTCCAAACGGCAGTGTTTGGAATTGGTAATGGCAATCCTGTACCACAAATCTGAGGTACTCCTGGTGAGGATGGTAAATGGGGACATGTAGGTAAGCATCCTTGATGTCCAGGGATACCATGTAATCCCCCTCCTCCAGGCTTGCAATAACCGCCCTGAGCGATTCCATCTTGAACATGAATTTTTTTATGTATGTGTTCAAGGATTTCAAATTTAAAATGGGTCTAACCGAACCGTCCGGTTTCGGTACCACAAACAGTGTGGAATAGTAACCCCGTCCTTGTTGAAGTAGGGGCACCTTGACTATCACCTGCTGGGAATACAGCTTGTGAATTGCCTCTAGCACAGCCTCCCTGCCTGAGGGAGTTGTCGGCAAGGCAGATTTGAGGAAACGGCGGGGGGGAGACGCCTCGAATTCCAGCTTGTACCCCTGAGATACTACTTGAAGGATCCAGGGATCCACCTGTGAGCGAGCCCACTGATCGCTGAAATTTTTGAGGCGGCCCCCCACCGTAACTGGCTACGCCTGTGGAGCCCCCGCGTCATGCGGTGGACTCAGAGGAAGCGGGGGAAGAATTTTGATTCTGGGAACTGGCTGACTGGTGCAGCTTTTTCCCTCTTCCCTCGTCTCTGTGCAGAAAGGAAGCGCCTTTGACCCGTTTGCTTTTCTGAAGCCGAAAGGACTGTACCTGATAATACAGTGCTTTCTTAGGCTGTGAGGAAACCTGAGGTAAAAATTATTCTTCCCAGCTGTTGCTGTTGATACGAGGTCCCAGAGACCATCCCCAAACAATTCCTCACCCTTATAAGGCTCTATGTGCCTTTTAAAGTCAGCATCACCTGTCCAGTGTCGGGTCTCTAATACCCTCCTGACAGAATGGACATTGCATTAATTCTGGATGCCAGCCGGCAAAATATCCCTCTGTGCATCCCTCATATATAAGACGACGTCTTTAATATGCTCTTATGTTCGCAAAATAGTATCCCTGTTTGACAGGGTCACAGACCACGCTGCAGCAGCACTATCTGCAGGTCTCAGTCTAGTACCTGAGTGTGTAAATACAGACTTCAGGATAGCCTCCTGCTTTTTATCAGCAGGTACCTTCAAAGTGGCCGTATCCTAAGACGGCAGTGCCACCTTTTTTGACAAACGTGTGAGCGCCTTATCCACCCTAGGGGATATCTCCCAGTGTAACTTATCCTCTGGCGGGAAAGGGTACGCCATCAGTAACTTTTTAGAAATTACCAGTTTCTTATCGGGGGAACCCACGCTTTTTCACACTTCATTCACTCATTTGATGGGGGAACAAAACACTGCCTGCTTTTTCTCCCCAAACATAAAACCCCCTTTTTTTTTTTTTTTTAGTGGTACTTGGGTTAATGTCAGAAATGTGTAACACATTTTTTATTGCCGGGATCATGTAACGGATGTTCCTAGTGGATTGTGTATATGTATCAACCTCGTCGACACTGGAGTCAGACTCCGTGTCGACATCTGTGTCTGCCATCTGAGGGAGCAGGCGTTTTTGAGCCCCTGATGGCCTTTGAGACGCCTGGGCAGGCGCGGGCTGAGAAGCCGGCTGTCCCACAGCTGTTACGTCATCCAGCCTTTTATGTAAGGAGTTGACACTGTCGGTTTATACCTTCCACCTATCCATCCACTCTGGTGTCGGCCCCATAGGGGGCGACATCACATTTATCGGCATCTGCTCTGCCACCACATAAGCCTCCTCATCAAACGTGTCGACACAGCCGTACCGACACACCGCACACACACAGGGAATGCTCTGACTGAGGACAGGACCCCACACAGCCCTTTGGGGAGACAGAGAGAGAGTATGCCAGCACACACCAGAGCGCTATATAATTTAGGGATTAACACTATATTGAGTGAATTTTTCCCAATAGCTGCTTGTATATACAATATTGCGCCTAAATTTAGTGCCCCCCCCTCTCTTTTTAACCCTTTGAGCCTGCAAACTACAGGGGAGAGCCTGGGGAGCTGTCTTCCAGCTGTACTGTGAAGAGAAAATGGCTGGAAGGAGCACCCGCAGTCCAGTTCCTGATAGTCAAATTGAAGATGTCACTGTTGAAGTACACCAGGATGAGGATATGGGTGTTGCTGGCGCTGGGGAGGAAATTGACAAGGAGGATTCTGATGGTGAGGTGGTTTATTTAAGTCAGGCACCCGGGGAGACACCTGTTGTCCGTGGGACGAATATGGCCATTGACATGCCTGGTCAAAATACAAAAAAAATCAGCTCTTCGGTGTGGAATTATTTCAACACAAATGCGGACAACAGGTGTCAAGCCGTGTGTTGCCTTTGTCAAGCTGTAATAAGTAGGGGTAAGGACGTTAACCACCTAGGAACATCCTCCCTTATACGTCACCTGCAGCGCATTCATCATAAGTCAGTGACAAGTTCAAAAACTTTGGATGACAGCGGAAGCAGTCCACTGACCACTAAATCCCTTCCTCTTGTAACCAAGCTCCTGCAAACCACACCACCAACTCCCTCAGTGTCAATTTCCTCCTTACCCAGGAAAGCCAATAGTCCTGCAGGCCATGTCACTGGCAAGTCTGATGAGTCCTCTCCTGCCTGGGATTCCTCCGATGCATCCTTGAGTGTAACGCCTACTGCTGCTGGCGCTGCTGTTGTTGCTGCTGGGAGTCGATCGTCATCCCAGAGGGGAAGTCGGAAGACCACTTGTACTACTTCCAGTAAGCAATTGACTGTCCAACAGTCCTTTGCGAGGAAGATGAAATATCACAGCAGTCATCCTGCTGCAAAGCAGATAACACAGGCCTTGGCAGCCTGGGCGGTGAGAAACGTGGTTCCGGTATCCACCGTTAATTCAGAGGCAACTAGAGACTTGATTGAGGTACTGTGTCCCCGGTACCAAATACCATCTAGGTTCCATTTCTCTAGGCAGGCGATACCGAAAATGTACACAGACCTCAGAAAAAGAGTCACCAGTGTCCTAAAAAATGCAGTTGTACCCAATGTCCACTTAACCACGGACATGTGGACAAGTGGAGCAGGGCAGACTCAGGACTATATGACTGTGACAGCCCACTGGGTAGATGTATTGCCTCCCGCAGCAAGAACAGCAGCGGCGGCACCAGTAGCAGCATCTCGCAAACGCCAACTCGTTCCTAGGCAGGCTACGCTTTGTATCACCGCTTTCCAGAAGAGGCACACAGCTGACAACCTCTTACGGAAACTGAGGAAGATCATTGCAGAATGGCTTACCCCAATTGGACTCTCCTGGGGATTTGTGACATCGGACAACGCCAGCAATATTGTGCGTGCATTACATCTGGGCAAATTCCAGCACGTCCCATGTTTTGCACATACATTGAATTTGGTGGTGCAGAATTATTTAAAAAACGACAGGGGCGTGCAAGAGATGCTGTCGGTGGCCCGAAGAATTGCGGGCCACTTTCGGCATTCAGCCACCGCGTACAGAAGACTGGAGCACCACCAAACAATCCTGAACCTGCCCTGCCATCATCTGAAGCAAGAGGTGGTAACAAGGTGGAATTCAACCCTCTATATGCTTCAGAGGATGGAGGAGCAGCAAAAGGCCATTCAAGCCTATACATCTGCCCACAATATAGGCAAAGGAGGGGGAATGCACCTGACTCAAGCGCAGTGGAGAATGTTTTAAACGTTGTGCAAGGTTCTGCAACCCTTTGAACTTGCCACACGTGAAGTCAGTTCAGACACTGCCAGCCTGAGTCAGGTCATTCCCCTCATCAGGCTTTTGCAGAAGAAGCTGGAGACATTGAAGGAGGAGCTAAAACAGAGCGATTCCGCTAGGCATGTGGGACTTGTGGATGGAGCCCTTAATTCGCTTAACCAGGATTCACGGGTGGTCAATCTGTTGAAATCAGAGCACTACATTTTGGCCACCGTGCTCGATCCTAGATTTAAAACCTACGTTGTATCTCTCTTTCCGGCAGACACAAGTCTGCAGAGGTACAAAGACCTGCTGGTGAGAAAATTGTCAAGTCAAGCGGAACGTGACCCGTCAACATCTCCTCCTTCACATTCTCCCGCAACTGGGGGTGCGAGGAAAAGGCTAAGAATTCCGAGCCCACCCGCTGGCGGTGATGCAGGGCAGTCTGGAGCGAGTGCTGACATCTTGTCCGGACTGAAGGACCTGCCAACGATTACTGACATGTCGTCTACTGTCACTGCATATGATTCTCTCACCATTGAAAGAATGGTGGAGGATTATATGAGTGACCGCATCCAAGTAGGCACGTCAGACAGTCCGTACGTATACTGGCAGGAAAAAGAGGCAATTTGGAGGCCCTTGCACAAACTGGCTTTATTCTACCTAAGTTGCCCTCCCTCCAGTGTGCTCCGAAAGAGTGTTTAGTGCAGTCGCTTACCTTGTCAGCAATCGGCATACGAGGTTACTTCCAGAAAATGTGGAGAAGATGATGTTCATCAAAATGAATTATAATCAATTCCTCCGTGGAGACATTCACCAGCAATTGCCTCCAGAAAGTACACAGGGATCTGAGATGGTGGATTCCAGTGAGGACGAATTAATAATCTGTTAGGAGGGGGATGTACACAGTGAAAGGGGTGAGGAATCTGAGGATGATGATGAGGAGGACATCTTGCCTCTGTAGAGCCAGTTTGTGCAAGGAGAGATTGATTGCTTCTTATTTGGTGGGGGCCCAAACCAACCAGTCATTTCAGTCACAGTCGTGTGGCAGACCCTGTCGCTGAAATGATGGGTTCGTTTAAGTGTGCATGTCCTGTTTATACAACATAAGGGTGGGTGGGAGGGCCCAAGGACAATTCCATCTTGCACCTATTTTTTCTTTCATTTTTCTTTGCATCATGTGCTGTTTGGGGACAATTTTTTTGAAGTGCCATCCTGTCTGACACTGCAGTGCCACTCCTAGATGGGCCAGGTGTTTGTGTCGGCCACTTGTGTCGCTTAGCTTAGTCACACAGCGACCTTGGTGCGTTTTTTTTTTTCTTTGCATCATGTGCTGTTTGGGGACAATTTTTTTGAAGTGCCATCCTGCCTGACACTGCAGTGCCACTCCTAGATGGGCCAGGTGTTTGTGTCGGCCACTTGTGTCGCTTAGCTTAGTCACACAGCGACCTTGGTGCGCCTCTTTTTTTCTTTGCATCATGTGCTGTTTGGGGACAATTTTTTTGAAGTGCCATCCTGCCTGACACTGCAGTGCCACTCCTAGATGGGCCAGGTGTTTGTGTCGCCCACTTCTGTCGCTTAGCTTAGCCATCCAGCGACCTCGGTGCAAATTTTAGGACTAAAAATAATATTGTGAGGTGTGAGGTGTTCAGAATAGACTGGAAATTAGTGTAAATTATGGTTATTGAGGTTAATAATACTATGGGATCAAAATGACCCCCAAATTCTATGATTTAAGCTGTTTTTTAGGGTTTTTTGAAAAAAACACCCGAATCCAAAACACACCCGAATCTGACCAAAAAATTTCGGTGAGGTTTTGCCAAAACGCGTCCGAATCCAAAACATGGCCGCGGAACCGAATCCAAAACCAAAACACAAAACCCGAAAAATGTCCGGTGCACATCACTATTCTTTAGGACTATCAGTTGTTTCCATGAAGTTGGGCACCTTTCTTGAAGAATAATGGATCTGCATTCCTCCTGCATGATCCACTCTATTAGTGTGTTTATATTTTTTTTCATCCACTACCTGTATGTGCAGAAGTAAATGTAAACACATCATGCATCAGTACATTCCACCAGTATACATAAATTCCCAGTTAATGTTGGCCTAAATCAGAGTTGTCAATAGACTTTTTAGAGCCCTGTGCCAAAAAAGATCATTGGTGCCTCACACCCCATTTATTCTTGTGTGCCCGAAAAAAAAAAGGATTTGGACTTTAATCCTCTTATATCACATTCATGCAAAAAGTTCTTTGTCATTCAGTCACATTATCATTTATTTTAAATCTCACAATTCTAAGCAGTCATACCCAGGACATCTAACATTGACAGGTAGTTTCCTGTAAGTACAGGAGCATATGTGCACCTTCAGTCACATACTCCTTTAATAAACACACATTTCTAAATACTGTCATTCCTGGGATTCGAACTCATCACCTACCTCAATGCAGTCTAACTCCATACTTGTGGAGCTATTTACTCCTGCATAGTAAGCCAGCAAATTCTAACTACTGTATATGAAGCTACTTGTAATTGTTCGTTCAAAACCATTGCAACTAGGCAGATCTATGTAGTATGCAGCTACATGTCCAATCCCCAGCCGCTACACACTACATAGATTTGCTCATCTGCACTGCTGGTTATTTTACAAGTACACAAGCAGCTTCATATACAGGGTGTTTCACTAGCTACTGGTCCCAAAGTTTTTCTTATAACTTTTAAAGTAATTGATGTAAGTTAATGAAATCTGATAAGGACATACCTTGGTCTATGAGAAACATGAGGATATTAATTGTTGAAACCAGTGCATAACTAGACAGTTTAGCGATGAGTGCATGAAACCACATCGGCACCCCCCCATATTTAAAATAGGGCCAGTTCGTGCCATAGGCACTGCGTGTCCACAAAATAATACCAATTCATATTACGCTGTACAGTAGTCTCCATCATTCAAATTATGACGCACAGTAGTGCCTCTTACACACATTACACCAGGTAGAGCCCCTTTTACACATTACGGCAGGTAGAGTCCCCTTTTACACCGTACGACAGGTAGAGTCCCCTTTTACACATTACAGCAGAATAGTCCCTCTTTTTACACATTAGTCAGACAGAGTCCCCTTTTTACACAGTACGGCAGGCAGAGTCCCCCATTTACACATTACAGCAGCAGAGTCTCCCTTTTTACACATTAAAGCAGGCAGAGTCCCCTTTTTACACATTACAGCAGCAGATTCCCTCTTTTTACACATTATTGCAGGCAGAGTCCCCTTTTATAAAGGGAGGGAGAGAGAGTGTTATACTTACGTTTGCTCCGGGGCAGCAGCATCCACCAGCCAGCAGTCCTCTTGTCCTTCCTGCACTACGCAGCAGGTATTTGCAGCACAGGGCACTGTGGGTGGGCTGGGGGTTGGCGGAGAAGGGGAGCAGAGAAACTAGACAGATGAGCTGCAGCGCTACCCGGCTTTATGTGAGAGGTTACTGCAGCTGAACGGTGGTGCGGCATGAGTGATATACACGGTAGGCGGTTGTCGGGCGGACCCCACACAGTGCGGCGGTGGTGCGGGCAGCGGTGTGGCCAGTGGTGTGCACCCACAGTGCATATGCGCTGTGTGCCAGGCACCACTGGCACATACCTAGTTACGGCCCTGGTTGAAAGTGTTCACCATTAACTTGAACACATCGCTCCATGTTATGGGGGGTTTTAACCAACATATTGGGAGTCACAGTCTCAATTTACTGCAAATGTCTGGAACCAATTACAGTGCGCAACTCTCTTCTGTTGGTTAGAAGCAGGGGCAGATTGGGAACAAAAGTGGCCCTGGAAAAACTTCAGTTAACTAATTAAACAGCAGGTGATGTGGAGGGGTGGCGGGAGCGGCTCTCCCGATAGTAGCTGCTGACCACAGCGCAGTGCAGCGCGCACAGTTAATTAAACAGTCAGCAGGTGCCGTGGAGGGGTGGGCGGGGCCACATATGACAGGCTGCTCGGCACACCAATCAGCCCATCAGGATATTCCCTGATAAAAATAATGGCCAATCTGGGCCTGGTCAGGAGCCTTCAATTCTTGAACAACTGTAACACCATATGGACGCAGGTCGGCTTTTTTGCAGTTCTTTAGCATGTGCTTGTGGAAACTCCCATCTCCTACAACAGTTTACACAAGTACTTCTACGTGGAGGCCAGTAGTCTGTTTTTCACTTCCTGCTTCTGGCATTTACGGACGGCTTCCTACGTGGACATCTAGTAATGTTCCAATGGTTTCTAGTTTTTTCACCAGATATTGTGAGTTTTGACAGTGGTTTCCAACTTCCAAACTGCTCAATAAATTTTGGCATGCCTTTATCGACTTAGTTTTCCAGTACGCCTTGACAATAAATGTGCATTGTATAAGTGTATACTAGGTCATATTAGCGTGTAACACACAGACACGATGAATGTGGATGTCACAGTACACAACACCACTGTCAGATGCAGGAACACCTACTAACTAGGGTGGTGAACAGCTGGCATTCACTTTGCACATGCGTGAATGAGGAGCAACGCAGTCAAGCTTACCTGGATCCTAATGGCAAACACTTTCAACACTTGCCATGATTTCCTCATGTTTCTCACAGACCAAGGTATGCCCGTGTCAATTTTCACTAAATTAAGTCAACTACTTTAAGAATTAGAAGAAAAACTTTGGAGCAAATTCATCCATGAATAAAGTGTCTGACTACAATGTGATGGGTTTGAATCCCAGGTATGATTGTATTTTAGAATTGTGTGTGTTAATAAAAGGAGGATGTGACATAGGGGGACATTTACTAAGCAATGATAAGAGCGGAGAAGTGAGCCTGTGGAGAAGTTGCCCCATCAACCGAATGTTTCAGGGAATTGTTGGACTCTGAGCCATAATGAATGTGCTAACACGAAGAACTCTAACAAATACAAATTACTACATTTACATATTGTGTATGAAGCTTACTTTTGTAAAACACACACAATACATTAAATGTGTTGAGCAATACACTCATACATTGTTCAAGGCAGTCAGTGGTCTGCCCAAAACTTGATTAAATATAGTGCAAATAAATGTAATAAAAAATATGGTAGAAAATGTCTTAAGGTGGGCGATGTTTAGAACTGGTGATGTTGGCCATGCAAAACAATCGGATTAGACTTAACATTTATGTAGCTGTTTCTAGCAAAAAACAAACAAACAAATAATTGGTTGCTATGGCCAACATCACATCTGGAAAAAATAATAATCTTACTAACGTTACCCCCATGTGCTTGCTGTTGGGGATTATTACAAGGATGAGTGTTTTTTTTAACACATTTTTTTTGGCTGTGCACAAACACTGGGGCAGATGTATTAACCTGGAGAAGGCATAAGGAAGTGATAAACCAGTGATATGTGCAAGGTGATAAAGGCACCAGCCAATCAGCTCCAATATGTAAATTAACAGTTAGGATCTGATTGGCTGCTGCCTTTATCACCTTGCACATATCACTGGTTTATCACTTCCTTATGCCTTCTCCAGGTTAATACAACTACCCCACTGTTTTTTAAAGTTTTTACAATTAATTGTTATGTTTACTCACCAGACAGCTGAGAGGATTGTGGTTCCTCGCTTTGTGGACTGGCCAAAATGGCTTGTGGTGGCTGGGACGACACTGCAGAGATGCGCCGTTGTGGTGGTGAGGATGCGGGTGGATATTCCGCCTCAACACGGTGTCTCTTGGTACCCATCTTATGGAGACTATCCGAGCCCTGTGATGGTCGTCTTAGTGGAGGGGTGTTTGATGAAGAAGAACCTATGTGATAAGATAAACATTAAAATTCTGCATTTCTATGTGTTTTCAGAATATGTGTATACACTAAATTCTTACCTGCATCGCCAGCATCTGCATCTCTTGGCAGTGTGGGTTGTGGCCTGGCTGTGCTGCGTCTCTTTCGTACTGTACAAATATGAAGAATGTCCTTATGAACATAATATTATGTTTATATGTTTATGCAAAATCCTTATTGTGATGTAAACATATAAGGAACCTGATGAGAAGTTAACAAAACTATGCTTATGCTTTTCTGCCTGACTTCATTGGGTGTGTATACTTAAATTATGAAACAATTACACCAACCAATCCATACCTAAAGGTGCAGAATTCACAATATTATACTACTAAAAACCCAACCGTGGTAGCTTAACACAACCAGAATATTGCTCTGTATTTAACATTTGTTTGCTGCTAACAACTAGAGATGAGCGCCTGAAATTTTTCGGGTTTTGTGTTTTGGTTTTGGGTTCGGTTCCGCGGCCGTGTTTTGGGTTCGAACGCGTTTTGGCAAAACCTCACCGAATTTTTTTTGTCGGATTCGGGTGTGTTTTGGATTCGGGTGTTTTTTTCCAAAAACACTAAAAAACAGCTTAAATCATAGAATTTGGGGGTCATTTTGATCCCAAAGTATTATTAACCTCAAAAACCACAATTTACACTCATTTTCAGTCTATTCTGAATACCTCACACCTCACAATATTATTTTTAGTCCTAAAATTTGCACCGAGGTCGCTGTGTGAGTAAGATAAGCGACCCTAGTGGCCGACACAAACACCGGGCCCATCTAGGAGTGGCACTGCAGTGTCACGCAGGATGTCCCTTCCAAAAAACCCTCCCCAAACAGCACATGACGCAAAGAAAAAAAGAGGCGCAATGAGGTAGCTGTGTGAGTAAGATTAGCGACCCTAGTGGCCGACACAAACACCGGGCCCATCTAGGAGTGGCACTGCAGTGTCACGCAGGATGGCCCTTCCAAAAAACCCTCCCCAAACAGCACATGACGCAAAGAAAAAAAGAGGCGCAATGAGGTAGCTGTGTGAGTAAGATTAGCGACCCTAGTGGCCGACACAAACACCGGGCCCATCTAGGAGTGGCACTGCAGTGTCACGCAGGATGGCCCTTCCAAAAAACCCTCCCCAAACAGCACATGACGCAAAGAAAAAAAGAGGCGCAATGAGGTAGCTGACTGTGTGAGTAAGATTAGCGACCCTAGTGGCCGACACAAACACCGGGCCCATCTAGGAGTGGCACTGCAGTGTCACGCAGGATGTCCCTTCCAAAAAACCCTCCCCAAACAGCACATGACGCAAAGAAAAAAAGAGGCGCAATGAGGTAGCTGTGTGAGTAAGATTAGCGACCCTAGTGGCCGACACAAACACCGGGCCCATCTAGGAGTGGCACTGCAGTGTCACGCAGGATGTCCCTTCCAAAAAACCCTCCCCAAACAGCACATGACGCAAAGAACATAGGCCAGGGCCTCAGCCGTTCCTTGCCACTCTGTGTGGTAAATGGCATATTGGCAAGTTTACGCTTCTCCTCCGACAATTTTATTTTAGGTTTTGGAGTCCTTTTTTTACTGATATTTGGTGTTTTGGATTTGACATGCTCTGTACTATGACATTGGGCCTTGGCAGACGACGTTGCTGGCATTTCATCGTCTCGGCCATGACTAGTGGCAGCAGCTTCAGCACGAGGTGGAAGTGGATCTTGATCTTTCCCTAATTTTGGAACCTCAACATTTTTGTTCTCCATATTTTAATAGGCACAACTAAAAGGCACCTCAGGTAAACAATGGAGATGGATGGATTGGATACTAGTATACAATTATGGACGGGCTGCCGAGTGCCGACACAGAGGTAGCCACAGCCGTGAACTACCGCACTGTACTGTGTCTGCTGCTAATATATAGACTGGTTGATAAAGAGATAGTATACTCGTAACTAGTATGTATGTATAAAGAAAGAAAAAAAAACCACGGTTAGGTGGTATATACAATTATGGACGGGCTGCCGAGTGCCGACACAGAGGTAGCCACAGCCGTGAACTACCGCACTGTACTGTGTCTGCTGCTAATATATAGACTGGTTGATAAAGAGATAGTATACTCGTAACTAGTATGTATGTATAAAGAAAGAAAAAAAAACCACGGTTAGGTGGTATATACAATTATGGACGGGCTGCCGAGTGCCGACACAGAGGTAGCCACAGCCGTGAACTACCGCACTGTACTGTGTCTGCTGCTAATATATAGACTGGTTGATAAAGAGATAGTATACTCGTAACTAGTATGTATGTATAAAGAAAGAAAAAAAAACCACGGTTAGGTGGTATATACAATTATGGACGGGCTGCCGAGTGCCGACACAGAGGTAGCCACAGCCGTGAACTACCGCACTGTACTGTGTCTGCTGCTAATATATAGACTGGTTGATAAAGAGATAGTATACTCGTAACTAGTATGTATGTATAAAGAAAGAAAAAAAAACCACGGTTAGGTGGTATATACAATTATGGACGGGCTGCCGAGTGCCGACACAGAGGTAGCCACAGCCGTGAACTACCGCACTGTACTGTGTCTGCTGCTAATATAGACTGGTTGATAAAGAGATAGTATACTGCTAATATTATATACTGGTGGTCAGGTCACTGGTCACTAGTCACACTGGCAGTGGCACTCCTGCAGCAAAAGTGTGCACTGTTTAATTTTAATATAATATTATGTACTCCTGGCTCCTGCTATAACCTATAACTGGCACTGCAGTAGTGCTCCCCAGTCTCCCCCACAATTATAAGCTGTGTGAGCTGAGCAGTCAGACAGATATATAATATATATAGATGATGCAGCACACTGGCCTGAGCCTGAGCAGTGCACACAGATATGGTATGTGACTGACTGAGTCACTGTGTGTATCGCTTTTTTCAGGCAGAGAACGGATATATTAAATAAACTGCACTGTGTGTCTGGTGGTCACTCACTATATAATATATTATGTACTCCTGGCTCCTGCTATAACCTATAACTGGCACTGCAGTAGTGCTCCCCAGTCTCCCCCACAATTATAAGCTGTGTGAGCTGAGCAGTCAGACAGATATATATAATATTATATATAGATAATAGATGATGCAGCACACTGGCCTGAGCCTGAGCAGTGCACACAGATATGGTATGTGACTGAGTCACTGTGTGCTGTGTATCGCTTTTTTCAGGCAGAGAACGGATTATATTATGTACTCCTGGCTCCTGCTATAACCTATAACTGGCACTGCAGTAGTGCTCCCCAGTCTCCCCCACAATTATAAGCTGTGTGAGCTGAGCAGTCAGACAGATATATATAATATTATATATAGATAATAGATGATGCAGCACACTGGCCTGAGCCTGAGCAGTGCACACAGATATGGTATGCTATGTGACTGAGTCACTGTGTGCTGTGTATCGCTTTTTTCAGGCAGAGAACGGATTATAAATAAAAGTGGTGGTCACTGGTCACTATCAGCAAAACTCTGCACTGTACACTACTGAGTACTCCTAATGCTCCCCAAAATTAGTAAATCAAGTGTCTCTCTAATCTATTCTAATTCTAAACGGAGAGGACGCCAGCCACGTCCTCTCCCTATCAATCTCAATGCACGTGTGAAAATGGCGGCGACGCGCGGCTCCTTATATAGAATCCGAGTCTCGCGATAGAATCCGAGCCTCGCGAGAATCCGACAGCGTCATGATGACGTTCGGGCGCGCTCGGGTTAACCGAGCAAGGCGGGAAGATCCGAGTCGCTCGGACCCGTGAAAAAAAACATGAAGTTCTGGCGGGTTCGGATTCAGAGAAACCGAACCCGCTCATTAAACATCTTAGTGATATTTGGTGGACCCCTTTCTTTGAAAGTAAAGCATTCATAATCATAACCAGAAATAACGACACTGAGACTTGAATTTGGCAGAAAATTGCTAGCTATTTATTTGTCCCTAACCATTAGGAAACCTGTAATAAAAAGAGATTAATTTAATATGCCGCTCCATCTGGCATATGGTGGCGGCCCAAAAGAACGGCTCCTTAATCTAAATTAACTTAAATAACTCAATCCTATAAATTTACTAAAAGCTTACCATAAACCGGTAATAGGTGACAACTCAACCCCCACAGTGACTACCCACCGCTCCTGGGTGCCCTGCCGCTGCCTTCCCGGATGGGTGGTCAAGCGGCCATAAGTCGATGGAGGTGAGTGCACCTAAACCACAACAAACTGTAAAACACTACAGTTTTCTCTACCATACGAAACTGCCATTCTTTTCCGCCAATAAATAGCCAACGAAAACAGCCAACAACTTAGAGCCAAAGCACCACGTGCCACAATCTCCAACTACCAGGGCGGGAGGGAGGGAAACCAAATCACCAAGAGACTTAAAATGGCCTCGCCTTCCCTATATATATCAAGCCCTCCCCTTAAAGGCTGTACTTTCCTAACAGCTAGGTCCACCCCTCCCCAGATGTTTAACTCTTTTCTCTCCTATGCAGTCAATACTCTCTTCTAAACATCTTAGTGATATTTGGTGGACCCCTTTCTTTGAAAGTAAAGCATTCATAATCATAACCAGAAATAACGACACTGAGACTTGAATTTGGCAGAAAATTGCTAGCTATTTATTTGTCCCTAACCATTAGGAAACCTGTAATAAAAAGAGATTAATTTAATATGCCGCTCCATCTGGCATATGGTGGCGGCCCAAAAGAACGGCTCCTTAATCTAAATTAACTTAAATAACTCAATCCTATAAATTTACTAAAAGCTTACCATAAACCGGTAATAGGTGACAACTCAACCCCCACAGTGACTACCCACCGCTCCTGGGTGCCCTGCCGCTGCCTTCCCGGATGGGTGGTCAAGCGGCCATAAGTCGATGGAGGTGAGTGCACCTAAACCACAACAAACTGTAAAACACTACAGTTTTCTCTACCATACGAAACTGCCGTTCTTTTCCGCCAACAGCGAAAGACTCATCCCCAAAGTCTTTCGCACCGCCACCAGAAACCTACCCTAACTCCTGCAAAGCGAAACCTAGATCCTCCAGAAAAAACATCATCTCCTCCCCGGATAGATGTACTCCATCGCACCGGAAAAGGTGGCTGTCTCTGCACCGTATCCTCGGGTGGCGGACCACCCTACCCGCCGTGGGACAGCACCCACTGTGCCACAGCTCCTTACACCATTTTCCGGGCCTCATCAATCCGGCGACCATCCGCCACACCCCTCCAACACAAATCTCGGCACCATCATGGAAAAAACCAACACACAAATTGGTCCATTGCGCGGTCACACTTGCCAGATCCTGTATCATGGCCCACCGCAGCTCCAAGGATGTCCTCTTCCCCTAGTCGCTGCCCCCTAGATGGACAACGAAAACCTTAGGGACTCCATGCTTGCTGGCCTGACTCACTAACCTACTACTCAGCTCACCCCACATCATTCCGCGCCAGCCAAGCCATCTGACACCCTGTATTCCAAACAATGCCTGAGACCCTTCTGAGGCCACAAACCTGGCCGCCCCGTAAATGTAAGAGTGGCCAACCACCCAAATGGTCAAATTGACTTAAAACCATCCTGAAGGGAAAAAGAGGGGTAGGATTGATTACTAAGAGGCTTATTCATTGTTTATACTGAAGGATCTGCCAAAAAAGAAAACTTTATGACTCGCTGTTGCAGCAGTCACGGCCTAGCCGACTGCACCACTTTTCGTTGCCAATTTAGAAGTGCAATTAAAGACACAAAGGGGGAAAATCAAATAAAATTAAACGAAATAAAAACAGGGGGGGGGGGGGGGGAAGGGGGGGGGGGTATAAAATGGGAAACACATGTAATAACTCAGCTGGAGGTGAAACGTAAAGACCTGCTGAGGGACTCTGATTAGACCAAATTAGCCGAATTATGGATTAGAATTCAGTCCGTCAAGTCAGGCAAAAAATCGCAAATAACTCCAGACCCCCGCTGCCGACTCATGCCAGCAACGGCGAGTAGCTAATCCCTGAGTAGGATAACAAACAAAAACAAAACAAAAGGGGTAACACCAACAGACGCACAACACCACAAATTCACAGAACTGTAACAGCATAATACATTGCGACTTTACGCAAAGCACCAAGCGCAAACCGACCTCTCATGCGACGGGGCGAATATATCGTCTATAACTCGCTGCTTTCCATCGCCCCACCGCCTGTATATCCGTTCTGGAGTAGCCCGCCGCAGCAGCCGACGTCACTGCGCCTATGCGAAAGGAGTGGGTACCAAAAGCAGTGGGTGGGAGGCCCAGGCCCGCCAAACAGCGACTCAGCATCCATTGAAACTGGTATTTCGTGACTGGCAGCCCATCATAATGCAACAGCCCAGACCCCTCCTTAACGGGTCGCACCCCCACGTATTGCAGTGCCAGCCTCACCGGGCAACGCTCTCTTCCAGCGCTGATACCATTGTAACCCAGCGCCCTCTCCCCACCTGATCCGTCTTGGAGCGTCGTAACCTGCACAGCCAGGACCTCTCACCCACTACCAAGTCCTCGACCAGCAAACGCGAATCTGCTCTCTTGGAAGGCGCTAACAACTCAGAAAATCGAAAGGCTCCGTGGAAAGCCATCGAGAACGCCAAACTAAACAAAAGCGTCTCAAACCTGGACGACTCAACTCGCCCTCCGGCCATTATTACGGCCGGCAACAAAGCCGCATCGATGGCCGCCTCCTATCTGGTGGCGACGGCGCAACTCGCGCCCACCCTTTCACTGCCTTCCGCAGAACTTCGCTTTTCGTTACGTCAGAGACGCCTCGCAGCTTGCAGAAAAAGAAATGCCTGCCAAGTACCGAGAAACCACTGCTCGTGACCTGTCGGAGACGTAGCGCTGCCACCTAACAGAAAGCAACAGCCGATGCCTGCTCTTACCTTGATGTTGCCGCCCCCGGACAAACTCCTCCCACTCACTCCAAGCCTGTCCGTACACCTTGCGCGTGTCCGGCGCGATTGACCGCAACGCTAAACCCTTCAGTCCGGTACGGTCACCTGCCAAACATAACCGGGACAGTGAAAAACTTGCTCTTCGGCCTTGGGAGCCAAACCCCCGAAATCTCTCCCACTGTCCACGCGACAACGCGTCTGCGATTTCGTTTTCCAACCCGAGCACGTGCTGCGTCCGGAACTATAGGTTCTTACGCAAGCAAGTGAAAAGCAGTTGTACAAGAACCCGTAGTACCACCAGCGATTTCGCCCTTTGGTTATTAATCGCATGTACCACGGCCAGATTAACTCCCTGAACACTATGCTGCGGTTAGCCAACCGATCGCCCCAAACTTCCAGCGCCACCATAATGGGAAAAAAGCTCCAGCAGCACCAGATCCTTTTTAAGACCTTCGCTATGCCACTTCGCCGGCCAAGATGCCGCACACCACGATCCCTACAGAAGACAGCCGAATCCAGAGGAACCCGCAGCATTGGTAAAAAACTGCAAACTCTCGCTGTCAATGGCTGGCGCTTGCCATATGCTCACCCCGTTGAATTCCTCCAGGAATGAAGCCCAAACGGCCAAATCCCTTTTTAACTCAGAGGACAAACGAACGAAATGATGCGGCCTGGCACACCCCAAGGAGCCGTTCTTTTGGGCCGCCACCATATGCCAGATGGAGCGGCATATTAAATTAATCTCTTTTTATTACAGGTTTCCTAATGGTTAGGGACAAATAAATAGCTAGCAATTTTCTGCCAAATCACCAAGAGACTTAAAATGGCCTCGCCTTCCCTATATATATCAAGCCCTCCCCTTAAAGGCTGTACTTTCCTAACAGCTAGGTCCACCCCTCCCCAGATGTTTAACTCTTTTCTCTCCTATGCAGTCAATACTCTCTTCCTCTACTAACAACCAAACACTACCACCAAATATATGCGCCAAATTGTAAGCATCAAATTAAAATCTGCATGAAAAATCACATCAACCACACAAAGGACAACCCAGTACAACACACAATAACCATAAGTCCATTAAAAAAAAATTAACACACATTACGCAAAACACATGACTCACACTTCATTTAAAGACACCCACAACAATTTACTTTTTTTTTTAAAAATCCAGAAAAAGGCCAAGGTCACCTGCTAAATTGACAATACAAAGGACAAAAACATAACTATTTGTGAATAAAACTACATCACCAACACATTAGAAGAATTAACCAACTTACAATCACAATTAGCTAGAAGACATTTCAGACAACTAAGGACAAAGCACAAATGTTTTAATTATAAATTATAAAAAAAATACAACTCACCATTCTGCCTTGGGCGATCCGAATCCCAGACATGAGTCGCACCAACCACTTCTGGCAGAATAAGAGTACGCACAGGTTCCTCCCAATCCCGATATGACGCTCGGAAGGGGTGTCCACCCCCTGTTTGGCGGGCTGATTTAGCCTCCTTAGACATCTTAGCCTTGACATGCCGCTTGATGTCGCTTACGACACGTGTCCTCGGTCCTCCTCACCGTACCCTCACTATTAACTGCCGCAACTACCTTCCCCCACAGAACACTCTTCCTGCGTGAAGAAACCTTGGCAGCATCATGGCCAAACAGCTGACGATGATGTCTCATCAGCTCCCGCACCAATGCCATATTCTCTGCGTAGCTGAATTTGACATTGCGGCCCGTCTTTGTAGTGGTGCGTGGCTGCGGAGCCACAGCACCATCACTGTCACTATCACTCGAGGCCGCAGCAGCAACCTCTCCCTCCTCCTCACTAACCTCCTCCACCTCACTCACCTCCTCCCTCTCACTCACCTTCTCCACCACACTCACCTCCTCCACCTCACTCACCTCCTCCACCTCACTCACCTCCTCCACCTCACTCACCTCCTCCCTCTCACTCACCTCCTCCCTCTCACTCACCTCCTCCCTCACTCACCTCTGACTGGGACATATTCAGGACAAACAACAAATAACACTGAGAAAAAAAAACACTTAACACACTCCTCCACTACCACTACACACCACACACCAAACGCACACACACACACTCACTCACTCACTCACAAACAATGACAATAGACTTTAAAAAAAAACAAAGACAAAAAACTAGACAGACTTTTAAATAACTACACAACAAGTATGACAAGACTACTTACACACACAGTACAGCACTCAACAATCGCAAAGAACCTCCTCAAAACCGCCAAAAACTCCTATCAACTCTCCAACTCCAAACACAACTTCCTCTCACCTCTCCACTAGCTAAACCCACGAGGTTCGGACGGTTTGGGGCGGTTTTATAGTAATGAGCACAGACACTCCTCCATCACGAATCAAACCAATCACGGACGAGTGACAAAAACGAAACTTAGAAAAAAAACGCGGCCGGGAACGGGAAAACTCTGCCGTAACCGAAAAATGAGGCAGACGAAAAAAAACCTGACAACACGGCCGCAAATCCACAAAATTGTCCGCATTCTACCTTGGAAAACCACGAATGACATCGACATCGAAAAATGGAAATAATCAAAACACGACAGCATAGTAAATAAGGCGTAATAAATTCAAAAAGTTGCAAATTCACACATTCGATGTCATTCGTGTTTAATCTCCCACCAAATCGGGACTAATACGAATTTTAGTAAATATACCCCATTGTGACAATGATTAAAACATGAAAACTGACAGGTGTGTTGTGGCACATGTTGCTCCACCCTAGTTATGGCCCTGGACTAAATTATCAATAGTCATCACACTTTCCTATCACAAATTTATCATTGGTGGGAATAGAACTAGTTTTCCTTAAAAGTTCCTGACACATTGGGGGTCATTCCGAGTTGTTCGCTCGGTAAAATTCTTCGCATCGCAGCGTTTTTCCGCTTAGTGCGCATGCGCAATGTTCGCACTGCGACTGCGCCAAGTAAATTTGCTATGCAGTTAGGAATTTTACTCACGGCTTTTTCATCGTTCTGGTGATCGTAATGTGATTGACAGGAAGTGGGTGTTTCTGGGCGGAAACTGACCGTTTTATGGGAGTGTGTGAAAAAACGCTACCGTTTCTGGGAAAAACGCGGGAGTGGCTGGAGAAACGGAGGAGTGTCTGGGCGAACGCTGGGTGTGTTTGTGACGTCAAACCAGGAACGACAAGCACCGAACTGATCGCAGATGCCGAGTAAGTCTGGAGCTACTCAGAAACTGCTAAGAGAGGTGTAATCGCAATATTGCGAATACGTCGTTCGCAATTTTAAGAAGCTAAGATTCACTCCCACAGTAGGCGGCGGCTTAGCGTGAGTAAATCTGCTAAAAGCAGCTTGCAAGCGAACAACTCGGAATGACCCCCATTATACAGAGATTCCTGGCAGGAGTTCAACACCCCACACTGTAGGATCTAGCAGGTAGGTGGTCAATGTGACTAGCAATGGGATATACAGTATGTAGTACCTTGTGAATAGCAGTAGGCTTTGTGCAGGGTGTCTGGGAATGGGCTCTGTAAAGTAGCATACAAGATAGTCTATAAAATGTAGCTGGAAATGGGATATGTTTGATGCAGAGATTGGTGCAATGTTAAATATCATAAATGTGGCAAGATGTCTCTATATTAGTGATCTTTTAAAAGTAAACTAAATAATTGTAAGATTTACCACTTTTTTGTATAGAATGACAAGGTGAACAACAAAAATAGTACAGTTGTTTCTCTACATACATGTATATTTCCTAACAGAAGCATAGTGCTGTTACTGTGACAGCTGTAATGATGCCATATACCACTTATATATGCTACTCACAAGGGGACTGGAATCAGGAAAAAAACAACAACAACAACAGAGAGGGTTTTAGCTAAATACTATAGGGGGTAATTCAGACTGGATCGCTACAGCGGCAGCATCGCAGTCTGAATTACTGTGTGGGGTGCACACAAGCAGTGGCCGCACTGTGCGTGAGCACCCCAGGAGCCCAGTGAGATGCTATCAGCATCTCACTGGCCGTGATCGCCTCCGCCTGATTGACAGGCAGAGGCGGTTGCGGCGCAGGAGGGAGCATGCCAACAGCATTATAACACCATTGGCGGAGCGTGGTCCAGACAACGGAGGCGTGTCCGGACCCATGGCGGGGCGGGCGGCAGCAGCTGTGACCCGGTATGCGGCAGGTAGTTCCCTGCCAGCACGCAGGAGCTGCGCAGGCAGGAAGCTACTCGCCAGGTACAAAAGCATCGCCGCTGTGCAATGCTTTTGTAACTGTGCGGGGGAAGGGGAAAGGAGGGGTGCAGGGCCTGACATGCGGGGCAGACTAGCCCTGTGCTGGGCGTCCCTCCGCATGTCAGAGTAAATGATCATAGATGTGCTAAATTTAAAATACGAAAAAGCCCCCGAATATTTAGAATCCTCATAAAAACCCATCCTTGGTGATCCACAGCGAGTAAAATAACTGCATCTGTGATCACTTTACTTCTGCCTGCAGAGCCCCCTCGCGGTTATACCACAAGTGTGGCTTTCCAGCTGCGCATACACATTGTGGAAAAAGCAGCGGGACCTCCTGCAGCCCTGGAGAGGGATCTCCAGACTATCCCATTGCGGTCAATAGCCATCTGAAAATAGTGTTAGCCCACACAGACAAAAATAATATGTGTACGGCTACTGCTGGGGCTGGCAACTGCTTTCTGTATTAGTACATTCCAGCAACACTTTATTCTGACCTAAAACATTTGGAAACAGCAGTTTCCGCATATTTTAAGGGAAGAATTGATTAATAAATATGCCCCTACATCTCAATTTAACAATTTTAAAATAGTAAATGTATAGTCTATGACACAATGGGGGCAACAATGCTCCTCCAAAAGAGGTTAAGCCCACTAGATAGGTTTCCTTTTTAGCATTATAAATATTTAACTATTGTTTGCAGTGTAAATTGGCTATGGACCAGGCATCTCCTGTGTCTGGAGGGATGTAGTCTGCTAGCTCTTAGGAAACTCAACCAGCTCTAAAATGGTATGTAATTATATTAGTCATACACAGGAAGTTCCTGGGGCAGATCTGTCAGATGAGGAGGCAGTAGTCTATTATGGCAGTTATTGCCCTACAGAGGGTGATACAATAGTAATACTCACTAAGCCAATGAACAACTGACACAATTGCCACTATGGAAGTAGGAATGCTGCCCCAGGACGGCCATTCTAATGCACATCGTTTTGATCCTGTACAGTGAAGATGACTTTGTTAAAAGGGCTTTGAGGGATAAGGACAGCATGAGTCTTTACAGTAACACTGCATCTTCCTGGGAGAAAGCTCTTCCACCATCATCTTCGGGAGATGTTGCAAATTTTCTGTCTACAACTTTATCATTTAACTTCTGGCAGCAAAGACAAAATACAATATCAGAAAAAAAAATTCACACCTGTGTTTTGCAGAAAGAGACGTATCTTGTCTAAGTATGAAGCATGCCTAGTTACTTTATTAGATGAGGAATAAAATGAAAGCAGTACCAAGGTAAACAAATGTTGTTTTTTAATTATTTCTAAAATTCCTTTAAATATAGTTGTATGGCTTTACTTCTCATCTGTACCTAGTTTCTTGCCCTGATCTCTAAATTCAGCATGCCATAGATGACATTTGTTAATACTGCACACAGGCCAAAGTCTCATTATTTCGATAGTAATTAATAGTGGACTTACAAACTCCATCATCATATGACGTGATACATCCCAAATGACCCACGTAATTCTCTGTTGACAGGGTGGAACATGTCTCAAAAGGGTGATCCAGCATTGCCAGGCTCCTCTCACCTCTAGACCTGGGTTTTGGTGGATTGGAAGTTTGACCTATTTTACATAGATAGGAGGTAATTTACAGAGTGGGAAGTGGCTCGGTAGTGCTGTTGACATCATCTGTTTTTTTTCACTTGTTCTTGACCAATCGCAAATAATGTGACTTTCTGAGGCGTATGTGTGTCTCTGTACTAGTTTGCAAATGCAAAGCACTTTGTTATTGTACTCGTTCTGTGCTGGAACAATCTTCCTCTCCCCCCCCCCCCCGCCTCCCTGTCCTGCCTCTACAGATGTGGCTTGGGTAAGTGCCACCCACAATCACGCAATATCTGCATCAGTAACGAGCAGTCATGGTAGTCACCTCTACTGGGGGAATTCAAGCTTTGCTTGCCAACGACCACTAGATGGCGCCCAAGAGAGCAATTCAAATGTTGCTCCGTTCGGGCGCACGCAGCCGTTGGTGCTGACATTACTGTTATGTTGTTCCGTAGTAGCAATATAAGTCACAAAACATGTCTGTATACAGGTATATACAGATGTAGCCACGCTCATTGTGGCTACATCTTGGCATAGTCACGTCTTAGATGTGCATGTACCCATTCGCAATGAATGGGTGGCTAAATACGCAGTGTGGCTACATCTGTAGATAGATACACATATAAAAATGATTATATGGGGGAATAATACACCCTTTTATAAATAAATTGTCAAATAGGAGAGAAAAAAGGCTAGGGCATCACAAAAATGAGTCAATTATGTGTGAGAGTGAAAGAGAAAGTAGTATGTGCAATCCCTTATAGAGAAGCGATGTGGTGCAAATACATAAAAAGTATCACTGAACTTCAATATTTACAATTTCAGCATGGTACAGTAGCACCTTCTATTATGTTGAAAATTGGGGGATTAGGAGCATTCCAGGGGTACCAGATTTTTGAAAATCGGCCCTGGGGAACCGGAGATATCTGACTTCAAAGCAGTGGTCCCCATCCAAGCCTGTTAATTGCTCGTCCCAGCCAGATATTTCTGGTTCTTTCTGACTTAGAGTTTTTCTAAGGATATAATCCAAAAGCTGGGACTCTCTCCTTTCAGTGGACACTGGCAGCTTGTCTCTACTATACCAGAACCAGAGATATCAGCCTTCAAGCAACTGGTCTCTGCTCTAGCGCCACACGTCTGGTATGCAGTTTTATATTTTCGTTTGTGGATTGCTCTGGCTCCTAAGCTCTGATCTCCAAGTCCCCAGTACCTCCTAAAAGGTGGGATTCTCTAGCTTTTTATCCCATCCAAAGCTAAGAAATCTATTTCCAGGAACTTGAGATATCTGAAGTCAAGCAAGATGAATACTGAGTTAGGCCCTAAACCCACTTCACTATCCACCCCTCCCCTACATATTTAACACCCCCTACCACCCTTGAAGTCATGTACAGGGACCCCTCATTCAGCCCAATGCCCCCTTCTACAGTTTAGTGTTCTCCCTCCTGCCCCATCTCCCACTATCTGTGCAGTAAAGGAGTAATTAGCAGAAATTACTGCTCCAGGTCTAGAACACCCTATACCACCCACCGGACAGCAAAGCTGCCTCTGATAACACGCCCCACCCCTACTGCTGGAGGATGGGTAGGGGCCCCAGTGCATTGCTGTGCCCAGGTGCCTACACTGCTGTTAAGATGGCCCTGCATGAACTGCAGGATAAGTTATCGTCACACACTGGAGAAAATAATACATTAGTTCAGTGGTTCCCAAACTGTGTGCCGTGGCTCCCTGGGGTGCCTTGGGACACTTGCAGGGGTGCCTTGGATTGGTGGTTCAGGACCAATTCAAATTATTTATGGTCAGTATAATAGGCAAAACCAGTGCTGGTGGCTGTCAGTCATAAAATATGGGGACAAACAGAAACAAATCTTGTCGCTCACCACTTTCTAAATTTCTCAATAAGAAATTTTTGGCCTGGGGGTGGCGCGAAAAAAATTCTGATACACTAGGGTGCCGTGATTCAAAACAGTTTGGAAACCACTGCATTAGTTCATATATAGAATTTCATAATAGACCTCTTCCCACCTCCTAAATGGCGGCACACGCCTCTGTTTTCACAAACAGAGCTGTCTCCGCCCATTGAACGGCAGCAGAATATCAATCACTGACAGTCTGCTGCCGGACTGCTTCTGACGTCGCAGGACCCATTCGCGTGGGTCCTACTGAACATTGGTACTTTGCACATGATAGCACAGGAATGAGAGCTAAATGACCCCTATTGATTTCCATTATTGTCAATAATAAATAGTACCCTTAACATACCCAACCCTCTTTAGTATTGATAAGAGAATGGAAAAACCAAGATGACCATATCAGAATATGAAAAGGGGCAATCTCTTTGTTATCTCCTAAGGGTGCAATAGTGCTGGGCGTGGATGCCCATGAAGGAAGGACAGGTGCATGAACAAAGGCTGATGACACTGAGCAGCCGATTCAAGTGGCTCAAATATGACTCATGTCTCTAGCCAGGGAAACAGGCGACCGGACCACAAGATGGCAAATACAATTGGTTTTAATTCTGTTTTCATCAATTTTGTTTCACTTCTCACCTATAGCTAGGAACATGTATAAGCTGACAGGATGAGCACAAATAAGATATCATATGTCTAGGCCATGCTTTGTCCGACAGGAGGGAAATGGTTCAATTGTTTTTAAGTCAGCGCTCTTTAATCATCTGTAATGTGGCCAGCACATGCCGCATCTTCCATAAAACCCAGTGGATCAATATAGGACGGAGCGACTAAGATCAGAGTGTTTGAGGATTAGCATAGCTGTTTCTCAGTGTACCTCTCTCTCTAGTATCTGCCACTAAAGAAAGACATCGTCTGCTGTGTTCCCTCAGGAGAGGCTTCTTAATAGGCCGATGGGCTCGCTTTGCTGCTGTTGTTCCAACACTTAACTCCTTCAGTCTGTGGATAAAAGTAAGACGGTAGGATGAAACACACATGCTAATCTATCTATCTATGCAGCCTACGTCTTTGGAAATTACCAGTGTACTGTAAGATTACCCTGCCAGCAGTATAAAGGTAGGGGGGGCTGGACTGCACACCCTCATTTTAAGCATAATAAGACGTGCAACCATGCTGAGACTTGTAGTGCCACACAGAAACAAAAAGGAAAATGTAGGTACACATTGCTAAGCACTAAGATACTGCTGATCAGAACAATCATAATAAACTCTGCAGTTGAACATGGTATACAAATGAGGTTCTTAGCATGTCTGGCTATAAATGCATGCCCACCTACCATGACAAGGTGAACCTCATCAGGTGAGTCCTAACATCCCTTATACTGACACATTATATAAATTAATCTAGGACTTACCTGTGCTAGTACCCATTCTAATGTGTATATAGCAAATGCAAGGACCAGTAGGGATGGTAATCGGTGGGCTGTCCATCGATGGCTGCCATCGATGACACCATTGGTGATAACCATCAATGGCACATAAAACCATCTATGGCGAACCATCAATGGTTTGCACAACTCGATGACCACCGCTGAAAGTGATGGCTGCGGGCCAATAAAAAAATTAGGGTGGGGCTTAGCAGGTGTCGAGGGCGAAGCTATGCTCCGTGTCTCGGCACCTTGCAAAAAAAAAAAAAAAAATTAATTTATGCTGTGCCATCAATGGAGGGAATCTACCTGGTTCTCGCCAATCGATGGCAAAAGCATTCGACATTGGCCATAAACCATCGATGATTAGGAATCACTGATGGTCGACGGCAATCCTTAAGGACCAACACTAATTAAAATCACGTAAGGGCAGATGGGAGGGGTGCTAGTCCGGGCAGAAGGATTTTCTACCTTCAAGTGTTCATATATGCACAGTTACAGAATAATGGGGGGCTGGACTGCACTCCCCAATTTTAAACATAACAGAAGGTGCTACCATGCTGAGGGATTACATGTAATTGTTGAGAAATCAGTAACATAGCTCATGGTACGCAGCAACAGGGTTGATCACATAAATATAACCAGATAATATTGTATATGATTCATTTCTGATGCCTAAATCACGCAAGTGTCAGAGGACACTGCAGAATCACAATTTGTTAAAGTGTGAGGCAGATTCGCCATCAGTCAGCTAGAAGAGATGAAGACATGAAATCCAGATGTATTCATTAGCTAAACAGTTATGCTCCCATTGGAATCTTTCTCAAGAAGAAGTCCAAAGTGTAGGAAAAAAATGTGTGAAATATGCAAACAGCTTGTTGAGAGTATGGTAATGAAGTGACTTTATTATTCAAGTAAAAAAATATCTATTAAAAAAATGGAAGTGTTAAAGCACAATATCAGATACATATAAAGGATGAAATCTGAAAAATGTTTGTGTGAAGCTAAATAAAAAATATATAATAAGCATTCAAAATATTTTGTTGATTGTTGATATTTTGGATGCCTTCTCTGCTTCAGTGGAGCCCCTCTCGCTGGATGCGGAGAAGGCATTTGATAGACTTCACTGGGGGTACTTAAAACCCGTTTTACTTAAGTTCGGAATAGGTGGGAGGGCCCTATCCTCTATTACAGCTCTTTAACCCATCAGCTAGAGTTTTTATAAATGGTATGCTCTCCCAAGCGTTCAAGATCACTAATGGTACTCGTCAAGGCCGCCCCTTATCTCCTCTAGTCTTTATGTTGGCTATAGAGCCCCTGGCGAAGTCCATCCATATCAATCCTAGGGTGAACGGCCCGGCTCTGTTTGGCCGTACATATAAAGTAGAGATGAGCAGGTGCGGATTTACTCGGTTCTCAAAACGGCATCTTATTGGCTCACAGATGTCTCATGTTTTTGATACGATAGAAGAAAAGAAGTGTATACTAGTAATAGCGCTCTCCAGTAGCCATGTTTTATATATCACCCATGTGCAAATGATAATGAGGTTCGATTCACCATGTATTGCAACAGAAACGTCCTTTGAACTCCTTATTGCACACACTCAGATAGTTACTCCTGAATTCTTCCTTCTCAGGGAAAATTTCAATAGTATTCATAGGCAGTTAGACCCACATCGAATCTAAGGAAATAGATATAAGCCTCTCCTAATCCTCTTGCAAGGATATTTGCGGGAGGTGCTGCTGCCAGACACAGCAATGGCTGCTCTCTGCTCCTGCTGCCTTGTGGGAATGATAGAAGGAAGGCGGAGCTTAGACCAGGGGGAAATGGCCGCCGCTCCTGACGTCACTACACGGCCAGGGAACCATTGCATGTTTTTGATAGCCAATAAGATGCGAGTAAATCCGAGTAAAACCCGAAGACGCTCATCTCTAATATAAAGTATGTCTCTTTGCGGACAATGTCCTCCTCACTATAACTGAGTCGCACTCTTCCCTTCAGGCCCTACAGGAAATTTTACAAACTTATTCCTCTGTTTCATTTTACAAATTAAATAGTTCCAAAACGGAGGCTCTCACGATTAATTTCCACACTACCTTACTTAATACTTTGAAATCCCAATACGATTACGTATGGCAGACAACATGCCAAAAAAATTGGGTATCCAAATCTCCCCAAAAGCTTCTGACCTTGTTTCATGTAACTACCCCGCCCCCTTCCCCAATTAAATAAAATCTCGCCCTTGACGAATGACTGGATGCTACAAAATGTCTCCGGGTTAGGCCGTATTGCAGCCCTGAAAATGGTATTACTTCCTAAGCTGCTATATCTATGTAGGACTAGCCCCATCTTATTGCCCAACTCCCTATTGACCAAATTTAATTCTGTATTTGTCAAATATGTTTGGAAAGGCAAGAAACCTAAACTTGCCCAAAAGATAATGTCCCTTCTAAAGTCTTTGGGAGGGCTGGCATTTCCAGATTTGTATTTGTACCAGATAGCATGCATTCTGGCCCCGTTAGGAGAATGGTTTGCGGTAGACAGTCCCAAATCATGGGTGTCATTGGAAAGGGGGCTCCTTCCGCCTCCCCCTTGTTAAGTATTTTATGTATGCCTGAATCGGATGGTTTGAACATAACCTCGAGGTCGTTAGTGGTTCAATCCGCCCGTAAATCCAGACTGGTTCTGGTGGCTAAGGTAACGGAGATATCTCTCCCTTCACTAGAATTTTCATTAAGTGGAGTGGCAGGCCTGATCCCAGACCTGTCATTCGAGTTTTGGGTTTCCCAAGGAGCTGAGATTTTACAGGAGGTAACGGAGGCGGGTATCCTGATGCCCTACACCCAACTCCAACTCTGTTCTCCCTATCCAACAGGGATTTTTATAAATATCTCCAGCTCTGGCACTGGCTACGGAGTGTACTCCAGCCCCCTTACAAACTACTGCCGATCCCCAGGTACATTTCCAATTTGATTGCGACAGCAGATCGTAAAGGCACAGTGTAGAGATGGTATTCACTTTTAAACCAACCCCAACAACCCACAAACCTTAAATCTCAAATAAAATGGGAATCCGATTTAAATTGTATTCTTACGGATAAGAAGTGGCATTTTGTGTTTCAATCTTGCTTTCACTTATCTAAATGTATGTCTCACATAGAACAGCTTTATAAGCTTTTACACCGCCAATATTTGACCCCTGTCCTTTTACATTCTATTTGGCCATCTATCCCTAATGACTGCTGGCGACTTTGTGGTAATGCAGGAACACTTATCCATGTATTTTGGTCGTGTCCACTACTTACCAACCTCTGATGTCAAGTCTTTATCCTTATCTCTAAAATTGTGGGTTTCCCGATACCCCCCCCCCAACCTATACTAGCTCTGCTACATTTATTCCCAGTGACCATACCCCCCATGATTTCGATATGTATTAGGCCACATTTTGGCATCCACAAGGTTGTTATTAGCGCAAAACTGGCACACACCCCTGGTCCCTACGATTTCCGCCATTGAGATTCCTGTCCAAACTCATTTTGAATTTGAAACTGCAGGCGTGTCCTTTGCCCCTCTGAATGCCGGGCACATAACAAAATGGGCAGCGTGGGTTGACTATAGGAAAACACCAGGGGCGTAGCCTGAACTTTGTGGGCCCCATAGCAACATTTGAATGGGGCCCCTGTCCCAATAATTGTAAAGAGACACATCTCTGCAGCAGTTGTTAAATGCATGCCCCATAATAGTGCTCTAGTTTATTTTCTGAACCAGTAGGGGATCTTGCCACGGGCAAGCAGGACTTTTGCCCGGGGCGCCGGTTTCCGGAGGGCGCCGGCGCCATCCGGAGGGCGCCGCACCAGGGCAAGATCCACTGCTGCTGTGCCCCCTGCTGCCCGCTGTGTCCCGCTTCCCGATGTGAAGGGAAACTAGACACGTAGTCTAGTTTCCCTTCGTGGAGAGGACCTTTACTGTGCGGTGCGCGATGACGTCATCGCGCACCGCACATCATTTCAGCGGCGCTACTATTGTACAGGGGGCGTAACTGACCACACCCCCTGTATGAAGCCACGCCCTATTGCCGCCCGGGGCGCAAAAAGCCCCTGAACCGGCCCTGTTCTGAACCATAGTGGTGCCATAGTTAATGTAATGCCCCATAGTAGTGCCCTAATTTATTTTATGAACCATAGTAGTACCCTGGATCATGTTATATCACATTGTAGGGCAGCCGGTACACATTATGTAACACAGTACTCCCAATTCACATTATGAAATACAGTGCCTCCAGTTCATATTATGCCACACTATAGTGCCTACACTTCATATTGTGCCACATTACAGTACCCCAAGTTCATATTATGCCACACTATAGTGCCTCCACTTCATATTGTGCTACATAACAGCAGAGGCGTCACTAGGGTTGGTGTCACCCGTGTGGTAACTCATGGTGTCACCCCCCTATGGACCATATGGCACATGCTCACAAAGTAAGATACAATCGCATCCAGCTTATGCAAACACCTCTGCCTGATTTGACAGGCAGAGGAGTTCACGGGGTGGCGATGCAGCGTTGTGGGGTTATCAACTCGGCATTGCGGGGGAATGCCGTCATAAATGGAGATGAGTTCGGGGCGGCCGTGTGACATCACACACGGATGCTGCGATTGGAAACATGGCGGCGTGTTACCCTAAATCATCGATGCGACCACAATTGTATTGTGATTGCATCACTGGCCGCCAATAGCACACGGAATGAGCCAAAATTCACATTATGCCACATGGAATGAGCCAAAATTCACACGGAATGAGCCCAAATTCACATTATGCCACGTGGAATGAGCCAAAATTCACAAGAAATTAGCCAAAACCCACATTATGCCACACGGTATGAGCCAAAATTCACATTATGCCACATGGAATGAGACAAAATTCACATGGAATGAGACAAAATTCACATTATGCCACATGGTATGAGCCAAAATTCACACAGTATGAGCAGAAATTCACATTTTTCCACACAGTATGAATCAAAATTCACATGGAATGAGCCAAATTCACATTGTACCACACGGAATGAGGCAAAATTTACATTATGCCACACGGAATGAGCCAAAATTTACATTATACCACACGGAATGAGCCAAAATTCACATTATGCCACACAGTATGAGGCCGCAATTCAGGGACAGGGAGAGTGACAGAGGGACATAGGGACAGGGAGAGTGACAGCAGGGACATAGGGACAGGGAGAGTGACAGCAGGGACAGGGAGAGTGACAGCAGGGACATAGGGACAGGGAGAGTGACAGCAGGGACATAGGGACAGGGAGAGTGACAGCAGGGACATAGGGACAGGGAGAGTGATAGAGAGGAACAGCAACGACATACAGAAGGGAGAGAGAAAGGCAGCAGTGTAAGATTACCTTATCAGCAGCGGCAGTGTGGGGGAGGCTGTGATTGGCGGCGTAGCATTTGTTACTTTTAACAAATTACAAAATACACTGGTACTTTATGGCCTTTTTTTTCTCACAGAGGGACGGGGTAAAAACAGGAGGACTAGCAGGGCTTCCAGGGCAGCGGGAGGCTAATGTAGAAAACGGGAGCGTCCCACTAAACGCAGGAGGGTAGGCAAGTCTGGTATAAACATGTTAAAAAAAAGTCACATATGGAAAAAAAAAAGATATAAAATACACATACCTATTAATACTAAACACCAAATAAAACAAACAAAGTAGGGGGTAATTCCAAGTTGATCGCAGCAGGATTTTTGATAGCAATTGGGCAAAACCATGTGCACTGCAGGGGAGGCAGATATAACGTGCAGAGAGAGTTAGATTTGGGTGGGTTATTTTGTTTCTGTGCAGGGTAAATACTGGCTGCTTTATTTTTACACTGCAAATTAGATTGCAGATTGAACACACCACACCCAAATCTAACTCTCTCTGCACATGTTAAATCTGCCTCCCCTGCAGTGCACATGGTTTTGCCCAATTGCTATCAAAAATCCTGCTGCGATCAACTTGGAATTACCCCCAAAGTAGTTCAGGCAAAATCCCAGCTCTCATTCTGAAGTACTGTTTTACTAGACACTCAGCACTGGAATTTTGCACCTGTGTATACCAATGTAAATAACCAGCAATTAAAGTATATATGTGCACACACAGAGTCTCCCCCCCCCACCCTGCTTATAACCGAGTCACTCACCATGAGACCATGCACTCTTTCTCTTCAGCTTACTCCTCCTAGCTCCCAGCAGTCCAAACTCAATCTTTCCACGCCAGGTCACTTCCCACCCAGGGCAGTCTTAACAGCAGTGTAGGCCCCTGGGCACAGCAATGCACTGGGCCCCCTATCCATCCTCCAGCAGCAGGGGTGGGGGATGCTATCAGCGGCAGCTTTGATGTCCCGCAGGCGGTAGGGGGTTTTCTATCTTCCACTCAGCATGTAGGATATGGAGCAGTAATTTCTGATAATTACTCCTTTAATGCACAGATGGAGCTAAACTGTAGAGGGGGCATTGGGCTGAATGAAGAAGGTACATGACTTCCAGGGTGGTAGGGGGTGTTTAATATGTAGGGGAGGGGTGGATAGTGGAGTGGGCTTAATATTTAGCATTTTCCGGTGGGAGGGCAGCTTGCTTGACTGCCGATATCTCAAGTTCCTGAAAATATATTTCTTAGCTTTGTATGGGATAAAAAAAACGAGAGAATTCAACCGTTCAGGAGGTACTGGGGACTTGGGGATCAGAATTCAGGAGCCAGAGAAATTCACCAATGAAAATCTAAAACTGCATATTAGACGTGTGGAGCTGGAGCAGGGACCAGCTGCTGGAAGGCTGATATCTCTGGTTCTGGGTATAGTAGAGACAAGCTGCCAGTGTCCACCAAAAGGGGAGAGTCCCAGCTTTTGGATTATACCCTCAGAAAAAAATCTAAGTCAGACAGAAGCCCAGATATCTGGCTGGGAAGAGCAATTAACAGTCTTGATTGGGGACCACTGCTTTCAAGTTGGATATCTCTGGTTCCCCTGGGCCGATTTAAAAAAATCTGGTACCCCTGGAAAGAGGGGACCCTCAGCTATCAGCATAGAGCCCTTATACTCCTGGGGCCCTTGGGCAAGAGCCCACTGAGCCCATATGAAAAGACGGCCCTGTTCCCACCTCACTCCCCCTCCCAACAGCAAGCAGCTCCCAATGTGCTGGGGGACAGGGGGAGGGATCTGCTGCTGCTGCCTTGTTCACAGTGCACTAGTATCAGCTCTGCTCAGGGCAGCAACGGCGCCTGCGGTGCGAGGCCGGCAATCAAGCTCCGCCCCTCATCGCGTCCGCAGTCGGCGGGGGTGAGGGGGCTTGGTGCCGGGTTGGAGTGTGATGCTGCGGATGTGGATGGGGGTGCGGGGTGCAGCTCTTTTTGGTGTCACCCCATTGAAAGGTGACACCTGGGTGCGGGCCGCAACCCCTGCACCCCCCTCATGACGCCACTGCATTGCAGTGAGGGCAGGTTCCAGACTTTGCACTTGAATTATACATTAAACATATGTTACCTTATACTGCACAGGACTATGGCCCTCATTCCGAGTTGTTCGCTCGCTAGCTGCTTTTAGCAGCATTGCACACGCTAGGCCTCCGCCCTCTGGGAGTGTATCTTAGCTTAGCAGAATAGTGAACGAAAAATGAGCAAAACTGCTACTAAATAATTCTTAGCAGTTTCTGAGTAGCTCACAGATTGCGATCAGCTCAGTCCATTTAGTTCCTGGTTTGACGTCACAAACATGCCCTGCGTTCGGCCAGCCACTCCCCCGTTTCTCCAGACACTCCCGTGTTTTTCCCTGGCACGCCTGCGTTTTTTAGCACACTCCCGGAAAACCCTCAGTTACCACCCAGAAACGCCCCTTTCCTGTCAATCATTCACCGATCAGCAGTGCGACTGAAAAGCGCAGCAGATTCCACAGCAAATCTACTAAGTTTTTAGTTAAATAACTAAGCGCATGCGCATTTTGCAACAAATCGCAGGATAGCGAAAATCGGCAACGAGCGAACAACTCGGAATGACCCCCTATGGTGTATATTTATAAAAGAGACCAGCCCATGCACTCTCTAATGGTTAGCTAAGCCTTTCTGGAGAATGGCCACACCACTAAACATGGGCTTCTTCCACTACATTTCCCCAGTGGGTCCTTCATGCCCCAATCTGACACTGATTACAGTGCACCAGTTCATATTATGTAACATTATAATGCCCTCCAGTTAATTTTCTACCTCTTTATAATGAGCAGGTCTGGATATACAGTGCCTTGATAAAGTATTTATCCCCCCCCCCTTGGCTTTTTACCTGTTGTGTTACATTACAAAATAGTCTAAGTTGGTGAAGTGAAATGAGACAAATTCATTTAAAAAAAGAATATTTATAAATACAAATTTGAAAATTTGCATGTGCATATGTATTCAGCACCTTTGCTATGTAGCCCCTCAAAAGTTCTGATGCAACCAATTACCTTCAGAAGTCACATAATTAGTGAAATGAAGTCCACCTGTGTGCAATCTAAGTGTCACATGATCTGTCAGTATAAATATCCAAATCTTTGATGAATCCCCGAAGCATCATGAAATCCATCATCTACAAATGGAAAGAACATGGTACCACAACAAACCTGCCAAGAAAGTACCGGCCAGCAAAACTCACAGACCGGTCAGAGAGGCAGCACAGAGACCAAAGGTAACCCTGAAGTAGCTGTAGACAGCAGAGACTGGTGTATCTACGCATGTGACCACAATAAGCCGTACACTCCATAGAGCTGGGCTTTATGGAAGAGTGGACAGAAAAAAGCCATTACTTAGTGTTAAAAATAAGAAGGCACGTTTTGAGTTTGCCAAAAGGCATGTGGACGGCTCCCCAAATGTATGGAGGAAGGTGCTCTGGTCAGATGAGACTAAAAGTGAACTTTTCGGCCACCAAGGAAAACACTATGTCTGGCGCAAACCCAACACATCCCATCACCCCAAGAACACCATCCCAACAGTGAAACATGGTGGTGGCAGCATCATGCTGTGGGGATGTTTTTCAGCAGCAGGGACTGGTAAACTGTTTCGAGTCGAGGGAAAGATGGATGGTGATAAATACAGGGATATTCTTGAGCAAAACCTGTTTCAGTCTGCCTGTGATTTGAGACTGGGACGGAGGTTCACCTTCCAGCAGTACAATGACCCAAAGCATACTGCTAAAGCAGCACTCGAGTGGTTTAAGGGGAAACATTTAAATGTGTTGGAATGGCCTAGTTAAAGCTCAGATCTCAATCCAATTGTGAATCTGTGGTCAGCAGTGTTGGACTGGTGCATGAAGGGCCCACCGGGGGGGGGATGCTGTTGTAAGAGACCATGCTTAAGGGTATAGCCAGGATACAGTGGGGGCGTGGCCAGACACCACAGAGGTTTGGCTAACCATTACAGAGTACTTGTTCTGTGCCCCTTGGTAAATATATAATAAACCATATTATTGTGAATTATAATGTAACATATGTATAATGCATAATTCAAGTGTACTAGGATAGAGTCTGGAACCTGATCCCTAGAGGAGGAGGAGAGCCCGCAGGCAGTGGGGCCCACCGGGGGTTTCCCCTGTAACCCTGTGGGCCAGTCCAACCCTGGTGGTCAGACTTGAAGATTGCTGTTCACAAGCGGAAACCATCCAACATGATGGAGATGGAGCAGTTTTGCCTTGAGGAATGGGCAAAAATCACATAGGCAAGATGTGGCAAGCTCATAGAGACTTATCCAACGCAACTTGCAGCTGTAATTGCCACAAAAGGTGGCTCTACAAAGTACTGACTTTAGGGGGGTGAATAGTTATGCATGCTGAAGTTTTCTGTTATTTTGTCCTATTTGTTGTGAATAAAAGTCTTCACAGTTGTAGGCATGTTCTGTGAATGAAATGATGCAAACCTTCAAACAATCCATTTTAATTCCAGGTTGTGAGGCAACAAAACATGAAAAATGAAAAAATAAGATTTTACTCACCGGTAAATCTATTTCTCGTAGTCCGTAGTGGATGCTGGGAACTCCGAAAGGACCATGGGGAATAGCGGCTCCGCAGGAGACTGGGCACAACTAAAGAAAGCTTTTAGGTCACCTGGTGTGCACTGGCTCCTCCCACTATGACCCTCCTCCAAGCCTCAGTTAGGACACTGTGCTTGGACGAGCTGACATAATAAGGAAGGATTTTGAATCCCGGGTAAGACTCCTACCAGCCACACCAATCACACCGTATAACTCGTGATACTATACCCAGTTTAACAGTATGAAAACAACTGAGCCTCTCAACAGATGGCTAAACAATAACCCTTTAGTTAACAATAACTATGTACAAGTATTGCAGACAATCCGCACTTGGGATGGGCGCCCAGCATCCACTACGGACTACGAGAAATAGATTTACCGGTGAGTAAAATCTTATTTTCTCTGACGTCCTAGTGGATGCTGGAAACTCCGAAAGGACCATGGGGATTATACCAAAGCTCCCAAACGGGCGGGAGAGTGCGGATGACTCTGCAGCACAGAATGAGAGAACTCAAGGTCCTCCTCAGCCAGGGTATCAAATTTGTAGAATTTTGCAAACGTGTTTGCCCCTGACCAAGTAGCAGCTCGGCAAAGTTGTAAAGCCGAGACCCCTCGGGCAGCCGCACAAGATGAGCCCACCTTCCTTGTGGAATGGGCTTTTACTGATTTAGGATGCGGCAGTCCAGCCGCACAATGCGCCAGCTGAATTGTGCTACAAATCCAGCGAGCAAAAGTCTGCTTAGAAGCAGGAGCACCCAGTATGTTGGGTGCATACAGGATAAATAGCGAGTCAGTTTTCCTGACTCTAGCCGTCCTGGAAACAAAGTTTCAAGGCCCTGACTACGTCCAGTAACTTGGAATCCTCCAAGTCCCTAGTAGCCGCAGGCACCACAATAGGTTGGTTCAAGTGAAAAGCTGATACCACCTTAGGGAGAAACTGGGGACGAGTCCTCAATTCCGCCCTATCCAAATGGAAAATCAGATAAGGGCTTTTACATGACAAAGCTGCCAATTCTGACACACGCCTGGCTGAAGCCAAGGCCAATAACATGACCACTTTCCACGTGAGATATTATAGATCCACGGTTTTAAGTGGCTCAAACCAATGTGATTTTAAGAAACTCAACACCACGTTGAGGTCCCAAGGTGCCACTGGAGGCACAAACGGGGGCTGAATATGCAGCACTCCTTTCACAAACGTCTGAACTTCAGGTAGTGAAGCTAGTTTTTTCTGGAAGAAAATCAACAGAGCCGAGATCTGTACCTTAATGGAGCCTAATTTCAGGCCCATAGTCACTCCTGCTTGTAGGAAATGCAGAAATCGACCTAGTTGAAATTCCTCTGTTGGGGCCTTTTTGGCCTCACACCAAGCAACATATTTCCGCCATATGCGGTGATAATGCTTTGCAGTTACATCTTTCCTGGCTTTAATCAGCGTAGGAATGACTTCCTCCGGAATGCCCTTTTCCTTCAGGATCCGGCGTTCAACCGCCATGCCGTCAAACGCAGCCGCGGTAAGTCTTGGAACAGACAGGGCCCCTGCTGCAGCAGGTCCTGTCTGAGCGGCAGAGGCCATGGGTCCTCTGAGATCATCTCTTGAAGTTCCAGGTACCACGCTCGTCTTGGCCAATCCGGAACCACGAGTATTGTTCTTACTCCTCGTTTTCTTATTATTCTCAGTACCCTTGGTATGAGAGGCAGAGGAGGGAACACATAAACTGACTGGTACACCCACGGTGTCACTAGAGCGTCCACAGCTATCGCCTGAGGGTCCCTTGACCTGGCGCAATATCTCTCTAGTTTTTTGTTTAGGCGGGACGCCATCATGTCCACCTGTGGCCGTTCCCATCGATTTACAATCAGCGTGAAGACTTCTGGATGAAGTCCCCACTCTCCCGGGTGGAGATCGGGCCTGCTGAGAAAGTCTGCTTCCCAGTTGTCCACTCCCGGAATGAACACTGCTGACAGTGCTAGTACGTGATTTTCCGCCCATCGGAGAATCCTTGTGGCTTCTGCCATTGCCATCCTGCTTCTTGTGCCGCCCTGTCGATTTACATGGGCGACTGCCGTGATGTTGTCTGACTGGATCAGTACCGGCTGGTGTAGAAGTAGGGATTTTGCCTGACTTAGGGCATTGTAAATGGCCCTTAGTTCCAGAATATTTATGTGTAGGGAAGTCTCCTGACTCGACCATAGTCCTTGGAAGTTTCTTCCCTGTGTGACTGCCCCCCAGCCTCGAAGGCTGGCATCCGTGGTCACCAGGACCCAGTCCTGTATGCCGAATCTGCGGCCCTCTAGAAGATGAGCACTCTACAGCCACCACAGCAGAGACACCCTGGTTCTTGGAGACAGGGTTATTAGGCGATGCATCTGAAGATGTGATCCGGACCATTGGTCCAACAGGTCCCACTGAAAGATTCTGGCATGGAACCTGCCGAAAGGAATTGCTTCGTAAGAAGCCACCATCTTTCCCAGGACCCGCGTGCAGTGATGCACAGATACCTGTTTTGGTTTCAGGAGGTCTCTGACTAGAGATGACAGCTCCTTGGCTTTCTCCTCCGGGAGAAACACTTTTTTCTGGACTGTATCCAGAATCATACCCAGGAACAGTAGACGTGTCGTCGGAACCAGCTGTGATTTTGGAATATTCAGAATCCAACCGTGCTGGTGCAGCACCTCCTGAGATAGTGCTACTCCCACCAACAACGGCTCCTTGGACCTCGCCTTTATTAGGAGATCTTCCAAGTACGGGATAATTAAAACTCCCTTTCTTCGAAGGAGTATCATCATTTCCACCATTACCTTGGTAAACACCCTCGGTGCCGTGGAGAGTCCAAACGGCAGCGTCTGGAATTGGTAATGGCAATCCTGTACCACAAATCTGAGGTACTCCTGGTGAGGATAGTAAATGGGGACATGCAGGTAAGCATCCTTGATGTCCAGGGATACCATGTAATCCCCCTCGTCCAGGCTTGCAATAACCGCCCTGAGCGATTCCATCTTGAACTTTAATTTATTTATTTTTTTATGTATGTGTTCAAGGATTTCAAATTTAAAATGGGTCTCACCGAACCGTCCGGTTTCGGTACCACAGTGTGGAATAGTAACCCCGTCCTTGTTGAAGTAGGGGCACCTTGATTATCACCTGCTGGGAATACAGCTTGTGAATTGCCGCTAGCACAGCCTCCCTGTCTGAAGGAGTAATCGGCAAGGCAGATTTTAGGAACCGGTGGGGTGGAGACGCCTCGAATTCCAGTTTGTACCCTTGAGATACTATTTGCAGGATCCAGGGATCCACCTGTGAGCGAGCCCACTGATCGCTGAAATTTTTGAGGCGCCCCCCACCGTACCTGGCTCCCCCTGTGGAGCCCCACCGTCATGCGGCGGACTTGGAAGAAGCGGGGGAGGACTTTTGCTCCTGGGAACCTGCTGTTTGTTGCAGCCTTTTTCCCCTACCTCTGCCTCTGGACAGAAAGGACCCGCCTTTTCCACGCCTGTTTTTCTGAGTCCGAAAGGACTGTACCTGATAAAACGGCGCCTTTTTAGGCTGTGAGGGAACATGGGGTAAAAATGCTGACTTCCCAGCAGTTGCTGTGGAAACTAGGTCCGAGAGACCATCCCCAAATAACTCCTCACCCTTATGAGGCAAAACTTCCATGTGCCTTTTTGAATCTGCATCCCCTGTCCACTGGCGAGTCCATAAGCCTCTCCTAGCAGAAATAGACAATGCACTTATTTTAGATGCCAGCCGGCAGATCTCCCTCTGTGCATCTCTCATGTATAAGACTGAGTCTTTTATATGCTCTATGGTTAGCAGAATAGTGTACCTGTCTAGGGTGTCAATATTTTCTGACAGGGAATCTGACCACGCAGCGGCAGCACTGCACATCCATGCTGACGCAATAGCTGGTCTAAGTATAATGCCTGAGTGTGTATATACAGACTTCAGGATCGCCTCCTGCTTTCTATCAGCAGGTTCCTTGAGGGCGGCCGTATCCGGAGATGGTAGTGCCACCTTTTTAGACAAACGTGTGAGCGCTTTATCCACCCTAGGGGGTGACTCCCAACGTGACCTATCCTCTGGCGGGAAAGGGAACGCCATTAGTAACTTCTTAGAGATTACCAATCTTTTATCAAGGAAAGCCCCCGCTTCTTCACACACTTCATTTAATTCTTCTGATGGGGGAAAAACTACGGGTAGTTTTTTCTCCCCAAACATAATACCCTTTTTAGTGGTACCTGGGTTTATATCAGAAATTTGTAACACCTCTTTCATTGCTTCAATCATGCAACGAATGGCCTTAGTGGACATTAGACTAGACTCATCGTCGTCGACACTGGTGTCAGTATCCGTGTCGACATCCGCGTCTGCCATCTGAGGTAGCGGGCGTTTTAGAGCCCCCGATGGCCTTTGAGACGCCTGGACAGGCACGAGCTGAGAAGCCGGCTGTCCCACATTTGGCATGTCGTCAAATTTTTTGTGTAAGGAGTCGACACGTGCACGCAATTCCTTCCATAAGTCCATCCACTCAGGTGTCTGCCCCGCAGGGGGTGACATCCCTTCTATAGGCATCTGCTCCGCCTCCACATCATTATCCTCATCAAACATGTCGACACAGCCATACCAACACACCGCACACACACAGGGAATGCTCTAACAGAGGACAGGACCCACAAAAGCCCTTTGGGGAGACAGAGTGAGAGTATGCCAGCACACACCAGAGCGCTATATAATGCCGGGACTAACTGAATTATGTCCCCTATAGCTGCTGTTATATATACTGCGCCTAAATTTAGTGCCCCCCCTCTCTTTTTTACCCTTTTCTGTAGTGTAGACTGCAGGGGAGAGCCAGGGAGCTTCCTTCCAGCGGAGCTGTGATGGAGAAATGGCGCCAGTGTGCTGAAGGAGATAGCTCCGCCCCTTTTTCGCGGACTTTTCTCCCGCTTTTTTATGGATTCTGGCAGGGGTAATTATCACATATATAGCCTCTGGGGCTATATATTGTGGTATTTTTGCCAGCCAAGGTGTTTTTATTGCTGCATAGGGCGCCCCCCCCCTAGCGCCCTGCACCCTCAGTGACCGGAGTGTGAAGTGTGTATGAGGAGCAATGGCGCACAGCTGCAGTGCTGTGCGCTACCTTGGTGAAGACTGATGTCTTCTGCCGCCGATTTTCCGGACCTCTTCTTGCTTCTGGCTCTGTAAGGGGGACGGCGGCGCGGCTCCGGGACCGAACACCAAGGCCAGTTCCATGCGGTCGATCCCTCTGGAGCTAATGGTGTCCAGTAGCCTAAGAAGCCCAAGCTAGCTGCAAGCAGGTAGGTTCGCTTCTTCTTCCCTTAGTCCCTCGCTGCAGTGAGCCTGTTGCCAGCAGGTCTCACTGTAAAATAAAAAACCTAATTATATACTTTCTTTTTAGAAGCTCAGGAGAGCCCCTAGTGTGCATCCAACCTCGGCCGGGCACAAAATCTAACTGAGGCTTGGAGGAGGGTCATAGTGGGAGGAGCCAGTGCACACCAGGTGACCTAAAAGCTTTCTTTAGTTGTGCCCAGTCTCCTGCGGAGCCGCTATTCCCCATGGTCCTTTCGGAGTTCCCAGCATCCACTAGGACGTCAGAGAAAGGGGGGTGAATACTTTAGCAAGGCACTGTACCTAGATATATTGTAGGTCCCAAGACAAAAGTATGTAAGGGCCCCTGTATGCCAACCAATGATGAAAACTGTATATAACACATGTAACTGTGGCAGGGAAGGGGGGCCTCTTTCAGCTCTAGGCCCCATAGCAGCTGCACTCCCTGCACCTATGGTAGCTACGCCCTTGGGAAACACGCCTCCCCTGATACAGATTCATTTCTTATTACAGTTTATCATTCCCTTGAGTTTTAGTACAATTCTAGCTCTATATTTTTTACTTTTCACATATCAATCAAAGCACAATTGTCCAATACTATTGTTCACCTCCAAATTCAGCCTGGCAGGGTTCTTTCGCCAAGTGTTCTTCTCTGTATTCAAATGTTTTACTCATTGATCTGGACTACTTCCGGTGACACAGTATGTACTTGTATACGTTTCCCCTTTTCCCCTCCCTTTCCTTTCTGTACCCCATCAGTGGCGGATTTAGGGGGGGGGGGGCACTCGGGCCCGTGCCCCCCCTGTCATTTGTGACCCCCCCCCCGGTGCCGCCGCCGCATAGGGAGATGACGGGCGCCCGCTGAGATTGTGTTACCAGCGGGCGCCCGTCTCCCTGTACAGCGGCAGCCGGAGGCAGGAGCTCAGTACTGAGCTCCGGCTTCCGGCGCTGTCACTGTGCGCTATGGGAGAGACGTCAGTCATGACGTCTCTCTCATAGTGCTGAGTGACTGAGGAGCGGACGCCAGGAGGAGGAGGACTGCAGCGGCGCGGGAACGGGGCTCGGTAACTATGTATTTTTCTTCCTTAATGCATCTACTGGGGGCTAACTATGGGGGACATTACTACTGGGGGGCATCAACAAGGGGCATTACTACTGGGGGTCAAACTACTGGGGGCATTATAACTGGGGCATCTACTGGGGGCATCACTACTGAGGGGTCATCTATTGGGGGCAGCTACTGGGGGCCATATTTACTGGGGGCCATCTACTGGGGGCATTACTACAGGGGGGTCATCTATTGGGGCAAACTCGTAGGGGGGCATTATTACTGGGGGGTCATCTATTGGGGGCAGCTACTGGGGCATTATTACTGGGGGGCATCTACTGGGGGCATTACTACTGGGGGGGTCATCTATTGGGGGAAGCTACTGGGGGACATTTTTCCTGGGGGGCATCTACTGGAGGCATTATTACTGGGGGGCATCTACTGGGGGCATTACTACTGGCGGGTCGTCTATTGGGGCAAACTCCTAAGGGGCATTACTACTGGGGGCAAACTACTGGAGGACATTATTACTAGGGGGCGTCTACTGGGGGCAAACTGCTGGGGGACATTATTACTGGGGGGGCATCTACTGGGGGCAAACTACTGGGGGACTATTACTGGGGGCCAACTACAAAGGTGCTAACTACTGGCGGTGTAACTACAGGGGCATTACTACTGGTGGCTTAACTACAGGGGCATTACTACTTGGGGGCTAAACTAAAGGGGGGGGTAAACTACTGGGGTCATGACTGCAGGGGAATTACCACTGGGGGCATAATGACTGGGGGCATTACTACAGGCAACATTACTACTGGGGGCAATACGGGCATTGCATAAGGGGCACCACTACTATGGGGTCTATATAACGGGCACTACCAGTACAGTGGACATTGCATAATGAGCGCTACAACTGTGGGCATTGTATAAGAAGCGCCACCTCACATGCACCGAAGCCGCACGCAAATGTACTTGCCCCTTCCATGGTGCCCCCCCTATCATTTTCTTCTGGATCCGCCCCTGTACCCCATCAGTGTATTTTTTAAATATAATAAAAATGTAATCTTGAAAGAATATATAATAAACATTTCTTGAGCAGAATACATTCTATATTAGGTGCTTTTTCCAAGGCTACACACTTATGTATTTCTTGCAATATGCCACTTTGTTCATTTGTGCTCAGGAGACCGGACCTATATAACTAGAGCCAGACAGCACAGAGTTTAAATCGTTCTCACTTTTTCTGTATGAGTATCACTGTTGTACGTTTTCTATATTGCTAGAGAATAATTTCTTCTATAGAGATAGTCAAAATTGACTTGCCTGCACAGTTTATCTATTCTTGCGATGCCGACCGCGCGGGACCGCGCATCGGCATCGAATCGGGAATGCAAGGTGACTTTCACCTTGCGATCTGCACTAACTTTACTTACGATTTTTACTATATAGTCAAAATCGTAAGTAAAAAATCTCACCGTGTGTACACACCATTAGAGTTAGTGGATCTGTATGCTGGTTTGCCGTTTTTTCTTCAGTTTGTGCATGTATTGTATAGTGATGAGCGGGTTCGGTTCCTCGGAATCCGAACCCGCCCGAACTTCACCTTTTTTTTACACGGGTCCGAGCGACTCGGATCCTCCCGCCTTGCTCGGTTAACCCGAGCGCGCCCGAACGTCATCATCCCGCTGTCGGATTCTCGCGAGACTCGGATTCTATATAAGGAGCCGCGCGTCGCCGCCATTTTCACACGTGCATTGAGATTGATAGGGAGAGGACGTGGCTGGCGTCCTCTCCGAGTCCGTTGTATTATATTAGAACTTAGTTAGTTATAATTGTGGGGAGGATTGGGGACGGGGAGCAGCTGTTAGGGAGTACAGTGCAGGGTTTTGAGTTTAATCCGTTGTTTCTCTGCCCGAAAAAAAATGCTCCACCATATCTGTGCTCACTCAGTGTGCTGCACTGCTGCATGATATATCTGTGCTGAGTGCACTGCTCACACTGCCTAATTGTGGGGACTGGGGAGCAGTTATAGCAGGAGTACAGTGCACAGTTTTGCTGACAGTGACCACCAGTCCAGTATACGTTTGTCTGCCTGAAAAACACTGTGGTGTTTTTTTTTTTTTCTTTCTTCATGCTAGTTTGTTTAGCAGTCTGCTGACACTGCAGTGTCCACCAGGTCCGTTATACAGTATATTATATATATAATTAAGCACTAAGCAGCAGTACGGTAGGCCACGGCTGTACCTACCTCTGTGTCGACTCGTCACTCGTCGTCCATAAGTATAAGTAATACTATCCATCCATCTACATTGTATACCTGTGGTGTTTTTTTTTTCTTTCTTCATACTAGTTTAGCAGTCTGCTGCTGACACTGTCCACCAGGTCCGTTATACAGTATATTATATTTATATATAAGCACTAAGCAGCAGTACGGTAGGCCACGGCTGTACCTACCTCTGTGTCGTCACTCGTCGTCCATAAGTGTAAGTAATACTATACTATCCATCCATCTACATTGTATACCTGTGGTGTTTTTTTCTTTTTCTTCATACTAGTTTAGCAGTCTGCTGACACTGTCCACCAGGTCCGTTATACACACAGTATATTATATTTATATATAAGCACTAAGCAGCAGTACGGTAGGCCATGGCTGTACCTACCTCTGTGTCATCACTCGTCGTCCATAAGTATAAGTAATACTATACTATCCATCCATCTACATTGTATACCTGTGGTGGTTTTTTTTTCTTTCTTCATACTAGTTTAGCAGTCTGCTGACACTGTCCACCCGGTCCGTTATACAGTATATTATATTTATATATAAGCACTAAGCAGCAGTACGGTAGGCCACGGCTGTACCTACCTCTGTGTCGTCACTCGTCGTCCATAAGTATAAGTAATACTATACTATCCATCCATCTACATTGTATACCTGTGGTGTTTTTTTTTTCTTTCTTCATACTAGTTTAGCAGTCTGCTGCTGACACTGTCCACCAGGTCCGTTATACAGTATATTATATTTATATATAAGCACTAAGCAGCAGTACGGTAGGCCACGGCTGTACCTACCTCTGTGTCGTCACTCGTCGTCCATAAGTATAAGTAATACTATACTATCCATCCATCTAAATTGTATACCTGTGGTGTTTTTTTTTTTCTTTCTTCATACTAGTTTAGCAGTCTGCTGCTGACACTGTCCACCAGGTCCGTTATACAGTATATTATATTTATATATAAGCACTAAGCAGCAGTACGGTAGGCCACGGCTGTACCTACCTCTGTGTCGTCACTCATCGTCCATAAGTATAAGTAATACTATACTATCCATCCATCTACATTGTATACCTGTGGTGGTTTTTTTTTTCCTTCTTCATACTAGTTTAGCAGTCTGCTGACACTGTCCACCAGGTCCGTTATACAGTATATTATATTTATATATAAGCACTAAGCAGCAGTACAGTAGGCCACGGCTGTACCTACCTCTGTGTCATCACTCGTCGTCCATAAGTATAAGTAATACTATACTATCCATCCATCTACATTGTATAACTGTGGTGTGTTTTTTTTCTTTCTTCATACTAGTTTAGCAGTCTGCTGACACTGTCCACCAGGTCCGTTATACAGTATATTATATTTATATATAAGCACTAAGCAGCAGTACGGTAGGCCACGGCTGTACCTACCTCTGTGTCATCACTCGTCGTCCATAAGTATAAGTAATACTATACTATCCATCCATCTACATTGTATACCTGTGGTGGTTTTTTTTTCTTTCTTCATACTAGTTTAGCAGTCTGCTGACACTGTCCACCAGGTCCGTTATACAGTATATTATATTTATATATAAGCACTAAGCAGCAGTACGGTAGGCCACGGCTGTACCTACCTCTGTGTCGTCACTCGTCGTCCATAAGTATAAGTAATACTATACTATCCATCCATCTACATTGTATACCTGTGGTGGTTTTTTTTTCTTTCTTCATACTAGTTTAGCAGTCTGCTGACACTGTCCACCAGGTCCGTTATACACTATATTATATTTATATATAAGCACTAAGCAGCAGTACGGTAGGCCACGGCTGTTCCTACCTCTGTGTCGTAACTCGTCGTCCATAAGTATAAGTAATACTGTACTATCCATCCATCTACATTGTATACCTGTGGTGGTTTTTTTTTCTTTCTTCATACTAGTTTAGCAGTCTGCTGACACTGTCCACCAGGTCCGTTATACAGTATATTATATTTATATATAAGCACTAAGCAGCAGTACGGTAGGCCACGGCTGTACCTACCTCTGTGTCGTCACTCGTCGTCCATAAGTATAAGTAATACTATACTATCCATCCATCTACATTGTATACCTGTGGTGGCTTTTAGTTGTGCGCAAAATATGGAGAACAAAAATGTGGAGGTTAAAAAAATAGGGAAAGATCAAGATCCACTTCCACCTCGTGCTGAAGTTGCTGCCACTAGTCATGGCCGAGATGATGAAATGACATCAACGTCGTCTGCCAAGGCCGATGCCCAATGTCATAGTACAGAGCATGTAAAATCCAAAACACAAAGGATCAGTAAAAAAATGACCCAAAAATCAAAATTAAAAGCGTCTGAGGAGAAGCGTAAACTTGCCAATATGCCATTTACGACACGGAGTGGCAAGGAACGGCTGAGGCCCTGGCCTATGTTCATGGCTAGTGGTTCAGCTTCACATGAGGATGGAAGCACTCATCCTCTCGCTAGAAAAAAGAAAAGACTTGCGGCAAAAGCACAGCAAAGAACTGTGCGTTCTTCGAAATCACAAATCCCCAAAGAGGACGTTAACCACCTCGGAACATCCTCCCTTATACGTCACCTGCAGCGCATTCATCATAAGTCAGTGACAAGTTCAAAAACTTTGGATGACAGCGGAAGCAGTCCACTGACCACTAAATCCCTTCCTCTTGTAACCAAGCTCCTGCAAACCACACCACCAACTCCCTCAGTGTCAATTTCCTCCTTACCCAGGAAAGCCAATAGTCCTGCAGGCCATGTCACTGGCAAGTCTGACGAGTCCTCTCCTGCCTGGGATTCCTCCGATGCATCCTTGAGTGTAACGCCTACTGCTGCTGGCGCTGCTGTTGTTGCTGCTGGGAGTCGATCGTCATCCCAGAGGGGAATTCGGAAGACCACTTGTACTACTTCCAGTAAGCAATTGACTGTCCAACAGTCCTTTGCGAGGAAGATGAAATATCACAGCAGTCATTCTGTTGCAAAGCGGATAACTGAGGCCTTGACAACTATGTTGGTGTTAGACGTGCGTCCGGTATCCGCCGTTAGTTCACAGGGAACTAGACAATTTCTTGAGGTAGTGTGCCCCCGTTACCAAATACCATCTAGGTTCCACTTCTCTAGGCAGGCGATACCGAGAATGTACACGGACGTCAGAAAAAGACTCCACAGTGTCCTAAAAAAAATGCAGTTGTACCCAATGTCCACTTAACCACGGACATGTGGACAAGTGGAGCAGGGCAGACTCAGGACTACATGACTGTGACAGCCCACTGGGTAGATGTATTTCCTCCCGCTGCAAGAACAGCAGCGGCGGCACCAGTAGCAGCATCTCGCAAACGCCAACTCGTTCCTAGGCAGGCTACGCTTTGTATCACCGCTTTCCAGAATACGCACACAGCTGAAAAACTTACGGCAACCTTACGGCAACTGAGGAAGATCATCGCAGAATGGCTTACCCCAATTGGACTCTCCTGGGGATTTGTGGCATCGGACAACGCCAGCAATATTGTGCGTGCATTACATCTGGGCAAATTCCAGCACGTCCCATGTTTTGCACATACCTTGAATTTGGTGGTGCAGAATTATTTAAAAAACGAAAGGGGCGTGCAAGAGATGCTGTCGGTGGCCAGAAGAATTGCGGGCCACTTTCGGCGTGCAGGCACCGCGTACAGAAGACTGGAGCACCACCAAAAAAACCTGAACCTGCCCTGCCATCATCTGAAGCAAGAGGTGGTAACGAGGTGGAATTCAACCCTCTATATGCTTCAGAGGATGGAGAAGCAGCAAAAGGCCATTCAAGCCTATACATCTGCCCACGATATAGGCAAAGGAGGTGGAATGCACCTGTCTCAAGCGCAGTGGAGAATGATTTCAACGTTGTGCAAGGTTCTGCTGCCCTTTGAACTTGCCACACGTGAAGTCAGTTCAGACACTGCCAGCCTGAGTCAGGTCATTCCCCTCATCAGGCTTTTGCAGAAGAAGCTGGAGGCATTGAAGGAGGAGCTAAAACAGAGCGATTCCGCTAGGCATGTGGGACTTGTGGATGGAGCCCTTCATTCGCTTAACCAGGATTCACGTGTGGTCAATCTGTTGAAATCAGAGCACTACACTTTGGCCACCGTGCTCGATCCTAGATTTAAAATCTACGTTGGATCTCTCTTTCCGGCAGACACAAGTCTGCAGGGGTTCAAAGAACTGCTGGTGAGAAAATTGTCAAGTCAAGCGGAACGCGACCTGTCAACATCTCCTCCTTCACATTCTCCCGCAACTGGGGGTGCGAGGAAAAGGCTACGAATTCCGAGCCCACCCGCTGGCGGTGATGCAGGGCAGTCTGGAGCGACTGCTGATGCTGACATCTGGTCCAGACTGAAGGACCTGCCAATGATTACTGACATGTCGTCTACTGTCACTGCATATGATTCTCTCACCATTGAAAGAATGGTGGAGGATTATATGAGTGACCGCATCCAAGTAGGCACGTCAGACAGTCCGTACGTATACTGGCAGGGAAAAGAGGCAATTTGGAGGCCCTTGCACAAACTGGCTTTATTCTACCAAAGTTGCCCTCCCTCCAGTGTGTACTCCGAAAGAGTGTTTAGTGCCGCCGCTCACCTTGTCAGCAATCGGCGTACGAGGTTACTTCCAGAAAATGTGGAGAAGATGATGTTCATTAAAATGAATTATAATCAATTACTCCATGGAGACATTCACCAGCAGCAATTGCCTCCAGAAAGTACACGGGGATCTGAGATGGTGGATTCCAGTGGGGACGAATTAATAATCTGTGAGGAGGGGGATGTACACAGTGAAAGGGGTGATGAATCGGACGATGATGATGAGGTGGACAGCATCTGCCTGGACGGCTACCCAGTTTTTTGGACTCTGACGACGGATCCCGATTCCAGGGAGGCACCACAATTATATAACAAACGAGACTTGGTGTGCATTATACACCGTAAACTGAGGTACGCTGCCAGCCATATGTTTTATTACCCTTTGTTCTTATTAAAATTGAGTTACACTATTGTGGTTTCTCCTGTTTCTTCTTTACATATACTGGAGAGGAAGAATTATCAATTTTCCGAACCAAAAGTGAAAAGAGAATTTGGAGAACCTAGAACTCAAATGGACCTGAGAGAATAAGGGAATCACGTTTTTTGGGCATCGTTATTGGAATTACATACTGTGAATTTATTAATATCCATCCTACCATAATAAGGGGGAACAATTACATAGAACTGTGACTGTATTCCATCCCAACAGGAGATTGCGCAAAAACCACACCTCCGTACTCTCTAGATCTTGCCTCTGTAGAGCCAGTTTGTGCAAGGAGAGATTGATTGCTTCTTTTTTGGTGGGGGCCCAAACCAACCAGTCATTTCAGTCACAGTCGTGTGGCAGACCCTGTCGCTGAAATGATGGGTTGGTTAAAGTGTGCATATCCTGTTTATACAACATAAGGGTGGGTGGGAGGGCCCAAGGACAATTCCATCTTGCACCTCTTTTTTCTTTTTTTTCTTCTTTGCGTCATGTGCTGTTTGGGGAGTATTTTTTGGAAGGGCCATCCTGCGTGACACTGCAGTGCCACTCCTAGATGGGCCAGGTGTTTGTGTCGGCCACTTGTGTCGCTTAGCTTACTCACACAGCTACCTCATTGCGCCTCTTTTTTTTCTTCTTTGCGTCATGTGCTGTTTGTGGAGTATTTTTAGGAAGGGCCATCCTGCGTGACACTGCAGTGCCACTCCTAGATGGGCCAGGTGTTTGTGTCGGCCACTAGGGTCGCTTAGCTTACTCACACAGCTACCTCATTGCGCCTCTTTTTTTTCTTCTTTGCGTCATGTGCTGTTTGGGGAGTATTTTTTGGAAGGTCCATCCTGCGTGACACTGCAGTGCCACTCCTAGATGGGCCAGGTGTTTGTGTCGGCCACTTGGGTCGCTTAGCTTAGCCATCCAGCGACCTCGGTGCAAATTTTAGGACTAAAAATAATATTGTGAGGTGTGAGGTGTTCAGAATAGACTGAAAATGAGTGGAAATTATGGTTATTGAGGTTAATAATACTATGGGATCAAAATGACCCCCAAATTCTATGATTTAAGCTGTTTTTTAGGGTTTTTTGAAAAAAACACCCGAATCCAAAACACACCCGAATCCGACAAAAAAAATTCGGTAAGGTTTTGCCGAAATGCGTTCGAACCCAAAACACGGCCACGGAACCGAACCCAAAACCCGAAAAATTTCAGGTGCACATCCCTAGTATTGTAAGATGTAGACTATTCATCTATTCCATGAGCATTGTAGTGAGGTTTTCTTGACCTATTTAGGGTTTGTCTCTCCAGCTTGAATTGGTTGTGTACTCTGTCCCATGCAAATTTTCAAGTTAAGTGCCAATACTTTAAACTTATATAACGGCAGAACTACAGTGGAGGGGGAAAAGGGCAGGGGAAAGAGAGAGGGGAGAGAAAATGGGGCACGGGGAAAGAAGGGTCTAAAGGGGGCTGGGTAAGAGGAGGAGTTTGTGAGGCTGCCCTGCTTGTTACTTTTTTACTGGCCCCACAATTTCTGATGTCAGCCCTCCATGAGGTACCATGTTACGCACAGGGGCGTATTAACAGCGGAGGAGACCCATGTGCAGTCTCCTCCATCCAGGACCCCTCCTCTCTAGCCGGCAATGCAGTAGAATCTGAGCACTAGGGGGTACAGACTCTATTGTGCATGTGCATACCACAGTGGCCATTTTTCCAGAGATTCCCTTATAGCACATGTGCAAAACGGCGGAAAAATTGCTGCCGTGCCGTTTTCCCTGCATTTTGTGAAGAGATGCTACCACCAATGGAGGAATCGAGCTTTGAAAAATTGGGTCCAAGGTTTGCGGTGTGGGCCCCCCTGCACCCATTATAGATATGCTACTGATGTTACCTCATATCCAGGGCCATTTCTAGACAATATGACTCCCAGTGCGAAAAGTAGCCCTGCCTCCCCTTCCCTGGATATTTAAAAAATGTAGCATACGGACAAATATTTGCACACGCTGAAGGCACATATGCGATAAAAAATGGGGTGCGGCCTCATTGTAAGGGGCATGGCCTCACAAGAAAAGACTGCTTTACACCCCAGTTTCGCACCCTGCACCCCCAGACTTTGGCCACCACAGTAAAAAAATAATAGACACATTGGCCCCCACAAGAAAAAAATAAAACACACTGACCTAGATAGAAAAAAACCCAATCACATTAGCCCCTACAGGAAAAAAATAAAACACATTGGCCCTACACTATACAACTGCCCCCTCCCCATACAAATAATTCTATACACCTAAAAGTGTTTAGTAATAGTATATAGCAGTAATAGTGTGACCAGTGATGTACCTGGTCTCATATGCAGTCAGTTCGGTCACTGTTAGTGGGAAGCGGTAATTTTGCAGACCATGGCCCTGGTCTCTCTGCAGATAGGAGGGGCCATGGGAAGCTGTAAAAAAAACTGCCTCTATCCCTCCTCTTACAGCTGCCATTTTGTGGTAGGTCTGGGGAGTACTGGAATGAGTCCCCTCTAGTGCTGCTGCCATGGGAGCCTGGTGGTGTGTGTGTGTGTGTGTGTGTGTGTGTGTGTGTGTGTGTGTGTGTGTGTGTGTATGTGGCGTGGGAGGGGGGGCGGAGACAGCCGCCTCTATGCACTGCTGATGCTGGCTTGTCAGTGTGCAGGGAAGGAAGTCCACACAGAGGGGTATATTTACTAAGATTCGTATTAGTACCGATTTGGAGTGAGAATCATCACGAATGACATCGAAAGTGTATTTGTGCAACTTTTTGTTACGCCTCATTTACTAAGCTGTCGTAATTTTTTTTTTCCTGTTGTCCGATGTCGATGTCATTCGTATTTTTGTTAGGTATAATGCGGCCGATTTAGAGGTTTGTCGGCCGTGTTCTGAGGTTTTTGTTACGACTGCGTCACATTTCGGTTACGGCAGTGTTTGTCCGTTCACTGGCGCGTTTTTTTCCTAAGTTTCGTTTTTGTCACTCGTCCGTGATTGGTTTGATTCGTGATGGAGGAGTATCTGTGCACATTACTATAAAAACGCCCCAAACCGGCCGCACCTCGTGGGTTTAGCTAGTGGAGAGGAGAGAGGAAGGTGTGTTAGGAGTTGGTGAGTTTTGTGGAGTTTGTGGAGGATTTGAGGCGGAGTTTTGCGATTGTTGAGTGCTGTACTGTGTGTGTAAGTAGTCTTGTCATACTAGTTGTGTAGTTATTTAAAAGTCTGTCTAGTTTTTTGTCACGTCTATTGTCATTGTTTGTGAGTGTGTGTGTGTGTGTGTGTGTGTGTGTGTGTGTGTGTGTGTGTGTGTGTGTGTGTGTGGTGTTAGTGGAGGAGTGTGTTATTTGTTTTATTTTCTCAGTGTTATTTGTTGTTTGTCCTGATTATGTCTCAGTCAGAGGTGAGTGTGGTGGAGGAGGTGAGTGTGGTGGAGGAGGTGAGTGAGGTGGAGGAGGTGAATGGGGTGGAGGAGGTGAGTGAGAGGGAGGAGGTTAGTGAGGTGGAGGAGGTGAGTGAGAGGGAGGAGGTTAGTGAGGAGGAGGGGGAGGTTGCTGCAGCTGCTTCCACTAATAGTGATAGTGATGGTGTTGTGGCTCCGCAGCCACGCACCACTACAAAGACGGGCCGCAATGTTAAGTTCAGTTACGCTGAAAATATGGCTCTGGTGCGGGAGCTGATGAGGCATCATCGCCAGTTGTTTGGGTCTGATGCTGCAAAGGTGTCGACACGCAGGAAGACTGTTCTGTGGGGGAAGGTCGTTGCGGCTGTGAACAGTGAGGGTGTGGTGAGGCGGACCGAGGACACCTGTCGTAAGCGCTTCTACGACATCAAGCGCCGTGTGAAGGCGAAGATGGCGAAGGAGGCTAAATCTGCCCGCCAAACCGGGGGTGGACACCCCTTCCGAGCGTCTTATAGAGATTGGGAGGAGCCTGTTCGTACGCTGATTCCGCCTGAAGTGGTTTGTGCAACTCATGTCCGGGATTCGGATCGGCCAAGGCAGGATGGTGAGTTTTAACATTTTTTGTCATTATTTGAAACATCTGTGCTTTGTCCTTAGTTGTGTGAAATGTCTTTGCGCTAATTGTGTTTGTTATTTGGTTATTTCTTCTAATGTGTTGGTGATGTAGTGCAGGCCTGGGCAACCTGTGGCTCTCCAGCTGTTGTAAAACGACAAGTCCCATCATGCCTTGCCACAGTTTTGATCTTAGTGAATGCCAAATGTGTTGGCGGGCATGCTGGGATGTGTAGTTTCACTACATCTGGAGAGACACAGGTTGGCCAGGGCTGATGTAGTGTTACTCTTAATTCTGTTTTTTTTGGCATTATGTATTGTCAATGTTTCTGGTTGTGTTGGCCTTTTTCTGGTGTCTGCTTTTCCAAGTAAATGTTAGTCGGTGTTTTTTAATGAAGTGTGATTACTGTGTTTTATGCATATGTTTTCATATAATATCATTTTCAATGGATGTATGCTTATTTTGTGTTGTTCTGAGTTATCATTTGTGTTGATGATGTGTATTTGCATGCATTTGTAGGTTTGATGATTTCATTTTAGTGCAGATATTTGTGGCTACTGTATTCTTGTTAGCGTCTAAAATTGGTAACTGAGCATGCAATATTGTGGCTGTGTAAAGCTACGACGTATGTGTTTTAAGTAGTATAATATTGTGCATTATTTGCCTTTGTGTATGTATTGTTTGGTGAATTTGTTTTGCATTTAAAGTATACACACCCAATGTAGTCATGCATTCAAGGCTAAGCATCGCTTAGTTTAAGTCACAGCAGGTACCACATATGTTTACATCCCAATAAGTAATTGGCATAAATTAAACATATCAACCAAAGAGTATGTTCATATCGACATTCTTCATCTTTCTACAGTACGCCAGAGAAGCAGCACAGCCAGGCCACATCCAACACTGCCTAGAGCTGCAGATGGTGGGAATGCAGGTAAGATTTAACTGTAACCACATATTCTGCAAACAAATAGAAACACAAAATGATAATGAAGATCTTATCACACAGGTTCTTCGTCTAATCTGCCTCCACTAAGGCGCCCATCACAGGGCTCGGTTACTGTGGCTCCGAGGCCACCCAAGAGGCCCCGTCTTGAGGCTCAAGCTCCAGCACCAGCATCACCACCCCAACGGCGCATCTCCGCAGTGTCTGCCGTGCCACCACTCGCTCTTTTGGCCAGCCCCCAAAGTGAGGATCCACAATCCCCACAGTTGTCTGGTGAGTAAACCTAAAATTTATGTGTAAATATTAAGTTAAAAAACAGTGAGTAGATTTAATAACCTGGAGAAGGCATAAGGAAGTGAAAAAACACTGTTATGTGCAAGATGATAAAGGCAGCAGTACAAAATAAACACAACTGTTAATGTACATTTTGGAGCTGCTTGCCTTGTGCCTTTACCACCTTGCACATATCACTGGTTTCTCACTTCCTTATGCCTTCTCCAGGTTTATACATCTGCACCACTGTTAGTACTGTAAAAACAAAACACAAAATGACCACTCATACTTGCAATAATAAACAACTACAAGCAGATGGTGTTAACGTATTTTTAGAAGGTTAATTGTCAAATTTGATGTTGCCCATATCAACACATTTTCGCAATTGCTTTTTTGCAACCTAAAAAAAAAAAAAAACAATTGTTTGACATGGGCAAAAATACCACTTCAAAACATAGGGCACCTTAAAAATTTCACTAACATTGTTAATGTGTACATTTTAGTCCACTATATTAGTTAACGTTTTGGCCAGACCACTGACTGCCTTGACCAATGTATGAGTGTATTGTTCCACACATTTTTTGATTTGTGTGTGTTGTTCCAAAGGAAGCTTCATAATCAAAATGTAAATGTACTGTAGTACTTTGATTTTGTTAGAGTTCATGGTGTTTAAACAGTAATTATGACTCTGAATCCTACTATTTCCACAAACTTTAAACAACTGAGTAGTATACGTTTGAAGCCACATCATTTAAATAAAAGGTGACCAACATAGTTAAGTTTAGTCCACAATCTATTTAGCTATTACATTAATATTAAGAAGTAATGCATGTTGACGTAAAGCTATCGTAAGACCAATGCGACATATGTACTAAATATTGCCTGTGTTCAACTCCATACAGACCCAGCCATCATGACCGAGGATGTCCAGCAGGACCGTGACCAGGAGACCTTCACACTCCACCTGCAGCCCATCGATCCGACACAGCCAAACATGCCTCAGGACATACCCCAACCACCACAAACATCACAAAGCCCCCAATTGAGCACAACACAAGGCCCAACACAAATGGGCCCAGAGTTTTGGTCCCGTTGGTCCTCACAACAGGCACAACACTACGCGTGCCTCACCACCCACAGCCAATACCTGTCAAGTCTGCCCCATCATTTGCCAAGACTGAGTCGCAACTCAGGCAGACTCATAGTGCAGGTGGGCCGAATTGCGAACTCTATGGAACAGATGAGGGCAGACAACACCCAAATGCAGGCAAACCTACAACGCATCTTGGATGATCAGCAGCGGCAGCAACAAACACTCATCCAGATGATCCAGCATAATCAAATGATCAATGATAATCTGTCTAGAATGATCGCAAACAACACTGCCACTAATACGCAGCTCACGGCAAGTTTGAACATTCTTAGCCAAAGTCTAAGTGTGTTGGCCTCACACCATGTGACCTCGAGCTCAGGGACAACAACACCAAGCCACACCCCAGTTCAATCCCCAGTTCGACGCTCAAGTCGAAGCCGCGCCCACGAGCCAGCACAATCCTCCGCACCCAGCACCCAAAAAAAAAAAATAATAATAATGCCTGGCCAGAATATGGTGACCATTTAATTTTTTTCTGTTTCTGTTATGCCAAAATTGGTGTGTTCTTAAAAATAAATTGTTAACACAGAATATGTGTATTGCTTAATTAGCAACACAAACAACCTCCACATTAGTGTCTAGGGCCAGATGAGTATTGGTATAAATATATTGCCTGCCCCTAGGTGTCCTCAGCTCACCGTATGTCTAATCTATGACACCCAGCACATTGGCCATGGCCGCAAGATCACATAAAGCTACCCCGACTGCAGGCCACTGCGACTCCTGGGTAGGGAAGCAGAGAGAGGCATCTATGTAGCCAGCCAAGACATCCAAAACCTGAGTGGGCCTTCAAAAATTAAAGGTGAGTGTCATGACCTGTAAGCAATTCAAAACTGTGTTCAATTACATTACAGAAGCAACACTTAGACGTAGACGTGTATGTATGTTTTCACTCACCTGAATTACATATTTCTAGAAGGTGGCCTGTGAGATACTAATTACATCGCCAGTAACAGGCTGGAAGCTGCCAGTAGCCATAAAGTGCAACACAGGAAGGAGTTTGTGCAGGCCTGAGACAGGGCGAGAGCGTGCTGTCTCAGGGTCTAGGGTCAGTTTGACCAGGTCATACAGAGTGAAAATATTTATAACATTTAGTCTGAGCATCTGTATAACATGGTCATCAGCAATTTTGTTTTCGTTTAAACGACCACTAAAAAATAAAGGCATGCCCAGCCTACGCGGAACATGTACAACCTGCTGACCCTGTTGATTTTCCTGGCCTGGGTTTATTGTAGCCTCATGGAGCAGGGTCAGGTATCCCCCAGCAAACAATACAGCAGTACGACACACAGTAGCAGCCATTTCAGATTGAGAGTGTTGAGAAATGTGTTGGGGCCCCTTTTAAAGGCCAAAAACGTCAGGTGTGAGTAATGTAGAATTGACAACACATGTAAACACGCTTCTCAAAAGCAGGTCTACTTTTTTTAGGTTTTTTGTACGATTAGTAATTTTTTACGACCGCAAAACCATTTTCACGGTAGAAAATACAAATACGAATGCTTAGTAAATGACCGAGTTCTATATCTAATCAGCCGCGTTTGACCGATGGTGTATTCATTCGTACTTTTACTACACAGCCGTAATAAAAATACGAATGCCCTCATCACTGCCGTGATTTGAGTTTAGTAAATTCCCGAGATGACACTTTGAAGAAAAAACACCATCTCGGTCAAAATCGGGACCTTAGTAAATATACCCCAGAGTGTGAAGCAGGCTGTAGGGAAGAGAAAGTGTTTTCTGCAAACATCACTTCAGTGGGGCGGGGCTTGACATGTTTCTAAGCCTGAGTAGTGGGCTGTTTCATCAGAAGTGACTGCACTGGCTGCAGGAGCGCCACATGCGATTGCACGGCTTGCTCGCCCCTAGAAATTGCCCTGATCATAGCATAAGGTAGTTCATCTTTGAATGTTAGGTTAACCAGATTAAAGGGTTGATCGATGTATGAAACCGTAAAAAGAGTAGAGAAGTGGATCAGTGGAGAAGTTGTCCATAGCAACCAATCAGCATATACCTATCATTTTATAGAGTGAACTTGATAAATGCTTCCGTGAATTACTCACTGCTCTTCCTTTATTTATAATAGATGGGAGTGACAGGGAATCCTGTAACTGCAGTATTTTACACTTGTTATCATCAACCACATACATAACTCATACAACAGACTAACGGTTAGTCACTAACTTTACACAGAATAACAACGGACTAGCCTTACACAGAATAATAGATCACAGCTCAATAAATAGGAATTATTTTACAAGGAATTAGTAAAACTTTGCATAATGGGGGTCATTCCAATTTGTTTGCTCGTTGCCGATTTTCGCAACGGAGCGATTAAGGCAAAAATGTGCATGCGCTAAGTATTTTAGCACAAAACTTAGTAGATTTACTCACGTCCGAACGAAGAATTTTCATTGTTGAAGTGATCGGAGTGTGATTGACAGGAAGTGGGTGTTTCTGGGCGGAAACTGACCGTTTTCAGGGCGTGTGCGGAAAAACGCAGGCGTGCCAGGATAAAACGCGGGAGTGTCTGGAGAAACGGGGGAGTGGCTGGCCGAACGCAGGGCGTGTTTGTGACGTCAAACCAGGAACGAAACGGGCTGAGCTGATCGCAGTGTAGGAGTAAGTCTCGAGCTACTCAGAAACTGCTAACAATTATTTAATCGCAATTCTGCTAATCTTTCGTTCGCTATTCTGCTATGCGAAGATACACTCCCAGAGGGCGGCGGCCTAGCGTGTGCAATGCTGCTAAAAGCAGCTAGCGAGCGAACAACTCGGAATGAGGGCCAATGTCACAGTGAATTATCTACTAACGATATAAGACTCGTTTGATATGTTCGTAGTATAAATTCAGGCCAGTAAGACAAAGGTCTATACACATTTCTTGCTTCCATACAACTGTAACTCCTGCCTAGCTTTGCATAATTGGGCCCTGAGCTATTAGTGTGACATTTCTGATCCACAAAGCTTACAATCATATATGCCAGCGGTGCTGTAATGCCAATGTAAAATTCAGACCTGCTACCATATGAAGATTGGAGATAAGAAAAAAAATAGGATTTTGGTACTTGCCGATAAATCCTTTTCTCCTAGTCCGTAGAGGATGCTGGGGACTCCAAAAGGACCATGGGGTATAGACGGGCTCCGCAGGAGCCTGGGGCACACTGAAAAGACTTAAACTGGGTGTGAACTGGCTCCTCCCTCTATGCCCCTCCTCCAGACCTCAGTTATAGGAACTGTGCCCAGGAGAGACGGACATATCGAGGAAAGGATTTTTGTGTAAACTAAGGGCTACAAACATACCAGCCCACACCACAAACATACCGTATCACCGGAGTAATAGTAAACCAGATAACCATATGAAATAACAACAGCAACAAGCTGAAAACCAGAAATACACTACCCGTGTACAAACCAAGTTAACCAACACGAAAACATTGCCAGTAACAGTCCGCACTGGGATGGGCGACCAGCATCCTCTACGGACTAGGAGAAAAGGATTTATCGGTAAGTACCAAAATCCTATTTTCTCTTACGTCCTAGAGGATGCTGGGGACTCCAAAAGGACCATGGGGTCTATACCAAAGCTCCAGACCGGGCGGGAGAGTGCAGACGACTCTGCAGCACCGACTGAGCAAACGTAAGGTCCTCATCAGCCAGGGTATCAAACTTATAGAACTTGGCAAAAGTGTTTGCCCCTGACCAGGTGGCTGCACGGCAAAGCTGTAAAGCCGATACGCCTCGGGCAGCCGCCCAAGACGAGCCCACCTTTCTGGTAGAATGAGCTTTTACTGACTTCGGCACGGGTAGCCCGGCCAAAGAATGAGCCTGCTGGATCGTACTACAAATCCAGCGTGCAATAGTCTGTTTTGAAGCAGGATGACCAATCTTGTTAGAAGCATATAGGACAAACAGCGCCTCAGTTTCCTGGCAACAGCTGTTCTGGCGACGTAGATCCTCAAAGCTCTCACCACATCCAGAGACTTTGGAACCGCCCCAGCCTCCGTAGCCACCGGCACCACAATAGGTTGGTTAATGTGAAACTAAGACACCACCTTCGGCAAAAATTGTTGACGAGTCCGCAATTCTGCCCTATCAGAATGAAAAATCAAATATGGGCTCTTATGAGATAAAGCCGCCAATTCTGACACCCTCCTGGCAGACGCCAGCGCCAACAGCATGACTACCTTCCAAGTGAGAAACTTCAACTCAACCTTACGCAAAGGCTCAAACCAGGAAGACATGAGAAACTGTAAGACCACGTCAAGATCCCATGTAGCCACAGGAGGCACAAACGGAGGATTGATATGCATTACTCCTTTCACAAAAGTCTGAACCTCTGGGAGGACAGCTAATTCCTTTTGAAAGAAAATAGACAAAGCCGAGATCTGTACCTTGATGGAGCCCAATTTTAGGCCCGCATCTACACCTGCCTGCAAAAAATGGAGAAAGCGACCCAAGTGAAACTCTTCAGCAGGAGCCATTTTGGTCTCACACCAGGAAACATACTTTCTCCAAATACGGTGATAATGTTTCGCCGTAACCTCCTTCCTAGCCTTAATGAGAATGGGAATGACTTCCCCAGGAATACCCTTACGAGCTAAGATCTGGCGCTCAACTTCCATGCCGTCAAACGCAGCCGCGGTAAGTCTGGAAACACGCATGGACCCTGCAACAACAGGTCCTCTCTTAGACGAAGTGGCCAAGGATCTTCCACCAGTAACTCCTGAAGATCCGGGTACCAGGCCCTTCTTGGCCAATCTGGAACGACGAGAATCTCCTGAACCCTTGCTCGTCGAATGATCCCCAGTACCTTTGGAATGAGAGGAAGCGGAGGGAACACATACACCGACCTGAACACCCACGGAGACACCAGGGCGTCCACTGCACTTGCCTGGGGGTCTCTGGACCTGGAACAATACCTCGGAAGCTTCTTGTTGAGACGAGACGCCATCATGTCGATTAACGGAATTCCCCAACGCTTTGTCACCTCTGCAAATACCTCTTGGTGAAGAGCCCACTCTCCCGGATGGAGATCATATCTGCTGAGGAAATCTGCTTCCCAGTTGTCCACTCCCGGTAGGAAGACTGCTGACAGAGCACTCACGTGTTGTTCCGCCCAGCAAAGGATTCTTGTGGCCTCCGCCATTGCCGCTCTGCTCCTTGTTCCGCCTTGACGGTTTATATGTGCTACCGCTGAGATGTTGTCTGACTGTACCAGGACAGGTCGACCCTGAAGAAGGTTTCTTGCTTGTTGCAGGCCGTTGTAAATGGCCCTTAACTCGAGAACAATGATGTGAAGACAAGCTTCCTGGAGCGACCATATCCCCTGGAAGTTCCTTCCTTGGGTGACTGCGCCCCAGCCCCGGAGACTTGCATCTGTTGTCAGAAGCACCCAGTCCAGGATACCGAACCGGCAACCTTCCAGGAGGTGAGAACTTTGCATCCACCACAGGAGAGAAATCCTGGCTCTGGGAGATAGACTTATCTTCCGGTGCATGTGCAGGTGAGACCCGGACCATTTACTCAGCAAATCCCACTGAAACACCCGGGCATGAAACCTGCCAAAAGGAATGGCTTTGTACGCCGCAACCATTTTTCCCAGAACCCGAGTACATTGATGGATGGACACAGACTTCGGCCGCAAAAGTTCCCTGACCATTGACTGCAGTTCTAGAGCTTTTTCTTCTGGATGAAATACTCTTCGTAACTCCGTGTCCAGAATCATGCCCAGAAACGACAGCCGAGTGGCCGGAATCAACTGAGATTTCGGCAAATTCAGCACCCAACCGTGCTGCCGGAGCACCAACAGTACCAAACTCACACTCCTCAGCAAACGTTCCTTGGACCTCGCTTTTATCAGGAGATCGTCCAAGTACGGGATAATTGTAACCCCTTGCCTGCGAAGGAGAACCATCATCTGCGCCATGACCTTGGTGAAAATCCTCGGGGCCGTGGAAAGCCCAAACGGCAACGTCTGAAATTGGTAATGAGAATCCTGTATAAATTGGGACGTGTAAGTAGACATCCTTAATGTCCACTGACGCCATAAAATCCCCCCCTTCTAGGCTGGCAATCACCGCTCGAAGAGATTCCATCTTGAACTTGAAAACGTTCAAGTATGGATTGAGGGATTTTAGGTTCAGAATCGGTCTGACCGAACCGTCCGGTTTCGGCACCACAAAGAGGCTCGAGTAGAACCCCTCCCCCCATTGAGACGGGGGAACGGGAACAATGACCCTCTGAAGACACAACTTTTGTATTGCTGCCAGCACGACCTCCCTGTCGGGAAGAGACACTGGCAGGGTCGACATGAACCGGTGAGGGGGGCGTCTCCTGAAACTCCAGCCTGTAGCCCTGAGATACAATCTCTAGAACCCATGGATCCAAGTCCGATTGGACCCAGACCCGACTGAAGAACTGCAGACGGCCCCCCACCGGGACGGACTACCCCAGGGAAGCCCCAGCATCATGTGGTGGACTTGGTAGCGGCAGGGGTGGACTTCTGGTCCTCGGCGCCTGACACCGCAGGCGACTTCTTTCCCCTTCCTCTACCTTTTGAAGCGAGAAAGGACGAACCCTTTCCTCGCCTGTATTTATTTGGACGAAAGGACTGCATCTGCTGATGTTGTGGCTTTTTGTGTTGTGTGGGAACATAGGGAAGAAACGAGGACTTACCCGCCATCGCGGTAGACACCAGGTCCGCCAAGCCTTCCCCAAACAGGACACTACCTTTGAAGGGTAACGCTTCCATAGCTCTCTTGGAATCCGTGTCAGCATTCCATTGATGTATCCACAGCGCCCTTCTGGCCGAAATCGACATGGCATTGGCTCTTGATCCCAAGAGACCAACATCCCTCGCCGCATCCTTCAGGTAATCTGCAGCGTCCTTGATATAACCAAGAGTTAAAAGAACAGTATCTTTATCAAGGGTATCCATATCAGAAGCTAAATTCTCAGCCCATTTAGCAATAGCACTACTCACCCATACCGACGCCACAGCAGGTCTGAGCAATGCACCCGTATTAGCGAAAATGGACTTTAGAGACGTCTCCAGCTTGCGATCCGCCGGATCCTTGAGAGCTGCTGTGTCAGGAGACGGAAGCGCCACCTTTTTAGACAAACGAGATAAAGCTTTATCAACATTAGGAGACGCCTCCCATTTTCCCCTATCAAATGATGGAAAAGGATACGCCATGTAAATCCTCTTGGGAATCTGCCACCTCTTGTCTGGCGACTCCCAAGCCTTTTCACAAAGAGCATTCATCTCATGAGAGGGGGGAAACTGTACCTCCAGGTTTTTTCTCCTTAAACAAGCAAATCCTTGTTTCCTGTCCTGCAGGTTCCTCAGAAATGCGTAACATCTTTTATAGCCACAATCATGTACTGAATACTCTTAACTAATCTAGGGTGTAAAGGAGCCTCAGTGAAGTCGACATCGGATTCAGAATCCGTGTCGGTATCCGTATCTACCACTTGAGTGAACGGCCTCTTTATCGACCCCGACAGGGTCTGTACCTGTGATAAAGCATCCTCCATGGATTTTTTCCACACCTGTGTCTGTGATTCAGATTTATCTAATCTCTTTGATAAAGAAGTGACATTAGAATTAATTGTATTCAACAGTGCAAGTAAGTCAGGTGTCGGCTGCGTCGACAGAGCCAACTCCATACCCGCATCTGCCTCCCCCAAAACCTCCTCCGGTGAATAACATTTAGCCTCAGACATGTCGACACCTAGTATCGACCCACCGACACACACATACAATGCCTCAGTAGGGGACAGGTCCACAAGGAAACCCGGACAGAGAAACACAGAGGGAGTATGCCAGCTCACACCCCAGCGCCCATATATCCCACCAAGGAAAAATATATGTACCAGCGCTGCCCAATTAACCAAATATGCACCAGCTACTGTGTCCCCCCCTCCCGATAAGCCCCCCGTTACTCTGATGGAGCTCGTGGAGGTCCCGGGCCAGCGTCTCCTGCCTGCACACGTGGAGAAAATGGCGCCTGTGAGCCGCACGGCTAAGCTCCGCCCCCTCCCGGCGCGCTTCAGCCCGCCAAATTCAAACTTACGAAAATGCCGGCGGGGGTCCCGAAAACGGTGTAGATGCACCGAACAAACATCTGCCGGCCCCAGAAGACCCAGTAACATCACATGCTGCACAGGGTGCCCCCCCCCCCCAGCGCCCTGCACCCTGTGAGTGCTGGAGGAAATGTGTGTGGGAGCATGGAGCGCAGCGTTGCCACTGCGCTGTACCTTTACTGAAGTCTTCTGCCGTCCTGAAGTCTTCTGGTCTTCTCATACTCACCCGACTTCTGTCTTCTGGCTTCTGTGAGGGGGGTGACGGCGTGGCTCCGGGAACGAGCAGCTAGGCGCACCAAGTGATCGAACCCTCTGGAGCTAATGGTGTCCAGTAGCCGAGAAGCAGAGCCTTTAAACTAAGAAGAAGTAGGTCCTGCTTCTCTCCCCTCAGTCCCACGATGCAGGAAGCCTGTAGCCAGCAGGTATCCCTGAAAATAAAAGACCTAACAAAGTCTTTTCCAGAGAAACTCAGGAGAGCTCCCCTAGTGAGTGTCCAGTCAGTCCTGGGCACAAAGTCTAACTGAGGTCTGGAGGAGGGGCATAGAGGGAGGAGCCAGTTCACACCCAGTTTAAGTCTTATCAGCGTGCCCAAGCTCTTGCGGATCCCGTCTATACCCCATGGTCCTTTTGGAGTCCCCAGCATCCTCTAGGACGTAAGAGAAATATATTTTTTACTCATATTTATTCAAAATAGAACCAAGAGATTTAGCAGAGTGTGTGACTTGGATGAAAATGTTTTAACCAGCAATGAGAAACATCCAGTGTATTAGTCTGGGTTGTAACCTGAGGATTTGTCCAACTCTTGCACCATAATCTACAGTAGCTGTATGAACATGCATTGGTTGATAATGCATCGATTTATAAAAATCAATGGATAATTAAACCCATCCACCAACACAAGATGGAAGCTGTAATGCGCAGGTCATCCAAAAGAAAATATACAACCTTTATGATTTTTTTTTTTCAGCATAAAAAAGACTTAACTCTTCTGCTTCCAGAGAGGTTGGAATAACATGATATTGGCAGAAAAGGAGATGGTTTAATAGGGAAATGCATTGTGGCCGCTCTGTTATCTGAAACAACTGGTCTGTAACTCAATATGCGCGTGTTGATTACAGATAAGAAATGCAGGAACACTCCTCTGATCTGAGGGCTATGTCACTGCAAAGACACATCCATTCAGTACAGAAGTGTGACTTACGTAGAAGAGCAAACTGACAGTCACAGGACCACACATAAGAGAAAGGCAGAAGATGAAAAGTAATTGGACTATACTATACTATGAAAAATCAGGGGTGTAGTACGGGTGACCGGCGGTCTCCTGACCGCCGGTCACCTTACCGACGCCGGGATCCCGTCAGCATACCGACGCTGGGATCCCGGCGGGGAAGGGCGAGTGCAGCAAGCCCCTTGCGGGCTCACTGCGCTCGCCACGCTGCGGGCTCGGTGGCGACCTGCGGTCGCCACGGGTTCTATTCCTACTCTATGGGTGTCGTGGACACCCACGAGTGGAAATAGTCCCTGTTGGTCGGCATGCCGACCATCGGGATAGTGAGCCGTCGGGCTCACGGAGGAGGTCATGTGACTGTCGGTCAGCCGACCGGCGGTCACATGACTACCACCCAAAAATCAGACTTAAGTCTGTTGAGAAGCTCTATGGGGCTGATCCAGAAATGAAAGTAAATGAGAATAAAACAAAACAAAACACATGTTCAGTAAAATAGTATATAGGTAATCATCAGTGTGCACTTGCATCTGTCCTATACTAGGTGCAAAAGATAGGCTCCCTAACAGGTGTATATAGGGTTAAGTGCTGGGTTGAGTGTGCCAAATTTGCATTATCACATCGTCACTGATCTTTGCCCATGTGAAAACGCCACATCACAACCCATTTTCTTTCTCTCCAGTCAGAGCCGGCCTTAGCTATAGGCAGGCTAGGCATTTGCCTAGGGCATCCAAGCATGTCTAGGGGCATCCAAGCATGTCCCTGCAGTATCTCATGCTGAGAGGGACAGTCTGCAAACTAACTGTTACTTTCCAAATGTATTCAATCAGTACTTGTATACACTGCTGTTTACATTTGTCAAATAAAAATGCACACTCTCCCTTAAAGTTCTTTAAACTCCCTCTGACATGCTTGAATGCCCCTGACTTGTGAGACCTCAGACAGACAGCAGAAGCCAAGTAACTGCAATTCCTGGACCTGTGACATTTTCACTGACTATATAAGGTTATTACTAGAGATGAGCGGGTTCGGTTTCTCTGAATCCGAACCCGCACGAACTTCATGTTTTTTTTCACGGGTCCGAGCGACTCGGATCTTCCCGCCTTGCTCGGTTAACCCGAGCGCGCCCGAACGTCATCATGACGCTGTCGGATTCTCGCGAGACTCGGATTCTATATAAGGAGCCGCGCGTCGCCGCCATTTTCACACGTGCATTGAGATTGATAGGGAGAGGACGTGGCTGGCGTCCTCTCCATTTAGATTAGAAGAGAGAGAGAGAGAGATTGACCTGATTTACTGGAGCTTAGGAGTACTGTAGAACTGTAGAGAGTGCAGAGTTTACTAGTGACTGACCACAGTGACCACCAGACAGTGCAGTTTTATTTAATATATCCGTTCTCTGCCTGAAAAAAACGATACACAGTGACTCAGTCACATACCATATCTGTGTGCACTGCTCAGCCCAGTGTGCTGCATCATCTATGTATATATCTGACTGTGCTCAGCTCACACATCTTATAATTGTGGGGGAGACTGGGGAGCACTGCAGTGCCAGTTATAGGTTATAGCAGGAGCCAGGAGTACATATTATTATTAAAATTAAACAGTGCACACTTTTGCTGCAGGAGTGCCACTGCCAGTGTGACTGACCAGTGACCTGACCACACTGACCACCAGTATAGTTAGTAGTATAGTATACTATATTGTGATTGCCTGAAAAAGTTAAACACTCGTATCTGACTGTGCTCAGCTAACACATCTTATAATTGTGGGGGAGACTGGGGAGCACTGCAGTGCCAGTTATAGGTTATAGCAGGAGCCAGGAGTACATATTATTATTAAAATTAAACAGTGCACACTTTTGCTGCAGGAGTGCCACTGCCAGTGTGACTGACCAGTGACCTGACCACACTGACCACCAGTATAGTTAGTAGTATAGTATACTATATTGTGATTGCCTGAAAAAGTTAAACACTCGTCGTGTGACTTCACTTGTGTGGTGTTTTTTTTTTTATTCTATAAAAAACTCATTCTGCTGAGAGACAGTGTCCAGCAGGTCCGTCATTATATAATATATACCTGTCCGGCTGCAGTAGTGATATATATATATTTTTTATATCATTATTTATCATCCAGTCGCAGCAGACACAGTACGGTAGTTCACGGCTGTAGCTACCTCTGTGTCGGCGCTCGGCAGTCCGTCCATAATTGTATACCACCTACCCGTGGTTTTTTTTTCTTTCTTCTTTATACATACATACTACTACTACATCTCTTTATCAACCAGTCTATATTAGCAGCAGACACAGTACAGTACGGTAGTCCACGGCTGTAGCTACCTCTGTGTCGGCACTCGGCAGTCCGTCCATAATTGTATACCACCTACCCGTGGTTTTTTTTTCTTTCTTCTTTATACATACATACTACTACTACTACATCTCTTTATCAACCAGTCTATATTAGCAGCAGACACAGTACAGTACGGTAGTCCACGGCTGTAGCTACCTCTGTGTCGGCACTGGGCAGTCCGTCCATAATTGTATACCACCTACCCGTGGTTTTTTTTTCTTTCTTCTTTATACATACATACTACTACTACATCTCTTTATCAACCAGTCTATATTAGCAGCAGACACAGTACAGTACGGTAGTCCATGGCTGTAGCTACCTCTGTGTCGGCACTGGGCAGTCCGTCCATAATTGTATACCACCTACCCGTGGTTTTTTTTTCTTTCTTCTTTATACATACATACTACTACTACTACATCTCTTTATCAACCAGTCTATATTAGCAGCAGACACAGTACAGTACGGTAGTCCACGGCTGTAGCTACCTCTGTGTCGGCACTGGGCAGTCCGTCCATAATTGTATACCACCTACCCGTGGTTTTTTTTTTCTTTCTTCTTTATACATACATACTACTACTACTACATCTCTTTATCAACCAGTCTATATTAGCAGCAGACACAGTACAGTACGGTAGTCCACGGCTGTAGCTACCTCTGTGTCGGCACTGGGCAGTCCGTCCATAATTGTATACCACCTACCCGTGGTTTTTTTTTCTTTCTTCTTTATACATACATACTACTACTACATCTCTTTATCAACCAGTCTATATTAGCAGCAGACACAGTACAGTACGGTAGTCCACTGCTGTAGCTACCTCTGTGTCGGCACTGGGCAGTCCGTCCATAATTGTATACCACCTACCCGTGGTTTTTTTTTCTTTCTTCTTTATACATACATACTACTACTACATCTCTTTATCAACCAGTCTATATTAGCAGCAGACACAGTACAGTACGGTAGTCCACGGCTGTAGCTACCTCTGTGTCGGCACTCGGCAGTCCGTCCATAATTGTATACCACCTACCCGTGGTTTTTTTTTCTTTCTTCTTTATACATACATACTACTACTACATCTCTTTATCAACCAGTCTATATTAGCAGCAGACACAGTACAGTACGGTAGTCCACGGCTGTAGCTACCTCTGTGTCGGCACTCGGCAGTCCATCCATAATTGTATACTAGTATCCATCCATCTCCATTGTTTACCTGAGGTGCCTTTTAGTTGTGCCTATTAAAATATGGAGAACAAAAATGTTGAGGTTCCAAAATTAGGGAAAGATCAAGATCCACTTCCACCTCGTGCTGAAGCTGCTGCCACTAGTCATGGCCGAGACGATGAAATGCCAGCAACGTCGTCTGCCAAGGCCGATGCCCAATGTCATAGTACAGAGCATGTCAAATCCAAAACACCAAATATCAGTAAAAAAAGGACTCCAAAACCTAAAATAAAATTGTCGGAGGAGAAGCGTAAACTTGCCAATATGCCATTTACCACACGGAGTGGCAAGGAACGGCTGAGGCCCTGGCCTATGTTCATGGCTAGTGGTTCAGCTTCACATGAGGATGGAGGCACTCAGCCTCTCGCTAGAAAAATGAAAAGACTCAAGCTGGCAAAAGCAGTAGCACCGCAAAGAACTGTGCGTTCTTCGAAATCCCAAATCCACAAGGAGAGTCCAATTGTGTCGGTTGCGATGCCTGACCTTCCCAACACTGGACGTGAAGAGCATGCGCCTTCCACCATTTGCACGCCCCCTGCAAGTGCTGGAAGGAGCACCCACAGTCCAGTTCCTGATAGTCAGATTGAAGATGTCAGTGTTGAAGTACACCAGGATGAGGAGGATATGGGTGTTGCTGGCGCTGGGGAGGAAATTGACCAGGAGGATTCTGATGGTGAGGTGGTTTGTTTAAGTCAGGCACCCGGGGAGACACCTGTTGTCCGTGGGAGGAATAGGGCCGTTGACATGCCTGGTGAAAATACCAAAAAAATCAGCTCTTCGGTGTGGAAGTATTTCACCAGAAATGCGGACAACAGGTGTCAAGCCGTGTGTTCCCTTTGTCAAGCTGTAATAAGTAGGGGTAAGGACGTTAACCACCTCGGAACATCCTCCCTTATACGTCACCTGCAGCGCATTCATAATAAGTCAGTGACAAGTTCAAAAACTTGGGCCGACAGCGGAAGCAGTCCACTGACCAGTAAATCCCTTCCTCTTGTAACCAAGCTCACGCAAACCACCCCACCAACTCCCTCAGTGTCAATTTCCTCCTTCCCCAGGAATGCCAATAGTCCTGCAGGCCATGTCACTGGCAATTCTGACGAGTCCTCTCCTGCCTGGGATTCCTCCGATGCATCCTTGCGTGTAACGCCTACTGCTGCTGGCGCTGCTGTTGTTGCTGCTGGGAGTCGATGGTCATCCCAGAGGGGAAGTCGTAAGCCCACTTGTACTACTTCCAGTAAGCAATTGACTGTCCAACAGTCCTTTGCGAGGAAGATGAAATATCACAGCAGTCATCCTGTTGCAAAGCGGATAACTGAGTCCTTGACAACTATGTTGGTGTTAGACGTGCGTCCGGTATCCGCCGTTAGTTCACAGGGAACTAGACAATTTATTGAGGCAGTGTGCCCCCGTTACCAAATACCATCTAGGTTCCACTTCTGTAGGCAGACGATACCGAGAATGTACACGGACGTCAGAAAAAGACTCACCAGTGTCCTAAAAAATGCAGTTGTACCCAATGTCCACTTAACCACGGACATGTGGACAAGTGGAGCAGGGCAGGGTCAGGACTATATGACTGTGACAGCCCACTGGGTAGATGTATGGACTCCCGCCGCAAGAACAGCAGCGGCGGCACCAGTAGCAGCATCTCGCAAACGCCAACTCTTTCCTAGGCAGGCTACGCTTTGTATCACCGCTTTCCAGAATACGCACACAGCTAAAAACCTCTTACGGCAACTGAGGAAGATCATCGCAGAATGGCTTACCCCAATTGGACTCTCCTGTGGATTTGTGGCATCGGACAACGCCAGCAATATTGTGTGTGCATTAAATATGGGCAAATTCCAGCACGTCCCATGTTTTGCACATACCTTGAATTTGGTGGTGCAGAATTTTTTAAAAAACGACAGGGGCGTGCAAGAGATGCTGTCGGTGGCCAGAAGAATTGTGGGACACTTTCGGCGTACAGGCACCACGTACAGAAGACTGGAGCACCACCAAAAACTACTGAACCTGCCCTGCCATCATCTGAAGCAAGAAGTGGTAACGAGGTGGAATTCAACCCTCTATATGCTTCAGAGGTTGGAGGAGCAGCAAAAGGCCATTCAAGCCTATACAATTGAGCACGATATAGGAGGTGGAATGCACCTGTCTCAAGTGCAGTGGAGAATGATTTCAACGTTGTGCAAGGTTCTGATGCCCTTTGAACTTGCCACACGTGAAGTCAGTTCAGACACTGCCAGCCTGAGTCAGGTCATTCCCCTCATCAGGCTTTTGCAGAAGAAGCTGGAGGCATTGAAGAAGGAGCTAAAAGGGAGCGATTCCGCTAGGCATGTGGGACTTGTGGATGCAGCCCTTAATTCGCTTAACAAGGATTCACGGGTGGTCAATCTGTTGAAATCAGAGCACTACATTTTGGCCACCGTGCTCGATCCTAGATTTAAAACCTACCTTGGATCTCTCTTTCTGGCAGACACAAGTCTGCTGGGGTGCAAAGACCTGCTGGTGACAAAATTGTCAAGTCAAGCGGAACGCGACCTGTCAACATCTCCTCCTTCACATTCTCCCGCAACTGGGGGTGCGAGGAAAAGGCTCAGAATTCCTAGCCCACCCGCTGGCGGTGATGCAGGGCAGTCTGGAGCGACTGCTGATGCTGACATCTGGTCCGGACTGAAGGACCTGACAACGATTACGGACATGTCGTCTACTGTCACTGCATATGATTCTCTCAACATTGAAAGAATGGTGGAGGATTATATGAGTGACCGCATCCAAGTAGGCACGTCACACAGTCCGTACTTATACTGGCAGGAAAAAGAGGCAATTTGGAGGCCCTTGCACAAACTGGCTTTATTCTACCTAAGTTGCCCTCCCACAAGTGTGTACTCCGAAAGAGTGTTTAGTGCCGCCGCTCACCTTGTCAGCAATCGGCGTACGAGGTTACATCCAGAAAATGTGGAGAAGATGATGTTCATTAAAATGAATTATAATCAATTCCTCCGCGGAGACATTGACCAGCAGCAATTGCCTCCACAAAGTACACAGGGAGCTGAGATGGTGGATTCCAGTGGGGACGAATTGATAATCTGTGAGGAGGGGGATGTACACGGTGATATATCGGAGGATGATGATGAGGTGGACATCTTGCCTCTGTAGAGCCAGTTTGTGCAAGGAGAGATTAATTGCTTCTTTTTTGGTGGGGGTCCAAACCAACCCGTCATATCAGTCACAGTCGTGTGGCAGACCCTGTCACTGAAATGATGGGTTGGTTAAAGTGTGCATGTCCTGTTTATACAACATAAGGGTGGGTGGGAGGGCCCAAGGACAATTCCATCTTGCACCTCTTTTTTCTTTTATTTTTCTTTGCGTCATGTGCTGTTTGGGGAGGGTTTTTTGGAAGGGACATCCTGCGTGACACTGCAGTGCCACTCCTAGATGGGCCCGGTGTTTGTGTCGGCCACTAGGGTCGCTAATCTTACTCACACAGCTACCTCATTGCGCCTCTTTTTTTCTTTGCGTCATGTGCTGTTTGGGGAGGGTTTTTTGGAAGGGACATCCTGCGTGACACTCCAGTGCCACTCCTAGATGGGCCAGGTGTTTGTGTCGGGCACTTGGGTCGCTGAGCTTAGTCACACAGCTACCTCATTGCACCTCTTTTTTTCTTTGCGTCATGTGCTGTTTGGGGAGTGTTTTTTGGAAGGGCCATCCTGCGTGACACTGCAGTGCCACTCCTAGATGGGCCAGGTGTTTGTGTCGGCCACTAGGGTCGCTTAGCTTAGTCATCCAGCGACCTCGGTGCAAATTTTAGGACTAAAAATAATATTGTGAGGTGTGAGGTATTCAGAATAGACTGAAAATGAGTGGAAATTATGGTTTTTGAGGTTAATAATAATATGGGATCAAAATGACCCCCAAATTCTATGATTTAAGCTGTTTTTTAGGGTTTTTTGAAAAAAACACCCGAATCCAAAACACACCCGAATCCGACAAAAAAAATTCGGTGAGGTTTTGCCAAAACGCGGTCGAACCCAAAACACGGCCGCGGAACCGAACCCAAAACCAAAACACAAAACCCGAAAAATTTCAGGCGCTCATCTCTAGTTATTACTAAATGGCTCCTTATGATACCACATGTGTATTTGGAAGATTGCTTCACATTAATCTCACATCACCTATACTGTTTGTGCACATGGGCGAGGGGGACCCTGCCATCCTGTGTGTGTCCCTTATCCCTGTGCAAACCCCAGGTGTTTGCAGGGACATAACATGGGCATGTGTTCTCCCCACACTTTATTTCCTAGTCAGTCCATGCCGTAAAATTCCCCTGCCAGGATGGTATACCCTGTGAGGTCACATCCCTTGTACTGGTGCCCCTTTAAAGGCTGCGAGTGCAAGCACGCAAATCCTGCCACCCCCATCTCACAAAACGCAGTCACGGATCCAGGGAGCTGCATGGGCTGACTGCAAGCACGCCAGCAAGCAAAAATAAGTTTTATAAAAAAAGCTACAAGTATTACTAATGTGGGGCATATGTGTAAGGTGCATTACTGTGTGGAATTATGTGTATTATGGGCATTACTGTGTGCCATTATACAGGGTTGAACAGGCCCACAGGGTAACCCCCCGGTGGGCCCCACTGCCTCAGTGTTGCTGCGTCAGATGCAGAACTAGCGGCGGTGCTAGGGGGCACCAGACAAAGTTTTGCCTAGGGCATCAAATTGGCTAAGGCCGGCTCTGTCTCCAGTGGTAAGTAGAAGAACGTTTGGGATGTGTTTGACTTGTCGATTTTGTATTTGCACGCTCTTATTTTCTGAGCAAATGTACCTCAGTAATGCTAGGCGTCCATTCTGTTCTGCATCAGCCTTTATACATGGTCTCTACAACATCAGAGCAGGCCACTAAACAGCCCACACTCACAGATAAAATGTCCAATGTTGTACAGCCCATGGCCAAACTCCAAACAAGTTGTATTTCATCTAGCACTAGCAGGATGGAAAATAAGAGCACTGACTCGTGGGCAGGGCCAGATTACCAATGGAGCGGATGGAGCTACAGCTCCAGGCCGCCACATAAAAATAGGCCCATTATCATATGATGACCAGCTCCTTAGCTGTGAATGTATCAATACAGCCTAAATAATGAAACTGTATTTCTGGTTTTCTCACAAAATTATGCAATTTTTTAGATAAAGATACAGTGGAGCTAACAGTCTGGGGGGTGTACACACCTATGCGACACTTCCTCCCCTTCTCAGTATAGGCCCTTCAACATTTTCAGCCCCAGGCCTATGTTGCCCTTAATACAGCCCTGTTCGTGTGTGAGGTCATAGGTCGCATCTTGAATATGTGTAAGGCCATTGCTCATAGGTCCTATCCGATTAGTATGATCAAATCACTGCATTAGGCTTAATAATTATTTGTTCACTCAACATGTGTATGACAGTGCTAGAGCACATCTTCAGACGACCTTACAGTAGCTAGACACCGCTGAAGATTATAGGGCCATATATCAATAGTTCTGTATAACCATTGTCACCATTTTCTGCCCCTATCATCAGAATGGTTTAGCTGCACAAACTAAATTCACAACAAAGGGGGTCATTCCGAGTTGTTCGCTCGGTATTTTTTTCTCGCAACGGAGCGATTAGTCGCTAATGCGCATGCGCAATGTCCGCACTGCGACTGCGCCAAGTAAATTTGCTATGCAGTTAGGAATTTTACTCACGGCATTACGAGGTATTTTCTTCGTTCTGGTGATCGGAGTGTGATTGACAGGAAGTGGGTGTTTCTGGGCAGAAACTGGCCGTTTTATGGGAGTGTGTGAAAAAACGCTACCGTTTCTGGGAAAAACGCGGGAGTGGCTGGAGAAACGGAGGAGTGTCTGGGCAAACGCTGCATGTGTTTGTGACGTCAAACCAGGAACGACAAGCACTGAACTGATCGCAGATGCCGAGTAAGTCTGGAGCTACTCAGAAACTGCTAAGAGGTGTGTGGTCGCAATTTAGAGAATCTTTCGTTCGCAATTTTAAGAAGCTAAGATTCACTCCCAGTAGGCGGCGGCTTAGCGTGTGTAAAGCTGCTAAAAGCAGCTTGCGTGCGAACAACTCGGAATGACCCCCAAAGAGCACAAAATGCTGCAATCATTTTTCAATGCTAAAAGATGCTGCTGTTATTTCAACTTATACATTGTGACAATAGATGAGAAAACAATAAAGAAAGTGGTGAGTAAAAGAAATGGGAAAAGATCTTTATGTCTTATGATAAGTATACTAGCATTGAGCTGAATAACATGAACATACTGTAGTTGGAGCTAACCAGAGCCTCTATCAGCTAGAATTCTGCTGTATGCTTATGGAATGGGTATGGGAGGGGCTGGCTGAGGAGCAGAAGAAGCACATGGGGAAATGAATTAAATCATTAGTTAGAAGAGAAAGGCGATTGTTCCCAGACAAGACCTCTCACCTTGGCTCCCATCACTGCTTATTAAAGATGCACAGCACCACCAATTAGTAGCACTTCCCATGTGCCTAGCAGGTGACGGGAGGAGGAGCAGGGGAGGGTCATCTGCAAAATATAAGAGCAATTAACTTTTGTTGGTGGGGGGTGAGTATAAACCAAGTACAGTGCTAAACCTATGATCAGAGAGATCAGTTTTCAGGAAATAGAAGAACAAAAAACACTAAGCGCATTGTCAATTTCTAAGTAAAAATGAGATGTCTCCATTTATCACATTTACTGATTGCAGTGTCTGACATACAGTAGGAGAAATATCAGAGTAACTAAGGGCCAGGAGGTAGCTGCAATAGAATCCTCTGTGTACAGAGGTCTGTATTGGCCCATACACATGGTGAGATTCGGGCTATGCCCGATTCTCACTATGCGACAGGGGCTAGGTCGGCACATAGGGGGTCATTACGAGTTGATCGCTAGCTGCTTTCGTTCGTTCTACAGCGATGAGGCAAAAAAATGGCACTTCTGCGCATGCGGCGCAATGCGCACGCGCGTCGTACAATTGCAATGAACGATGTAGTTTCACATAAGGTCTAGCGAAGCTTTTCAGTCGCACTGCTGGCCACAGAGTGATTGACAGGAAGTGGGCGTTTCTGGGTGTCAACTGACCATTTTTAGGGAGCGTTCGGTAAAACGCAGGCGTGCCAGGAAAAAGGCAGGCGTGGCTGGGCGAACGCATGGCGTGTTCGTACGTCAAAACAGGAACTGAACAGTCTGAAGTGATCGCAAGCGCTGAGTAGGTATTGAGCTACTCTAAAACTGCACAAAAAAAGTTTGCCGCCGCTCTGCGTTCCTTTCGTTCGCACTTCTGTTAAGCTAAAATACACTCCCAGTGAGCGGCGGCATAGCGTTTGCACGGCTGCTAAAAACTGCTAGCGAGCGAACAACTCGGAATGACCACCTATGTGCGATTTTGGCTAAGTGTCAATTTTGACTATCTCTTCTGTAGAGATGAGCGCCGGAAATTTTTCGGGTTTTGTGTTTTGGTTTTGGGTTCGGTTCCGCGGCCGTGTTTTGGGTTCGACCGCGTTTTGGCAAAACCTCACCGAATTTTTTTTGTCGGATTCGGGTGTGTTTTGGATTCGGGTGTTTTTTTCAAAAAACCCTAAAAAACAGCTTAAATCATAGAATTTGGGGGTCATTTTGATCCCAAAGTATTATTAACCTCAAAAACCATAATTTCCACTCATTTTCAGTCTATTCTGAATACCTCACACCTCACAATATTATTTTTAGTCCTAAAATTTGCACCGAGGTCGCTGTGTGAGTAAGATAAGCGACCCTAGTGGCCGACACAAACACCGGGCCCATCTAGGAGTGGCACTGCAGTGTCACGCAGGATGTCCCTTCCAAAAAACCCTCCCCAAACAGCACATGACGCAAAGAAAAAAAGAGGCGCAATGAGGTAGCTGTGTGAGTAAGATAAGCGACCCTAGTGGCCGACACAAACACCGGGCCCATCTAGGAGTGGCACTGCAGTGTCACGCAGGATGTCCCTTCCAAAAAACCCTCCCCAAACAGCACATGACGCAAAGAAAAAAAGAGGCGCAATGAGGTAGCTGACTGTGTGAGTAAGATAAGCGACCCTAGTGGCCGGCACAAACACCGGGCCCATCTAGGAGTGGCACTGCAGTGTCACGCAGGATGTCCCTTCCAAAAAACCCTCCCCAAACAGCACATGACGCAAAGAAAAAAAGAGGCGCAATGAGGTAGCTGTGTGAGTAAGATAAGCGACCCTAGTGGCCGACACAAACACCGGGCCCATCTAGGAGTGGCACTGCAGTGTCACGCAGGATGTCCCTTCCAAAAAACCCTCCCCAAACAGCACATGACGCAAAGAAAAAAAGAGGCGCAATGAGGTAGCTGACTGTGTGAGTAAGATAAGCGACCCTAGTGGCCGACACAAACACCGGGCCCACCTAGGAGTGGCACTGCAGTGTCACGCAGGATGTCCCTTACAAAAAACCCTCCCCAAACAGCACATGACGCAAATAAAAAAAGAGGCGCAATGAGGTAGCTGACTGTGTGAGTAAGATAAGCGACCCTAGTGGCCGACACAAACACCGGGCCCATCTAGGAGTGGCACTGCAGTGTCACGCAGGATGTCCCTTCCAAAAAACCCTCCCCAAACAGCACATGACGCAAAGAAAAAAAGAGGCGCAATGAGGTAGCTGACTGTGTGAGTAAGATAAGCGACCCTAGTGGCCGACACAAACACCGGGCCCATCTAGGAGTGGCACTGCAGTGTCACGCAGGATGGCCCTTCCAAAAAACCCTCCCCAAACAGCACATGACGCAAAGAAAAATAAAAGAAAAAAGAGGTGCAAGATGGAATTGTCCTTGGGCCCTCCCACCCACCCTTATGTTGTATAAACAAAACAGGACATGCACACTTTAACCAACCCATCATTTCAGTGACAGGGTCTGCCACACGACTGTGACTGATATGACGGGTTGGTTTGGACCCCCCCCCAAAAAAGAAGCAATTAATCTCTCCTTGCACAAACTGGCTCTACAGAGGCAAGATGTCCACCTCATCATCATCCTCCGATATATCACCGTGTACATCCCCCTCCTCACAGATTATCAATTCGTCCCCACTGGAATCCACCATCTCAGCTCCCTGTGTACTTTGTGGAGGCAATTGCTGCTGGTCAATGTCTCCGCGGAGGAATTGATTATAATTCATTTTAATGAACATCATCTTCTCCACATTTTCTGGATGTAACCTCGTACGCCGATTGCTGACAAGGTGAGCGGCGGCACTAAACACTCTTTCGGAGTACACACTTGTGGGAGGGCAACTTAGGTAGAATAAAGCCAGTTTGTGCAAGGGCCTCCAAATTGCCTCTTTTTCCTGCCAGTATAAGTACGGACTGTGTGACGTGCCTACTTGGATGCGGTCACTCATATAATCCTCCACCATTCTTTCAATGTTGAGAGAATCATATGCAGTGACAGTAGACGACATGTCCGTAATCGTTGTCAGGTCCTTCAGTCCGGACCAGATGTCAGCATCAGCAGTCGCTCCAGACTGCCCTGCATCACCGCCAGCGGGTGGGCTCGGAATTCTGAGCCTTTTCCTCGCACCCCCAGTTGCGGGAGAATGTGAAGGAGGAGATGTTGACAGGTCGCGTTCCGCTTGACTTGACAATTTTCTCACCAGCAGGTCTTTCAACCCCAGCAGACTTGTGTCTGCCGGAAAGAGAGATCCAAGGTATGCTTTAAATCTAGGATCGAGCATGGTGGCCAAAATGTAGTGCTCTGATTTCAACAGATTGACCACCCGTGAATCCTTGTTAAGCGAATTAAGGGCTCCATCCACAAGTCCCACATGCCTAGCGGAATCGCTCCGTGTTAGCTCCTCCATCAATGTCTCCAGCTTCTTCTGCAAAAGCCTGATGAGGGGAATGACCTGACTCAGGCTGGCAGTGTCTGAACTGACTTCACGTGTGGCAAGTTCAAAGGGCATCAGAACCTTGCACAACGTTGAAATCATTCTCCACTGCGCTTGAGACAGGTGCATTCCACCTCCTATATCGTGCTCAATTGTATAGGCTTGAATGGCCTTTTGCTGCTCCTCCAACCTCTGAAGCATATAGAGGGTTGAATTCCACCTCGTTACCACTTCTTGCTTCAGATGATGGCAGGGCAGGTTCAGTAGTTTTTGGTGGTGCTCCAGTCTTCTGTACGTGGTGCCTGTACGCCGAAAGTGTCCCGCAATTCTTCTGGCCACCGACAGCATCTCTTGCACGCCCCTGTCGTTTTTAAAAAAATTCTGCACCACCAAATTCAAGGTATGTGCAAAACATGGGACGTGCTGGAATTTGCCCATATTTAATGCACACACAATATTGCTGGCATTGTCCGATGCCACAAATCCACAGGAGAGTCCAATTGGGGTAAGCCATTCCGCGATGATCTTCCTCAGTTGCCGTAAGAGGTTTTCAGCTGTGTGCGTATTCTGAAAACCGGTGATACAAAGCGTAGCCTGCCTAGGAAAGAGTTGGCGTTTGCGAGATGCTGCTACTGGTGCCGCCGCTGCTGTTCTTGCGGCGGGAGTCCATACATCTACCCAGTGGGCTGTCACAGTCATATAGTCCTGACCCTGCCCTGCTCCACTTGTCCACATGTCCGTGGTTAAGTGGACATTGGGTACAACTGCATTTTTTAGGACACTGGTGAGTCTTTTTCTGACGTCCGTGTACATTCTCGGTATCGCCTGCCTAGAGAAGTGGAACCTAGATGGTATTTGGTAACGGGGGCACACTGCATCAATAAATTGTCTAGTTCCCTGTGAACTAACGGCGGATACCGGACGCACGTCTAACACCAACATAGTTGTCAAGGCCTCAGTTATCCGCTTTGCAGCAGGATGACTGCTGTGATATTTCATCTTCCTCGCAAAGGACTGTTGAACAGTCAATTGCTTACTGGAAGTAGTACAAGTGGGCTTACGACTTCCCCTCTGGGATGACCATCGACTCCCAGCAGCAACAACAGCAGCGCCAGCAGCAGTAGGCGTTACACGCAAGGATGCATCGGAGGAATCCCAGGCAGGAGAGGAATCATCAGAATTGCCAGTGACATGGCCTGCAGGACTATTGGCATTCCTGGGGAAGGAGGAAATTGACACTGAGGGAGTTGGTGGGGTGGTTTGCGTGAGCTTGGTTACAAGAGGAAGGGATTTACTGGTCAGTGGACTGCTTCCGCTGTCGGCCAAAGTTTTTGAACTTGTCACTGACTTATTATGAATGCGCTGCAGGTGACGTATAAGGGAGGATGTTCCGAGGTGGTTAACGTCCTTACCCCTACTTTTTACAGCTTGACAAAGGGAACACACAGCTTGACAAATGTTGTCCGCATTTCTGGTGAAATACTTCCACACCGAAGAGCTGATTTTTTTGGTATTTTCACCAGGCATGTCAACGGCCATATTCCTCCCACGGACAACAGGTGTCTCCCCGGGTGCCTGACTTAAACAAACCACCTCACCATCAGAATCCTCCTGGTCAATTTCCTCCCCAGCGCCAGCAACACCCATATCCTCCTCATCCTGGTGTACTTCAACACTGACATCTTCAATCTGACTATCAGGAACTGGACTGCGGGTGCTCCTTCCAGCACTTGCAGGGGGCGTGCAAATGGTGGAAGGCGCATGCTCTTCACGTCCAGTGTTGGGAAGGTCAGGCATCGCAACCGACACAATTGGACTCTCCTTGTGGATTTGGGATTTCGAAGAACGCACAGTTCTTTGCTGTGCTTTTTCCAGCTTGAGTCTTTTCATTTTTCTAGCGAGAGGCTGAGTGCTTCCATCCTCATGTGAAGCTGAACCACTAGCCATGAACATAGGCCAGGGCCTCAGCCGTTCCTTGCCACTCCGTGTGGTAAATGGCATATTGGCAAGTTTACGCTTCTCCTCCGACAATTTTATTTTAGGTTTTGGAGTCCTTTTTTTACTGATATTTGGTGTTTTGGATTTGACATGCTCTGTACTATGACATTGGGCATCGGCCTTGGCAGACGACGTTGCTGGCATTTCATCATCTCGGCCATGACTAGTGGCAGCAGCTTCAGCACGAGGTGGAAGTGGATCTTGATCTTTCCCTAATTTTGGAACCTCAACATTTTTGTTCTCCATATTTTAATAGGCACAACTAAAAGGCACCTCAGGTAAACAATGGAGATGGATGGATACTAGTATACAATTATGGATGGACTGCCGAGTGCCGACACAGAGGTAGCTACAGCCGTGGACTACCGTACTGTACTGTGTCTGCTGCTAATATAGACTGGTTGATAATGAGATGTAGTATGTATGTATAAAGAAGAAAGAAAAAAAAACCACGGGTAGGTGGTATACAATTATGGACGGACTGCCGAGTGCCGACACAGAGGTAGCTACAGCCGTGGACTACCGTACTGTACTGTGTCTGCTGCTAATATAGACTGGATGATAATGAGATGTAGTATGTATAAAGAAGAAAGAAAAAAAAACCACGGGTAGGTGGTATACAATTATGGATGGACTGCCGAGTGCCGACACAGAGGTAGCTACAGCCATGGACTACCGTACTGTACTGTGTCTGCTGCTAATATAGACTGGTTGATAATGAGATGTAGTATGTATAAAGAAGAAGAAAAAAACCACGGGTAGGTGGTATACAATTATGGATGGACTGCCGAGTGCCGACACAGAGGTAGCTACAGCCGTGGACTACCGTACTGTACTGTGTCTGCTGCTAATATAGACTGGTTGATAATGAGATGTAGTATGTATGTATAAAGAAGAAAGAAAAAAAAAACACGGGTAGGTGGTATACAATTATGGACGGACTGCCGAGTGCCGACACAGAGGTAGCTACAGCCGTGGACTACCGTACTGTACTGTGTCTGCTGCTAATATAGACTGGATGATAATGAGATGTAGTATGTATAAAGAAGGAAAAAAAAAACACGGGTAGGTGGTATACAATTATGGATGGACTGCCGAGTGCCGACACAGAGGTAGCTACAGCCGTGGACTACCGTACTGTACTGTGTCTGCTGCTAATATAGACTGGTTGATAATGAGATGTAGTATGTATGTATAAAGAAGAAAGAAAAAAAAACCACGGGTAGGTGGTATACAATTATGGACGGACTGCCGAGTGCCGACACAGAGGTAGCTACAGCCGTGGACTACCGTACTGTACTGTGTCTGCTGCTAATATAGACTGGATGATAATGAGATGTAGTATGTATAAAGAAGAAAGAAAAAAAAACCACGGGTAGGTGGTATACAATTATGGACGGACTGCCGAGTGCCGACACAGAGGTAGCTACAGCCGTGGACTACCGTACTGTACTGTGTCTGCTGCTAATATAGACTGGATGATAATGAGATGTAGTATGTATAAAGAAGAAAGAAAAAAAAACCACGGGTAGGTGGTATACAATTATGGATGGACTGCCGAGTGCCGACACAGAGGTAGCTACAGCCGTGGACTACCGTACTGTACTGTGTCTGCTGCTAATATAGACTGGATGATAATGAGATGTAGTATGTATAAAGAAGAAAAAAAAACACGGGTAGGTGGTATACAATTATGGATGGACTGCCGAGTGCCGACACAGAGGTAGCTACAGCCGTGGACTACCGTACTGTACTGTGTCTGCTGCTAATATAGACTGGATGATAATGAGATGTAGTATGTATAAAGAAGAAAGAAAAAAAAACCACGGGTAGGTGGTATACAATTATGGACGGACTGCCGAGTGCCGACACAGAGGTAGCTACAGCCGTGGACTACCGTACTGTACTGTGTCTGCTGCTAATATAGACTGGTTGATAATGAGATGTAGTATGTATAAAGAAGAAAGAAAAAAAAACCACGGGTAGGTGGTATACAATTATGGATGGACTGCCGAGTGCCGACACAGAGGTAGCTACAGCCGTGGACTACCGTACTGTACTGTGTCTGCTGCTAATATAGACTGGATGATAATGAGATGTAGTATGTATAAAGAAGAAAAAAAAAACACGGGTAGGTGGTATACAATTATGGATGGACTGCCGAGTGCCGACACAGAGGTAGCTACAGCCGTGGACTACCGTACTGTACTGTGTCTGCTGCTAATATAGACTGGATGATAATGAGATGTAGTATGTATAAAGAAGAAAGAAAAAAAAAAACCACGGGTAGGTGGTATACAATTATGGATGGACTGCCGAGTGCCGACACAGAGGTAGCTACAGCCGTGAACTACCGTACTGTGTCTGCTGCGACTGGATGATAAATAATGATATAAAAAATATATATATATCACTACTGCAGCCGGACAGGTATATATTATATAATGACGGACCTGCTGGACACTGTCTGTCAGCAGAATGAGTTTTTTATAGAATAAAAAAACACCACACAAGTCACACGACGAGTGTTTAACTTTTTCAGGCAATCACAATATAGTATACTATACTGGTGGTCAGTGTGGTCAGGTCACTGGTCAGTCACACTGGCAGTGGCACTCCTGCAGCAAAAGTGTGCACTGTTTAATTTTAATAATATGTACTCCTGGCTCCTGCTATAACCTATAACTGCTCCCCAGTCTCCCCCACAATTAAGCTGTGTGAGCACAGTCAGATATTATACATAGATGATGCAGCACACTGGGCTGAGCACAGATATGGTATGTGACTGAGTCACTGTGTATCATTTTTTTCAGGCAGAGAACGGATTATATTAAATAAAACTGCACTGGTGGTCACTGGTCAGTGGTCAGTCACTAGTAAACTCTGCACTCTCTAGTACTCCTAAGCTCCAGTAAATCAAGTGTCTCTGTCTCAATCTCACTCTCTCTCTTCTAATCTAAATGGAGAGGACGCCAGCCACGTCCTCTCCCTATCAATCTCAATGCACGTGTGAAAATGGCGGCGACGCGCGGCTCCTTATATAGAATCCGAGTCTCGCGATAGAATCCGAGCCTCGCGAGAATCTGACAGCGTCATGATGACGTTCGGGCGCGCTCGGGTTAACCGAGCAAGGCGGGAAGATCCGAGTCGCTCGGATCCGTGTAAAAAAAGCTGAAGTTCGGGCGGGTTCGGATTCCGAGGAACCGAACCCGCTCATCTCTACTCTTCTGTAGAGATAGTCAAAATTGACTTGCCTGCACAGTCTATCTATTCTTGGGATGCCGACCGCGCATCGGCATTGAATCGGGATCACAAGGTGACTTTCACCTTGCGATCTGCACTAAGTTTTCTTACGATTTTGATTATATAGTCAAAATCGTAAGAAAAAATCTCCCCGTGTGTACACACCATAAGCCAGACCAGAGCTGGCTGGCTGTGTGTAACATTGAGTGTACACAATTTATGTCCATAGCAGGTGTTACTAGAAGAAGAATATTTTATATAAAAAGGACAAAGATATATTGTGGCTCTGAATGGTGAAATAACAAACATTAATGATAACGATGATACATGAAAATACCTTGAAATGGTTTTAATCAACAGAATTTACAACCTGAAAGAGACTGTATTTTGTGGCCCATAGGATACACTCTACTCCACTGCATTCAACCAGAATATAGAAATAAAATGCCATTGAGGGCAAAGGGCCAATGTAGCAAGATGGATTCGCAAACAGAAATGCGATTTAATTATCACATGATAAATGAAATAAAGATTTTTTTCGTGGAAAATGATTGCAATAAAAGAAATATCTATTTAGTGAAGATCGCAAAACCTCTCACTTGTAATTGAAAAATAGTGGAAATGTGATATTTTCTTAGTAATCATTCAAAAATAGCAAGTATTTATCAGATTTTCTTGCTCTCGTTTATTGCATACTTCAGATGGCGAAGAAAATAAGATTTTAAACCTACCGGTATATCTATTTCTCGTAGTCCGTAGAGGATGCTGGGGACTCCGTAAGTACCATGGGGAATAGACGGGCTCCACAGGAGACATGGGCACTTTAAGAAAGAACTTGACTCTGGGTGTGCACTGGCTCCTCCCTCTATGCCCCTCCTCCAGACCTCAGTTAGAGAAACTGTGCCCAGAGGAGATGGACAGTACGAGGAAAGGATTTTTGTTAATCCAAGGGCAAGATTCATACCAGCCACACCAATCACACCGTATAACTCGTGATAAACTACCTAGTTAACAGTATGAAAACAACAACATAGCATCAGTCCAAGACCGATGAACTATAACATAATCCTTATGTAAGCAATAACTATATACAAGTCTTGCAGAAGTAGTCCGCACTTGGGACGGGCGCCCAGCATCCTCTACGGACTACGAGAAATAGATTTACCGGTAGGTTTAAAATCTTATTTTCTCTAACGTCCTAGAGGATGCTGGGGACTCCGTAAGGACCATGGGGATTATACCAAAGCTCCCAAACGGGCGGGAGAGTGCGGATGACTCTGCAGCACCGATTGAGAAAACAGGAGGTGCTCCTCAGCCAGGGTATCAAACTTATAGAACTTTACAAAGGTGTTTGACCCCGACCAAGTAGCAGCCCGGCACAACTGTAGTGCCGAGACCCCTCGGGCAGCCGCCCAAGAAGAGCCCACCTTCCAGGTGGAATGGGCATTAACCGATTTTCGTAACGGCAATCCTGCCGTAGAATGCGCCTGCTGAATCGTGTTACAGATCCAGCGAGCAATAGTCTGCTTTGAAGCAGGGCCGCCAACTTTGATGGCTGCATACAGGACAAACAGTGCTTCTGTTTTTCTGATCCTAGCCGTTCTGGCCACGTAAATTTTCAAAGCCCCGACCACATCAAGGGACTCGGAATCCTCCAAGTCACGTGTAGCCACAGGCACGACAATAGGTTGGTTCATATGAAAGGATGAGAACACCTTAGGTAGGAATTGAGGACGGGTCCGCAATTCCGCTCTATCCATATGGAAAACCAGATAGGGCCTTTTATGTGATAAAGCCGCCAATTCCGAAACTCGCCTAGCCGAAACCAAGGCTAACAACATGACCACCATCCAGGTGAGATATTTCAACTCCACTGTCTTAAGTGGTTCAAACCAATGTGACTTAAGGAAACTTAACACCACGTTAAGGTCCCAAGGCGTCACCGGGGGTACAAGAAAACGGATAAGGCCGAAATCTGAACTTTTAATGGAGCCTAAATTTAGGCCCAAATTCACTCCAGTTTGTAGGAAACAAAGAAAACGGCCCAGGTGGAATTCTACCGTAGGAGCATTCCTGGCCTCACACCAAGAAACATATTTTCTCCATATTCGGTGACAATGTTTAGATGTCACGTCCTTCCTAGCCTTTATTTGCATAGGAATGACCTCATCCGGAATACCTTTTTCCGCTAGGATCCGGCGTTCAACCGCCATGCCATCAAATGCAGCCGCGGTAAGTCTTGGAACAGACAGGGACCTTGTTGTAACAAGTCCTGCCTTAGAGGAAGAGGCCACGGATCTTATGTGAGCATTTCTTGCAGATCCGTATACCAGGTCCTCCGTGGCCAATCTGGAACAATGAGAATTGCTCTCACTCCTCTTTTTCTTATTATCCTCAACACCTTGGGTATAGGAGGAAGAGAAGGAAACACATACACCGACTGGAACACCAGCGGTGTCACTAGGGCGTCTACAGCTACCGCCTGAGGGTCTCTTGACCTGGCGCAATACCTATGTAGCTTTTTGTTGAGACGGGATGCCATCATGTCTATTTGCGGTAGTCCCCACCGACTTGCAATCTGCGCTAAGACTTCCTGATGAAGTCCCCACTCTCCCAGATGCAGAGCATGTCTGCTGAGGAAGTCTGCTTCCCAGTCGTCAATTCCCGGAATGAACACTGCTGACAGAGCGCTTACATGATTCCCCGCCCAGCGAAGAACTCTGGTGGCTTCCGCCATTGCCACTCTGCTCCTTGTGCCGCCCTGGTGGTTTACATGAGCTACTGCGGTGATGTTGTCTGACTGGATCAGAACTGGTCGATTGCGAAGTAAGATCTCCGCTTGACGTAGGGCGTTGTACATGGCCCTTAGTTCCAGGATGTTGATGTGAAGACAAGTCTCTTGACTTGACCAAAGTCCTTGGAAATTTCTTCCCTGTGTGACCGCTCCCCAACCTCGGAGGCTCGCGTCCGTGGTCACCAGGATCCAGTCCTGAATGCCGAACCTGCGGCCCTCTAGAAGGTGAGCACTGTTTAGCCACCACAGGAGAGATACTCTGGCCCTGGGGGACAGGGCGATCCGCTGACGCAATCGCAGATACGACCCGGACCATTTGTCCAATAGGTCCCATTGGAAGGCCCTTGCATGGAATTTGCCGTATGGAATGGCTTCGTATGTTGCCACCATCTTTTCCAGAACTTGAGTGCAATGATGTACTGACACTTGTTGTGGTTTCAACAAGTTCATGACTACAGTCATGAGTTCCTGCGCTTCTCCCTTCGGAAGAAAAAACCTTTTCTGGTCTGTGTCCAGAATCATGCCCAAGAAGGGCAGACAAGTTGTAGGATTCAGCTGCGACTTTGGAATATTGAGAATCCAGCCGTGTCGCTGTAACACATTCAGTGAAAGTGATACGCTGCTCAGCAACTTCTCCCGTGATCTCACTTTTATGAGGAGATCGTCCAAGTACGGGATAATTGTGACACCCTGCTTGCGCCGGTACACCATCATTTCCGCCATTACCTTGGTGAAAATTCTCGGGGCCGTGGAAAGCCCAAACGGCAACGTCTGAAATTGGTAATGACAATCCTGTACCTCAAATCTCAGGTACGCCTGATGAGGAGGATATATGGGGACATGTAGGTATGCATCCTTTATGTCCAGAGATACCAAAAAATCTCCCCCTTCTAGGCTGGCGATGACCGCCCTGAGTGATTCCATCTTGAACTTGAACCGTTTTAAGTAAAGGTTCAGGGGTTTTAAATTTAAAATGGTTCTGACCGAACAGTCCGGTTTCGGAACCACAAACAGAGTTGAGTAGTACCCCTGCCCTCTTTGAAGCAGGGGAACCTCTACCACCACTTGTTGCAGACACAATCTGTGAATCGCATGTAACACTATCTCCCTTTCCAGGGGTTGTTTCGGTAGGGCCGATTTGAAAAAAACGGCGAGGAGGCACTTCTTCGAATTCCAGCTTGTAACCCTGGGAAACAATTTTTATTTCCCATGGATCCACCTGTGAGTGGAACCAGACGTGGCTGAACAGTCGAAGACGTGCCCCCACAGGAGCTGACTCCCTCAGGGGAGCCCCAGCGTCATGCGGTGGATTTAGCAGAGGCCGGGGAGGACTTCTGTTCCTGGCAACTAGCTGTGTTGTGCAGTTTTTTCCCTCCGTCCTTACCTCTGGCAAGAAAGGACGAACCACGTGCTCTCTTGTTTTTATTGGAACGAAAGGACTGCATTTGATAATGAGGCACTTTCTTAGATTGTGAGGGAATATATGGCAAAACATTTGATTCACCTGCCGTAGCCGTGGAGACGAGATCCGAGAGGCCCTCTCCGAAAAATTCCTCACCCTTGTAAGGCAACAACTCCATATGCCTCTTTTAGTCGGCATCACCTGTCCACTGCATGTGCCACAGGACACGTCTAGCAGAAATCGACATAGCGTTGACTCTAGAACCCAGTAGACTAACGTCTCTTTGGGCATGGGCAGACGTTTCGGGGCTAGATTACCCCTTTGTCAAGGTGAACAAAAGTGATATGTGTGACTGACAAACCTTAAATAGTAGAAGGTCCCGCTCCGTGTCTCACGCCCGCCCGGCCGCGTTGCTTCCTGCTTGATTTCCGTCTTCTTTGTGATGACATCATTGGAGTTGCGCCCGGTTGCCATAGCAACCATGGACGCCTAGCGGCCGGGCTGCGGCGCTACGTGAAAAACAAAAGAGAAGTGATTGCTAAATTACAGCACCCAATCACCGCTATGGAAAAAGAAGAGAACAATGCTTGTGGTCTCTGTAATCTCGGCTTGTAAATAAAGGGCAGCTTACTGTTAGGGCAAGGAAAACCAAACTAGCTACTATAATTATACTAACATGGGGGCTCCCTTAGAATTTTTTTTTACATAAGGCATACAGCAAAGCTCAAAGTGGAGAAAAGGTTACTTTAAGCATGCTGGCTGAAGAACAGTGGGGGAATGCAGCCCGAGATAAAAAAAACCTTAAGAAAACATCCATTGGATGCAGAAAAGCTAGTAACCAAGATTTCAGAGACCCACATAAGGATGCTATCAGAGTACGGAGAGTCAGACAATAAACAGTAGCAGAAAATTAGGAAAACAGGACTATTTAAAGATATTGAAGCTTAATTTCTCGTTGAGGCCATTAGGACTAGTAGTCCCCAAATCGAAAATCCATCGGGCCTCCAACTGCAAAAGTCTGCCATCCCTGTCTCCTCCTCTAATATGCTTAGGGATATGGTCAATAATACAATGACGTAAGTCCTTCAAAGTATGACCTGCTGATGCGAAATGTCTCGCCACTGGTTGCTCAGATTCTTTGCCCTGGAGTGCTTGTTTGATGGCCGAGCGATGTAGGGCCATCCTTTCTCTAAGGGTCCTGATAGACTTCCCAACGTAGTGAAGATTGCAGGGACATTTGATGACATAAATAATATGAGTAGTAGTACAAGTTAGTACATATTTAATATTAAAGATCTGTTCACTGTGGGGATGTTTAAAACTCGACCCGGTGATCATGTGCTCACATGTTGTACACTTGATACATTTGTAACAACCTGGTTTCTTTTCTAGAAACATAGAGTGAGGTCGTCCTTGTCTGTCTAATTTAGCTTGGAAACCCGTGATATCTGAGTGGACCACCCTATCCTTAATATTCCTCCCCCGCTGATAACACATCATGGGTCTTTTGTTATGTAAAGAAGGGAGAGTCTGGTCAGAAGCCACTATAGGCCATAAGGCTCTGGTGGCTCTTTGCACTACAGGGCTAGAAGTATTATATCTAGTAGAGAATGGAATAATGGGCTTCTGTTGTTGAGGTTTTGAGGTAAGCAAGATTTCTCTGGGGATCTGCATAACTTCTTCCTTATGCTTAAGAAGAAGCTGGCGGTCATATCCTCTCTCCAGAAACTTTGACACCATACGATCCAATTCAAATTCCAGACTCAGACGGTCACTGATGATCCGTGACACCCTGATCATTTGTGACCTAGGGAGGCCATCTTTGAGGGCTTTAGGGTGATGGCTATTTGCCTTAAGAAGAGTATTTCTGTCTGTAGGTTTACAGTATAAGCCAGTGTGAAGACTCCCGTCCCGGATGGTAACCTGAACATCCAAATAATTTAACGTGCTTGTGCTTGTCTGGTAAGTGTATTTGATGGTAGAGACTCTGGAATTGATGGACTGCATGAGTGACTTAAACTGTTCCTCACCCCCTGTCCACAAGATAAACAGATCATCTATGAACCGAGTGAACAGGAGGATGTGGGCTGCTATGGTTTCATTCTTAAAAAACACTTCCCATTCCTCCTTAAACATAAAAATATTGGCGAACGAAGGGGAGACATTGCTCCCCATCGCACACACAGTTTTCTGGCGGTAAAATTTACAGTTTAAGAGGAAATAGTTCTTTTCCAGGGTCATGCGGAGAAGGATCATAAAAAGTGGGAGATCCAATGACTCCATTTTTTCATTTGTCAAAAATTCTTCCATAGCTAGCAAACCTGCCTCGTGGGGGATGCTAGTATATAGACTCACCACGTCTACAACACAGATAAGAGTATCTACAGGGACATGCTTGATCTCACCCAGGCGGTTAATGAAACTTGTCGTATCTTTAATAAAGTTCTTATGCTTAAGTATCAAAGGCTGTAAAATGCTGTCCAGAAATACGGATACAGGTTGGAAAATCGAATCCCGGGCCGCGATAATGGGCCTTCCAGGCGGGGACTGTAGATCTTTATGGATTTTCGGTACAGTGAAAAAAATGGGCACCTTAGGATGTTCCTGCTTCAACGCTGTATATAATTTGGCAGTGATCGTGCCGTTCCCTTTAGCCTGATCCAAAACAGCAGTAAGTGTTTTTTGATACTCAAGAGTGGGATCCTGGAGGAGTTCCTCGTAGGTGGTCGTGTTAGACAATTGGCTGTAGATCTCATTAATATAGTACTCTAAGTCAAGCACCACCACCCCTTTGTCCGCCGAACGGATCACAATGTCCCTGTATTCCCCCAACTTCTTTAAAGCATCCCATTCTACCCGTGACAGGTTGCAGTGTGTTTTGGGAAACTCCAGGGCCGCATTGTACCTTTTAACAGATTCCTCCAGCAGTCTTGTAAATGATTTTATTGAGGCGTTTGTGGAAACGGGGTCAAAGGATGATTTTGAGCGTTGACTCAAAAAGTCCCTGTGTAATACATCCAACGGGAGAGGTGTGGGGGTGTCTCCAGTTTTAGATTGAAAATATTCCTGGCGCCTTAGTTTTCGAGAGAACTGATGCATTTCGACGTGCCAGGTAAAATCATTGAAAGGGTTGGTAGGGACGAAAGACAACCCTTTCTCCAACACGGACTGTTCTACCTCGGAGAGACTCCTCCTTGATAGATTGTAAACTAAGGTTTTTTGCTTGTTGTGGCTCCTCTGGTCCCGTGCGTTTTGGCCGCCCCTGCGGGTGGTCGCCCTCTTCTTCCTTTTTCTGTCGGGGTGGCTGCAGTAGCCCCTAAAGGGGGTGTCGGCCTTTGGGCTGATCCTTCTGAGTCTACAATCCTAAATCACTGTCACTATTGGATGTACCAGTGGCACCCTGCTGTGCTTCCCTCCTTTTTCGCCAACTGTGTTTACTCCGAAAATTATAGGGCTTTGAATTGGCTGCACTATCCCCCATAAGCCACCGATAGACTCTATTAGAGTCGTAGTCCTCCTTCACTATAAATTGTTTGTTACGCTTGAACTTAACTAGGTCGCTCCTATATTTACCAACTTGAGTTTGGAGTTTCGCCATCCATTCATAGTTGATGTCACTCTGCAGCTCTGATTTATGAGTATTCTCCAAATTGGAGATTTTCCCCCGGGTGACACTCAGTTCTTTGCCTGCTTCCTCCACCACTAATAGCATAAGGTCTAAACTGCATTTGTTTAATATCCCGACCCATTTTCTACAGAAGTCGGGATTAAACCGCCCTATGGTGGGTACGTTTTTTATACGGAATCCCCTGGGCACCATTTTGTGTCTATGATAATCAGATAGGGAGATTCCGTGTAGCAGGAAAACTATCTCCCGTCTCTTGAGCTTCAGTAACTGGTGGTACAGATCCTCAATGTTCCCAGAAGATTCCTTAGGATCTAGGTGCTCCTTAAAACGTAGACGTTCCGCGTCGTCATCAGTATAACTGAAAGATTCTCCCAATGTGGAAAAAAATAAGATTTTACTCACCGGTAAATCTATTTCTCGTAGTCCGTAGTGGATGCTGGGGACTCCGTAAGGACCATGGGGAATAGACGGCTCCGCAGGAGACTGGGCACATCTAAAGAAAGCTTTAGGACTATCTGGTGTGCACTGGCTCCTCCCCCTATGACCCTCCTCCAAGCCTCAGTTAGGACACAGTGCCCGGAAGAGCTGACACAATAAGGAAGGATTTTGAATCCCGGGTAAGACTCATACCAGCCACACCAATCACACCATATAACTCGTGATAGGAACCCCGGTTAACAGTATGATAACAATGGAACCTCTGAATAGATGGTTCGCAATAACAACCCGATTTGTGTAACAATAACTATTTACAAGTATTGCAGACAATCCGCACTTGGGATGGGCGCCCAGCATCCACTACGGACTACGAGAAATAGATTTACCGGTGAGTAAAATCTTATTTTCTCTGACGTCCTAGTGGATGCTGGGGACTCCGTAAGGACCATGGGGATTATACCAAATCTCCCAAACGGGCGGGAGAGTGCGGATGACTCTGCAGCACCGAATGAGAGAACTCCAGGTCCTCCTCAGCCAGGGTATCAAATTTATAAAATTTTGCAAACGTGTTTGCCCCTCACCAAGTAGCAGCTCGGCCAAGTTGTAAAGCCGAGACCCCTCGGGCAGCCGCCCAAGATGAGCCCACCTTCCTTGTGGAATGGGTTTTAGAGATTTAGGCTGCGGTAGTCCCACCGCAGAATGCGCAAGCTGAATAGTGCTACAAATCCAGTGCGCTATAGTCTGCTTAGAAGCAGGAGCACCCAGCTTGTTGGGTGCATCTAGGATAAACAGCGAGTCAGTTTTCCTGACTCCAGCCGTCCTGGAAATATAATTTTTCAGGGCCCTGACTACGTCCAGTAACTTGGAATCCTCCAGGTCCCTAGTAGCCGCAGGCACCACAATAGGTTGGTACAAGTGAAAACCTGATACCACCTTCGGGAGAAAGTGAGGACGAGTCCTCAACTCTGCCCTATCCATATGGAAAGTCAGGTAAGGGCTTTTTTATGACAAAGCCTGCAATTCTGACACATGCCTGGCCGAAGCCAGAGCCAACACATGACCACTTTTCATGTGAGATATTTCAAATCCACGGTTTTAAGTGGCTCAAACCAATGTGATTCCAGGAACTCCAAAACCACATTGAGATCCCAAGGTGCCACTGGGGCACAAAGAAGGGGCTGAATATGCAGCACTCCCTTACAACGTCTGAACTTCAGGCTGACATCCTTCCTGGCTTTGATCAGGATAAGAATGACTACCTCCGGAATGCCTTTTTCACTCAGGATCCGGTGTTCAACCGCCATGCCGTCAACGCAGCCGCGGTAAGTCTTTGAACAGACAGGGCCCCTGCTGCAGCAGATCCTGTCTGAGTGGCAGAGGCCATGGGTCCTCTGAGATCATCTCTTGAAGTTCCGGGTACCAAGCCCTTCTTGGCCAATCCGAAACAATGAGTATAGTTCTTACTCCTCTTTTTCTTATCCTCCTCAGTACCTTGGGTATGAGAGGGAGAGGAGGGAACACATAAACCGACTGGTACACCCGCGGTGTCACTAGAGCGTCCACAGCGATCGCCTGAGGTTCCCTTGACCTGGCGCAATATCTTTTTTATTGAGACGGGACGCCATCATGTCCACCTGTGGTCTTTCCCAACGGTTTACTAGCATTTGGAAGACTTCTGGATGAAGTCCCTATTCTCCCGGGTGGAGTCTGCTGCGGAAGTCTGCTTCCCAGTTGTCCACTCCCGGAATGAACACTGCTGCCAGTGCTACCACATGATTTTCCGCCCAACGGAGAATCCTTGTGGCTTCTGCCATTGCCCTCCTGCTTCTTGTGCCGCCCTGCCTGTTTACATGGGCGAGCGCCGTGATGTTGTCTGATTGGAACAGTACGGCTGGTGAAGCAGGGGCCTTGTTTTGCTTAGGGCCTTGTAAATGGCTCTTATCTCCAGAAAATTTATGTTAAGTGAAAACTCCTGTTTGGACCATAGTCCTTGGAATTTTATTCCCTGTGTGACTGCACCCCAGCCCCGAAGGCTGGCATCCGTGGTCACCAGTACCCAGTCCTGTATTCCGAATCTGCGTCCCTCTAGTAGATGAGCCCTCTGCAGCCACCACCGCAGCGACACCCTGGTTCTTGCCGACCGGGTTATCTGCTGCTGTATCTGGAGATGGGACCCGGACCATTTGTCCAACAGGTCCAACTGGAAAATCCTTGCGTGGAACTTTCCGAATGGAATTTCTTCGTACGAAGCTACCATTTTTTCCCAGGACTCGTGTGCATTGATGTACCGACACCTGTCCCGGTCTTAGGAGGTTTCTGACTAGAGATGACAACTCCTCGGCTTTTTCCATTGGAAGAAACACTTTTTTCTGGTCTGTTTCCAGAATCATTCCCAGGAACAGAAGACGTGTCGTCGGGACCAGCTGTGACTTTGGAATTGAGAATCCAGTCCTGCTGTTGCAGCACTTCCCGAGAAAGTGCTACCCCCTTACCAACTGTTCCTTGGACCTCGCCTTTATCAGGAGATCGTCCAAGTACGGGATAATTAAAACTCCCTTCTTGCGAAGGAGTATCATCATTTCGGTCATTACCCTGGTAAAGACCCTCGGTGCCGTGGATAATCCAAACGGCAGCGTCTGGAACTGATAGTGACAGTCCTGTACCACAACCTTGAGGTACTCCTGGTGAGGAGGGTAAATGGGGACATGCAGGTAAGTATCCTTGATGTCCAGAGAGACCCTGTAATCCCCCTCGTCCAGGTTCGCAATAATCGCCCTGAGCGATTCCATCTTCCACTTGAATCTTTTGTTATATGTGTTCAAGGATTTTACATTTAAGATGGGTCTCACCGAACCGTCCGGTTTCGGTACCACAAACATTGTGGAAAAGTAACCCTTTTCCTGTTGAAGGAGGGGTACCTTGATAATCACTTGCTGTGAATACAGTTTTTTGGATAGCCACCAACACTGCCTCCCTGGCAGAGGGAGTTGCCGGTAAGGCAGATTTTAGGAAACGGCGGGGGGGGAGACGTCTCGAATTCCAGCCTGTACCACTGAGATACTGTTTGAAGAACCCAGGGATCCACCTGTGAGAGAGCCCACTGTGCACTGAAATTTCTGAGACGGGCCCCCACCGTACCCGGGTCCGCCTGAGCAGGCCCAGCGTCATGCTGTGGAATTACCGGACGCAGGGGAGGACTTCTGCTCCCGGGAACTAGCTGTCTAGCTCTCTACTTTTCTGGGGCCGAAGGGACTGTACCTGATAATACAGTGCTTACTTTTGCTGTGGGGTAGCTTGTGGCAAAAGTTTTGATTTCCCAGCCGTAGCTGTGGAAACGAGGTCTGAAAGACCATCCCCAAACAGTTCCACCCCCTTCTAGGGCAAACTTCCATGTGCCGTTTTAAATCGGCATCGCCCGACCATTGCCGAGTCCATAACCCCCGTCTGGCGGCAATGGTTTTACATAGCGCTTATTAGTGATGCCAGTCGGCAAATATCCCTCTGTGCATCACGCATGTATAAGACAGCGTCTTTTATATGCTCTATTTTCAGCAAAATATTGTCACTATCTATAGTATAAATATTATCCGACAGGGAATCTGACCACGCAGCTGCCGCACTGCACATCCATGCCGAGGCAATAGCAGGTCTCAATATAATGCCCGTGTGTGTGTATATAGCTTTAAGGGTAGTTTTCTGCTTTCTATCAGCAGGTCCTTCAGGGCGGCCGTATCAGTGATGGTAGTGCCACCTTTTTTAATAAGCGTGTAACTGCTTTATCTACCCTAGGGGTTATTTCCCAACGTGACCTATCCTCTGGCGGAAAAGGGTACGCTGCTTTAGAAATTATCAATTTCTTATCGGGGGAAGTCCACGCTTCCTCACACACCTCATATCAATTCCTCAGATGCAGGAAAACTACTGGTAGTTTTCTGTCACCAAACATAATACCCTTTTTTGTGGTATCTGGGGTATTATCAGAAATGTGTAATACATTTTTCATTGCCTCAATCATGTAACGGGTGGCCCTATTGGAAGGTACACTAGTCTCATCGTCGTCGACACTGGAGTCGGTTCTGCCATCTGAGGTAGCGGGCGTTTTAGAGCCCCTGATGACATGTGAGACGCTTGGACAGGCACAAGCTGAGCAGCCGGCTGTCCTATGTCGTCAAACCTTTTATGTAAGGAGTTGACACTGTCACGTAATTCCTTCCATAAGTCCATCCACAACGGTGTCGACCCCGCAGGGGGTGACATCCCATTCACAGGCATTTGCTCCGCCTCCACATCATTATCCTCATCATACATGTCGACACAGCAGTACCGACACACAGCACACACACAGGGAATGCTCTGACAGACGACAGGACCCCACAAAGCCCTTTGGGGAGACAGAGGGAGAGTATGCCAGCACACACCAGAGCGCTATATATCACAGGGATATCACCTATAGAGAGTGTTTTCCCTTATAGCTGCATAATATATATATATACTGCGCCTAATTTGTGCCCCCCTCTCTTTTTAACCCTTTTCTGTAGTGCAGGACTGCAGGGGAGAGCCAGGGAGCAATCCCTCCAGCAGAGCTGTGAGGGAAAATGGCGCCAGTGTGCTGAGGGACATGGCTCCGCCCCTTTTTCGGCGGGCTTTCTCCCGCTATTGTAAAAGTTCTGGCAGGGGTTAATAAACACCTATATAGCCCCTGGGGCTATATATGGTGTTAGTTTTGCCAGCCAAGGTGTTATTATTGCTGCTCAGGGCGCCCCCCCCCCCCCCCCCAGCGCCCTGCACCCATCAGTGACCGCAGTGTGTGCTGTGCATGAGGAGCAATGGCGCACAGCTGCAGTGCTGTGCGCTACCTTGGAGAAGACAGAAGTCTTCAGCCGCCGATTTTCCGGACCACCTTCTTGCTTCTGGCTCTGTAAGGGGGACGGCGGCGCGGCTCCGGGAACGGACGACGAGGTCGGGTCCTGTGTTCGATCCCTCTGGAGCTCATGGTGTCCAGTAGCCTAAGAAGCCCAAGCTACCACCACTTAGGTAGGTTCGCTTCTTCTCCCCTTAGTCCCTCGGTGCAGTGAGCCTGTTGCCAGCAGGTCTCACTGAAAATAAAAAACCTAACATATACTTTCTTCCTAGGAGCTCAGGAGAGCCCCTAGTGTGCATCCAGCTCAGCCGGGCACAGAAATCTAACTGAGGCTTGGAGGAGGGTCATAGGGGGAGGAGCCAGTGCACACCAGATAGTCCTAAAGCTTTCTTTAGATGTGCCCAGTCTCCTACGGAGCCGTCTATTCCCCATGGTCCTTACGGAGTACCCAGCATCCACTAGGACGTCAGAGAAATACCCTTGCATCCAGGGGAATCCTCCATGGCCACTGGCTCCATATTGGGAAAGGTGCTGTGTGCTTAAAGTGGAAGTGCCACTAAAGTGCTAAAAGTCCAAAGTGACCAAGTGCAATATACAATATTCACTCCTGACCGGAAAAGGACCTCTGCTATTGAGGCCTAACAAACTGTGGGGGTTGCCTTGTCCCAAGCTGATGATGATGCGTCAAACACAGTCCAGCATCAATGAAAATATGTTCCAAACGGACCGGCACTCCCTCCTGCACTCAATACCTGCTCCGGTGCCCTCCATAAAAATCCAAACATGCATGAAGAAAAGGGCGGCACTCAGAGGCTTTGAAGTAATACCAAGCGTATTTCACAAATAGACCGACGTTTCGGGGCTAGATTACCCCTTTGTCAAGGTGAACAAAAGTGATATGTGTGACTGACATACCTTAAATAGTAAAAGGTCCCGCTCCGTGTTTCACGCCCGCACGGCCGCGTTGCTTCCTGCTTGATTTCAGTCTTCTTTGTGATGACATCATTGGGAAGTCTATCAGGACCCTTAGAGAAAGGATGGCCCTACATCGCTCGGCCATCAAACAAGCACTCCAGGGCAAAGAATCTGAGCAACCAGTGGCGAGACATTTCGCATCAGCAGGTCATACTTTGAAGGACTTACGTCATTGTATTATTGACCATATCCCTAAGCATATTAGAGGAGGAGACAGGGATGGCAGACTTTTGCAGTTGGAGGCCCGATGGATTTTCGATTTGGGGACTACTAGTCCTAATGGCCTCAACGAGAAATTAAGCTTCAATATCTTTAAATAGTCCTGTTTTCCTAATTTTCTGCTACTGTTTATTGTCTGACTCTCCGTACTCTGATAGCATCCTTATGTGGGTCTCTGAAATCTTGGTTACTAGCTTTTCTGCATCCAATGGATGTTTTCTTAAGGTTTTTTTATCTCGGGCTGCATTCCCCCACTGTTCTTCAGCCAGCATGCTTAAAGTAACCTTTTCTCCACTTTGAGCTTTGCTGTATGCCTTATGTAAAAAAAAATTCTAAGGGAGCCCCCATGTTAGTATAATTATAGTAGCTAGTTTGGCTTTCCTTACCCTAACAGTAAGCTGCCCTTTATTTACAAGCCGAGATTACAGAGACACACGCATTGTTCTCTTCTTTTTCCATAGCGGTGATTGGGTGCTGTAATTTAGCAATCACTTCTGTTTTGTTTTTCACGTAGCGCCGCAGCCCGGCCGCTAGGCGTCCGTGGTTGCTATGGCAACCGGGCGCGACTCCAATGATGTCATCACAAAGAAGACGGAAATCAAGCAGGAAGCAACGCGGCCGGGCGGGCGTGAGACACGGAGCGGGACCTTTTACTATTTAAGGTATGTCAGTCACACATATCACTTTTGTTCACCTTGACAAAGGGGTAATCTAGCCCCGAAACGTCGGTCTATTTGTGAAATACACTTGGTATTACTTCAAAGCCTCTGAGTACCGCCCTTTTCTTCATGTATATATATATATATATATATATACTAGGTGCTTCATCGCGCCCTACGGGCGCTCTTCACACCGTCGCAAGGGGCTACGCCCCCTTAACCCTTGCATGCCTTTCTGGGGTTTAATATTTGTATTATATGGAGTATTACCTGCATTCCTTTGTTAGTGGTTAAATATTGCACAATGAAAGGGCGTGCGATGGTGAAGGAGGCGCAGCCCCTTGCGACGGCGTGAACAGCACCTGCAGAGCACGATGTACAGAATGTAGCGGGTGCGGGGGGGACTGCGGATGGTGTCTGTAGATGCTGCGGGTGGAGGGGGGGCAGAAGTGGGGGTGGGGCCCGGATGGGGAAGGTTCGGGAGGTGCTGCGGGTGGGGGAGGGGCAGAAGAGTGGGGGATGCAGATGGGGGAGGGGTCCGGAGGCACTGCAGGTGGGGGAGGGGCAGGGGTGCCACGGGTGGGAGAGGGGCAGGTGTGGGGATGTTGTGGATGGGTGAAGGATTCCGGAGGTGCTGTGGGATGGGAAGGGACGGGAGTGCCGGGGGTGGGGTAGGGGTCCGCAGGCACCATGGGTAGGGTAGGGGCAGGTACGGGTGGTGCGGCGGATGGGAAAGGAGGTCCGGAGGTGCTGCAGGTGGTGGAGGGGCAGGTGCGGGGGTGCCGTTGGTGGGGGAGGGGTGGGTGAGGGGGGGACCGCGGATGGGGGAGGGTGTCTGCAGATGCTGCGGGTGGAGGGGGGCAGGTGTGGGGGGAGACATATAAGGGGGGTGAATGGTGGAGGGGGCCTGGAGGTGCTGTGGGTGGTGAAGGGGCGGAGGAGTGGGAGCTGCGGGTGGTGTAGGGGGTCTGGGGGCACAGCATGTGGGGGAGGGGTGGAGTGCCGCATGTGGTGGAGGGGAAGGTGCGGAGGTGTGGTACATTGGGGAGAGGTCTGGAGGCGCTGCGGGTACTGTACATGCCATAAAGGGTAGTTGGAGGGTATGCAGTAACAGGGCCAGGACAGGGGTGACAGGGTCAGAACAGGGTTGACGGGGCCAGGACAGGGGTGACAGGGTCAGAACAGGGGTGACAGGGTCAGAACAGGGGTGACTGTGCCAGGACAGGGGCGACGGGGCGAGGACAGAAATGACAGGGACAGGATAGGGGTGACAGGGCCAGGGTAGGGGCGGCAGGACCAGGACAGGGGTGACGGGGCCAGTATAGGGTGACAGGGCAAGCACAGGGGTGACAGGGCCAGGATAGGGGTAACAGGGCCAGCATAAGGGTGACAGGGCCAGGATAAGGGTGAAAGGGCCAGGATAAGGGTGAAAGGGCCAGGATAAGGGTGACAGGGCAAGGCCAGGGGTGACAGGGACATGACAGAACACAGGGCACGGGAGAGATTGTTATTAGGGACAAAACAGTGGTGACAGACAGATGTGTCTTACCGGAGTCACTGCTGCTGGCTGCTGCTGTTCCACTCCAACCTGTTGGGATCTGCTGCTGCTGGAGACTTGGCATGGCTGACTCTCTCAGGCTGGAGTCCTGCTTCCTCTGCCCGTCCGCATCCCTCCCCCCCTCCTCAGTCACACACCGCAGACCTCGCGCAGCTGCCGGGCACTGTGGTAAGGTGAGACTGGAAATGACTGGTTAGCCCCCAGGAGATGCTGCGGCTGGAGGGAGGAGGGGGTCATAGCATGCACGTGGCGCGGACCTCGCGGCTGCCGGCACTGTGGTAAGGGGAGACTGGGAGTGACTGGTTAGCTCCCAGGAGACGCTGCGGCTGGAGGGAGAAGTGGGTCGGAGCCTGCAAGCAGCTCGGATTTCTGCAGCGCTACCCGCCAGCTAAAGTGTGTGAATGAGCTGGGCGCACCTCACTGCGGGTGGCAGCGCTGCAGCAAGCGGTGGGGTTGCCGGGGCTGGAGATAACAGAGGCAGTACGGAACCTGCACAACGGCAGGTGCCCCACAAAACTACAGCTAAGAAGCGTGGAGTGTGCCAGAAAGTGACGCTCCTCCGCGCTAGAGAGACCCTGCTGAGTATGACGATGTGGGGGGTCAAGCACACAGTGAGCCGGTGCCCGTCTGTCTGTATGACATACCCCTCACACACCCCCATACCTCCCAAATGTCCCGATTTTCGCGGGACAGTCCCATTTTTTGGGGTCTGTCCTGCTGTCCCACCCACAGGTCGCAGTGTCCCGCGGTGGGGGGGGGCAGTTGGAAAGCTCCTGTACTCGCTGTTCTGCTTAGCAGAGCAGCGGTGAATAGTGGAGACAGAGACAGAGGGGGCATTAGGGGGTACGGATTAAGGGGGGGTTCCAGCAGCAGAGCCGGATTAAGGTGGGGGGGGCAGGGGGTACGTTCCGTTGGCCCCACAGTTTAAGGGGCCCCCCCGGCTGGAGTAGCTCTGTCCCAGCTCAGAAGCTCCCCCCCCCCCGTACTGCCAGCAGCAACGGCAGCATTGTGCTACAGTCAGCACACGCTGCTGCGTGTTGGCAGGTCTGTGGTGTTACAGGGAGGCAGCAGTCTCCCTGCTTTCTTCTGCCTGTGCGGGTGTGTAGGGGGGAGCGACCACCTCCTCTGTATTTAGCCCTAGCTGAGGGGCCAAAATCCCATTTAAAAAATAAAAATCGGAATTTGCATAAGGGGGCGTGGCCGCGCGTCCCGCAATTAGGCCACGCCCCCAACCCACAGCAGGCACAGCAATGTGATAGGGCTCCCCTGTCTCAAGTGCCCTGGGCCCCCCGGACTCATAATCAGCCCCTGGGGGCATGCCAGCAGCTCACAGAGTGCTGGGCATGCCCCCTCACTGACGAAAACGGGAGCCCTCCCGTGAAGCCACGCCCCCTTTTCGCCGAGTGTGTGTCCCTCCTTCTGCCTGAAGAAAGCTCCTGCAGAAAGCTGGGAGGTATGCACCCCTGCCTGTGCCATGCCCATACCATCTGCTTCTGCTCCTAGTCTCCTATAGATTTGACCAGATCTGTGACTCATTTGACTAACTCCGCCCAGTGTTGTGACTCCGCCCAGCGTTAGCAAATGAATCACAAAGTCACAGATCTGGGCTATTATATAGGAGATATATATATATTAGGTACAATAACATGGTATCCTTATCTAGGGTTTCAATCTCCGCTGATAAGATATCTGTCTACGCTGCTACAGCGCTATAAACCCATGCCGACACAATCGCCGGTCTGAGTAGTGTACCAGAATGTGTAAATGGACTTCAAAGTACTTTTACTGCATGCTATCTGCAGGATCCCTGAGGATAGCTGCAAAGTCAGCGCTACCTTTTTGGGTAAACGTGTCAATGCCTTGTACACCCTAGGGGAAGATTCCCATCTTATCCTGGCCCCATTAGGGAAAGGATACTCCCTGAGAATTCTTTTTGGGAAGCTGCAGCTTCTTGTCTGGAGATTCCCGCTCTTTTTCTTCATGAGAGGAGGGAAATTTACCTCAGCTTTCTTCCCCTTAAACATGTGTACCCTCGTGTCAGGGACAGATGAGTCATCAGTGATAAGCCAAACATCTCTTATTACAATAATCATATATTGAATACTTTTCTGCCAGTTTTGGCTGTACTTTGCATTATCGTAGTCGACACTGGAGTCAGACTCCGTGACGATATCAGTGTCTATTATTTTGGATAGTGAGCGTTGTGAGACTCTGAAAATCTCTGTGACATAGGGACAGACATGGGTAGATTCCCTGTCTGTTCTCTAATCTTTTGTGTAATAATTCATCTTTAGCCCTTAATTTCACATATCCAATCAGGCGTCGGCGTTGTCGACGGAGACACCACACACACACACATTTGCTCCATCTCCTCCATAGGAGAGCTTTTTACCTCAGACATGTCGACACACACGTACCGACACACCACACACTCAGGGAATGCTCTTCTGAAGACAGTTCCCCCACAAGGCCCTTTGGAGAGACAGAGAGAGAGTATGCCAGCACACACCCCAGTGCAATATGACCCAGGAAAAACACATCAATTTAATGTTTACCCCGTAGCGCTTTTATTATTATCTGCGCCGAATTATGTGCCCCCCCTCTTCTTTAAAACCCTCTCTTCTACCGTGGTATAAGCAGGGGAGAGTCCGGGGAGCTTCCTCTCAGCGGTGCTGTGGAGAAAAACATGGGGCTGGTGAGTGCTGAGGGAGAAGCCCCGCCCCCTCGGCGGCGGGCTTCAGTCCCGCTAAAAGTGTAAAATTGGCGGGGGCTCATGCATATATACAGTGTCCAGCTGTATATATGCTCTCTTTTGCCAAATAAGAGGTTTATATTGCTGCCCAGGGCGCCCCCCCCCCCCCCCCCCTGCGCCCTGCACCCTTACAGTGACCGGAGTATGTGAGGTGTATGGGAGCAATGGCGCACAGCTGCCGTGCTGTGTGTTACCTCAGTGAAGCTCACAAAGTCTTCTGCCGCCTTTTGAAGCCTTCTTTCTTCTCATACTCACCCGGCTTCTTTCTTCTGGCTCTGTGAGGAGGACGGCGGCGCGGCTCTGGGACGAACGTCCAGGGCGAACCTGTGTTCCGACTCCCTCTGGAGCTAATGGTGTCCAGTAGCCTAAGAAGCAGAGCCTATCATTTAAGTAGGTCTGCTCCCCTCTCCTCAGTCCCTCGATGCAGGGAGTCTGTTGCCAGCAGTGCTCCCTGAAAATAAAAAACCTAACAAATATACTTTCTTGGCAGCAAACTCGGGAGAGCTCCCTGCAGTGCACCCATCTGCCTCTGGGCACAGTCTCAAACTGAGGTCTGGAGGAGGGGCATAGAGGGAGGAGCCAGTGCACACCCAGAGTCAAGTTCTTTCTTAAAGTGCCCATGTCTCCTGTGGAGCCCGCCTATTCCCCATGGTCCTTACGGAGTCCCCAGCATCCTCTAGGACGTTAGAGAAATAGATTTTTCCTAAGAATAAGATAGGAGAGGGGGGATCTCAGAGCCCATCCATGAATGGGAATGTGTCCTATGTACTGCAGCGCCTCCTTTTCCTTGGGCTCCTTGTTACTAGTGAGTAGGGGACCTCATCACAGACAACTTCAACTGAATCTTTAATTAGTAACTCAGACATGTGTAAGTAAATGGATCCACAATATCTGATATATTTTAATTGAGTAACTGTACAGCTATCTTATTGGTAATGGGTAAGGTTTGAAATATAGTAGATACAATGCACTCTGTATAACTTGCACGTTTTTTAAAATAATTTGCATGTGGTTTGAATGACTGCGCATGCTCCGCTTTTTCCTGGCACATTCGCAGCACAACATATACCAGGGTGTTGCTCTACAAATTGCGATAAGCTAAAATAAAAACCATCACATATCTAGTTTCACATCCCACAGTGGTCTTTGCATTGTGAATATACTCGGAATCCTGTTGTTACCTGCACTTCCAGATGACGCTTGCGGATTCAGGACCTCTCGTAGCTTCTTCCCCAGGAAGCTGTGGCAGGAGAATGGTCACCCCAAGGAGGACCCCATGGATAAAGGAAATGCAAATGGATGGTGACAGCACGTTTATTAAATCAGGGAAAATAATAGTCACCATTTCTATGAATTCAAGTGTTGGCTAGAAAATCAAGTTTACCTCAAAGGGCACATTTCCTAATATCACATATCATTTGCATAGTAGACATAAATGTATCACAATGTCAACAATGGCGATATGAACTCAAATAAGAAAGTCTCCGACTATCCATGCGGAAGTTCAGGCGGATCACAAAAGTCACGTTACATATAGGAGCCAGTTACAGATGGGCCAGCATAGTAACAGTTCATGGGCACCAACGTTAGGTTAAAGTGAACTTCCCCCTCCTAAGACAAGGCATAAATCATCGGGTGCCTCCATAGCAGACAGGTAGTATGGTTCAACAGGGTGCAGAGGGATAAACCATGTCAAGCACCTAAGGCAGAGCAACATTGGTTGGTATAAGGGATGAAATGTCACTAACTTCCCTGTCCTGTCCCCCAGTGAAGCAGTTCTTATGCCTCCGGCTACTGCAATATCAATGCTGGCCAGGCCAGAAGTCTTTGGCCTGATTAAGGCTGGTAGGCAGAGACTGAGGGCTTAACTGTCCCGGTATCTGGGGCATGGGGTGTTCTCTGAGGCTTACCCTTAGACTCGGGGTAGACTGGCAGCGGTGTACGGCTCCGAACTTCAGCATGGCTGTGGTGGCTGGCGGCTCAGGGCTCCCTTCAGCGCTGCAGCTAGCGGTGCTCTCTTGTGAGTGACAGGCGGTTGGTAGCGGTCGGGTCCCGGCTCTCTCTGTGTGCGGCTGGCAGATGGATGGCAGCCGATGGGTCCCGGCTCCCTCTTCAGCGCTGACGCGTCTCTCTGCCGCTCTCCGGAGATGACAGGCGGTTAGTAGCAATCGGGTCCCGGCTCTCCCCCCAACGCGGCTGTGTCTCCCGTCCGCTCTCCGCAGCGGCGTCTCCTCCTTCTTCCACTCACGGTGCGTCTCTGTCCTTCTCACACGCGGCACAGCACACCGCACACACTCTGCTCCTCTCTTTTTTTAAAACAGTCCCTCCTCTCTCCTTTGCCGCGTCTCGCCCACCAATCAGGGCGGCTGTTTCGGCTTCCCGCTCTGTAGGGACAGGGGTCACTTGTCTCTGGGTCCCAGAGCCATCCTGGTTCTTTTCCTGGCGCTGTGGTTGCCTAGCAACCGGGGGGATCTTTAACCCCTGCATTGTCTGCTACAGCAAGGCTTTACAGACAGCCTTGGTTGTGGTGTTCTGTCCAAGCCCACACAAAGGGGCCTCACCTGAGCCAGGGCACCACATATGTTCCATATAATAGGAGTATTTTTTCACACATTTAGGGCCTAATTCAAGGCATACTTACTGACATCCTGGTTGCTCTCTTCGGGAGAGAGCAGTCAGGTCGGCTCAGCAGGGGGCGGGGTAGGGCTATGATGAGCAGAGGGGGCAGGGTGGAGGCGGGATGGAGGCGGTACAGGGGCGTGGTTACCGCATTGTGTCATTTAAGCCATATTCCCCGCTGTATAATGCCGATATTACCAGCATTATACTACAGGAGGCGTAGCTATGATGACGCGATTCATCAAGAATCGCGTCATCTACTGCCCGGACCACTCACTTGACTCATTAAGTGGTCGGCCGGGCAGGGGGGACCTGAAAAATCGGGAGACTTGCCTGCTCTTCTGAGAGGCCAGGAGGGTTCCCCGATTTTGGGGAGCCTCCTGGCCATTCCGGGAGAGTTGGCAAGTATGATTCAAGGTTAATTTCAAAAGCAAAAATTTCCTCTAATGGGTAAAACCATGTGCAGTGCAGGTGTGGCAGATATAACATGTGCAGAGAGAGTTAGATTTGGGTCGGTTATATTGTTTCTGTGCAGGGTAAATACTGGCTGATTTATTTTTACACTGCAATTTAGATTTCAGTTTGAACACACCCCACCTAAATCTAACTCTCTCTGCACATGTTATATCTGCCCCACATGCAGTGCACATGGTTTTACCCATTAGAGGAAGATTTTGCTTTTGCAATCAACCTTGAATTAGGCCCTTAATGCGGAAATGATACATTGATCCCGAAGTGTTATGGGAGGAATGAACAAAAGTGGAAGGCTATAACTAGGGTGCTTGAACTGGCTGCACTGCAGATGATTCTAGAACCGCTTCAAGGAATGCATTCTAACATTTATCAAATTATTTGTTTCAGTTCAAAAAAACAAGTTCTAGAAAGTCAAACAGTTGTGACCATGATCAAGTTGTTTTGTACATGTCAAACCAGTGCCCATGTAGTGGAGCCAGTTAAAACCTTTTTGATATAAACATTAAAGTGATTTCTAATTGAACCTCAAAGCAAATTGTGATAATCAAACATCAATTAAAGAAAGTTTTAAAATACTATCGATTACCACGCCAACTACCATCAACTTAAAAAAAAGTTAATAAACAACTATAAAACATTTTTGCTTTTCGCTAACTAATTACACAAATGCATAGAATATAGTGGACATTTGGAAGATTGGGGTGTTCAGGGTTAAGAAATCATGAAGCACAAAAATTTGATGGGCAAGGAGTAAGGGGTAAAAATATGGGTTGTGTCTATGTTACCATCATGATGAGGACCTGGAAGTGACATAACGAGAGGGCAGGAAAGAACTTCTGCCCTTACAGGACCTAAATGTTTTATCCGTTCTCCGTTCGTTTGAGGTTAATTTTTTTTTACTATGCACCATTGGACCCTCGTGGGCTTGCTTTGCTTGCCACGCTTCGGGCTCGGTGTCTTGCTTCGCTCGCCACAGGTTACTATTCCAAATAGTTTGTGACATGGACCCAGGGGCTTATGGGAAAGGTCCACTCCACGAAGGGAAAGTAGACGCTACCTAAAAATATGGGTCTGGGGCTGGGCACTAAGTAGGAAGATATCGAGGTGGGCAGTTAAGTTACAAGTTGACAGAGAGCTAGGGAATGTAATAATCTTTCTACAAAGGCATTCACTGGAATAATCTTATAAGGTGGGACTTGAGGCACCAAACATGAATTGTGGCACATTTAATGTACTGTAAATTAGGGAGCTATATGGGGAAAGGTAGCTGCAACATTAAAAGGGACTTAAAGTTTTAGACAGAGTCAGAAAGTGCTATAGCACTTGTGCAACAATTAGTAGAAGACACATTCTAAATGGGATGAAGCTGCACAGATAGATATACAGACAGACAGACAGACAGATAGATTAGATAGATTAGATAGATAGATTAGATAGATTAGATAGATAGATAGATAGATAGATAGATAGATAGATAGATAGATAGATAGATAGATAGATAGATAGATAGATAGATAGATAGATACACTTGAAAAAAGCATGTCTGCCAGGGTTGTCATGGATAGTGCAAGGGATGGTCTGGTTAAGAGCAGATGTAAGGGTACAGATGTAGGAAAACATATTCACACTAGGGCAAGATATTGAGTAGATGGGAAATAGTAGATATGTTAAGAATGTCACATAAATGGGTTTTCTTTCAGTCTGTTGTTTTAATTCAAGTGATCTTTTTTGGAGAAGAATAAAGAGAATAGAAAAGCTACATGTTAGCTAACAAAGATCTGACAGCGATTAAGTACAGTATAATTTGTAATAAACAGAGATGACTAAAGACGAGCTTGAGTGGCCACCTTATGGAATAGGACACCTTTCCACTGGAAAAGGTCAGAGGAGAAGGTTACTGTATGAAGAGTTTAGGAAAACTTGATGATCTTCAGAAATGTTATAATAATCCAGCATACCAACCTGGATAAGTCTTAAGGGGGGTATTGTGAGAGATAAAGTACCAACCACTCAGCTTCTAATCTACATTTTATAGGCTGTGATTGACAAGAGCTGATTGGGTGGTACTTTATCTCTCACAATTTTAGCTCTTGCCAAGCTTTGCTAAATGCCCCCCTAAGGCTGAAGCGTGAGGTGATGATAGTATTGTCTTTGCTCCAAATGAGAAGGAAGTGGCCAGAACACAAAGAGAAAACATGAAGGGTTCACCTTTGATTCCTAGTTATGGATCACACTACAGTGAGGACACCTCGGTAACCCTGATAACGTCCTGTACAAAACAAACAAAAAGCACAAGGAGTTTAAGACTTATCGGAAAAGGATCAAAAGGAACAAAAAACAACAGTCAGTATTCCAATAACAATCTTTTGACTAAAGTTTAGATTGATCTTCTGTGTCTCGAAAAGGATATACTATGCAGGATCAATGTCAGCCGCAATCCATACATAATGCTAAGTTCTCCTCCCCTCTGGGCAGCACACCAATATCTGCGAACCTCAGAGTCACCAAGGCCACTTCTCCAGAGAATCTGCAATAATAAAGAGGCTGCTACTGTATAATAGAGTTTTACTTATTTATTACTGATGAAGGAAGCACACATAAGGTATTTTTGTAAAAGTAAAAAATTTGTTTACTACATCAACATTTCATTTACATAGAGGGGTCTATTTATTCAAAATATTTGTTAGCTAATTACAGTAATACACATTTTTGTTGTGCAGTCATTTGCCATTCCAGGGATCCTTTTGCACACTTCAGTTTTACCCGCTGTGGATGAGGTGAGGCATTGAGAAACGTTGAGAAAAACTATTTCTCTGGTGAAAACACAGGGACTGGGCTTTGCTCAACTTAATAAATGTAGTCATACAGTATGTTACATATATACAGTGGTGAAAGAAGGGTCTGGAACCATTGAGAATTATCTGTATTCTTGAACAAATATAATCTACATGTGATCTTCATTTAACTGCTGTAAAATACAAATGAAAGTACTAAAAAGACATCAAATGTACTTTACCATTCTTTTTATGCAGAAAAATTGTGATTGTCCATGACATTGGTTTCTGCTGGTACCTCATTTGTTTCAAGTTCCTGTGGATCAGTCCTACATATAAGCATGTATATGTTGTCCCATTCATCTATACAGGACTGCCTCAAGTTGTATAACTGTTTGAGCAACCTCCTATGAACTGATGACTTTATGAACCGATGGGGAGCAGCACCAACTGCCATGCCAAACATTGCCTGCTGGAACTCACTGGCAGTAGGTGTGGCTCCCCTATTTGAATTTCAGAATGTGCTTCAGCCCCACCTATGGAGACGCGCACAGGGCCTAATTCAAGGTTGTTTGCAAAATATCATTTTACCCTAAAGGGGGTTACACATGGAGAAATCCGTGTTTAAAATCTAAGCAATCTGACTAGATTGCTTAGATTTTAAGCACGGATCTGCCGTGTGTATGCCCCCCAGCGATAGCGATGCGCGGCCCCTCACGTCACTATCGCTGGTGCTAGATTGAGCCTGCATGCAGGCTCAATCTAGCGGGTCGCTCACTTCACCGCTGTGTGAAGTGAGCGGCCCCCCATCCATCTGTCCCCTCGCTCAGCATATCGCGCTGTGCTGAGCGGGGAGGAGAGATGTGTGCTGAGCGGTCTGTGTTAAGATCGCTCAGCACACATCTCTCCCATCAGTACCACCCTTTATGGGCAAAACCTTGTGCACTGCAGATGGGGCAGATAAAACATGTACAGAGAGTTAGATTTGGGTTGGTTATATTGTTTCTGTGCAGGGTAAATATTGGCTGCTTTATTTTTACACTGCAATTTAGATCTCATTTTTAACACACCCCACCCAAATCTAACTCTCTCTGCACATGTTATATCTGACCCACCTGCAGTGCACATGGTTTTGCCCATTAGCTAACAAATTTGCTGCTGCGATCAGGTCTGAATTAGGCCCCTAGCTCTTTGTCTTAACCAGTGGCGGATTTATGCCTTAGGGCTGCAAGTAAAATCTGCCACCCGCAGGGCCTGCCTACCAATGTCAGCGACTTCCCATTGGAAGCACTTCCTGCTAATCACAGCCAGACAGGCAGCCCCAGGGGTCCGGACTGCAATAGCTGGGTGAGCGCTTCCCATGGGAATCCACTCCCTTGCTATTATGGCAGCCTAATCTGGCTTCTAGGGGCTACAGCCAATGCAGTTCCTCAAAGTCAATCTGTTTGCTAGCAGCGCCGGACTTGAGCCCTGCCCCTGACTTAAGCCCCACCACTGCTGCGCCTGATTTAACCCCCCCCCCCCCCCGCCTCCCAGTGACATCACCATCAATCACCAGCATGGCAGGGGGCCTGGAGATTAGCCTGAGACATGATGCAGACGCCCCGGCCAGACAGGTAAGGAGTCGAGATGGGCTTAATTCTCAAAAAGATACCTCTTTTCCAGCTTCTATTGTAGACCTTTCAGTGGAATCAGGGACTGATTCAGAGATGGACGCAGTCCACAGCAGCAGGAGTCGTTTTGTGTAAATAGCTCCAGCCTGCTTCTGTGATCATCTGCTACATCCTAAGATGCAGCATCGGATCACTCTGAAAACATCAGCCATCTGAGTGAGCCTGTATCCAAGGCCAGAAAATCTGTGTCAGGAGACACAGACCCTGGCCTCAACATTCCCAGAAAACAGGGGTGACACTCAACCATTTCCAAGAATGCTGGCCAACCCCACCCTCAGTCTGCCCTCAAATGGCGTCTGCAGCTTTGGGGTACTACGAGAGATCTCGCAGTAGAAGACCGGGGCGTGTTCACTACAGACCTTGCACATTCATCGATCTAACATCATAGTCGCACGCAAACCATCAGGGTACTGTGACCCATCATACACATTATTTTGATCAACTGATTGCACACCCTCCCTGTAATTGCCTATCATATGATTGGTAGTGAGTTGCTTTACAGTAGGAGACCAATACATCTAATTTTCAGATAACAGATGGGTACAGATGTGTTACACTGGTATAATCCAGATATCATTGTCCTTCAATACCCCTTTCACACATGTAGCTAATTCTGGGTTTATGCATGTGAACGCTCATTAATCTGGGATTTCTACTTGTGTGAAAGGAACCAACCCTGGACTAAGTCCCGGGTCCAGGACCCTGATCCCCACCAAGGTAACTGAGCTGAGCCCCGGAATTTGCCAGCTGCCAGACCCCGCAACTTCTCGGACCTCATGTCTAAAAGCGACATAAGTGACTTTAAATCACTGAATTGCTGCAGCTGAATGGTAACCCTAAATGAGGCCAACTACAAAACCGATTTTGTTCCGTTAGATATGTTTAGATAAAATTGTTAGTAATTATTGCTAATGCTCTGTGTCAGGGAAATTAAAGTGTCCCTTTCACTTTGGGATCTGGTTGTACAAGTTGCCCTTGTAGATGTGGGTGTTAGTGACACTGTATCTGTTTTTAAAAAAATGTTTGTGGTGCCCACAATTTATTACCAATAAACAGACACATTTTGAAAAGCCTATAATATCATGTTACATTAAAATAAAAATATTTGCTGCATCAAATACTTTTATAGATAAACATGAATCAGTGAAGCACACGCCTTTTCCCAATTTATCAATGGATACTGCAATGCATGGGGAAAGCTATATAACAAGGATGCCAATAACAGACGATACAAGGTGTATACTTTGGAACAAGGGCGTAGCTACTCAGAGCCGGATTCAGACAAAAAATTACAAGCGAGGGGTGGGGTGGTTGTTGGGCCATGACAGGGGAAGGGGGATGTGTTTTGAGAGCATTGAAGGTGCACGTGCTCCTGAGAAGTGGGTGTGGCCTTGCAACAAGAGGTGTGGTCTCAAAAGGGGATGATGCGTCCACGAGCCACACCCTGGAGAGTCAGTGGGTGATTCCAGGGAGAGGCAGTAGGTGACACCCGGGAATGGGTTACAGGGGGTGCAGTGAGTGACAAGAGGGGGAGACAGTGGGTGATTTAGAGGATGACGGGGAGAGGCAGTGGATGACAGGGAGAGGGTGGCAGGAGAGAAAGGTGATGGGGAGATATAGTGGGAGATGGAGAAGTGGGTGACAGGAAAGGGTGATGGGGAGAGAAAGTGGGTGACAGGTAGAAGGGCACTGGGAGAAGCAGTATGTGACAGAGAGGATAAAAGGAAGAGGCAGTATGTGACAGGGAGAGAATAACAGGGAAAGGCAGTGGTTGTCAGGGAGAAGCAGAGGGTGACGTAGGGAGGGTAATGCTTTGGAAAGGCAGAGGATGACAAGAGAGAGAGAGAGGGTGATGGAGAGATAGAGACGCAGGGTAGAGGCAGATGTGATGGAAAGAAGCAGGTAGACGCAGTGGGTGAGAGGGATAGGGTGCCGGAGAGGCAGTGGGTTATGCAAGGTAGAGGGTGAAAGGCAGTGGGTGCACTGGGCTGGATGGGAAGGGGACAGTGAGATGGTGGGGGAGGGACACTGGGCTGGAGAAGGGGGTACACTGGGCTGAATTAGGGGGGACACTGTAACTGGGCTGGCTGGGGGGGTTCTAGGTGGGGGCAGTGAGATGGGTGCATTGGGCTGGTGGGGGCGCGCATGGAATTACCCTTCCCAATTGATATATCACACCTGTACCCCCACAATATAAAGGTGACTGAACTGGGGAGGGCGACACTGGGAATTGCCCCTACTAAATGATATACCACCCTGTACCCCCCACATTGGTGACTGCCCTCACTGCAAATGCTGTTCTTTACTGATGATGGAGCCTTCCCCAGCAGTTGCTATGGAATGGCTCCCGGGTACTGAGACAGGTGGGCGTAGGGTACCAGGATTAGAACAGTGAGCGGAAACCATACTTGAGGAGACGGAGCTCTGGGTGCTAGCATGGAACAGCAGGATGCGGCTGCTGTCACAGGCACACAAGAGCCAGACAGGGGAAAGTAGGGGCAAGCCAACTTTGCATATGTAATTTAATACCACCTGGCTGCCTTATGGCAACAGGAAGTATTTGAGTGCTGGTATCTTTAGCAATAGGATCATACCATCTCACACCACTGCAGGGAGGTCGGAGCTTCCTCTTATCCCCAAAAAAGGGTGCACTGTACATACTCTGTTCCTGTCCTCTAGCGCATTATGAATAAAATAAAAATGATCCTGTACGACAGGGGGTGGCGTTCATGCCTTGATCCCCCCTCGACCCCCACCCCCCTTCCCCCGAATCCACCACTGTACCTACTTTAGGTGCAGGGAGTGCAGCTGCTAAGGGGCTCACCTTTCCTGTCATAGGTACATGTGTTATATTTATATACATTCTTTCACCATTGACCATTAGTAGATGCATAGGAGCCTTTAAAATCTTTTGCCTTGGGGCCTACAATATATCTAATTATGCCCCTGGACTGCTCTTTGTAATGTGGTATAAAATGAACTGGAGGGTCTTTTAATGTCACATAATATGAACTGACGCACTGTAACGTGGCATAATATGAAGTAGGGGCACTGTAATGTAGCACAATATTAACCGGGGACAGTGTATGTCATAATGTGAATTGGGGGTACTTTGTTGCATAATGTGCACTGGCAGCCCCACAGTGTGACATAATGTGAACTAGGGAACTAATATGGCTCATAAAATAAATCAGGGCACTACTGTGGGACATAACATTAACTAAGGCACTACTATAGTTCAGTAAATGTACTAGGGCACTATCATTGGCCATAAAATTAACAACTGATGCAGGGAGGTGACACCTATAGAAGAGGCCCCTTCAAAATGTTGCTTTGGGGCACACAAAGTTTTGGCTATACCCTGCATAGGAATATAAAAGAGATATCTTAATGTGTGCATATGTGTTTATTCCCAGACTTCCAGATGGCACTATTGTTTTAGCTTGTATAAGAAAGAAAAAAATGCTTTTTAAATTACTTTTTTATTTTATTTTTGTGAGCTAGAAAGCCAGATAACGCACGCATTGATCCTCCAAGGCGCTACACTTACTGCTGCCAGCCGTTATCACTGGTTGGATACGGGATCCGGCAGTCAGAATCCCGACCGCCAGAATGCCGGCAGGGGGGCGAGCGGAACGAAGCCCATTGCGGGCTTGCTACTCTTGCCACACTGCAGGCTCGGTGGCTCGCTTTGCTCGCCACAGGTTCTATTCCAACTCCGTGGGTGTCGTGGACACCCAGAGTGGGAATAGCTGTGGTGGCGCTGCCGACATTCTGGCGGCCAGCATTCTGGCGGCTGGGATTCTGGCGGCTGGGATTCTGGCGGCGGTATTTTGACCATCGGATTCTGACTGCCAGGATTCCAACTACATCCCGTCAGTGGCGTGCGGTGAGGTCAGTGGTTGGTGAGGCACTGCAGGCATAATGTTCGCCGAGTCCCGCTGATGACCCCTACCGCCACCGAGCTCATGCCTGCTACCACACCCAAGCCGATGCCAGTTACCGATGTCCCTGATGTGGCAGCTTGTGCAGGAGAGGGATCTTTTCACCGTTTCACAGCTCTACAGGACAGAGGATGCAGGGAGAGACCAGAGGGGTCAGGAGACAGGAGTGACAGGGACAGAACAGAGGTAATGGCAGGACAGAACAGGGAGGTCGGAAGACAGGAGTGACAGGGACAGGACAGAGGTAACAGTGTTAGGATTACTAGGTTTCTCTGTGTGTGTGCATACCTGAAATGAGGTCAGCTGAAGCCAGGTGAAAATTAAAACAAGGTTTATTGTAGAAAAGAACCAGTAAAATATCAGCATACAGAAACTGGATCCTTGATTAACATGGAACAGAACACAATATTCCCAGATAATTGTAATGGCTTGTTATAGAAACAGGGAGGATGATTATGCTCGAATATAGGTATAGTCCAGGTTAATTACAGAGGTGAAATAAACATGAAGAAATCCGGGTTTAAACCAAGCAGGGGGAAAATAACATACCAAAACGTAGTAATCAGGCAGGGGTGGAAACAGACTGCAAATAATAATACAGGAATGCAGATGTTGATCCAGCAGGGTTAGAAGTCTTGTAGCAAGGCATATGAAACGGCAAACTGCAGGAAATGTCTCCAAGATGTAGGTATGGCAGAAGCAGGACAGGATAACTGGAGAAAGCCTAGTCACACTCCAGACGGAACCACAATGATCTGCACATGAATGCTGGTGAGCTGGAGCTAAATAGCAGCACAAGGTGTTGGCCACAGCTGCTCACAATCAGGTAATCAACCTGCAGGGACAGAGTGTGCAACTGCCATTCAGACCTAAGGCAGCAAGTGAGACCCCTAGAGGCAGGAATGAGACAATGCAAGGCAACACAAACACACAGACATTCCTAACATTATCCCCCCCTTAAACAGGCGGATTCCTGACGCCTAAAAGTTCACCTTCTCTTCTTTTTTCCTCTCCTCTTTTTGGGTTGCCTAGACCTATTTGAAGGTGTCACAAAGACACTACTCGGCAGTACAGGTCCATCAATTATAAGTCTAGGATCCTCCAGAAGCTCGCTCTCAGAATCAGAGCCACAACCCAACGGCAGTAGTGACCCCTTATTTTCTTGGATCGTATCAAGAGCGGATGGTAAATTTGAAGAAGCCAAACTTGCCGAGCAATCTGCGTGAACACCTAAAGATACGTGCCCACATCTCAAAAACTGAGGGTGCTGCCCACACTGCAAAGGCAGGTTCTCAGACGGGCACACTTTAACAGATTCATCCAGGAGAGAGAGGACAGTTGGTGGACTGAATCTTTCGGACACTGCCTTGAAGAAAGCGGGCAAATCTTGTAAAACTGGATCTTCCGCATCTATAAGACCATTTACCCACTTCAAGGCCCTCCCTCTGAACCTCATACATATGTTAGCAATGATATCAATAGGGGAAAAGTCATCAAAACTCAGATAATACTTGGAGAGCTAAACACTGAGAGATATCTCCATCAAAGTAAGGCAGTTCCTCAATGACTCGGCTTTCCAAATTAGATGTTACATCAGGGAGGATAGACAACCGTGGCCTCTCAGACAAGATGGACTCTTCTAGCACTTTAGACAGGGAAGTCTCAGATGGCCCCGGCTGGGCAGAAACCTCGGGCAAATCTTGGACCTCGGGCATGGCAGGCACCTCTATCTGGTGCTGGACAGGCAGAGCCCCCTCCTGGGGCTGGACAGGCAGAGCCCCCTCCTGGGGCTGGACAGGCAGAGCCCCCTCTTGGGGCTGGACAGGCAGAGCCCCCTCTTGGGGCTGGACAGGCAGAGCCCCCTCTTGGGGCTGGACAGGCAGAGCCCCCTCTTGGGGCTGGACAGGCAGAGCCCCCTCCTGGGGCTGGACAGGCAGAGCCCCCTCCTGGGGCTGGACAGGCCTTGGCACGACCTCTGGCAAGGCGGACACCTCTCGGACCTCTGGCAAGGCGGACACCTCTCGGACCTCTGGCAAGGCGGACACCTCTCGGACCTCTGGCAAGGCGGACACCTCTCGGACCTCTGGCAAGGCGGACACCTCTCGGACCCCTGGCAAGGCGGACACCTCACGGACCTCTGGCAAGGCAGACACCTCACGGACCTCTGGCAAGGCAGACACCTCACGGACCTCTGGCATGGCATACTTGGATGACTGAGTGACCCTGAAAGACCAAATAACATTTGGACTGACCATTGACACGGCCGTCCTAATTTGCCCAATAGACAGAAAAACAGCGTCCTCATGCCGTGAGGCAAGGGCAGACAGGTCCTCATGCCGTGAGGCAAGGGCAGACAGGTCCTCATGCCGTGAGGCAAGGGCAGACAGGTCCTCATGCCGTGAGGCAAGGGCAGACAGGTCCTCATGCCGTGAGGCAAGGGCAGACAGGTCCTCATGCCGTGAGGCAAGGGCAGACAGGTCCTCATGCCGTGAGGCAAGGGCAACAGAGACCTCATGCCGTGAGGCAAGGGCAGCAGGGACCTCATGCCGTGAGGAAAGGGCAGCAGGGACCTCATGCCGTGAGGCAAGGGCAGCAGGGACCTCATGCCGTGAGGCAAGGGCAGCAGGAACCTCATGCCCGAAGGCAAGGTCAGCAGGGACCTCATGCCCGAAGGCAAGGGCAGCTGGGACCTCATGCCCAAAGGCAAGGGCAGCAGGGACCTCATGCCCAAAGGCAAGGGTAGCAGGGACCTCATGCCCAAAGGCAAGGGCAGTAGAGTCCTCATGCCCAAAGGCAAGGGCAGTAGAGTCCTCATGCCCAAAGGCAAGGGCAGTAAAGTCCTCATGCCCAAAGGCAAGGGCAGTAGAGTCGGACACCCCTCCTGGGGTCGCAGGGCCGGACACCCCTCCTGGGGTCGCTGGGCCGGACACCCCTCCTGGGGTCGCTGGGCCGGACACCCCTCCTGGGGTCGCTGGGCCGGACACCCCTCCTGGGGTCGCTGGGCCGGACACCCCTCCTGGGGTCGCTGGGCCGGACACCCCTCCTGGGGTCGCTGGGCCGGACACCCCTCCTTTTGAAATTTGAGCACCACAGTGGCATAACTGAGCAGAATTAGGCACTATGGCAGAAGGAGGAAAGCTCTTTTTAGGCTTGCGAGCAGGACTTAATTGAATAAAATGTCCAGACCTGCCGCAATAAAAACAAAGTTTTTTATCCCTTCTGTGTCTTTTTTCTTCCTCAGAGAGGCTGGGTCGTGGAGAGCTCCAGAACTTGCCTTTGCTTAGGATTGGAAAACAGCGGCCAGAATTGAGAGCACCAGACTCATATTTTTCCCTTTTCCCCTGCGTCTCCTTAAAGGGAACTGGTAATCTTATTGAATATTCAGGCAGAGCAGACAGTATCTCTGAAGACAGGGTTTGAATATTCTCCAGTTTCTCTCTGAAATCCACTAGCAATGTAGAACCCACGAACGGCATAAACTCGAGAGGCAGGGAATTTTTTTTAAATGAAGCCATTTTATGAAATTCAGCTATACCTCAAACTCCTGCACACGTTTATTTGGGCAGATCATTCTGTTAGGATTACTAGGTTTCTCTGTGTGTGCATACCTGAAATGAGGTCAGCTGAAGCCAGGTGAAAATTAAAACAAGGTTTATTGTAGAAAAGAACCAGTAAAATATCAGCATACAGAAACTGGATCCTTGATTAACATGGAACAGAACACAATATTCCCAGATAATTGTAATGGCTTGTTATAGAAACAGGGAGGATGATTATGCTCGAATATAGGTATAGTCCAGGTTAATTACAGAGGTGAAATAAACATGAAGAAATCCGGGTTTAAACCAAGCAGGGGGAAAATAACATACCAAAACGTAGTAATCAGGCAGGGGTGGAAACAGACTGCAAATAATAATACAGGAATGCAGATGTTGATCCAGCAGAGTTAGAAGTCTTGTAGCAAGGCATATGAAACGGCAAACTGCAGGAAATGTCTCCAAGATGTAGGTATGGCAGAAGCAGGACAGGATAACTGGAGAGAGCCTAGTCACACTCCAGACGGAACCACAATGATCTGCACATGAATGCTGGTAAGCTGGAGCTAAATAGCAGCACAAGGTATTGGCCACAGCTGCTCACAATCAGGTAATCAACCTGCAGGGACAGAGTGTGCAACTGCCATTCAGACCTAAGGCAGCAAGTGAGACCCCTAGAGGCAGGAATGAGACAATGCAAGGCAACACAAACACACAGATATTCCTAACAAACAGCAGCAGGACAGTGGGAACAGGGACAGGACAGTGAAGACAGGACAAAGGTAATAGTACCAGAACAGTGGGGACAGGGACAGGACAGAGGTGATAGTGCCAGGACAGAGAGGACAGGACAGAACAGAGGAGTCAGTACACAGGAGGGACAGGGAAAGTACAAAGGTGATAGCGCTATTACAGAGGGGACAGGACAGAGTTCATAGGACCAGGACAGAGGTGACAGGACAGAATGGAGGAGTCAGTAGACAGGAGTGACAGGGAAAATACAAAGGTGATAGCACCATTACAGAGGAGACATGGGCCCTCATTCCGAGTTGTTCGCTCGCTAGCTGCTTTTAGCAGCATTGCACACGCTAAGCCACCGCCTACTGGGAGTGAATCTTAGCTTTGCAGAATTGCGAATGAAAGATTCGCATAATTGCGAATAGAAATTTCTTTGCAGTTTCTGAGTAGCTCGGGACTTACTCTGCCACTGCGATCAGTTCAGTCAGTTTCATTCCTGGTTTGACGTCACAAACACACCCAGCGTTCGCCCAGACACTCCCCCGTTTCTCCAGCCACTCCCGCGTTTTTCCCAGAAACGGCAGCGTTTTTCCGCACACACCCATAAAACGGCCAGTTTCCGCCCAGAAACACCCACTTCCTGTCAATCACACTCCGATCACCAAAACGAAGAAATTTCTTCGTTAAGCCGTGAGTAAAATACCTAACTTTTTGGCAAATTTACTTGGCGCAGACGCACTGCGAACATTGCGCATGCGCAGTTTGCGACAAATCACTACGTTGCGAAAACCACTAACGAGCGAACAACTCGGAATGAGGGCCCTGGTCACGACAGTGGGAACAGAGGCCCTTATTCCGAGTTGTTTGCTCGCTAGCTGCTTTTAGCAGCTTTGCACACGCTAAGCCGCCGCCTACTGGGAGTGAATCTTAGCTTTGCAGAATTGCGAACGAAAGATTCGCATAATTGCGAATAGAAATTTCTTTGCAGTTTCTGAGTAGCTCGGGACTTACTCTGCCACTGCGATCAGTTCAGTCAGTTTCGTTCCTGGTTTGACGTCACAAACACACCCAGCGTTCGCCCAGACACTCCCCCGTTTCTCCAGCCACTCCCGCGTTTTTCCCAGAAACGGTAGCGTTTTTCCGCACACACCCATAAAACGTCCAGTTTCCGCCCAGAAACACCCACTTCCTGTCAATCACACTCCGATCACCAGAACGAAGAAATTTCTTTGTTAAGCCGTGAGCAAAATACCTAACTTTTTGGCAAATTTACTTGGCGCAGACGCACTGCGAACATTGCGCATGCGCAGTTTGCGACAAATCGCTCCGTTGCGAAAACCACTAACGAGCGAACAACTCGGAATGAGGGCCAGAGACAGGACAGTGAGGACAGAACAGAGAAGTCAGGAGACGGGATATGATTGAGATATATATAGCAAACGTGGAGAGATAAAGCTGTGTGCAATCACTTGAAGGTGGAATACCCTTTTTAAATATTTAACTACTGTAATTCAGAATGTTCACTAGTAATTATGTCTATCCTCCTCACAATATGAACTGTTGGGTAGATAAGGCGATATGGTTGACTAATGGTGTGTACACACGGTGAGATTTTTTCTTACGATTTTGACTATATAGTCAAAATGGTAAGAAAAGTTAGTGCAGATCGCAAGGTGGAAGTCACCTTGCGATCCCGATTTGATGCCGATGCGCGGTCCCGCGCAGTCGGCATCGCAAGAATAGATAGACTGTGCAGGCAAGTCAATTGTGACTATCTCTATAGAAGAGAGAGTCAAAATTGACACTTAGCCAAAATCGCATAGTCTGTATCGCACGCACATAATGAGTGTGCTTGCGATACTGACTATGTGCTGACCTAGCCCCTGTCGCATAGTGAGAATCGGGCATAGCCCGAATCTCACTGTGTGTATGGGCCATTACTTGTGAAAGACAGACAGAAGATGACAGGGGACGGCAGAAAAAGAGACACAGAGGAAAGAGACAGACAGGCAAACAGACAGAGGATGTGAGATGATGGTGGAAAGAGAGAGACCAGCAGATAGAGGATGTGAGAAGACAGAGGAAAGAGACAGACTGACAGATAGGGGATGTGAGAGGATGGCGGAAAGACAAACAGAGGAAAGAGACAGACAGGCAGAGGATGTGAGAGGATGGTGGAAAGAGACACACAGAGGAAAGTGACAGACAGGCAGACAGTGGATGTGATAGGATGGTGGGAAGTCAGACACAGAGGAAAGAGGCAGGTAGAATGAAGAGGCAGGTGGCAGAGAGTAACAGAGAGAGAGATAGATGGACAGCAGAGAGACAAACAGAATGAGGGGACAGTCAGACATAAGAACGATACAGAGGGAGGAAATCACATATCAGCCCCTCTCCCCTGAAGCCATTACCTTGATATGTATGCCCATATACTGTATGATGACACATCAGGCTGCTCCTCACTGGCACACCTCTGCACCTGCCACATGGGAGCTATTACACAGCCAGGAAGGATCAGGAAGTGGAACACAGCATCCTGCTCTGCAGAGGCACAGGGGCAGGTGCTGCAACGCTGCTGCACAGGGGGAGGGGAGGAGCCCCGGAGACAGACCAAAAACATAGTGTCACTCTCACAGCACAGGGGAGGGTAGGGGGCTGCAATTGGCCTCACAACCCCTAGTTAAAATATAAAACGTATGGGGAGAGACTTATGAGCACCTGCGCAGCCTTTCCCTGTATGTGAGTCACTTACCCGGCTTCCTGTTACGGGCTGTAGCTGCTGGAGTTCCATGGGGGAGCTGCTGTCTCCCGAAGCCATTTTACTGTGGCCAGTGACTAAAGAAGGACCAGTAACCACTACCCGATCAGAGCACCGATCGCTGTAATGCCCATCTGGTCCTGTGTAGCAAGGGCCAGTGTACTCGTGCGGTCACTGGTCCTGCTACTAGCATGCGCGTCCCTCCTCACCTGGGACGGCCCGGCGCCGTCCCACGGGGCCGGAGGTAGCGCTGGCTTCGGGCGGCGCTGGGGACCGGACCTGGTCCGGTCTCCACCTGCCCAGCTGAATGCAGAGTTCGGCAGCGGGCGTGGGGGTGGCGGTGCATATCCACCACCGCTCCACGTGGGTGATGGCGGCGGGCCTGCATCCTCCGGGACGCAGACCCCACCAATCGCCGCCCGGTATTTTGAATTTGGCGCCAGCCGCGAGCCAATCACGGCTCGCGAACTGGTAGCCAATCAGGAGTGGCGGCGGCGAGCCAATCCCGGCTCGCCACGTCATAGCCCCGCCCCCTGGCACTGGCTTGTATTAGCCAGCGCCGGGCGCGAGGAGAGAGATTCGTCGGCCGGGAGGGAGCAGAGAAGAGCTCCCGGGCATTAGGCCCTCCAGGCCTGAGCAGCGTAGAGTGTTAGGTCCCCATTTTCCCCCCACAGTTAGGCAGGCCCACGGCCTGAGTACCAAAGGGCGTTAGGCCCCCATTTCCCCCCCACAGTTAGGCAGGCCCACGGCCTGAGTACCAAAGGGCGTTAGGCCCCCATTATCCCCCCACAGTTAGGCAGACATAGGCAAGGGGAAACCAGGGCAAGGAGCCCAACGCTAGGGTGTGTACAGTAAGTCGGCGATAGGCCGCAGGTTGCTGAAGTCGGCGATACGCCGCAGGTTGCTGAAGTCGGCGATAGGCCGCAGGTTGCTGAAGTCGGCGATAGGCCGCAGGTTGCTGAAGTCGGCGTTACGTCGCAGGTTGCTGAAGTCGGCGTTACGCCGCAGGTTGCTGAAGTTGGCGATAGGCCGCAGGTTGCTGAAGTTGGCGATAGGCCGCAGGTTGCTGAAGTCGGCGTTACGCCGCAGGTTGCTGAAGTCGGTGTTACGCCGCAGGTTGCTGAAGTCGGCGTTACGCCGCAGGTTGCTGAAGTTGGCGCTACGCCGCATGTGTGATGAGTTCTCAGTTTTCCTCACAGCCAGGCCCCCATGGAAGGTAGGCTGTCGGAAGTACGCGTTGGTGAGTACCACAAGGTTGAAACAGTATTACGGTGTCGTGCTATAACCTCTGTATAAGTGTCTCTCCGTCATAAAGCGTAAGCAGCGCCACGTTCTGTGGGCTGTGTTGTGTGTTCTCTTACAGGAGCAAAGAAGAAGGGCCAGTCGTCTGGCGGAAGCCGAGTATATAGCTGGTGAGCATAAAGGTGTTTCGTGTGTGTTCGTGGTGTATGTTGCCCCCTCCCCCACCTCCCCTTTGGGCGTTTTCGTTCGGGGTCGCCCCTGGTGCTTCGCACCACTACGGGGGCATCCAGTATGAGGCCACAAGTGCCAATGATGACCCTTCACTGAGCCCAGTGTAGGCCACCCCTGCGTAGTGTGTCCCCCCATTCTTTTCAGCTGACCCAGGAAGTTCTTCTCCGTGTCTGGACGTGTGCCAGTATCGTCTGAGCTACCTCGACGGACTGAAGGTGGAGGACGGGAGGCGTGAGGTACATAGGCCTGGTAAGTGAGCGCGCCGAATTCTGTTCCCCAGTCCCCCACCCCCGTGCCTCTTACATTTGGCGTAGCTGACAGGATCTGCGGACGACAGACACGATGTGGAGAACGCCACCAGAACGGATCCACCCCCTGGCATGTGAGGATAGAAGTAACTGGCCCGTCCTCACGTCCGCTGACCTACTACGGGCAGTGCAGCAAGCCGTAAAGCGTAACCGAGATGAGCGCCGCCAGAAGAAGCGTCATCAAGCCACCACCGACCCCTACCAGACGGGCCAGCAGACGGAGGAGTACCCCCGGCCACCTGCTGCTAGAGTGGATGTCGAGACGCAGCCGTTGGTCGCAGGGATACATAGTGGCGGGCATTACTTCACAACCGAGCCCCCAAGATCAACGATCCCCGTGGAACATAGGGATTGGCCCCGAGAGTGCAGCGACCAAGCCGTCCAATCGGAGGGGCCACACTGGACCCAGCAGAGCTTGGACGAGCCCTGGTGCGCGCTCTGTGGAGAAGTGGACCATGAATCGCCGGATTGCCCACATGCCTCAGCCCGGGCGATTAGGAATTGGCGCCAAGGGCAAGCCGAGAGGAAGGGAGCGTCGGACAGGCGCCAGGAGGAGCGTCGGATGCGGGAGGTCCACTGCTCTGCCTGTGACGACTACGGCGTCCACAAGGGCTGCACCTGGGACGACGACCGGAGCGAAGGGGAGGTAGAGAGATGTACGGGCTGTGGCGATCCCGACCACGAACGGCCTGAGTGCCCCTGGCCCAGGGATGGCCTATCCTCCAGCGGGACAGACCTGGAAGACCCCGACGACAATGGGTGGGAGACTATGTCATCTGATGAGGAATCCAGTGTCTCCGACCAAATTACGGATATCCTTGAAGAATCCAACAATGACGAGTGGGAAACCATGTCATCAGATGAGGAACCCAGTGTTGCTGACCAACCTGCAGACAACCCGGATGACGACGACGGATGGGAGGATATGCTATCCGATGGGGAACCCAGTGTCCTAGAGAGCCGGAACCAGCTTCAGGAGGCCACCGCCATCACCATGGAGGGTCTACCACCCACGGTGGTCCCCGAGGAGATAACACCCCCAGGCCAAAGGGGGAAGGTGAGTTTTCCCTCCACAGATGCAGGTGCAGATACACCGGATGGGGCACCTGAACAGGGGCCAACCGCCAAGACGGGTGATGGAGGCCCCGACGCCGGAACCAGGGGGATGGCCAGCTTTGTGGGGACCACAAAGGAAAAAGCATGGAGGAATGTAGCAAGGGCCAGTGTACTCGTGCGGTCACTGGCCCTGCTACTAGCATGCGCGTCCCTCCTCACCTGGGACAGCCCGGCGCCGTCCTATGGGGCCGGAGGTAGCGCTGGCTTCGGGCGGCGCTGGGGGAGAGATTCGTCGGCCGAGAGGGAGCAGAGAAGAGCTCCCGAAGACGGAACCGAGAAGACGGCGCCGGAAGTCCTGGAGGGCGGCGGCACGTGCGAAAGAGCTGCTACACGCCGCCGCCCGCCGGGTGAAGACTTCGGAAGCCCTGGGCCAGCGGTGTGCAACGCAAAAGAGCTTGCACAGGCCACCGCTGCCCAGGTGAAGTCTCCAGGAAGCCCGGAGGTGGTGGGAGCCATCTCGGCGAAGACGGGTAAGTGCAGGTGGTGCCACCCCCCCCCCTTCCCCCTAGACCACCAGGGATTCGGGCACTAGGCCCGTGGGGCATGGCAGGCACTAGGCCTGAGGTGCATTAGGCGGGCGCTAGGCCCGGGGGACCAAAGGGGGCATTAGGCGCACCAGGCCTGAGCAGCGTAGGGCGTTAGGTCCCCATTTTCCCCCCACAGTTAGGCAGGCCCACGGCCTGAGTACCAAAGGGCGTTAGGCCCCCATTTTCCCTCCCACAGTTAGGCAGGCCCACGGCCTGAGTACCAAAGGGCGTTAGGCCCCCATTTTCCCTCCCACAGTTAGGCAGGCCCACGGCCTGAGTACCAAAGGGCGTTAGGCCCCCATTTTCCCTCCCACAGTTAGGCAGGCCCACGGCCTGAGTACCAAAGGGCGTTAGGCCCCCATTATCCCCCCACATAGGCAAGGGGCATCCAGGGCAAGGAGCCCAACGCTAGGGTGTGTACAGTAAGTCGGTGATAGGCCGCAGGTTGCTGAAGTCGGCGATACGCCGCAGGTTGCTGAAGTCGGCGATAGGCCGCAGGTTGCTGAAGTCGGCGATAGGCCGCAGGTTGCTGAAGTCGGCGATAGGCCGCAGGTTGCTGAAGTCGGCGTTATGCCGCAGGTTGCTGAAGTTGGCGCTACGCCGCATGTGTGATGAGTTCTCAGTTTTCCCCACAGCCAGGCCCCCATGGAAGGTAGGCTGTCGGAAGTACGCGTTGGTGAGTACCACAAGGTTGAAACAGTATTACGGTGTCGTGCTATAACCTCTGTATAAGTGTCTCTCCGTCATAAAGCGTAAGCAGCGCTACGTTCTGTGGGCTGTGTTGTGTGTTCTCTTACAGGAGCAAAGAAGAAGGGCCAGTCGTCTGGCGGAAGCCGAGTATATAGCTGGTGAGCATAAAGGTGTTTCGTGTGTGTTCGTGGTGTATGTTGCCCCCTCCCCCGCCTGCCTCCCCTGACTGCACGTCCCTGCATCCTGTTATCACCAGGCAAAACTATGTTATTACTAGATATTGATGAATAGACCAGTAAGGGCCCTTTCTTACTAGAATCACGACACATGCATTATAAAAACAGTCAGGAGTGTTAGCATTGCACAGGGCCGGATTAAGGGCGGGGCAACAGGAGCGATTGTCCTGTGAGTCAGAGCAGAGTGCTCCCCCTCCAGTGATGACCACTGAGAAGCTGAGCTCCCCAGCATACAGCAGTCAGTTTCGTAAGATCGTCCAGTGAAATCCCACAAGACACACGCGGAGTCCGCTGGGTGTGCTGCTGCTGCAGTGCACTGTCAAGTAGCGTGTATTTGTGTAAGGTAGTGTGTGCGTGAGCCAGCCGGGTGTGTTGCTTCGGCGCACTGTCAGGTAGTGTGTGAATGTGTAAGGTAGTGTGTGTGTGAGCCGGCAGGGTGTGCTGCTGCTGCGGCGCGCTGTCAGGTAATGTGTGTGTGTGTGTGTGTGTAAGGTAGTGTGTGTGTGAGCCGGCAGGGTGTGCTGCTGCTGCGGCGCGCTGTCAGGTAATGTGTGTGTGTGTGTGTAAGGTAGTGTGTGTGTGAGCCGGCAGGGTGTGCTGCTGCTGCGGCGCGCTGTCAGGTAATGTGTGTGTGTGTGTGTAAGGTAGTGTGTGTGTGAGCCGGCAGGGTGTGCTGCTGCTGCGGCGCGCTGTCAGGTAATGTGTGTGTGTGTGTGTAAGGTAGTGTGTGTGTGAGCCGGCAGGGTGTGCTGCTGCTGCGGCGCGCTGTCAGGTAATGTGTGTGTGTGTGTGTGTGTGTGTGTGTGTGTGTGTGTGTGTGTGTGTGTGTGTGTAAGGTAGTGTGTCTGTGAGCATGCTTAAAGGTGTAGCCCAGGATCCAGTGGGAGCATGCCACATGGCCAGTCGCCACAGAGGTTTGGCTAACCATTACAGAGTACCTGTTCTGTGCCCCTTGGTAAATATATAATAAAACAAATTATTGTGAAGTATAATGTAACATAAGTATAATGCATAATTCAAGTGTACTAGGATAGAGTCTGGAGCCTGATCCCTAGAAGAGGAGGGCCCACAAGCAGTGGAGCCCACCGGGGGTTTTCCCTGTGCCCCTGTGGGCCAGTGCAACCCTGCTGGTCCCCCACCAGCCTTCATCCGGCCCTGGCACTACAACTCCATTTTATGGATACTGTACGCACCATTTATCTGCATTTACAATTGAATACAGTACATACGTGTCCTTTCATCATCACCCCACAGTGCTCATCGCCAACACATGCAATGTCACTGGCATTTAGTGCAGCACCAGAGGGTTCCAGCTGTAATGTATCAGTGAATGATACAAGATACTGTATTTATTCATACACCCAGAATGAATACTAGCCTACTGAGGACAGGTTCTTACAAATCTGACAGCTGTGAATCTTCTTCTAAGTTTAGAATGACACTCTTGGTATGATTCCCATAAGCTTTATTATTATTTGTCTTCTCAGGAAGATGGCTTGTTATAACAAACACTTTCATCTTTTGTGTGAACATTCTAAAACACAACATTAAACATTAAATATTTGAGGAAAGACCCAACACCTATCAAAACAGCCTTTCTTGTGTGTGCAGACTATTCATTTCCATGCCAAACTGTCGATGTGCATGTTTTGTTTTTTCTTTGTGTTTTTTTTGGTGTGGGGGCGGGGGGAGGGGGGGGGGGATAAATGGAGAGTATAATATAAAATATGATTCTATGGAGCCATAGCCGAGAGTGGAGATGTATACGTGTAACTTATTACAGTGTAACTATACTACGGAACATAAAGTGTCAGTGGGGTCTACTCTGTTAACATTAGTGATATGTATGCATCCAAATAGCAGTGGTAGATACAAAATATTGCTCCAGTGCGGAGAAAGCTGAACCAAAGATCAGCTATCCCCGCGGTCCCTATCACTGCTATTTCCGTACCAGTGAAACGTGGATTCACGCATGTGCACAAAGAATCAGGAAGAAGCCAAAAAGGGGCAGACGGGAGCAGGAATAAGCGCCATCTGAAGATGGCAAAGCTTCCAGCTGTCAGGAAATGTTGTATTTTCGAAGCTGGATGAATTTTGTTCCCATATACTAGTATGAGGATGGCTGGTCAGATCAGGAGTGAAAGGTAAGCAGGAGATATCCGTTACCTTCATGAATGGCAATTTCTACAAAAGTAGGTGTAAATTTGCCCCTTATTCATTTTGCAACACACAGTAGTGCCCCTTACTCACATTACATCAAACATTAGTGCCCCTTATTTATGTTACGTGACTCAGTAGTGTCCCTTATACACAATGGCCCTCATTCCGAGTTGTTCGCTCGCTAGCTGCTTTTAGCAGCATTGCACACGCTAGGCCGCCGCCCTCTGGGAGTGTATCTTAGCTTAGCAGAATAGCGAACGAAAGATTAGCAGAATTGCTACTAAATAATTATTTGCAGTTTCTGAGTAGCTCCAGACCTACTCACAGATTGCGATCAGCTCAGTCCGTTTAGTTCCTGGTTTGACGTCACAAACACGCCCTGCGTTCGGCCAGCCACTCCCCCGTTTCTCCAGACACTCCCGCGTTTTTCCCTGACACGCCTGCATTTTTTAGCACACTCCTGGAAAACGCTCAGTTACCACCCAGAAACGCCCCTTTCCTGTCAATCATTCCCCGATCAGCAGTGCGACTGAAAAGCGCCACAGGATCCACAGCAAAACTGCTAAGTTTTTAGTTAAATAACTAAGCGCATGCGCCCTGCGTGCCTTGCGCATGCGCAATTAGCAACAAATCGCAGCATAGCGAAAATCGGCAATGAGCGAACAGCTCGGAATGACCCCCAATGTAGCTGTGCACCTTACACATAATGCCTACAATAGTAGTGTCCCTTACACATAATGCCCACCGTAGTGTTGCTTATACACATAATGCCCACAGAAGTACCCCTTACACACTTCTCTGCCTCTGTCCCTCCAGCAGCTCCATGACCTGTGTCCCTCCAGCAGCTCCATGCCCTGTGTCCCTCCAGCCCCCTCTCACCTTGTCTTCAGGTTGCACAGAGCCTGCTCCTTTTTGTGCCTCTTCTTCACTTCAGCAGCAGTGATGGCATGACATCACATACACCGTGCCAGAAAAGGAAGCCACTGGGACCTGAGGAGGGGATGAATGCCAACCTACAGACACAGCTTATGTAAGTACCAGGAGGGTCTGGCCGCAGGGAGAGGACCACGGAGTTGCCATGACCTGAAGAAATGGGAGGTTACTGCAGCTCATCAGTGACACAAGCGCCGTCCACATCATCTATTGAGAAGGGTGGTGGTGGGGGGGGGGCTTTTGGAGATACTGTGCAGGGCCGTGGAGAAGGTGGAACAAGTTTCACCTACCATTATAGATGGTGGAATTCAGTTCCCCCCAGTCCTGTCCACCCCACTTTAACCATTTTTTTAACCACTGTGTAACTACATGCAGTCTGCATTTGTATGGGACAATCAGACATGTGTCATGTGACCAGGGCCGGCTCTACCATTAGGCAGCTTTAGGCGGCTGCCTAGGGGCGCCAGCCCCTGGAGGGCGCCACTGAATTGATCTAGCAAAAAACTGAAGGATAGCTCTGCATGCGTCCTTCTCTTTTTACACTGTGCTGCCTGCTGCGGGTCTAATCAGGTGCAGCCACCACTATCAGGCTGTACCACATAGTGCCTCAGCGCTTCCTCCATGCTGACACGTGTAACATCAAGTCACGTGAAGGCACATAGGGGGCGGATGTAATTATGGCTCCCAAGGGGCGCCCCCATGGCGGCTCCTCATAGCCCTGACGCACCTCCTGCAGGAGAGTTGCAGGTTAGGGGGCACCAGGTTGAAGCTTTGCCTAGGGTACAGAGAGACCTTGCACCGGCCCTGCATGTGACGTGATGGAAGAGGGGTGTGGGGTGCTAGAATTGGCTGCTGCTGGGGTAGTTTAGGACCTGGTGCGGGCAGATCAAGCCTATGGCCTTATTTGTACCTGTTTTTCATTTGGAAATCTATGAAAGATGCTGTTTGTAAGCTTAAAATCACCATGATAAACAGATTTACAACGTCATGTTCTCTGCAGCGTATAAATTATCCCTATTTTCGACATAGAAAATAAGATTTTACTTACCGATAAATCTATTTCTCATAGTCCGTAGTGGATGCTGGGGACTCCGTCAGGACCATGGGGAATAGCGGCTCCGCAGGAGACAGGGCACAAAAGCAAGCTTTTAGGATCACATGGTGTGTACTGGCTCCTCCCCCTATGACCCTCCTCCAAGCCTCAGTTAGGTACTGTGCCCGGACGAGCGTACACAATAAGGAAGGATCTTGAATCCCGGGTAAGACTCATACCAGCCACACCAATCACACCGTACAACTTGTGATTTGAACCCAGTTAACAGTATGATAACAATGAAGTAGCCTCTAAAAAAGATGGCTCACAACAATAATAACCCGATTTTTTTGTAACAATAACTATGTACAAGTAATGCAGACAATCCGCACTTGGGATGGGCGCCCAGCATCCACTACGGACTATGAGAAATAGATTTATCGGTAAGTAAAATCTTATTTTCTCTAACGTCCTAGTGGATGCTGGGGACTCCGTCAGGACCATGGGGATTATACCAAAGCTCCCAAACGGGCGGGACAGTGCGGATGACTCTGCAGCACCGAATGAGAGAACTCCAGGTCCTCCTCAGCCAGGGTATCAAATTTGTAGAATTTAGCAAACGTGTTTGCCCCTGACCAAGTTGCAGCTCGGCAAAGTTGTAAAGCCGAGACCCCTCGGGCAGCCGCCCAAGATGAGCCCACCTTCCTTGTGGAATGGGCATTTACAGATTTTGGCTGTGGCAGGCCTGCCACAGAATGTGCAAGCTGAATTGTACTACAAATCCAACGAGCAATAGTCTGCTTAGAAGCAGGAGCACCCAGCTTTTTGGGTGCCTACAATATAAACAGCAAGTCAGACTTTCTGACTCCAGCCGTCCTGGAATTATATATATATATATATTTTCAGGGCCCTGACAACGTCTAGCAACTTGGAGTCCTCCAAGTCCCTAGTAGCCGCAGGCACCACAATAGGTTGTTTCAGGTGAAATGCTGACACCACCTTAGGAAGAAACTGGGGACGAGTCCGCTGTTCTGCCCTGTCCCGAATGGAAAATCAAATATGGGCTTTTGTAAGACAAAGCCGCCAATTTTGACAATCGCCTGGCCGAGGCCAGGGCCAACAGCATGGTCACTTTCCATGTGAGATATTTCAAATCCACAGATTTGAGTGGTTCAAACCAATATGATTTGAGGAATCCCAACACTACGTTGAGATCCCACGGTGCCACTGGAGGCACACAAGGGCTGTATATGCAATACTCCCTTGACAACGTCTGGACTTCAGGAACTGAAGCCAATTCTTTCTGGAAGAAAATCTATAGGGCCGAAACTTGAACCTTAATGGACCCCAATTTGAGGCTCATAGACACTCCTGTTTGCAGGAAGTGCAGAAATCGACCTAGTTGAAATTTTTTCGTGGGGCCTTCCTGGCCTCACCCACGCAACATATTTTTACCACATGTGGTGATAACGTTGTGCGGTCACCTCCTTCCTGGCTTTGACCAGGGTAGGTATGACCTCTTCCGGAATGCCTTTTCCCTTAGGATCCGGCGTTCAAACCGCCATGCCGTCAAACGCAGTCGCGGTAAGTCTTGGAACAGACAAGGTCCCTGCTGGAGCAGGTCCTTTCTTAAAGGCCGATGCCACGGTTCCTCTTGGAACAGACATGGTACTTGCTGAAAGCAAATCCCTTCTTAGCTCCCGAGGCCATTAGTCCTCTGTGAGCATCTCTTGAAGTTCCGGTTACCAAGTCCCTCTTGGCCAATCCGGAGCCACGAGTATAGTTCTTACTCCTCTATGTCTTATAATTCTCAATACCTTGGTTATGAGAAGCAGAGGAGGGAACACATACACCGACTGTTACACCTACGGTGTTACCAGGACGTCCACAGCTATCGCCTGAAGGTCTCGTGACCTGGCGCAATACCTGTCCCATTTTTTGTTCGGGCGGGACGCCATCATGTCCACCTTTGGTCTTTCCCAACGGCTCACAATCATGCGGAAAACTTCCCGATGAAGTTCCCACTCTCCCGGGTGGAGGTCGTGCCTGCTGAGGAAGTCTGCTTCCCAGTCGTCCACTCCCGGAATGAACACTGCTGACAGTGCTATCACATGATTTTCCGCCTAGCGAAAAATCCTTGCAGTTTTGCCACTGCCCTCCTGCTTCTTGTGCCGCCCTTTCTGTTTACGTGGGCGACTGCCGTGATGTTATCCCACTGGATCAATACCGGCTGACCTTGAAGCAGAGGTCTTGCTAAGCTTAGAGCATTATAAATTTGCTCTTAGCTCCAGTATATTTATGTGGAGAGAATTCTCCAGACTTGATCACACTCCTTGTGTGACTGCTCCCCAGCCTCTCAGGCTGGCCTCCGTGGTCACGAGCATCCAATCCTGAATGCCGAATCTGCGGCCCTCTAGAAGATGAGCACTCTGTAATCACCACAGGAGAGACACCCTTGTCCTTGGATATAGGGTTATCCGCTGATGCATCTGAAGATGCGATCCGGACCATTTGTCCAGCAGATCCCACTGAAGAGTTCTTGCGTGAAATCTGCCGAATGGAAGCGCTTCGTAATAAGCCACCATTTTTACCAGGACTCTTGTGCAATGATGCACTGACACTTTTCCTGGTTTTAGGAGGATCCCGATTAGCTCGGATAACTCCCTGGCTTTCTCCTCTGGGAGAAACACCTTTTCCTGGACTGTGTCCAGAATCATCCCTAGGACCAGCAGACGTGTCGTCGGAACAACTGCGGTTTTGGAATATTTAGAATCCACCCGTGCTGTCGTAGAACTACTTGAGATAGTGCTACTCCGACCTCCAACTGTTCTCTGGACCTTGTTCATATCAGGAGGTCGTCCATTTTCTTTGAAGACGAATCCTCCTTTCGGTCATTACCTTGGTAAGGACCCGGGGTGCCTTGGACAATCCAACGGCATCGTCTTGAAACTGATAGTGACAGTTCTGTACCACGAACCTGAGGTACCCTTGGTGAGAAAAGGCAAATTTTGGGACATGGAGGTAAGCATCCCTGATGTCCCGGGACACCATATAGTCCCCTTGTTCTTTGCTATCACTGCTCTGAGTGACTCCATCTGGATTTGAACCCTTGTAAGTGTTCAAATTTTTCAGATTTAGAATAGGTCTCACCTAGCCTTCAGTACCACCATATAGTGTGGAGTAATACCCCTTTCCTTGTTGTCGGAGGGGTAATTTTATTATCACCTGCTGGGAATACAGCTTGTGAATTGTTTTCAATACTGCCTCCCTGTCGGAGGGAGACATTGGTACAGCAGACTACAGGAACCTGCGAGGGGGGAAACCTCTCGACATTCCAATCTGTACCCCTTGGATACTACTTGTAGGATCCAGGGGTCCTGTACGGTCCCAGCGTCATGCTGAGAACTTGGTAGAAGCGGTGGAGGGCTTCTGTTCCTGGGAATGGGCTGCCTGCTGCAGTCTTCTTCCCTTTCCTCTATCCCTGGGCAGATATGACTCTTATAGGGACGAAAGGACTGAGGCTGAAAAGACGGTGTCTTTTTCTGCAGAGATGTGACTTAGGGTAAAAAACGGTGGATTTTCCAGCAGTTGCCCTGGCCACCAGGTCCCATGGACCGACCCCAAATAACTCCTCCCCTTTATACGGCAATACATCTTTGTGCCGTTTGGAATCTGCATCACCTGACCACTGTCGTGTCCATAAACATCTTCTTGCAGATATGGACATCGCATTTACTCTTGATGCCAGAGTGCAAATATCCCTCTGCGCATCTCGCATATATAGAAATGCATCCTTTAAATGCTCTATAGTCAATAAAATACTGTCCCTGTCAAAGGTATCAATATTTTTAGTCAGGGAATCCGACCAAGCCACCTCAGCTCTGCACATCCAGGCTGAGGCGATCGCTGGTCGCAGTATAACACCAGCATGTGTGTGTATACTTTTTAGGATATTTTTCAGCCTCCTATCAGCTGGCTCCTTAAGTACGGCCCTATCCGTAGATGGTACCGCCACTTGTTCTGATAAGCGTGTGAGCGCCTTATCCACCCTGAGGGGTGTTTCCCACCGCGCCTTAACTTCTGGCGGGAAAAGGTATACCGCCAATAATTTTCTATCGGGGGAAACCCACGCATCATCACACACTTCATTTAATTTATCTGATTCAGGAAAAACTACAGGTAGTTTTTTCACCTCACATATAATACCCTTTTTTGTGGTACTTGGAGTATCAGAAATATGTAACACCTCCTTCATTGCCCTTAACGTGTGGCCCTAAAAGAAAATACGTTTGTTTCTTCACCGTCGACACTGAAATCAGTGTCCGTGTCTGGGTCTGTGTCGACCGACTGAGGTAAATGGGCATTTTACAGCCCCTGACGGTGTTTGAGACGCCTGGACAGATACTAATTTGTTCGCCGGCCCTCTCATGTCGTCAACCGGCTTGCAGCGTGTTGACATTGTCACGTAATTTCCATAAATAAGCCATCCATTCCGGTGTCGACTCCCTAGAGAGTGACATCACCATTACAGGCAATTTGCTCCGCCTCCTCACCAATATTTTCCTCATACATGTCGACACACACGTACCGACATACAGCACACACATAGGGAATGCTCTGATAGAGGACAGGACCCACTAGCCCTTTGGGGAGACAGAGGGAGAGTTTGCCAGCACACACCAAAACGCTATAATTATCCAGGGACAACCTTTATATAAGTGTTCCTCCCTTATAGCATTTTAATATATATACATATCGCCAAATCAGTGCCCCCCCTCTCTGTTTTAACCCTGTTTCTGTAGTGCAGTGCAGGGGAGAGCATGGGAGCCTTCCCACCAGCCTTTCTGTGAGGGAAAATGGCGCTGTGTGCTGAGGAGAATAGGCCCCGCCCCCTTTTCGGCGGGCTTCTTCTCCGGAGTTTTAGATATCTGGCAGGGGTTAAATACATCCATATAGCCTCAAGGGCTATATGTGATGTATTTTTTGCCATACAGGTATTATACATTGCTGCCCAGGGCGCCCCCCCCCCCAGCGCCCTGCACCCTCCGTGACCGCTGTGTGAAGTGTGCTGACAACAATGGCGCACAGCTGCAGTGCTGTGCGCTACCTGATGAAGACTGAGAGTCTTCTGCCGCCTGGTTCCGGACCTCTTCATCTTCAGCGTCTGCAAGGGGGGTCGGCGGCGCGGCTCCGGGACGAACCCCCGGGCGAGCCCTGTGTTCCGACTCCCTCTGGAGCTATGTCCAGTAGCCTAAGAATCCAATCCATCCTGCACGCAGGTGAGTTGAAAATCTCTCCCCTAAGTCCCTCGATGCAGTGAGCCTGTTGCCAGCAGGACTCACTGAAAATAAAGAACCTAAAAACTTTTTCTAAGTAACTCTTTAAGAGAGCCACCTAGATTGCACCCTTCTCGGCCGGGCACAAAAACCTAACTGAGGCTTGGAGGAGGGTCATAGGGGGAGGAGCCAGTACACACCATGTGATCCTAAAAGCTTGCTTTTGTGCCCTGTCTCCTGCGGAGCCGCTATTCCCCATGGTCCTGACGGAGTCCCCAGCATCCACTAGGACGTTAGAGAAACATAGAATTTGACGGCAGATAAGAACCACTTGGCCCATCTAGTCTCTCTTTTTTTTTATCCTTTAGGTCACGGGTGGCCAACCAGTCAGAGGCAAAGAGCCAGAAAAGATCCGTAGTAAAGGGCAAGAGCCACTATCATGCACAAAACTGGGGGCATGGCCTAGTTGTCACAAAGCCACACCCCATTTTTGTGCGCACACCTTTCGGTATGACATTTGTAGGGTTATGACCCTGTGTCATAACCCCGTTTTTAGTCATGTTGTACAGTGCCGATACATATAATGCCCCAGTATAGTGCCACATACATATAAAAATGCCAAAAAATGGGTGCCTCCACAGTGCCAGATACATATACGCTCCCACAGTGCCAGATACACATATGTCCATACAGTGCCAGATACACATGCCCCCACAGTACCAGATACACATGCCCCACAGTGCCAAATACATATATTCCGCACAGTGCCAAATACATGTATGCCCCCACAGTGCCAAATACATATATGCCCCACAGTGCCAAATACTTATATGTCCCACAGTGCCAAATACATATATGCCCCACAGTGCCAGATATGCCACCAGTGCAGATACACATGTCCTTACAGTGCCAGATATGCCCCCAGTGCCAGATACACATGTCCCCACAGTGCCAGCTATGCCCCCAGTGCCAGATACACATGTCCCCACATTGCCAGCTATGCCCCCAGTGCCAGATACACATGTCCCCACAGTGCCAAATATGCCCCCACAGTGCCAGATATGCCCCCAGTGCAGATACACATGTCCCCACAGTGCCAGTTATGCATGTCCTTACAGTGCCAGCTATGCCCCCAGTGCCAGATATGCCCCCAGTGCAGATACACATGTCCCCACAGTGCCAGCTATGCCCCCCAGTGCCAGATACACATGTCCCCACAGTGCCAGATATGCCCCCAGTGCCAGCTATGCCCCCTGTGCCAGATACACATGTCCTTACAGTGCCAGCTATACCCCCAGTGCAGATACACATGTCCTTACAGTGCCTGCTATGCCCCCAGTGCCAGATACACATGTCCTTACAGTGCCCGGTATGCACCCACAGTGCCAGCTATACCCCCAGTGCAGATACACATGTCCTTACAGTGCCTGCTATGCCCCCAGTGCCAGATACACATGTCCTTACAGTGCCCGGTATGCCCCCACAGTGCCAGCTATGCCCCCAGTGCAGATACACATGTCCCCACAGTGGCTCCCTCCCCAAAGTGCTGCTCAGATACACATGTCCCCAAAGTGCCCCCTTCCCCCCCAAAAGTGCTGCTCACCATGCTGCTGCTGTGAGGGGAAGGGAGGAGAGCGCAGCACGCGCCTCTCCTGTTCCTCTGACTCCGGCGGCGGTGTCTATCTTCAATTCGGCGCCGGCCTGTGAGCCAATCAGAGCTCGCGGTCCGGCAGCCAATCAGGAGCCTTAGCTGCCGGACCGCAAGCTCTGATTGGCTCACGGGGCGGCGCCAAATTGAAGATAGACACCGCTGCCGTAGTCAGAGGGGCAGGAGAGGCGCGCGCTGCGCTCTTCTCCCTGCACACACCGGAGACCTTAGAAGTCTGTGTGTGCCAGGCTGTGTGTCGGGCAGCGGTGGCCGGGAGCGGATCGAGCCACATGCGGAGGATGAAAGAGCTGCATGCGGCTCGAGAGCAGCGGGTTGGCCACAGCTGCATTAGGTAATCTCAACCCTTTTTGAACCTTAGTTCTTTGTAAGGATATTCATATGCCTCATATGCCTATCCCAAGCATGTTTAAATTGCTCTACTCTCTTAGGGGGTAATTCAGACCTGATCGCTAGTGTGCGTTTTTTGCATCCCTGTGATCAGGTAGTCGCTGCCTACAGGGGGAGGGGGAGGTGTGCGATCGTATGTCCTGGAGAGCTGCACAAACAGAAGTTTGTGCAGTCTCTGCTAGAGATGAGCGCCTGAAATTTTTCGGGTTTTGTGTTTTGGTTTTGGGTTCGGTTCCGCGGCCGTGTTTTGGGTTCGAACGCGTTTTGGCAAAACCTCACCGAATTATTTTTGTCGGATTCGGGTGTGTTTTGGATTCGGGTGTTTTTTTCCAAAAACACTAAAAAACAGCTTAAATCATAGAATTTGGGGGTCATTTTGATCCCAAAGTATTATTAACCTCAAAAACCATAATTTACACTCATTTTCAGTCTATTCTGAATACCTCACACCTCACAATATTATTTTTAGTCCTAAAATTTGCACCGAGGTCGCTGTGTGAGTAAGATAAGCGACCCTAGTGGCCGACACAAACACCGGGCCCATCTAGGAGTGGCACTGCAGTGTCACGCAGGATGTCCCTTCCAAAAAACCCTCCCCAAACAGCACATGACGCAAAGAAAAAAAGAGGCGCAATGAGGTAGCTGTGTGAGTAAGATTAGCGACCCTAGTGGCCGACACAAACACCGGGCCCATCTAGGAGTGGCACTGCAGTGTCACGCAGGATGGCCCTTCCAAAAAACCCTCCCCAAACAGCACATGACGCAAAGAAAAAAAGAGGCGCAATGAGGTAGCTGACTGTGTGAGTAAGATTAGCGACCCTAGTGGCCGACACAAACACCGGGCCCATCTAGGAGTGGCACTGCAGTGTCACGCAGGATGGCCCTTCCAAAAAACCCTCCCCAAACAGCACATGACGCAAAGAAAAAAAGAGGCGCAATGAGGTAGCTGACTGTGTGAGTAAGATTAGCGACCCTAGTGGCCGACACAAACACCGGGCCCATCTAGGAGTGGCACTGCAGTGTCACGCAGGATGTCCCTTCCAAAAAACCCTCCCCAAACAGCACATGACGCAAAGAAAAAAAGAGGCGCAATGAGGTAGCTGTGTGAGTAAGATTAGCGACCCTAGTGGCCGACACAAACACCGGGCCCATCTAGGAGTGGCACTGCAGTGTCACGCAGGATGTCCCTTCCAAAAAACCCTCCCCAAACAGCACATGACGCAAAGAAAAAAAGAGGCGCAATGAGGTAGCTGACTGTGTGAGTAAGATTAGCGACCCTAGTGGCCGACACAAACACCGGGCCCATTTAGGAGTGGCACTGCAGTGTCACGCAGGATGTCCCTTCCAAAAAACCCTCCCCAATCAGCACATGATGCAAAGAAAAAGAAAAGAAAAAAGAGGTGCAAGATGGAATTATCCTTGGGCCCTCCCACCCACCCTTATGTTGTATAAACAAAACAGGACATGCACACTTTAACCAACCCATCATTTCAGTGACAGGGTCTGCCACACGACTGTGACTGATATGACGGGTTGGTTTGGACCCCCCCCCAAAAAAGAAGCAATTAATCTCTCCTTGCACAAACTGGCTCTACAGAGGCAAGATGTCCACCTCATCTTCACCCTCCGATATATCACCGTGTACATCCCCCTCCTCACAGATTATCAATTCGTCCCCACTGGAATCCACCATCTCAGCTCCCTGTGTACTTTGTGGAGGCAATTGCTGCTGGTCAATGTCTCCGCGGAGGAATTGATTATAATTCATTTTAATGAACATCATCTTCTCCACATTTTCTGGATGTAACCTCGTACGCCGATTGCTGACAAGGTGAGCGGCGGCACTAAACACTCTTTCGGAGTACACACTTGTGGGAGGGCAACTTAGGTAGAATAAAGCCAGTTTGTGCAAGGGCCTCCAAATTGCCTCTTTTTCCTGCCAGTATAAGTACGGACTGTGTGACGTGCCTACTTGGATGCGGTCACTCATATAATCCTCCACCATTCTATCAATGTTGAGAGAATCATATGCAGTGACAGTAGACGACATGTCCGTAATCGTTGTCAGGTCCTTCAGTCCGGACCAGATGTCAGCATCAGCAGTCGCTCCAGACTGCCCTGCATCACCGCCAGCGGGTGGGCTCGGAATTCTGAGCCTTTTCCTCGCACCCCCAGTTGCGGGAGAATGTGAAGGAGGAGATGTTGACAGGTCGCGTTCCGCTTGACTTGACAATTTTGTCACCAGCAGGTCTTTCAACCCCAGCAGACCTGTGTCTGCCGGAAAGAGAGATCCAAGGTAGGCTTTAAATCTAGGATCGAGCACGGTGGCCAAAATGTAGTGCTCTGATTTCAACAGATTGACCACCCGTGAATCCTTGTTAAGCGAATTAAGGGCTGCATCCACAAGTCCCACATGCCTAGCGGAATCGCTCCCTTTTAGCTCCTTCTTCAATGCCTCCAGCTTCTTCTGCAAAAGCCTGATGAGGGGAATGACCTGACTCAGGCTGGCAGTGTCTGAACTGACTTCACGTGTGGCAAGTTCAAAGGGCATCAGAACCTTGCACAACGTTGAAATCATTCTCCACTGCACTTGAGACAGGTGCATTCCATCTCCTATATCGTGCTCAATTGTATAGGCTTGAATGGCCTTTTGCTGCTCCTCCAACCTCTGAAGCATATAGAGGGTTGAATTCCACCTCGTTACCACTTCTTGCTTCAGATGATGGCAGGGCAGGTTCAGTAGTTTTTGGTGGTGCTCCAGTCTTCTGTACGTGGTGCCTGTACGCCGAAAGTGTCCCGCAATTTTTCTGGCCACCGACAGCATCTCTTGCACGCCCCTGTCGTTTTTTAAAAAATTCTGCACCACCAAATTCAAGGTATGTGCAAAACATGGGACGTGCTGGAATTTGCCCATATTTAATGCACACACAATATTGCTGGCGTTGTCCGATGCCACAAATCCACAGGAGAGTCCAATTGGGGTAAGCCATTCCGCGATGATCTTCCTCAGTTGCCGTAAGAGGTTTTCAGCTGTGTGCGTATTCTGGAAAGCGGTGATACAAAGCGTAGCCTGCCTAGGAAAGAGTTGGCGTTTGCGAGATGCTGCTACTGGTGCCGCCGCTGCTGTTCTTGCGGCGGGAGTCCATACATCTACCCAGTGGGCTGTCACAGTCATATAGTCCTGACCCTGCCCTGCTCCACTTGTCCACATGTCCGTGGTTAAGTGGACATTGGGTACAACTGCATTTTTTAGGAGACTGGTGAGTCTTTTTCTGACGTCCGTGTACATTCTCGGTATCGCCTGCCTAGAGAAGTGGAACCTAGATGGTATTTGGTAACGGGGGCACACTGCCTCAATAAATTGTCTAGTTCCCTGTGAACTAACGGCGGATACCGGACGCAAGTCTAACACCAACATAGTTGTCAAGGACTCAGTTATCCGCTTTGCAGTAGGATGACTGCTGTGATATTTCATCTTCCTCGCAAAGGACTGTTGAACAGTCAATTGCTTACTGGAAGTAGTACAAGTGGGCTTACGACTTCCCCTCTGGGATGACCATCGACTCCCAGCGGCAACAACAGCAGCGCCAGCAGCAGTAGGCGTTACACGCAAGGATGCATCGGAGGAATCCCAGGCAGGAGAGGACTCGTCAGACTTGCCAGTGACATGGCCTGCAGGACTATTGGCATTCCTGGGGAAGGAGGAAATTGACACTGAGGGAGTTGGTGGGGTGGTTTGCGTGAGCTTGGTTACAAGAGGAAGGGATTTACTGGTCAGTGGACTGCTTCCGCTGTCACCCAAAGTTTTTGAACTTGTCACTGACTTATTATGAATGCGCTGCAGGTGACGTATAAGGGAGGATGTTCCGAGGTGGTTAACGTCCTTACCCCTACTTATTACAGCTTGACAAAGGGAACACATGGCTTGACACCTGTTGTCCGCATTTCTGGTGAAATACCTCCACACCGAAGAGCTGATTTTTTTGGTATTTTCACCTGGCATGTCAACGGCCATATTCCTCCCACGGACAACAGGTGTCTCCCCGGGTGCCTGACTTAAACAAACCACCTCACCATCAGAATCCTCCTGGTCAATTTCCTCCCCAGCGCCAGCAACACCCATATCCTCCTCATCCTGGTGTACTTCAACACTGACATCTTCAATCTGACTATCAGGAACTGGACTGCGGGTGCTCCTTCCAGCACTTGCAGGGGGCGTGCAAATGGTGGAAGGCGCATGCTCTTCACGTCCAGTGTTGGGAAGGTCAGGCATCGCAACCGACACAATTGGACTCTCCTTGTGGATTTGGGATTTCAAAGAACGCACAGTTCTTTGCGGTGCTTTTGCCAGCTTGAGTCTTTTCAGTTTTCTAGCGAGAGGCTGAGTGCTTCCATCCTCATGTGAAGCTGAACCACTAGCCATGAACATAGGCCAGGGCCTCAGCCGTTCCTTGCCACTCCGTGTGGTAAATGGCATATTGGCAAGTTTACGCTTCTCCTCCGACAATTTTATTTTAGGTTTTGGAGTCCTTTTTTTACTGATATTTGGTGTTTTGGTTTTGACATGCTCTGTACTATGCCATTGGGCATCGGCCTTGGCAGACGACGTTGCTGGCATTTCATCGTCTCGGCCATGACTAGTGGCAGCAGCTTCAGCACGAGGTGGAAGTGGATCTTGATCTTTCCCTAATTTTGGAACCTCAACATTTTTGTTCTCCATATTTTAATAGGCACAACTAAAAGGCACCTCAGGTAAACAATGCAGATGGATGGATTGGATACTAGTATACAATTATGGACGGGCTGCCGAGTGCCGACACAGAGGTAGCCACAGCCGTGAACTACCGCACTGTACTGTGTCTGCTGCTAATATATAGACTGGTTGATAAAGAGATAGTATACTCGTAACTAGTATGTATGTATAAAGAAAGAAAAAAAAACCACGGTTAGGTCACTGGTATATACAATTATGGACGGGCTGCCGAGTGCCGACACAGAGGTAGCCACAGCCGTGAACTACCGCACTGTACTGTGTCTGCTGCTAATATATAGACTGGTTGATAAAGAGATAGTATACTCGTAACTAGTATGTATGTATAAAGAAAGAAAAAAAAACCACGGTTAGGTCACTGGTATATACAATTATGGACGGGCTGCCGAGTGCCGACACAGAGGTAGCCACAGCCGTGAACTACCGCACTGTACTGTGTCTGCTGCTAATATATAGACTGGTTGATAAAGAGATAGTATACTCGTAACTAGTATGTATGTATAAAGAAAGAAAAAAAAACCACGGTTAGGTCACTGGTATATACAATTATGGACGGGCTGCGGAGTGCCAACACAGAGGTAGCCACAGCCGTGAACTACCGCACTGTACTGTGTCTGCTGCTAATATATAGACTGGTTGATAAAGAGATAGTATACTCGTAACTAGTATGTATGTATAAAGAAAGAAAAAAAAACCACGGTTAGGTGGTATATACAATTATGGACGGGCTGCCGAGTGCCGACACAGAGGTAGCCACAGCCGTGAACTACCGCACTGTACACTGGTTGATAAAGAGATAGTAGTATACTCGTAACAACTAGTATGACGACGGTATAAAGAATGAAAAAAAAACCACGGTTAGGTGGTATATAATACAATTATGGTTGGACGGACTGCCTGCCGAGTGCCGACACAGAGGTAGCCACAGCCGTGAACTACCGCACTGTACACTGGTTGATAAAGAGATAGTAGTATACTCGTAACAACTAGTATGACGACGGTATAAAGAATGAAAAAAAAACCACGGTTAGGTGGTATATAATACAATTATGGTTGGACGGACTGCCTGCCGAGTGCCGACACAGAGGTAGCCACAGCCGTGAACTACCGCACTGTACACTGGTTGATAAAGAGATAGTAGTATACTCGTAACAACTAGTATGACGACGGTATAAAGAACGAAAAAAAAACCACGGTTAGGTGGTATATATTATAATACAATTATGGATGGACGGACTGCCTGCCGAGTTCCGACACAGAGGTAGCCACAGCCGTGAACTACCGCACTGTACACTGGTTGATAAAGAGATAGTAGTATACTCGTAACAACTAGTATGACGACGGTATAAAGAACGAAAAAAAAACCACGGTTAGGTGGTATATATTATAATACAATTATGGATGGACGGACTGCCTGCCGAGTTCCGACACAGAGGTAGCCACAGCCGTGAACTACCGCACTGTACACTGGTTGATAAAGAGATAGTAGTATACTCGTAACAACTAGTATGACTATGACGACGGTATAAAGAAAGAAAAAAAAAACCACGGTTAGGTGGTATATAATACAATTATGGATGGACGGACTGCCTGCCGAGTGCCGACACAGAGGTAGCCACAGCCGTGAACTACCGCACTGTACTGTGTCTGCTGCTAATATAGACTGGTTGATAAAGAGATAGTATACAATACTACTAATATACTGGTGGTCAGGCACTGGTCACCACTAGTCACACTGGCAGTGGCACTCCTGCAGCAAAAGTGTGCACTGTTTAATTTTAATATAATATTATTTATCATGTACTCCTGGCTCCTGCTATAACAACCTGCAGTGCTCCCCAGTCTCCCCCACAATTATAAGCTTTATATACAATACATTGATGTGCAGCACACTGGGCTGAGCAGTGCACACAGACTGAGTCACTGTGTGACTGTGTATCGTTTTTTTCAGGCAGAGAACGGATATATTAAATAAAACAAACAACTGCACTGTCTCTGGTGGTCACTGGTCACTGTGGTCGTCAGTCACTAAACTCTGTCTGCACTCTGCACTCTCTTCTAATCTACAGTATCACAGCAATCTCTCTCTCTCTCTCTCTTCTAAATCTAATCTAAATGGAGAGGACGCCAGCCACGTCCTCTCCCTATCAATCTCAATGCACGTGTGAAAATGGCGGCGTCGCGCGGCTCCTTATATAGAATCCGAGTCTCGCGATAGAATCCGAGCCTCGCGAGAATCCGACAGCGTCATGATGACGTTCGGGCGCGCTCGGGTTAACCGAGCAAGGCGGGAAGATCCGAGTCGCTCGGACCCGTGAAAAAAAAAGTGAAGTTCGTGCGGGTTCGGATTCAAAGAAACCGAACCCGCTCATCTCTAGTCTCTGCACAGCCCAGGACTTACTCAGCAGCTGCAATGATCTGGACCGGAGATGACATCACGATTCCTTACACAAAACGCCGGGTCCCTCCTGCGTTTTTCCAGACACTCTCTGAAAACGGTCAGTTGCCACCCACAAACGCCCTCTTCCTGTCAATCTTCTTGCGATCGTCGGTGCGATCGGATTTTTCGCACCATCCCGTCGCTTCCCGCCGCTCCCCGTTGCTGCGGACTGTCACGTCTGTGTGACAAAAACGCACAGCAGCGATCAGGTCTGAATTAGCCCCTTAGACTCTACCACATCTGATTGGAAGCTATTCCATATATCCGCTACCCTTTCTGTGAAGTAATTTTTCCTAAATGGGCCCTACTCACTGGCCGAGGTGCCCGACGGCCGATACGGCCGACGAGCGACCCGGCGGCGGGGGGGGGCAGTGACGGGGGGAGTGATGCTTCTTCACTCCCCCCGTCACCCGGCTCCATAGACGTGCAGGCAAATATGGACGAGATCGTCCATATTGGCCTGCATGCACAGCCGACAGGAGACCAGCAATGAACGAGCGCGGGGACGCGCATCGTTCATCGCTTAAGTCTCCACACTGAAAGATATGAACGAGATCTCGTTCATTTATGAACGAGATCGTTCATATCTTTCAAAATATCGGCCAGTGTGTAGGGCCCATAAGTTTCCCCTGAACCTCCCCCCCTCCAGTCTTAGTGTATGTCCTTGAGTTCTAATACTTCTCTTCCTTTGAAGAATATTTCCCTCCTGAACTTTGTTAAGACACCTGGTATATTTGAAAACTTCTACCATGTTCCCCCTTTCTCTTCTCTGCTCTAAACTATACATGTTAAGATCTTTTAGTCTTTCTGGGTAAAATAATCCACAGATTACACTCTGGTAATTATAATTGTGTTACCAACACAACATACAATAGGGGTGTGGTATATTTTCTGCGCATTCACAAAATCAGCATGTTTTCTAAAAATCTTATAGAGAAATTATTCCAAACTAGGTGGGTCCTATGAACTCTGTATTTCCCTCTACATACAGAGGAAACAGGAGCCATGCTCAGTACAGACCATGTGACGTGATATGGATGACATCACAAAGGCTCTGACAGTAGGGCTCTGTGATGCGGTAAGATTCTATAGAGTCACTGCTGATGCAGGTGCTCAGTCTTCTTGACACTGGTCAGTGTTAAGGTGGGTACACACTATTAGATATATCTGCAGATCAATTGATCTGCAGATATATCTATGTACGGATCGGGCAGTGTGCTGTGCATACACACAGCCCGATCCGTCGGGGGACTGACGTCATGAACTGGGCGGGCGGGTGCTCGCGCCCGCCCAGGTCACCTGTCAATCACCGCCGGCCGCGGCAGCATGTGTACGGGCGGTCGGACGACCGCCCCGTACACACACAGCGGCGCGCCAATATATCGTTAGATATATTGGCTGTCGGCTGTGCTGCGCGGCCGACGCGATACGTCTGTGAACGACGGAGTTCACAGACGTATCGCCCGTACACACTGGCCGACGGTCCCGCGATGTATCGGCCGTTCAAGAGAACGGCCGATGCATCGACCAGTGTGTACGGGCCTTAAATTGTATTGGTAACACAATTACAATTACCAGAGCGTAATCTGTGGATTATTTTCCCTAATTTCTTCCACGGAAATTTTTTTTCTTATTGTATTTATACCATCTATAACTGGCTTCCTGCTCTTCAGGATCCAATATATTTGTATTTTTTTAAATATCAGGATTTGGGCCACGCAGCCTCTGCTCATCACCCGCCATTGCTGCTGTGCTATATAAGGTATGTAGTAGATGGGTTGTGATGGGAAGAACGGTTATAGCAATAGACTGAGGAAATCTCAGGAGCCTAGAGCAGTATTACCGGGCCCCATAGGTACACTTGCTTAAGGGCCCGGCAATGACTTTTCTGCTCCTGTCTTCTAATACAACAAATCAGAAGGAGATTTTTCAGACATCTGTAGAAGTTATACATGTTCACATTTTATTATTACTTATTTCCCATGGGTTATTGGCAGACATTTGTGTTGTACACAGATCGGTCTCACACAACAGTCTTCACTTCTGCAGAAGCCTGATGCATCTGCCTGTCTAATATCCATACTACTCAGGGAACAAGATTTATTCATACTGGGGAGACATATGTACAGTAGGGGTGTGGTATATTTTCTGCACATTCACAATATCGCCATTCATTTTGTCGACATGAGAATGTCGAAATTGAACATGTCGACATGCTCATAATGTTGACATAGGCCCTTATTCATGTTTGTTAGCAAACCGAAAAAGCACACTAATGGGCAAAACCATGTTGCACTGCAGGTGGGGCAGATGTAACATGTGCAGAGAGATTTACATTTGGGTTGGTTATATATAACTGAAATCTAAATTGCAGTGTACCAATAAAGCAGCCAGTATTTACCCTGCACAGAAACAATATAACCCACCCAAATCTAACTCTCTCTGCACATTATAACTGCCACACCTGCAGTGCACATGGTTTTGCCCAACTGCTAACAAATTTGCTGCTGCGATCAGATCTGAATTAGGCCCATGGTCTGGTGACAGCATTATTTGTCTTGCACTATACCTGTGTATCCACTCCACTATGTAACCACTAAAGCTTGCGCTCACTCCACTATTTAACCTTGTGATAAACACAGTTATGGATTTCTCACTAGGCACGTGAGGCATGTGCCTAGGTCGCCATTTGTTTAGGGTGGCACAGCACATAGCAGCGTATTCTGGGCTAAGGGGAAGAGCTGCAGCTGCTGTTGCTAGGTAAAGGGGAGGTGGGAAAGACCTGGTCCTAGCTAAGTAGTACCTGTCCTTTCCCTCTCGGCGCCACTGTGTGTAGTGTGTGTATGTGCAGTGTGTGTGTCTATGTATGTATGTATGTATGTGTTCAGTGTGTGCACAGTGTGTGTGTGTGTGTGTGTGTGTGTGTGTGTGTGTGTGTGTGTGTGTGTGTGTGTGTGTGTGTATGTGTACAGTGTTTGTGTGTGCAGTGTGAGCAGTATGGGGACAGTGTGTGGAGTGAGGGGTGAGGGGGCAGTGAGCTGTGATGGGAGCAATGGGAGTAGTAGGGGGGCAGAGAGGGGTGGGGGAGCAGTTATGTGGGCAGTGTGGTGTGATGGGGTAGTGAGCTGGGGAAGGGGGGACCAGTATAAGGTGTGAGGGGGAAAATGTGATCTGTGGGTGGCAGTGATGTGTGAGGAGAGCAGTGTGAGTGGTGGAAGGGGCAGAGGGCAGTGAGATACTGTATGGAGGGAACTGGAGGGAGCTACTGTATGAAAGGACTAAAGAGAAGGCTATGGGAAGATATGGAGGGAGGTAACAATAAGAGACGTATATTATTGTTTTATTATTCGGAGGGGGCAATAATGTTGTGTCTAGGGGCAGGGGCGATGCTAGGGTGTTTGGCGCCCCCTGCATCTATAAATGTACACCTTCCCATACTTTACAAAGGGACAGCGCCCATAATGCCCCCTTTAGCAGTGATGCTTATACACATAATGCTCCCTGTAGTAGTGACACTTACACACTTAACACCCAAGGACGTGCGGTGAGTAAATGGCTCAGGAGGCACTAGCTAGTACCAGAGCCAAATTTACATGCAATATATGAGCCAAAAGGGTACATCTGGGCACTATACACAGGTACTGTAGTATAAACTCCTGCAAATTTGGTGAGTTTTGATCAGATTGTGCGGAAAAGACACTGCCTCATCTGCCGTAGACTTTTTACTCCAAAGTTTTGGCTATTAAAATGATTAGAATAATGCAAAGAAGATATTCCAAACAAATTTGTTGTATTTTTCAAGTACTTTATACAGTCAAACCTCTGGCACAAACGTTAGTATGACAGGAAAGGCTCTGCCTCACCCCACCGCACTTCACAGGTAACACCCCCTGGAGTAGTGATACTTACACACGTAATGCTCCCTGTAGTAGTGACGCTTAAACACGTAACGCCCCCTGTACCAGTGCCGCTTACACACATAACGCCCACTTTAGTAGTGATGCTTACACACGTAACACCCCCTGTACCACTGACGCTTACACACATAATGCCACCTGTACCAATAATGCTTACACAAGTAACGCCCCGTGTAGCAGTGCCGCTTACACAAGTAACGCACCCTGTAGCAATGACGCTTACACATGTAATGCCCCCTGTAGAAGTGACGCTTACACACGTAACACCCCCTGTACCACTGACGCTTACACACATAATGCCACCTGTACCAATAATGCTTACACAAGTAACGCCCCGTGTAGCAGTGCCGCTTACACAAGTAACGCACCCTGTAGCAATGACGCTTACACATGTAACGCCCCCTGTAGAAGTGACGCTTACACACGTAACGCCCCCTGTAGAAGTGTCACTTACACAAGTAACGCCCCCTGTAGCAGTGATGCCTACACACATAATGCCCCCTGTAGCAGTGACGCTTACACACGTAACACCCCTGTAGCAGTGATGCTTACACACATAACGCCCCCTGTAGCAGTGATGCTTACACACCCCCGCCCCTGCTGCTGCTGCGCCCCCCGCTGCTATGGCAACCGACCCGGTATATTGCCGGGTCGGAAAGCCAGCAAAGGAGCGCAAATGGTAAGGACACGTTTCTCTTACCGGGTGGGATCCGGCATTTGCGATCTGAAAGCAGCACTAGTGTGCCTTGAGGACCGAGGTTGGGAAACACTGGTGTACATAATCTTACACCTGTTACTAGGCCAAATGTTAATGTGTCAGGGAAGCACTATTAGCCATCCTGCCACTGGAAATCTATCATCAAGTGACAAGGGTGGTGGGGCGGGCTTTTGGAGTTACTGTGCAGGGCCGTGGAGGAGGTGGAACTAGTTACACCTACCGTTACAGGTCCCCTCCCACACACACTTTAACCCCTGGAGGCAACAGGGATGAGCTGCCGTGAGCAGAGGGACAGTAATAAAATGGAGAGAGAAAAAGTACCAGCCAATCAGCTCCTAACTGCCATGTCACAGGTTGTGGGCCAGATGCATCATCGCTTGGAAAGTGATAAAATGGAGAGAGAAAAAGTACCGGTCAATCAGCTCCTGACTCCTAACTACTTAGTACATCTGCCCCAGAGAAAGAAAGAATCAGATAAAGGAAATAGGAAACAGCACAACTGAGAAGGAGGAAAAAATAAAAATACTGTAGAAAAGAATGGCCTGATGGAAAGACAGGCAGAGAAAGGACACAGAGAAAGGCTATCTAGAAGGTGGAACAAGTTGTCTATTAGACAGGGCAGTCTGGACACTCTTACATACACCTGTATGCCCTAGATGATATAGGGGTATATTCAATTCCTGTCGGAAACTATCGTCTTGTCGGAAAGATATCAGTTTCCGACTGTTTTAGGCGGAAGGCGTTCCGACCTATTCAATAGGTTGTTTTTTCTCCGACAAGTCGGGAATTTCTGACTTGTCGGAAACCACATGGATTGTCGGAATCTGCGTATTTTGTCAGAAGCATGGCCAAACTCGACAGGTTTTAGCCTTGCTTCCGACAATGTCAATCCGACTTTAAAAAAAGTCGGGTTGCCATTGTCGGAACGGGCAAAACCTGTCGAGTTTGCCCGAGTAGTCCAGAGTCTCTCAGCTACTGCACATTAGCATGTTTCCTGCTTACCACCTGCGGCAACACCGGCGGACACAGGTGTGAGCAAGCACTGCCAGCCAGGCATCATCACCATGCCACTCCACTCCTTGGAGTACGCCCAGGACTACAACTCCCATACTCCCTCGTATCACTACCAGCCAATAAGAGTTGTCTGTTAAGACCCTCCTCCATCCGCTGTTAACCAATGGCGTTGTGTGCTGTGTGATTGGCAGCTACAGTGGACAGCCAGGGGCCGACTGCAGCATTTGGGCAGCACGACAAGGCTTGCAGACAGCGCGCTTCGATCTGACAGGTAATCGGCCTACTGCTCCTTTTCTTGTGCAGGCTGCATAGGGGCAGCAGTATCCGGCGCCTGTATGCTGTCACCTGGAGGCCTGCCTTACCCTCTGCAGCCTGGGGCTCCTGCTGTAGGGATACACAGTGTATAGGTATGGGGCAGTAGGGGTTTGTAACAAACCAGGGGTTCTATGTAATAGTGGATGGAGGTAAAATTGTCGAGAACGGACAAATCCTGTTGGATTTGGCCGCTCATTGAAGGCTGATCTGTCGGATCCATCCGTCGGAAAGGATCCGTCAGGAAATGAATACACCACATAGGTGACATAGCACGGTCAGACAATGCTTAGATATGAGGTAGGATGCAGTCATCATCCAACTTCATTTACAGCCTTGTCCCAAACCACATTCAATGGGGCCCTATCAGAAATCTATTTTCCTCATACAAGTGACTTGTGGCCATTTTAGCTCTAGAACTGTCTATTTGCTACAATTATTGCAGTATGTGTAAACATGTTAAATGATTAGGAAAGGTATTGGAACAGTATAGCACATTTACTATTAACCAACATCTGTCCTTTTTAGATGGCAACTGAAACCTGCAGGCACAAACTTTTGTACTTGGGCTGTAGTATGGTATGCCGGCAGCCGGGCTCCCGGCGACCAGCATACCGGCGCCGGGAGCCCGACTGTCGGCATACCGACAGCGTGGTGAGACGAGCGCAAATGAGCCCCTTGCGGGTTCGCTGCGGGCACGGTGACGCGCTATGCGCACCACGCTATTTATTCTCCCTCCAGGGGGGTCGTGGACCCCCACAAGGGAGAATATGTGTTGGTATGCCGGGTGTCGGGATTCCGGCGCCGGTATACTCACTGTGCGCCGGGATCCCGACATTCGGCAACCAGAAGACCACCCCTTGGGCTGGCACCTACAGTAAGTTATAGAGAGAAAGTAAAAGTGGCGGAAGAAGCATTAAGTAATTGTTTTAGTTCTGCTCCTATTGACAGCGCTTTCTATTTCCTTCACTAAATATAAAACAAAAGTTGTAAAAATCCCTTGAAAGAATTGAGATGTGTTGACTGTCTAATTACCTTTGCTGTGCCGATAAGTGCTAGATATTGTTCTCTGCTATCAGCCATTTTCTCCAAATTAAACTAAATGAGGGTGCAAGCATTGCCCCCTGACAATTTTAATTTATATCAAACATCTCTCATCCTGATAAGCTTCATCTCACACATATTTGTGAATGTTAGTACGTGGTAGCTCCATTATATCAGATATTCGATTTTACATTTAGTTGCCCTTCACCGTAAAAAAAAAAAAAAAAAAGAGAGAGAGATATAAACATTAAACAAACCAGTTTTGACAAAACACTTTTATAGAAGCCCAGATCCATTAAGACCAGGAAAGAACAAACCTATTCGGTAGTTCTTGTATGGTATGTAATATGTGGAATGCGCTGTGTCTTGACAGCAGGATACAATTACACTTGAAGTGAGAGAGCCTCAGGCATTGCTGGAGGCTCTCTTTGTGCAATGGGTATTGTGAGCTCAGACAGCCCTAGGCTAAGCCTGGAGGGATGTGAACGTTCCATCTTTACTGGCAAAGGGACACACTTTGTTATATATAATAATTATATTGTTATGGTAAATGGTTTAGTGTGACAGATCAAAAAGACAGGTTATATCCAGTAGCAGATTGCGGCCTACCAGTCACTGGATTTTTTTAAAACATCAGAAACAGAGAGAACGCATACCGCCTGCTTTCCCTGTGTTGTGATGTACCAATGCATGTTATTTTATTACAGGCAAAATTACTATGTTTGTACCCTAAGTTGCTCTCGAGGTTTTAGGGTGCAAAAATTAGAATTTCTCACTATTCTGTGAGTTTCAAGAAAATTGGTTCTGTTAACAACATGCAAGGCCAATAGTTTGCTGTTCTGCTGCTGAATACCTCGCCTTTATTGGCAGAACGTATACAGATGGAGCCACGCTAATCGTGGCTCCATCTGTGTCTGGGTTCGCCCCGCCAAGGCGCGCCTACTGCCGCATCTGGGGCATGTGCGCGCGTCCGTGACGCGCACGTGCCTCATTTACTTGAACGGGAGTGTCTCAGTGTGCTCCCGGCATGACTAGGCGGACGGATCGCCAGGAGCGCTCGTGTGCAACGGAGCCGCCGCAGATGAGCACATGTTGATATAGGTGTGTATAGATATAGATGTTGAGATAGGTGTGTGTAGGTATAGATGTTTAGATAGGTGTGTCTAGGTACAGAGTCCATACAATGAATAACTTAACCAGGTTTTGGTTTATTAACCAGGCAGAACAGAATGCAGGGCAGAGTTGGACTGGCCCACAGGGCTACAGGGGAAACTAGACTGTGCACTTGAATTGTACATAATACATGTTACCTTATACTGCACAAGACTATGGTGTATTACTCTGGTACATTATCATGCATGCTGTGAATGCCAAATTGTTTCCTCACAAATATTTAAAATGCCCGCTCTAATATATATTGTAAATGCCTGCACTTCTTATTACCATGTGCCATGAATGTGCACTATACATAGCAAAACATTGCATCCCATAAGAGAAAAACAATACACCCACACATTATCTGAGTTCCAAAGCTCATTGATGTATATATTTGTTATTAAAAGGATATGGATTCAATATATTACAAAGTACAGTATACCTATAGTTACATGGTTACACTCACATAGTAAGCAGTTAAAACATAAAGTCACATACAGTTACATACAGTTACAGTTACATGCCAGCATACAATACCATTATCCTTAAGTTATATAAATTCTTCTTTCCATATCACTCTCTCTCTCTCTCTGTAAAGTAATGCTGGGACTCCATCTTTCTCTGAGACCAAAACAGGAACTGCTCTCCTGTGTGGTCAGCAGTGTGTTAACTAGTTTCTGGGGGAGGGGACTCATGATGAGTCACTAGTCTCTTTGTATATGCTAATCAGGTTCAGCCTTGAAGACATCCAAAGGGCTGGTCTGAGTTTCCTGTCCACTACCTGTTTGGAATATGTATTGTTCTAATAAAAGTGATTTTAGCTTTTATACATTTAATCATAATTATCCGCTGCAATGTCCCACAACTTCACAACAAGCATCAAATGAATCTACACATCAATCTGGTTGCTTCAATAGTAAACATGACCGGTCTATCTGGTTTCGTTCAAATAATACACATACATGACATTACTTCATTATATATAATTTTAAATCATCATGATGTCTGGCGCTTGATATTGTTATAATTATGTACTGTATGAAATAAGTGTCGAATCCATCTCTGTGGCATGTCCGTGTAAATGCGTGTGTTACCATATATTGCTGTGCTCGCTGCGCGTATTTGTATGTATAGCGACTCATAATGTGTGTAGTTTGTATGTTCTCTTTATGTAATATTTTTTACTTCGACAGTCCACCCTTTGGCAGTAAACAATAACTGCCATCAATTATTAACATAAGAAAAAATATTTCATAACATAATCGGTGACCTAGACACAAGTATGTATGCATTTCGCAAATCAGACACTTGACTATATTTGGGGAAGACAGGGAGGAGGACGAGACATCCTGTATATGCACTCGGCGGTCACAGGACCACTGGTTGGGTGTGGGACAACATTCAACCTATAGAGTATGCTGGGACAGTGCTTTGGCCTATAATGTCTGATTTGCGACGAACATTTCACACATACATGTACCTACGTCTTTTTACACTGATGTTTGGATTCGATTGAGGTTCTGCTGGGTAGATGAAGAAGACACAAACAAATCATGACTATGACATATAAAATTTTCATGATCTATATATTCCTATCATTTTCTGAACATTGTTTCCATTTCTGGAACGTATGCTAGGTCTGTTTAATCATTGAACAAGGGTTATAAGTAGTGTTCTTCCTAAATAACATAAACCTTCAGAGTTCGGGGAGAGACACTCATAAACCTTTCTTCCACATATATTAATGAGCTCTTTATCTGCAATGTGTGAATAGCCATTGCCTGATTGTTCCTGATTACCTCTGAACTCCATAACTACTAGAACTTTGATTTTTCTCTGACTTTAACAAACTGATCGGCTAATCCTGTGATCCTATAAGGAAATCACTCCTTCCCACAGAACCAGTTCCAGTCCCACACTCGACTCCTCATAAAAAAACCTCGTAAAAATAGAATATCCTGAAAGAAAATGTTTGTCAGCGGGAAAGAGAGAAAAGAGAAATAGAACAAAACAACTCTTGTTCATAACAAATCAATTACAATGACTGGTCTTTCTGCAGTCCTTTAGTACGCTCAGGTAGTGTTCAACAGTGCCGCCTCTCAGTCTTCACGGAACAGAGTCTCTGGTGATACTTTTGCGATCTCTTTGCCTTGCTCTTTGAACACACAGTTCACTTGGAACACACAGTTCACTTTGCTCTCCACCTTGCTCTTTGAACACACAGTTCACTTGGAACACACAGTTCACTTCGAACACACAAACTCGATAAATGTGAGCAATAAACTACTTTGTCACGAGTTCTCTCCGGGTCAGCGACCTTCTTGCAGTGGAACGAGTGGACCCAAGTCTCTCTTTCGGCAACCTTTAGTGCTGTCAAAAAAACTTGGTATGGTCCTTCCCACCTGTCTATTAGGCAACCTGAGCGTAAGAACAATCACACAGTCTCTTGATTCACAATCAAGACAGTTAGTATTTGGCATACCAGCAATCAACAGTTTCAAGTTCTTTTGCCAAGTTCTCAAATGCTGGCTCATCTCAATAAGGTACTGTACTGTCACCTCATTGGTGTATTTCTGATCATTGTGCGGATCAATCATGACATGAGGTTGTCTTCCAAAAACAACCAAAAAACACAAATACCAAAACAAAAACAAATTTCGAAGAGGGTGATTCGTTAAGTGAAGATCTGGGAGTGGTTCTGAAGCTACACATTACTAGTGGCAGTATCTATGATCACAATAGTACAATTTCAAGCTTTGCTCCTACTTCTAGGGGTACCATTATCTACACACAAATTTCTGTGCAATTTTTCTTTGCGGTAACCACAGCAGCATCCGTGGCGGCAGGAAATGCCTCTACCCAGTTTGAGAAAACATCAATGCACACCAATAACAATCATTCCTAAAGGGTGTTAACTGTACGAAGTCGACTTGTATTTCCTGAAAAGATCCGTCTGCAGGAGGGATATGGGATGGCTCTGTTGGTATTGCTTTACCAATATTCTTCCTCAAGCAAGCAAGACAGGTTATTGCTCTCTTACCTGCATGAGAATAGAATCCTGGCACACACCAGTAGGCTCTCATCAGCCTGCACCTACCCTCTTTGCCTAGATGAGTCAGACCATATGCCACCTCAGCTAGACTTGGAAAGTATGCTCTGGGGGCTACTGGCTTACCGTGTCCACCTGCCCACAGTCCTGAGGACTCCTGGCCATACCCCTTTGTTCTCCAGACTGCCTTTTCCTGTAGGGAACACACATTTTTGTATCTTAATTTACTATCGTGTGTTTGCAATGTAGAGTACCATGAGCATAACTCAAAAAAAAAAAAAGAAGAAGAAGAAAATGAAAAAGAAAATGTCAGGTTTGCCATTCACCAACAGGCATATCAGTGTCTATACAAAATTTCCCTTCACCAGTATTCCCATTCTCCACCCTTTGTGCATGACAAGGCACACTGCAGTAATACTGGTGTCATCATGCTGTTGAGATATACTGGGTTCGGGCAGAACTCTGAAGGACCTAGGCATGTGGAGTTTGAACTGTACTTGGGTCCATGTATTGTACCACCCTGTGTGAACACAAAAGATGAAGAGGAAACTGTAGAGAAACAGAATAGAGGTTGGTGACCGATGAGTTTGTAGAGGTGAAGAAGATTTTATAAAAATTTGACAACTGGATTGGGCACTACAGGGAAGTGATTCTCTACTTGGTCTATACCCCTTAAAAAAAATTATGTGTTTGTCGTATCACTATTGGGACTATCCCAGCCATCAATCCAGTGTCCTGTCCATCCTAAATTCATAGGGAACTCAGTATCTGTGAGATAATTTCCTCTACTTGTGATGGACATGCATCTAGAACAGTAGAATGCGACATTAGTCTTCGAGTTTTGTAAAAGGGTAATGTTGCATTTATTTTGTTCTTCCCATTAGCCGAATCTATGTTTTCTATATGGCTTATGATTCCTTACTATATGTCCCTTGGTCCCGTCTATGTGTTTAATAATGTGGCTTGTGTTTTCTGTCTAGGGGATCTATATTGACTATGTGTCCTACTACTCCTACAATCTCTGGCAAAATGCCCTTCCTTCCTACAAGTGTAACATATTATTGACCATTAGGGATCTGGGGTTTGGACTGTTTGTGCCAGTATACTTACCGACCTCAACCTCTCCACCTGTTGTTCTCTGCGCCTAGCACTATTCTTGTGATGTTTAATAGCACACTATCTAAGATTAGCTACTGTGACCCCTTTCCAATTTTGAAAGGAAGTCTGCACCCTGACACTCAATGCCTTATTGAGCCCGTCCATTTGCACAGAGACAGCCATCTCCCATTTGCCGAATTAGTGTTTACCAGTGGTCTTATCCAGATGGAGAGTTTTCTATTACTGCAAGAGACAAAAACAAAAAAAAGGTTTAACAAGCTTCTAGGTCATGCTAAGTATTTCATTCAATCCTTCTCATCCCGTATTAAGGGTCTGTACATGGTCCAACAAACATTTCTAAGCTCATCTTTACTAGGGGCATTACTAGGAATGAATACTTCTTATATGGTAACTGAAAGAAATACCCTGGGGTTACCTTGTCTCTGTCCGCTTTCCTACTGGCAAATACTAATGTGCGGACAGATTTTTCTCCATTTCCGACGTTACTTTCTTGATTTTTTTTTTTTATATATATATATATATATGTACACGAATGATACCATACTTACCTGTTCCACTGGTCTCAGCCACTTCCCCCACAGGCTACTGCTCTTCTTTTACCGGTTGGATACTCCTCTGGGTGCATGAGAAATGGCTGAAAACGATCAGGTCACCTTCTCCTCCTAAATAAAACTTCAACATTCATTTGTACATATATAGGTTACAGTCATATTTTTCATATTTTTTATTATTTTCTATATTTATATATTTATGTGTAGTTATTCTGCTTAGATATTGATGTTAGACTGTAGTGTATGAACTGTTAACTGTTTTCACCTTTTTACATCAGCTAGACATTGTTAGTAAAGGTGTTGGAACCTCAGCAGGGTGTCTGTGTGTTTCTAGCTAGTACAAAGGGTTTCTGTGTATTTCAAATCACTCAAACAGCTTGCTTATATATCCAGGTTAACCAGTTGTATATCATTACAGTGTTACAATTCTAAGGTTTACAGTGTAAGCATATTCTGTGTTTAAAGTTTATAAAAGTACTGTCTGTGTGTGCGCTCGCAGTGTGTATTCCATACACCCAGCGCAGTGTGTGTACGTTACTTGCGTACCACGTGTGAGGCCTTCATACGCAAATAGCGTATGAAGTGCGTAGCACGTGCACGAGGTTTAGCGGCCACTACGGCTACACGGTATTAGTATATAGCTAATGTTAAAAGGTAGATATTTGACTCTATTAATTGCTCTTCTTTTACCGGTTGGATACTCCTCTGGGTGCATGAGAAATGGCTGAAAACGATCAGGTCACCTTCTCCTCCTAAATAAAACTTCAACATTCATTTGTACATATATAGGTTACAGCCATATTTTTCATATTTTTTATTATTTTCTATAGTTTGTATGCTGGCCGTAACTGCTTCCACATCTACATATGGCGGTGTACTTGCATTCTCTTTTTTTTTTTCTTCCTACTTATTTATTGCTGCTACAAGTTCAAACAGTTCTTATATTTCCATTCTTGTCTTATATGACTTTGGTTAGACATACCACGTGCAATACCTTAGGATCAAACTCACCAACCCCTCTTGCTGCCATAGGTTTAAACACTTTGTATGTCTGACCCTTTGTTTTCGGGATTTCATCAGACATATTCTTATCCTTAAGTTCTGCAATACCTCTGGTTCAAAGCTGCTCACCTTAGGGAATGGTACCCTATCTTTGTCAGTCATACGTTCTCATTCAGACAAAAAGTCTTCAGCGTGTGGACCATATTTCCCACACATAATACTTTTTCCTTTAAACTTCGCTGACCCCCTGGGCCGCGGCTCTTCAACCTGAACCCTGGTTAAACGTCCCTTACTTGAGCAACTGGCTCCCATAATTGTGGGCCTTTTCCCATAAACACCAAAATACTCAATATAAGGTGACGGTGAAAGTTCTCCAAGCACTCTTCACCCGCTCACGCCAACGTTGGCCAGTACTACCATACACTGTCGATAGTTAAGGCAGTGTACCCAACTTAGGGCTCCTATCAGACCTTACAACACCGTAATTTCTTTCGGTGGAAGTTCTGTTTGGAATATTTTCCTGAGAGAGGCAGCGAAAAATTCCTTTTCGGTATGTTTCAACTGGAATTGTTTGTAGGGTGAAAAACAGAGAAATTAGATAACTATCCTTCACCCTTTCCAGTGAAGCACACCAGGGAGATTTCCCGACGTTGTCAAAGAAAAAACCCTTTTATCTATGCAATCACGTCTGCGTATGCTCTCCCACAGCGCATTTGACACAATGGTATCACGTTGTGCAGTGCAGAACACACGGACATGCGATGCAATAGCACAGCCTATAGATACTAGTTATCTATATGCCCTACGATTGCTGTAGACCACCTAGCCTAGATCACTCCAGACCACTTCAGCACTTAGTTGTATGGGATCACTAAGACCACTTCAGACCACATCAGTTCTAATCATGCAAGGTAGCGAACCCTACGCCGCCGGGCCTCTACTAACCCGGTGTTACCACTTCAGACCACTTTAGTTCTGGGTTCAGTTCCACTCTGTCCGCTTTCACTCACACAAATACACTTTGGTTTTTGTTTTGTTTTTTTCTGTACAGAAATTTTCAATTCATTCAGATAGGCAGCTTTACCCCAGAGGCAATACAGTTTTTAAACTAAATTTAGAGTAACCTGCTTTTGAAATCTGATAGTTATGTGCTATTGTATTAAATGTCTACTATCCCACCTTTGAACTAAACGACACTATTGTGTAATTTGTACTTAGCGCCCAACTCTTACACACTTTGCGTACACACGCGACCGTGCGTGTCTCTTACCCTGTGTGCGCAGTCCTGTACTTTGTCCGAGACACGTGTACAAAACCCTGCGTCCGCAATAAAACAAATCACACAGCTTCTATAAATGTGAGCAATACTAACTATAATCGCTCACTTAACACAACACGCAGTTTTTTCTGTATAAACCTTTACAACCAGGCCAGACTGCGTTTGTGCTTTACACTTACTTCCTTAAACATTTATTTTAGTTTTAACTATATAGCAACAAATGTATCCTATTTCACACAGATCTGTAATGACTCTAGCAATGTCAGGTTCGGTCTGGTTTGTGTCCCCGGAGGGGGCGCTAGTGGGTCAGTGGAGGTAGGATGGAAGAAGTGAGGATACTGGATTGGATTCCTGCGCATGTGCGCAATGTTGTTTATTAAGGAGAAAGATAAAACAATATGGCAGCAGGAATACTTGGAGAAATAAACAATAATAAATGCAATGGGTATGATGCAGCGTGGAAGCTGAGAGTCTATGCAAAACAGTGAGAGTCTATGGCAATACAGTGAGAGTCTATGGCAATATGCTGGTATGGGAACCAGAGATGATAAACACGTGGAGCCAGCAGAGGTGATGATAATGGTAGCAAACCTGGTAGCAGATGCAGAAGACTTGATGCAGGGTTCACAGTGCTATTGGAAAGCACAGGCAGCTTGCAAGCTGATTCACAGGTGAGGTGATGAGCTGCACCTGGAGATGGAGTCTCTACAGCTGAGGCTGAAGCACACTGTGTTGGAGATTGGTGTGAAGCCTGTAAATGAATGCAGGAATTGCTGATGCTTGTAGTTCCACGGAGATGCAGGAGGATAACCAGGAACACAGGGGATCTGGAGACTGGAACACAGGGAACCACTGGATGCAGCAGGAGAGCTGGAGTGGTTGCTGGAACTTGTAGTTCCACAGAGATGCAGGAGGATAACCAGGAACACAGGGGATCTGGAGACTGGAACACAGGGAACCACTGGATGCAGTAGGAGAGCTGGAGTGGTTGCTGGAACTTGTAGTTCCACAGGAACACAGGAACTTGCACACTGAATGTCGCAGGAGAGCTGGAGGGGTTGCTGGAACTTGTAGTTCCACAGGAACACAGGAACTTGCACACGGAATGTCGCAGGAGAGCTGGAGGGGTTGCTGGAACTTGTAGTTCCACAGGAACACAGGAACAACTGGGAACTGGAACAGCTGGGACCTGTTGTTCCACAGGTCTAATACACAAGGAAATCTCTGTAGACAGAGGATTGCAAACAGGAGCGGTCTGTTCACGGGATGTGACGTGTTGTCCAAGGCGATGTGAGAGAGCCACAAACTGGAAGTTATACCACCTGCCCAGCAGTGATTGGACACAAACTGCAGGCGGAGATACTAGCTGGATTGGGTGTCCAGATCAGCTGTGAGTTAGTTGAAGCACTATGTACTCCAGGCTGCAGAGGACTGAAAACGAGAACTGGAACAGAACTGAACTGCTGGAACCTGTAGTTCCACAGCAGTGATGTGATGGAAAATGCAGATTCCTGACAGTACCCCCCCTTTTATGGGTGGGCACCGAACACCCACGCTGGAACTTGGAGGAACCTTGAAAAAGAACTTAGAAATACACAAAAGCAGAGGTCCTCAAAAGTCTTCCCAACTTTCATCTTCAGAAGACAGATTTTCCCCGTCAGAACAAGTAGACCAGTGGTTCTCAAACTCGGTCCTCAGGACCCCACACAGTGCATGTTTTGCAGGTAACCCAGCAAGTGCACAGGTGTATTAATTACTCACTGACACATTTTAAAAGGTCCACAGGTGGAGCTAATTATTTCACTTGTGATTCTGTGAGGAGACCTGCAAAACATGCACTGTGTGGGGTCCTGAGGACCGAGTTTGAGAACCTGTGGAGTAGACCATTCATGGTCATTTGAGACAGAATTTACTTCCTGGGAAAAGGCATAGCTAGGAAGGATAGAACCTCCCATAATGTAACTTGAGTCTTTATCAACAAACTCACTTTCAGAGTCAAAGTCCAGGTCTAGTGTGGTCATGGGAGCCTTTTGTTTAGGAATAACATTATCTGAGACAACCTGTGGACCAGTGAATTTGAAGCTATATGAGACACCAGGACTAGGGGTAACGGCAGCATAGCCAACACTTACATCAACAGATGGTAGACTTTGAGCTGGTTTTTGAGCTCTCCAATTCTTGTAATTCTTGAAATCTCTGATACATTGATGCAACAGAACCTGTTCATGTTTGGAAGGAGTTGAGTCGAAAAACTGAGAACTGGAAGACTGATCAGATGTTGAATCCGGGGAGTCAATACTTTCAGAAGTGTTGCTGTAGGATGGAGACACGGGAGTATATGCAACTTTCAAATCTGAAGTCTGAGAACCTTGTCTTGACTTTACAGCTTGGAAATCTTTAATAGCTTGGTCTAATGTATCCTGATCTTGCACAGACAGAGATGTTGGAGAGGATTTAGCAGTAGACAAACTGTTGACAAATTGGCCAGAATGCCCAGATGACTCTGAATGCATAAACTTTGGAGCAAACTCCTGTTTTACGGCTTCGCAGAAAGCGGGAAGATCACTCAGTAGCGGATCTTTAGATTCAATGAGAGGATTCGCCCAGTCCAGTGCTCTACCTTTGAAGAACAGGAGGAAGTATCTGATTGCATTGGCTGGAGAAATAGTCACTGAAGGTTCCGACTCAGTAAAAGCGAGGTATTGGCTCGCCACTGCACGAAACTGAGCATAGTCACCATCAAAGTAGACTGGAGCTTTTGTATCTGGTGGACACTTGGAAGGCTGAATGTCAGTTGAAGTCTCGGAAGACCATGTCGGACACTTGAGAGTAGAGGACTGGAATAAGCATTCAGAAGCAGGAGTAGAATCAACTTGAAATGCTCGAGGGTGGAGAGAGGACGTCATCTCCTGGATTGACTGACGGGAATTCTTTGCTGAGGTTGACAGAATGCTAGAAGCTTCATCTTGGGGTGAGATGCGTAGAGCCTCCATCTGGGTTGAGGCAACTGCAATATCTGCAAGAACTGTAGACTCTGGACATAGCGACAGGAGTTGCTTACTTGAAACACTGGAGAGAACCACACCGGGTTCAGAGGAACTGGAATCGGCAGGAACGGACGACAACTTTGGACAAACGGATGGAACAGGGATTTGTCCAGGACTACTTGAATTGACTTGAGCTGTAAGAGGCTGATCTGGACAGACGGATGGGACCGGATTGGGTCCAGATAAGCTTGAACCGGCTGGAACCGCAGGAGTCTTCGGACTGACGGATAGGACCGGATTTGATACAAAGAGACTGGAATCGGCTGGAACCGAAGGAGTCCTCGGACTGACGGATAGGACCGGATTTGATCCGAGGATGCTGGAATCGGCTGGAACCGAAGGAGGTAGCTCAGCATTGGAAACAGAGCTACTCGGGCTGGCTGGAACCAGAGGAGGCTGATCCGGACAGACGGATGGGACCGGATTGGGTCCGGAAGAGCTTGAATCGGCAGGAACCGGTGGAGTCCTCGGACTGACGGATAGGACCGGATTTGATCCGAGGATTCTGGAATCGGCTGGAACCGAAGGAGGTAGCCCATCATTGGAGCCACTCAGGCTGGCTGGAACCAGTGGAGACTTTGGACCGACGGCTGGAACCGGGCTAGGTCCATTGACACTTGACTCTGTATAGACAGAATCCGGATGTTCTGATGATCCCTTTTGGAGTGGTACTGAGCTGGTAGCACTCTCTGAAGTTGGCAAACAAAAGTTCATGTCTGTATCTGTGACTTTAAGAATTCCTCCTGGGATCTTGGCCCTGGATTCCTCACTTGAGGCTGAAACTCTAAAGACCCCTCCTGGGGTTAATAGATCAGACACACTTCTTTGAGTTGCATGCCCGGATGCCACTTCTGGAACCTGAACATCAGATACCCCTACTGGGGTCACAACATCAGATGCCCCACCTGGGGCTGTAGACACGGATGCCCCTTCTCGGGCTGTAGACACGGATGCCCCTTCTCGGGCTGTAGGCACGGACGCCCCTTCTCGGGCTGTAGGCACGGACGCCCCTTCTCGGGCTGTAGGCACAGACGCCCCTTCTCGGGCTGTAGGCACAGACGCCCCTTCTCGGGCTGTAGGCACAGACGCCCCTTCTCGGGCTGTAGGCACAGACGCCCCTTCTCGGGCTGTAGGCACAGACGCCCCTTCTCGGGCTGTAGGCACAGACGCCCCTTCTCGGGCTGTAGGCACAGACGCCCCTTCTCGGGCTGTAGGCACAGACGCCCCTTCTCGGGCTGTAGGCACAGACGCCCCTTCTCGGGCTGTAGGCACAGACGCCCCTTCTCGGGCTGTAGGCACAGACGCCCCTTCTCGGGCTGTAGGCACAGACGCCCCTTCTCGGGCTGTAGGCACAGATGCCCCTTCTCGGGCTGTAGGCACAGAAACTACTTTAGTTATGGGTAACATAGATAGTCTCTGTTGATTTCTGAACTTGGGATTGGGTCTATTTGTCACAGGACCCCAATCGTATACTTTTTGGACTCTCCTGTCCGAGGTAAAGGAACTTGAAACTGCAGAGGATACGTTGGAAGGTTTGCAGGTGAAAACACTGTGATGCTGGGACCTGTCACCAACTTTTGAGTTGCGGAAGGAACAGTCCTTAATAAGATGACTAGAACTCCCACAGTAAAAGCAGAGGTGAAGCTGCTTGCGATGCCGGCGTTCAGCTTCCGTTAGTTTGGAGCGCGGGTAGCTCTGGAATCTGCCCTCTCTCTGCATAGGAGAAGAGACTTTAGCTTGAAGAAAAGTTGACACGGAGGTCGCACTAGTCTCAATACTTTGAGCGGTACTCTTGACTGCGTTTAAAGCACCACCTAGGATTTCTGGCATTATTGGAATGATTTTTGTTAGGAGACTTTGAAGTTGTTCCAATAGATGATAAAGTGTGCTTATTGGTTCAGAGTTCACAGCAGACAACAAAGGAGTCTTGAAGCTTTCAAAGGAGGAATTCGCTCTCTCAGGAGAATTAGCTGTGAAGGGACTTCCATAGGACCGACTTGAGCAAGAATCATCCACAGGAACGGATTGTGCAGGGAAAGTTGAAATGACTGGAGCAGGAGTGACTTGAACAGGAACTGGAGAAACAACAGAACTTGGAAGGGATTGCTGCAAGGTATCCAAACGGATAGACATTCCCTGTAGAAACTGGAACATCTGCTGCTGCGCAGCCTCTTGACCATCCAAACGGGAGACCAGATTTTGTAAGGCCCCTGACCCCACATTCTGACCACCATCCGAGTCCATGCGCCTTGGACAAACTGTCAGGTTCGGTCTGGTTTGTGTCCCCGGAGGGGGCGCTAGTGGGTCAGTGGAGGTAGGATGGAAGAAGTGAGGATACTGGATTGGATTCCTGCGCATGTGCGCAATGTTGTTTATTAAGGAGAAAGATAAAACAATATGGCAGCAGGAATACTTGGAGAAATAAACAATAATAAATGCAATGGGTATGATGCAGCGTGGAAGCTGAGAGTCTATGCAAAACAGTGAGAGTCTATGGCAATACAGTGAGAGTCTATGGCAATATGCTGGTATGGGAACCAGAGATGATAAACACGTGGAGCCAGCAGAGGTGATGATAATGGTAGCAAACCTGGTAGCAGATGCAGAAGACTTGATGCAGGGTTCACAGTGCTATTGGAAAGCACAGGCAGCTTGCAAGCTGATTCACAGGTGAGGTGATGAGCTGCACCTGGAGATGGAGTCTCTACAGCTGAGGCTGAAGCACACTGTGTTGGAGATTGGTGTGAAGCCTGTAAATGAATGCAGGAATTGCTGATGCTTGTAGTTCCACGGAGATGCAGGAGGATAACCAGGAACACAGGGGATCTGGAGACTGGAACACAGGGAACCACTGGATGCAGCAGGAGAGCTGGAGTGGTTGCTGGAACTTGTAGTTCCACAGAGATGCAGGAGGATAACCAGGAACACAGGGGATCTGGAGACTGGAACACAGGGAACCACTGGATGCAGTAGGAGAGCTGGAGTGGTTGCTGGAACTTGTAGTTCCACAGGAACACAGGAACTTGCACACTGAATGTCGCAGGAGAGCTGGAGGGGTTGCTGGAACTTGTAGTTCCACAGGAACACAGGAACTTGCACACGGAATGTCGCAGGAGAGCTGGAGGGGTTGCTGGAACTTGTAGTTCCACAGGAACACAGGAACAACTGGGAACTGGAACAGCTGGGACCTGTTGTTCCACAGGTCTAATACACAAGGAAATCTCTGTAGACAGAGGATTGCAAACAGGAGCGGTCTGTTCACGGGATGTGACGTGTTGTCCAAGGCGATGTGAGAGAGCCACAAACTGGAAGTTATACCACCTGCCCAGCAGTGATTGGACACAAACTGCAGGCGGAGATACTAGCTGGATTGGGTGTCCAGATCAGCTGTGAGTTAGTTGAAGCACTATGTACTCCAGGCTGCAGAGGACTGAAAACGAGAACTGGAACAGAACTGAACTGCTGGAACCTGTAGTTCCACAGCAGTGATGTGATGGAAAATGCAGATTCCTGACAAGCAATAATCAATAATTTAAATGATATGATTCAGATTGGATAGCTATCTTGCAGAACATACACTGATATAAATATACACATAATTATAATAATATATATATGTACCATTCACTGGTCTCCTATGAGACTCATTTACCCATTCAGTGCTTCTAATTTGCATATCAAAGCTATGTGCTTTTGCCTGCCTGTAAAAGTGGGTTTTCACTGATAAGAAAAAGCAGTTACACAGGTTAATTAACATTTCAATGGCTATCCTAAACTAGCAAGCAGATTTAACTAAATCCTGGAGGAAAAAGAAAAAAAAACTTTGTTTATATCTGTGTGTAATTCTTACATCAAGTATTCATCTCACTATTAACTCTCACTAGGCCCAATTGAAACTATTTGTAATTGACTATGGCATGGGTTAAATAAATGCATTGGTAACTCATAAATGGTGCTTGATGTGACCAAGGAAAGCTGATTGTTCTGAGCAGAGTGAAAATCAGCTATTTAGAAAATGACCTTCCTAAGATGGCCACTGCTCCTCCCCCTTCCACATCCATGAGGATTACACAAAATGGTGGACAGGCCACGTGGTTAGTCCAAAATGGAGGACAGACCATGCGGCTTCCTTTGTCACAAAGAAATCACACACCATACAAGCACCAGAAGTTATTTTAGGCCCGAGTTAAAAAAAAAACTATATCAAGGCTATGCAGCAACTTTTAAACCTACTTAACAGATAAACAATCCAATCTGAATCAAACACAATATGACTTATTTGAACCTTGTTTTGCAACAATAAAAATACATTTTAGGATCTTAAATATTATGAGAAACGCATTGTCCCTTGAAATTTCATATCATTGGCTTACTGATAACACAACAATACATTAACGTGGATGTTATTTTCATCAGCTTCGCGATGCGTCCATCAGAGCCGGTCAATTACTGCTGCGTTTGTAATGTACAGTGCATCATTAAGACCCCGATATCCCGTAAGAGCCCCCATCTGTGAATGCCAAATTGTTTCCTCACAAATATTTAAAATGCCCACTCTAATATATATTGTAAACGCCTGCACTTCTTATTACCATGTGCCATGAATGTGCACTATACATAGCAAAACACTGCATCCCATAAGAGAAAAACAATACACCCACACATTATCTGAGTTCCAAAGCTCATTGATGTATATATTTGTTATTAAAAGGATATGGATTCAATATATTACAAAGTACAGTACACCTATAGTTACACTCACACAGTAAGCAGTTAAAACATACAGTCACATACAGTTACAGTTACATACCAGCATACAATACCATTATCCTTAAGTTATATAAATTCGTCTTTCCATATCACTCTCTCTCTCTGTAAAGTAATGCTGGGACTCCATCTTTCTCTGAGACCAAAACAGGAACTGCTCTCCTGTGTGGTCAGCAGTGTGTTATCTAGTTTCTGGGGGAGGGGACTCATGATGAGTCACTAGTCTCTTTGTATATGCTAATTAGGTTCAGCCTTGAAGACATCCAAAGGGCTGGCCTGAGTTTCCTGTCCACTGCCTGTTTGGAATATGTATTGTTCTAATAAAAGTGATTTTAGCTTTTATACATTTAATCATAATTATCCGCTGCAATGTCCCACAACTTCACAACAAGCATCAAATGAATCTACACATCAATCTGGTTGCTTCAATAGTAAACATGACCGGTCTATCTGGTTTCGTTCAAATAATACACATACATGACATTACTTCATTATATATCATTTTAAATCATCATGATGTCTGGCGCTTGATATTATTATAATTATGTACTGTATGAAATAAGTGTTGAATCCTTCTCTGTGGCATGTCCGTGTAAATGCGTGTGTTACCATATATTGCTGTGCTCGCTGCGCGTATTTGCAAGTATAGCGACTCATAATGTGTGTAGTTTGTATGTTCTCTTTATGTAATATTTTTGACTTCGACAATGCAATAGCAGAATTTACTATACATATTTATCAAGGGGCCCAGGCCATGCACTCACACTCATGGTTAGGCAAACCAATGTGGCTGCTGGCCACACCCCTTCAGGAGACTGGCCACACCTCTAAACATGGGCCCCTACCACTGCATTCCCCCGGTGGGCCCTTTATGCCTCAGTCCGACACTGATGCAGGGTAACACAGAGTTAATGCTGGTACTGTACATACAACAGGTACACAATGCAGGTGTAGAAGGTCTAGCCAGGAACATGTGCAGGACTGCCGAGAAGTGCCATGGACCCGGATATTGAAGGGGAAAGGGTATGACCAAATCCAGGGAGACGTGGTCAAATAACCTATAAAAATAGAACAGCTATCCTAGTGCTGCTTTGCATGGTGGCGGCAGCGGTTGCACAGAGTGACAATGTAACAATTGATATTACAGTGTACACAGATGATAAAAGTGGTTAATACACAGGTATACTCAAGAGACTAGAGGCTGTAAGCAGGAACAAAAAGCATACACTTAGAGTTTGTATAGTACAGACTGGCACTGGAGGAGTTAATCCATTCTCATAGAAGTATTGAATGGTGTTCATTTGGAAATGCAGGAATTAGCTGGACTTGAAGCATTCAGCAATGCACTGGAACGAATGCAGCTACACAAGTTAGCACTGGAGAAAGAATACACAGCAACCGGTGGAATACACTGGACTGTGGAGTAAAGCTCTGGAACTGCAAACTGGGAAGAAGGCAGAAAACAGTATAAACTTCACACGTCCAGATGCATCCGCACATCATTCAAGCCCACTTATCTAAATAAATAATGACACTGACAACCAAATGTGGCGTCAAAGGGGTCGGCTTTTATTGACTGAGAGGAAGGCCTATTAAATCTAAACTTGGATGAAAAACTCCCTCTCTAACTAAGGTGGCGGGGAGAAGAACAGTTAAAATATTTATCACACATAGCATAAAGCAGACAGCACATGAAAATAAAATATCTCAGATTTACAATTGAAATAATATCCTAAATGTTGGAGGGCCTTCTGCCCAGATGTTCTGGGATCGGCCTTCTGCCACCATCCCTGATGGTCTTCTGGCCAGATGTTCAGGGATCGGCCTTCTGCCACCATCCCTGACCATCCCGAATCCAATGCAACTGTGGGCCATCTGCCTTTTCCTCAATGGCCAGGGTCGACCTCCTGCCACTACCCCTGCCACAACACAACTCGTAAGGACAGAGCTAAATTCCGCCCCTACGGAATAAGAAATTGGGCCACCAGCCCCAAGATCCACGTATGCTGCTCCCCAACTAATAGCATATGGGCTCACATGGTACGGTGATGCCCATAGTAAAATTATAAAAATATTCAAAACTCAATTCCAAAACGTAAGCAAATTAAACCTAATAAATCAAAATTAAATAACCGTTCTGAACCGGCCACCGAATGGCCGACACAAACAAATCATATTAAAACTTTAAAACATGCCTCCCACAGGGCGGGAGGGTGGGCAACATAAAACTGGAAAGAGGCAGAAACTTCCAGGCTGAATTCCTACATCCCTAGCAGCACCACCCCTGACTATCACCACCAATCAAATCCAAACAGCACCTACACAATGTTCCACCCCCAAAAGCCTTAACCCCTGGCAAACCACAGTGATGCTTTGGCTGACATGCTAAAATGCCCAGTCCGGTGAGTTTATGCTGTTCTGGCACACAGGATGCCCTACACAGTCTTAAACTTCACACATCCAGATGCATCCGCACATCATTCAAGCCCACTTATCTAAATAAATAATGACACTGACAACCAAATGTGGCGTGAAAGGGGTTGGCTTTTATTGACTGAGAGGAAGGCCTATTAAATCTCAACTTGGATGAAAAACTCCCTCTCTAACTAAGGTGGCGGGGAGAAAAACGGTTAAAATATTTATCACACATAGCATAAAGCAGACAGCACATGAAAATAAAATATCTCAAAATTACAATTTAAATAATATCCTAAATGTTGGAGGGCCGTCTGCCCAGATGTTCCGGGATCGGCCTTCTGCCACCATCCCTGAGGGCTTTCTGGCCAGATGTTCAGGGATCGGCCTTCTGCCACCATCCCTGACCATCCCGAATCCAATGCAACTATGGGCCATCTGCCTTTTCCTCCATGGCCAGGGGTCGACCTCCTGCCACTACCCCTGCCACAACACAACTCGTAAGGACAGAGCTAAATTCCGCCCCTACGGAATAAGAAATTGGGCCACCAGCCCCAAGATCCACGTATGCTGCTCCCCAACTAATAGCATATGGGCTCACCTGGTACGGTGATGCCCATAGTAAAATTATAAAATTAACCAAAACTCAATTCCAAAACTTAAGCAAATTAAACCTAATAAATCAAAATTAAATAACCGTTCTGAACCGGCCAACTGCCAGGTTCCTCCAAACCTGCCACCGCCACCAAAAACCCTAAACTCAACGAACAAACAGGACCTCGAGACTCAGATGATGTCTTCAAAATATGGGCAGACCTGCAGCTGACAGGTGAACCCCATCTGACCAGTACAGCTCAATCGCACCCGGGCTAAAAGCTCCTCGTCAAACCCTCTGGGGCACGATATCCAAATAGATGACAGTACAAGCAGGCCAGTCGGTCATCAACTGCAAAGGATGGCGTCGAATTTCGCAGCGCTGCTAGGCCAGACCTACGCCCTAAATCGTTGCCCCCACAATGCACAATCAGGAAAAAATGTATAACCCAAACTAACCACAGCCGACAGCAACCATTCGCAGAAACTGTCCCACCAGAGGCCCCTGCTCCCCCAGCCAGTGCGTGGGCTGCAGCTCCGGGAACCCCTCAACATCACTGGCCACAGATGAAATGGATAGCCAGTAAAACTAAGAATGGCCAATCAACCAAACAATTAGCGGATCTAGCCGCTGTCCTGTAAAATAATTGTGTATAAAGGCATGAATATTTGGAAACTCTTACCTAACATGAGGGTGAAAAAACCTAACCGTGACAGGATGATGGGGAGGGAGGGGGAGTTGGGTCGCCCAATTTGACTTGAGGCAAAAACAAAATATCCGTCAGCCGGCAAAAGCCGTAATTAAAACCAACGGTAAAACAAAAATTCCTCAAGGCCCCCACAATCGCAAAGGCGATTGCGACGAGCGGCTAATCCTCAAAGGGGCGCACTGCCAGGCAGTGGCGGATCTAGACTTAACTTTTGGGGGGGCGGTTTAAGAATTATGACTCCTCCCCCTAATCATAGCCCCTCCCACTTAGTAATGCCCTTCCCGTTCGCTTTTAAATTTCCTATTGTTGCCATTACTAATAAAATGTTGCCAGTTAGTGGAGAGAACTCTGCGCACTGGTGATACAGACTGGCGAATCGCCATTCCTTCCATCAGGGGTGGTAGAGGCTAAGACAGTAGGGCAATTTAAACATGCATGGGATAGACATAAGGATCTCCTTACAAAGAAATAAGGATCAGATAAGGTTAGAGATAAAAAATAATGTAAAAAAAAAAAAAAAGGGGCAGACTAGATGGGCCAAGTGGTTCTTATCTGCCGACAAATTCTGTTTCTACAGCACACAGAATGAGCCGAAATTCACATTATAGCACACTGTATGAGCTGAAATTCACATTGCAGCACACAGTATGATCCAAAATTCACATTATAGCACACTGAATGAGCCGAAATTCACATTGTAGCACACAGTATGATCCAAAATTCACATTATAGCACACTGTATGAGCCGAAATTCACATTATAGCACGCAGAATGAGCCAAAATTCACGTTATAGCACGCAGAATGAGCCAAAATTCACATTATAGCACGCAGAATGAGCCAAAATTCACGTTATAGCACGCAGAATGAGACGAAATTCACATCATAGCACACTGAATGAGCTGAAATGCACATCATAGCACACTGAATGAGCCGAAATGCGCATCATAGCACGCAGAATGAGCCGAAATGCACATCATAGCACGCAGAATGAGCCGAAATGCACATTATAGCACACTGAATGAGCCGAAATGCACATCATAGCACGCAGAATGAGCCGAAATGCACATCATAGCACGCAGAATGAGCCGAAATGCACATCATAGCACACTGAATGAGCCGAAATGCACATCATAGCACGCAGAATGAGCCGAAATGCACATCATAGCACGCAGAATGAGCCGAAATGCACATTATAGCACACTGAATGAGCCAAAATTCACGTTATAGCACGCAGAATGACCCAAAATTCACGTTATAGCACACTGAATGAGCCGAAATTCACATTATAGCACGCAGAATGAGCCAAAATTCACGTTATAGCACACTGAATGAGCCGAAATTCACATTATAGCACGCAGAATGAGCCAAAATTCACGTTATAGTACACTGAATGAGCCGAAATTCACATTATAGCACGCAGAATGAGCCGAAATGCACATCATAGCACACTGAATGAGCTGAAATGCACATCATAGCACGCAGAATGAGCCGAAATGCACATCATAGCACGCAGAATGAGCCGAAATGCACATTATAGCACACTGAATGAGCCAAAATTCACGTTATAGCACGCAGAATGAGCCCAAATTCACGTTATAGCACACAGAATGAGCCGAAATTCACATTAGAGCACGCAGAATTAGCCAAAATTCACGTTATAGCACACTGAATGAGCCGAAATTCACATTATAGCACACCGAATGAGCCGAAATGCACATCATAGCACGCAGAATGAGCCGAAATGCACATCATAGCACGCAGAATGAGCCGAAATGCACATTATAGCACACTGAATGAGCCAAAATTCACGTTATAGCACGCAGAATGAGCCGAAATGCACATCATAGCACACTGAATGAGCCGAAATGCACATCATAGCACGCAGAATGAGCCGAAATGCACATCATAGCATGCAGAATGAGCCGAAATGCACATTATAGCACACTGAATGAGCCAAAATGCATGTTATAGCACGCAGAATGAGCCAAAATTCACGTTATAGCACACTGAATGAGCCGAAATTCACATTATAGCACGCAGAATGAGCCAAAATTCACGTTATAGCACACTGAATGAGCCGAAATTCACATTATAGCACGCAGAATGAGCCAAAATTCACATTATAGCACGCAGAATGAGCCAAAATTCACATTATAGCACAATGTATGAGCCGAAATTTACATTACAGTACACTGAATGAGCCAAAATAATGCAGGGACACATACACTTTAGTTAGAAGAAGAGGGGGGAGACATGGAACACAGGAACTTTAGCTAGGAGCGGAGGGGGGAGACATGGAACACAGAGGGGGCACACACAAACACTTAAAGTTTGGAGGGTAGGAGACATGGCTGGCAGACAGTGACACCTGCTGCAGCCAGCAGCATGAGGAGTCGGATGGAGGCCGGGTGCCGCCGCGGCATTGGGAACGAGGTGGAGAGCGGGCAGCGCGGCGGGGGACGGGGAGAGAGAGAGCGTCCTGATGCGCGTACAGGAAGGAGGGGGCGTGCTCAGCCGCTGTATGCGCGTGAGGACGCTCTCTCTCTCTCCCCTTCCCCCGCCGCGCTGCACCACTCTCCACCTCGTTCCCAACACCGCGGCGGGACCCGGCCTCCATCCCGGTGCCGGTATGTGTAGGGGGGGCGTTCGCCCTAATCGCCCCCAGCTAAATCCGCCACTGCTGCCAGGGGAAGGCCTGATATAGCATCTAAATGCACCAAACCTCCCCCTACCCAGTGCCCGGATCTCGACTTCGGACCAACCCGCCACAGCCGCGGCAGAAACAGCGCCGATGCGGAAAGAGCGAGTCCCATAATCAACCGGTGACAGACCCAGGTCCAATAAACAGTGCTCCAACAACCGACAGAAAATGGTACCTAGTAAGTGGGGAACCGTCACTATGAACAAGCCCCCCGTCAGGCGAATTAGGCAGAAAGCCCGAATGAGCCCTGGCCGCTACTACCGTGCAAATGCGGCGTATAATGGCCCGACCCGTAAGGACCCACCACCCCCTGCCCACTACGTCGGTCTTGGGACGCTGAATCTTGCACCATAAACCATCGGGGTGTACGACACCCTGGCTCGTCAGCATGGGCGAAGCTGCAGCACGGGAGCGCGCCACCAGCTCGCCCACCCTGAACGGACCACGATAAGCCAACACAAAACCATCCTGAAAAGGCGAACTTCACAGTCCGAGGAGCCAATCCTCCCCAGCGACCCCAAAACCCTCCTCAACAAGAAAACAGCGCCAGGAAAAGGACGTAGTAAAGTCCCTCTCCCTGTGAAGATGCAAAAGCGTGATATGCTCGCATGCACCAGTCCGACATACGTATGCGACGATACGTTGACATAAAATCGCTAAACGAAGACAAAAATTAATTCAGGAAAGGTCTTACCCTTATGGCCCCTTTCCCGCAGGACACGGTTCCAGCGCTCACCAAAAAGCCAAATAAGTTGCATATGTTGTTAGGTATCTAACGCACAGAATCAGGACCTTCATCACCCCAAGAACGTGCCAAGGGAGCTAACCGGCCAAAGCGTAACCCCTCAAACGGGAAAGGGGGCATCAGCCATTCCGTTACGAACATCCGGAACATGTTTGGCTCGCAACGTGATGTTGTTCACCAAACGTGTTGAAACTATTTGGGCAAGAACCCTAAATACCGGCAAGGAAGTAGACCTCAGTCTCATTATGGCAAAGACAACTCCTGTGTCGTCACGCTCCAATCTAACCTGCTTAGTGCGCAGGCAGTGGTCCCATACTTCCAATGCCATCTTCCAACGCCAACCTAATAGGAAAATGCAGAGCAACCCCAGTTTCCTGTTAAGCTATGGACAATCCAATCCCCCGGCTAACCTGCAGCACCCCTATCCGAGGAATAAGCGCCAAAGCGAAAGGTCCCAGTGGCAAAGTGATGTTGTTCACAAACGTGTCAAAACTATTTGGGCAAGAACCCTAAATACCGGCAAGGAAGTAGACCTCTGTCTCTTCATGGCAAAGACCACGCCCATGTCGTCACACGTAAATCTAACCTCCTCAGTGCACAGGCAGTGGTCCCATACTTCCAAAGCCATCTTCCAATGCCAACCTAATAGGAAAATGCAGAGCAACCCCAGTTTACTGTTAAGCTATGGACAATCCAATCACACGGCTAACTCGCAGCGCACTCCCTATTCGAGGAGTAAGCGCCAAAGCGAAAAGGTCCATGCTGCGTCCATCAAAACTCCAAGACCATGCTGGGCACAGCCGGTTGTAGCTACAAAACATACCCCGTTAAATTGGAAAGAAAGGCGTCCCAAACGCGCATGTCAGGAATCGGCGTTCAGCTGCGTCTCACCAGCGTGCTGGTGTGCAGGCCTCCGGAGGTCATGGCCCCAGTTGCGGCTGCATGGATGCGCTGACCGCGAGCGTCATCTCCCATGTCGCTGAGTACCCCTGAGTCTGGTCCTGTGTGTGTATTCTGCTGTGTGCCGGCATCCGGCCTGTATGGACGCTGCCATGACACCTGCACTCAGCTGATCCCGGCATCCAATCCAGCGCTGTGCTTCCAGCCAGAGTTCAGTGACCAATCACTGCAGAGCAAGGGATAAGTTCCAGTCCGTGACTCACTCACATCGCCTCGGACAACGAGTCACATACCGTGTGCCTAGTTTTCCCGGTTCCTGTGTTCCTGTTTCCAGTGTTCCCCCGTGGTTATCTTCATTGTTCCAGTTACCATTTCTACAGCTCTCCTGTTACTCCAGACTCCTGCTACATCCAGCCACAAACCCATCAGCAGTAATAGACTCTTCTCAGGTGTTCATTTCATTACCTTACCTGTGCACTTCGTTATCAGCATACCATCTGTGCATCTCAGCAGTTATACCAACTTATTGCTTAGAGACTGTCTCCTGCTTAAGCCTAGTGTGGCTATATGGACTTGTGCTATATAGAGACTGTGTGTTTCTCAAATATACCGGAGTTCTGCTTTTCCAACAGTTATCAGTTTATCTCATCTTGTGTTATACAGAGACTGTGTGCTTTCAAGTACTATTTAGTTCTGTTTATATCATCTGTATTCAGTATCAAGTTGTTTTACATTTTACTGCAAGAGACTTTCAGTTGTTTGAATTCAGTTACCTATCATTGTTTTCTACTTTGCCGGTTTTCAGTGTATTCAGTGTTATACCATCTGCTCTGTGCTAATAAACAACAGCGCATATGCGCAGGACTTTTATATTGCCTCCACGCTTTGTACATCGCACCAACACTGACCCACTAGCGCCCCCGCCGGGGACAGACAAAACCAGAGACCTGACAGCGCAATTCCTACAAATTCCATGAAATAATCTCAAAATGATGCAGACTTCTAATTCTTACTGTCGCTTTTAAATCCCTACAAAAACACTCTGCCGGTGAAGTCAAGCGAACTCACTCTAAATAGCGCCATCTGAAGAGTGCGTTTGCCTGTAACTAGCGCTAACAATACCCCATCATGGAGATGGCACATATTATCTTCTGTATGCCTGCAAAGACCCGCCGGAATATCAATTTGGATACCCCAATACACCAAAGAATCCATAGGACCCTCTGTCTTTTCACCCGCAACTGTCACTCTACAAACCTCAAACAATGCAAGCGAGCAGTGTAGCAAAATCCTACCAATCCGAATGGGGCAGGGTATAAGAAAAATCCTCCAGGTAGTGCATAATTTGAATACCCCAATACACCAAAGAAAACATAGGACCCTCTGTCTTTTCCCCGCAATAGGCACTCTTAAAACCTCAAACCATTCAAGCTAGTAGTTTAGCAGAAACATACCGATCCAAATTCGGGGGAGGTTAAAAGAAATTCCTCCAGGTAGTGCATAATTCCCGGCTCCCCCGAGGCCTCTTGTAAACCCAGTGTAAGAATGTGCTAAAAAATGCAAACTACGCGCAAGAAATTGAACAACCCATGGGCAAAAATACGAAACGCCGATGGGTGCAAAGGAAGGAGGTTGAAATCCGACTCGACAACCAATACGCACATGAGCGTCCCGCTGCCAAACGATCTGACCCTCTCCAATGCAGAGTCAAAGGACATGCAAACCACCCTACAATGTACCCCCGGGATAGCATCATTCACTGATGCTCCCTAAATGATCTGAAGGATCCTGCATAAGCCCAAAGGTCCCATCGACCTTTCGCGGGATAACCCCCACCGTTGACAGCATGAAGTCCCAACTGGGAGCCACCCGACAGGCCCCACCATGCGTCCGAAATGAACCACAGCAGAGACCGCCGCCTTCGAAAAGTCCGGGAAATACGCGCGGAGCTTAAGTGCCACATGAAACAGACCGGAATTGACTAGCAATATGTAAGGGGAAGCCAACAGTAAAACCTGGTCACAGCAACCATGCGTCGTCCCGACGCGGATATCTACGCCGCCCGGGGAAAAGTGCCAGCTATTTAATCGGAGAGGAAGCCATACCCCACGACGGAGCCCGGCGGACCGCGGTTCAGCCGAGATGACTGCGTAGCAGCCCCCTTTTGTCGCTGGATTGCTGCAGCCTTAGATAGCGTGGCTCCCCGCCACACCTAATGACGGAGTGCCGAAACGACACTTCCCTTCCAACTCACACTGGCCAATGTGACATGTAAAGCAGTTACCGCTCCCTGCACACGACGGGCCTGCCCTAAAGCTACAGCACCACAGGCCAGGCAGCTTCCCACAACTATAAAGCCGTAACCTTCAATTGCGACTCCGGCGACCTGGGTAACGAGAAATGCCGCGCCCATGTTGCTACCCTATAAAAACCTCATCGTATTGTCTCCGCTTATCCCCAATATGTAATGAAACTAATATGAATCAGAGATCGGTAGCGCGTCACCCTCCTACATTCCCTAGGCCAAAAATTCAAGCAACAAACCGCAAATATACACATCCATCTAACCCCCTTCTGATAAAAACGGAAGGTATCTGCCCCCCTTCCAATCTTCATCGCTGCTAGCAACGCTCCTATAATCACTGGTCAGTGCGAATATAGTAATCAAACGACCGTCCCGTAACCGGTCCCGAGTAAGCCAGGGAAGAGTAAATAACCCGCCGTATGTGCTTCTTCCTACTGCGCTGAGTGGAGCCCTTACCCGTACACCTGCTTGCACCCGAGGATGAGGACCAGGTACCAGAGTCCACTCCACTACCGAGGCTACCCACACCCTCCCTGGACCAGTCCAGATCCTAAGAAGACTCACCATCCTGCGCAGCCACGGCCGCAGACGCTGTTCCGCATTGCCCACGTACGGACGCTACCCCTCTGTCCATGGCGATTTGTGACCTGTGCTCTGTAGAAACAAAAGAGACATCGTTCCCGGACGCAGGCGCCCCGCTCAGGTCGGAAACCAGGACCAGGCAACCAGATAAACGTATTGATGTCAACACCGGGTATACCCCGTCGGCATCAAGGACCTCAATGAGCCCACGCAGTCCACTGCCAAAGGGCCCTACGACCAGGGCCGGTTCTACTACTAGGCAGCTTTAGGCGACTGCCTAGGGGCGCCGGATCCTGGAGGGTGCCACTAAATTCATCTAGCAAAAAACTGAAGGATGACTGTGTGTGCGGACTCCTCCTTACACTGCGCTGGCTGCTGCTGCGGGTCTAATCAGGTGCAGTCGTCGCTATCAGGCTGTACAGAGTGCCTCAGCGCTTCCTCCATGCTAACAAGTGTAACATCATGTCATATGAAGGCACATAGGAGGCAGATGTAACAAGCTCCCCAAGGGACGCCCCCACGGCCGCTCCTCATAGTCCTGATGCAGGCCCCTGGATCCCGACTCTCCAGCAGCAAGCAGCACCTGACTACATGTCTGCCACCTGTAAGAGGAGCCATACCAATTATGAGGGAAAACAAGGAAACAACTATTAGGTAAGTAACCTATGGGGGTTTCTGCGGGACCACAGACATTACACATCTTACAGCCTGGTGTGTGGTTTGCACTTGTAAACAGCATAATAGGGAAACACAGGCACTGGGGTACAATACAGTACATATGATGGGGGGGGGGGGGGGGGGCAGTAATTAACCTACTGATGGGGGATGGAACACAATAAGGAGCATAAAAATATATGTATATATGTATATAATACTGTATGTATGTATGTATGTATGTATGTATACCCATACAATTAAATATTACACCAGACCGAATATACAGATGCAGTGTATACAAGATAGATAGATAGATAGATAGATAGATAGATAGATAGATAGATAGATAGATAGATAGATAGATAGATAGATAGATAGATATAGATAATTATCCCAGCACTCAGCAAAAGAATTTAAATTGGCCTCAGTGTCCTATACAATTGCCAACATGCCAGCTAGCATGTATACATAGGCAGAAAGAACGGTCATCACTCAAGGATTTCAAAGTAAAAGTTCTGTATATTGTGAACAAAGTCACGAAAATATACATTTTCACTTTAAAAGTCCATGGCCAATATTTACTAAAAAAGTTTGTCCGATTTGTGTTTTTTTTTCTAAGTCCCAACACGGGAATTCACTAAGCACAAATCTCGGCAGTGTTTGGACTATTCGGAATGGTTTGAATGACAAAGTTCAGAAATACGAATGAATAGACCATCGGTCAAATGCGGCTCTTATTTCATACAACACGGGTATTCACTATTCATTCGTATTTGGGTGTTAGTCTCTGAGTGCTCAAGTGCGGGTGTATTTTTTTGCGATTCGTTAAAAAAAGCAGCAAAAAAATAGACCTGCTTTTTCCAAGCGAGTTTGGATAATCATGCACGGATCAGTGAGATCTGTGCATGGTTATCTATGGGAAAGGGTCTGTTTACTGTAAAAACTTGTAAAAAAAAATTGCGTGGGGTCCCCCCTCCTAAGCCAAACCAGCATCGGGCTCTTTGAGCCGGTCCAGGTTGAAAAAATATGGGGGGAAAATTGACAGGGGTTCCCCCATATTTGAACAACCAGCACCGGGCTCTGCGCCTGGTCCTGGTGCAAAAAATATGGGGGACAAAAAGCGTAGGGGTCCCCCGTATTTTTTGAACCAGCACCGGGCTCCACTAGTCACAGAGATAATGCCACAGCCGGGGGACACTTTTATATAGGTCCCTGCGGCCCTGGCATTAAATCACTAACTAGTCACCCCTGGCCGGGGTACCCTGGAGGAGTGGGGACCCCTTAAATCAAGGGGTCCCCCCCCTCCAGCCACCCAAGGGCCAGCGGTTGAGGTTACTCGCGGTCAACTGCTGACCGCAAAGTTCCCATCATTGGATACAATGGTGCGCCTATGCGCTACATTGTATCTTCACTGCACAGCCTCACTGACACTACAGGAGGTCACAGCCAATCAGGAGGGTGCCACGACGTGGCGCTCCCTGATTGGCTGAAGGGACCCTCTTTGACAGGAGTCAGGGGGGGTCCCGGCAGACGGGGAAAGGGGTCCCATGTGTAAACATGGGACCCCTTTCAGTGCGTGGATCGGGTATGCGGTTTGTTTTTTTGCCAAGTACGTGAATTATAAAAAAAGGACACGACACACTGGATTTAGGTGAGTATAATTTTATTTTCAGGTACCCTGGAATCGACGTCGAGACGTGGACCGAGTCGGCATCTGAACATAGGTAAGTATGTGTGTGTCGGAATGTATATAATAAAGTTGTACTTTCAAGGTGTGTGTGTCCTGTTTTTATTTTGGGTATTTTTTTTGCAGAAGAACTATAGGTACCAGCGGGCCCGTTTAACCCCCGCATGCTGGTACTTGTGGTTCTCCAAGTACCAGCTTGCGGGGGAGGCTTGCAGGGACTTGTAGTTCTTGTGCAAAAAACAATATTCTTTTATGTTACACTTGGCTATCAGCCCCCCATCCGCAGCCCATGGATGGGGGGGACAGCCTCGGGCTTCACCCCTGGCCCTTGGGTGGCTGGAGGGGGGGACCCCTTGATTTAAGAGGTCCCCACTCCTCCAGGGTACCCCGGCCAGGGGTGACTAGTTAGTGATTTAATGCCAGGGCCGCAGGGACCTATATAAAAGTGTCCCCCGGCTGTGGCATTATCTCTCTGACTAGTGGAGCCCGGTGCTGGTTCAAAAAATACGGGGGATCCCTACGCTTTTTGTCCCCCGTATTTTTTGCACCAGGACCAGGCGCAGAGCCCGGTGCTGGTTGATCAAATATGGGGAAACCCCTGTCAATTTTCCCCCCATATTTTTTCATATAGGACCGGCTCAAAGAGCCCGAGGCTGGTTTGGCTTAGGAGGGAGGACCCCACGCAATATTTTTCATAATTTGTAACACTTTAAACACCTTTTAAAGGTACACAATGAAGCCCTGCACGGATCTCACAGATCCGGCCGGGATTCCTTGTGTTTTGTCAGGCAGTGTTTCACTCATCACTCCCGTAAAACACTGCCTGACATTACGAATCACATCGACATCGGAAAAAACGAATGTGGAAAACTCGGCAGCTTAGTAAATGACCGTATCAGGATTCAAAAAGTTGCAGTAAAATGCACCCGATACCATTCGAGATCAAACACCCTTAAAAACGGCTAAAACACGAATATTAGTAAATATACCCCCATGAGTGTTGTTTCTTCTTTCTGTTTATGTATACTAATGCAATATACCCTAGTCCACCTAGTGACCACCTGCATCTCCCCTCCGAAAGGTAGGGGGCTTTGCAGGTTAGGGGGCGCTAGGCTGGAGATTTGCTTAGGATGCATAGAGACCTTGCACCGGCCCTGCCTACGACAAGCTAAGCCTGGCCTGTGTGCGCCACCTCATCCGCCTATTACTGGCATTACCACACATGCCTAAGCCCTGCACGCTCCCATCCCCAGAAGTGGTCTGGCATCTGTCTCAGTAGCGCCATTAGCGGGCTCCCCGGCACAAACTGCTAAAGGAGCTTGACTACCTCGCGCAGACCTCCTGTCAGCACTACCCTGAGTCCCCTTGCGATGAATGCGGCCTGTTCCGCCAGCCAGGAGCGCACGCGCTCCCCAGCCCGGCCAGGCGCCGGACTTCCCCGGACCCCGCGGCTCGGCGGCCCCCATCGGCAATGGAGCACTCGTCTGAGCACCCTGGCCTGCTGGCCGACGCCCATGCCACTACTGAGCCGTCTGCAGCGCCCACCACCGGAGCAGCTGGCGCCGGAGACGCTCCCCGCGGCTGCGCACGTGCCGGAGGGTGAGCCCGCCTCCGGACGCCTGTGTCACCTCTGTCCCCCGCGCCTCAGGCCTGAGGGTAAAGGTAAAGAAATAGAAAGTAAGAGAAGCAAGAGAATACGTATATGAGAGAGAGAGAAATGGAGCAGAGAATAGATAGAAAACACAGAGTAAACCAGTTAATAATAATACAGTACAGAATCACACTACTTATCAGTCCAATGATAAAACTGGAAAGAGGCAGAAACTTCCAGGCTGATTTCCTACATCCCTAGCAGCACCACCCCTGACTATCACCGCCAATCAAATCCCAACAGCACATACACAATGTTCCACCCCCAAAAGCCCTAACCCCTGACAAGCCACAGTGATGCTTTGGCTGACATGCTAAAATGCCCAGTCCGGTGAGTTTATGCTGTTCTGGCACACAGGATGCCCTACACAGTCTTAAGTTGTTCTGGCAAAGAGTAGTGGCCAGGGAGAGACTTGTATAGGGAGAACCTGCTGCTGGTACTGTAGGTCTCTGAAGTCATGTGCAGGAGATTTGTACTGGAACTGGTTGAGCAGCGGTCATCTGATCTCAGGAACAATGGTGACGCCTATGTCCCAATCCACATGAAGAAAACAGTCTAGTTTCTTATTATGGATTGGAACATACCCTGATGGCTAAGTGATACCAGGAAGAGACAGCGACTGGTGCTGAAATGGTCATTATCACTCTGGTGTGTGACACTAACTTTCTGACCTGCTGGAAAGGGACAGGAGACAGAACCCTCAAATCAAGACTGTCTCAACTAATTCAGGTCAGTTGGGGAGTATGTTGATAGTCCTGTAACACAGTCCCCAATCTGCAGTGATAGTTCCTGTAGTATTTAGTCACTGTAGTAGTTCCCTGGTGTGATTCACTTTACGCAGTACTAGAACCCTAGCATACTATACCATGCTAAATAGTCAATAATATATTGTTGAAAACGTTAGATTTGCACTGGTCCCCATGTTTTGGTTTTGGACCTGGATTCATTTTTATGTTTTTGGTTTTGGTTCTGGTGTTGCAAAACCACCCTCATGTGTTTTGGTTTTGGATCTGTTTTATATTTACAAAATGCTAAAAGCAGGTCATTTTTGCCTATTTTTGTTCCTACAGTATTATTCACTTCAGTAATTCATTCATTTCCAGTCATTTCCAGTTAATTTTGACCACGTCACAGCTCACAATATTGCTCACCAATATTGTCCAAAGGCTAGCTGGCTATACTAAGCAACAGAGCTACAGTTTCTCGTTTTGGAATCCAAGCCTGGCAGGAAAATCTGAGCTGGGGCTCAAATTCACTCAGAATCGTGAAGTTCGGTTGGGCTTGGTTTTCTGAAAACCGGACCCGCATATTTCTATTGAAAATGACTATTTGTTTTTATATCAGAACATCATACATATAATTACTACACTGTGACTTGTTACACCTTATGTCAAGTTCAGATCATTACAAATTCTTTTTTTTTTTTGGGGGGGGGAAGCTTCTTATACCATTAGCTTACATTAAAAATGGATGCTGTAATGGGTAGCATCACTGTCTCACAGCACTTGTGGTTGTGGGTTCGATTCACACCATGGCCTTAACTTTGTGGCATTTGTATATTTTTCCCGTGCTTAAGTGGGTTTCCTCTGGGTACTCCGGATTCCTCCCACAATCAAAAAATATACTGGAAGGTTAATTGGCTCAAAGGCTCAAAAAAAAAAAAAGCAACTTATTGTGTATGTGTACATGTGGTAGGCAATATAGATTGTAAGCTCTACCCGGACAGGGGCTGATGTGAATAGACAAAAGCACTGCGGAATTGTGTGCGCTATATAAATTATTAATAATAATAATAATAATAATAATATAATAAAGAGACACCTCCCTGCAGCAGTTGTTAATTGTATGCCCCATAATAGTGCCCTAGTTCATTTTCTGTACCATAGTAATGCCTTAGTTAATGTTATGCCCCATAGAAGCTCCCTAGTTTATTTTATAAACCATAGTAATTAGAGATGAGCGGGTTCGGTTCCTCGGAATCCGAACCCCCCCGAACTTCACCCATTTTACACGGGTCCGAGGCATACTCGGATTCTCCCGTATGGCTCGGTTAACCCGAGCGCGCCCGAACGTCATCATCCCGCTGTCGGATTCTCGCCAGATTCGGATTCTATATAAGGAGCCGTGCGTCGCCGCCATTTTTCACTCGTGCATTGGAAATGATAGTGAGAGGACGTGGCTGGCGTCCTCTCACTTTGTTTCAGGGGGTTGCATATCTTTATTCTGGGGACCAGCAGTATTATAGGAGGAGTACAGTGCAGAGTTTTGCTGACCAGTGACCACCAGTATTATACGTTGTCTGCCTGAAAAACGCTCCATATCTGTGCTCAGTGTGCTGCATATATCTGTGCTCACACTGCTTTATTGTGGGGACTAGCAGTATTATATAGGAGGAGTACAGTGCAGAGTTTTGCTGACCAGTGACCACCAGTATACGTTGTCTGCCTGAAAAACACTCCATATCTGTGCTCAGTGTGCTGCATATATCTGTGCTCACACTGCTTTATTGTGGGGACTGGGGACCAGCAGTATTATATAGGAGGAGTACAGTGCAGAGTTTTGCTGACCAGTGACCACCAGTATACGTTGTCTGCCTGAAAAACGCTCCATATCTGTGCTCAGTGTGCTGCATATATCTGTGCTCACACTGCTTTATTGTGGGGACTGGGGACCAGCAGTATTATATAGGAGTACAGTGCAGAGTTTTGCTGACCAGTGACCACCAGTATACGTTGTCTGCCTGAAAAACGCTCCATATCTGTGCTTAGTGTGCTGCATATATCTGTGCTCACACTGCTTTATTGTGGGGACTGGGGACCAGCAGTATTATGTAGGAGGAGTACAGTGCAGAGTTTTGCTGACCAGTGACCACCAGTATAATACGTTCTCTGCCTGAAAAACGCTCCATATCTGTGCTGCATTGTAGTATATAGTAGGAGTACAGTGCATAATTTTGCTGACCACCAGTATATAATATATAGGAGTACGGTACAGAAGGCCACTGCTCTACCTACCTCTGTGTCGTCAAGTATACTATCCATCCATACCTGTGGTGCATTTTAGTTTTGCACAGTTTGCTGACCACCAGTATATAATATATAGCAGTACGGTACAGTAGGCCACTGCTCTACCTTCCTCTGTGTCGTCAAGTATACTATCCATCCATACCTGTGGTGCATTTCAGTTTTGCACAGTTTGCTGACCACCAGTATATAATATATAGCAGTACGGTACAGTAGGCCACTGCTCTACCTACCTCTGTGTCGTCAAGTATACTATCCATCCATACCTGTGGTGCATTTCAGTTGTGCGCAGTATATATAGTAGTAGGCCATTGCTATTGATACTGGCATATAATTCCACACATTAAAAAATGGAGAACAAAAACGTGGAGGGTAAAATAGGGAAAGATCAAGATCCACTTCCACCTCGTGCTGAAGCTGCTGCCACTAGTCATGGCCGAGACGATGAAATGCCATCAACGTCGTCTGCCAAGGCCGATGCCCAATGTCATAGTAGAGAGCATGTAAAATCCAAAAAACAAAAGTTCAGTAAAATGACCCAAAAATCAAAATTAAAAGCGTCTGAGGAGAAGCGTAAACTTGCCAATGTGCCATTTACGACACGGAGTGGCAAGGAACGACTGAGGCCCTGGCCTATGTTCATGGCTAGTGGTTCAGCTTCACATGAGGATGGAAGCACTCATCCTCTCGCTAGAAAACTGCAGTGCCACTCCTAGATGGGCCAGGTGTTTGTGTCGGCCACTTGGGTCGCTTAGCTTAGTCACACAGCTACCTCATTGCGCCTCTTTTTTTCTTTGCTTCATGTGCTGTTCGGGGACTATTTTTTTTTGAAGTGCCATCCTGCCTGACACTGCAGTGCCACTCCTAGATGGGCCAGGTGTTTGTGTCGGCCACTTGTGTCGCTTAGCTTAGCCATCCAGCGACCTTGGTGCACCTCTTTTTTTCTTTGCATCATGTGCTGTTTGGGGGCTATTTTTTTAAATCTGCCATCCTGTCTGACACTGCAGTGCCACTCCTAGATGGGCCAGGTGTTTGTGTCAGCCACTTGGGTCGCTTAGCTTAGTCACACAGCTACCTCATTACGCCTCTTTTTTTCTTTGCATCATGTGCTGTTTGGGGACTATTTTTTTGAAGGGCCATCCTGCGTGACACTGCAGTGCCACTCCTAGATGGGCCAGGCGTTTGTGTCGGCCACTTGGGTCGCTTAGCTTAATCATCCAGCGACCTCGGTGCAAATTTTAGGACTAAAAATAATATTGTGAGGTGTGAGGTGTTCAGCATAGACTGAAAATGAGTGGAAATTATGGTTTTTGAGGTTAATAATACTTTGGGATCAAAATGACCCCCAAATTCTATGATTTAAGCTGTTTTTGAGGGTTTTTTGTAAAAAAACACCCGAATCCAAAACACACCCGAATCCGACAAAAAAATTTCAGGGAGGTTTTGCCAAAACGCGTCCGAATCCAAAACACGGCCGCGGAACCGAATCCAAAACCAAACCACAAAACCCGAAAAATTTCCGGTGCACATCACTAAATTAGTAATGCCATAGTTCACATTATGTCACACTCTATGGCTGCCAGCTCACGTTATGCATCACAGAGGATCAGTATGATATCCCGGCTGTCGGGATTCTGTCGGTCAGGAGACTAACACCAGGACCCAACAGCCAGAAAATCGGTGGCGAGCACAGCGTGTCCCCTCGTTGGCTCGCTGTGCTCGCCATGCTTCAGGTGTCACCACAGGGTTATATTCCCCTTCGGGTGGTGGCCTCCCTATCACAGTACCCCCAATTTACATTATGGCATACAGTGTACCCAGCTCATGTTGTACCATATTACAGTGTCCTTCTTCATTATATGTAACATTATAACAAATCATTTATACCACATTACAATGAACAGGTCCAGGGGCGGAATACATACTATTTACTGGCGGACTGGATGCCTGCTGTCAAGATCCTGACGGCGGCATCCTGCTCGCCAGAATGTCGGCAGCGGGGCGAGTGCTAAGAGTTCTCTCGCGGTCTTGGTGGCTCGCTGCGCTCATCACAGGTTCTATTCTCACTCTATGGGTGTCGTGAACACCCACGAACGGGAATAGCCCCTGTGTGCTGGGATTCCGACTGTTGGCATATGTCGGCTGTCGGGATTCCGACATCAATATCCTGACCGCCGGGATCCCAACAGCCGGCAAATTGATTGCATTCCCCATAGGCATAGCCCAAGACAAAAGCTTTTAAGGGCCCCTATGTACCACCCGATGGTGAAAAATGTATATCACACATGTAATTTTTACAGGGAAGATGGGGCTCTCAGCTCTCGGCTCCATAGCAGCTGCACTTCCTGCATCTTTGGTAGCTACGCCCCTTGACTGCCAGTGTAGCGGTTTTAACTTTAATTTCTCTTGCTTTCATTCTCTGGTTCCCTCTTAGAGATTAAGAAGGGGCATCATTTGTTTGCAAAAGCTAAGATATTATTTTTGGCCCCTAAATCAGTGGACCAACACCAGCAGAGGACATGGCTCCCCAAATCAACACAGACTATGGAAACTTCACATTGGGTATGGAGGAAGAATGGAGAGGCACACAATCCATGATGCTTGAAGTCCAGTGTGAAGTTTCCACAGTCTGTGTTGATTTGGGGAGCCATGTCATCTGCTGGTGTTGGTCCACTGTGCTTTATTATGTCCAGAGTCCACGCAACCATCTACCAGGACATTTTAGAGGACTTCATGCTTCCTTCAGCAGACAAGCTTTATGGAGATGCTGACTTCATTTTCCAGCAGGACTTGGCACCTGCCCACACTGCCAAAAGTACCAAAACCTGGTTCAATGACCGTGGGATTACTGTGCTGGATTGGCCAGCAAACTCACCTGACCTGAACCCCATAGAGAATCTATGGGGCATTGCCAAGAGTAAGATGAGAGACATGAGACCTAACAATGCAGAAGAGCTGAAGGCCACTATTGAAGCATCGTGGACTTCCATAACACCTCAGCAGTGCCACAGGCTGATAGAATCCATGCCACATATGCATGATTATACTTTTCAGAGGGCCAACATTTCTGTATTTAAAATCCTTTTTTTATTGATTTTATGTAATATTCTAATTTTCTGAGATTTTGGATTTGGGGTTTTCTTAAGCTGTAAACCACTATGATCAAAATTATAACAAATAAAGGCTTTAAATATCTCACTTTGCATGTAATGAGTCTATATAATATATTAGTCTTACCTTTTAAGTTGAATTACTGAAATAAATTAACTTTTGCACGATATTCTAATTTTCTGAGTTTCACCTGTACAAGGCAAAACCTTGCCTTGTAAATGACTACAGCTTTTAAAAAATGTCTGAGTTCGGCCGACATCTGGCATCTTCGGCAAACTTGGGGGATGGGGGGTTTAATATCTGTTCGTTTATTTCACTTTTAGGCCCTATTGGACCTCCATACAACGCAGACAGCATCCCAGTGGCAAATGAAACCCAAAAAATTCAGGCGCTTGTATAAGAAATGATGTGATAGATAGATAGATAGATAAATAGATAGATAGATAGATAGATAGATAGATAGATAGATAGATAGATAGATAGATAGATAACAGGGCCGGATCTAGACCTTGTGGTGCCCAGGGCAAAAAATAGGGGTGTGGCTTCATGGAGAAGGGGCGTGGTCAGTTATGCCCCTGTAGCTGTGCCCTCAGTAGTTGTGCCCCCAGTACTGTGCCCACAGTAGTATTGCCCCCAGTACTGTGCCCCCTGTAGAATTGTGCCCCCTGTAGAGTTGTGCCCACAGTAGTATTGCCCCCAGTAGTGTGCCCCCTGTAGAGTTGTGCCCCCAGTACAGTGCCCCCTGTAGAGTTGTGCCCCCTAGTTGCACCGCTTAAAAAGAAAAGTCAATACTTACAATCCCCGCTCTTGCTTCCCAACCGCTGCTGCCCTCCATCTCCGGCTGCCGGCGCTTCTCCTCAGATCTATGGGAGAGATGTCATGACGTCTCTCCCATAGCACCGCATAGACACTAGAGGTAAATTATGACCTCTAGCGTCTATGTGCCGCTCCCACAATGCAGTGCGGGTGCGCGATGACCTCATCACGCACCGCACAGCACCACACAGCACCAGCAGCGGATCTTGCCATGGCGGCGGCGCCCTCCGGAAGGTGGCGCCCTGGGCAAAATCCTGCTTGCCCATAGCAAGATCCACTACTGATAGATAGATAGATAGATAGATAGATAGATAGATAGATAGATAGAGACAGTCAGACAGATATATGATAATATTAGTACTTTCTGCAGCAATACCAGTCCAGTTGTGTCTGTGTGCACACAACAAACAAATGGAGATTGAATGGTCACGAGGACATTCAATTAACCAAAGAGAATTCAAAAGGGAATGTGACCAGTTGTGCTATTATAAATACCAGGGGCCAAATGCAATAGAGTGAAAGTTTCAGAAAGTGAGAGATTTGGTAAGGTTTTTCAGGGGGTTTTTTTTTAACGTGGCAATCGTTTACACTGCAAAAACAGGTTGATCTTGCTGTGTAAATGATTGCCACTTTTTGAAACTCTTTACATTTGGCCCCACGTGTATTTTATGACTGAAAAAACATGCATGTTCTTTCAGTCATAAAATGCACTTGGTACTTATAGTAGCACAACTGGTCAACTTCCATTTAGCATCCCAGTGGCATTTTCAGCATCCAGCATCCATTTTCAAAAGGGCCGGATATCGCGATTAATGACCGATGGTCATTATCGCGGTATCCAATTAAGGTTTTTTTCGTCTGCTGAAAACGGACTCGCGACCTCGTGAAAACACATGGGTTCGGGGAATAGTACCCGATCCTATGTGTTATCGTAGCTCCGGCAGCCGCTTCTCGCAGATTATGCTTTGGGCACCTGAAGCATAATCCGCGATAAGTGCCGGCATTGGGGGTGGGGTAATGGTGAGATGGGGGGCCTGCCGCATAGGGGCTAATAGGATAGCCCCCAGCGATACAATTACCCACGGCCATATATATATATATATATATATATGATGTGTAATGGTTAGCCTCATAGCACTGAGGTCATGGGTTCAATTCCCACCATGGCCCTAACTGTGTGGAGTTTGTATATTCTCCCTGAGCCTGCATAGGTTTCCTCCAGGTACTCCGGTTTCCTCCCAGTCTAAAAATATACACATTCACGCTAAGGTTAATTTTGTTGGAAGCCAATTAACCTACCAGTATGTGAGTGTACATGTGGTAGGGACTATAGATTGTAAGCTCCACTGGGGCATGGACTGATGTGAATGGCCAAATATTCTCTCTTTATCATATATATATATGAGAAACCTGAGGTCACCTTTCCCTCCTCACATGAGCTGAACGAATTATGCGAAAAAGCGTGGGAAACTCCAGACAAAAAACTACAGATTCCCAAAAGGATTCTTATAGCGTATCCTTTCCCGCCAAAGGACAGAATACGGTGGGAATCCTCCCCTAGGGTAGACAAGGCTTTGACACGCTTATCAAAAAAGATAGCGCTCCCATCCCAAGATACGGCTACCCTCAAGGATCCTGCTGACCGCAAGCAGGAGGTTACCTTGAAGTCCATTTACACACATTCTGGTACGTTACTCAGACCGGCAATTGCGTCGGCCTGGGTTTTTAGTGCTGTAGCAGCATGGACAGATTCCTTATCAGCGGATATTGAGACCCTTGATAAGGATACCCTAGGGCATATAAAAGATGCTGTCTTATATATGAGGGATGCTCAAAGAGACATTAGTTTACTGGGTTCCAGAATAAACGCTATGTCTATTTCTGTTAGGCGAGTCTTATGGACCTGACAGTGGACAGGCGATGCCGAATCAAAGAGGCATATGGAGTTTTTGCCTTACAAGGGTGAGGAATTGTTTGGAGAGGGCCTCTCGGACCTCGTCTCCACAGCTACGGCAGGTAAATCGAATTTTTTGCCTTATATTCCCTCACAATCTAAGAAAGCGCCTCATTATCAAATGCAGTCCTTTCGTTCAAATGAAAGCAAAAAGAGTACGTGGATCGTCCTTTCTTGCCAGAGGTAAGGGCAGAGGGAAAAAGCTGCACAACACAGCTAGTTCCCAGGAACAGAAGTCCTCCCCGGCCTCTGCAAAATCCACCGCATGACGCTGGGGCTCCCCTGAGGAAGTCCGCTCCAGTGGGGGCACGTCTTCGACTTTTCAGCCACATCTGGGTTCACTCACAGGTGGATCCCTGGGCAATAGAAATTGTTTCCCAGGGATACAATCTGGAATTCGAAGAGGTGCCTCCTCGCCGGTTTTTCAAATCGGCGCTACCGACTTCTCCCCTGGAAAGGGAGATAGTGTTACATGCGATTCACAAATTGTGTCTTCAACAAGTGGTGGTCGAGGTTCCCCTGCTTCAAAGAGGGAAGGGGTACTACTCAACTCTGTTTGTGGTCCCGAAACCGGACGGTTCGGTCAGACCCATTTTGAATTTAAAATCCCTGAACCTTTACTTAAAACGGTTCAAATTCATAATGGAATCGCTCAGAGCGGTCACAGCCAGCCTGGAAGGGGGGGATTTTATGGTATCTCTGGACATAAAGGATGCATACCTGCATGTTCCCATATATCCTCCTCATCAGGCGTACCTGAGATTTGCGGTACAGGATTGTCATTACCAATTTCAGACGTTGCTGTTTGGACTTTCCACGGCCCCGAGAATTTTCACCAAGGTAATGGCGGAAATGATGGTGCTCATGCGCAAGCAGGGTGTCACAATTATCCCGTACTTGGACGATCTCCTCATAAAAGCGAGATCACGGGAGAAGTTGCTGAACAGCGTATCACTTTCACTGAAGGTGTTACAGCGACACGGCTGGTTTCTCAATATTCCAAAGTCGCAGCTGAATCCTACGACCCGTCTGCCCTTCTTGGGCATGATTCTGGACACAGACCAGAAAAGGGTTTTTCTTCCGAGAGAAAAAGCGCAGGAACTCATGACTCTAGTCAAGAACCTGTTGAAGCCAAAACAAGTGTCAGTGCCCCGGCCGCCAAGCCCGAGACAACACAAGACGAGTTATTAGCCTGACTCATTATATCAACCTTACACACACTCCTGCTCTCTTGCTTTCTCTGGACGCGGAGAAAGCATTTGACAGAATAGGATGGCCCTTTATGTTTGAAACCCTTGCTCATTTGGGTTTTCAGGGGGAATTCCTTGCAGGGATACAAGCTTTATACTCGACCCCTTCCGCTAGGGTATCTGTGAACGGAGTACAATCAGACCCTTTGAACATTTCCAATGGTACCAGACAGGGCTGCCCACTCTCACCTCTGATTTTTGCCTTAGTGATAGAGCCATTAGCAGCCCGCATACGAGCCTCGCCTGATATCGGAGGACTGGAAGTGGGGGACTCTGTTTACAAGATCTCCTTGTTCGCAGACGACGTCCTCCTATCACTTTCCTCACCTCACACCTCTCTGCCGAACCTTTTTACTCTCCTGTCTGATTACGGAAATATATCGGGCTACAAAGTCAATTGGTCCAAGACAGAAGCTCTTCCCTTCCACATCTCCCCTTCCCAAATAGCCAACATGCAAAACAACTTTAAATTCTCCTGGTGCACTTCTAAAATTCGATATCTGGGGGTCTATATTACGAGTCGCTATGGAGACTTGTTTAAGGAAAACTTCTCGCCATTGCTTAAAAACCTTAAGGCCGATCTCCATAAATGGCAATCACTAATCATCTCTTGGCTGGGTCGTATTATTGCTCTGAAAATGAATATTATCCCCCGTCTCCTCTATTTGTTTCAGACGCTGCCAGTGAAAGTCCCGGATTTGGTACTGGCACAAATCCATTCGTGGTTGCTTCGTTTTGTGTGGAGAAATAAAACCCCTAGGATAGGGTTTTCTACCCTCCGCAAACCAGTGCAAGAAGGGGGGAGAGGATTCCCAGACATCCGTCTTTACTATCTGGCTACCCATCTCAGCCAAGCAGTGGCATGGTTCGCCCCTACGCAGTCCATACGTTGGCTTCAGTTAGAGAGGACGCTTAGCCACACTCCATCTCTATCATCTATACTCTTATCCCCTCCTAAAACTAGATCTCCCCATTTGCAACTCCACCCGGTTCTGGAATTCACTTGCCAGATCTGGGACTATTGCACACGTCATTTCCACATGCTGTCATTCCCCTCGGCGCTTACCCCCTTATGGGACAACCCTGCTTTCGTCCCAGGCCAATCCATAACCCGCTCGCGCCCATGGTCGACACATAACATTCGCTTTGTTCTAGATGTGTTGTCCGAGGGGACTTGTGCACCCTTACCGGATATCATATCAAAACATGACTTCCCGGAAGCGAATCCTTTTACCTATCTCCAGGTGAAACATTTTGTCTCGTCCTTAATGAGCTCATCCCCATTCCAACCTCTCTCCACTCTGGAGTCCTATTGTTATCACAAACCGCTTGCTCGAGGAATCATCACCCTACTGTATTCCCTTCTCCAGGCAGAGGATAAATCGGTGACCCCGGCTTTTATACTCAAGTGGGAACAGGACCTTGGCCCGATACCGGATGACTATGATTGGTCAGATATCTTTACGGCGGCCGCGAAATCCTCTATCTCAACCTTAGTTAAGGAAAACGCATATAAAATATTATATAGGTGGTATCTAGTCCCCTCTAGACTCCACAAAATGTTTCCCTCCTCTCAGCCTTTGTGCTGGAGAGGGTGCGGAGGACATGGCTCTTTCCTCCACATATGGTGGACGTGCCCCAAAATTAAGCTATACTGGGATTCAGTCGCACACTTGCTGAGTACAGTACTCCAGACCCGGATATACAAAGACCCTTGGTCATTCCTGCTAGGTCTCCCCATTGCCAATGCACCTCCGAACTCGGGTAAATTACTGACACAGATCTTGAACGTGGCTAGATGCGCAATTGCCCTCCATTGGAAAAAGAAGGAGCCCCCCCCTATACAACAGATCATCAACAAAGTATGGTACTTCGCAAGTATGGAAAAAATCACTGCATACCTCCATAACAGATCTTTCCAGTTCCTTCAAAACTGGGAACTATGGTTCGACTCACAGGCTCCCGCACATGGAGTACGACCCTCCGGGAGCTCGACGGCCCTCCTATTATGATCCCTGTACTCTCCTAACCTGATAAGTAGCCCGTGGGATATCCTCAACATATCCTTTCCGTGTTCCCCGAATAGCACTTTCCATCTTGTACTGGCACCCTGTGCGTAGCCAGCACAACACGGGGGCGTACAGCGGCCTCTCTCCAACCTTGTCCCCTCTCCCCCTCTACTCTATTCCCTCTCAGTCTTCCCTGTCTCTTCTTCACGCCCTTCATGTTCTCTTTCTTTAGTCTTTATCCTCTTATTGATATAACCATGAGCTTGTTTTTTTGGTTCCCATCCAATTGAACAGTATCTGCTTACCCCGATGCATAACTCCTTGCTGTATCTGTGCATCATGGGAACCATATGTTCCTTATTTTAAGGTTATATCTCTGCTTTTGGTACTATAATGTTAGACGGAACAGCCCACCCCAAGAATGGGGGGAGGCTGCTGTAATGTTTGTAACCTGTAAAGTTTATAACCTGTAAATTAAAATAAACAATTTAAAAAAAAAAAAAAAAGTGTCAGTGCATCTTTGCACTTAAGTCCTGGGAAAAATGGTGGCGACGTACGAAGCCATTCCCTTCGGCAGGTTCCATGCAAGGACTTTCCAATGGGACCTATTGGACAAATGGTCCAGGTCACATCTGCAAATGCATCAGCAGATCACCCTGTCCCCCAGGGCCAGGGTCTCTCTCCTGTGGTGGCTACAGAGTGCTCACCTTCTAGAGGGCCGCAGGTTCGGCATTCAGGATTGGATCCTGGTGACCACGGACGCGAGCCTCCGAGGTTGGGGAGCAGTCACACAGGGAAGAAATTTCCAAGGCCTTTGGTCAAGTCAAGAGACTTGTCTTCACATCAACATCCTGGAACTAAGGGCCATATACAACGCCCTACGTCAAGCGGAGACCTTACTTCGCGACCGACCAGTTCTGATCCAGTCAGACAACGTCACCGCAGTAGCTCATGTAAACCGCCAGGGCGGCACAAGCAGCAGAGTGGCGATGGCGGAAGCCACCAGACTTCTTCGCTGGGCGGAGAATCATGTAAGCGCACTGTCAGCAGTGTTCACTCCGGGAGTGGACAACTGGGAAACAGACTTCCTCAGCAGACACGACCTGCATCCGGGAGAGTGGGGACTTCATCAGGAAGTCTTCGCACAGATTGCAAGTCGGTGGGGACTGCCCCAAATAGACATGATGGCATCCCGTCTCAACAAAAAGCTACAAAGGTATTGCGCCAGGTCAAGAGATCCTCAGGCGGTAGCTGTGGACGCCCTAGTGACACCGTGGGTGTTCCAGTCGGTCTATGTATTTCCTCCTCTTCCTCTCATATCCAAGGTGTTGAGAATAATAAGAAAAAGAGGAGTGAGAACAATACTCATTGTTCCGGATTGGCCACGAAGGACCTGGTATCCGGATCTGCAGGAAATGCTCACTGAAGATCTGTGGCCTCTTCCTCTAAGACAGGACCTGTTGCAACAGGGTACCTGTCTGTTCCAAGACTTACCGCGGCTGCGTTTGACGGCATGGCGGTTGAACGCCGAATCCTAGCAGAAAAAGGTATTCCGGATGAGGTCATTCCTACGCTAATAAAGGCTAGGAAGGACGTGACATCTAAACATTATCACCGAATATGGCGAAAATATGTTACTTGGTGTGAGGCCAGGAATGCTCCTACGGAAGAATTCCATCTAGGCCGTTTTCTTCACTTCCTACAAACTGGGGTGAATTTGGGCCTAAAATTAGGCTCCATTAAAGTTCAGATTTCGGCCTTATCCATTTTCTTCCAAAGGAATTGGCCTCTCTACCTGAAGTACAAACTTTTGTGAAGGGAGTACTGCATATTCAGCCTCATTTTGAACCTCCGGTGGCGCCTTGGGACCTTAACGTGGTGTTAAGTTTCCTTAAGTCACATTGGTTTGAACCACTTAGAACAGTGGAGTTGAAATATCTCACTTGGAAGGTGGTCATGTTGTTAGCCTTGGCTTCGGCTAGGCGAGTTTCGGAATTAGCGGCTTTATCACATAAAAGCCCTATCTGGTTTTCCATATGGATAGGGCGGAATTGCGGACCCGTCCTCAATTCCTACCTAAGGTGGTCTCATCCTTTCATATGAACCAACCTATTGTCATGCCTGTGGCTACACGTGACTTGGAGGATTCTGAGTCCCTTGATGTGGTCAGGGCTTTGAAAATTTACGTGGCCAGAACGGCTAGGATCAGAAAAACAGAAGCACTGTTTGTCCTGTATGGAGCCAACAAGGTCGGCGGCCCTGCTTCAAAGCAGACTATTGCTCGCTGGATCTGTAACACGATTCAGCAGGCGCATTCTACGGCAGGATTGCCGTTACCAAAATCGGTTAAGGCCCATTCCACTAGAAAGGTGGGCTCATCTTGGGCGGCTGCCCGAGGGGTTTCAGCACTACAGCTGTGCCGAGCTGCTACTTGGTCGGGGTCAAACACCTTTGCAAAGTTCTATAAGTTTGATACCCTGGCTGAGGAGGACCTCCTGTTTGCTCAATCGGTGCTGCAGAGTCATCCGCACTCTCCCGCCCGTTTGGGAGCTTTGGTATAATCCCCATGGTCCTTACGGAGTCCCAGCATCCTCTAGGACGTTAGAGAAAATAAGATTTTAAACCTACCGGTAAATCTTTTTCTCGTAGTCCGTAGAGGATGCTGGGCGCCCGTCCCAAGTGCGGACTTCTTCTGCAAGACTTGTATATAGTTTTGCTTACATAAGGGTTATGTTATAGTTTTCATCGGTCTTGGACTGATGCTATTTTGTTTTCATACTGGAAAAAGTTTCTGTACACTCTATCAATTGGCGCAAGGGAAATGCTGCCTAATGGAAATTATTGACTCAAATGGATATCACCCCTTAATCCAAAATAAATTGTACACATCTAAAACAGGAATAGAGTCAATAGCTTCTTTTGGCGCATGGGAAAAAGCCTCCAAAATAAGGAGGTAATTGTACTTTCCTAATTACAATAATGTAACGTTGATATTCGTCGTACCCCCACTCACGCTGATAAGGAGTGGGTTACACACATCAAGGTATCTTTTTTTCTCCCATATCACACTCAAGGTATAAAGGTAATCCTATGAGGCTATTACACATTGAGGATACACTTCCATGAACCATTCTGAGAAGAACTATATAAAGAAACCTTGATAGGAGTCCTGATATTCATTGCTGTGTGAGTTGGGGTACGATATCCAGGATTACCTTTATACCTTGAGTGTGATATGGGAGAATAAAATATACCTTGATGTGTGTAACCCACTCCTTATCAGCGTGAGTGGGGGTACGACGAATATCAACGTTACATTATTGTAATTAGGAAAGTACAATTACCTCCTTATGTTGGAGGCTTTTTCCCATGCGCCAAAAGAAGCTATTGACTCTATTCCTGTTTTAGTTGATTTCATACTGTTAACTGGTTAGTATATCACAAGTTATACGGTGTGATTGGTGTGGCTGGTATGAATCTTGCCCTTGGATTAACAAAAATCCTTTCCTCGTACTGTCCGTCTCCTCTGGGCACAGTTTATCTAACTGAGGTCTGAAGGAGGGGCATAGAGGGAGGAGCCAGTGCACACCCAGATCCAAAGTCTTTCTTAAAGTGCCCATGTCTCCTGCGGAGCCCGTCTATCCCCATGGTCCTTACGGAGTCCTAGCATCCTCTACGGACTACGAGAAAAAGATTTACCGGTAGGTTTAAAATCTTATTATATGTACCAATGCTCCGGCACTCCAGGTTGCCACACAGGATTTGTCTTGCCCAGGTGCCATCCACAAGGGTTTCCACCCCTCACATGCAGGTAGTAACAGACGAGGTAGCACTCAGAAACTTCAAAATGTTTTGAAATCTCTGAGTGCCGCCTCGTCTGTTACTACCGATAATATATATATATATACATATATATATACATATATATATATATATATATATATATATATAAAGATGCAAAGTCGGGCGGCACTCACGGCATGAAAAGAAAGACAGACAAGCAGGTCTGATGTTCTATCAACGTTTCAATGTCATTACGGCATTTTCGTCAGGATAAAAAATACAATGTGACTCACCCTTTTATCTCCGTCTGATGATCCATGGCGCCTCGGGCCAGTCGCATCCCGCTCCGTCCAAATGATGACGTCATAACGAGGCGCCGGCTGTGGCGTCACGGAGCACCCGGACCGGAGCACACAAAAAGAAAAAACGATCCCCCGTGCTGTGTGATTAAACAAGACAAACATGTATCAATAAACATAATTATCCACAAAATATGACAAAGGTCAAAAATGTAACACTGATTAGCTGACACATTGAGTGTGTCAACTTAGAGACAATGTAATTGTCCATGAACAAATAGAAACAGTGTGACCCATGTTGCTATTTAAGAATGTTGCATAAGCTGTACTGAATAATGGACATTTGATGCTGGTATAAAAATACTAGATAAGAGACTAGTTAAGTTCCTTGGAACCTATTAGCTACTAAAGCAGAAAGAGTGGCTGGTCAGTTATAGAAATGCTAATAAACCCGCTTGTTCGTTAAGTCCCATAGGGGACAGCGTATCAAGGGTATGTATCCATTTAGCTTCTGCTCTGAGTAATCTTTGTGCTCGATCACCCCCACGTTTTGATGGGGGAATATGGTCAATTATGCGATGTCGAAGAGCTGCCACTGAATGTTTGGCCTGCAGAAAATGCCTCGCAACAGGTTGGTCACTTCTACCTGCAGAGATTGCCGCTCTGATGGAGGCTCGATGTCCTGCCATTCGTTCTTTAAACATACAATCTGTTTTCCCCACATAGTGGAGACCACAGGGGCAGCTGAGTATGTAGACGACAATCTTGTGGTGCAAGTGACGCGATGTTTTATCTTGAATTTTTTACCCTTGAAAGGGTGATGAAATGAATCACCAGTTAGCATGTGGCTGCACGTAGTGCAGCCTAAGCATTTGAAACAGCCCGGACAGGAGGATTTGAGAAAAGTGGTGATATTACTTTTTTTGGGAGTACTTTCAACGTTAGTTTTAACAAGGAAGTCACGAATATTCTTGCCTCTACGATAAGCTGGCATAATTCGTATATTGGGTTGAATACCACTTTTCTTATCTGTTTGTATGATAGGCCAGTAATTCTTCGTTATTTTACTGATTGCGGGGCTCTGAGTGTTAAATTGATTAACCCATATTAGTCTGTCTGAGCTTGCGGTTTTTTTGATGGAGTCTAAAGTGCTGCTTCTCGGTATCTTGAGTACTTTATCTTTAATGGTTGTTAGATCTGATTGACAGTAACCTCTCTGGATAAATTTAGCTATCATAGCATCACATTGTGCCTCTAATTGAGTTTCATCGCTGATGATACGCTTAAGGCGCAGCATCTGCGAGTAAGGGAGACCCTTGCGTAAGGAAATAGGATGATGACTTGACGCTAATAAAATATTATTTCTGTCCGTGCTCTTGGTGAATAATGTTGTATCAATTTTGTCATCACGTAGTGTAATGCGTACATCCAAAAAACTGATAGTTTTATCATGTATGGTGTACGTGAATTTTACAGGGGAATCAGATAAGTTGTGTGTATCAAGTAGGGATTCTAACATGTTACGTGGTCCTGTCCAAAATAATAACAAGTCATCAATGAAACGTAAATATAACAATACATAAGGTTTGGCTGCTTCATTGGACAGGAACAGCTCGTCCTCAATTCGCAGCATGAAGCTGTTGGCGAATGAGGGCGAGACATTGCTCCCCATGGAGCAGCCTGACTGCTGTAAATAAAAGTTATTGTTAAATAAAAAATAATTTCTTTGTAAAGTTAGTTGAAGTAAACTTAAAAATAAGTCAATGTTAGGTCCAGTGTATGAAGAATTAATTCGTATTAGGGCTTCCACAGCTTTAAGTCCGTCAGCTTGAGGGATGCATGTGTATAAATTTTTCACATCAATCGTTGCTAATATGCAACTACTTGGAACTGAGTTGATGGTGGCCAATTTATTCAAAAGTGCTGTGGTGTCCTTGAGACAGTGATCAACCGATTGGATACATGGTTGTAGGTGAAAGTCCAGGAAGATGGAAATTTTCTGATATAGTGATCCTCTAGCCGAGATTATAGGGGGTCCTGGAGGGGACTTGGTGTCCTTATGTATTTTGGGTACTGAATACAGTATTGGTACCACTGGAAAGCGTGTGGACAAGGACTCAAGTTGTGCCGATGTTAAATGGCCATCTTTGACTGCCTGTGACAGAATGTTGTCTAATTCCTTTTTATAGGCGGCAGTGGGGTCAGAAGATAGTTTTCGATAAGTGTTATTGTCTGATAATTGACGATCAAGCTCAGCGATATAGTCATGGACATTTTGTATTACTAATGCTCCGCCCTTATCTGCCGGGCGTATGACTATATCATCGTAATTACTCAGATCAGTCAAGGCTTGCCATTCAGTTTTCGTTAGATTGGAATGGACATGTTTAGCCTGTTTGATGGTATTTTGAACTTGATGATCTACTGACCTGGAAAAAATTTTGATGGATTTATTTTGTGAAACTGGATCAAATTTAGATTTAACACGGAGAGCTGGTGGCATAGTCACATTAGTAGATGGTATTGTTGGATGTTGAAAGAAATACTCTCTGAGGCGAAGTTGTCGTTCCAGTTTGTATTGTTCAACTTTCCAGTTGAAAGGGTCCAATTTGGTAGTAGGAACAAAGTTTAGTCCTTTGGACATAACTTGCAATTCCATGGGGGTGAATTGACGATCAGATAAATTGAAAATCATCTCCGTTTGGAGTATGCTGTTTTTCTTTCTCGTCGTCCTCTTGCATTGCCCACCGCGCCTCGTGAATTGGCGCCTGGATTGGTTAGTTGTGCCCGTGTGCTTGCCCCTAAAGGGGGGAGACCTTGGGTGGGACATTGAACTTCAGTTTCGCTCGCTGTTGCTGTGCCCTCTGTGGAAGAATCCGTGTCCAGATGTTGTGCGTTGAAGCGGTTAAAAGGACGTCGTCTCACTGGTCGTCTGGGGACCGATGTACCGGAGATCCAAGGATAGACCTGTCTTTTGACATAATCATTGTTGACGATTTCCAGTTTATTGCGTTTATAGGAAATCAAATCTTTCTGGTATTTGTCTATCTGGACAGTAAGTTTCTCATACCAGTTCGTGGAAGTGTCCATTTGCAAAGTAGATTTGTGAGTGGACTCGAAGGTGTCTATTTGAGTCCGAATGACTGCCAGCTCCTGTGTGACTTCCTCTATGACCAAAAGCATGAGGTCATAGGAACATTTATTTAAAATGGAAACCCATTTTTTGCAAAAAGCAGCGTTGAATCTCCCTATGGTAGGGATATTTTTGATTCGGAAACCCCTAGGTATTTTTCCCTGTCGGTGGTAATCCGATAGGGTCACCCCATGGTAGTAAAAATCTTTTTCGCGACGTTTTAATTTAAACAGGTCACGGAATAATTGAACATTGTCAAGTGTGCCACCCGTAGCAGCAAGGTTTTCCTTGAAGCGTAGTCTAGTAGCGTCACCATCAGAATAACTGAACGTCTCACCGGGTGTTAGTTCAATAGTTGAAAGCAAATCTTCCAGGTCTGTGTCAGTGTGTGTCGACATCTTCAGTTAAATGCAAGATTCTCTATGTGGATGAAAATTATAAACAAGGAGTGTAGTGTCTAAACGACACGTGATATTGTGCTCCACAACCAAAAGGTCCAGACGTATTAAAATCCTGGAAAGGGTGCCTTTGTGTGACCACAGGTCAGCGCGACCGCGGTGGTCAAAATTTAAATAGAGAGAGTCCACGGCACTCACAATATCCGAAGGTTAGTATAAAAGTAGATAAGCCGGTGCCCTCCCTGGTAACAGCATGCGCTGTGTCCACTATAAAGATGCAAAGTCGGGCGGCACTCACGGCATGAAAAGAAAGACAGACAAGCAGGTCTGATGTTCTATCAGCGTTTCACTGTCATTACGGCATTTTCGTCAGGATAAAAAATACAATGCGACTCACCCTTTTATCTCCGTCTGATGATCCATGGCGCCTCGGGACAGTCGCATCCCGCTCCGTCCAAATGATGACGTCATAATGAGGCGCCGGCTGTGGCGTCACGGAGCACCCGGACCGGAGCACACAAAAAGAAAAAACGATCCCCCGTGCTGTGTGATTAAACAAGACAAACATGTATCAATAAACATAATTATCCACAAAATATGACAAAGGTCAAAAATGTAACACTGATTAGCTGACACATTGAGTGTGTCAACTTAGAGACAATGTAATTGTCCATGAACAAATAGAAACAGTGTGACCCATGTTGCTATTTAAGAATGTTGCATAAGCTGTACTGAATAATGGACATTTGATGCTGGTATAAAAATACTAGATAAGAGAGTAGTTAAGTTCCTTGGAACCTATTAGCTACTAAAGCAGAAAGAGTGGCTGGTCAGTTATAGAAATGCTGATAAACCCGCTTGTTCGTTAAGTCCCCTAGGGGACAGCGTATCAAGGGTATGTATCCATTTAGCTTCTGCTCTGAGTAATCTTTGTGCTCGATCACCCCCACGTTTTGATGGGGGAATATGGTCAATTATGCGATGTCGAAGAGCTGCCACTGAATGTTTGGCCTGCAGAAAATGCCTCGCAACAGGTTGGTCACTTCTACCTGCAGAGATTGCCGCTCTGATGGAGGCTCGATGTCCTGCCATTCGTTCTTTAAACATACAATCTGTTTTCCCCACCAGACGGAGATAAAAGGGTGAGTCACATTGTATTTTTTATCCTGACGAAAATGCCGTAATGACATTGAAACGTTGATAGAACATCAGACCTGCTTGTCTGCCTTTCTTTTCATGCCGTGAGTGCCGCCCGACTTTGCATCTTTATAGTGGACACAGCGCATGCTGTTACCAGGGAGGGCACCGGCTTATCTACTTTTATACTAACCTTCGGATATTGTGAGTGCCGTGGACTCTCTCTATTTAAATTTTGACCACCGCGGTCGCGCTGACCTGTGGTCACACAAAGGCACCCTTTCCAGGATTTTAATACGTCTGGACCTTTTGGTTGTGGAGCACAATATCACGTGTCGTTTAGACACTACACTCCTTGTTTATCATTTTCATCCACATAGAGAATCTTGCATTTAACTGAAGATGTCGACACACACTGACACAGACCTGGAAGATTTGCTTTCAACTATTGAACTAACACCCGGTGAGACGTTCAGTTATTCTGATGGTGACGCTACTAGACTACGCTTCAAGGAAAACCTTGCTGCTACGGGTGGCACACTTGACAATGTTCAATTATTCCGTGACCTGTTTAAATTAAAACGTTGCGAAAAAGATTTTTACTACCAGGTCTATCCTTGGATCTCCGGTACATCGGTCCCCAGACGACTAGTGAGACGACGTCCTTTTAACCGCTTCAACGCACAACATCTGGACACGGATTCTTCCACAGAGGGCACAGCAACAGCGAGCAAAACTGAAGTTCCATGTCCCACCCAAGGTCTCCCCCCTTTAGGGGCAAGCACACGGGCACAACTAACCAATCCAGGCGCCAATTCACGAGGCGCGGCGGGCAATGCAAGAGGACGACGAGAAAGAAAAACAGCATACTCCAAACGGAGATGATTTTCAATTTATCTGATCGTCAATTCACCCCCATGGAATTGCAAGTTATGTCCAAAGGACTAAACTTTGTTCCTACTACCAAATTGGACCCTTACAACTGGAAAGTTGAACAATACAAACTGGAACGACAACTTCGCCTCAGAGAGTATTTCTTTCAACATCCAACAATACCATCTACTAATGTGACTATGCCACCAGCTCTCCGTGTTAAATCTAAATTTGATCCAGTTTCACAAAATAAATCCATCAAAATTTTTTCCAGGTCAGTAGATCATCAAGTTCAAAATACCATCAAACAGGATAAACATGTCCATTCCAATCTAACGAAAACCGAATGGCAAGCCTTGACTGATCTGAGTAATTACGATGATATAGTCATACGCCCGGCAGATAAGGGCGGAGCATTAGTAATACAAAATGTCCATGACTATATCGCTGAGCTTGATCGTCAATTATCAGACAATAACACTTATCGAAAACTATCTTCTGACCCCACTGCCGCCTATAAAAAGGAATTAGACAACATTCTGTCACAGGCAGTCAAAGATGGCCATTTAACATCGGCACAACTTGAGTCCTTGTCCACACGCTTTCCAGTGGTACCAATACTGTATTCAGTACCCAAAATACATAAGGACACCAAGTCCCCTCCAGGACCCCCTATAATCTCGGCTAGAGGATCACTATATCAGAAAATTTCCATCTTCCTGGACTTTCACCTACAACCATGTATCCAATCGGTTGATCACTGTCTCAAGGACACCACAGCACTTTTGAATAAATTGGCCACCATCAACTCAGTCCCAAGTAGTTGCATATTAGCAACGATTGATGTGAAAAATTTATACACATGCATCCCTCAAGCTGACGGACTTAAAGCTGTGGAAGCCCTAATACGAATTAATTCTTCATACACTGGACCTAACATTGACTTATTTTTAAGTTTACTTCAACTAACTTTACAAAGAAATTATTTTTTATTTAACAACAACTTTTATTTACAGCAGTCAGGCTGCTCCATGGGGAGCAACGTCTCGCCCTCATTCGCCAACAGCTTCATGCTGCGAATTGAGGACGAGCTGTTCCTGTCCAATGAAGCAGCCAAACCTTATGTATTGTTATATTTACGTTTCATTGATGACTTGTTATTATTTTGGACAGGACCACGTAACATGTTAGAATCCCTACTTGATACACACAACTTATCTGATTCCCCTGTAAAATTCACGTACACCATACATGATAAAACTATCAGTTTTTTGGATGTACGCATTACACTACGTGATGACAAAATTGATACAACATTATTCACCAAGAGCACGGACAGAAATAATATTTTATTAGCTTCAAGTCATCATCCTATTTCCTTACGCAAGGGTCTCCCTTACTCGCAGATGCTGCGCCTTAAGCGTATCATCAGCTATGAAACTCAATTAGAGGCAGAATGTGATGCTATGATAGCTAAATTTATCCAGAGAGGTTACTGTCAATCAGATCTAACAACCATTAAAGATAAAGTACTCAAGATACCGAGAAGCAGCACTTTAGACTCCATCAAAAAAACCGCAAGCTCAGACAGACTAATATGGGTTAATCAATTTAACACTCAGAGCCCCGCAATCAGTAAAATAACGAAGAATTTCTGGCCTATCATACAAACAGATAAGAAAAGTGGTATTCAACCCAATATACGAATTATGCCAGCTTATCGTAGAGGCAAGAATATTCGTGACTTCCTTGTTAAAACTAACGTTGAAAGTACTCCCAAAAAAAGTAATATCACCACTTTTCTCAAATCCTCCTGTCCGGGCTGTTTCAAATGCTTAGGCTGCACTACGTGCAGCCACATGCTAACTGGTGATTCATTTCATCACCCTTTCAAGGGTAAAAAATTCAAGATAAAACATCGCGTCACTTGCACCACAAGATTGTCGTCTACATACTCAGCTGCCCCTGTGGTCTCCACTATGTGGGGAAAACAGATTGTATGTTTAAAGAACGAATGGCAGGACATCGAGCCTCCATCAGAGCGGCAATCTCTGCAGGTAGAAGTGACCAACCTGTTGCGAGGCATTTTCTGCAGGCCAAACATTCAGTGGCAGCTCTTCGACATCGCATAATTGACCATATTCCCCCATCAAAACGTGGGGGTGATCGAGCACAAAGATTACTCAGAGCAGAATCTAAATGGATACATACCCTTGATACGCTGTCCCCTAGGGGACTTAACGAACAAGCGGGTTTATCAGCATTTCTATAACTGACCAGCCACTCTTTCTGCTTTAGTAGCTAATAGGTTCCAAGGAACTTAACTAGTCTCTTATCTAGTATTTTTATACCAGCATCAAATGTCCATTATTCAGTACAGCTTATGCAACATTCTTAAATAGCAACATGGGTCACACTGTTTCTATTTGTTCATGGACAATTACATTGTCTCTAAGTTGACACACTCAATGTGTCAGCTAATCAGTGTTACATTTTTGACCTTTGTCATATTTTGTGGATAATTATGTTTATTGATACATGTTTGTCTTATTTAATCACACAGCACGGGGGATCGTTTTTTCTTTTTGTGTGCTCCGGTCCGGGTGCTCCGTGACGCCACAGCCGGCGCCTCGTTATGACGTCATCATTTGGACGGAGTGGGATGCGACTGGCCCGAGGCGCCATGGATCATCAGACGGAGATAAAAGGGTGAGTCACATTGTATTTTTTATCCTGACGAAAATGCCGTAATGACATTGAAACGTTGATAGAACATCAGACCTGCTTGTCTGTCTTTCTTTTCATGCCGTGAGTGCCGCCCGACTTTGCATCTTTATAGTTGACACAGCGCATGCTGTTACCAGGGAGGGCACCGGCTTATCTACTTTTATACTAACCTTCGGATATTGTGAGTGCCGTGGACTCTCTCTATTTATATATATATATATATATATATATATATATATATATACATACACTGCTCACAAAAAAGGGAACACTAAAATAACATATCCTAGATCTGAATGAATGAAATATTCTTATTAAATACTTTGTTCTTTACATAGTTGAATGTGCTGACAACAAAATCACAAAAAAATGATCAATGGAAATCAAATTTATTAACCCATGGAGGTCTGGATTTGGAGTCACACTCAAAATTAAAGTGGAAAAACACACTACAGGCTGATCCAACTTTGATGTAATGTCCTTAAAACAAATCAAAATGAGGCTCAGTAGTGTGTGTGGCCTCCACGTGCCTGTATGACCTCCCTACAACGCCTGGGAATGCTCCTGATGAGGTGGCGGATGGTCTCCTGAGGGATCTCCTCCCAGACCTGGACTAAAGCATCCGCCAACTCCTGGACAGTCTGTGGTGCAACGTGGCGTTGATGGATGGAGCGAGACATGATGTCCCAGATGTGCTCAATTGGATTCAGGTCTGGGGAACGGGCGGGCCAGTCCATAGCATCAATGCCTTCGTCTTGCAGGAACTGCTGACACACTCCAGCCACATGAGGTCTAGCATTGTCTTGCATTAGGAGGAACCCAGGGCCAACCGCACCAGCATTTGGTCTCACAAGGGGTCTGAGGATCTCATCTCGGTACCTAATGGCAGTCAGGCTACCTCTGGCGAGCACATGGAGGGCTGTGCGGACCCCCAAAGAAATGCCCCCCACACCATTACTGACCCACTGCCAAACCGGTCATACTGGAGGATGTTGCAGGCAGCAGAACGTTCTCCTTGGCGTCTCCAGACTGTCACATGTGCTCAGTGAGAACCTGCTTTCATCTGTGAAGAGCACAGGGCGCCAGTGGCGAATTTTCCAATCTTGGTGTTCTCTGGCAAATGGCAAACGTCCTGCACGGTGTTGGGCTGTAAGCACAAACCCCACCTGTGGACGTCGGGCCCTCATACCACCCTCATGGAGTCTGTTTCTGATCGTTTGAGTAGACACATGCACATTTGTGGCTTGCTGGAGGTCATTTTGCAGGGCTCTGGCAGTGCTCCTCCTGTTACTCCTTACACAAAGGCAGAGGTAGCGGTACTGCTGCTGGGTTGTTGCCCTCCTACGGCCTCCTCTACGTCTCCTGATGTACTGGCCTGTCTTCTGGTAGCGCCTCCATGCCCTGGACACTATGCTGACAGACACAGCAAACCTTCTTGCCACAGCTCGCATTGATGTGCCATCCTGGATGAGCTGCACTACCTGAGCCACTTGTGTGGGTTGTAGACTCCGTCTCATGCTACCACTAGAGTGAAAGTGTGGGAATGTGTCCTGTTTTACAGGACACATTCCAGCTGCAGCAGCCAGGGAGCCTGTGTCCCCTGCGGGACAACGCCTCTGACAGCGCTGGGACAGCTTGTCTGTCCCCAGCGCCTGTCAGTGTGTGGCGGCGGCGGGTGTCCGGTGCAGGGATTACCCTTTTCCCTGCACCGGACCAGAGGCTGCAGGGGCATTTAAATGTTGGCGCCCTCCGGGAGCCAATCGCGGCTCCCGGAGTGGCAGCCAATCGGAGAGGGGCGCGGCGAGCCAATCGGCGCTCGCCGCGTCATAGGCCCCGCCCCCGGCGTCTGACGTCAGACGCCGGGCGGGAGCCTGAAGCAAAGACCGCGCGCGGGAGCGCGAGGAGAGGAGACGCCAGGCGGGAGCAGCGGAGGAAGGAGGCCGCGCCGAAGAGCGGCGAAGAAGCGGACGGGACCCGGAGTAAGAAGACCACGCCGAAGAGCGGTGAGGAGGTCCTGAGGCCGCGGAAGAGGCCAGAAGACGTCGGCCTGCAGGAAGAAGATGTCCAGCGGCGGCTGGACGCGGAGCAGCGGAGGCGACGCCGCTGGCCAGGACGGGTCAGCGGCAGAAGAGGGCGCTGGAGATCCCTAGGGCAGGTGAGGCCTCAGTGAGGCAACTTTCTCCCCCTCCCTTTCCTCCCTCGACCACCAGGGATGGGCATTAGGCCCGGGGCACAATCCAGGCACTAGGCCTGTGGCGCAGCTAGGAGTTTTGGGGATCACCGTTAGATTTGGTGGTTTGGGCATTAGGCCCAAGCCACCTAAAACTGCGCAAGTTAGGCGGGCACTAGGCCCGTGGGCAATCCAGGCATTAGGCCTGCGGAGGTATTAGAGGGCTTTAGGCCCTAGTCCAGTTGGCGGCCACTAGAAACATAAGGTGACCCTGGGCACTAGGCCCAGGTCACCCAACGGGCAACAAGTTAGGCGGGCGCTAGGCCCGTGGGTGAAGTCAGGCCTCCGGCCTGGGCGCAGTCAGGGGGCGCTAGGCCCAGCGAGTAAGTGCCCCCAAGGTGAATAAAGGTGGCACTGGGCACTAGGCCCGGGCCACCCGGAGGTGTTTAGGTGGGCAGGCTGCGTGGCGCCCACCCCCTTCCAGCGGCAGGTAGGAATAAAAGGGACAGCACCGTGTGATCTTGTATTCCGATATTGTGATGTATGTTGTTACCGTGCAGGGCAAAGTGTCTGTTTGTTTTAAGTTTGTGCATAGTTGTGTTGCACCACTCACACGAGCTAGTTTGAGGGCTCTGTTTATGTAGCTAGTGTTGCGGACGCACACTAGGGTAGTTCTAGACCCTGCACGGCTGTTTGTTTGTTTGCCTCCTTACAGGGACCTGTAAGTGGAGAAGATCGGAGTGCAAGACTTGAGACGGTGAGTAGCATCCGTGTACGTTTGTCCCTTTGTCTGTCCCCGAGCGCCGGAATAGGGATTGCTCACGGACGTGAGAATCCCCTTCATCACACTACGCGCGTGAGTGCGAGTGTGTGAATTCTGGGTGGCTGAGGCTTTGTGCCTGTGATGACCTTTCACCCAACCGGTGAAGGTCGCCGTCACCCATGGGGTATCCCCTTTTCCGGTGGAAGAAGGGTTGATACCCCCCTTGAGGTAACCTATTCTCTCCTCAGCTCGGTTGTCGGTCAGCTCCGAGAGGGAATCGCCGTGTCCGGATCCGATTGAAAATTGCCAGGTCCGTTGAAGGTTCCGGTACCTGAAGGTGAGAGAGAGCGGCGCGTGGTGAGTACCGACTCTACACCTGCACGGCAGCAGGCACCACCACACGCAGCCGCACCTCTTACAAAAGCACCGCCAGCTTTCAAAAGTGACCAAAACATCAGCCAGAAAGCAAAGGAGCTGAAAACTGGTCTGTGGTCACCACCTGCAGAACAACCCCTTTATTGGGGGTGTCTTGCTAATTGCCTATAATTTCCACCTGTTGTCTATTCCATTTGCACAACAGCATGTGAAATTGATTTGTCAATCAGTGTTGCTTCCTAAGTGGACAGTTTGATTTCATAGAAGTGTGATTGACTTGGAGTTATTTTTTTGAGCAGTGTGTATATATATATATATATATATATATATCCATTCAGTATATAAAAAATTCTCGTAAACAAGCCACCGTTATAAACCTGTAAGATGGGAATTTCATAGGCACAATTAATTAGCCAAATATTCTCTGTAAAGCGCTGCGGAATACGTGTGCGCTATGTAAACAACTGGTAATAAATGTTATATAATTATATATAATTATATATATGTATGTATCATTTCTCTTGTAAATGAGCCACTATTATAAACCTGTAAGATGGGAATTTCATAGGCACAATTAGCAGTAGTATGTGAGATGCTACATTCTGGCAAGCAGTGTGATTGCCACTCCTTTGTCTACCTGTATGCTACACCTTAGAGGTAGGTAAGTATAGCATGCATATGTCTTAGATTAGATAACATGAAACAGGTTTATTCAGCCACCAGCGGTAGTCAGCAGCCTTTTCAGTGTTTTTTTTTAAAGATATGCTTCATTCCAGCCGCAGAGGTGACTCTATCCGTGCCTATGAATATTTTTCAACCTCTCTGTCTTCCTATCGCTCCACTTTTTTTTCTTCACATCGTTGGTCAGGTAGAAGAAAAAACTCGACATTCAGTCAAGTTGAGAGCCGTCCCTCTGTCTCCCCAGGGGATTCTCTGAACAAAAAGAAAGGCCGGACCTCTGTGTTATTAACACCTTACAGTCAAAGAGGGCAGAGCACATGCTAAAGCTGGCCTTACAAGAACAAGGACTAAGCAGCATAAAAAGGTGGCTATGTATATCACTACGTAAGCTATAAAGAACCAATATGCATTAAAGTGTCTTGTAGTAAAATAAGGAGGAACCTATCCATGTTTGCTCATATTTGTGATCTCTATTATATTTAAGTGTGGAAAGCAACGAAATAGTAAATGCAATATAACAATTTTATTCACCCATACTTGCTGTGGTGTGTTTGTATATAATGACTGCCCTGCAAGCTGCTGTTTACTATGCCTGCCTCCCTGCTCTAAAGTCAGCTGTCCATGTCCTAAACGTAGTCCTTTGCATGGAGTAATGAAGGAGGTTTTATCCTGGGAGCTTATTAAAGCATTGCTCTCACACACACACACACATCGTGGCTAACACAACACCAGCTCCATGAGTGATGCCTAAAGCACTAGGCACTGTCAGCTCCTCACACCAGACCTAAGCTGAGCCAGACATAGGGCGGGGAGTGAGGGGGAAGCATCCTCTGCCTGGATCTGGCTCCCTGAGGAGTCCCGGCAATCCCCTCTATAAATCCAGGGCTCTGCTCTTATCCTTCCATCCAGAGCATTGATCTGAAAGTGTACAGAGTGAGGATTAAATGGTAACAGTGAAGTGAGGGTCAGACCAGACTTGGAGTCCCCACGAGAATGCAGCTGTAGATACGAAATATGCTGCCAATAACATGTAATATCTGTCTATAGCAGTATGAGGAGTGGCTGCATATGCCACGCAAACTGCTCCAACAGTCATCATCACTACAAGACCACAATGGATGCCATCAAATGAATAATGTTACATAGGGTTGATTTTCAGAGTGGTCACCTAGAATTGTTAACCCGACATACATAAGTCAGAAGAGCATTCCAAGCCAGCTTTAATAGGTAATTATACAGTAAATAATAGCCAGGTTCTAATGATGTTTGCACAAAATGGACAGTATGTACACTAGAGATGAGCGCCTGAAATTTTTCGGGTTTTGTGTTTTGGTTTTGGGTTCGGTTCCGCGGCCGTGTTTTGGGTTCGAACGCGTTTTGGCAAAACCTCACCGAATTTTTTTTGTCGGATTCGGGTGTGTTTTGGATTCGGGTGTTTTTTTCCAAAAACACTAAAAAACAGCTTAAATCATAGAATTTGGGGGTCATTTTGATCCCAAAGTATTATTAACCTCAAAAACCATAATTTACACTCATTTTCAGTCTATTCTGAATACCTCACACCTCACAATATTATTTTTAGTCCTAAAATTTGCACCGAGGTCGCTGTGTGAGTAAGATAAGCGACCCTAGTGGCCGACACAAACACCGGGCCCATCTAGGAGTGGCACTGCAGTGTCACGCAGGATGTCCCTTCCAAAAAACCCTCCCCAAACAGCACATGACGCAAAGAAAAAAAGAGGCGCAATGAGGTAGCTGTGTGAGTAAGATTAGCGACCCTAGTGGCCGACACAAACACCGGGCCCATCTAGGAGTGGCACTGCAGTGTCACGCAGGATGGCCCTTCCAAAAAACCCTCCCCAAACAGCACATGACGCAAAGAAAAAAAGAGGCGCAATGAGGTAGCTGTGTGAGTAAGATTAGCGACCCTAGTGGCCGACACAAACACCGGGCCCATCTAGGAGTGGCACTGCAGTGTCACGCAGGATGGCCCTTCCAAAAAACCCTCCCCAAACAGCACATGACGCAAAGAAAAAAAGAGGCGCAATGAGGTAGCTGGCTGTGTGAGTAAGATTAGCGACCCTAGTGGCCGACACAAACACCGGGCCCATCTAGGAGTGGCACTGCAGTGTCACGCAGGATGTCCCTTCCAAAAAACCCTCCCCAAACAGCACATGACGCAAAGAAAAAAAGAGGCGCAATGAGGTAGCTGTGTGAGTAAGATTAGCGACCCTAGTGGCCGACACAAACACCGGGCCCATCTAGGAGTGGCACTGCAGTGTCACGCAGGATGTCCCTTCCAAAAAACCCTCCCCAAACAGCACATGACGCAAAGAAAAAAAGAGGCGCAATGAGGTAGCTGTGTGAGTAAGATTAGCGACCCTAGTGGCCAACACAAACACCGGGCCCATCTAGGAGTGGCACTGCAGTGTCACGCAGGATGTCCCTTCCAAAAAACCCTCCCCAATCAGCACATGATGCAAAGAAAAAGAAAAGAAAAAAGAGGTGCAAGATGGAATTGTCCTTGGGCCCTCCCACCCACCCTTATGTTGTATAAACAAAACAGGACATGCACACTTTAACCAACCCATCATTTCAGTGACAGGGTCTGCCACACGACTGTGACTGATATGACGGGTTGGTTTGGACCCCCCCCAAAAAAGAAGCAATTAATCTCTCCTTGCACAAACTGGCTCTACAGAGGCAAGATGTCCACCTCATCTTCACCCTCCGATATATCACCGTGTACATCCCCCTCCTCACAGATTATCAATTCGTCCCCACTGGAATCCACCATCTCAGCTCCCTGTGTACTTTGTGGAGGCAATTGCTGCTGGTCAATGTCTCCGCGGAGGAATTGATTATAATTCATTTTAATGAACATCATCTTCTCCACATTTTCTGGATGTAACCTCGTACGCCGATTGCTGACAAGGTGAGCGGCGGCACTAAACACTCTTTCGGAGTACACACTTGTGGGAGGGCAACTTAGGTAGAATAAAGCCAGTTTGTGCAAGGGCCTCCAAATTGCCTCTTTTTCCTGCCAGTATAAGTACGGACTGTGTGACGTGCCTACTTGGATGCGGTCACTCATATAATCCTCCACCATTCTATCAATGTTGAGAGAATCATATGCAGTGACAGTAGACGACATGTCCGTAATCGTTGTCAGGTCCTTCAGTCCGGACCAGATGTCAGCATCAGCAGTCGCTCCAGACTGCCCTGCATCACCGCCAGCGGGTGGGCTCGGAATTCTGAGCCTTTTCCTCGCACCCCCAGTTGCGGGAGAATGTGAAGGAGGAGATGTTGACAGGTCGCGTTCCGCTTGACTTGACAATTTTGTCACCAGCAGGTCTTTCAACCCCAGCAGACCTGTGTCTGCCGGAAAGAGAGATCCAAGGTAGGCTTTAAATCTAGGATCGAGCACGGTGGCCAAAATGTAGTGCTCTGATTTCAACAGATTGACCACCCGTGAATCCTTGTTAAGCGAATTAAGGGCTGCATCCACAAGTCCCACATGCCTAGCGGAATCGCTCCGTGTTAGCTCCTCCTTCAATGCCTCCAGCTTCTTCTGCAAAAGCCTGATGAGGGGAATGACCTGACTCAGGCTGGCAGTGTCTGAACTGACTTCACGTGTGGCAAGTTCAAAGGGCATCAGAACCTTGCACAACGTTGAAATCATTCTCCACTGCACTTGAGACAGGTGCATTCCACCTACTATATCGTGCTCAATTGTATAGGCTTGAATGGCCTTTTGCTGCTCCTCCCACCTCTGAAGCATATAGAGGGTTGAATTCCACCTCGTTACCACTTCTTGCTTCAGATGATGGCAGGGCAGGTTCAGTAGTTTTTGGTGGTGCTCCAGTTTTCTGTACGTGGTGCCTGTACGCCGAAAGTGTCCCGCAATTCTTCTGGCCACCGACAGCATCTCTTGCACGCCCCTGTCGTTTTTTAAAAAATTCTGCACCACCAAATTCAAGGTATGTGCAAAACATGGGACGTGCTGGAATTGGCCCAGATTTAATGCACACACAATATTGCTGGCGTTGTCCGATGCCACAAATCCACAGGAGAGTCCAATTGGGGTAAGCCATTCCGCGATGATCTTCCTCAGTTGCCGTAAGAGGTTTTCAGCTGTGTGCGTATTCTGGAAAGCGGTGATACAAAGCGTAGCCTGCCTAGGAAAGAGTTGGCGTTTGCGAGATGCTGCTACTGGTGCCGCCGCTGCTGTTCTTGCGGCGGGAGTCCATACATCTACCCAGTGGGCTGTCACAGTCATATAGTCCTGACCCTGCCCTGCTCCACTTGTCCACATGTCCGTGGTTAAGTGGACATTGGGTACAACTGCATTTTTTAGGACACTGGTGAGTCTTTTTCTGACGTCCGTGTACATTCTCGGTATCGCCTGCCTAGAGAAGTGGAACCTAGATGGTATTTGGTAACGGGGGCACACTGCCTCAATAAATTGTCTAGTTCCCTGTGAACTAACGGCGGATACCGGACGCACGTCTAACACCAACATAGTTGTCAAGGACTCAGTTATCCGCTTTGCAGTAGGATGACTGCTGTGATATTTCATCTTCCTCGCAAAGGACTGTTGAACAGTCAATTGCTTACTGGAAGTAGTACAAGTGGGCTTACGACTTCCCCTCTGGGATGACCATCGACTCCCAGCGGCAACAACAGCAGCGCCAGCAGCAGTAGGCGTTACACGCAAGGATGCATCGGAGGAATCCCAGGCAGGAGAGGACTCGTCAGAATTGCCAGTGACATGGCCTGCAGGACTATTGGCATTCCTGGGGAAGGAGGAAATTGACACTGAGGGAGTTAGTGGGGTGGTTTGCGTGAGCTTGGTTACAAGAGGAAGGGATTTACTGGTCAGTGGACTGCTTCCGCTGTCACCCAAAGTTTTTGAACTTGTCACTGACTTATTATGAATGCGCTGCAGGTGACGTATAAGGGAGGATGTTCCGAGGTGGTTAACGTCCTTACCCCTACTTATTACAGCTTGACAAAGGGAACACACGGCTTGACACCTGTTGTCCGCATTTCTGGTGAAATACCTCCACACCGAAGAGCTGATTTTTTTTGGTATTTTCACCTGGCATGTCAACGGCCATATTCCTCCCACGGACAACAGGTGTCTCCCCGGGTGCCTGACTTAAACAAACCACCTCACCATCAGAATCCTCCTGGTCAATTTCCTCCCCAGCGCCAGCAACACCCATATCCTCCTCATCCTGGTGTACTTCAACACTGACATCTTCAATCTGACTATCAGGAACTGGACTGCGGGTGCTCCTTCCAGCACTTGCAGGGGGCGTGCAAATGGTGGAAGGCGCATGCTCTTCACGTCCAGTGTTGGGAAGGTCAGGCATCGCAACCGACACAATTGGACTCTCCTTGTGGATTTGGGATTTCGAAGAATGCACAGTTCTTTGCTGTGCTGCTTTTGCCAGCTTGAGTCTTTTCATTTTTCTAGCGAGAGGCTGAGTGCTTCCATCCTCATGTGAAGCTGAACCACTAGCCATGAACATAGGCCAGGGCCTCAGCCGTTCCTTGCCACTCCGTGTGGTAAATGGCATATTGGCAAGTTTACGCTTCTCCTCCGACAATTTTATTTTAGGTTTTGGAGTCCTTTTTTTACTGATATTTGGTGTTTTGGATTTGACATGCTCTGTACTATGACATTGGGCATCGGCCTTGGCAGACGACGTTGCTGGCATTTCATCGTCTCGGCCATGACTAGTGGCAGCAGCTTCAGCACGAGGTGGAAGTGGATCTTGATCTTTCCCTAATTTTGGAACCTCAACATTTTTGTTCTCCATATTTTAATAGGCACAACTAAAAGGCACCTCAGGTAAACAATGGAGATGGATGGATTGGATACTAGTATACAATTATGGACGGGCTGCCGAGTGCCGACACAGAGGTAGCCACAGCCGTGAACTACCGCACTGTACTGTGTCTGCTGCTAATATATAGACTGGTTGATAAAGAGATAGTATACTCGTAACTAGTATGTATGTATAAAGAAAGAAAAAAAAACCACGGTTAGGTGGTATATACAATTATGGACGGGCTGCCGAGTGCCGACACAGAGGTAGCCACAGCCGTGAACTACCGCACTGTACTGTGTCTGCTGCTAATATAGACTGGTTGATAAAGAGATAGTATACTCGTAACTAGTATGTATGTATAAAGAAAGAAAAAAAAAACACGGTTAGGTGGTATATACAATTATGGACGGGCTGCCGAGTGCCGACACAGAGGTAGCCACAGCCGTGAACTACCGCACTGTACTGTGTCTGCTGCTAATATATAGACTGGTTGATAAAGAGATAGTATACTCGTAACTAGTATGTATGTATAAAGAAAGAAAAAAAAACCACGGTTAGGTGGTATATACAATTATGGACGGGCTGCCGAGTGCCGACACAGAGGTAGCCACAGCCGTGAACTACCGCACTGTACTGTGTCTGCTGCTAATATATAGACTGGTTGATAAAGAGATAGTATACTCGTAACTAGTATGTATGTATAAAGAAAGAAAAAAAAACCACGGTTAGGTGGTATATACAATTATGGACGGGCTGCCGAGTGCCGACACAGAGGTAGCCACAGCCGTGAACTACCGCACTGTACTGTGTCTGCTGCTAATATAGACTGGTTGATAAAGAGATAGTATACTCGTAACTAGTATGTATGTATAAAGAAAGAAAAAAAAACCACGGTTAGGTGGTATATACAATTATGGACGGGCTGCCGAGTGCCGACACAGAGGTAGCCACAGCCGTGAACTACCGCACTGTACTGTGTCTGCTGCTAATATATAGACTGGTTGATAAAGAGATAGTATACTCGTAACTAGTATGTATGTATAAAGAAAGAAAAAAAAACCACGGTTAGGTGGTATATACAATTATGGACGGGCTGCCGAGTGCCGACACAGAGGTAGCCACAGCCGTGAACTACCGCACTGTACTGTGTCTGCTGCTAATATATAGACTGGTTGATAAAGAGATAGTATACTCGTAACTAGTATGTATGTATAAAGAAAGAAAAAAAAACCACGGTTAGGTGGTATATACAATTATGGACGGGCTGCCGAGTGCCGACACAGAGGTAGCCACAGCCGTGAACTACCGCACTGTACTGTGTCTGCTGCTAATATAGACTGGTTGATAAAGAGATAGTATACTACTAATATTATATACTGGTGGTCAGGTCACTGGTCACTAGTCACACTGGCAGTGGCACTCCTGCAGCAAAAGTGTGCACTGTTTAATTTTAATATAATATTATGTACTCCTGGCTCCTGCTATAACCTATAACTGGCACTGCAGTAGTGCTCCCCAGTCTCCCCCACAATTATAAGCTGTGTGAGCTGAGCAGTCAGACAGATATATAATATATATAGATGATGCAGCACACTGGCCTGAGCCTGAGCAGTGCACACAGATATGGTATGTGACTGACTGAGTCACTGTGTGTATCGCTTTTTTCAGGCAGAGAACGGATATATTAAATAAACTGCACTGTGTGTCTGGTGGTCACTCGCTATATAATATATTATGTACTCCTGGCTCCTGCTATAACCTATAACTGGCACTGCAGTAGTGCTCCCCAGTCTCCCCCACAATTATAAGCTGTGTGAGCTGAGCAGTCAGACAGATATATATAATATTATATATAGATAATAGATGATGCAGCACACTGGCCTGAGCCTGAGCAGTGCACACAGATATGGTATGTGACTGAGTCACTGTGTGCTGTGTATCGCTTTTTTCAGGCAGAGAACGGATTATATTATGTACTCCTGGCTCCTGCTATAACCTATAACTGGCACTGCAGTAGTGCTCCCCAGTCTCCCCCACAATTATAAGCTGTGTGAGCTGAGCAGTCAGACAGATATATATAATATTATATATAGATAATAGATGATGCAGCACACTGGCCTGAGCCTGAGCAGTGCACACAGATATGGTATGTGACTGAGTCACTGTGTATCGCTTTTTTCAGGCAGAGAACGGATTATAAATAAAAGTGGTGGTCACTGGTCACTATCAGCAAAACTCTGCACTGTACACTACTGAGTACTCCTAATGCTCCCCAAAATTAGTAAATCAAGTGTCTCTCTAATCTATTCTAATTCTAAACGGAGAGGACGCCAGCCACGTCCTCTCCCTATCAATCTCAATGCACGTGTGAAAATGGCGGCGACGCGCGGCTCCTTATATAGAATCCGAGCCTCGCGAGAATCCGACAGCGTCATGATGACGTTCGGGCGCGCTCGGGTTAACCGAGCAAGGCGGGAAGATCCGAGTCGCTCGGACCCGTGAAAAAAAACATGAAGTTCTGGCGGGTTCGGATTCAGAGAAACCGAACCCGCTCATCTCTAATGTACACACAGAAATATAAAAGCTGTCAGTGATGTGAAAATGGTGATTACATGGGGGTCACATCCGAAATTCTACTCTGGTTATATATTGTTTTCAGATACAGGTTGAGTATACCTTATCCAAAATTCAAAATCCCAAATTTGTATTCTAAATAAAGGTTGAGTATCCCATATCCAAAATGAGTGGGACCAGAAGTATTTTGGAATAATTGCATACCGTAATGAGATATCATGGCGATGGGACCTAAGTCTAAGCATAGACAGCATTTATGTTACATATACACCTTATACACACAGCCTGAAGGTCATTCTAGTCAATATTTTTAATAACTTTGTGCATTAAACAAAGTGTGTGTACATTGAGCCATCAGAAAACAAAGGTTTCACTGTCTCAGTCTCACTCAAAAAATCTGTATTTCGGAATATTTGGATATGGGATACTCAACCTGTATATCAATGATGTAGGCTTTATTGTGCACATATAGGGGGGAATTCAGTTGTTTGAATGTTGGTTGGGTGACTGTTTTTTCCTTTTAGATAGGAAAAAAACAGACACCCAACTGACTTTTCAAACAATTGAATAGCCCCCACAATGTCTACAATATAGGACTACGTAAAAAATGCTATTGCATCACAGTGACACACATTACATTACATAATAATGTCACTTTGCATTTTTTATGCTTTGAAATATCTGATCCTTTTCTATAAGTTATGTCTTTTATACTGTAGTTACCTCAGAACCTGATCAACCACTGTTTGACCTCAGGTATAATAAGCAATGGCATTATAGAATTGTAATAAAATATATATACATCTTCATACCCCTTTGGGAATGCACCGGAAAAAAGCTGTACCTGTGGATTGCATTAGTGGCGAGTATTCCTCTCTCTATCATCTTCTATACATCTTATACATGAGAAAATGTTTGTTTGTTTGTTTGTTTGTCTGATTGCAATAAACTCCAAAACCATGGAAACTGATTGCAATGCGGTTTTCACCATTGTGTACGTAGTTTTCCAAGGCAGATGTTAGGCTAAGTATCATCACAATCGAGCACCAGGGGGCTGTTGGCGGGGCTCTGTGGGAGGGGTCCATGTTGGCGGGGCTCTGTGGGAGGGGTCTCCTACACTGCACTCAGCAAGTCGGCAGAGAGAGGTGTACATGCCTCAATAGCAACCGATCAGAACACATGTGTACTGTGGGAGTCATTCCGACCCGTTCGCACGCTGCTTTTTCGCAGCCGTGCGAACGGGTCCGGAATGCACAGGCGTGTCGCTGCTTGGCAACGGGGAACGCCGGGCAGTGACTGAATTAAAGAAGAGAACGATTGCTGCTGCGATCGCAACGTGATTGACAGGAGGAAGATGTTCCGTGGTGGCAACTGACCGCTTTCAGGGAGTGGAGATCCGAACGCAGGCGTGTCCAGGCATTTGCAGGGCGGGTGTCTGACATCTGCCATCAATTCTGGGACCTGAGACGCTTAAGTCATCGCAGTGGGTAAATCCAGACCTACTCCTCATCTGCACAAAATGTTTTTGCATAGCTCGGCTGCACAAGCGATCGCAGCCTTGCTATGCAAAAATACACTCCCCCATAGGCGGCGTCAAGTTGATCGCACAGGTTACAAAAAGTTGCAGTGTGCGATCAACTCAGAATGAGGGTCTGTGTCCAGTGGTGCAAGTAGAAAAAATGTCTTAGTGGTACTGTGTGCGCGCGTGCCAAAAAAAGGGTGTGACTACTTGCCACATGGGGCGTGGATAATGAAAATGGAGCCTTGATACACATATGGGGGGCATGATACACATATGACCCCAATAGTGGCAGATACACGTATGCCCCAAATAGTGCAGTGCCACATACACATGTACCCCCAATAAAGCCAGAGACACATATGCCTCCAGTAGTGCAGTGCCAGATACAAAAATGCCCCCACAGTGCCAGATACAAATATGCCTCCACGGTGCCAGATACACATATTACCCCACAGTGCCAGATATGCCCCCACTGTGCCAGATACAAATATGCCCCCACAGTGCCAGATACACATATGCCCCCACGGTGCCAGATATGTCCCCACAGTGCCAGATACACATATGCTCCCAGTAGTGTAGTGCCAAACACTCATATGCCCCCCAATAGTGCCAGATACACATATGCCCCAGCAGTTCAACTCACTGTTAATGCTGCTGCCTGGGGCCGGCTCTGCAGTGTCACTGTGTAGGGGAGAGGAGAGCACAGTATTCGCCTCTCCTGCCCTCAGTCCAGTCTCCTGCGGCGGTGTGTATCTTAAGTTAGGCGCCGGCCCGTGAGCCAATCAGAGCTCGTGGTCCAGCAGCGGCGGCTCCTGATTGGCTGCCAGTCTGCGAGCTCTGATTGGCTCATGAACAGATGTTTGATTGTGATACATGCCGCTGCCGCCAGAGGTAGAGAGACCGGACTGACTGGGCAGGAGAGGAGAGGCGCATGCTGCGCTCGCCTCTCCCCAACACAGGGGTATATTTACTAAGGTCCCGATTTTGACCGAGATGCCGTTTTTTCATCAAAGTGTCATCTCGGTAATTTACTAAACTCAAATCACGGCAGAGATGAGGGCATTCGTATTTTTTTGGAAGTAGTTGTAAAAAAATACGAATGAATACACCATCGGTCAAAATACGCCAGCAAATTAGTAGAACTCGGTAATTTACTAAAAAGTGCAAATCTCCAAAGAGGAAAACACTACCGTGAAAAATTACAAATCGCAAAAAAGTGCTAAAAAAAAGCAGACCTGCTTTTTATATTCGTGATTGCATAGGCATGCAGGGATCCATGAGATCCGTGCATGTCTATCAGTGGGAAGGGGTGGGAAAGTGTTTTTTTTCCATAAAAAAAATTGCGTGGGGTCCCCCCTCCTAAGCATAACCAGCCTCGGGCTCTTTGAGCCGATCCTGGTTGCAGAAATATGGGGAAAAAATTGACAGGGGTTCCCCCATATTTAAGCAACCAGCATCGGGCTCTGCGCCTGGTCCTGGTTCCAAAAATACGGGGGACAAAAAGAGTAGGGGTCCCCCGTATTTTTATAACCAGCACCGGGCTCCACTAGCTGGATAGATAATGCCACAGCCGGGGGTCACTTTTATATAGTGCCCTGCGGCCGTGGCATCAAAAATCCAACTAGTCACCCCTGGCCGGGGTACCCTGGGGGAGTGGGGACCCCTGCAATCAAGGGGTCCCCCCCCCCCCAGCCACCCAAGGGCCAGGGGTGAAGCCCGAGGCTGTCCCCCCCATCCAATGGGCTGCGGATGGGGGGGCTGATAGCCTTTTGTGATAATGAAAAGATATTGTTTTTAGTAGCAGTACTACAAGGCCCAGCAAGCCTCCCCTGCATGCTGGTACTTGGAGAACCACAAGTACCAGCATGCGGCGGAAAAACGGGCCCGCTGGTACCTGTAGTACTACTACTAAAAAAATACCCAAAAAAAGACAAGACACACACACCGTGAAAGTAAAGATTTATTACATACATACTTACCTTATGTTCACACGCAGGTCGGTCCTCTTCTCCAGTAGAATCCAAGGGGTACCTGTTGAATAAATTCTACTCACCAGATCCAGGGTCCCAGGGTCCTCGGGGCAACCATTTGTAATCCACGTACTTGAATAAAATAAAAAAACGGAGAGCCGAGCCACGAACTGAAAGGGGACCCATGTTTGCACATGGGCCCCCTTTCCCCGAATGCCAGAAACCCACTCTGACTTCTGTCTAAGTGGGTTTCTTCAGCCAATCAGGGAACGCCACGTTGTAGCACTCTCCTGATCGGCTGTGTGCTCCTGTACTGAGTGACAGGCGGCACACGGCAGTGTTACAATGTAGCGCCTATGCGCTCCATTGTAACCAATGGTGGGAACTTTCTGCCCTGCGGTTGACCTAAAGTGACGTCACCGCTGAGCAGAAAGTTCCCACCATTGGTTACAATGGAGCGCATAGGCGCTACATTGTAACACTGCCGTGTGCCGCCTGTCACTCAGTACAGGAGCACACAGCCGATCAGGAGAGTGCTACAACGTGGCGCTCCCTGATTGGCTGAAGAAACCCACTTAGACATCAGTCAGAGTGGGTTTCTGGCATTCGGGGAAAGGGGGCCCATGTGCAAACATGGGTCCCCTTTCAGTTCGTGGCTCGGCTCTCCGTTTTTTTATTTTATTCAAGTACGTTGATTACAAATGGATGCTACGAGGAGCCTGGGACCCTGGATCTGGTGAGTAGAATTTATTCAACAGGTACCCCATGGATTCTACTGGAGAAGAGGACAGACCCTCGTGTGAACATAAGGTAAGTATGTATGTATGTTTGTGTGGATGGATGTAATAAAACTTTACTTTCAAGGTGTGTGTGTATTGTCTTTTTTTGGGTATTTTTTTAGTAGTAGTACTACAGGTACCAGCGGGCCCGTTTTTCCGCCGCATGCTGGTACTTGTGGTTCTCCAAGTACCAGCATGCGGGCGAGGCTTGCTGGGCCTTGTAGTACTGCTACTAAAAACAATATCTTTTCATTTTCACAAAAGGCTATCAGCCCCCCATCCGCAGCCAATTGGATGGGGGGACAGCCTCGGGCTTCACCCCTGGCCCTTGGGTGGCTGGGGGGGGGGACCCCTTGATTGAAGGGGTCCCCACTCCCCCAGGGTACCCCGGCCAGTGGTGACTAGTTGGATTTTTGATGCCACGGCCGCAGGGCACTATATAAAAGTGACCCCCGGCTGTGGCATTATCTGTCCAGCTAGTGGAGCCCGGTGCTGGTTTTAAAAATACGGGGGACCCCTACTCTTTTTGTCCCCCGAGGCTGGTTATGCTTAGGAGGGGGGACCCCACGCAATTTTTTTTTAAGTTTTACAGTGTTTATTTAAAAAAAAAAAAAATGAACCCCAGCACGGATCACACAGATCCGGCCGAGATTCATTGTGATAAAGTCGGCAGTGTTTTGCTAATCACTGCCGTAAAAAACAGGAAAAAAACACGAATGACATCGACATCGGAACAAATGAAAAATCCGAATACGACAGCTTAGTAAATTAGGCGTAATAAATTCAAAAAGTTGCAGTTTTACACTGTCTATGTCATTCGTGATTGAACTTTGACCTTTTTCCGAAAATTACGAATGTTAGTAAATTTACTCCACAGTGTCTGTAAGGTGGCGGCCCGGCTGTCAATTTCTTACCAGTACGCAGTACCACCACGTATCGGCATACTTGCAGCACTGTGTGTACCGTGATAGACTTATTCATAAGCATCATTAATTAGTACTTCTTTGGACTAACAACTATAAATGTAAGTTGAAGAGCTATAAGTTATTTTTTAAACCGGTTTGTTTGTGTTAAGATTTCACAATGCTGAGGTGAAAATCTTCACTTGGTTGTGACATTGCTTTGGGCGTGCATTGCGAGTAGAAATGAGGATAGCCCGGAGAGAGAACATCCCCTTTTAGAAGATCAAGAGAGACAGCGTCAAACAGAAACAGCAGAGATGTACCTTTCTATCCTTGCAAAGGGAGTCAACCAGGTTACACAGGCAAGGTGAAACCTCTGAAGAAAATGCGTCTCGCCTCTCTTGGCAAACAGAGCACACCTGTGTAAATAGGGAGAAATAAGGGAGAGATGTACTAAGCAGTGATAAAAGTGGAGAAGTGAGCCAGTGGAGAAGTTTGAATATGATCATATCTCATATGTGATACTAGGATACACAGCAGATCCTACTAGATGGTTGAATACTTTCGAAATTTATCTGTGATCCTGAGTTCCTAAGTTTCACACGTCCTTATTTAGAAACTATCAGGCGATACTGGCCACGTGTTTACTGCTTTGCGGCCTGTCTGGTGAATGTGAGTGTCCAAGAGCTATTTTTCATATGGTACAATTCTTTAATGGTAATTCCTTAAGTAAGATATACCCCCAATGAGGTCTAGACATGAGACGAAACGCGTTGGATAAACTGTCTTTTGTGATATGATCTCCAATCTACACTTGTACTTATCTTGACCCCCCATTACATGTTGGTAAGGGGCGAATTCACCAAAGAACATTCATATGTAAAACGGACATTAATGTTACTTTTTACAAACTTTTAATAAATTTTTGTATTGGGACCTACTGTTTATTTCTACATTGTTCAAGATGTTATACTTTATCATTGTACAATACTATCAAATGATGTGATTAATTTTCGGATCTTAATAACCTTTGGGCGCCAATTTCACTACTGCTATACATATATATATATATATATATATATATATATATATATTCACACACACTCACACACTGTACTTCTGTTTTTTACCCTCATGCAAAATTATATGTGAATAACATTATATATATAATATAATCTTGCAAGTACTGGATACATTATATTTACTCCTATTTTAATTAATTTCATTTAGTTTAAAAAAAAAAAAAAGAGTATTTTAAGCATGTTCTCAAAGCTTCCCTGACGCACAGTGTACTACGTATTTAATATTCCAAATAAGAAAAGATATATATTATAACAAGCTTTTATGCTTCTGAACAGTGCAATGCGAAGTTGACAGAGAACACAGGAATCCAACCGTAAATTTTGACAAAGATGCGGGCGCATGCGCAGTGCCCGTCCTGCGCATGCACCTGCATTTTCTGCGTGAAGGGCCACAGAAAATGCGATCGCCTCTGTCTGTCAATCAGGCAGAGGCGGCTGCGGGGCGTGGGGGTGTGGGCAATGCTCCATTTCTAGGGAGGAGACGGAGCTGGGGTGTTGCAGTGCGAACGGGGGCAGAGGTGGCCAAACGGGGGCGTGTGTGGGGGTTTTGTGTGCACACAGATCCTGTTCTCATTGAAATCCTGCTGTCCTGTCATCCTGCCCAATCGCAGCATGCTGCAGTTGGATCCCGCGGCGGCGGAACTGCCGCACATGTGTGGGCATTTGCATAGGTGCCCATGTGCAGCCTCCTTGCAGCCAAGCGGGTCCCACTGAACGGGACCCGCTTGGCTGCTATGTGTGGCCCTAGCCTTAAGCATTTAATAAGACTGTACCCAGTGAAGGGTGAGCACCCAGAATCAAAGTAACTGAAAGGGATTAGGAAACAGGAGACAAAGGGCACTGCATGTAAGGATAGGGCTAGGGAAGGAAAATGAGGAAGGAGAGTCCTGCCTGGAGAGTTTAAAATGCTAAGAGGGGCAAAAAGCTGGAAGGTGAACAATGATGATGAAGTGTGTTTTTAGTGAGTGTTTGAAGTCTGACTGAGGGAGCGAGTTCCAGAAGAGGAGAGCTGAGCGGGAGATGTCTTGGAGAGAGGCATTAGAGGAGGTAACCTCAGAGGCAGCAATCAGAGGAAGAGCAGAGAGTGTCATGTCTAGCAAGGTTTGAGGATCCGGCAGCTGAGACTCGCCCAAGGAGGGATTTTACTGGGGATGAACAAGACGAGGGGGTTGGGTATAGTTCTTTCTCATGAAGCAAGGGGTAATGAAGGACGTAGGCAGGGGTCAGAGTCTGTGGGTTGTAGTTCTTGAAGACGAGGCTGAGGATGAGAACTGTGGCTGGTGGACGATGACTTAGGGACGTAGTTGTAGACAAAGAACTGTGGGTTTGTGGCTTGAAAGGCGAAGTTGTAAATAATGAACTGCAGAACTGTGAATGATGGTTGTAGACGTAGCTGAAGACATAGAACCGAAGACGGAGATTTGCAAGACGAGTCTGTGGATAAGGGACTGAGGACTATGGACGGTGGTTCAAGGACGGGGCTGGAGACTGAGAACTGTAGGCTGTGGCTTGTAAGACAAGGCTGGGGATAACGAGCTGAGGACTGTAAACGGTGGTTTGAGGACTTGGCTGGAGACAAGGATCTGCGGACTGTGGCTCGAAGGACGAAGCAGGAGACCCGGGGTCGTCCTTGCACCAGAGGGTCTTACTGGACCAGGTTTTCCAGGAGCGTTTCCACAGGCAGCAGCAGGCTAGGGACGGCAGGACTGCAGCAACAACTGAGAACCGGCTAAGCAGGGTTAGAAGTACCAGAATACAGCAGGAATCCTGGGAGCACAGGCTAAAGCACCTACAACAGGGTTGTAACTTGAAGCACTGGCGTCCCTGTCCTAAACCAGCCCCCTTTTATAGGAAGAAGTTTCTCTGGATTGGCTGGAAGAACCAGGAACAACAACTATACCAGAAACTTGGTCTCCAACATGGCGGCGCCCAGTAATGCAGACCTTTTCCATGATCATGCTGCTCACTGCCCCATGTTTCCTAGGCAACGGTTTAGCGAGAGGGAGCCGCTGCAGCGGCGTCCCGCCGCCACGAGCAGACCCCCTCACCGCCATTACCGCTGCCTTCCCCCAGACCCAGCGCTGCAGCCCTCCTCCACCGCTGCCCAGCCACCCGTGAAGCCAGCCCCGCGGCCCTCAGCGTTCCGGTAAGACCCCGGATGCTGACAGTACCCCCTTCCTTTGTGGGTGGACTCCGGACACCTATATGGTTTAGCTGGAAATTTGGCATGAAATGTCCAAAGAAGTCTTGGGGCATGGACGTCATCTGTCTCTACCCAGTACTTTTCCTCAGGTCCATATCCCTTCCAATCAACAAGGTACTGGAGGCGACCATATCGTCTGCGGGAGTCAAGGATCTTGTGAATCTCAAATTCGTCTCCTTGTGCTGATTGGATCTTGGGTGATTTGGGCAGAGCAGCTCTGAATCGATTGAGTACCAACGGTTTTAAGAGAGAAATATGAAAAGCGTTAGAGATTCTCAAATGCGGAGGCAACTTCACTTTGTAAGCCACAGGATTCAAAACTCTCTCGATTGGGTAGGGCCCAATAAACCTGGGAGCAAACTTTTTAGTATGAACCTTCAATCTTAGATTACGTGTGTAAACCCAAACCCGATCTCCCACTTTAAGACTTGGTACAGCTCTTCGCTTCAGATCCGCGTAGGTCTTATATTTTTTGGATGTCTTGAGCAAGGCCTTGTGAACCTGTTTCCAGGTTTTAGCAAACTGTTGAAGTGCTAATTCTGCGGCAGGGACCTCAAGCGTAGGCAAAAGTTGGAAGTCGGGAACTTTCGGATGATAACCGTAATTAATAAAAAATGGAGAAGATTTTGTAGCAGAGTGATAGAGATTGTTATGGGCGAATTCTGCGAATGGGAGAAAGTCCAGCCAGTCATCCTGAGAGGAGGACATGAATAAACGTAGAAATGTTTCCAGGTCCTGGTTCACTCTCTCTGTTTGACCATCCGTTTGGGGATGATATCCTGAGGAGAAATTCAATTTTACGCCAAGAGCAGAACATAGGGATCTCCAAAACTTAGCCACAAACTGGGGACCTCTATCAGACATGATCTCCTGCGGTAGACCATGGAGTCAGAAAATCTCTGCTATAAATAGTTTTGCCAACTGAGATGCTGATGGAAGACTAGCCAGGGGAACGAAGTGTGCCATCTTAGAGAACCGGTCAACTATGACCCATACGGTATTTCGTCCGCCAGACATAGGCAAATCAATAATAAAGTCCATAGAAATATGCGTCCATGGTCTTTGCGGCACAGGTAACGGATGGAGCAACCCGGCTGGAGGACCTTTGGGACTTTTATGCTGAGCACACTTTGGACAGGCAGCCACGAATTTCTGAAAATCAGTCCTAAGATGAGGCCACCAGTAGGTGCGCTGAATTAATTTGAGCGTTTTATGACCACCCGCATGACCCATGAAGGAGGAGGAGTGAGCCCATGTAAGCAGTTTCTTGCGAAGATTTGGTGCAACGAAGATTTTTCCTGGAGGAGGAAGTGGAGAGGTTTTAGTTGCTGAAAAAGAGGTGGACTCCAAGATGAATGGTTCCTTTGAACAGTCAGAGGGTTCTTCAGAACTTAGGGAACGGGATAATGCATCTGCCTTTTTGTTGAGGGAGCCTGGTCGGTAACTAAGTTTAAAGTTGAAACGGGTAAAGAAGAGTGCCCATCTTGCTTGGCGTGGGTTCAGACATCGAGATGACTGTAGATACAGGAGGTTCTTATGATCCGTGGTCACCGAGATAGGATGCTGAGCTCACTCCAACAAGTACCTCCACTCCTCAAAGGCTAATTTTATTGCCAGTAACTCTTGTTCCCCAATAGCGTAATTCTGCTCAGCGGGGGAGAATCATTGCGAGAAGAACGCACACAGATGGACTTTCTTGTCCTCAAAGAGCTGGGATAATACTGCTCCTACTCCTACCGTGGAGGCATCGACCTCCACCAGGAATGGGCGGCTGAGATCGGGTTGTCGAAGAACAGGGGCGGTCATGAAGGCCTTCTTTAACAACGAGAAGGCTTCTAAAGCCTCTGGAGACCACTTGGCCGGATCGGCCCCTCTTCTAGTTAATGCTGTTATGGGAGCTATGACAGAGGAATAATTCTGAATGAATCTTCGATAGAAGTTGAAGAACCCCAGGAAGCGTTGAACTCCCTTAAGGGTAGCTGGAAGCAACCAATCCTGAATCGCCTGGACTTTAGCGGGATCCATCTGTAACCTCTGCCCTGAGAGGATGTAACCAAGGAATGGAATTGTGGGTACTTCGAAGGTGCACTCCTCTAACTTACAGAATAATTGATTTCTCCGTAAACGAGTTAGAACTTCTTTGACTTGTTCTCGATGGGTCTTCAGATCCCTAGAAAAGATGAGGATGTCATCCAAATACACCACCAAGCAGTTATAGAGGAGGTCTCTAAAGATATCATTAACGAATTCTTGAAAGACAGCTGGGGCGTTACATAGGCCGAAAGGCATTACCAGGTATTCGTTATGGCCATCACGGGTATTAAATGCCGTCTTCCATTCATCACCTGGGCGAATACGAATAAGATTGTAGGCCTCCCATAAGTCCAACTTCGTGAATACAGTAGCTCCTTTAACACGGTCGAACAGTTCTGGAATTAGAGGCAACGGGTATCTGTTCTTAATTGTTATGTCATTGAGACCTCTATAGTCAATACAGGGCCGCAGACCCACATCCATTTTTTTGACGAAGAAAAACCCCGCCCCGGCCGGAGAGGTGGAAGACCTGATGAACCCTTTATCCAAGTTCTCCCGGATATACTTCAACATGGCCTGTGTCTCAGGTAGTGAGAGAGGGTAGATTCGTCCTCGAGGAGGAGTCTTGCCTGGTACCAGATCAATGGGGCAGTCCCAAGTGCGATGTGGCGGCAAGGTGTCCGCCCCATGCTTACTAAAAACATCTTGGAAGGCCTGGTATTCCGTAGGAAGGCTGAAAGGGCTAGAAGAACAGAGAGGTCTTACTGAGGGCAAACAGTTCTGGAAGCAGTTCCGTCCCCAGGAGAGAACATCCATGGTTTGCCAATCTATGTGGGGATTGTGTTTAACTAACCATGGAAATCCTAGGATCAGTTCGTGAGAGGCTTTAGGAATTACTAGGAAAGAGATGTATTCCGAATGAAGAACTCCGACCTTCATCTTAAGAGGAATAGTACGAAAAGTGATAATCCCCTCAGGAATATGACTTCCATCCAAAGCAGTAATTGAAATGGTACGCTCCAAACGGACCATTTGTATCCCAGACTGTTTGACCAAAGCTGATGTAATAAAGCTTTCGGCGGCTCTGGAGTCAAGTAGTGCAGGGATGAGAAGAGATGAGGAAGGGAGTTCTAGGTGAGTTAACAGGACGGACTCTTTCTTGACAAGCAATTCTGAGAACTCTCCTAACTTGACCTCTCTGGCACAAGCTAGGAGCGGGCGTTTCCCGGACGTTGGCTACAAGATTTAACAAAATGATCAGATGCACCACAGTACAGGCATAGGTTCCCTTATCGCCGTCTCTGACGTTCTTCGTTGGAGAGACGGGAACGATTGATCTGCATTGGTTCTTCGGTAGTTGGAGATGATGGGGTTGGCGGAAGAACGACTCGAGGCCTGGGACGATCAGACCGTGATCTCTCCATACAGCGTTCTCTGTATCTCAGGTCTAATTTATTGCATAGGGAAATTAACTTATCCAACTTATCAGGTACGTCCTGAGTCGCGAGGTCATCTTTGATCTTTTCGGAGAGACCGCTCCAGAAAGCTGCGATGAGAGCCTCCTCATTCCAGTTCAGTTCTGAGGAGAGAGTACGAAACTGGATCACGTACTGACTGACTGTACGCGTGCCCTGCCGCAGGCGCAGGATCTCCAATGAAGCGGCAGACGTCCTGCCCGGTTCGTCGAAGATTCTTCGAAAGGTGGACACAAACTCTGAGTAGTTAGACAGGATGGGATCCGACCTCTCCCACAACGGTGACGCCCATTCCAACGCTTTCCCAGTAAGCAAAGAAATTATATAGGCCACCTTGGTTCATGCTGATGGAAAGTTGACCGACTGTAATTCGAACTGGATTTCGCACTGGTTGCGAAACCCACGGCATTGCTTTGGATTCCCATCAAACTTACTGGGAGATGGCAAATGCAACCGTGGAAGTGGTACTGGTACCGGAGGAAGCGGAGCCGGGGGTGCTAATGTGGGAGCAGCCGTAGATACTTGAGGAGCCGTCATTGCAACACAGACAGAGTCGAGACGTTCGGACATACTCTGCATGAACTGCACAATTTGAGACTGAGTGGTCTCCTGCTTACTCAAGCGAGACCAGATATCTGCGGTTGAATCCCCCCTCCTGAGGCGTGATCACCCGTCGAATCCATTGGGCCAGTGCTTACTGTCACGTCTAGCAAGGTTTGAGGATCCGGCAGCTGAGACTCGCCCAAGGAGGGATTAGACTTGGGATGAACAAGACGAGGGGGTTGGGTATAGTTCCTTCTCATGAAGCAAGGGGTAATGAGGGACGTAGGTGGGGCTCAGAGTCTGTGGGTTGTAGTTATTGAGGACGGGGCGGAGGATGAGAACTGTGGCTGTGTGGCTGGTGGACGATGACTTAGGGACGTAGTTGTAGACAAAGAACTGCGGGTTTGTGGCTTGAAAGGCGAAGTTGTAAATAATGAACTGCAGAACTGTGAATGATGGTTGTAGACGTAGCTGAAGACAAAGAACCGAAGATGGAGATTTGCAAGACGAGTCTGTGGATAAGGGGCTGAGGACTATGTACGGTGGTTCAAGGTCGTGGCTGGAGACTGAGAACTGTAGGCTGTGGCTTGTAAGACAAGGCTGGGGATAACGAGCTGAGGACTGTGAACGGTGGTTCGAGGACTTGGCTGGAGACAAGGATATGCGGACTGTGGCTAGAAGGACAAAGCAGGAGACCCGGGGTCGTCCGTGCCCAGAGGGTCTTACTGGACCGGGGTTTCCAGGAGCGTCTCCACAGGCAGCAGCAGGCTAGGGACGGCAGGACTGCAGCAACAACTGAGAACCGGCTAAGCAGGGTTAGAAGTACCAGAATACAGCAGGAATCCTGGGAGCACAGGCTAAAGCACCTACAACAGGGTTGTAACTTGAAGCACTGGCGTCCCTGTCCTAAACCAGCCCCCTTTTATAGGAAGAAGTTTCCCTGGATTGGCTGGAAGAACCAGGAACAACAACTATACCAGAAACTTGGTCTCCAACATGGCGGCGCCCAGTAATACAGACCTTTTCCATGATCATGCTGCTCACTGCCCCATGTCTCCTAGGCAACGGTTTAGCGAGAGGGAGCCGCTGCAGCGGCGTCCCGCCACCACGAGCGGACCCCCCTCACCGCCATTACCGCTGCCTTCCCCCCGGACCCAGCGCTGCAGCCCTCCTCCGCCGCTGCCCAGCCGCCCGTGAAGCCAGCCCCGCGGCCCTCAGTGTTCAAGTAAGACCCCGGACGCTGACAGAGAGGACAGAAGGGGATGTGAACAGAAACGAGGTCAGAGATGTATACTATAAGGGCAGGGGCAGATTTAGGAATCAGGGCGCCCCTAGACACAACAGTAAAGGCCGTCCCCTCTGCCCAGTTGTATTATTTTCATTGTTTGGTTATAATCCCTCATTACGCATTATAATAATAAAAAAGCTATAAACTATAACATGTAATTTTATTTTATTTTAGGTATGTTTACATATTTACTAAGCAGCTTGCAGAGTTATTTTGTTTCTGTGCAGGGTGAATACTGGCTGCTTTATTTTTAAACTGCAATTTAGATTTCAGTTTGAACACACCCCACCCAAATCTAACTCTCTCTGCACATGTTATATCTGCCCCACCTGCAGTGCACATGGTTTTGCCCTACTGCTAACGTATTTGCTGCTGCTCTCAACTCTGAATTAGGACCTTAGAGAGGAAAATGAGACAGGCAGCAGTGTTCATGATACATTGAAATGGGGAAAGTCAGGATAGGAGGAGGCCATAGAGAAAGCGATTACAATAGTCCAGGCAGGTGATGACGAGTGTGTGGATGAAGGTTTTCATGGTGACCAGGGGAAAGGTCCTAATTTTATACATGTTTTGGAGGTGGAATCAGCAAGAGTGAGATACATTCTGAATGTGTGAGGTGAAGGACCATGGATGTATGAAGGGTAAAACCTAGCCAGCGGACTTGGGGAACTGCAAAGGGAAAGACGTTGTAGATATATAAAGAGAAAGAGGTGAAGAGAATAGGACCTTTGGAATGTGTGTGTGTGTGGGGGGGGGGGGGGGGGTTGCAAGGCAATTCGTTCATTTTTGGACACACTGAGTTGGAGAAATCGCTGGGACAACCAGAATGAGATAGCCGAGATCTGATTGAGGGCAGAAGGAGAGACGTCAGGGGAGAAAAAATAGGATTTTAATTACCTACCGGTAAATCCTTTTCTCGTAGTCCGTAGAGGATGCTGGGGTCCATATTAGTACAATGGGTATAGACGGGTCCACTAGGAGCCACTGGCACTTTAAGAGTTTGAGAGTGTGGGCTGGCTCATCCCTCTACCAGACTCAGTCTAGAAACTGTGCCCGAGGAAACGGACAACAGAGAGAAGGATTTTACACAGATAGTGGCGAGATTCACACCAGCTCACACAACAAGGCAAACCAAGCAAACTAGCTTGAAACTCAGCAACAGCTGAACATTACTAAACCAAGTAACAAGGCAGTAATTAACTAAGAACAAAACCGTACTGAACCAGATAACCACTGCAGGATATCGAAGTGCTGGGCGGGCGCCCAGCATCCTTTACGGGCTACGAGAAAAGGATTTACCGGTAGGTAATTAAAATCCTATGTTCTCTTACGTCCTAGAGGATGCTGGGGTCCATATTAGTACCATGGGGATGTACCAAAGCTCCCAGAACGGGAGGGAGAGCGCGGAGGCTCCTGCAGAACTGATTGACCAAACTTGAGGTCCTCAGAGGCCAAAGTATCGAACTTGTAGAACTTAACAAACGTGTTCGACCCAGACCAAGTAGCCGCTGGTCAAAGCTGTAAAGCCGAAACACCCCGGGCAGCCACCCAGGAAGAATCCACCCTACGAGTACCGTGGACCTTAACAGATTTAGGACACGGCAAGCCTTAGTGAACCTGACCCAGCGAGAGATCGTCTGCTTAGAAGCAGGACAGTAGAAACAAAAAGTGACCACACCTGGCGCCACCATACACCAATTATAAAAATAAACAGCTTACTTTAATAGCAACCAATTGGAAAAGGTAACCTCTTTTTCAGAGAATGTTGATATTAGGTAGACAGAGGGATGTAATAAACTCTTTTCAGAGAAGTAAAACATCTGTAGAATTAAAACAAATAGACATAGTGCAACCAATTTTTTAAAAATAAAAGAGAGGTTTTATTGGTTCAACTCACATAAATATGAGTCAATCATGCACATCATCCACCAGATGGCGTGGATCCAGTCAATTCCCACAAATATCTTGATATGCTGAAAACTCAGAGGGATAAAAATATAGGCCCTCATTCCGAGTTGTTCGCTCGCTAGCTGTTTTTCGCAGCAGTGCACACGCTAAGCCGCCGCCCTCTGGGAGTGAATCTTAGCGTAGCTGAATTGCGAACGAAGTATTCGCAAAATTTGAGAAAAGATTTTTCTTTGCAGTTTCTGAGTAGCTCGAGACTTACTCTTCCAGTGCGATCAGTTCAGTGCTTGTCGTTCCTGGTTTGACGTCGCAAACACACCCAGCGTTTGCCCAGACACTCCCCCGTTTCTCCAGCCACTCCCGCGTTTTTCCCAGAAACGGCAGCGTTTTTTCACACACACCCATAAAACGGCCAGTTTCCGCCCAGAAACACCCACTTCCTGTCAATCACACTACGATCACCAGAACGATGAAAAAACCTCGTAATGCCGTGAGTAAAATACCTAACTTCTTAGCAAATTTACTTGGCGCAGCCGCAGTGCGAACATTGCGCATGCGCAGTTAGCGGAAAATCGCACCGATGTGAAGGAAAATAACGAGCGAACAACTCGGAATGAGGGCAGTGCAGTACTGCTTCACCAAACAAAAAGATTTATTTTGACAAAAACACACTTACATCAAACATGAAATTAAAAGCATATATCACCCATAAGGGATACTGGAACACCACTTCACTACAGAGCCAGCTGTGTTAGGTCACCTGCACGGGATCCAGTTGGTTAGAGCCTTGTGCTTAAGCGCGCTTTCGGTCCTCAGACCTTCCTCAGAAGCATAAGGCTACTAATCAAAGGGAGCCACTTTTATACCCCACTCAGTCCCCCTACTGTATTCAATTACTGCGCTGATCGGCGCCTGGAGCGGAAGTGCGTCACCGGAAGTGACGTTTGCGTTCCACCGGCGACGTCTTTCTTCCTGTTTGCATTCCAAATGGTGATAGCGCTTCCTGATTCCAGAGCAGATCGTCAAAATGATCGATGAGAGTCACTTATAGAATAACAGTCCATGTACCATCCATGGGGGGTACGAGGTGAGCGTGGATCCCATAGATAAAAAAATATAACAACACAAGGAGACATTATAAAAATTATATAAATATAATGTTTAAAAAGACAACTGAAAAGATAGGAGAGCAAATATCAAGACTCAAGGAACCATTTTAATTCGAAATCGCTATTGAGACCATTGAGAATCAAAGAGCCTAACTTATAAATCCAACGCATCTCTGCCTTAGCCAGGGGGACTTCAATATCTTTATTACGCCAAGTGGGGTTAATTTGTTGACTACCCCAAAACGATTTTATTCCACTTACTTTGCCCCCATGTACATGTTTAAAATGTGAGGACAATGAATGTGTCTCTAGCCCTTTCTTAATATTATAAAGATGTTCTGCAAGTCTGGTTTTTAAACATCTTGTGGTTTTGCCTATATATAACAAAGAGCAATGGCATTCTATGGCGTATATAATATTTTTGGAATTACAGGTTATGAATTCCTTAATGTTATAGTTGGTCCCTTTTACTGTGAATTCCTTCACCTTGCTGGGACCCTTGGTTGCCTTACACATGTTGCACATGGCGCAACGATGGAAACCTTGGGTACGGATGCTGCTTCTTTTGTTAGCCTCAATAGAACTACGTACCAATTTATCCTTCAAAGAATTAGATCTCCTATATATAAAGGATGGTCTTACTGGCAGGCAAGGACCTATTACAGGGTCTTTTCTAAGCACATTCCAGTGTTTTTTTAAAACACATTCAATCTCTTTATGTTGGCAATTAAAATTAGACACAAAAGACCACTGATAAGTGTCAGTGGATCTTGTTTTGCCAATAAGATCCCTCCGATCGAAAGTATCAACTCGAGTTTGGGCTTCAGTGAGATGCTCTATTTTATAACCTTTTTGTAGAAACCTATTAGTCATATCTATAGATTGTGTGGCACATACTTCTGGATCTGAACAGTTACGTTTAAGTTGTATATATTGGCTAAAAGGAATACTATTAAGCCAGTTTGCATGATGCTGACTGTCGGTACTGATAAAACTATTGGAGTCGGTCGGTTTCCTATATAACCGAGTTTGTAATGATTGGTCTTTAACATAGATACATAGATCCAAATACACCAATTCCTCATTACTAACATTTGTGGTGAGTTTGATGTTAAACCCGTTAACATTCAGTGAATCACAAAAGGATTCAAGTTCTTCTCTATTACCGCTCCAAATAAACAGCAGGTCATCAATATACCTGCGCCAGAGCACCAGGCCCGCTCCCAGCACACCTCCCTACCAAACCGTCTGGTCCTCCCAGTAGGCCATAAACAGATTGGCGTAACTGGGAGCAAACCTGGTGCCCATGGCTGTGCCAACCCGTTGTAGAAAATAATTACCATTAAATATAAAGTAATTATTATTAAGAATAAATCTTTTACTTTTTAACAAAAATTCCTTTAGATCAGGAGAATACTCCGATTGATCCAAAAAATATTGCACAGCTACAAGCCCCTTTTCTTCTTGTATTATGGTATATAGTGTCGAAACATCGGCACTGACCATAATATAATTCTCATGCCACTCGGTGTTAGACAATATCATCAGCATATCACTGGTATCTTTAAGGTAAGATTTTGTTTTTCTTACTAGAGGCTGTAGATAAAAGTCCACAACCGAGGACAAATTTAGAGGTGATACTGTTGGTACCTGACACAATGGGTCTACCGGGAGGGTGGAGGGGATCCTTATGGACTTTATGCAGAACATAGATGGTTGGTACAGAGGGATATTTAAGGTTAATATAATCATATTCGGATTTTGTGATTATATTTTTTGATAGAGCGTCGTCTGTCAAAATATTCAGAGACTTCATTATTCTATCAGTGGGATTACTTTTCAATTTCATATAGGTATCCCCATCATTTAACTGGCGGTCAATTTCTGTAATATAATCTGCTCGGTCCATAAGGACCACCCCTCCACCCTTATCTGCCGGTTTAATGACCAATTGGTCATCCTCCTTCAGACCCTTCAGGGCATGCCACTCCTTTTTGATCAGGTTACAGTTCTTACGTTTTTTCTTAATAACCCTCTCAACATCATCCAGAACTAGTTTGTTAAAACAGTCCAAGAAACTACCCCTACAGTGAGTGGGATAAAAAGATGATTTATTTGGATTTATGTATCTATGTTAAAGACCAATCATTACAAACTCAGTTATATAGGAAACCGACCGACTCCAATAGTTTTATCAGTACCGACAGTCAGCATCATGCAAACTGGCTTAATAGTATTCCTTTTAGCCAATATATACGACTTAAACGTAACTGTTCGGATCCAGAAGTATGTGCCACACAATCTATAGATATGACTAATAGGTTTCTACAAAAAGGTTATAAAATAGAGCATCTCACTGAAGCCCAAACTCGAGTTGATACTTTCGATCTGAGGGATCTTATTGGCAAAACAAGATCCACTGACACTTATCAGTGGTCTTTTGTGTCTAATTTTAATTGCCAACATAAAGAGATTGAATGTGTTTTTAAAAAACACTAGAATGTGCTTAAAAAAGACCCTGTAATAGGTCCTTGCCTGCCAGTAAGACCATCCTTTATATATAGGAAATCTAATTCTTTGAAGGATAAATTGGTACGTAGTTCTATTGAGGCTAACAAAAGAAGCAGCATCCGTACCCAAGGTTTCCATCGTTGCGCCATGTGCAACATGTGTAAGGCAACCAAGGGTCCCAGCAAGGTGAAGGAATTCACAGTAAAAGGGACCAACTATAACATTAAGGAATTCATAACCTGTAATTCCAAAAATATTATACACGCCATAGAATGCCATTGCTCTTTGTTATATATAGGCAAAACCACAAGATGTTTAAAAACCAGACTTGCGGAACATCTTTATAATATTGAGAAAGGGCTAGAGACACATTCATTGTCCTCACATTTTAAACATGTACATGGGGGCAAAGTAAGTGGAATAAAATCGTTTTGGGGTATTCAACAAATTAACCCCACTTGGCGTAATAAAGATATTGAAGTCCCCCTGGCTAAGGCAGAGATGCATTGGATTTATAAGTTAGGCTCTTTGATTCCCAATGGTCTCAATAGCGATTTCGAATTAAAATGGTTCCTTGAGTCTTAATATTTGCTCTCCTATCTTTTCAGTTGTCTTTTTAAACATTATATTTATATAATTTTATAATGTCTACTTGTGTTGTTTTATTTTTTTTATCTATGGGATCCACGCTCACCTCGTACCCCCCATGGATGGTACATGGACTGTTATTCTATAAGTGACTCTCATCGATCATTCTGACAATCTGCGCTGGAATCAGGAAGCGCTATCACCATTTGGAACGCAAACAGGAAGAAAGACGTCGCCGGTGGAACGCAAACGTCACTTCCGGTGACTCACTTCCGCTCCGGGCGCCGATCAGCGCCGATCAGCACAGTAATTTAATACAGGAGGGGGAATGAGTGGGGTATAAAAGTGGCTCCCTTTGATTAGTAGCCTTATGCTTCTGAGGAAGGTCTGAGGACCGAAAGCGCGCTTAAGCACAAGGCTCTAACCAACTGGATCCCGTGCAGGTGACCTAACACAGCTGGCTCTGTAGTGAAGTGGTGTTCCAGTATCCCTTATGGGTGATATATGCTCTTAATTTCATGTTTGATGTAAGTGTGTTTTTGTCAAAATAAATCTTTTTGTATGGTGAAGCAGTACTGCACTATATTGAGTTTTCAGCATATCAAGATATATGTGGGAATTGAGGATCCACGCCATCTGGTGGATGATGTGCATGATTGACTCATATTTATGTGAGTTGAACCAATAAAACCTCTCTTTTATTTTTTAAAAATTGGTTGCACTATGTCTATTTGTTTTAATTCTACAGATGTTTTACTTCTCTGAAAAGAGTTTATTACATCCCTCTGTCTACCTAATATCAACATTCTCTGAAAAAGAGGTTACCTTTTCCAATTGGTTGCTATTAAAGTAAGCTGTTTATTTTTATAATTGGTGTATGGTGGCGCCAGGTGTGGTCACTTTTTGTTTCTATTGTTCTATATTGGGGTCTTGGTGAAGGCTCACCTGTACCATACAGGCTGCCTCTATATTTATAAGCGCAGATCAAATCACCAATCTTGTTTCCATTAGAAGCAGGACACCCAATTTTCTTGGGATCATACAGGACAAACAGAGAGTCCTATTTTCTGTGACGAGCAGTCCTCTTCACATAAATCTTCAGAGCCCTTACAACATCCAAGGACTTTGATGAAATTGAGGAGTCAGTAGCAACCACACCACAATAGGTTGGTTGATATAAAAAGCTGACACAACCTTCGGAAGGAACTGCTGATGTGTCCGGAGCTCAGCTCTATCTTCATGGAAGACCAAGTAGGGACTTTTACAGGACAAAGCCCCCAATTCCGACACACGTCTAGCAGAAGCCAAGGCCAACAAAGTGACAGCCTTCCACGTGAGAAACTTGCCCTCAACCTCCTGTAGAGGCTCAAACCAATCCGATTGGAGGAACTGCAACACCACGTTAAGATCCCAGGGTGCCGTAGGCGGCACAAAGGGAGGCTGGATGTGCAGAACCCCTTTCAAAAAAGTCTGAACTTCAGAGAGGGCAGCCAACTGTTTCTGGAAGAAAATGGATAGGGCAGAAATCTGGACCTTTACAGATCCCAACCTCAGGCCCATATCCACACCTGCTTGCAGGAAGAGGAGAAACTGTCCCATTTGAAACTCCACCATAGGAAACTTCTTAGATTCACACCAAGATACATACTTTTTCCAAATGCGATGGTAATGTTTAGACGTTACTCCTTTCCTAGCCTGTATGAGGGTAGGAATGACTTTGTTCGGAATGCCCTTCCGAGCTAATATCTGGTGTTCAACCTCCATGCCGTCAAACGTAGCCGCGGTAAGTCTTGATAAGCGAATGGCCCCTGTTGCAACAGGTCCTCCTGAAGAGGAAGAGGCCTCGGATCTTCCAGCAGTAGACCCAAAAGATCCACGTGCCAAGCCCTTCTTGGCCAATCCGGCGCAATGAGGATTGCCTGAACTCAGTGGCGGAACCAGCGAGCGGTGGGCCCATGTGCGACAAAATGGCTTGCTCCCCCCCCCCCCCCCCCCCATCCAAGTCCACCCCCTCACCCCTGGAGAGGATCTGGTGAGGGGAACCTGCTCAGGGAAGTGGATACCTAGCAACAGTGCCGTAACTAGACATTTTAGCACTGTGTGCAAGAAACGGCAATGGAGCCCCATTCCTGCATGCAAAACAGGGGCAGTGCGCGCCGTAGGCTCGCGCAAAAATACATAGTGGCGTGGCTTCGAGGGGAAGGGGTGTGGCCACAAAATAATACCAATTCATAAAACGGTGCACAGTAGTCTCCATTATTCAAATTACGCCGCACAGTAGCACCACTACACCAGGTAGAGACCCTTTTACACCTTACGGCAGACAGATTCCTCTTTTTATACATTACAGCAGACAGCGTCCCCTTTTTACACATTACGGCAGACAGCGTCCCCCTTTTTTACACATAACGGCAGACAGCGTGCCCTTTTTACACATAACGGCAGACAGCGTGCACTTTTTACACATAACGGCAGACAGCGTCCCCTTTTTACACATAACGGCAGACAGCGTGCCCTTGTTACACATAGCGGCAGACAGCGTACACTTTTTTCACATAACGGCAGACAGCGTGCCCTTGTTAAACATAGCGGCAGACAGCGTGCCCTTGTTACACATTACGGCAGGCAGATTCCCCCTTTTTACACATTGCGGCAGACAGCGTGTCCTTGTTACACATAGCGGCAGGCAGATTCCCCCTTTTTACACATTGCGGCAGGCAGATTCCCCATTTTTACACATAGCGGCAGGCAGATTCCCCATTTTTACACATTGCAGCAGGCATATTCCCCCTTTTTACACATTGCGGCAGGCAGATTCCCCATTTTTACACATAACGGCAGGCAGATTCCCCGTTTTTACACATTACGGCAGGTAGATTCCCCGTTTTTACACATTGCAGCAGGCATATTCCCCCTTTTTACACATTGCGGCAGGCAGATTCCCCATTTTTACACATAACGGCAGGCAGATTCCCCGTTTTTACACATTACGGCAGGCAGATTCCCCGTTTTTACACATTACGGCAGGCAGATTCCCCCTTTTTACACATTGCGGCAGGCAGATTCCCCATTTTTACACATAGCGGCAGGCAGATTCCCCGTTTTTACACATTACGGCAGGCAGATTCCCCATTTTTACACATTGCGGCAGGCAGATTCCCCGTTTTTACACATTGCGGCCGGCAGATTCCCCATTTTTACACATTGCAGCAAGCAGATTCCCCATTTTTACACAGCGGCAGGCACCCCATTTTTACACATAGCGGCAGGCAGATTCCCCATTTTTACACATTGCGGCAGGCAGATTCCCCGTTTTTACACATTGCAGCACACAGTCCCCCTTTTTTGTAGGAAAGAAAGAAAAAGAGAAAGAGGAAAGACAGAAAGAAGAATTATACTTACCTTCTCCGCTGGCTCAGGCTCCTCGGTGCAGCGTCAGACGATTCCCGGGCAGTAGAGAATGAGGAGGAGGGAGGTGGAGGAGGGAGCCGCAGCAGCGCTGTGTCAATGGTGGAGGCGCTGCTGCTGCTGCCCCTCTGCTTCACTATAGGCTGTTCTCGGAAGACAGCCTATAGTGAAGCAGAGGGGCAGCAGCAGCAGCGCCTCCACCAGTAACAAAGCGCTGCTGCGGCTCCCTCCTCCACCTCCCTCATCCTCCTTCCCCCGTCCGTGCCGCTGCTCCTCTCCTCTGTGGGCGGCTGTGCGCTGCGGGCAGCGGTTGCCCGCAGCGCACAGCGGCATGTAAAGAGTCAATTTGACTCATTACATGCTTGGGCCCTTGGACAGAGGCGGGCCCCAGTGCAACGCACTGCTTGCACTGGCGGTAGTTCCGCCTCTGCCTGAACTTTTGTTCTCCTTATGAGTTTTAGAACTCTTGGAATGAGTGGAAGTGGAGGAAACACGTACACCGACTGGTACACCCACGGAGATACCAGGGCGTCCACTGCCACGGCTTGCGGGTCCCTTGACCTGGAACAATACCTCCGAAGCTTTTTGTTGAGATGGGAGGCCATCATGTCTATTTGAGGTACACCCCAAAGATCTGTCACCACCGTAAACACCTCCGGATGGAGGCCCCACTCTCCTGGATGGAGATCGTGTCTGCTGAGGAAGTCCGCCTCCCAGTTGTCTACTCCCAGAATGAAGATTGCTAACAGCGCTAATACATGTTTTTCTGCCCAGAGGATGATTCTTGTTACCTCTGACATTGCAGCTCTGCTCTTAGTTCCGCCCTGTCGGTTTAAGAAGGCCACCATCGTTACATTGTCCGACTGCACTTGAATGGCTCGATCTCGCAGAAGATGGGCCGCTTGGAGAAGACCATTGTAGATGGCTCTTAGTTCCAGAATGTTTATTGGAAGGCTGGATTCCAGGCTTGACCACCTTCCTTGGAAGGTTTACCCCTGAGTGACTGCACCCCAGCCCCGAAGATTTGCATCCGTGGTTAGAATGATCCAGTCCTGAATCCCGAACCTGCAGTCCTCCAGAAGGTGAGGTATTTTCAGCCACTAGAGGAGTGAAATCCTGGCTTTCATCGACAGACGTATTCTCTGGTGCATGTGTAGATGAGATCCCGACCGCTTGTCCAGGAGATCCAGTTGGAAGGACCGAGCATGAAACCTTCCATACTGTAGAGCCTCGTAAGAGGCAACCATCTTTCCCAGAAGGCAAATGCCCTGATGATCCGATACCCAGGTTGGCTTCAGGACATCTCGGACTATAGTTTGAATCACCAACGCTTTCTCCTCCGGGAGAAACACCCTCTGCACTTCCGTGTCGAGGATCATTCCAAGAAAAGACAAACTCCTTGTCGCCTCCAAATGTGATTTTGGAAGGTTCAGGATCCAACCGTTTTCCCTGGACTGCAACAACGTCTCCCTGGATGATGCCTTTATTAGCAGATCGTCCAGATATGGGATTATGTTCACCCTCTGTCTGCAGAGGAGAACAATCATCTCTGCCATCACCTTGGTAAACACCCTCGGTGCTGTGGAGAGGCAGAATGGCAGCGCCTGAAATTGATAGTGGCAGTCTAACAGTGCAAATCTGAGATAAGCCTGGTGTGGCGGCCAAATCGGAATGTGGAGGTACACATCCTTGATATCCAGGGATACCAGGAACTCCCCCTCCTCCAGACCTGAGATCACCGCTCTCAGAGACTCCATTTTGAATTTGAACTCCCTCAGATAGGGGTTCAACATTTTCGAATTCAAAATTAGCCTGACCGAACCATCGGTTTTGGTACCACGAAAAGGTTCGAATAGCCTTCTTTTGCATCTGAGGTGGAACTGGTACAATGACCTGTGACTTTTCCAATTTTTGGATGGCTTCCTGTAGGACAGCCCTGTCTGCCAGCAAAGCTGGTAAGCCTGATTTGAAGAATCGGTGAGGCGGGAATTCTTGAAACGCCAGCCTGTACACCTGAGACACAATATGCTGTACCCAGGGGTCCAGCCCGGACGACACCCAAACGTGGATGAACCGTCTAAGCCTCGCCCCTACTGGCCCCTCCTCCAGGCCGTGCGGTCCACCGTCATGCTGAGGATTTTAATGTACCAGAAGCAGGCTTCTGGTCCTGGGAAACTGCAGTAGCAGGTTTTTTGGATTTTGCCCGACCTCCCCTAAAGAAGGTGTTAGACGGCTTAGTCTTTCTTGTTTTAGCTGTCCGAAAGGACTTTCTTCAGAGCAGGCGCAGCTGAGGGAAGAAAAGGTGACTTACCCACGGTTGCCGTGTAAATCCATGCATCCAACGTTTCCCCAAATAGAGCCTGACCTGTGTAGGGTAGGTTCTCCACACCTGTCCTGGATTCCGCATCAGCAGACCATTGGTGTAGCCAGAGTCCTCTGCGAGCTGAGACAGACATGGAAGATATCCCTGCAGCCATCGTACCCAGGTCTTTCATGGATTCCACCATAAATCCTGCAGAATTCTGTATGTTACGTAAAAACAATTCAACGTCACTTTTATCCATTGCATTCAATTCCTCAAGCAATGTGCCTGACCAATTTACTAAGGGGGTAATTCCAAGTTGATCGCAGCAGGATTTTTTTTAGCAATTGGGCAAAACCATGTGCACTGCAGGGGAGGCAGATATAACATGTGCAGAAAGAGTTAGATTTGGGTGGGTTATTTTGTTTCTGTGCAGGGTAAATACTGGCTGCTTTATTTTTACACTGCAATTTAGATTGCAGATTGAACACACCCCACCCAAATCTAACTCTCTCTGCACATGTTATATCTGCCTCCCCTGCAGTGCACATGGTTTTTCCCAATTGCTAACAAAAATCCTGCTGCGATCAACTTGGAATTACCCCCTATAGCTTTAGAGATCCATGCACAGGCAATAGTAGGTCGTAGAATCGCCCCTGAAGCCGTATATATGGATTTGAGCATAGTGTCAATTTTGCAATCAGCCGGTTCTTTTAACGTGGTAGATCCCGAGACAGGTAAAACCACCTTCTTTGACAGTCTGGAAACAGATGAGACAACTATGGGTGGGTTTTCCCATTTCTTCCTGTCATCCTCAGGGAAGGGAAAAGCAACCAGGACCTTTCTTGGGATCTGGATTTTTTTCTCCGGGTTTTCCCAGGACTTTTCAAATATAGCATTTACTTCTTTAGACGCAGGGAAGGTTAGCGAGGCTTTCTTATTATCCGTGAAGTAAGCCTCCTCAACCTGCTCAGGTGTTGCGTCAGTAATATTCAACACATCTCTAATGGCGTCAATCATCAACTGCACCCCTTTTGCAAGAGATGCCGCCACCAGCAGCACATCCCCATCACCGTCTGCCGTGTCAGAATCGGTATCCGTATCATCTTGCATAATCTGGGCAAGAGCACGTTATTGAGGGTGTACGCTAGGGGGCCCTGAAGGAACAGCACCAGACCAAACCGCCATAGAGTTCTGTAAAACCTGAGTTGCAGTCTCAGTCTGTGCTACCCTAGTAGAAATCTGAGAAATCATACCCTTAAGAGAGGCTAACCACTCAGGCTCCTTTGCAGGGATCTGTGATAAAACAGTACAATCCTGAGTACATGGAATGGGATCCTCCTGAGAGGAATTATCCTCTGCAGCATATACCACAGAGTCCCTAAACATGGTTTGTTTGGAGACAACAAATACTCCGCACACACACAGGGAAAGGACAGATACAGTTTTCCCCCAAGAATGCCAAGAGAGCCACAGTGATTGGAGCCAACCCACACACAGCGCTTTTTAGACAGAGAGAAGCCATTACCTAGCGCTTACTGTGTACCTTAATAGGTTACACAGTATTTCCACAGCCCCCCCCCCACACACACACACCTTCTACAACCCCCTGGTACCGTACTAGATAGCTGGAGTTGAATTGGAGGGACAGCTCTCCCTGTCAACGTCTCCACAGTGATTTGCAGGCAGGAAAAATGGCGCTGAACACTGCTGGGTCCGCTCTGAGGAGAAGCTCTGCCCCCTTTCATGGCGCTGCTTCCCGCCCCACTGATTTATATACTGGTCTCAGGAAATTGCTGGCACTGTAACCGGGGCACCTAACAGACTTCAATACCAGTGTAAGGTACGGCGCTGGCTCAGGGCGCCCCTCACAGCGCCGCACTAAGTACCGCTGAGCCTACGGAGCACAGTTAGTACTGCGCTCCCACCCTGTTGCCGCCATCTTCACACAAGCTCCCCGCTTGCTAGGGGGGCTGGTGACTTACTCGCCACTTCAATATTCTGGCTCTGTAAGGGGGTGGCGGCATGCTGCAGGGGTAAGCGATCTCCTGTGGTGGCGAACGATCATTCCCCTCAGGAGCTCAGTGTCTTGTCAGCGGAGATAGTGGCCATGAACCTCTCAGGGTTGGACACTACTCCCCACCCTAAGTCCCATGAAGCAGGGAGGCTATTGCCAGCAGCTTCCCTGTGCCTAAACTCTAATGAAAAAACTAAAACTAGAAAATTCCTATGGAGCTTCCCTAGCTGTGACCAGCTCTTCCGGACACATTTTCTAAACTGAGTCTGGTAGGAGGGGCATAGAGGGAGGAGCCAGCGCACACTCTCAAACTCTTAAGTGCCAGTGGCTCCTAGTGGACCCGTCTATACCCATAGTACTAATATGGACCCCAGCATCCTCTAGGACGTAAGAGAAAGTAGAATAGCATAAATGTGGTATTGAAATGCAAAGGAGCTAATACGTTTTCCAATGGTGGAGGTGTACAGTGAGAAGGGGTGGAGCCTTGGAAAACCCTGACAGGTAATGGAAGGAAGGGTGGAGTGGAAGTTGAGGTAGAGAGGGAAAATTCACACAGATAAAATGAAGAGTTTGAAGGAGAAGTGGGTGTTCAATATTATCAAAGGCAGCAGATAGGTTGAGAAGAATGGAGTTGTGCCATATGGCACTGATGAGTAAGCAGTTTCAGTAGAGTGGAGAGGACAAAAACCCCACACCCAGCCTGTCCCAATTAAAGGTGATTGCCCCATCCTCTTCTAGATCTGCCGCTGAACCTTTTTTATTGTGATCCTTTATTATAAAGCATTAGATTATACTTAGTTTATACAGAGTAACATTTTTTTCTGTTGACCAAGGTTATGCCTAAGCATTTTTAAGGGTACTTCTATCTAAAGAGGAGTACTTCATCATATTGTTTCCATTAAATTACTTTTATCAATTAACAAAATGCAAAGTGAATGAACAGAAGAGAAATCTAAATCAAATCAATATTTGGTGTGATATTTGCCTTAAAAACAGCATCAGTTCTCCCCTCCGACTGTTCATTGTCTAGTGTATGTTGACAAAATTCTTTAATAAACAGTCTTTAAAAAAAAAAAAAGCATAAATTCTTCTAGGTACACTTGCACACAGTTTTTGAAGGAACTTGGCAGGGAGATTGTTCCAAACATCTTGAAGAACTAACCATACATCTACTGTGGATGTAGGCTTTCTCAAATCCTTCTGTATCTTCATGTAATCCCAGACAGACTTGATGATATTGAGATCAGGGCTCTGTGGGGGCCATGTCATCACTTCCAGGATCTGAGGCCGACCACTGCATCTACGGTCCTCAACGTTGGCCGTTTCTTTGTTCTTCAATGCTGAGAAATACAAGCAGGTACTTATCCATCATGCAATAAAATTAGGGAGGCGTCTGGTTTGCTCCAAATTGCCAATGTCATCAAAGACTATTTTCAGCGTAAAGAAGAATAAGGAGTCCTGGAAGTGATGATATGGCCCTCTGATACTGCAGCATTTATTCCACACCTGCCTAAAACTTTTGCACAGCACTGTTTCTCTCTCTCGCTCTCTCTCTCTCTCTCTCTCTCTATATATATATATGTATACTGTATATTACAACAGAAATTTATATGTATGGGTTAATTGATCCAATTGATAAAAGTTATTGCAATCTGCAACTTGGATGCCCTATGAGTAAGCAACTTGCGACAGACCATCTATACCAAGCCTTGCCAGCCGTTTCCTGCCATAATACTAGGCACTCATCTAGCTCTATGTGATATTGCCTGTTCATCAGTGTGCAGTAAGAGTTGGCTCATACAAAGACAGTGTGATGCTTCTTTTAAGGACCAGGGCTGCTACTAATATCCCTGCCAACACAGCGGCTAATACCCCATGCAACAGATATACCTCTGCTTCCTATAACAGTGGTGCTAGTCATCGTACTGCCCCTTTGTAATGTGATACAGAAAATCTGCCAGATCAGTTATTAAATGAAACATAAAAGTGCAACATTTTGCTTGGTGTACATACACATTTACAGGTGTTTTCACACAATTATTTTTGAATAAATGAATAACTTAAATAATTTCCTCTCACTAAAGGGCCCTACACACACGGCGATATGCCGCCGAGGTGCCTGACGGCCGATACGGCCGGTGACAGGGAGAGTGAAGTTTCTTCACTCCCCCCGTCACCCAGCTGCATAGCAGTGCAAGCTAATATGGACGAGATTCGTCCATATTGGCCTGCATGCATAAGCGACGGGGCACCAACGATAAACGAGCGCGGGCCGCGCATTGTTCATCGATGGTGCCTACACACTGAACGATATCAATATTGTTCATATCGTTCACTGTTATCTGCCAGTGTGTAGGGCCCATAAGTTGCACTTAGTGAGAGGAAACTGCACTGGAACAGAAAGTTGGCCAATCTATGAAAAATACTGAATCACTATATTTCTCCTTCTGAGTATGCTTAAAAAAAATTGCATTCACAAAGTAAACACTTAAATAACATCATATTATTTCAACAGATACAACAACTGTTATCGTGCTATTGTTACTGTCCCCAATCCTGCATCACTTGTTTCTTGGTTGTAATACACAACTGCCACCTGCTGGTCAGCATATTCTTTTCAAAATATATTTAAAAAATAAATAAGTCAGCAGTATTGCAAACTATCTTAGCTACCAGTCCTGCTGTCCCTACAGGAGATGCGCCTGTATTATCAGGAAAACTTTCTTTTGTATTTACCATTAAATACCCATTCTGTTATAGGGACATATACACTGCCATCCGATGGTTGCACGCAAGAAGTAAAAAACAGCGTGACCACTGATTGTCTGTTTATAAATATAAAATAAACAAATAAAACGTAGGAAGAACTTGCATGGAGAAATAAAATAAGAGGGCAAGGGGCCTAATTCAGATGTGATTGGAGGTGACATCACTACATCTTGGAAGCAGCAGCAGCGATGCACAGATATGGTAATGCAACAGATGGCGTCTGATATAAGTAGACACCTCCTGCTAGCATTAGTGATCCATGCTGCATTGACACAGCATTAGAGCACCTGCGACATCATCTTGTGACGGAGATCCTGGTCTCTGGATTCCCCCAAAAACGGCTCTGTTTTGGGAAACGGAGGCTGTTGCAGCCCCCTTCCCACCTCCAAATGGCTGCAGACTGTCAATCTAGTGTTGTCTGTAGCCATAGTGCATCCGCTGTAATAGGTACTTAGCGTCACGCAGCTCAGATCCAATGGGCTCTGAATTAGGCCCAATGTGCCAACTTCATAAAAAATAAAATATTTTATATATATATATATATATATATATATATATATATATACTGCTCAAAAAAATAAAGGGAACACTTAAACAACACAATGTAACTACAAGTCAATCACACTTCTGTGAAATCAAACTGTCCACTTAGGAAGCAACACTGATTGACAATCAATTTCACATGCTGTTGTGCAAATGGAATAGACAACAGGTGGAAATTATAGGCAATTAGCAAGACACCCCCAATAAAGGAGTTGTTCTGCAGGTGGTGACCACAGACCACTTCTCAGCTCCTATGCTTTCTGGCTGATGTTTTGGTCACTATTGAAAGCTGGCAGTGCTTTCACTCTAGTGGTAGCATGAGACGGAGTCTACAACCCATACAAGTGGCTCAGGTAGTGCAGCTTATCCAGGATGGCACATCAATGCGAGCTGTGGCAAGAAGGTTTGCTGTGTCTGTCAGCGTAGTGTCCAGAGCATGGAGGCGCTACCAGGAGACAGGTCAGTATATCAGAAGACGTGGAGGAGGCCGTAGGAGGGCAACAACCCAGCAGCAGGACCACTACCTCAGTGACATTTATTTGGGGGCCGCACAGCCCTAAATGTGCTCGCCAGATGTAGCCTGACTGCCATTAGGTACCGAGATGAGATCCTCAGACCCCTTGTGAGACCATATGCTGGTGCGGTTGGCCCTGGGTTCCTCCTAATGCAAGACAATGCTAGACCTCATGTGGCTGGAGTGTGTCAGCAGTTCCTGCAAGACAAAGGCATTGATGCTATGGACTGGCCCGCCCGTTCCCCAGACCTGAATCCAATTGAGCACATCTGGGACATCATGTCTCGCTCCATCCACCAACGCCACATTGCACCACCAGGAGTTGGCGGATGCTTTAGTCCAGGTCTGGGAGGAGATCCCACAGGAGACCATCCGCCACCTCATCAGGAGCATGCCCAGGCATTTTAGGGAGGTCATACAGGCACGTGGAGGCCACACACACTACTGAGCCTCATTTTGACTTGTTTTAAGGACATTACATCAAAGTTGGATCAGCCTGTAATGTGTTTTTCCACTTTAATTTTGAGTGTGACTCCAAATCCAGACCTCCATGGGTTAATAAATTTGATTTCCATTGATAATTTTTGTGTGATTTTGTCAGCACATTCAACTATGTAAAGAACAAAGTATTTAATAAGAATATTTCATTCATTCAGATCTAGGATGTGTTATTTTAGTGTTCCCTTTATTTTTTTGAGCAGTGTGTATATATATATTTTTATATATATATATATATATATATATATATGCAACGAAGAACTCTCCTGGCAGAGAAAGTAAGACGCGGCACTGCAGGATTTTTGAAAGAGTGCCGATCCAGCTGCATATCTACCAATTGGACTGTCTGTGCTAAAGGACACCCTAGGGATAAGGCACCTTTGCATTTTTGAATGTGGTCATTATCTACATATCTTCAAAGATTTGCTGCATTTTTCTATTATTTTTTTTATTTCTTATTTTTCTGTTTATTCACTACTTTGGTGGTTATTCACTACACTACCATGAGTAAGCAATCCCCAGTGGCATTAACTTCTTCCATGGCTATGGAAGGTACTGAGTTTGCATCATTGATATTACCAATTGGAGAAACCCTCTGCTTTACTGACGAGGAGGCTGCAAATATCTTATTTGATGAAGGTGACTCGGAAGTTATCTCAGCTGAAGATGTCTATCACATGCTATTGAGATTCAGAAAAAAGGAGATAGACTACACTTTACACGGACAATCCCTATCTGATTACTTCCGTCGCAAGCTTATCCCGCAGGGTTTTCGTGTTCGCAATGTCCCCACCATTGGTAGGAAAAATCCAGACTTCTGTAGGAGATGGATTGCAATACTGAATAAATGCAGTCTAGATCTCATGCTGCTTGTAATCGAAGAGGCTGGGAAAGAACTTAAAACCACCAAAACAAAGATCGCTGACCTTCTTGATTCGAAGTCATCAGTACTGAGTGATCATGATCACGACCATTGGTGGGATAAACTGCAAACGCAAGTTGATACCTATAAAAGGGAATTGCAAAAATTTAAGAAGACTAAACTACAGGTGGTTCAACAAGATTACGACACGAACAGTGTATACCGCTGGCTAACTGGAACAGAACCGTCAAGACAATACAGCCAACGCTCTAAGCCACACTGGCTGTCACGGAGGAACCGAAATGCATCCGCGATTCCATCATCTCAGAGTGCCAGCGATTTCGCAGGACCCGAATCCGACGGATCAAGTAGCCACCGGAGGCCCCCTTTAGGAGTTACCACACGCCGGGCTGTAACATCAAAAGATCCAGGACCTGCCGTGGTGGCCAAAACGAAAGGGACAACAAAGTCCAAAGCCAAAAAGTGAATTTAGTTTTCAATCTTTCTGACCGTCCACTCACTGATAACGAGGAGGCATTACTGAATCACGGCTTATTCTTTGTACCAACGGTCCCTCATAACGATTTCAACTGGCAAATCGACATACATCACCTGAACAGGAAATTACGATTGAACAAGTTTTTCCAAGATAAGGCATCCGTTCCAGCAACTCAACCCACTGCAAAATTCATCCAAGCTCGATCCAGCTCCAATTTTGATCCGGTATCTTCAAATTCAAGTATTAAGACCTTCACAAGATTATTAGATGATTCCATGACTTGGTACACCTCGACCCCATCTCAGAGATACTCAAATCTTAGTAGAGCACAGTGGAACGCTTTAAAAACATTAAAAGCAGACAGAAGTATCACCATCAGACCTGCCGACAAGGGTGGGGGGATCGTTGTGCAGAATATTGACGACTACCGCAAAGAAAATTGACGTTTGACCCTACTGCCAAATATCAAAAAGAGCTTAATCTTATCTTGCAGGAATCTTTCAACTTGAAATTAATTGATCAATCTTTACAGACAGCCTTGACACAAGTGGACCCCATTATTCCAATACTGTACACACTCCCCAAGATACATAAATGGCTAGTTGATCCTCCTGGTCGACCGATTATATCAGCACGTGGCAGTTTGTATCAACCAATTTCACAATATTTGGACATCCTACTTCAACCACACATTGTCAAGCGTCCGACATATTTGAAAGACACCACGAATTTTCTGAACCTACTATTGGACATCACTGACATTTCTGATGACACTATTATGTGTGTAATGGATGTAGAGAGCCTGTATACTTCGATCCCTCACAGTGATGGCCTAATGGCAATGAAAGATTTCCTTGTACAATACACCACAGGTTTGGAGATGGATTTTGATCTCCTTCTGAAATTATTAGAATTGATCCTGGATCGGAACTACTTCATGTTTGATGGACACATCTATTTACAACAAGCGGGCTGTGCAATGGGATCGGCAGTAGCTCCGGCGTATGCCAACATATATATGTTCAAACAAGAGGAAATTATGTTCTTTTCTGGAAGATACCAGAAACATATTCGTCTATTTTGTCGCTACATAGACGACCTATTTATGTTATGGGACGGGAGTCCTGATCTCTTTATCTCTATGATGCAAGAGATCAACGATATGGAAAACCCTATTAAGTTTACGTACAAATGGAGCAATCAGGCCATTTCTTTTTTGGATGTGGAAAACAAAATTCACGACAAACATATCTCCACCTCAGTTTACAGTAAAAAAACAGACCGCAATACCCTTCTCCTGGCCAGTAGCCATCACCCTCCACCGTTAAAAAATGGGCTACCCTATTCTCAAATGCTCAGAGTGGCACGTATCTGCAGTGATATACAGGATCTCTCATGCCAACTTGATCGAGTTCTCCACAAATTCCAGGATAGGGGATATCATTTGAAGAGACTTCTTCAGACTAAGAACCATGTCATGGCTCTCAATAGATCTGACCTATTACAAACATCTAAGGGACCGAGAACCGATATTTTTCCATGGATAACTACATTTGATACAGCAAGCGCTCTTGTTCCACAGGCATGTAAAGCCCTTTGGCCGATTGTGTCTACTGATCATTCAATAACGGGACTCAAGGATGTGCGACCGATGGCATGCTACCAAAGAGGCTGGAATCTGCGTGATCATCTGGTCCATACAGACATCACCATTCCCCCTAAGAGATCTGCATATGGAAGATTAGGCTGTTATAAATGCCCTAAGTGTGAAACCTGCAAGTTTTTACTGACTGGTTCCAGTTTTAGACATCCACATAATGGACTGGAATACAAAATTAGATACAATCTGTCTTGTGACTCCCGGTTTGTAGTATACATAATCATTTGTCCATGCAAATTGTTTTACGTAGGGATGACGACACGTAAGTTTAAGGAGCGAATGGCTCTTCATCGTTCTGCCATTAAAGCAGCTTTGAATGGTAAACCTAATGATCAGCCCATTGCAACACACTTTAGGGATCAGCACCATCCGATTTCCAGTTTGCCGTATATGATTATTGATCAAATACCTCCATCCAATAGGGGGGGAGATCGCGCTAAGGCTTTGCTGCGGAGGGAAGCCTCCTGGATTTTTCGTTTGGACACTGTTGCACCAAATGGTCTAAATGAACGTATTGCATGGAATTCTTTGATTTAAGTTAAACTTATTTTTTGTTGTACCCCGTTGCTATCTATTGAGGTATCCGTGTGCTATTGCTTATGGAACAGTGAGTCCATTCGTCCTGCATTTTGTGTACATGTGTTTATGAGTCATCAAGCCCTCTCTGGACTTAGTAATTAGTTATGTTATTTTGCCTATTTATAATAATTGAACACTTGCTCGGTTTGATCTCACTTGGAATGTTGCTCTCATGTTATGCCATGATTCTGGTGTTATGTATGTTCTTCTTGTTTACTTATTACTTGGTGGGCATGTGGGTTGTAATCTCTCATAACCTGTGTATCTTACAGATGGCGCTGTGAACGGGGAGACGCACCAGACGGTTGCCTAGCAACCGCCGGGAACTGGGGGTCTGACATCACTAGCCTGCGACACGCCCTCCTGGTCCCGCTGGCGGCGCCCCAGCTCCGGTGCAGTCTGTGAGGAGACGAGGGGGAGAGCAGTAAACCCAGGGGATATAAGGTAAGAACACAGTGCTTTATCTTGTGTATGATCTTTGTTCCTGACGACAGGACTTTGTGTCCCGAAACGTTGAAGTAAAGTTTTTTCACTTCAAAAATCCTGCAGTGCCGAGTCTTACTCTCTCTGCCAGGAGAGTTCTTTGTTGCCTATTTAATCATTACGAAGGCACGCTGGTACTGTTTTATCTATTTGAAAGAGTACCGATCCAGCTGCATATCTATCTATCTATCTATCTATATATATATATATATAAAACACAAAAATAAGTGAAAAATAATTATTTATGAGTGAATACAAAATCCTAATTTCTTATGTTACATATAGGGGTATATGCAATTGTGGTCGAATTCCCGAAATTGTCGAATTTCGGGAATTTTTCGCCCAAAAAAAAAAATTCGACAATGCAATTCAGTACTTTCCGACAAAAAAACGGACTTTCAAAATTCGACTGTTTGAAATTCGACTTTTGACAAATTCGACTTTTTTGCAATGATACACATGCTGCAATTCGACCAAAGTCTATTCAATGGAAGTTTGGAAATTCGACAACAGTGCTTTTAGACAGTAAATTCATCATTTTCAATCCGACACACTTTGGAGGGTGAAACTAATAAAAAAAATTTAAAACATGTTTTTTTGTGGGGTTTTTTCTTGGTAATATCATATCTATTTATATTAGAAGGGATTAGGTACTTGGTTTGTCTTTTTTGGAGGCACAAGTATTATTTATATATTTTTAAAAATAAAATTTTTTTTTTTTTTGGATGGAATGGTAAAATCCCTGAAAAAAATGGCGTGGGGTCCCCCCTCCAAAGCATAACCAGCCTCGGGCTCTTCGAGCTGGTCCTGGTTCTAAAAATGCGGGGAAAAATTGACAGGGGTTCCCCCGTATTTTTAAAACCAGCACCGGGCTCTGCGCCTGATGCTGGTGCAAAAAATACGGGGGACAAAAAGAGTAGGGGTCCCCCGTATTTTTCACACCAGCATCGGGGTCCACTAGCTGGGCAGATAATGCCACAGCCGGGGGTCACTTTTATACAGTGCCCTGCGGCCGTGGCATTAAATATCCAACTAGTCACCCCTGGCCGGGGTACCCTGGGGAAGTGGGGACCCCTTCAATCAAGGGGTCCCCCCCAGCCACCCAAGGGCCAGGGGTGAAGCCCGAGGCTGTCCCCCCCCATCCAAGGGCTGCGGATGGGAGGCTGATAGCCTTGAGTAAAATGACAGAATATTGTTTTTTCCAGTAGTACTACAAGTCCCATCAAGCCCCCCCCCCCGCAAGCTGGTACTTGGAGAACCACAAGTACCAGCATGCGGGAGAAAAACGGGCCCGCTGGTACCTGTAGTTCTACTGGAAAAAAAATACCCAAATAAAAACAGGAGACCGACACCGTGAAAGTAAAACTTTATTTCATACGTCGACACACACATACTTACCTATGTTCACACGCCGACATCGGTCCTCTTCTCCAAGTAGAATCCAGGGGTACCTGAAAAGAAAAGATAAATACACTCACCTCATCCATGGTCCAGAGGTAAATCCACGAACTTGTCAAAAAAACAAACCGGACACCCGTACCACACGGACTGAAAGGGGTCCCATGTTGACACATGGGACCCCTTTCCACGAATGCAGAGAGACCCCCCCCCGTGACAACTGTCACTGAAAGGTCTCGTAAGCCAATCAGCGAGCGCAACGTCCTTGCACTCTGCTGATTGGCTCTGTGCGCGTCTGAGCTGACAGCGCATCGCAAAGCCTCTCCATTATATTCAATGGTGGGAACTTTGCGGCTAGCGGTGGGGTCACCCGCCGGTCAGCGGCTGACCGCGGGTAACCCCACCGCTGACGGCAAAGTTCCCACCATTGCAAGTAATGGAGAGGCTTTGCGATGCGCTGTCAGAGCTCACACGCGCACAGCCAATCAGGTGAGCGCCACGGAAGTAGCGCTTCCTGATTGGCTGAAGGGACCTCAGTGACAGGAGTCACGTGGTGTCCCGGCATTCGTGGAAAGGGGTCTCATGTGTCAATATGGGACCCCTTTCAGTCCAGCATGGTACGGGTGTTCGTGTTTTTTTTTTAACAAGTACGTGGATTATCTCCCGGACACTGGATTGAGGTGAGTATAATTTTTTTCACAGGTACCTCGGATCTTCAGAGACTGTGGCAGTCGGCGTGTCAACATAGGTAAGTATGTGTGTGTCGGCAGTGTGTAATAAAGTTGTACTTGTCAAGGTGTGTGTCTCCTGTTTTTATTTGGGTATTTTTTTTCCAGTAGTACTACAGGTACCAGCGGGCCCGTTTTTCTCCCGCATGCTGGTACTTGTGGTTCTCCAAGTACCAGCTTGCGGGGGAGGCTTGCTGGGACTTGTAGTACTACTGGAAAAAACAATATTCTGTCATTTTCCTCTAGGCTATCAGCCTCCCATCCGCAGCCCTTGGATGGGGTGGACAGCCTCGGGCTTCACCCCTGGCCCTTGGGTGGCTGGGGGGGGGACCCCTTGATTGAAGGGGTCCCCACTCCCCCAGGGTACCCCGGCCAGGGGTGACTAGTTGGATATTTAATGCCACGGCCGCAAGGCACTGTATAAAAGTGACCCCCGGCTGTGGCATTATCTGTCCAGCTAGTGGAGCCCGATGCTGGTGTATAAAATACGGGGGACCCCTACTCTTTTTGTCCCCCGTATTTTTTGCACCAGCATCAGGCGCAGAGCCCGGTGCTGGTTTTAAAAATACGGGGGATCCTCTGTCAAATTTTTCCCCGCATTTTTAGAACCAGGACCAGCTCGAAGAGCCCGAGGCTGGTTATGCTTTGGAGGGGGGACCTCACGCCATTTTTTCCCGGGTTTTTCCCGTTTTTTTAATTCGCGGCAAAATCCGGCAAATCGGCTGTTTTTCGCCCGCGGGAATGTCGAATCCGTTTTTCATTGAATATGGTGAATTCCGGCAGCCACCTGCCGGAATTCACCTGTCGAATTGTGTCGAATTAAAAAACTGCGATAATTTGCCGCGATTCGCCGTGAATTGCATATACCCCATAATGTTTATCCATTGAGATAATACATCATGTAATAGCTGGCGAATCAAATAGAAATTTTTGTAGAAATTTTAACACATATACAGAAATTGCCTAAAGTAACAGCAGCAAAAGGTAGGATCAATAGGAAGGAGAGAATCATTTGAAATTCCTTCATATGCTTCTCCCTACCTGACTCAGGAATAATGAGTGGCATGTCAGGCAATCACCCAAGAGAACGTGGGGAAAAAAAAGACACTAAAAGACAGATGGAGAATATTAGGAAGGTGCATTCTGTGGTGTCAGAAGGGGGGGTGCGGCCCGCTCCCAGGTATCACCCGCCGAGGGGTGACACCAAAATGCCGGCTCCTGCACAGTGACAGGAGCCGAGTGCTGCACGGTTACATTATATGCAGCACTTTGCTCCTATCACTGTGTAGGAGCCAGAACTGCATAGACAGCAATACCTGGGAGTGGGAGTGTGTGTGTGTGTGTGTGTGTGTGTGTGTGTGTGTGTGTGTGTGTGTGTGTGTGTGTGTGTGTGTGTGTGTCTCTGCCAGCCAACAGCTTGCTCCAGGCCATGAGAGACTTCCTGTCTAGGCTGACAGCTTTTTAACACACCCATGTAAGTGTTAGTACTAATTAGCCTACACTGAGGTTAAGGCCCTAGAGACCCGGTCTGGGCCTAATGGATGGAGCCCTCCCTTACTCTCCATTCATTAGCCCAGGAACCCTAATTCGGCTTTCATGGAAATTGAAACAACTCTAACCAAACCAATTATCAACACTTTCCTGGGTTTTAAACTCATAGGACAGAATCCTGCCCTCAAACACAATTCCACTGCTTTTATCGGGTGTCTAAGTTAGACATTTCAAAGATAGACAGTCATCAGGTCGACACCATGTGGTAGACAGTCAAAAGTCCAACAGGGTCAAAAGTTCGACATCAAACCAGGAATTTTGTGCAACCTAGCTGTAGCTAATTTTATTGTACGGTGAATAACTCGCCACTAGTTACTAAAGGTAATAGTTTGTGACATGGATAGTAAATCATCCAAAGCTGCATGCTCCGGCCGGCAGCAGCATGACGTCACTGTGTGATATCGCTAGCGATATCTTACTGTGTATGCCTGGCGTCGGACGGCCCGACCCGGGAGAGGAAACAATAGGGATGCCGCTCACAGAGTACATCGCCTCGTGTGTACCCACCATTAGAGACAAGATGTTTATTGTTTAAAAGTCTTAAAAAAACACTAAGTCTATCACTAAAGGTGCTAAGGACATGGGGTGTATCTTCCTATTGGCCAGGATGGCACTCGCCAGGGGCGCCAGCCGAGGAGGGCCGCCATCCAGAGGTGCCACCTGCGGGCAGTAGGTAGATTCACTTTTAGAGGAAGCAGCTATCCCCCCACCACCGTGTAGTTCCTCACCAGCAGGGATGCCCAGTAATGATCACAGCATGCAGCAGCGGCTGCTGGGGCGTTTAGTTTATGTAGCATTTCTTGTCTGTATTGTGGTGCGGTGCTGGATCCCGGCACCAAATTACAGTGGCTGCTGCTGCTGCTGCATTCTTTGATCATTAACGGGCATCCCTGCTGTTGAGGAAATACATGGGGGTGGGGTAATAGCTGCTGCCTCTAAAAGTGAATCTACCTAAAAGTGCTACCTTTAATAGTAAAATCAACATGGGGGCATACTATGTGTGTGTCTGGCACTATAGGGGCATACGTGTATCTGGCACTGAGGGGGCATACGTGTATCTGGCATTGTGGGGGCATATGTGTGTCTGGCACTGTGGGGGCATGTGTGTGTGGCACTGTGGGGGCATGTGTGTGTCTGGCACTGTGGGGGCATTTCAGTGTCCGGCACTGTAGGGGCATACGAGTGTCTGGCACTGTAGGGGCATACAAGTGTCTGGCACTGAGGGGGCATATGTGTATCTGGCACTGTGGGGGCATCTGTGTATGTGGCACTATACTCGGAGGCATTATGTGTATCTGGCACTGCACTACTGGGGTCATTATGTGTAACTGGCACTATAATGGGGGACATTATGTGCACCTGACACTATACTGGGGACATTATGTGTAAGGAGAACTACTGTGGGTATTGTGTGTAAGGCTGCTAATTGTGTGTGTGCGCATGTGTAGGGGGTGTGATCATATATTTATAGTTTGATATCATAATATAAAATTTTGAGGCCACGCCCACTTTCCCAGGAGCATGCACGTCTTCCCATATATATACTGTATATATGGGCACTACTGTATGGCATAATGTGTATAAGGGGTACTACTGTGTAGCATAACGTGAATAATGTACATTACTGTGCTGTGTAATGTGAGTAAGGTACACTACTGTGGTGCAATTTGAATTGGGGTACTATTGAGTGGCCAAGCCCCTTTTTTGGCACACGTGCCTTCCCTATTTCAAATATGGTGGGGGCACCAGTCCTTTACTTTGCCAGGGGCGCTTGGACCCCTAAATACACCCCTGCTAAGGACCATTCACAGCATACAGAATTCTACAGAAGTGTTCTCCTCTCTGAAAGTCAGAGGATATCTACCACATTCAGGGCTCAGAAGCCCTGCTTTTATAGCCAGAGCACACAATACAACAGGGTACCGCCCAGCACCCCCATCTCTAGAGCAACTACCTCACAAAATATAAAAAAAAGTCTTACATTTAAAATGGGTATTCCTTTCATATATATCAACCAGTTTGTTTTCCTAGGCACAATCTGATTTAGCATGTAACTGTTATAAACGTACAGGAAATTCTTGAAAACAAATAACATAAATTGTTCTTCCCCCAAACCTGCAGAACACTTTACATAAGAGACACACAGAAGACTCCATATTTGCATTTCAAACAAAAGAGTTGTTCAGTCACCACCATCCCCCCTGACTGGTGAAAAGACAATTACTATCCCTTCCAACTGCTTCTAAATTTAAATCCTGAATAGACAACAAAAGTGCATAGTCCATGTATTCAATCGTGTTTCCCCAAATTCACAACTACGCACAGTGCTTTAAATATAACATGGCAAAACACATTATTAAACATACATTTACAGTACATGTAATATGATCGTTCATAAGAAAATGGCGCTGCAGCACAAGGCATTAACCGTCGCCATAGCCACCATCTTAACGATGTGGATCTGGTCTCTGTCCACAGTCATATTTCACATTCCAGACATTTTTACCACTGTACTTGAGCTGGGAAGTGCCCATAGAGGGTATCCAACCATCTTTGTTTGTTGATATTTGCAATAACTATGATCATCATATTAGTCTAGAACAGATCTGCCCTCTGTAAAGGGGGGTACTCACGGAGAGATCCATGCTTAAAATCTAAGCAATCTGACTAGATTGCTTAGATTTTAAGAACAGATCACTCGTGTGTAGCCCCCTCAGCGATAGCGATGCGCGGCCCCGCACATCGCTACCGCCCGTGCTAGATTGAGCCTGCATGCAGGCCAATCTAGCACGTCACTCATTTCACCCGCTGGGTGAAATGAGCGGCTCCCCGTCCTCCCCCGCATCGCTCAGCACACATCTCTCCAGTGTATAGGGCCCTTAAGTGTGCTATCCAGTGACCAACGCTACAGTTCTTGATTTGCTTCTTTGCTGACAAGATCAGCACATCTCACCCTTCACTTTCTAGAAAACAGTAGAGCAGATACCTCAGGTAATCTCACTTCTGGCACCAGTTCTATGGCTTTGCCCATTAAGTTCAATATTTAGACACTTTGGGGCCTATTTTTCAAACAATATTTGGGGGATGTTCACCGAAATCACCTATTTTGGAGTGCTCCCTGCAAATAATAAGTATCCCCAGCACCTGTCCTTGCGTATGATTAATAATACATTCGGGTGATCCATAAGTTCTTATTGCTGCAAACAGTGGTAACAATTTATAATCATCATCAGATCTTAAACCAGATAATTGGTAGATATGCCTTCCTACCTCTATGTCTGTCTGTTTTTACCCAGTTTTGTTCTATTACTGTTGTTCTAATTGTAAAGCGCAACGGAATATGCTGCGCTATATAAGAAACTGTTAATAAATAATAAATAAATATGCCCCTTTATGCAGTAACCCCTGCATTTATTTATAGGGTTAAGATTTCTTTAATCTTTTGGCTCCATCTGGTGTTAAAATGCTCTGCATTGAAATGGATCAAACAATGAGGCGACCTTATTCAATCACAATTTTAATGAAAACAAACAACAATAAAAATATTTTAAAAACATTAAATCTCAATTAATGAGCTAAAACATAAAATCTGCAGTAAATATTCATATATGATTGTACATATATTAAAGGGACCCCTGGAAGTTCCACAGTGCTGCAAAGCATCAGAGCGTAAACTGAAAATATAGTTACCACCGGTGATGATGAAAGTTGGAGACTCTCAGAGTCAGTCAGTCAGTCTCTAGTGTTTATTCCATATAAATCCCCCATGGTATGAAAATATAAGGCCACAAGTATGTAAGCAGCAAGTAGGCACTATAATAAGGAACTGCACGTAGCTTCTGATGAGTAAGATCCCTGTGTAGGTTTGCTGCACAGTCGTTATGTGCTAAGCGGCAGGTGGAAAAATGCAAGGAGCCGCTGTGTAGAGCTGTTAATTAGCATGCAGCAGTAATAGCACACGTAGCTCCTGATGGTCGAGGTCCCATAGAGGGAATCACTGCATGGCCGCTGTATGCTAGGTGGCAGATGGATAAATGTAGGGAGCCACTTGGCATGCAGTAGTGGCAGCACACGTTGCTTCTGATGGCCATGGTCCCGTATAGGTAATCACTGCATAGCCGCTATGTGCTAGGCGGCAGATGGTTATGTGCAGGGAGCCGTAGTATGGAGCCGCTGATTGTCGAGTGGAAATAACAGCAGCGCCGTTATTGTGCAGCAAGCAGGAGTTTTCCCAATGAAAAAAAATCGAAAGAGTTCTCTTGTGGTGGTGGTGGTCCCAGGTGTTCCTTACTGCATGTCCTCAACGCGTTTCTCTGCACACCAGGTGGCTTTGTCAAGAGGCAGAGTGTAAGTCCTGAGCCTCTCCCATGATCCTTTTATTCTGTATTCTGATGAGTATCACACACGGGTGCATAACATAAAACATTCTACCAAACACTAGATACTGATCCATCCTCTAGATATCAACTTGAACTTAAAGCACTTTTAGAACTAGCTCAGGATAATGGTGCAATCACTTGAGACGAGTTTGATTTCACCTAACCCCTCCACCCTGTCACCCCGGTCTATTATCACCTCCCCAAAATTCACAAAACACTACACGATCCCCCGCGATGACCTATTATTTCAGGTATAGGGGGTCTTACTTCTAATTTGTCTTATTTTGTTGATCACTATTTACAACCTTGTGCTACATCTCTGAGGTCTCATATTCGTGACACCACGGAGTTTATCAAACTTATGGAGGGCCATAATGGGCCCCAGGATACAGGTTTGTGACATTCGATGTACAAGCACTCTATACAAACATTCCACATGATAAAGACATAAGAGCTGTAGACTCCTTACTTTTGAAAGCAGGAACAACCTCAGAGGTGAAGCACAAATTTATCACTTCATCATTCAATTTATTTTGACACATAATTACTTATTTGATCACTGTCACTATTTACAGGTCCTCGGTACAGCGATGGGGACCAGGTTCGCACCGAGTTTTGCTAACATCTATATGGGTGACCTTGAGCAGTCCCTTATTTGGTATGGCCCATACTCGTCGAACCTGGTCCTCTATGGTCACTATATTGACGACCTGTTTTTTTATGTGGAATGGGGACACCTTTTCTGTTACTGATTTTGTTGATTATCTTAACACCAATACTTATGGTTTGTCCTTCACCTGCACGCACAATCCTTCACTTATTAATTTTTAATATGTCACGGTGGAGGTGGTAGAGGATAATCTGACCGTCTCATCATATAAGAAACCTGTTGCTGTCTGTAGTTTTATCCCATACACAAGTAATCACAATAAAAGGTGGTTGGACAATGTCCCTAAAAGTCAACTTTTCAGAATAAGACGCAATTGTACGTTGAATTGCAAATTTGAGGAACAAGCTGAGGAGCTTATCAGTTTATTTAGGGAACGTGAGTACCCTACGAAAATATTGAACCAAGCTCTTTTGTATTCTAAACATTTAGACAGAGGTGCCATGTTGGACCTACACCCCAGGGTGGAAAACCTCATAGATCACATTGAGATTTCAAGTGAAGACCATAATGTAGAATTCATGCAGACACAGGATCGGTTTACATTAGGAAGTAGATCAATTAAGAAATCCACAATTAAACACAAAGGTAAGGTTAAAGATTACAATCTAGCGTTCAAGTCCAAATACAATGTAAGAGCCAATAAAATATCAGGTATTATTAAACAGAACTATAATGCTAGGGTTCACTTTTTGGCTCCCTACACATCCATCAATCTGGCTTTTGTTATCCAATGCATATATCCTTGTAGTCCCCTACACACAGATTTAGTTAATTGTTTTCATAGTCTCATGTATTTAGGTTAGGTTTTTTTTTAGTTTAGTCAATATATTAAACCAGGTAGTTCTCTATTTTTATTTAAGTATTTTTGTCTGTGAATTTTATGTGAATATTCAATTCTGTACTGCTTTCTGGATCCACAAATCTGATCGAGCTCGGCATGACCCCTATATTGCTAGAGGTGTGCCACTTAAGGGCTCTGATCACACGAGTGGATCTGAGAAAGCCATACATACTAATTAGTTAATGCCTGATTCCTAATAAGAGAATGGATTAGACAGGCATTTTTTCTTGTTCTGTACCACTTCAGGCACTTATTGTTACAATTGTATCCACTATCCAGTAAAAGATACATAGATGGATTTGTTTATGAATAATGATTTACAGGATGCTATAGCTTTTTAACCCTGATTGTTCCCCGATATGTGTTATTACAATATGGTTTTCTTATCTGCTTGGAACTATTAGTATTAATGTAGGTGTCTTTTTGCAGATAACTAATAAATGAATTGATTCTATAATGAATATATGTTTGGAACAATACCTGCATACCATGGGGGTTCTCTTTATGAGACTAATATGTGACCCTATGGAATAAGCCAACTATTTCACCCATTGTAATATTTGTGTGCTTTGCCTTTTTATACTGCGCTAATTGATAGACCTTTTGGTTTTGAACAATAATGCTGTCTATTTTTGAGATAATGATTCTGTCCGCATTCCATGTTTTAATGTGCTTTATATAAACATGTTTAGTATGGATGATAATGAGCTTGGATAACGGGAATATTGTATTACTCTTGTAAGAGTGAACATGAGGGAAATGACCCTATCACACCTGGGCCCTGGTCCCAGTATATGCACCTGTGTGTGATACTCATCAGAATACAGAATAAAAGGATCATGGGAGAGGCTCAGGACTTACACTCTGCCTCTTGACAAAGCCACCGGGTGTGCAGAGAAACGCGTTGAGGACACGGAGTAAGGGACACCTGGGACCACCACAAAAGAACTCTTTCGATTGCTTTCATTGGGAAAACTCCTGCTTGCTGCACAATAACGGCGCTGCTGTTATTTCCACTCGTCAATCGGCGGCTCCATACTACGGCTCCCTGCACATAACCATCTGCCGCTTAGCACATAGCGGCTATGCAGTGATTCCCTACATGGGACCCTGACCATCAGGAGCAACATGTGCTGCCACTACTGCATGCCAAGCGGCTCCCTCCATCTATCCATCTGCTGCCTAGCATACAGCGGCCATGCAGTGATTCCCTCTATGGAACCTCGACCATCAGGAGCTACGTGTGCTATTACTGCTGCATGCTAATTAACGGCTCTACACAGCGGCTCCTTGCATTTTTCCACCTGCCGCTTAGCACATAACGACTGTGTAGCAAACCTACCCAGGGATCTTACTCATCAGAAACTATGTGCAGTTCCTTATTATAGTGCCTACTTGCTGCTTACATACTTGTGGTCTTATATTTTCATACCACGGGGGATTTATATGGAATAAACAGTCACTAGAGACTGACTGACTGACTGACTCTGACTCCAACTTTCATCATCACCAGTGGAAACTATATTTTCGGTTTACGCTCTGATGCTTTGCAGCACTGTGGAACTTCCAGGGATCCCTTTAATATATGTACCATCATATATGAATATTTACTGCAGATTTTATGTTTTAGGTCTGAACTGTGCAGCCGCTGCAACCCTCACATCGACGAGTAGCTCCCTGCCAGTGCGCAGGAGCTACGCTACGCTGGCAGGGAGCTACTACTAAAGTACAAAAGCATCACCGCTGTGCGATACTTTTGTACTTTGCGGGGGGGGGGGGGGTCGGGCTTCACCTGTGGGGTGGACTAGCCCTGTGCTGGGCGTCCCCCCACATCTCTGTGTGACTGATCGTAGATGTGCTAAATTTAGCACATCTATGATCTGATCTGAATTAGGCCCAATATCCCTACCTTTTTATTTAATCCATATATGCTCTCTTAATTAGAGATGAGCGGGTTCGGTTTCTCTGAATCCGAACCCGCACGAACTTCATGTTTTTTTTCACGGGTCCGAGCGACTCGGATCTTCCCGCCTTGCTCGGTTAACCCGAGCGCGCCCGAACGTCATCATGACGCTGTCGGATTCTCGCGAGGCTCGGATTCTATCGCGAGACTCGGATTCTATATAAGGAGCCGCGCGTCACCGCCATTTTCACACGTGCATTGAGATTGATAGGGAGAGGACGTGGCTGGCGTCCTCTCCATTTAGATTAGGAGAGAGAGAGAGAGATTGACCTGAGGCTGATACTGTAGAAGAGAGTGCAGAGTTTAGTGACTGACCACAGTGACCACCAGCAGTGCAGTTGTTTTATTTAATATATCCGTTCTCTGCCTGAAAAAAACGGTACACACAGTGACTCAGTCACATACCATATCTGTGTGCACTGCTCAGCCCAGTGTGCTGCATGCCTGCATCATCTATGTATATATTATATATCTGACTGTGCTCAGCTCACACAGCTTATAATTGTGGGGGAGACTGGGGAGCACTGCAGTGCCAGTTACAGGTTATAGCAGGAGCCAGGAGTACAAGACAGTCACATACCATATCTGTGTGCACTGCTCAGCCCAGTGTGCTGCATCATCTATGTATATATTATATATCTGACTGTGCTCAGCTCACACAGCTTATAATTGTGGGGGAGACTGGGGAGCACTGCAGTGCCAGTTATAGGTTATAGCAGGAGCCAGGAGTACATATTATATTAAAATTAAACAGTGCACACTTTTGCTGCAGGAGTGCCACTGCCAGTGTGACTGACCAGTGACCTGACCACACTGACCACCAGTATAGTTAGTAGTATACTATATTGTGATTGCCTGAAAAAGTTAAACACTCGTCGTGTGACTTCACTTGTGTGGTGTTTTTTTTTTATTCTATAAAAAACTCATTCTGCTGACAGACAGTGTCCAGCAGGTCCGTCATTATATAATATATATACCTGTCCGGCTGCAGTAGTGATATATATATATTTTTTATATCATTATTTATCATCCAGTCGCAGCAGACACAGTACGGTAGTTCACGGCTGTAGCTACCTCTGTGTCGGCACTCGGCAGTCCATCCATAATTGTATACCACCTACCCGTGGTTTTTTTTTCTTTCTTCTTTATACATACATACTACGACATCTCTTTATCAACCAGTCTATATTAGCAGCAGACAGTACAGTACGGTAGTTCACGGCTGTGGCTACCTCTGTGTCGGCACTCGGCAGTCCGTCCATAATTGTATACCACCTAACCGTGTTTTTTTTTTTTTTCTTCTTCATACATACATACTACGACATCTCTTTATCAACCAGTCTATATTAGCAGCAGACACAGTACAGTACGGTAGTTCACGGCTGTGGCTACCTCTGTGTCGGCACTCGGCAGTCCGTCCATAATTGTATACCACCTAACCGTGGTTTTTTTTTCTTTCTTCTTCATACATACATACTACGACATCTCTTTATCAACCAGTCTATATTAGCAGCAGACACAGTACGGTAGTTCACGGCTGTAGCTACCTCTGTGTCGGCACTCGGCAGTCCGTCCATAATTGTATACTAGTATCCATCCATCTCCATTGTTTACCTGAGGTGCCTTTTAGTTGTGCCTATTAAAATATGGAGAACAAAAATGTTGAGGTTCCAAAATTAGGGAAAGATCAAGATCCACTTCCACCTCGTGCTGAAGCTGCTGCCACTAGTCATGGCCGAGACGATGAAATGCCAGCAACGTCGTCTGCCAAGGCCGATGCCCAATGTCATAGTACAGAGCATGTCAAATCCAAAACACCAAATATCAGTAAAAAAAGGACTCCAAAACCTAAAATAAAATTGTCGGAGGAGAAGCGTAAACTTGCCAATATGCCATTTACCACACGGAGTGGCAAGGAACGGCTGAGGCCCTGGCCTATGTTCATGGCTAGTGGTTCAGCTTCACATGAGGATGGAGGCACTCAGCCTCTCGCTAGAAAAATGAAAAGACTCAAGCTGGCAAAAGCAGTAGCACCGCAAAGAACTGTGCGTTCTTCGAAATCCCAAATCCACAAGGAGAGTCCAATTGTGTCGGTTGCGATGCCTGACCTTCCCAACACTGGACGTGAAGAGCATGCGCCTTCCACCATTTGCACGCCCCCTGCAAGTGCTGGAAGGAGCACCCGCAGTCCAGTTCCTGATAGTCAGATTGAAGATGTCAGTGTTGAAGTACACCAGGATGAGGAGGATATGGGTGTTGCTGGCGCTGGGGAGGAAATTGACCAGGAGGATTCTGATGGTGAGGTGGTTTGTTTAAGTCAGGCACCCGGGGAGACACCTGTTGTCCGTGGGAGGAATATGGCCGTTGACATGCCTGGTGAAAATACCAAAAAAATCAGCTCTTCGGTGTGGAACTATTTCAACAGAAATGCGGACAACAGGTGTCAAGCCGTGTGTTCCCTTTGTCAAGCTGTAATAAGTAGGGGTAAGGACGTTAACCACCTCGGAACATCCTCCCTTATACGTCACCTGCAGCGCATTCATAATAAGTCAGTGACAAGTTCAAAAACTTTGGGTGACAGCGGAAGCAGTCCACTGACCAGTAAATCCCTTCCTCTTGTAACCAAGCTCACGCAAACCACCCCACCAACTCCCTCAGTGTCAATTTCCTCCTTCCCCAGGAATGCCAATAGTCCTGCAGGCAATGTCACTGGCAATTCTGACGAGTCCTCTCCTGCCTGGGATTCCTCCGATGCATCCTTGCGTGTAACGCCTACTGCTGCTGGCGCTGCTGTTGTTGCTGCTGGGAGTCGATGGTCATCCCAGAGGGGAAGTCGTAAGCCCACTTGTACTACTTCCAGTAAGCAATTGACTGTTCAACAGTCCTTTGCGAGGAAGATGAAATATCACAGCAGTCATCCTGCTGCAAAGCGGATAACTGAGGCCTTGACAACTATGTTGGTGTTAGACGTGCGTCCGGTATCCGCCGTTAGTTCACAGGGAACTAGACAATTTATTAAGGCAGTGTGCCCCCGTTACCAAATACCATCTAGGTTCCACTTCTCTAGGCAGGCGATACCGAGAATGTACACGGACGTCAGAAAAAGACTCACCAGTGTCCTAAAAAATGCAGTTGTACCCAATGTCCACTTAACCACGGACATGTGGACAAGTGGAGCAGGGCAGGGTCAGGACTATATGACTGTGACAGCCCACTGGGTAGATGTATGGACTCCCGCCGCAAGAACAGCAGCGGCGGCACCAGTAGCAGCATCTCGCAAACGCCAACTCTTTCCTAGGCAGGCTACGCTTTGTATCACCGCTTTCCAGAATACGCACACAGCTGAAAACCTCTTACGGCAACTGAGGAAGATCATCGCGGAATGGCTTACCCCAATTGGACTCTCCTGTGGATTTGTGGCATCGGACAACGCCAGCAATATTGTGTGTGCATTAAATATGGGCAAATTCCAGCACGTCCCATGTTTTGCACATACCTTGAATTTGGTGGTGCAGAATTATTTAAAAAACGACAGGGGCGTGCAAGAGATGCTGTCGGTGGCCAGAAAAATTGCGGGACACTTTCGGCGTACAGGCACCACGTACAGAAGACTGGAGCACCACCAAAAACTACTGAACCTGCCCTGCCATCATCTGAAGCAAGAAGTGGTAACGAGGTGGAATTCAACCCTCTATATCAGGGGTGTCAAACTCAAATTCATCGGGGGCCGCATCAGCAGTTTGGTCCCCATCAAAGGGCCGGTTGTATCTGTAGGTCTATGTGTCCACTCTTTATTATCATAAATTAATGTCACTGCATTCAATTATTACTGTTTTTTGTAATAATGTAAGTAATAACTAGCTCTGAAAGGGGGAGACGCAGAGAGAGAGCGCGAGGGGGGAGACGCAGAGGGGGGAGAGACGGAGAGAGGAGCAGAGAGAGGGGGAGACAGAGAGGGGAAATGGATAGTGAGGAGATAGGGATAGAGAGGGGGGAGAGACGGAGAGAGAAAGGGGGGAGACAGACAGAGAGCGAGAAAGGAGGAGAGACGGAGAGTGGGGGGAGACAGAGAGGAAGGAGATGCATAGAGGGGGATACATGAAGAGAGAGGGGGGGCAGAGGAGCGAGAGAGAGGAGGAGCAGCACTTTCCACTTGTACAACAATAGTATTGCATTTTCCTGCCTGGCATCAGTAGTGCTTACAATCAGGGGCTGTCACTGTGCATGGAGATGGCTGCCAGTGACTCTATGCATCCCTCCCATGAACTTTTGGCGCTGGTGACAATCAGGACCGGGGTGTAACAGCCAGGTGTCCGTGTGAACAGCAATAGAGAGAGGGACTTGGAATAGTTAAACAAGTCGGGCACATGCAGCATTTGAGTCTATGGTGGAGGAGCTGAAAGCAGAGCATCTCCTTCTCCCCCTCCGGCCGGGAGTCGGGACTCGAGTCACTGACTGTGCAGTGACTGTCTTAATGCACAGGGCTCCGGGGCACTGGTGGTGGGCAGACAGGCGCAGCGTTGGTGGCGGCATTAAATGAGTCAGTGAGACTCATTGTAATGCCGGAAGCTTGGGGACCTGAACCAGCCCCCACCGCGGGAACAGTCAGCCCCCCTGTCACCGCTGATTGTAACAGCTCAGAGCTAAAGCAGCATCACCACCCGGAGCTGGCCGCGGGATCACGGAGTACCCAGCCCCGATCCCCGGCTGCGGAACACTGGCAGCTCTCAGACCCCAACACCCTCCTCCAGCCGCAGGTTATCCACTGTCCGAAGCACAACTCACCAAATCGAGGAGAGCTGCGCCATCAAGTCCGCACTGGCAAGGCTCCACCTCCTATTTTTAAAGTTTGCAGCCGGGCCACAGAGCCATCAATCAATCTGGCAGGCTAGGGATTGGCTGCAGCGAAGCGCGTCCCACGGACCCACCCATGTTTGAAATGTGAGTCCGCGGGCCATCAGACGAGGTCTGGCGGGCCGGATTTGGCCCGCGGGCCTTGTGTTTGACACCCCTGCTCTATATGCTTCAGAGGTTGGAGGAGCAGCAAAAGGCCATTCAAGCCTATACAATTGAGCACGATATAGGAGGTGGAATGCACCTGTCTCAAGCGCAGTGGAGAATGATCTCAACGTTGTGCAAGGTTCTGATGCCCTTTGAACTTGCCACACGTGAAGTCAGTTCAGACACTGCCAGCCTGAGTCAGGTCATTCCCCTCATCAGGCTTTTGCAGAAGAAGCTGGAGACATTGAAGGAGGAGCTAACACGGAGCGATTCCGCTAGGCATGTGGGACTTGTGGATGGAGCCCTTAATTCGCTTAACAAGGATTCACGGGTGGTCAATCTGTTGAAATCAGAGCACTACATTTTGGCCACCGTGCTCGATCCTAGATTTAAAGCCTACCTTGGATCTCTCTTTCCGGCAGACACAAGTCTGCTGGGGTTGAAAGACCTGCTGGTGAGAAAATTGTCAAGTCAAGCGGAACGCGACCTGTCAACATCTCCTCCTTCACATTCTCCCGCAACTGGGGGTGCGAGGAAAAGGCTCAGAATTCCGAGCCCACCCGCTGGCGGTGATGCAGGGCAGTCTGGAGCGACTGCTGATGCTGACATCTGGTCCGGACTGAAGGACCTGACAACGATTACGGACATGTCGTCTACTGTCACTGCATATGATTCTCTCACCATTGAAAGAATGGTGGAGGATTATATGAGTGACCGTATCCAAGTAGGCACGTCACACAGTCCATACTTATACTGGCAGGAAAAAGAGGCAATTTGGAGGCCATTGCACAAACTGGCTTTATTCTACCTAAGTTGCCCTCCCACAAGTGTGTACTCCGAAAGAGTGTTTAGTGCCGCCGCTCACCTTGTCAGCAATCGGCGTACGAGGTTACATCCAGAAAATGTGGAGAAGATGATGTTCATTAAAATGAATTATAATCAATTCCTCCGCGGAGACATTGACCAGCAGCAATTGCCTCCACAAAGTACACAGGGAGCTGAGATGGTAGATTCCAGTGGGGACGAATTGATAATCTGTGAGGAGGGGGATGTACACGGTGATATATCGGAGGGTGATGATGAGGTGGACATCTTGCCTCTGTAGAGCCAGTTTGTGCAAGGAGAGATTAATTGCTTCTTTTTTGGGGGGGGTCCAAACCAACCCGTCATATCAGTCACAGTCGTGTGGCAGACCCTGTCACTGAAATGATGGGTTGGTTAAAGTGTGCATGTCCTGTTTTGTTTATACAACATAAGGGTGGGTGGGAGGGCCCAAGGACAATTCCATCTTGCACCTCTTTTTTCTTTTATTTTTCTTTGCGTCATGTGCTGTTTGGGGAGGGTTTTTTGGAAGGGACATCCTGCGTGACACTGCAGTGCCACTCCTAAATGGGCCCGGTGTTTGTGTCGGCCACTAGGGTCGCTAATCTTACTCACACAGTCAGCTACCTCATTGCGCCTCTTTTTTTCTTTGCGTCATGTGCTGATTGGGGAGGGTTTTTTGGAAGGGACATCCTGCGTGACACTGCAGTGCCACTCCTAAATGGGCCCGGTGTTTGTGTCGGCCACTAGGGTCGCTAATCTTACTCACACAGTCAGCTACCTCATTGCGCCTCTTTTTTTCTTTGCGTCATGTGCTGATTGGGGAGGGTTTTTTGGAAGGGACATCCTGCGTGACACTGCAGTGCCACTCCTAGATGGGCCAGGTGTTTGTGTCGGCCACTAGTGTCGCTTAGCTTAGTCATCCAGCGACCTTGGTGCAAATTTTAGGACTAAAAATAATATTGTGAGGTGTGAGGTATTCAGAATAGACTGAAAATGAGTGGAAATTATGGTTTTTGAGGTTAATAATAATATGGGATCAAAATGACCCCCAAATTCTATGATTTAAGCTGTTTTTTAGTGTTTTTTTAAAAAAACACCCGAATCCAAAACACACCCGAATCCGACAAAAAAAATTCGGTGAGGTTTTGCCAAAACGCGGTCGAACCCAAAACACGGCCGCGGAACCGAACCCAAAACCAAAACACAAAACCCGAAAAATTTCAGGCGCTCATCTCTACTCTTAATATCTGTAAAAACTGAAACTTTGAGTTGCATCTTGAACAGGTTCTCTCTGGATTTAGCAATCATTCATATATTGTCTAGGCAGGGCCATAAAGAAATTCCCTCACCTTTGCTGTAAGTACTATGAAGATGTTTGTGAATGTCCTTGGGGAATTTGACAAACCAAAGGTGAACCATTTGAACTGACAAAAAAAAAATCTGGTTAAAAATTGTAAATCTCAGAAAATCGTCATTTACCTGCTCTACTGTGAGTGAAGATATGCAACCTTGAGATCTGTTGAAGTCAGAAATCAAAGTTTTATGGCAGTGATCGGATTGATTGATTTGATCTTGAATTTCCCTGGTATGTATACATTTTTTTAACACTTTTTTTAATCTCGAATTCTGCGGTAACCTCTGACATGTTTTATACAATACAAAATATTTAAAATTTTCACTGAATTTTGCAGATAGCATTTGTTCTTAAGTGTCTTTAGATTTTCATTAATATATATCCTCTATTGCTGGGTTCTTGGGAGTGGATACTTCTGAAACATAGGGTCTACTTCAAAGATGGATGCAAACCCAATTTTCATGCAGTACAGCGATTATCGGACACATTTGCACTGCGCACATGCTGTGATAGTCAAAGACACGATTTAATTGCAAAGTGATTGTTGGACATTTGGGGGTGGTTATGGGGAGTCTTGCCAATAAAAGAAGCATCTTGTGACCACTTTCATGGGCGCCTCAATACAAATCCAGGTAGCTGCAGCGTTTGCACAGTTCATGAAAAGTCCGATATTTTTCTACTTAGAGCAAGAGCGCCCGGTAAAAAGTCGCATCCAGATGTTTTCCACGTGTTAAACCTCCATTACTCAACCAACGTAATGGAGTCAGACTGAAAATCTCACACCAAACAGCTCTACAAAGTCATATATAAATAGGGCTGGTTTTTTTTGGGTGCATTGTATTTGTCAGTGTTGAAAATAAATGAAATTACAAGTACACAATTACAGCAATTTTTTGTTTTTATTATTTCTAACCTTTAAAATTAAACAAATAAACTTTGATATCTCAAAATAGTCCATGTACTGTACGTGTAATTAATGGTATAGTTGCAGCTGTACAAAGTTTTCCTGCCAAACACTAACATAATTTGGTATACCGATACAGCCGGTAGTACACACAGAATATAGGCATGCTGCATATCATTTTAATCAGCAGCATCTGCTTGTGAGTCCTATTGCCATCCATGGTGAATAAGATGCATTTTCCTAACAATACACCACCACCACCTCCTCCTCCACCTCTCAAAGACGCCTACTACCTTTCAAAGGACAAAATGGCGGACTAGGGTTTATATAGAGTGTGTGATGCTTCAATCATGGGACTTTTGGGTGCCAATGGGTGAATTTCTCTCACACTGTGCAACTGCTAACTAAAAGATGCATTCTGGTTGGTCTGAAAATCCCACAAGAAGTCGGATACAATTTGCGTTGGGAGTGCAAAAGACGCACACCATTGTATTGAAAAGAGTTCCCAGAAAAAGTTGCACGTTATATTATCAGACTTTTTCCCGGACACTAAACACTGCTCCCATTACATCCAGGTCAATAGCTCTGACTGCAAGCCTACTGAGGTCCACCAAAGACACATACATAAATAGTATTACTCTATGAATAGTCTTTTTCTGATCTGCACAGGTCCAGGGCATGCACAGTTCAACTAATGTCGGGATGTATGGAAACCATCGGGTTTGTGTACCTCTCTGAATTAGGTCCTGTGATCCCATTAGAATATGGGAATTATTTTAGAGCTGTTACAATAGACAGACAGAAAGCTATTCAAAAAGGATGCATATTATTACAGGTGCGGTACTAAAAGATCCCATTTGCTGGAGCAAAAACTTCCAGAGCCTTGCATGTTTGGGACATGAACCTGAACAGTGAACACTCAATATGAAATCAATATAAATACTTAAAACTAAAAAGTTGAATGTAACAAGATCACCGTTTTAAATTAAAGTAGTAATCTTGATTTCATATTGAATGTTCAAGCGCATCTCCCAAACATGCAAGGCTCTGGAAGTTTTTGCACCAGGAAATGGGAGATTTTAGTACCGCCCCTTATAGCCGCTGCATCCACCTCTGAATCAGACCAATAGTCCTCTTAGATCAGGGGTGTCAAACTCAAATTCATCGGGGGCCGCATCAGCAGTTTGGTCCCCATCAAAGGGCCGGTTGTATCTGTAGGTCTATGTGTCCACTCTTTATTATCATAAATTAATGTCACTGCATTCAATTATTACTGTTTTTTGTAATAATGTAAGTAATAACTAGCTCTGAAAGGGGGAGACGCAGAGAGAGAGCGCGAGGGGGGAGACGCAGAGGGGGGAGAGACGGAGAGAGGAGCAGAGAGAGGGGGAGACAGAGAGGGGAAATGGATAGTGAGGAGATAGGGATAGAGAGGGGGGAGAGACGGAGAGAGAAAGGGGGGAGACAGACAGAGAGCGAGAAAGGAGGAGAGACGGAGAGTGGGGGGAGACAGAGAGGAAGGAGATGCATAGAGGGGGATACATGAAGAGAGAGGGGGGGCAGAGGAGCGAGAGAGAGGAGGAGCAGCACTTTCCACTTGTACAACAATAGTATTGCATTTTCCTGCCTGGCATCAGTAGTGCTTACAATCAGGGGCTGTCACTGTGCATGGAGATGGCTGCCAGTGACTCTATGCATCCCTCCCATGAACTTTTGGCGCTGGTGACAATCAGGACCGGGGTGTAACAGCCAGGTGTCCGTGTGAACAGCAATAGAGAGAGGGACTTGGAATAGTTAAACAAGTCGGGCACATGCAGCATTTGAGTCTATGGTGGAGGAGCTGAAAGCAGAGCATCTCCTTCTCCCCCTCCGGCCGGGAGTCGGGACTCGAGTCACTGACTGTGCAGTGACTGTCTTAATGCACAGGGCTCCGGGGCACTGGTGGTGGGCAGACAGGCGCAGCGTTGGTGGCGGCATTAAATGAGTCAGTGAGACTCATTGTAATGCCGGAAGCTTGGGGACCTGAACCAGCCCCCACCGCGGGAACAGTCAGCCCCCCTGTCACCGCTGATTGTAACAGCTCAGAGCTAAAGCAGCATCACCACCCGGAGCTGGCCGCGGGATCACGGAGTACCCAGCCCCGATCCCCGGCTGCGGAACACTGGCAGCTCTCAGACCCCAACACCCTCCTCCAGCCGCAGGTTATCCACTGTCCGAAGCACAACTCACCAAATCGAGGAGAGCTGCGCCATCAAGTCCGCACTGGCAAGGCTCCACCTCCTATTTTTAAAGTTTGCAGCCGGGCCACAGAGCCATCAATCAATCTGGCAGGCTAGGGATTGGCTGCAGCGAAGCGCGTCCCACGGACCCACCCATGTTTGAAATGTGAGTCCGCGGGCCATCAGACGAGGTCTGGCGGGCCGGATTTGGCCCGCGGGCCTTGTGTTTGACACCCCTGTCTTAGATAATCTGGAAATAGCCACAGCTATCTTTGGATGTGTAGATATTTGTGTTCTCTACAGAAAAAAAAATTCACACAGTTTATTTTCACATTAAACTAGCCTGCCAAGGGGCTTCCAATCTCCAGCACAAATAATCTCAATTATTTCATCAAAGTGAAAAATTCAACTCCTTTTCTAAAACAACATCTTTCAATGGCAGTTTTTATTTACTTTTTAAACTTTACATATTGGTTGTATTAGGTCGTCAATAAAGTCTGAATTAAAGTTGTCCTCTGAAGCCTCTGCTGACATAGCATCAGGGAAATCAGATATGTCAGATCAATCTGTTGAACTTCACAATTCAAATTAATTAGAATCAATACCTATAGGGGGAACGTGATCTTTTGGGCAAATCCTCCAAAGTTACTGTCATCTATTTGATTAATTCTGCAATAAGTGGGGGCTGCTGCAGAGTGCTGCTATATTATACAGGAGCTAGTATAGAAGTTTGTTTTCTACACTGTATTAAGCACTTCAATGTTATGTTATTTTACTACTGCTAACTCCTTTTCGCTCACTCCTCTAGAGATTACTGGATGCAAAGGAGTAAAGAATGCAGTAGTAGGAGCTTGGGCACTTTAAATTTGCAGTCAAAAGCTAAAGCTGCTGCCCCTGTATAGTTCTTGTGTTTGTCAAGGTATTTTTGTAACAAAAATCCAAAGCATAGAATCAGGAGTACAGAACAAAGAAAATCCCCAGAAAGGGGGAGGACGACGACATTGACTATATTCCTACACAAACAGACATCATCCAGAGCAGGTGATATCCTACGAATGTTGCCCACCTTCGTAAATATACCCCATGTCTGCCCTGGGCAGATCAGTCTCTGCAGCAGTTCCCTCTTGCAGTAAAACCACCATATAGGTAAGGTGTATTTGGAATAGAATTGAGAGGAATGCTCCCAGAGTGACGAGAAACCGGCGGCGCTTAAAACATTAATAGCCCGATTCTGATTTGAGGATAAAAGTAGTAAGAGCAATAACTGCACCTTGATAAAACCATGCTGCACTGAAGTAGGTTTACTAAGCTCAGTGTTTGCCAGAGTTGGCAAGCACTGGAGTGTTTGGGCATTTTTTAAAACTCAGAAATTTACTAAAGTGCAAACACGGGAGTGTGTTCAAATAAAAGTACAAAATACAGGTGGATATGGACAAACGATCAAATACACCATTGGCCAAACTCTGATGTACTTTCCATAGACAACACTGAAACATGGGAATTTACCTAGAATAGTTTCTGCAAAAACACCCATGTATTGAGCAAACTCTGATCAAAACGCACTTTCCAAATAGACGTCCCTCTCAGCAGCATGTTTAGAGAAGCCTGCACAGATCTGTGAAGTACTTCTCCATTAAAATGTGTTTAAATGATAAAAAAAAAAAATATATATATAAGGGGAAAAAACCCTCCTTTTGAAGGTTGAACTACAGGTCCCAGCAAGCCTTCCCACACATGCTGGTATTTGGAGAATCATAAGTACTACATAGTTCTCCTTCAGTGAGTGTCAGCCTCCATGCGACTTCTCTCAATAGGAAACCTGCCAGCCATTCAGGGAGCTCCACATAGTGCCGCTCCATAGATTGGCTATGTGCTCCTGAGCTGTCAGTCACCGGTTAACCACAAGGTTAATGGAGATCCACAAGATTGACCTCAATTGACCTTGTGGTTTTCCACATAGTCATGGTTGCCACAATAATTCTATGGGGGAAAAGCCCCATAGAAGACTAAGGGAGCCGGTGGATGACCGCTCAGGAGCACATAGCCAGCACTATGTGGCTGGTGGGTCTCCTAGTGACAGAAGTCAAATGGAGGCCAGCATTAGGGAAAAAGAGCCTTAAGGTCACACATCTCCTATGTCTGTTGGTCTAAGCCCTGGATGCCTACATGGAACTAAGAGGACCGATCTACACTGGAATAGGTGAGATTTTTTTTTCCGAAGGCGAAGTGGATTTCTACTGGAGAAGAGGATGTGAAGGGTAACGGGGGATGTAGGTATGTGTGAGTATGCTTTATTTAAAGTTGTACTTAGTATGGTGTGTGTACTGTTTATTGTATACATACATACACACATATACATACATACATACACACACAAATTACCAGTTTGCGCTAACAAACAGACAAAAATAAAACCACCTAGGATACAATAGTCCTTGGGGGAGTCAGCAGCTATCCCCAAAACAAGTCCTCTTGCCAGTGGAGAACCAAAATAGAAAAATTATATACAATAGTTGTAAGGGGAATATCACTCATCAGTTCTCATATAGTCCTTTTATGCAGTTCTTTTGAGATGAAGATCAAACAGGAATATGACTTGTGGTTCTGGAATAAACACTCATACCAAAATCACCCAACACAACACCACTCATTAGTCCATTTTTCCAGATGATTTATTTAAAAAAAAAAAAAGTTTTTAAAACTGAATGAGACTCTTACATTAATCTTGACATTCATAGGTCAGGTGGTACATAAGGGATTAGCTGTCTACCACAGACGGGGAGGAGCTCCTTGGACAGCTAGTCCACCCACTTTGTCTAAGATTATCATCCAACGCGTTTCATCTAAAAGACTTCCTCAGGGGTGTCTAAGAGAAAATAATACACCATATTTATACAAGATTCATAAACATACATAAAGCATTAATATTCTTAAAACATTAATTGGGGATAGAGTGGTAAGGGTAGGGAGGTAACTAGTAGATGGTACAGAAAATAACATATTACAGGTTGAGTATCCCATATCCAAATATTCCGAAATACGGAATATTCCGAAATACGGACTTTTTTGAGTGAGAGTGAGATAGTGAAACCTTTGTTTTCTGATGGCTCAATGTACACAAACTTTGTTTATTACACAAAGTTATTAAAAATATTGTATTAAATGACCTTCAGGCTGTGTGTATAAGGTGTATATGAAACAAAAGTGAATTGTGTGAATGTACACACACTTTGTTTAATACACAAAGTTATAAAAAATATTGGCTAAAATGACCTTCAGGCTGTGTGTATAATGTGTATATGTAACATAAATGTATTCTGTGCTTAGATTTAGGTCCCATCACCATGATATCTCATTATAGTATGCAATTATTCCAAAATACGGAAAAATCCCATATCCAAAATGCCTCTGGTCCCAAGCATTTTGGATAAGGGAGACTCAACCTGTATAAACATTTTTAAGCCAATGTCATTCGGGACTAGGTTGTATTGTATTAATTCTATTACTCGAATAGATCATACCAGAAGATGAAAATTAAAACAGATCAAATGAGGATAGTCAATAAAAGAATCATGATATATGATGTAGTCTAGAGGACAATAATATAATCTTCACTACTAGCATTGGTCAATTATATAATTTCGATTACTTACTTTCTAAATGTAAGAGACAAATACACCGTCCTAATAATTATTTTGAAGGAAGGTATCCGTGGATATAAATCTGCAGACACAGGAAATGCATACAACTTGAATTGCTTTGTGTTACTAACTATATACTTCATTAATTTGTGTTAATTTATATACTCACACTGAAAGCAAAAATGACAGTCCAGGGGATCCATAGTAACAATATAGCCACTAAAATAACATATTTCTTTATTTAGTGTTATTGTGATAATTAATGTTTTATTTATATTTTTATTGTTGACATAATTGTCTTGCTACCATTTTTTTTTTTAACTATACATTAATTTATTTTCAAGTGTAAATAAGTGAAAAATTACTATGAGTGTTTAACTTGGTAACACCATTCATATAATGACAGAATAAATGTACTTACTTGGAGTGCTGTGAGCTAGTGCATGTGATCCCAATGCTATCCTGGTTTAAATGAGCCATAGAACACAGATTACCCTTTTATTCTCCTCCAAAGTTACATCTCTTCCTGGAGGGTAATTAATTATATGTACTTTTTTCATCCATTTACAAAGCATAAAAAGGGCTATTCTTTATTTGGATATAATGAAATAAATGTCCAGGCAAGAGTTACTATGTTTTTACTTTTATTAGATCGCAGGGGTGTATCTAGGGGTCTGAGCACCCCTGGCAAAGTAGGGGACTGGCGGCGCCGCCCCCCCCCCCAAAAAAACACACACAAATATTTGAAATAGGGGCGTAGTCACGCAATACTTACTGTCGTCAGATATATATTTCTAAAGACAAAGATGAAAGGAGAATGCGCTCATAGTGGAGATTATTTTTTGTTATTATAAAAGCAATATTACAATATTTCAGGACAGGCCAACAGTATTAGTAAGTCTCGTACCATGAATACCCACATGATGAAATGCAATACAAAAAGCAAGATTTTTTCATGTGGTAACCAGCCCACAGTGGGGGTATTCATGGTACGAGACTTACTAATACTGTTGGCCTGTCCTGAAATATTGTTTTTATAATAATAAAAAGAATCTGCACTATGAGCGCATTCTCCTTTCACCTTTGTGTTTAAAAATCCATTTGCTCCAGGATTTCGGAGCTACTTATTGGGAGAGTAGCTGCGGTAATTAAGACTACCTGTGCTACAGCCCGGAGTTTAAGCCTGTGGACTGGATGCTTTCATTTTGATGTACCAGCACACCTGTACACCATTGCATATATATATATATATATATATATATATATATATATATATATATATATATATAGCAAAGTAGTAGAATGCGGCACTCAAAGGACTTCATTGAAGACAGCAAGCTGGTTCAGGAAATAAGCTGACAGTGCAGCCTTGTAGGTCAACGTTTCATTTATTAACTAAATTTCGCCAGGACAAGATAACATAAGAAAAACAGTCTTACCTTAAATAAAACCCCCACACAGACCATCATGCACGCTGTGTGTGCTTCCTACACGGGGCTTGATGACGTCACCCCGGGGCGACGCGCGCTCTCCAGCGCCGTTGCCATGGTTACCCGCCGGAGGCCAACACAGCGCTGTAGGAAACAGAAAAGGTAATCACCATAAAAACAGTGCAAAAATCATAAAAACAAGTGTCAAAAGGCTTGTAAATGGCCATGTGGCATCACATGAATTGTTATAAGAAAAACTGATAATATCAACACAATAAGTAAATATGTAAATGACAAAAAGCACACGCCCAATGAGCAAGAAATATTTTAAGTAGCATGAATGAAAAATCATTATGTATCAGGCTAGCGTATGCACCGCCCTGATAACATTGATAACCATAGTTTATGATATAAGGAATTAACCCTCAGGTACAATATTCAAATATAGGTTAGATTTACACGATTAAAGAAAACACCCCAAATTGTTGGATTCATGGAGTCCATACGGTGAAAGTGTGCGGAGCTCAAAAATCCAACGTGCTTCCCTGCGTAGCAACAGAGCACCCCGGTCACCTCCACGTAGATTGGCAGGGACATGGTCAATGACCTTGTGTCGTAAACTAGCCAATGTGTGTTTTGCTTAACGAAAGTGTCGGGCGACCGGTTGTTCTTGAGGTGTGCCCTCAAGGGCAGAGCGTATGGCTTGACGGCGCAATGCCATCCTCTCCCTAAATTGCCGTGGGTCTTACCCACGTAAAGTAAGCCACAAGGGCATTTGATGTAGTAAATGACAAAGGAGCTTTGACAAGATAGAACATGCTTGATGTTAATTTTGGCCCCAGAATGCGGGTGAGTAAAAGATGGGCCACATTCCATTGAACGACATGTCGTGCAACCTAGGCACTTATAACAGCCAGGCTGTCGTGTAAGGAATGTCCTGGGAGTTCTTGTGTCCATGTTGGAAATATCATTCTTAACAAGCATGTCTCGAAGATTGCGGTTCCGTTTGTAACTTGGCATCAGCTTGCAGTTCTGGAAGGATTTTAGGTCTGGATCTGCCGTGATTATGGGCCACAGCCTCTTACCATTTTGCATGATTTTATGGCAAAGAGGATGAAATTCCTGGACAAAGGGAACCCTTTTGTCCAGTGTTCCGCAAGTAGTTTTAGGACAAAGAGTGTCTTCACGTCGAATGGCTAACACCTGTCGTTTAGTGTCCATCAGGCGAGTAATGTCATACCCTCGGGTGACAAATTGCTGGATCATCAGATTTATTCGTCGTTACGCTTTGGCAAGCGTATCACAGGTGCGAACTGCACGAAGAAATTGAGATTTGGGAAGGCTCTGAGACACAAAACTGGGGTGTTGACTATCAGCCCTCAAAATAGTGTTTCGGTCTGTAGATTTTCTGTATAGATCAGTTGAGAGCTTCCCATCCCGTATGGAGACTTCCACATCCAGGAATTGCACCTGTTGTTCACTGATGGAATAGGTGAAGTGTATGTTGTCATCCAAAGTATTGGCATGATCCATCGCAATTTTGAAGTCTTGACTGGTACCTGTCCAAATGATAAATAGGTCATCTATGTACCTAGTGAGGTACAGGATGTTGGATTGCATCATGGGGTTTAATAGAAAGAGATTGTGGTCAATATCAAACATAAAGATGTTAGCTAAGGATGGTCCCACACAAGATCCCATGGCGCAGCCTCTCAGTTGGATGTACCATCGACGGTCAAACAGGAAATAGTTCCTGGTTAGAGACAAATGTAGTAACTCGCAAAAAAGGTTGATGTCAGGACCACGGTACGCCAAATTCCCAGTGGGAAATCTACGGACCGCCTGGACCCCCCTGTCATGGGGGATATTGGTGTATAATGACACCACATCCACTATACATAGATGGCAACCCTCTGGTAGTGTAGGAAAGGCGGATAATTTCCTGAGGAAAGTAGAGGAATCCTTTAGGAACGTTGGTTGATCCTGGATCAGTTCCTGCAGGAAACTGTCCAGGTATTGCGATATAATATAATAGATGGATTCTCTTGCACTAATGATAGGTCGTCCGGGCGGACAAATGGGATTTTTATGTAAATTGGGGATGGAGTATAAGACAGGTGTCTTAGGGTGATGGGTGGTTAAAGCTTGACGGACAGTCTCTGTGATCAGCTCATTTTCAGTGGCTTCCTTTAGGATGACATCCAGTTCGCTCTTGAATGAATTTGTGGGATCTGATGCCAACTCCTTGTAAACTTCCATGTCATTTAATTGGGATTGCATCTCTTGACGGTAATATTCAAGGTCTAGAACAACCAACCCCCCCCCCCCCCCCCCCGCCCTTGTCTGCGGGACGGATGATAATGTCCTTGTAGCTTTGTAGATTCTTCAGGGCTGTTCTCTCAGCTCTGGTGAGGTTATTTCTGGGAGGGACAAAATTGTTGTATTCATCCATGACACTTTTATTAAGGGTCCTTGTAAAAACTTTGAGTGAGTTATTGGAGGAAGAAGGATCAAAAGTTGATTTTGGTTTGAATCTTTGCAGTTGAGATGCTGGGAGTTGCACAGGTTGTTTTTCAAAAAACTCCTTCAGTCTGATTTGTCGTGAAAATTTGTGTAAGTCAACAGTCCATGAAAATTTGTCAAAAGCAGTAGATGGTATAAAGGAGAGACCTTTGTTGAGGACACTTATCTCATCACTAGATACAATTCTTTTAGACAAATTAAAGACTATGTCTTTTTCTTGGCTGCGCGCTTCTTGCTTGTGGATCCTTTTCCATTGGCCGCCTCGCTGGATTTTTTGGTTGATGGGGCCACGCGTTGAGCGCGGGTGCGAACCCCTAAAGGGGGTTTGCCATGAGCTTTGGACTGTTCACCATCCTGGTCGCTTTGCGAGGATTGAGTGCCAGAAGAATCGTTAGAGGCTAGGTCCCGCCGTTGTCGCCATCTAGATGTTCTTTGTCGTTTGGAAGCACGTTGGATTTTTGAGCTCCGCACACTTTCACCGTATGGACTCAATGAATCCAACAATTTGGGGTGTTTTCTTTAATCATGTAAATCTAACCTATATTTGAATATTGTACCTGAGGGTTAATTCCTTATATCATAAACTATGGTTATCAATGTTATCAGGGCGGTGCATACGCTAGCCTGATACATAATGATTTTTCATTCATGCTACTTAAAATATTTCTTGCTCATTGGGCGTGTGCTTTTTGTCATTTAAATATTTACTTATTGTGTTGATATTATCAGTTTTTCTTATAACAATTCATGTGATGCCACATGGCCATTTACAAGCCTTTTGACACTTGTTTTTATGATTTATGCACTGTTTTTATGGTGATTATCTTTTCTGTTACCTACAGCGCTGTGTTGGCCTCCGGTGGGTAACCATGGCAACGGCGCTGGAGAGCGTGCGTCGCCCCGGGGTGACGTCATCAAGCCCCGTCCAGGAAGCACACACAGCGTGCATGATGGTCTGTGTGGGGGTTTTATTTAAGGTAAGACTGTTTTTCTTATGTTATCTTGTCCTGACGAAATTGAGTTAATAAATGAAACGTTGACCTACAAGGCTGCGCTGTCAGCTTATTTCCTGAACCAGCTTGCCGTCTTCAATGAAGTCCTTTGAGTGCCGCATTCTTCCACTTTGCTATTAACCACTACATTCGGCACCTGGGCATCTTTACTGCTTTTACCAGGATCCTAAGGAGTGCCAGTCTCTGCATAGCTATATATATATATATATATATATATATATATATATATATATATATATATATATACACACACATTTATATTTATATATATATATATATATATATATATATATATATATAATTCCCCCAGCTCTGGCACTCAAATGCTCACAAACATTGCTGTGTCGGGTGCCCTCCAATACGTGCTGCCAAAGGCAATACTTGTCATGCACAAGTCCCAAATGGCGGCACGCCGAAAATTAATACACTGCAACTTTGCTGATGGCCAATGTTTCAATGTATAAACCGCGTTATATATATATATATATATATATATATACAGTGGTCGAAGTGGAAATTTTGAAGTGGGGGTATTGAAAAGTCAAGGACATGTCACCCAAAAGGGGGCGTGTCCAGTGTAGTAGAACCCCTTATACTATCTAGTACTGGTGCCCCTTTCGCCTTATAGCACACAGTACGAGCTGAAATTCACATTATAGCACCATGAATGAGCCGAAATTCACATTGTAGCACACTGAATGAGCCAAAATTCACATTATAGCACACTGAATGAGCCGACATTCACATTGTAGCACACTGAATGAGCCAACATTCACATTATAGCACACTGAATGAGCCAAAATTGTGACAGCAGGGACAGCCAGAGTGACAGCAGGGACAGGGAGAGAGAGAGTGATGACAGGGAGAGAGAGAGTGATGACAGGGAGAGAGAGAGTGATGACAGTGACAGCAGGGAGAGTGTATACTGTACATTGTGATATATTGAATACATATCCTTTTAATAACAAATATATACATCAATGAGCTTTGGAACTCAGATAATGTGTGGGTGTATTGTTTTCTCTTATGGGATGCAGTGTTTTGCTATGTATAGCGCACATTCATGGCACATGGTAATAAGAGGTGCAGGCGTTTACAATATATATTAGAGCGGGCATTTTAAATATTTGTTAGAAAGCAATTTGACATTTACACTGTAGTGAAAGCCGGCAAATGAATGACAGAATGCGGTCCCGGAGTATAAAGTACTTAGTATCACCAGGTCTAGTACAGGTGTTTTACTCTCGGATGGGCTGGTGGTAGGCCGAGCGTCCTCGGCCGTATGTCCTAACGCGGAGCGTGACAAAACGCGTTAGGACTCCAGCACACCTCGATCCAGGTGTCAGTACCACACACAACCTGTACTGATTCAGTGCGATTGACTCCGGATCTGTCTACCGCTGCTTCATAACATACTGCTTTGACTAGAATCAACAACCCGGCGGTCACCTTCACCTCCTCCACGCTGCATAGCGTAAGTGGGCACTGCAGGACATATGGCCGAGGACGCCTACCACCAGCCCATCCGAGAGGTAAAACACCTGTACTAGACCTGGTGAAACTAAGTACTTTATACTCCGGGACCGCATTCTGTCATTCATTTGCCGGCTTTCACTACAGCTATTATCAGAACTTTAACATTCCGGGACTGCACTTATCATTATTTATTTGCCGGCTACTATTACAGTTGTCATCAGCGCTCTGTGAAATACAGACATTGCTTCTAATTTATCTTCACAGCCATTATCAGTACATGTCTATGAGCCACCTTATAAATTGAGTAATTGGAGGTGTGCTTGCTTAAATCTAATAAGGTTTTTTACATGTGGTTTTAATGTTAATAAATTCATGTATTTTCATATGATGGCTCTCATTGTATAATTGTTCCCTGGAATACAGCACAGCCGCATCTTTTTTTCTAGCTCTTTTGACATGTCAGCCATCATAGATCTTATAGAGCTGAGCCACACAGGCTCCTGAAAATCACCACCTGAAGCCCCACTATCTTGTGAGGGCTGACTGCATTGTTCACACATGAGAGAATCTGCAGGGGAGGGGGAAATATACATTATGGTAAGAACTTACCGTTGACAACGGTATTTCTCCTAAGTCCACAGGATAACAATGGGATATGATGGAGCGACAGCGGATTTGCACCAATCAGTCAAAGCTTTCCGGACTCCCAGCATGCAACGGGCCCATCCATCTGTCCCCACTCTCTGGCTCAGGCAAATCAGTTGTATTCCAAAGCAGAAGGCAAGAGGTTAGTGACAAGAAGGAAGAGGTTAGTGAGTAAAAAGGATCCTCAAATCAGGTGCGTCAGGGTGGGATCCCTCTGGAACCTGTGGACTTAGGAGAAATACAGTTATCAACGGTAAGTTCTTACCATAACGTATATTTCTCTTACGTCCTAGAGGATTCTGGGGACTCCGTAAGGACCATGGGGTATAGACGGGCTCCGCAGGAGATAGGGCACCTAAAAAGAACTTTGACTATGGGTGTGCACTGGCTCCTCCCTCTATGCCCCTCCTCCAGACCTCAGCTAGATCTTGTGCCCAGAGGAGAATGGGTGCACTGCAGAGAGCTCTCCAGAGTTTTCTGTGGAAAAATAATTTTGTTAGGTTTTTTATTTTCAGGGAGTCCTGTTGGCAACAGGCTCCCTGCATCGTGGGACCGAGGAGAGAGAAGCAGAGCTGGCTTGTCAAGTTGGGCACTGCTTCTAAGGCTACTGGACACCATTAGCTCCAGAGGGAGTCGGAACACAGGTCTCACCTGGGGTTCGTCCCGGAGCCGCGCCGCCGTCCTCCTCACAGATGCCAAAGATAGAAGCCGGATAGAGAAGGCAGAAGACATCTTAGGCGGCAGAAGACATCAGATCTTCATGAGGTAAGGCGCGCAGCGGTAAGCTGCGCACCATTGCTCCCAGTCACACACACACACAGAGCAGCACTGAAGGCTGCAGGGCACAGGGGGGGGGCGCCCTGGGCAGCAATAAACCTCACATTTGGGCAAATGCAGATTGATTAGGCTGCGGAGGCAGTAAATCTATGATCCCCCACCATTTTTATTGAAAAATCACTGGGACCGAAGCCCGCCGTCGGGTGGGCGGGGCTTGATCCTCAGCACTAACCAGCGCCATTTTCTCCACAGAAGCTGCATGAGGAAAACGCTGGCTCCCTGGTCTCTCCCCTGCTGAACTTCACAGGCTGGAAAAAAGAGGAGGGGGGCACATTAGCGACGCAGTGAGTGGGAATTGGCATATTATATATAGAAAAGCGCTAACTGGTCATATTTTTTCCAGTGTTTTTAAGCGCTGGTGTGTGCTGGCATACTCTCTCTCTGTCTCTCCTTAGGGCCTGGTTGGGGTTTTGTCCCCTTATAGGTTAATCCCTGTGTGTGTGGGGTGTCGGTACGTGTGTGTTGACATGTCTGAGGCAGAAGGCTTCTCCAAGGAGGAGGTGGAGCAAATGAGTGGTGTGTCCCCGTCGGTTGTGCCGACTCCGGATTGGATGGACATGTGGCATATGTTGAATGCAAGTGTGGCATCTTTACATAAAAGGCTTGATAAGGCTGAATTAGGGGGGACATCAGGGGGTCAATCCTCGGATTGGACCAACTCACAGGGGCCGTCGGGGTCTCAAAAGCGTCCCTTAACACAAGACACTACTACCGACACAGATTCTGATTCCAGTGTCGACTACGGCGAAGTAAAATTGCACCCTAGGGTGACTAAAACCATTCAGTGTATGATTGTGGCAATAAGGGATGTATTGCATATTGAGGATGAACCCTCAGTCCCCGACACAAGGGTACACATGTTTAAGGAAAAGAAACCGATTATTAACTTTCCCACATCTCATGAATTTAATGATTTCTTTGGAAAAGCTTGGGAGACTCCGGATAAGAGACCGCAGATCCCCAAAAGAATTTATATGGCATACCCCTTCCCTAAGCAGGACAGGGAGATTTGGGAATCACCCCCCCACTGTGGACAAGGCCCTGACGCGCTTGTCCAAGAAAGTGGCGCTACAGTCTCCTGACACAGCGGCCATTAAGGACCCTGCAGATCGCAGGCAAGAAACTACCTTAAAGTGTATTTATTCTCATACGGGTGCTGTGCTAAGACCGACAATTGCGTCGGCATGGGTGTGTAGCGCATTTGCAGCTTGGACAGACGAGCTGACAGATCAATTTGATAATATGGATAAGGATACTATATTCTTAACTCTAGCCCATATAAAAGACGCAATCTTATTTATGAGGGATGCTCAAAGGGACATTGGATTGCTAGCTTCTAGGGCCAATGCCATGTCTATCTCAGCGAGAAGATGCTTATGGACTCGCCTATGGACGGGTGATGCGGATTCCAAAAAACATATGGAAGTACTACCCTATAAGGGTGATGTATTGTTTGGGGATGGGCTGACGGACCTGGTTTCCACAGCTACAGCAGGTAAATCAAATTTTTTACCATATATTCCCCAACAGCAAAAGAAAGTAACACCCTATCAGATGCAGTCCTTTCGGTCGCACAAGTCCAGAAGAGGTCGGGGATCCTCTTTCCTCGCCAGAGGTAAGGGCAGAGGCAAAAGAGCACCTGCTTCGGCAGGTGCCCAGGAACAAAAGTCCTCCCCGGCTGCTCCAAAACCCACAGCATGACGCTGGGGCTCCCCTGAGGGAGTCCGCACCGGTGGGGGCACGTCTTCGACTTTTCAGTCAGGTCTGGGTCAGTTCAGACCTGAATCCCTGGGTGTTGGAATAGTTTCCCAGGGTTACAAATTGGAATTCGAGGAGGTGCCCCCGCGCCGATTTTTCAAATCGGCCCTACCAGCTTCCACATCAGAAAGGGATGTAGTGTTAGCTGCAATTCAAACGCTGTGTATACAGCAAGTGATAATCAAGGTTCCCCTGCACCAGCAGGGAAGAGGTTACTACTCAACCCTATTTGTGGTGCCGAAACCGGACGGTTCGGTCAGACCTATTTTGAATCTGAAATCCCTAAACCTGTACATAAAAAGATTCAAATTCAAAATGGAATCACTCAGAACGATAATAGCCAACATGGAGGAGGGGGAGTTTATGGTGTCTCTGGACATAAAGGATGCGTACCTTCATGTCCCCATATATGCCCCCCATCAGGAATACCTGAGATTCGCTGTACAGGATTGTCATTACCAATTTCAGACGTTGCCGTTTGGACTTTCCACGGCCCCGAGGATTTTCACCAAGATAATGGCGGAAATTATGGTGGTCCTGCGCAAGCATGGAGTCACAATTATCCCATACTTGGACGATCTCCTGATAAAAGCGAGATCAAGGGAGAAATTGCTGAGCAGTGTGGCGCTCTCTCTGAGAGTGCTCCAGCAACACGGTTGGATTCTAAATCTACCAAAGTCACAGTTGATTCCGACAACTCGACTACCGTTCCTAGGTATGATACTGGATACGGAACAAATGAAGGTCTTCCTCCCAATAGAGAAAGCCCAGGACATCCAGAATATGGTCAGAGACCTGCTAAAACCGAAAAGGGTGTCAGTTCACCAATGCACTCGAGTTCTGGGAAAAATGGTGGCGGCCTACGAGGCCATTCCCTTCGGAAGTTTCCATGCAAGGACTTTTCAATGGGACCTTCTGGACAAGTGGTCCGGGTCCCATCTGCACTTACATCGGAAAATAACTCTGTCCCCAGGGGCCAGAGTGTCTCTCCTGTGGTGGTTGCAAAGTGCTCACCTGCTGGAGGGTCGCAGGTTCGGAATTCAGGATTGGATCCTGGTTACCACGGACGCGAGCCTCCGAGGATGGGGAGCGGTCACACAAGGAAAAAAATGTCAGGGTCTTTGGTCAGACCAGGAGTCCTGTCTACACATCAATGTGTTGGAACTCAGGGCCATTTACAACGGCCTTCGACAAGCGGAGAGTCTTCTTCGAAACCTACCGGTTCTGATTCAATCAGACAATGTCACAGCAGTGGCTCATGTGAACCGCCAAGGCGGGACAAGAAGCAGAGTCGCGATGGCGGAGGCCACAAGGATTCTTCGCTGGGCGGAAAATCATGTAAGCGCTCTGTCGGCTGTCTTCATTCTGGGAGTGGACAACTGGGAAGCAGACTTCCTCAGCAGACACGATCTCCATCCAGGAGAGTGGGGTCTTCATCAAGAAGTCTTTGCAGACATAACACGTCTTTGGGGAACTCCTCAAATAGACATGATGGCATCACGCCTCAACAAAAAGCTTCAGAGGTACTGTGCCAGGTCTCGGGACCCTCAGGCAGTGGCAGTAGATGCTCTGATAACACAGTGGCTGTTCAAATCGGTCTACGTGTTTCCTCCTCTTCCTCTCATCACAAAAGTGTTGAGGATCATAAGGCAAAGAAACGTACAGACAATACTCGTTGTCCCAGACTGGCCTCGAAGGGCCTGGTACTCAGATCTACAAGAGATGCTCACAGGAGATCCCTGGCCTCTTCCTCTGAGGGAAGACCTGTTGCAACAGGGGCCCTGTGTATTTCAAGACTTACCGCGGTTACGTTTGACGGCATGGCGGTTGAACGCCAAATCCTAGCGAAAAAGGGGATTCCGGAAGAGGTCATCCCTTCTTTAATAAAGGCTAGGAAGGAGGTGACGGTTAAGCATTATCACCGTATCTGGCGAAAGTATGTGTCTTGGTGTGAGACCAAGAATGCACCTACGGAAGATTTTCTTCTGGGTCGTTTTCTCCACTTCCTACAGACAGGAGTGGATATAGGCCTGAAATTAGGCTCTGTTAAGGTGCAGATTTCGGCCCTCTCGATTTTCTTTCAGAAGAAATTGGGTTCTCTTCCAGAAGTCCAGACGTTTGTAAAGGGAGTGCTGCATATCCAGCCCCCTTTTGTGCCTCCAGTGGCACCATGGGACCTGAACGTGGTGTTGCAGTTCCTAAAATCACACTGGTTTGAACCGCTTAACAAGGTTGAGTTGAAATTTCTCACCTGGAAGGTGGTCATGCTGTTGGCCTTGGCATCAGCAAGGCGAGTGTCTGAATTGCCCCCTACTTGATTTTTCATGTGGATCGAGCTGAATTGAGGACACGTCCGCAATTTTTGCCTAGAGTGGTTTCTTCGTTCCATATGAATCAACCTATTGTGGTGCCTGTGGCTACAAGTGACCTGGAGGATTCCAGATCCCTGGATGTAGTCAGGGCCTTAAAGATTTATGAAGCCAGAACGGCTAAAATTAGGAAAACAGAGGCTCTGTTTGTCCTGTATGCTGCTAATAAAATTGGCGCACCTGCTTCGAAGCAGACTATTACTCGCTGGATCTGTAATACGATTCAGCAGGCTCATTCTACGGCTGGATTGCCGGTACCAAATTTGGTTAAAGCCCATTCCACTAGGAAGGTGGGCTCTTCTTGGGCGGCTGCCCGAGGCATCTCGGTATTACAGCTTTGCCGAGCGGCGACTTGGTCGGGGTCAAACACTTTTGCTAAATTCTACAAGTTTGATACCCTGGCTGATGAGGACCTAGCGTTTGCTCAGTCGGTGCTGCAGAGTCATACGCACTTTCCCGCCCGATTGGATGCTTTGGTATAAACCCCATGGTCCTTACGGAGTCCCCAGCATCCTCTAGGACGTAGGAGAAAATAAGATTTTAAACCTACCGGTAAATCTATTTCTCCTAGTCCGTAGAGGATGCTGGGCGCCCGTCCCAGTGCGGAAACTCTGCAAGACTTGTATATAGTTGTTGCTTACATAAGGGTTATGTTACAGTTGGAATAGGTCTTGGACCGTTACTGTCGTTTGTTCATACTGTTAACTGGTTACGTATCTTCCAGGTTACATGGTATGATTGGTGTGGGCTGGTATGAATCTTGCCCTTGGATTGCTAAATCCTGCCTTGTATTGTCCATCTTCTCTGGGCACAGTTCTCTAACTGAGGTCTGGAGGAGAGGCATAGATGGAGGAGCCAGTGCACACCCATAGTCAAAGTTCTTTTTAGGTGCCCTATTTCCTGCGGAGCCAGTCTATACCCCATGGTCCTTACGGAGTCCCCAGCATCCTATACGGACTAGGAGAAATAGATTTACTGGTGGCGGTGGGTGCGGGGTTCATTGTATGCTAATACTGTTCTTTACAGGTGGCCTACAGATCCCAGCAAGCCTGCCCCAGCACGCTGGCACTTGGAGAACCACAAGTGCCAGCATGCCCGGACATAAATGGCCCACTGGCACCTGTAGTCCACCTGCAAAGAATAGTAATATTGTTCTTTACAGGTGGCCTACAGGTCCCAGCAAGCCTGCCCCAGCATGCTGGCACTTGGAGAACCACAAGTGCCAGCATGCCCGGACATAAAGGGCCCGCTGGCACCCGTAGTCCACCTGTAAAGAAAATATAAAAAAACACTACACATTCTTTAAAAAAACCTTTATTAAACTGGGTCTTCACCTGGGGGCGGCGGCCTTTAAGCTCTTTTGCGTGGCCGCCTCCTTCCCAGGGCTTCCGGCGTCTTCACTTGGGGGGGCGCCACCTCCCCAGGGCTTCTGGCGTCTTCCTCCGGCGTCTTCACCTGGTGGGCGGCGGCTGCTAAGCTCTTTTGCATAGCCGCCGCCCATCCAGGACTTCCAGCGTCTTCACCTGGTGGGCGGCGGCTGCTAAGCTCTCTTGCATAGCCGCCGCCCATCCAGGACTTCCACGACGTCTTCGATCTTCAGGAGCTCTTCACTGCTCCTCCTCCGCCGTCGGACTGACAGCCGCTGCCTCGCGCTGACTTATATAAGTCAGCGGGAGGGGGCAGGGCGATGACGCAGTGAGCCATGATTGGCTCGCAGCGGCCATCTTGAATTTCAAAAATGACGCTGAGGCGCCATTTTTGAAATGGGTACCGCTTCCGCTGCCAAACTCTGCACAGTGCACAATGGGCCTGAATGCCGCGTCCCGCTGCCGCCCGCATCTCCGCCGCCAGCACCTCCGCCGCCACCAACGCCCACACAGTGATTGACAGCGGATCCAGTGACGGATCCGCTGGCCAATCACTGTGGCCTCACTCACAGGGACGTGCTTTCATAGGTTGAAAGCACGTCCCTGTAGGAAAGCGGCACCTCTAATGGTGCCGCTTTCCCATGTTATTTCAATGGGCTTTTCCTGCCCATTGCTAGGCCCCGCCCGCGCCCGCCCCCCGCTCCCATATCTTTTCCCAATCACTATGGGAGGCACCACGATCGGTGCCTCCCAAACTGATTAGGAACACTTTAATGATGAGCAAAATAATAAAGAAGATACTTATGTGTCATAAGCATCTTCTTTGTATTATTTTACTCATTAATGACAGGGGAGGCACTGCCTCCCCTGACTGCACGTCCCTGCTGTTTTGTTTAGGCACACCACATTGTGCTGCCCAAAAAGGACCTACCTTACGAGTAGAATGAACATAGACATTAGCCAGAATAGGGAGATCAGCTTAGAGAATAGGCTTCTGAAATCATCCTCTGAAGCTATCTTGCCAGCATCTGCTTACCAGCCTGCCATCCTCTCTTGCAAAATCCATAGCGAATGAAGAGAGAATCTCTTTCTTAAAGGCACTGGTATATTACATGTAGATCCGTTATGCACGGATCACGTCTAATGATGCATCTACCGCAGCGAGACCCGGAACCTGAAAAACTGGGATAATATTTTCCTTGTTTAAGTGGAACTTAGTCATCACCTTGGAAATATACCCAAACCTAGTTCTGAGAACTGGTTTATGTGGATAAAAGATCAGAAATGGGGAACAACATGACCATGCCCCTAAGTCTGATATTCCTCTAGCTGACACCTTAGTCAGTAGAAAATACATTTATGATCCATTTTAACCAATGGTTCAAATTGGGCAACTTGAAGGGCTTCAAGGGCTAACACCCATCCCACGGCACTGTAGGAACAACCAGAGGCTGATTGCACCGCATAACCTGGAAAAAAAGTACGCACATCCTGTAAGTTATTTAGTTTTGGAACCCTACAGTCAATGCCGACCCTTGCTTTTCCAAGGGAGCCACCTTCCAAGTTTTATCCATTCATGCCCAAAAGTATGCTAAGACCCCAGAATTCTGAAAGATCTAAGATCCAACCTCACTGCAAGCCTGAACATAGGCTTGCCATATTTGGTGATAAAGGTGAGCTAAGGAAGGGTTCCTTGTTCTGACCTTTTGTTTAAATCACCTGCTGCAAAACATCCTGTTACCTTCAGGATAAATGTATCAAGGTCATGCCATCAAGGACCATAGATCCATATGTCTGTCATAACCAGGAACCTGCATCATTAGTTCTGGACCTTGGGAGAGCAGAAATGGAGTATCCATTGCCATTCTCTGCTGGTTTTCCTGTTTAGCTCTCTCACCACCCTGGTAATAGGGTGTGATAAAGTCAAATATTACCTTTGAACATAAGCTATATACTTATTATGGACTAAGTATGCAATTGGCGCACGGAGTACCGTAAGGGTACGCACTTAGCGTAGCAGACGCTAGGCCGTGGGCGCGACGCACGAGCGACACGTACGCTCACGGGCTTACGCTTAGTATCGAGCACGCTATAGACGGCCCGAGTACCGTAATGCTACGCTATTGGCGTAGCGGACGCTGTGCCGTGAGAGTGGGACACGAGCGGCGCAGACGCTCACTGAATGATACACTGTAAACCTTATAAACAACACACTGTAAGGGTATGCTTATACTGTAAACCTTAGTACTGTAATACTACAATGATGTAACGCTTATTGACCTTGATAATATGAAAGCTGTTTGAGCGATTGAGACGCTCAGAAACCCTTTGTAGTAAATGGTGAAATACACAAGACCTGGTATGGATTTAACAACCACTCAGGCTCCAACACCTTCGTGGAAGATTCTTTTAGTATAAAAAGGGGAAAACAATACAGCTTATACACTACAAAACTAACATCAAAATCTAAACAGAATAACAAGGAATAATGTGAACAATAGCATACGATCGCAAACACAAGCAAACAGAAAGAGAATGAATGGCAAACACAAAGGATAACAAAATGGCTACAGAGAACTTACACACGTGGGAATGATTCGCAAGCGCGTCCTGGATCCAGCCCTCAGCCTTCAATGTGAAAACCTTGCAGAGAGTGAGTGACTGGTCCAGCAATGGTGGTCTTTATATACACAGCACATACAGTAACAATACAATGGTCCCTATAATCTCGTTGTTCATTGGACACAGGAATGTGTCTCTGCATTATAACAAAAGGTCATAGGTGGGTTCGAACAGGTGGGCTGTGTCTCTCTCCAACTGCTCAGCTGGGAGGTATCCTTAGGATTCCCGCCGCATGGATAATGAACAGCAAATACAGTAAATGTCTATAAACTACTTTTATACATAACTATACGCAGGAGTGAACAATCTCTTCCTAACCAACACCGAAATGTTACTATTAAAATACTCTACAGTTTGATACTAGACACCACCGTTCAACCTTTATCTGACCCTTCCTATCATGCAAAGAGGAATCCCTCTGTCCATGAACCGTTTACACTAAACATACTTGCTGACATTGTTAAGGGGAATATTATCTATAAAACACACTATATGGGTTAAATATGTTGCGATCGAGTCGCTCGCTAGACGCTTACAAACTCCGCCGTAAATACACATCTCCATGCGCAGGAGACGTCGGAGCGTCCCTTACGCAACCTGAGGGGATGCGTACGCACGGGGGAGTGGGTGCACGAGCAGCGGGCATGTGCATTGGGGTTAGTACAAGGCATTGTGGATCATGATATTTTTCGACTTTGACAGTCCACCCTTTGGCAGTCAACAATAACTGCCACTATCTATACAATTTAAGCAGAGAAATACATATGTTACCATAAAATACCTTATTATGATTGGGAGTAGGGAGGAGAGGAGGAGGTGGGAAATGTATGACCTAGTGGGATAGTAAAAGCATGTGTGTATGAAATCCATGTCTGAGGGGTCATGTATCATCGTGCCGTACATGTTCTAAAATAAGCTTCGAGGTATTGCGAAGTATACATTGAATCCTTCTCATCCCGTATTAAGGGTCTGTAAATGGGCTAACAACCTCTACCGAGCTCTTTTCGGCTTTTAGTTCCAACAAATGGGGTGCACATTAGTTGATGATACATGAAGGGGGGGAATATGTGAGTGCTAATATATGTGCCTATATTACCTATCGACTATGTGTGTCACTACCTGAAGATAGTAGAGATGAAGATAAGAAACATGCGCTATAAATGCATTCGTATGATTATGTATGTGGTCGTCTTTGGGTGTCTTGTTGAAGTCTTGTCGATGTCTTGTCCGGATTGCTGTATCTTTGCTGTAAGTGGCAAGCAAAGCTCTTCAAGTGTCCATAAAAATTACAGTCTCTAAGGGTTCATCAATTGTCGGTGAAACAGTTCATCAACGGTCTGTATGAAGGGTCATCAAATTCTTCTTCCAAGTGGATGTCTTTGTACCTTGGAGAAAAACAAAGGAGAAACGGGTGAAAGAAACGGACCGTGGAATCACGTCTTATCACAACATTGTCTCGATTGATGGGTCATAAATTAAACTAGTTGTTGTTACAATGCCCTCGCTCCTCAAACTCATCAATTTGGTACTGCGCTTGCAATTCATTAAAATCCGAACACATCTGAATATCAGACCAATCATTATGACAACTCCTAGGATACATAAGAGGAATTTCCCTACAGCAACGATAACATTTTGAGCCCATTCTCCTAAACCTGAGAACCAATTGCGTGGGTTCAACCATGAAACCCAGCCGGTTAGTTCATTACCCACAGAAGCAAGGGTAAGGTTGTGTATCCTTCGGAACTCCCACTTCAATTGCAAGATATCGTCCATCTTTTGATCTATGACCTCGGTTGAGTCCTCAGTGCTGTTTGTGATATACGTACAACACTTCACACCATACTGAGTTGCTAGGGTGACACAATACCCTCCTGTCACTGCTGTGATGTAATTGAGAACCATCCTGTGCTGGATCAGTTCCGTTTTGTAAGCTTGCAATTCTCTCCCAGTATACCTGAAGGTGTCATCATACATCTCGGTGATATTGTCTATCAGGTTCGCTAGCGCGTTAATATACCTAAAATTTATAACTCCTCTGGCGGTACGGGTGATATCTAGCGCGAGTAGGAGTTGAATCCCGGTGGATTCGTGGATCAAATCAGAGGCTGCATGCTCTGTCCTATCTATAAGGTGTCTCTTTACAATGTGTTCGTAATGGGTGTGAGTGTAAGGAGCTTGAGCATTGCGGTGAACGTCTTTCATCTTTTCATAGGTAATGGTCATTACTTCCGGTAACACTCTTCCAATGTAACACAATCCCTCTGAGTTTGGGGCAAGCCACTTGTACGCCTTCCTCCCACATATGAAATATGCGTCATCGGGGAGGACATATGGGACAGAATATGACATCACCATATTACAAACCTTCCAGGTGAAAAATCCTATCCCTAACTCTCTCATCTGTCTAGTACACGTATCAGGTTGTATGATATGTGCACAGTATCCTGGTGATACTTCTCCAACTCGCATGGGCCTATTTCCTAATGTGTACCTATATTGGAAATATCTTCCACTGTTGGCTATTTGGCGTATAAGCTCTGAGTCTATGGGCAATCTATCGGCTCTGTGTGAGAATGTCATGGCTCGGTTGTTCCATGTCACCTCCCAATTTCCCGGCTTTCGGGATTGGAAATGTTAAAACATATTAGGGACCTATCCACATGGTATTGGTGGAGCTTCAAACTAGGAGGCCTAGAAATATTAAATTTCTTGTCCACCGGTCTCCCACCCCTTAATTCAAGTACCTCATCTATCGTTAAAGAGTATGGCACTAGTCCTGACTTTCTATGACCTTGAGGTACTTGTGAGCACACCCAGCATTCCGTTTGGTTTAAAACCTTACCCACTAATGAGTGATAGTCACTCAATGGATGACGGTCCATATTGATATTAATTGCTGGACTGACATCTCTGGATGCACCCGTCCTCAACTATGTTGTCACAATTCCTACAGATACAGTTCTCTTCAGCTAACAATCCTTCACAATGTCTATTAGTGTCATGGCTACCAGATCGTTTTCTGATACTCGCCTTTGCTCGGTGATTGTGTTGCTCTTGGAATTCTACGAATCCATCCTGATCATCAGAACCCATTCCAGATCCTTTCTCGACCTCACTGGTACTCTCACCGGAACAGACTGCTCTGGTCAACAACAGGGTCAACAGGAAAACACGGACTGCAGTGTCTTTGGGCGAGTCCATCTTACAGGAGGAGAAAGAAAGAGTTGTAATGGGGGAAAGAAAACAACTAGGAGGGAAAGAAAACTTGGCGCGACAACCGCCTCTGATCTTGCAGTTCTCTGTGCTCAGGTGCCGTGACAACAGTCCTGCCTCTCAGCCTTCCCGGAACAGACACTCCAGTGATATGGTTTCCTCCACACTCTGCTCTCTGTCACGGGCTTTCTCTGGGTCAGCGACCTTCTTACAGTGGGACGAGTGGACCCAAGTCTCTCTCTCGGCAACCATCAATGCTGTCGTGCTGGTCAGTAAGACTTGGTACGGTCCTTCCCAACGGTCAATCAGGCAACCTGAGCGTAGAAAATTCCGAATCATTACATAATCCCCAGGTTCAATGTCATGACAATTACTGTCTGGCAGATCAGGAATCACCAGCTTTAGATTGCTATTCTGATTCCTCAACTGCTTGCTCATCTGAACCAGATACTTTACAGTTACTTCATTGTTACATTTCAAATCATCCTGGGGGTCAATCATAACATGGGGTTGTCGACCAAAAAGAATCTCAAAGGGGGACAGATTAAGAGGGGACCTGGGAGTGGTTCTGATGCTGTACAATACAAGTGGCAAAGCTTCTGGCCACAACAGTCCAGTTTCAGCCATTACTTTGCTCAACTTGTTCTTAATAGTGCTGTTTACTCTTTCCACTTTCGCACTCGCCTGTGGCCGGTACGGAGTATGCAGCTTACTATTAATTCCCATTAACTTGCACATTACCTGAAAGACTTCACCTGTAAAATGGGTACCCCTATCACTTTCAATTATCCTAGGGATACCATACCTGCACACAAATTCCTGCACAATTTTCTTTGCAGTAAACGTAGCGGTATTTGTGGCAGCGGGGAACGCTTCAACCCAATTTGAAAACACATCAATACAAACCAATACATACTTTAAATTTCTACAAGGTGGCAATTGTATGAAATCAATTTGTATTACCTGAAAAGGGCCGTCCGTTGGCGGGATATGGGATGGTTCTGTTGGTATTGCCTTTCCAATGTTCTTCCTCAAGCAGGTGAGGCATGTCATTGCCCTCTTACCCGCATGGGAAGAAAATCCTGGTGCGCACCAGTAGGCTCTTACCAACTTGCACATACCTTCTTTGCCAAGATGAGTTAGCCCATGTGCCGCCTCCGCTAAACTCGGAAGGTATGCTCTGGGTGCCACTGGCTTACCCTGTCCATCTGTCCAGAGTCCTGAGGACCCCTGGCCATATCCTTTTGACCTCCAGACTGCCTTTTCCTGTGGAGAACACAAATTTTGCATTTCACTCAATTTCTGTGTGCTGACGGTATTGAATACCATCAGTTGTGTGATGTCTGTCTGTATGGGGGTACTGGCTGCTGATTTAGCAGCTTTGTCTGCCCGGCTGTTACCAAGTGACACTGGGTCTTGGCTGTATGTGTGGGCTTTACACTTGATAACAGCCACTCAGTCGGGTTCCTGTATCGCTGCTAGAAGTCTATTGATGTGGGTTGCATGCGCCACGGGTGTGCCAGCTGCCGTCATGAAATTTCTGAGGCGCCATAGGGCCCCGAAATCATGCACTACTACAAAGGCATACCTAGAATCCGTATAGATATTGGCTGACTTACCTTTAGCCAATTCACACGCTCTGGTTAGGGCGACCAGCTCAGCAACTTGTGCTGAGTGAGGTGGGCCCAGGGGTTCCGCTTCTATGGTACCTTTGTCATCTATGACTGCGTATCCAGTACACAAGTCTCCCGAGTCCGTCTGTCTGTGGCAACTACCGTCAGTGTAAAAAGTAAAATCTACACCTTCCAGTGGGTTGTCACTGATGTCGGGCCTTGCAGTGAAATTTTGGGTCAAATATTCCATACAATCATGTGTGTCAGTGTCTGTACTAAATCCTCCTTCACCATCACTCTCATCCCCCACCCTTTGTGCCTGTCCAGGCACACCTGGGAGATACGTTGCAGGATTTAGTGCGCTGCATCTCCTTATGGTGATGTTTACAGGGGCCATTAGTGCTAATTCCCACCTTGTAAACCGTGCAGATGAGACATGTCTGGTTTGGGCAGAATTCAGTAAGGCTGACACTGCATGAGGTGTATGGATGGTCAGGTTGTGTCCTAACACAACATCTTCGCTTTTACTCACTAGCAATGCTATCGCTGCAACACTTCGCAAGCATGTGGGGAGGGATCGTGCTACCGTGTCTAGCTGAGCGCTGTAGTAGGCTACCGGCCTGCTGGCATCACCATGCTTCTGGGTTAAAACACCTGCCGCACACCCAGCACTTTCCGTACCGTACAGGTCAAAGGGTTTCCCATAATCTGGCATACCTAATGCTGGTGCCTGCGTTAGGCACTGTTTAAGTCTTTCAAATGCCAGTTCGGACTCATCTGTGTGTGAAATCCGATCTGGTTTGTTTGATGCTTCTGGGTTAAAACACCTGCCGCACACCCAGCACTTTCCGTACCGTACAGGTCAAAGGGTTTCCCATAATCTGGCATACCTAATGCTGGTGCCTGCGTTAGGCACTGTTTAAGTCTTTCAAATGCCAGTTCGGACTCATCTGTGTGTGAAATCCGATCTGGTTTGTTTGATGCTTCTGGGTTAAAACACCTGCCGCACACCCAGCACTTTCCGTACCGTACAGGTCAAAGGGTTTCCCATAATCTGGCATACCTAATGCTGGTGCCTGCGTTAGGCACTGTTTAAGTCTTTCAAATGCCAGTTCGGACTCATCTGTGTGTGAAATCCGATCTGGTTTGTTTGATGAGACCATCTCTTGCAAAGGTAAGGCTAGTATGGAAAATCCTGGGATCCAGTTACGACAGTACCCACACATTCCTAGGAAAGTGCGAATCTGTTGCTGGGTTTGTGGCAGAGTCATGTCGCGAATCGCCTGTACTCTATCAGCGGTGAGGTGTCTCAGTCCTTGTGTCAAACAATGTCCAAAATATTTTACCTTGGTCTGGCATAATTGCAATTTATCCTTTGAAACCTTGTGTCCCGTATCAGAAAGATGAAACAGAAGCTGTTTCGTGTCTCTCAAGGACGATTCGAGTGAATCAGAACACAGTAGTAAGTCGTCTACATACTGTATTAATACTGATCCGCTCTCAGGTTGAAAGGATTGTAAACAATCATGCAAAGCCTGTGAGAAAATACTTGGGCTGTCAATGAAACCTTGTGGTAAGCGAGTCCAGGTGTACTGTACTCCTCTGTATGTGAATGCAAACAAATATTGGCTGTCAGGGTGCAGAGGTACCGAGAAGAAAGCGGAGCAGAGGTCAATCACAGTGAAAAATTTCGCAGTGGGAGGGATTTGCATAAGTATGACAGCTGGATTTGGCACTACGGGGAATTGGCTCAACTATTTTGTTGATCCCCCTTAGATCCTGCACTAGCCTGTAACCCCTCCCCCCACTCTTTTTCACAGGGAAGATGGGACTATTGGCAGTGCTGGACGTCCTAACCAGAATGCCCTGTTGTATCAAGCGCTCTATTACTGGGTACACTCCTAACTCCACCTCTGGCTTCAGAGGATACTGTGGGATTTTTGGAGCTATCCTACCATCTTTTACTTGAACTACTACAGGAGCTACATTTGCCATTAATCCAGTGTCTTGTCCATCCTTGGTCCAAAGTGACTCCGGTATCTGGGAAATCATTTCCTCTACCTTGGACGGACACCTATCTGTAACAGCAGTGTGTGACATTAACCTTTGCGGGGAGTCTAGCATATCCTGCACTTCCTGACCGTGATTCTCAGGTATATCTAAGAACACACCTCCAGGAGTACAATATATGACACACCCCATTTTGCACAGTAAATCTCTCCCAAGTAGATTAGTCGGAGCCGATGCAGCTAGCAAAAAGGAGTGCTTGGTCTGCAAAGGCCCTATCGTAATCTCTGCTGGTTTGCTTAAAGGGTAGTGTTGTACTACTCCCGTTACTCCCATGGCTGGAATTGTTTTACCAGTGGTCTTCATACCCACTGTTGAATTTATCACTGACTTGGCCGCCCCCGTATCTATAAGGAAAGGTAGAGATCTACCAGCTACATCAATTGTGACCTCGGGTTCACTTCCAAGGCTCGCAATTAATTTCACTGGCTGCAGACTACAGGTGTGGCCCCACCCCTATTGTATGTGGTGACCTCCCCTCAGCGCGCTGGCAGCTACAACATGTGAAGGGGGTAACTGGGAATTATCAGAGACTTGCCAGTCTCTTTTTGGTGGGTACCTTCTTGTTTCCCCTGCATGTGGCTCATAACTCTGTCTCTGTGGTCCCTGATCCCAATTACGTGTGTCATGTCGTGGTCTAGGGGTTTGGTATACCTTATGTGGGTCGTTAAACATACAATTCCGTGCAATATGTCCCTCTCTCTGACAGTTGTAACATGTTATCACATTTGACTTACCCACAGGGGTCTGGGGCTTAGGCTGAGGTGGCTTTGTTGTAAGTGCTTGTATACTTACTGCCATCAGCTTATCGCCCTGTGACTCCCTGTGTCTCATGATGTTCCGATCATGCTCAATAGCGGTCTCTCTCAAAGCAGCCACCGACATACCTCGCCAATTTGGTTGAGTGGTCTGTACCCTCGTTCTCAACACTTCCTTTAAACCATCCATTAACACAGAAACTGCTACTTCCCTATGGTGCACATTTGTCTTAATGTCTTCTATTCCAGTATACTTAGCCATTTCCTGCAGTGCCCGATGGAAATAATCAGCAGCAATTTCACCTTCTTTTTGTCTTATGGAGAAGATTTTGTTCCACTTGACAACAGCTGGGAAATATACTCCTAATTGCAGGTTGATACGTTTTACATTGTCCTGATTGTACTCTTCAGTGAGAGGTACCTCTTCATCTAACCTACAATCAGTGATAAATCTCGCAGAGTCGATATTGGGGGGCAAACATGCCCTCAGCAATGTCCGCCAATCTTTGTTTTTGGGTTCTGCGGAGTTACCTAGTTCTCTAATGAACCTTTGGCTTGCAACTAGATCTTTCCTAGGATCAGGGAATTCAGACATAATTGCTCTTAATTCTGTCCTGGAAAAGGGACAATACATTGCCATGTTCCTGACGGGAGTGACTCCCGAAGCGTCAGTTTTTCCATTTGGGACTGCAATTACCCTGACAGGATTAAGTTCAATAACATCACTCTGGGTTGATTCTACAATGTGTGGTGTAATTGTTTCGGCGTAATGTACAGTGCCGTACTTACCTGCCGACACGACCTCACCTGTCCCTCCACTAGGGGCCTTTGCTACTCCTCTTACTGGTTGGGCCGTGCCCACTGTAGTCTCTCGTATGGCGGCTGCTAGAGAGAGTGCCGATATTGTGGTAGGCTCATCTTCCTGGTCGCAGTCCTGGGGGAAGTTGAAGACAGGGTACAACTTGCATGGGTTAACATTTGCATCAATACACTTATCATTAATACAATTATTAAGTGCACTTTTATCATATACCAGTATGCCATTCTCTGTAGCCACTTTCTCTCCTGTTATGTATGGTGGTGGTGGTGCGGTAGCTATCAGTTTCCTGATAGGATTGGAACCAGCTGCTTGAGCTAATCCCCGTTGTATCTTACCTTCCTGTGCCATAACTGTAAATAATCATAATGTCTAATCCGTTGCTTCCCGGATTTTATCAGACATATCCTTCTCCTTAAATTTTGCAAAACCTCAGGATTAAAACTGCCTACCCTGGGAAACTTCTCCCCATCGTTCACAGTCATACGTTCCCACTCATTGCATAAAACCTCTGCGTGTGATCCATATTTTTCACACATTACGTACCTCGCCGACCCTGCCGGGCGCGGAATTATATCAACCTGAACTTTGGTTGATCGTCCCTTACTTGAGCAACTGGCCCCCATCTTTGCAGGTATTGCCTTCTCAGCGAATTCCTACAAAAACCACGTTCTCAGAGGTAAGGCAACGGTGAAAGTCCAACGAGTGCCTTCACCCACTCTCGCCACGTCGACCAATATGCCCACACACTGTTCCCAATGCTGGCATACTCAACCCAGGGCCCTTGTGTAACCTCTATTTACTGGGGCGTGTGGGAGTATGCTACCCTCCCCAGTAAGTATCAGTTGCTGGAGAATTCCTGAGTGATCAGCGAACCTCCCTTAAAATAAAGAAAACCTACACAAATCACGTTAAAGTGTACAAATAGCGTTTATGATCCCGCAAAGCGTACGCAAATTGCGTAATGGGTATCAAGGTAACTAACTAATGCACACAGTTACATGCGGTACAGTCGCACTGCGTATAAGTAACTATTACTTATCCGCCGAACGACCAGCAGAATCGGTTGTTCAGGCTGCGAAACCTTCAGCCGGAGCGTATTCTCAAAACGGGCCTATATGGGTACTGCACCAACCCCCAGGGCTGCGCTCACTACCTCTGACCTTTCTTAAGTCAGGGTCTTCAGAAACTTCGTAGAGGTACTTATAACGGCTTTCTGACTTTCGCGGACCTTCTGGTCTGCTGTAACACTAATTGCTCCTTTTACCTTATTCACTGTTAACGTGAGATGGCCTTCTCCCACGCCACCACGTGTTCACGTCACGGGTGTCCTACGAGATCTCGAATTTTACGAGGTTCACACAAAAGAAAACTTTACTTGTATACACACGCTCTTTCACTTCATATATACTTTGATTTTTCTGTACAGAAAATTTCTTTCATTCAAGTAACACAGGCTAATCCCAGAGGAGATGCAACGAGAGAAGGATCTTTAAACTAAATTTTGGAAACTGAACAAATTTGTGCTATTATCGCGTGGCTTCCGTATCGCCTACTAAAACAATGCTATCGTGTGATTTGTATCTAGTGGGCGTATCTGTACGCACGTTGCGTAATATACGCTACGTGTGTAGGCCTTTGTGTCGCGTACGCTGTCTCGCACTCGGTCAGAGACACGTGTACACAGGCCGGATACGTCCGCAGTAACACAAATAGCACGCTTCTATAAATGCAAACGATATTTAACTATAATCGCTTACCAAGCACCACACAGTATCTCCTGTACAACCTTTATAACTGGGCCAGGCTGCGTGCGTGTTTTTACAATTACTCCCTTAAGTATTACTCTTTACTTTTAACTAAAATAGCAACAAATTTTCTCAGCACGTGATCAATACTAATGGCAAACAGAAAAGTAGATTGTGAAAGTACACAAATGAAAATACAGGTGTGTGCATGTGTTGCGTGCGCAATTTGCACCAAACAGAAATTAAAACAGTTTTAAAAGACAATAGCTTAACATTCTTACCTTTCGGTTCCGGATCCCACCAGCATTCCTACAAACCAAGCGGAGCAGACGCTTATCTGATCAGCACTACCGTATCCCCAACCACCAAACGGTTAACAGGGGATAATACCTTCCCGCCCTTTGCTGATGGATAAAGTCTGCCTGATTCCGCCAGGCTGTGGATATGAGGAGGCCCGGACGATGCCCCCAATTGATAAAGTCAAATATTACCTTTGAACATAAGCTATATACTTATTATGGACTAAGTACGCAATTGGCGCACAGAGTACCGTAAGGGTACGCTCTTAGCGTAGCAGACGCTAGGCCGTGGGCGCGACGCACGAGCGACACGTACACTCACGGGCTTACGCTTAGTATCGAGCACGCTATAGACGGCCCGAGTACCGTAATGCTACGCTATTGGCGTAGCGGACGCTGTGCCGTGAGAGTGGGACACGAGCGGCGCAGACGCTCACTGAATGATACACTGTAAACCTTATAAACAACACACTGTAAGGGTATGCTTATACTGTAAACCTTAGTACTGTAATACTACAATGATGTAACGCTTATTGAGCTTGATAATATGAAAACTGTTTGAGCGATTGAGACGCTCAGAAACCCTTTGTAGTAAATGGTGAAATACACAAGACCTGGTATGGATTTAACTACCACTCAGGCTCCAACACCTTCGTGGAAGATTCTTTTAGTATAAAAAGGGGAAAACAATACAGCTTATACACTACAAAACGAACATCAAAATCTAAACAGAATAACAAGGAATAATGTGAACAATAGCATATGATCGCAAACACAAGCAAACAGAAAGAGAATGAATGGCAAACACAAAGGATAACAAAATGGCTAGAGAACTTACACACGTGGGAATGATTTGCAAGCGCGTCCTGGATCCAGCCCTCAGCCTTCAATGTGAAAACCTTGCAGAGAGTGAGTGACTGGTCCAGCAATAGTGGTCTTTATATACACAGCATACAGTAACAATACAATGGTCCCTACAATCTCGTTGTTCATTGGACACAGGAATGTGTCTCTGCATTATAACAAAATGTCAAAGGTGGGTTCGAACAGGTGGGCTGTGTCTCTCTCCAACTGCTCAGGTGGGAGGTATCCTCAGGATTCCCGCCGCATGGATAATGAACAGCAAATACAGTAAATGTCTATAAACTACTTTTATACATAACTATACGCAGGAGCGAGCAATCTCTTCCTAACCAACACCGAAATGTTACTATTAAAATACTCTACAGTTTGATACTAGACACCAACGTTCAACCTTTATCTGACCCTTCCTATCATGCAAAGAGGAATCCCTCTGTCCACGAACCGTTTACACTAAACATACTTGCTGACACTGTTAAGGGGAATATTATCTATAAAACACACTATATGGGTTAAATATGTTGCGATCGAGTCGCTCGCTAGACGCTTACAAACTCCACCGTAAATACACATCTCCATGCGCAGGAGACGTCGGAGCGTCCCTTACGCAACCTGAGGGGATGCGTACGCACGGGGGAGTGGGTGCACGAGCAGCGGGCATGTGCATTGGGGTTAGTACAAGGCATTGTGGATCATGATATTTTTCGACTTTGACAGGTGTTTGGAGAAACATCAAAACCAGAAGAACGTCTCATCACACTGATAAGACAGCCACAAAGTTCACTCTAGGATCCATTGTTTTTGACCCCTATGTGAGCACTTTGTTGTTCCGACAAAAACTCCATGAGATATATCTGTGACAAACACCTGTAGTTCACCGAAATCCGGAACCCTCCGGGTGTAGAGCCCATTCATTTTCTTGAATGGTGTGTCAACTTGAGAAAGTCCGCTTCCCCATTTAGGATCCCCGGAATGAAAATAGCGGACCTGGTTGAATGATGAAGTTCTGCCCATCTTAGTATGTGCTTTACATTTTTCATCGCTTTTCGGCTGCGAGTTACTTCCTGATGATCAGGTACGCGCATAGGCCCTCATTCCGAGTTGTTCGCTCGCAAGCTGCTTTTAGCAGCTTTGCACACGCTAAGCCGCCGCCTACTGGGAGTGAATCTTAGCTTATCAAAATTGCGAACGAAAGATTAGCAAAATTGCGAATAGACACTTCTTAGCAGTTTCTGAGTAGCTCCACACTTACTCGGCATCTGCGATCAGTTCAGTGCTTGTCGTTCCTGGTTTGACGTCACAAACACACCCAGCGTTCGCCCAGACACTCCTCCGTTTCTTCAGCCACTCCCGAATTTTTCCCAGAAACGGTAGCGTTTTTTCGCACACACCCATAAAACGGCCAGTTTCCGCCCAGAAACACCCACTTCCTGTCAATCACATTACGATCACCAGAACGAAGAAAAAACCTCGTAATGCCATGAGTAAAATACCTAACTGCATAGCAAATTTACTTGGCGCGGTCGCACTGCGGACATTGCGCATGCGCAATAGCGACTAATCGCTCCGTTGCGAGAAAAAAAATACAGAGCGAACAACTCGGAATGAGGGCCATAGTCCGCACGGCACTGGACTGGTTTTCCTTGAAGACTCCCCTGTGCCTACACCAGTGTCCATTATGTGGCCCAAGGTTCCACCTTTAATTGGCATACAACCTACTTCTTTGGAAACACAATCTTCCTGACACTGTTCCTCAGTGTCAGAATTTTTCCAATCTGATATCCAAAAGGATTTCCCTTTGTCCAGCTAGGAAGCCTGTTTCCACCAGGCTGACGACCTTCTTACGTTTATCGTAAGTACCATCCCGTTTTCATTATGTGAAGCCTTCCATAATTACCTACAGCACCTTGTATTCCTAGGTGGTGTTGATTTATGGAATCTTATATAACATATATTTATTATATCATATATTGATATAATGGTTTATGTATTTTATATCTGCAAATATATTATAATAGGCTTACAAATAGGTGGGCTCATAACAAAAGGGGTGATGTTTAGTACTGGTCCAATCACACAATATGTAATGCGTGGACGTTCCTATTTTCATACCTGTGATTGGCTCAGATTAAAGGAGCTATATCTCTACTGTCCAGGAAATATTTCCAGGCAAAGCCTAAATATACTTTACAGAGATATATAATCCTGGCTCATTGAACATATAAGTACTATACTTTGACTACAAGTCAGTTGTCCCAACTTGCAGAGCCTTATATAATATATGCAGATTTCATGTATAACTTTAGTGATTCCGAAAATGAGTTCAAGACTTGGAATACCAGCTCTATTTTGTCTAGTACATTTATTATAGGTGATACAAATTACAAGATAAGATAACACAATGATAATAAATCTTATAATTTATCTAAACTTCCTTAACCATGGTACATACATAAAACACAAACAGTTTTACAAACTTAAACAATTAATACACATACTATACACTTGCAAGAATATGTGAGGGCATAATTCATAGCTACCGTCTTAGGATCCTGACTCCCTCTGGACTTTGTTCCTTCCTCCTCTCCTTCTAACTCTCTATCTATCAGACTGCCCCTTTTATCCTATATTCTACCAATTCAAAACTAGTATATGCACACAGTTTCCAATGGAGTACATAATTATAGGTTTTGACAGATTCCAAAGTGTAATAAAACGTTCTCTGATAACTCCGTCCCACGGTGGTGAGCATGTAGGGAATTTGGGATCATAAAATTTGGTATTCCTTTATCCATCAGAGATCTACCTTTGTATGGATGTGTAAACGATCTATTTCGCCTAGGCCCTAGGGTGTTAGCATAAATGATTGTGACCTGTTTATAGTGCGTTTGATCCTATATTATCATTGCCTCTGGCCAGCAGTATAACTGGACAATAGGCCAGCTGGTTGATGTACTTTCTAAAGGTATGAAGATCTTTGATTGTGAATTCCAATGTACCCTGTTCATACCAGTAACTGTTTGCATATTATGAGACCTGAGCTAGGTGACCTATTGACTTTATCCACCAAGTTATGATTATTTATTTGCTGTGTGTGAATCAAGTATACAGTATACATATATCTACATATCATGTAAACTTTGATTTAATTGTACTTGGTATAGCGCAGATCAGACGTTAATCCTTTGATTAATACAGATATGAATAATGGCATGGAAGGGATGAATTTGTGTAATGCTCAATGTATTGTGTATTCTGGCTATATGGCTTACACAGAGAAAACCTGTCTCTTACATAATGACCCATAATCTTGCAGTAAAACACACAGAAATACATGCTACTAAATTCTCAAAACATAAGACTAATACATTCAAACCTATTTAAGTTATACCTTACAATAATATATATATACACACACTCTTAACTGGTTAAAATCACATTGGGTAATAAATCATATTATTTAATTTACATAATTTGTTCTAACTTTGGTACCTACTAAATTATATTGTTATGTAATGGTCTATATGGCAACAGTCGCCCCCTTGTGGCCGTGAGAATTGATGATGATGGCCACACATACATTAACATAATAATTGCTTATATCTTGCATCTACCAGTTTTTCTAGCTTACTGCGTTCCTGCCTTATAAGGCGCTTAAGCCACAATATCAGTGAAATTAAAATGATTAGCAAGATTGTTTGACCGATCAGCAAGCCCTTTAAACCAATCTCCAGCCAGGTGTTTGTCATGGTTATTTCAAAATCTCCATCATGCAGTAATTTATTTAGTGTGGCATCTGCCTTCTCAACCATGTTATTAATTTGAACTATGTGTGTGTCTTTCCTATCCAGGAGTTTCTGTAAATCTAAGGTTAAACTATCTATGTGTATGTTGAACACAGGTATATATTCTCCAAGGTTTGAGATTTCTGGTTCACTATCTATATTTATGTCCTCTTCATAAACGGGGATTGGGGTGATAACCGTCTGACCAATGGTGGTATACTCATGTGGGCTAAAGCAGAAATTTGGGTTTGGCACTGGACATGACTTTTCCCCATACAAGAACTCTCCGTGATTTGTGACTATGCAGTACTGTCCATTCATGTTGTATGTAACCTTCACCGCTGGAGTTCTCCATTTTGTTAGCTGCACTGGACAAGCAATGTCTCTGGCTGTATAGCTGGTTGATGTATTTGGCTTTGCACTGTGTTCAGGTCCTCCCATATCCATATCTTTGCTGGGAATGGTGGCAAGTTCATTTATATCTGTGATTAGGGTACTTGGTTTACTTGATTCTAGGCCGCAGATTAGCGTCTCAATTTCGAAAACATTGCAGCGACACAAGTATTGGTTTCCCTTGACTGCACAGCAAGCAGTATGTGGAACTTTCCAGATGTCGTCGACTCGGACCAGTAGTTCTGGTAGGTCCAGCCGCTCTTTGTAAATGTCCTTTTCCAAATATCCAATGGAGTGAACTGTAGACAGTTTGTCAAATAAAGACTTGCTTGGGTCGAACACAGGTAGAGAAATGGTAAAGGAGACATATAGGATATCGCTGACTGCACAAGGTTGCTGCTTGTTGTAACAACGGGGTGAACCTCTATTTGGGTGGGGGGTCACAGTGCCTAAATTCCTAATTGTGGAGATGGGCAGAGGTCTGCAACCATCTCTTGGGGTATTTTCCCCATGCCCAATGTCAGATTGCGAGCAATACCAATTGGTCAGATCATTATCTCTTAAAATGTCAGGTATTCTACCAGATTGTAGGTCTCTAATTACATGTGTGATTGCGTTGAGGACATAATTACCATATGCAGTGCATATTATTTCTTTCCCCACCTGATTTTGTCTGGCTTCTCTATTGTTCAGTTCAATGATTTCGTTTATCTTGGCTTGGGTCTCTGAAAACAATCTTGCTATATCATGCATGTTATAAACAGTAAATTTTTCTTCACTGGCCAGACCCTCAATGCCCTGCAGGACAGGCTTCAAAACATATTGCCCCTCTTTCTGCTCAAAATTGCCTATGTGTCTGCGGATGACTTCCAAATCCGCCCTATTCCAAATTGACATCCCGGAACCAAACAGTCCAGGGATGGATCCAATGATCCCATCTAAGCTTTGTAATTTCCTGGATCTAAAAATACCTTTTTGGTTAGGGGTTGCCTGTCCTGTGTATGGGTCTTGAGTTCTGCTCTGGTGAGAAGCAACAATATCTACTAGTAATGAAGCATAGAATAAAGAAACATTACTATTTACACAATAACCAAATTCTGCCATATTCCATTTCGATAGATTTAGGACTACTGGTACATGTATATATTGTACATTGTTTATCAAGGAACCAGGAATGGAGGTGGCAGTAAGGCCACTTGTGGGTCCTTCACTTGTTGGTGGGCACTCAGCTGTTTTAGTAGATGGCAGTGATTTAGCCTTTGTTGTTGTTGTGGTACTTGGGGGAGTAGGGTCTCTTTTCTGGGACACATTCAGTGTGATACTCCCAGGAACATAAGTCCTCTTTACTGTGGGTGGATTCCCATACATGGGAATGGGGATGATAAAACCATATATCCAGGTTCCTGTGTCTGTAGGGTTTGCATGGCTAAGCAATAGTGATCCATTTGGAAAAACATGTATTCTACCCATGTAATGTGGTGAGTTTCCTGCGTTTCCATTATCCCAGGCTTTAATTTCTTTGTCTGCTGGGCCCCACCAGGATACCTGTTTCCCTGTTGTGCCTTGTACTGACACTGGAAGGAGGATGGATTCTCCCTCTTTACAGTGAATCGGATTGGCTTCCACTCTAATTGAAATGTTGACCTCACTGGTACACTGGATCTGGAGGCTCACCACGAAGGACAGGACAAAAGTTGTGATTCTCATTTTTCTGTAAAACCAAAACAAAACAAAATAAAATTAAAAGAAAGAAAGATATGCGCTACTCAGTTGACCCTTCTCCTTTGTACAGTTTCATCTGATTGGCATGTACCCATTTGTCCTGCACTTTCTTTGCATCGTTGATTCTTAATTTGTATACTGAGGGACTCAGTCTGTCCACTATTGAAAATGGTCCTCTCCATTTCTTGCCCAGACCATGGTCTGTGGGTCGGAGTTCTAGAAACATGACCCTTTCTCCAACTTCCCAACAATTTTCTCTTACACCTTTGTCAAAATAAGCCTTTGCTTTTTTCTGTGCTTTCCCTAAATGCTGTGCTGCAAACAGATGAACCTCTGTGAGTGCTTTTTGCAGTTTTGTAAGGTACTGATCCATTGACAGTCTATCAATAGTAGGGGTGTGTAGATCTATCCAAAGGTGCTCTGGCAATCTCATTTGCCTGCCTGTCATTAATTCAAAGGGGGTCAATCGGGTCGCTGATGAAGGTGTGGCCCTTATTGCCATTGCCACTAGGGGTAACAAATTATCCCAGTTCTTACCATTTATGCCAACAAACTTTCTCAACATAGTTTTGATCTGTCTGTTGGCACGTTCCACCTGTCCAGAAGATTCAGGATGAAAAGGGACATGGAAGCTTTGTTTTATTCCCAGCATTTCCAGGCATGTTTGCATCACATTACCTGTGAAATGTGAACCTTGGTCTGATTCTACCGATGTTGGAAGGCCCCACCGTGTGAATATCTGATCAACCAGAATTTTTGCTGTGCTCAGAGCTGTGTTACTTTTAGAGGGAAAAATTTCTACCCATTTTGAAAATAGGTCAGTCACAACCAACACGTATTTGTTATTTTTAGCTGTGGCAGGCAGAGGGCCCATGTAATCAATTTGTAAGGCATTCCAGGGACCTTCTCTTCTCTGGATTCTCAGTGGAGCATTTATCTTTCTAGGTGCTGGGTTAACTTGGGCACATACCACACAGTTGTCACAGTATTGCTGTACATCTTTTACCATATCTGGCCACCAACCTATTGTTTTTAGTCTCTGCTGTGTCTTTTCTACACCCTGGTGTCCACCTGTGGGGAGGTCGTGTACAAGATATATCATTTCATTCCTGTACTCTTTTGGGACTACCCATGTTGTATCTTCCCCATTGTGGATAAGCATTTCCTTGTCCTCTGTTAGTGTTAGATTTGGTGTGTGTTTTGCCAATGTATTTCCCTCTGTTAAGTCCAACTCCTCATTCCTCAACTTTTGTATGATTTCTTTAATTTCAGGGTCCTGCATTTGGATCTCTGAAATGTCTGGTGCATTTATCATCTCTGGCCTTTGTGCCACTGCACATACAAGAGGGCACACTTTTGGCTCTGGGCTTGCTTTCGGTATCTGCCACAGCTCCCCCTCTTGTGCCCCTTGTTTGGCTAAAAGGTCAGACATTTCATTCTGTTCATGGTGTGGTGATGTAGTTGAATGCCCTTTGACTTTACAGACCCAGGGGACGTGTGTTAGACTCTGTGCCAGGGAAACTATGTACTGGAGAAGGTCTGCATATTTAAGAGGGCTTCCATCAGATGAGGTATACTGATGAGTTTGCCAAAAGGGCAAAAATTCGGTAAGGGCATTACACACCCATGCTGAGTCTGAGTACAATGCGATTTCATGTTTGTGGTCTTGGAATAATTCAAGGGCATGTGCTACTGCTGCCAGCTCAGCGTACTGTGCAGACTTTACATCACAAGATCGAAAAACAGATTGTGGTGTGGTTTGGGGATGCATTATGTACAGACCAAAACCGGCATGGGGTGACCCATGTACATAAAAACATGAACCATCTGTAAAGATCTGGGTGGTTTGTTCAGGGGCTGTAGCCTCCTGTAGCATTGCTCTAAACAAATGTTTTGAATGGTCAGCTGGGAGTAAGTCACATGTGTGTGTCAGTCCCTGGTATATTAATCCATATGCACAGGTGGATGGACTGTTAGTTGCCTTCACTGTTATATCTCGATCCTGCAACAAAAGGGCCCAATGTGCTAACCTGGCATTAGAGACATTCCCATCTTTGATTCTGTCTGTGAGGAGGAACCTTGTTGGTGTGTGCGTGGAATGTAAGATGATAGGGTTCAGGCCTATCATGTATGTGAACTGTTTTACTGCCCAAAATGTGGCAAGAAGGTGTTTTTCACACACAGAGTATTTTAATTCCACTGGTGTCAGTAACTTTGATGCATAAGCTATGGGCCTTTGCTGTGCATGTATTTCCTGTGACAGGACTGCAGACATGGCTGTTTCTGTTGCTGCTGTCTCTAAGTGAAAGGGTAACTGTGGGTCTGGATTTGCAAGGGCAGGGGCACTAGCTAGTGCTTCTTTTAATGTTTCTACTGCCTTTGTGTGACTGGGGGTCCATTCCCATTTTATATCCTTTTTGAGGAGAGAATAGAGAGGTGCAGATATTTGTGAAAAATCAGAAATGAAGGACCTAGAGTAATTTACCAACCCCAGGAAGGATCTCAGTGTAGGTATGCTGACAGGAAGGGGTAAACGAAGGATGGTTTTTACCTTATCTGCCGATATTGTTCTCCCATCAGCCGTAACACTGATCCCCAGGAAGGAAACAGATTCCCGTAAAATCTGAGCTTTAGATGGGTTACACTTCAAACCTGCGTCTTTGAGGATGCCAAGGAGTTCTCCCAGTAGCTGAAGATGCTCTTCCTTTGTCTCTGTTGCTAGTAAGAGATCATCTACATACTGCAATAAATTCTTGTGGGAAGAAAAATCAGTTAAAATTTCTCTCATCGTAGTATGGAAAAATGATGGAGAATTATGGAAGCCCTGTGGAAGACATGTAAACGTGTATTGCTTTCCCAGAAATGTGAAGGCAAATTTGTATTGACACTCTTCAGATAGAGGCAGAGACCAAAACCCATTTGAAATATCTAAAACTGTGAACCATTTATGCTCTGGGCTTAACATTTTTAGAATGTCTGGCATTGACGCAACAGTGGGTGCGCAGCTAAGCGTAAGGCCATTAAGTTTGCGGTAGTCAATTGTGAGCCGCCAGGAACCATCCGGTTTCCGTACTGGCCATATTGGCGCATTGTTAGTGGATACACATGGTCTGATTACACGCTGCTCTAACAGAGAGTCAATTGTTTCTTGAATGAAGCTTATGGCCTCCTGTGGGAAATTGTACTGCTTCTGTGGGGGAGGGTCAAGACCACTGACTTCAATCACCTTGTTTACCTTCCCACAGTCATGTTTGTGTTTAGCAAAAGCATCCTGAAACTGTTCAAGTAATGGTAATACCAAATCTTTGTCAGGATGATCAACATTAGCCTTAAGCACATCATATTTCGCATTATTGGGTTTTACAGCAGCAATTACATGGGAATCTGGTATAATTACAACCTCAGGTGTTACATTAGGAGAACTCTGCAGAAGTAAAAGGTTAGTCAGATCCAATATACACCCATTAGGGATCATAAAGTCAGACCCTAATAAATTAGTTTCACTTGGCAGTGAGGCTAATGCAAATGTGTGAATTGCAGATACATCTCCTATTTGTATTTGGAGAGGGTTTGACAGCACTGTATCTACCTTATTCCCTGCAAAGCTTTGGAGATGTATTGTTTTTCCTGCTGACAGAGGAGAGTGATGTGGCTGATCATCATGTAGGATTGATATGGCGGCACCGGTGTCTAGTAACATTGTGTGCTGGTGGCCCCTGACCAGAACCGAGACTTGAGGGCGCCCGCACCTATCTAAAGTGATTGGTGCAACTATCCTTGGGGCCACTGACTGTCAATTTTTCTCCTTTTGTGTGTCAGCTTGCTGCACTTTGTTTGCTTTTTCTAAATTCTCATACTTCTCTTTTATGGCCTGTAGCTGGTGTCTTAGCTCTGTGTAAGTGGGACCCTGGTGTTTAAACTCTGTGTCCTTTCCTCTGTTCCCAAAATGTTGTGAGTAACCCATGTGTCTATTCCAAGCTCCATCATTTGAATGTCCTTGGTATCCTCTACCTCCACCTCTAAAAATGGATCTCTCTTTAAACATTCCCCCTCTCCTTTGTGACCCTGTGTTCCATCGTGGGTTAAATGGTGTGTTTACCTCCCCTGGAATGTGGGGCCCTTCAACCACCATTGGTTTACCTTCTGACTCTAATGCTGCAACCCTCTTTATAACACATTTCTCATTCCTTTCTGCCATCTTACGTTGCTTACTGGCCTGTACTGCTTGAAAGGACCGCTGCATTAATCCCATTATTTTATCATAGCTATGCTTTACGGTATCTATCAAGTGTTCACACTTAGCTTTAATTGTGGGGTGCGAGTTATGCACCAACAAGTTTTTGAAATCTTTGCTGTTTTTCTGACTGTTGTCATTTTTGCTGTTTCCTGCACTATATGCTGCCCACAATCTATTTGCATATATTAATGGGTTCTCCTCACTTTGCTGTTTGATTTCATATGCAACCATTGTGCCTGCTACTGAAGGGTTAATTATCTTTTGTAGCTCCTCTACAGTTTCTTCATATGTACCTTTACCTTCTTTAATCAAATCTGTCAAAGCACTCCAAGCAGCTAATGGAATTGTTAATTGCAGTACCTTAACCTGATCAGTGAGATTTCTAATTCCTAGAAGTTCACACCTCTGCTGGACATTAGCTGCATGGGAGGTGATGTGTTCTCCTGAACTCATTTTTCCAATCATATCTGCCACTCCCATAAGTGTTTTTATGGGTTGTGGGGGATGATTGGCACTAGGGGCCCTTGAGTGAATGGCCTCTCCTTCACTATTGAATCCCAATAGGGTGTTCCTACTCTCAGTGAGGAATGCTGGCTGTTTATGAGCCCTGTGTGCCTCAATTTCTGTCTGTACTTCTTCATCACTACTATCTGTGCCTATTAATATAGAGCACTCCCTATTCGCTGCTGATTCTGCAAACTCTCCCATTGCTATGGGTACCCTGAGGGTAGATTCAGTAGAATTCCCCTCTCCCCAGCAGTCCTCTCTGTCCTCATGATTTGTGTCCCATTGTTCTCTTTCATATGCATAGATAGGATATGGGGCAGTGGCTGCAGTTCCTATCCTAATGTTTGCAGCAATATGTCCTTTCAGAACAGATATCTCTTGCATAAGCTGCATCTCCCTGTCCACACAAGGGGTATGGTCAATTGCTTTCCCTTTCATACATTCTGTGAGCTGTCCCTGCATAACTTTATATGCACTTATTATCTCATCTCTCTCTGTTGTAACCTCTGTTAGAGCTCTCCTACATTCTGTGGATTCCCTCTGAGCATTTTTATGTTTCTGTAACACTTCATCCTGGGAGATTTTACCCATGTCATTAAGTGTTGTTAAAGTTTTAATTTGGATATTTAGCTGATCTATTTTTTCTTTGCTTTCTGTTTCTTTTAAATTAGATTCTTCTCTACATTTTTGTAGGGTTTTAGCTAAACTGCTTAATTTAGCATCCATAGCCAAACAGGCTGCATACAAGCCTGCAATGGCTATTCCTTTCTGTTTCCTTTTCTTTGATGATTTAATTTCATCATCAAACAAACCCTGGACATAGTTCCATGGGTTTTCTTTTAATTTGGCATCACAAGCAAAGTCTGTACACTTTTGCTTTGTGATGTATTTCACTACCAAGCTGTCTATATTTGACATTGTAGCCATTTTACAGATTTATTCCCTTTCGTTATATGTATTCTATCACTGAGAATTACAAATTTTAGTCTTTGGGAACAATATTTCCTATATTTTGCACGTGGTATCCTCCCTTATCTGTTCGCTAGCCTGATAAGTTAAACTCTAACACCCGTGTTTTTTAATTTCTTACTTTAGGCCTTTTTTAGAAAATAAAATTCTCTAGTCATTTGCAACTTATTCCACTGTGATCTTGTATTTTGCCCAGCGGGCTTATAGCCCTTGCGCTGCCCCTAAATATTGTATTTAGTCAAAATTGATACTGAATAATTCCAAGTCCCTTCCGTGGTCGCCAATGTAGATTTATGGAATCTTATATAACATATATTTATTATATCATATATTGATATAATGGTTTATGTATTTTATATCTGCAAATATATTATAATAGGCTTACAAATAGGTGGGCTCATAACAAAAGGGGTGATGTTTAGTACTGGTCCAATCACACAATATGTAATGCGTGGACGTTCCTATTTTCATACCTGTGATTGGCTCAGATTAAAGGAGCTATATCTCTACTGTCCAGGAAATATTTCCAGGCAAAGCCTAAATATACTTTACAGAGATATATAATCCTGGCTCATTGAACATATAAGTACTATACTTTGACTACAAGTCAGTTGTCCCAACTTGCAGAGCCTTATATAATATATGCAGATTTCATGTATAACTTTAGTGATTCCGAAAATGAGTTCAAGACTTGGAATACCAGCTCTATTTTGTCTAGTACATTTATTATAGGTGATACAAATTACAAGATAAGATAACACAATGATAATAAATCTTATAATTTATCTAAACTTCCTTAACCATGGTACATACATAAAACACAAACAGTTTTACAAACTTAAACAATTAATACACATACTATACACTTGCAAGAATATGTGAGGGCATAATTCATAGCTACCGTCTTAGGATCCTGACTCCCTCTGGACTTTGTTCCTTCCTCCTCTCCTTCTAACTCTCTATCTATCAGACTGCCCCTTTTATCCTATATTCTACCAATTCAAAACTAGTATATGCACACAGTTTCCAATGGAGTACATAATTATAGGTTTTGACAGATTCCAAAGTGTAATAAAACGTTCTCTGATAACTCCGTCCCACGGTGGTGAGCATGTAGGGAATTTGGGATCATAAAATTTGGTATTCCTTTATCCATCAGAGATCTACCTTTGTATGGATGTGTAAACGATCTATTTCGCCTAGGCCCTAGGGTGTTAGCATAAATGATTGTGACCTGTTTATAGTGCGTTTGATCCTATATTATCATTGCCTCTGGCCAGCAGTATAACTGGACAATAGGCCAGCTGGTTGATGTACTTTCTAAAGGTATGAAGATCTTTGATTGTGAATTCCAATGTACCCTGTTCATACCAGTAACTGTTTGCATATTATGAGACCTGAGCTAGGTGACCTATTGACTTTATCCACCAAGTTATGATTATTTATTTGCTGTGTGTGAATCAAGTATACAGTATACATATATCTACATATCATGTAAACTTTGATTTAATTGTACTTGGTATAGCGCAGATCAGACGTTAATCCTTTGATTAATACAGATATGAATAATGGCATGGAAGGGATGAATTTGTGTAATGCTCAATGTATTGTGTATTCTGGCTATATGGCTTACACAGAGAAAACCTGTCTCTTACATAATGACCCATAATCTTGCAGTAAAACACACAGAAATACATGCTACTAAATTCTCAAAACATAAGACTAATACATTCAAACCTATTTAAGTTATACCTTACAATAATATATATATACACACACTCTTAACTGGTTAAAATCACATTGGGTAATAAATCATATTATTTAATTTACATAATTTGTTCTAACTTTGGTACCTACTAAATTATATTGTTATGTAATGGTCTATATGGCAACAGTGGTCCCTCCAAGTACCAACCCGGACAACACTGCCCATCTTTCACGATCCAATGAGATTGGGCACATTTAGTGTGGTGTGACTGTAGAGTCTATTTGGTAAAATGCAGACGCTGCAGAGCTGTCGAGAAGAATTGTGCATACTTCACTCTGTTGATGCAGATCCCTTCAAACCCATCACCCGCTTTGTTGCGTGAATGGATCCATTTGACTGTGTGACAAAAACTTGAATCCTAGACTACACCCGGGATATATGTTTTTGCAAGGTAAAATTTACTTCTTGCAGACCTGATCCAGTACAGCCCCGAAGTGAATCATCCGATGTGACAGAACTGGAGACACTTAATGGTTCATTATTGATCCACTTGTGCCTCTGCATACAGGTTATTGTCTGTTGCAGAGGACGTAAAGGTAATCCCTGCGTGCCAGAATTAAAGATCGTTTAGGTCTGAGAAAATTCTTGTTAAATAGTCAGGCTAACCGAAGAGGTAAGTCCTAAACTAAAAAATGTTGTTGGAAGATAGCAAAGCCTTAAATAACACTGATGGACAGTGATATAGCACCTGAAGGCAAGCATCCTGTAGATCCAGGGTTAGCCTTAATCCCTTGGCTTTATGCAAAGCATAAGGAACATAACGATTGCCAGTGCAACCGAGGATCCTAAATTATTTGTTCAGCATTTTGAGATTGAGCAAAGGCTGAAATTACCCGTTTAGCTTCTGAATTTACCAGGATGGGGTAAAAACTTTGTCCTCGTTTGCAAGAGGAATTGGAATGACTATTCCTGCTGAAGTAATTTTTGAATTGCTTCTTGCAAACCTTGTCCTTCAGCTCTACCCAAGATGGCTGTGAAGGTGAAAACATACCTACTACTGTGTCAGAACTGTATGCCTGAAGGAATCGCCCCCCAGCCTAGGGTCCCCAGGGAGAGGCCCATACCATGCTGATGGCTTATCTTTCTACAGCACCTGACCAGATGGTCTCGTATCAGAGTGTCAACCAGGCTCAACACTGCTTATCTTCCAAACTCAGATGAGATTGGGCCTAACCAGTGTGATATAGCTGTAGATCCAACCGGACTTATGGCAGCCCATACCTTATTAGTCCTCCTAGGAATCAAACCCAGGGGCCGAAAAACAGAACTTTAAGTTTAAAACTATGTGGAAGAAGGTTGACCTTTTTGGAGTCTGTTCTGATTTCACAATATCTGTTAAATCTTTACCAAAGAAAAACTTTCCAGAAAGGACAACGATTCCGAACCTTTCCTAAATTCTTATTCGGCTTCCACCTTCCAGCTAAAACTGCTCTGCGTGCAGATATGATTGAGGCTAATACCCCGGAGGAAACAATGCCAATATGTTAGTGTTTCTCCAGAATCATTGCAATATATGAGAACTTTTCCATTAATGAAAAGATTCTCCTTCAATTGCATTAGCCCAGACAACCACTGTCTTTGCCATTTAAGCCAAAACCAAGGCTTGGCCCTGTGACTGCCCTAGACAGGGAAAGCAAAGATAAAGTAGATCATTTGCATTACTACTTTAGGAGCCACCTCTTTTTAAACATCCCTAACTGGAAGAAGGTAGGTAATTAGAATTCAATTTCTTAGGATTCTAACTTTTATTTGGGCACAACCCCAACCTCTTCCCTGATTTCTGTCAGCTGATCTGACTCAGGAAAACGAGATTTATGGAAAGAACTTACCGTTGTTAAATCTCTTTCTGCGAGGTACACTGGGCTCCACAAGGATTAACATTGGGGTGTAGAGTAGGATCTTGATCCGAGGCACCAACAGGCTCAAAGCTTTGACTGTTCCCAAGATGCACATCGCTGCCTCCTCTATAACCCCGCCTCCGTGCACAGGAGCTCAGATTCGTTAACCAGTCCAATGCAGTAGCAGGTACCAGAGACGACAATCGTGAGTAGCCACATACACCACACACTCACTACAGGAGAGGGTGTCAGCGGCTAATGCCATACCAACCCAAAGAAGCCAAGTGCGTCACGGTGAGTGCCTTGTGGAGCCCCAGTGTACCTCGCAGAAAGAGATTTAACAATGGTAAGTTCTTACCATAAATCTCGTTTTCTGCTGCGGGGTACACTGGGCTCGACAAGGATTCACATCGGGGATGTCCTAAAGCAGTTCCTTATGGGAGGGGATGTACTGTAGCGGGCACAAGAACCTGGCGTCCAAAGGAAGCATCCTGGGAGGGGGAAGTATCGAAGGCTTAGAACCTAATGAACGTGTTCACTGAGGACCACGTAGCCGCCTTGCACAATTGTTCAAGGGTCGCACCACGGCGGGCCGCCCAAGTAGGTCCGACAGATCGAGTAGAATGGGCATTAATGGTAGCAGGAGCTGGAAGGCCAGCCTGTACATAAGCATGTGCAATCACCATTCTAATCCATCTGGCCAAGGTCTGCTTGTTAGCAGGCCAGCCACGTTTGTGAAAACCAAACAGTACAAAAAGAGAATCAGATTTCCGAATGGAAGAGGTTCTCTTCACATAGATACTGAGAGCCCATACCACATCCAAAGACAGCTCTTTAGATGACAACTCAGGAGAATTAAAGGCCGGAACCACAATCTCCTGGTTAAGGTGGAAGGAAGACACCACCTTGGGTAAATAACCCGGACGCGTTCTAAGAACCGCCCGGTCACGGTGAAAAATCAGATAGGGGGACTTACAGGATAAGGCACCCAAGTCCGAGGCTCTTCTAGCTGAAGCGAGAGCCAGCAAAAACAAAACCTTAAAAAGGGAAAGCTACTTAAGGTCTGCAGACGCAAGAGGTTCAAACGGAGACTCTTGCAAGGCCTCCAGAACCACAAACAGATCCCAAGGGGCAACAGGTGGTACATATGGAGGCTGAATCCGCAACACGCTCTGAGTGAAGGTATGAACGTAAGGTAGGGCAGCAATCTTTCTCTAAAACCAAACAGGCAAGGCAGAAATGTGAACCTTGAGTGAGGCCAGATGAAGTCCTAAGTCCAGGTCCTGTTAGTAGGAAGGCCAACAGTTTGACCGTACTAAACTTGAAAACGTCATGATTATGAGATGCGCACCAAGTAAAGTAAGAATTCCAGCCCTATGGTATATCTGAGCAGAAGCCGGCTTATGGGCCTTCAACATAGTTTGAATGACCGCCTCAGAAAAACCCTTGGCCCTCAAGGCGGAAGCTTCAAGAGCCACGCCGTCAAAGGCAGACGGGCCAAGTCCTGGTAAACACAAGGGCCCTGAACGAGGAGGTCTGGTCATTGTGGAAGTAGAAGGGGACGATCTAGCGAGAGGCCCCGTAGATCAGAGAACCAGTGCCGTCTGGGCCACGCTGGAGCGATCAGAAGTAGGATTCCTCTTTCTTGCTTGAACTTCCTTAAAACTTTGGGCAGGAGTGACACCGGAGGGAACACGTACTGCAGCCGAAAGTTCCATGGAATTGCCAGAGCGTCCACGAACGCTGCTTGAGGATCCCTTGTCTTGCTCCGAAGACTGGAACTTTGTGATTGTGTCGAGACGCCATCAGGTCCACATCTGGAAGGCCCCACTTGTCCACGAGAAGTTGAAAAACCTCTGGATGGAGGTTCCACTCTCCGGCGTGTACGTCCCGACGACTGAGAAAGTCCACTTCCCAATTTAGGACCTCCGGAATGAACACTGCGGATATAGCGTTCTGCCCACTGAAGAATCCGTGATACTTCCCTCATTGCCATGCGGCTTCGACTGCCGCCTTGATGATTGATGTACGCCCCCGCGGTGGCGTTGTCCGATTGTACTTGAAAAGGTCTGTTCTGTATCAAATTCTGGGCCAGGTTCAGTGCATTGAACACTGCCTGCAGTTCCAGAATGTTTATCGGGAGTAGAGACTCCTCCTTGGTCCACCGACCCTATGGGGAGTGTTGTTCCAACACCGCACTCCAACATCTCAGACTGGCATCCGTCGTCAGCAGGACCCAGTTGGATATCCAGGAGGGACGACTCCTGCCCAATCGATGGTCCTGAAGCCACCAGCTCAGTGACAGGTGGACCTCCAGAGACAAGGAGATCATGTGAGATCTGATCCAGTGGGGCAGGCCATCCCACTTGGCAAGAATTAACTTCTGCAGAGGGTGAGAATGGAATTGAGCATACTCCACCATGTCGAAAACAGACACCATGAGACCTAGCACTTGCATTGCCGAATGTATCGACACTTGCGGACGAGATGGGAAGCATCGAATCATGTCCTGAAACTTCAGGACTTTCTCCTGAGACAAGAACAACCGCTGGTTGCGAGTGTCCAATAACGCTCCCAGGTGCACTGTGCTCCGAGCAGGAACCAGGGAAGATTTTTTCCAGTTGACTAGCCACCCGTGGGTTTCATGAACTGGACAGTCAGATCTAGATGATGCAGGAGAATTTCTGGGGAATTTTCCAGGATCAACAAATCGTCCAGGTACGGCAGGATCCTGACCCTTTGACGGCGGAGTACATCAGTCATTACTTTGGTGAAAACTTACGGAGCCATTGTCAAGCCAAAAGGTAATGCCCAAAATTGGTAATGAAGGTTGCCCACCACAAACCTCAGGTACTGCTGATGTGACATTGCAATAAGAATATGCAGGTAGGCATCCTGTATGTCTAGGGAACCCATATAGTCCCCAGGCTCCAAGGCCAGAACAGTAGAGCATAGAGTTTCCATACGAAACTTAGAGACCCTCACATACTTGTTCAAGGACCAGTTCAGTTTCGGGACTAGAAACAGCGGTGAATAGTACCCCTTGCCTCTCTGAGCCAAAGGCACCTGTACTACCACTCCTGTGGTCAGGAGGGATTGTACCACTGAATGAAGTGTGTTTGCCTTCACCGGGTTCAAAGGGACGTCTGTCAGGCAAAATCGATGAGGGGGACGTTTCTTGAAGGATACGGCATAACCTCGAGTGACGACTTCCCTTACCCAGGCATCGGAAGTGGTCATCAACCATTCCTGGGCAAAACCTAGAAGTCAGCCCCCCACCCTGGGATCCCCCAGGGGGAGGCCCGCCACGTCATGCGGCAAGCTTGTCAGTTTTGGAAGCAGGCTGACGGGCAGCCCTGGCCCGCTTTGGTCTGGGCTTGGCAGGTTTAGAACTATGTGCTTGTTTCGGGTACGCCTGACCTTTTGCTTTACCTGGAGGACGAAAGGGCCGAGAGAAAGTACTTTTAGCCTTCTGTGTAGAAGGAGCCGTACTTGGTAGGCAAGCTGTTTTAGCAGAAGCCAGGTCAGCCACAATCTTATTGAGGTCTTCTTCAAAAAGAATGTCTCCCTTAAAAGGAAGCACCTCCAGGGTTCTCTTAGAATCCATATCCACCGACGAGGATCTCAACCAAAGGATACGTTGATCCAAGATGGACGTAGTGGCAGCCTTGGCCGCCAGCACCCCGGCATCGGAAGCCGCCTCCTTAAGGTAAAGGGAAGCCGTGGCAATATATAAGAGACATTGTCTGGCATGACCAGAAGCGTTGTAAGATAGCTCCGCCTCCAGCTCCTGAGCCCATGCTTCAACAGCTTCAGCAGCCCATGTCGCTGCAACGGTTGGTCTATGCACAGCCCCCGTTAGGGTGTAAATCGCTTTCAAACAACCCTCCACACGTCTATCCGTCAGATCCGTCAGTTCCTTCAGAGAGGTGACGGTAGTCACTGGCAGAGCTGAGGAAACTACAATGCGTGCAACATGAAAATCTACAGGCGGAGGAGTTACCCAATTTCTCTTATGTCCTAGAGCAGGCATGTCCAAACTGCGGCCCTCCAGCTGTTGTGAAACTACATATCCCAGCATGCCCTGACACAGTTTTGCTGTCAGAGAATGCTAAAGCTGTGTCAGGGCATGCTGGGATGTGTAGTTTCACAACAGCTGGGGGGCCGCAGTTTGGACATGACTGTCTTAGGCCATAAGAGATATTGGGAATGGGGACTCCGTAAGGACCATGGGGTATAGACGGGCTCCGAAGGAGACATGGGCACTCTAAAGACTTTAGAATGGCTGTGCACTGGCTCCTCCCTCTATGCCCCTCCTCCAGACCTCTGTTAGATCCTGTGCCCAGAGGAGACTGGGTGCACTACAGGGGAGCTCTCCTGAGTTTCTCTGAAAAAGACTTTTGTTAGGTTTTTTATTTTCAGGGAGCACTGCTGGCAACAGGCTCCCTGCATCGTGGGACTGAGGGGAGAGAAGCAGACCTACTTAAATGATAGGCTCTGCTTCTTAGGCTACTGGACACCATTAGCTCCAGAGGGTCGGAACGCAGGTCTCACCCTCGCCGTTCGTCCCGGAGCCGCGCCGCCGTCCTCCTCACAGAGCCGGAAGATAGAAGCCGGATGAGAATAAGAAGAAAGAAGACTTCAAAGGCGGCAGAAGACTTCAGATCTTCTCTGAGGTAACGCTGCGCGCCATTGCTCCCACAAACACACATACAGTGGGCACTGAAGGGTGCAGGGCGGGCGCCCTGGGCAGCAATATTAAACCTCTATTGACTGGCTAACATATATATATATATATATATATACTGCGGAGGCAGTATATTAAATAATCCCCCGCCAGTATTGGAAATTTAAGCGGGACCGAAGCCAGCCGCTGAGGGGGCGGGGCTTGATCCTCTAGCACTAACCAGCGCCATTTTCTACACAGCACACTGAAGAGAAGCTGGCTCCCCGGACTCTCCCCTACTGAACACGGTGACAGAGGGCAGAAAAGAGGGGGGGGGGGGGGGCACATTTAATTGGCGCAGTGAGTGTATATACATATATATTTATATAAAAGCGCTGTTTTAACTGGGAATTTGGTTTCCAGTGTCAGGTGGCGCTGGGTGTGTGCTGGCATACTCTCTCTCTGTCTCTCCAAAGGGCCTTATTGGGGAACTGTCTCCATATAGATATATCCCTGAGTGTGTGGAGGTGTCGGTACGTGTGTGTCGGCATGTCTGAAGCGGAAGGCTCATCTAAGGAGGAGGTGGAGCAAATGATTGTGGTGTCTCCGTCGGCAATGCCGACACCTGATTGGTTGGATATGTTGGATGTTTTAAATGCAAATGTGTCTTTATTACATCAGAGATTGGACAAAGCAGAGTCCAGGGATAGAACAGGGTGTCAATCCATGGCTTTGACTGTGTCACAGGGCCCGTCAGGGTCTCAGAAACGTCCCTTGTCCCAAGTAGCAGACACTGATACAGACACGGATTCTGACTCCAGTGTCGACTACGATGATGCGAGGTTACACCCAAGCGAGGCCAAAAGTATTCATTATATGATTATTGCAATAAAGAATGTTTTAGATGACCCCTGTGTCCCTGACAAGAGGGTTCACATGTTTAAGGAAAAGAAACCTGAGGTAACCTTTCCCCCATCTCATGAGCTGAAAGCGTTATTTGAAAAGGCTTTGGAAACTCCAGACAAGAAACTGCAGATTCCCAAGAGAATTCTTATGGCGTATCCTTTCCCTGCACAGGGCAGGTTACGGTGGGAATCCTCACCCAGGGTGGACAAGGCGCTAACGTGCTTGTCCAAAAAGGTGGCGCTACCGTCTCCAGACACGGCAGCCCTAAAGGATCCTGCTGATCGCAGACAGGACACTACCTTAAAATCAATTTATACGCATACGGGTGCCTTGTTTAGACCGGCAATAGCATCGGCTTGGGTTTGTAGCGCTGCAGCGGCTTGGACGGATACTTTGTCAGCTCGCCGTAGCGTGGCGAGCGCAGCGAGCCCGCAAGGGGCTCATTTGCGCTCGCCACACTGTCGGTATAGCTTTTTCTTAGGGCTGCAGGAGCAGCCCTCCTGTTGATTGCCTGCTTACTGCATGGCACCAACTTACAAACTGAGCTCCTGTGCACGGAGGCGGGGTTATAGAGGAGGCGGCGCTGTGCATCTTGGGAACAATCAAAGCTTTGGGCCTGTTGGTGCCTCGGATCAAGGTGGTCATTCCGAGTTGATCGCTAGCTGCTTTCGTTCGCAGCGCAGCGATCAGGCAAAAAAACGGCAATTCTGCGCATGCGTATGCGGCACAATGCGCATGCACGACGTACTTTCACAACGGCAGTTTCACACAAGGTCTAGCGACGCTTTTCAATCGCACTGCTGGCCGCAGAGATTGACAGGAAGTGGGTGTTTCTGGGAGGTAACTGACCGTTTTCAGGGGAGTGTGTGTGAAAATGCAGGCGTGTCAGAAAAAAACGCAGGCGTGGCTGGGGAAACGTATGCCCCTCCTCCAGACTCCAGTTTTAGAATTGTGCCCAGTGAGACTGGACGCACTACAGGGAGCTCTACTGAGTTTCTCTGAAAATACTTTTTGTTAGTTTTTTTATGTTCAGGGAGGCTGCTGGCAACAGTCTCCCTGCTTCGTGGGACTTAGGGGAGAGAAGTATGACCCACTTCCAGTGAGTTCAAGGGCTCTGTTTCTGGCTACAGGACACCATTAGCACCTGAGGGTTTGATCTCTGGATAAGCTCAGATGCTCACTCCCACAGCCTGCCATCACCCCCTTTCAGAGCCAGAAGTCAGGTGAGTAACCGAAGAAAAGAAGACTTCAACTTCAGTGACGCCATTTTATGAGGTACCGCGCAGCGGGCAGACGCTGCGCGCCAAGCTCCCACTCACACAGCACTGCAGCCCCGCCCGCCCTGGGCAGCTGGAAAGAAAACCATCCTGATTAAGTGCACTGGCAAGAGGGGACATTAGTGCTGCGACACTGTCCCAACCCCCGCCAGTATTAATATTGAGAAAAGCGGGATAGAAGAGCGCCATGGAGGGGGCGGTGCTTCTTCCTCACAGCTCACGGTGCCATTTCCTCTCCACAGCAGACACGCTGGTCCTCCTCAGACAGTTACCAGGGGTGCAAAACGGGGGGGCGAGACATATAATTGGTGCAATATATATATGTGATAAAAGCGCTATAGGTCTGAAGCATTGTCTTGCCACTTTCAGACCCGTTTTCTCAGACAGAGGGGATTTTCCAGCTCACAACCCTGCGCTCTCTGACAGACTTTACTGTGGGTCTGTCCCCTATATGCCCGGAGTGTCTGTGGGTGTTTGGTGCACGAGTGTTGACATGTCTGAGGCTGAAGGCTCTTCCCAGGAGGAGGCTGTATTAGGGACAGAGACGGCTGCGGGGGTGACCCTGTCGGCACCGCCGACACCTGATTGGGTAAATGTGTTGAACGCTTTGAATGCTAATGTGGCTCTCATTAGTAAGAGGCTAGATAAGTCTGAGTCGCAGACCCAGGCATGGAAGAAATCTGTGGAAGATATGTTATTCCAAAGTCAGGTCCCCTCAGGGTCACAAAAACGTACGTTGGCCCAATTGGCCGACACGGATACCAACACTGATTCCAGTGTTGACTATAGCGATTCCAGGTTAGACACAAAATTGGCTAAAAGCATTCAGTACATGATTGTGGCGGTTAAAGATGTAATATCACTGAGGACCCAGCTATCCCTGATAAAAGGGTCTGTGTATGTATAAAGAAAGGAAACCTGAGATAACGTTTCCTCCCTCTCATGAACTGAACACGCTATTTGAAAAAGTTTGGGAAGGTCCTGACAAAGTTTCAGATTCCCAAAAGAATTATGGCAGCTTATCCGTTTCCCTTGATGGATAGGGAAAAATAGGATTTTAGTACCTACCGGTAAATCCTTTTCTCCTAGTCCGTAGAGGATGCTGGGGACTCCAAAAGGATCATGGGGTATAGACGGGATCCGCAGGAGCTTGGGCTCACTGAAAAGACTTAAACTGGGTGTGAACTGGCTCCTCCCTCTATGCCCCTCCTCCAGACCTCAGTTATAGGAACTGTGCACAGGAGAGACGGACATTTAGAGGATAGGATTTTTGTTTAACTAAGGCTACAATGCATATATATATATATATATATATATACACACATACATACATACATATATACATACATATATACACACATACATACATACATACATATATACATACATATATACACACACATACACAACCAGTGTATAAACTAACTTAACCCGCAAGAATACACTACAAGCAACAGTCCGCACTGGGATGGGCGCCCAGCATCCTCTACGGACTAGGAGAAAAGGATTTACTGGTAGGTACTAAAATCCTATTTTCTCTTACGTCCTAGAGGATGCTGGGGACTCCAAAAGGACCATGGGGTTCATACCAAAGCTCCAGACCGGGTGGGAGGGTGCGGACGACTCTGCAGCACCGACTGAGCAAACGCAAGGTCCTCATCAGCCAGGGTATCAAACTTATAGAACTTTGCAAAAGTGTTTGAACCCGACCAGGTAGCTGCTCGGCAAAGCTGTAAAGCCGAGACGCCTCGGGCAGCCGCCCAAGATGAGCCCACCATTCTGGTAGAATGGGCTTTTACTGACTTCGGCACTGGTAGCCGAGCCGAAGAATGAGCTTGCTGAATCGTACTACAAATCCAGCGTGAAATAGTCTGTTTCGAAGCAGGATGACCAATCTTGTTTGAAGCATACAGGACAAACAGCGCCTCAGTTTTCCTGGCAACAGCCGTTTTGGCGACGTACATTTTCAAAGCTCTCACAACATCAAGAGACTTTGGAACTGCCACAGCATCCGTAGCCACCGGCACCACAATAGGTTGGTTAATGTGAAACGAAGAAACCACCTTCGGCAGAAATTGTTGACGATTCCTCAATTCCGCCCTATCCGAATGAAAAATCAAGTACGGGCTAGAGATGAGCGGGTTCGGTTTCTCTGAATCCGAACCCGCACGAACTTCATGTTTTTTTCACGGGTCCGAGCAGACTCGGATCCTCCCGCCTTGCTCGGTTAACCCGAGCGCGCCCGAACGTCATCATGACGCTGTCGGATTCTCGCGAGACTCGGATTCTATATAAGGAGCCGCGCGTCGCCGCCATTTTCACACGTGCATTGAGATTGATAGGGAGAGGACGTGGCTGGCGTCCTCTCCATTTAGATTAGGGTTGAGAGAGAGAGAGAAAGATTGACCTGAGGCTGTGATACTGTAGAAGAGAGTGCAGAGTTTAGTGACTGACGACCACAGTGACCACCAGACAGTGCAGTTGTTTGTTTTATTTAATATATCCGTTCTCTGCCTGAAAAAAACGATACACACAGTGACTCAGTCACATACCATATCTGTGTGCACTGCTCAGCCCAGTGTGCTGCATCAATGTATATATATATCTGACTGTGCTCAGCTCACACAGCTTATAATTGTGGGGGAGACTGGGGAGCACTGCAGTGCCAGTTATAGGTTATAGCAGGAGCCAGGAGTACATAATATTATATTAAAATTAAACAGTGCACACTTTTGCTGCAGGAGTGCCACTGCCAGTGTGACTAGTGACCAGTGACCTGACCACCAGTATATATAATATTAGTAGTATACTATCTCTTTATCAACCAGTCTATATTAGCAGCAGACACAGTACAGTGCGGTAGTTCACGGCTGTGGCTACCTCTGTGTCGGCACTCGGCAGCCCGTCCATAATTGTATATACCACCTAACCGTGGTTTTTTTTTCTTTCTTTATAGTCATACTAGTTACGAGTATACTATCTCTTTATCAACCAGTCTATATTAGCAGCAGACACAGTACAGTGCGGTAGTTCACGGCTGTGGCTACCTCTGTGTCGGCACTCGGCAGCCCGTCCATAATTGTATATACCACCTAACCGTGGATTTTTTTTCTTTCTTTATACATACATACTAGTTACGAGTATACTATCTCTTTATCAACCAGTCTATATTAGCAGCAGACACAGTACAGTGCGGTAGTTCACGGCTGTGGCTACCTCTGTGTCGGCACTCGGCAGCCCGTCCATAATTGTATATACCACCTGACCGTGGTTTTTTTTTCTTTCTTTATACATACATACTAGTTACGAGTATACTATCTCTTTATCAACCAGTCTATATATTAGCAGCAGACACAGTACAGTGCGGTAGTTCACGGCTGTGGCTACCTCTGTGTCGGCACTCGGCAGCCCGTCCATAATTGTATATACCACCTAACCGTGGTTTTTTTTTCTTTCTTTATACATACATACTAGTTACGAGTATACTATCTCTTTATCAACCAGTCTATATATTAGCAGCAGACACAGTACAGTGCGGTAGTTCACGGCTGTGGCTACCTCTGTGTCGGCACTCGGCAGCCCGTCCATAATTGTATATACCACCTAACCGTGGTTTTTTTTTCTTTCTTTATACATACATACTAGTTACGAGTATACTATCTCTTTATCAACCAGTCTATATATTAGCAGCAGACACAGTACAGTGCGGTAGTTCACGGCTGTGGCTACCTCTGTGTCGGCACTCGGCAGCCCGTCCATAATTGTATACTAGTATCCAATCCATCCATCTCCATTGTTTACCTGAGGTGCCTTTTAGTTGTGCCTATTAAAATATGGAGAACAAAAATGTTGAGGTTCCAAAATTAGGGAAAGATCAAGATCCACTTCCACCTCGTGCTGAAGCTGCTGCCACTAGTCATGGCCGAGACGATGAAATGCCAGCAACGTCGTCTGCCAAGGCCGATGCCCAATGTCATAGTACAGAGCATGTCAAATCCAAAACACCAAATATCAGTAAAAAAAGGACTCCAAAACCTAAAATAAAATTGTCGGAGGAGAAGCGTAAACTTGCCAATATGCCATTTACCACACGGAGTGGCAAGGAATGGCTGAGGCCCTGGCCTATGTTCATGGCTAGTGGTTCAGCTTCACATGAGGATGGAAGCACTCAGCCTCTCGCTAGAAAAATGAAAAGACTAAAGCTGGCAAAAGCAGTAGCACCGCAAAGAACTGTGCGTTCTTCGAAATCCCAAATCCACAAGGAGAGTCCGACTCCAATTGTGTCGGTTGCGATGCCTGACCTTACCAACACTGGACGTGAAGAGCATGCGCCTTCCACCATTTGCACGCCCCCTGCAAGTGATGGAAGGAGCACCCGCAGTCCAGTTCCTGATAGTCAGATTCAAGATGTCAGTGTTGAAGTACACCAGGATGAGGAGGATATGGGTGTTGCTGGCGCTGGGGAGGAAATTGACCAGGAGGATTCTGATGGTGAGGTGGTTTGTTTAAGTCAGGCACCCGGGGAGACACCTGTTGTCCGTGGTAGGAATATGGCCGTTGACATGCCTGGTGAAAATACCAAAAAAATCAGCTCTTCGGTGTGGAAGTATTTCACCAGAAATGCGGACAACAGGTGTCAAGCCGTGTGTTCCCTTTGTCAAGCTGTAATAAGTAGGGGTAAGGACGTTAACCACCTCGGAACATCCTCCCTTATACGTCACCTGCAGCGCATTCATAATAAGTCAGTGACAAGTTCAAAAACTTTGGGTGACAGCGGAAGCAGTCCACTGACCAGTAAATCCCTTCCTCTTGTAACCAAGCTCACGCAAACCACCCCACCAACTCCCTCAGTGTCAATTTCCTCCTTCCCCAGGAATGCCAATAGTCCTGCAGGCAATGTCACTGGCAATTCTGACGAGTCCTCTCCTGCCTGGGATTCCTCCGATGCATCCTTGCGTGTAACGCCTACTGCTGCTGGCGCTGCTGTTGTTGCTGCTGGGAGTCGATGGTCATCCCAGAAGGGAAGTCGTAAGCACACTTTTACTACTTCCACCAAGCAATTGACTGTCCAACAGTCCTTTGCGAGGAAGATGAAATATCACAGCAGTCATCCTGTTGCAAAGCGGATAACTGAGGCCTTGACAACTATGTTGGTGTTAGACGTGCGTCCGGTATCCGCCGTTAGTTCACAGGGAACTAGACAATTTCTTGAAGTAGTGTGCCCCCGTTACCAAATCCCATCTAGGTTCCACTTCTCTAGGCAGGCGATACCGAGAATGTACACGGACGTCAGAAAAAGACTCACCAGTGTCCTAAAAAATGCAGTTGTACCCAATGTCCACTTAACCACGGACATGTGGACAAGTGGAGCAGGGCAGGGTCAGGACTATATGACTGTGACAGCCCACTGGGTAGATGTATGGACTCCCGCCGCAAGAACAGCAGCGGCGGCACCAGTAGCAGCATCTCGCAAACGCCAACTCTTTCCTAGGCAGGCTACGCTTTGTATCACCGGTTTCCAGAATACGCACACAGCTGAAAACCTCTTACGGCAACTGAGGAAGATCATCGCGGAATGGCTTACCCCAATTGGACTCTCCTGTGGATTTGTGGCATCGGACAACGCCAGCAATATTGTGTGTGCATTAAATCTGGGCCAATTCCAGCACGTCCCATGTTTTGCACATACCTTGAATTTGGTGGTGCAGAATTTTTTAAAAAACGACAGGGGCGTGCAAGAGATGCTGTCGGTGGCCAGAAGAATTGCGGGACACTTTCGGCGTACAGGCACCACGTACAGAAAACTGGAGCACCACCAAAAACTACTGAACCTGCCCTGCCATCATCTGAAGCAAGAAGTGGTAACGAGGTGGAATTCAACCCTGTATATGCTTCAGAGGTTGGAGGAGCAGCAAAAGGCCATTCAAGCCTATACAATTGAGCACGATATAGGAGGTGGGATGCACCTGTCTCAAGCGCAGTGGAGAATGATTTCAACGTTGTGCAAGGTTCTGATGCCCTTTGAACTTGCCACACGTGAAGTCAGTTCAGACACTGCCAGCCTGAGTCAGGTCATTCCCCTCATCAGGCTTTTGCAGAAGAAGCTGGAGACATTGAAGGAGGAGCTAACACGGAGCGATTCCGCTAGGCATGTGGGACTTGTGGATGGAGCCCTTAATTCGCTTAGCAAGGATTCACGGGTGGTCAATCTGTTGAAATCAGAGCACTACATTTTGGCCACCGTGCTCGATCCTAGATTTAAAGCCTACCTTGGATCTCTCTTTCCGGCAGACACAAGTCTGCTGGGGTTCAAACACCTGCTGGTGAGTAAATTGTCAAGTCAAGCGGAACGCGACCTGTCAACAACATCTCCTCCTTCACATTCTCCCGCAACTGGGGGTGCGAGGAAAAGGCTCAGAATTCCGAGCCCACCCGCTGGCGGTGATGCAGGGCAGTCTGGAGCGACTGCTGATGCTGACATCTGGTCCGGACTGAAGGACCTGACAACGATTACGGACATGTCGTCTACTGTCACTGCATATGATTCTCTCCCCATTGAAAGAATGGTGGAGGATTATATGAGTGACCGCATCCAAGTAGGCACGTCACACAGTCCGTACTTATACTGGCAGGAAAAAGAGGCAATTTGGAGGCCCTTGCACAAACTAGAGATGAGCGCCTGAAATTTTTCGGGTTTTGTGTTTTAGTTTTGGGTTCGGTTCCGCGGCCGTGTTTTGGGTTCGAACGCGTTTTGGCAAAACCTCACCGAATTTTTTTTGTCGGATTCGGGTGTGTTTTGGATTCGGGTGTTTTTTTCAAAAAACACTAAAAAACAGCTTAAATCATAGAATTTGGGGGTCATTTTGATCCCAAAGTATTATTAACCTCAAAAACCATAATTTACACTCATTTTCAGTCTATTCTGAATACCTCACACCTCACAATATTATTTTTAGTCCTAAAATTTGCACCGAGGTCGCTGTGTGAGTAAGATAAGCGACCCTAGTGGCCGACACAAACACCGGGCCCATCTAGGAGTGGCACTGCAGTGTCACGCAGGATGTCCCTTCCAAAAAACCCTCCCCAAACAGCACATGACGCAAAGAAAAAAAGAGGCGCAATGAGGTAGCTGTGTGAGTAAGATTAGCGACCCTAGTGGCCGACACAAACACCGGGCCCATCTAGGAGTGGCACTGCAGTGTCACGCAGGATGGCCCTTCCAAAAAACCCTCCCCAAACAGCACATGACGCAAAGAAAAAAAGAGGCGCAATGAGGTAGCTGTGTGAGTAAGATTAGCGACCCTAGTGGCCGACACAAACACCGGGCCCATCTAGGAGTGGCACTGCAGTGTCACGCAGGATGTCCCTTCCAAAAAACCCTCCCCAAACAGCACATGACGCAAAGAAAAAAAGAGGCGCAATGAGGTAGCTGTGTGAGTAAGATTAGCGACCCTAGTGGCCGACACAAACACCGGGCCCATCTAGGAGTGGCACTGCAGTGTCACGCAGGATGTCCCTTCCAAAAAACCCTCCCCAAACAGCACATGACGCAAAGAAAAAAAGAGGCGCAATGAGGTAGCTGACTGTGTGAGTAAGATTAGCGACCCTAGTGGCCGACACAAACACCGGGCCCATCTAGGAGTGGCACTGCAGTGTCACGCAGGATGTCCCTTCCAAAAAACCCTCCCCAATCAGCACATGATGCAAAGAAAAAGAAAAGAAAAAAGAGGTGCAAGATGGAATTGTCCTTGGGCCCTCCCACCCACCCTTATGTTGTATAAACAAAACAGGACATGCACACTTTAACCAACCCATCATTTCAGTGACAGGGTCTGCCACACGACTGTGACTGATATGACGGGTTGGTTTGGATCCCCCCCCAAAAAAGAAGCAATTAATCTCTCCTTGCACAAACTGGCTCTACAGAGGCAAGATGTCCACCTCATCTTCACCCTCCGATATATCACCGTGTACATCCCCCTCCTCACAGATTATCAATTCGTCCCCACTGGAATCCACCATCTCAGCTCCCTGTGTACTTTGTGGAGGCAATTGCTGCTGGTCAATGTCTCCGCGGAGGAATTGATTATAATTCATTTTAATGAACATCATCTTCTCCACATTTTCTGGATGTAACCTCGTACGCCGATTGCTGACAAGGTGAGCGGCGGCACTAAACACTCTTTCGGAGTACACACTTGTGGGAGGGCAACTTAGGTAGAATAAAGCCAGTTTGTGCAAGGGCCTCCAAATTGCCTCTTTTTCCTGCCAGTATAAGTACGGACTGTGTGACGTGCCTACTTGGATGCGGTCACTCATATAATCCTCCACCATTCTATCAATGTTGAGAGAATCATATGCAGTGACAGTAGACGACATGTCTGTAATCGTTGTCAGGTCCTTCAGTCCGGACCAGATGTCAGCATCAGCAGTCGCTCCAGACTGCCCTGCATCACCGCCAGCGGGTGGGCTCGGAATTCTGAGCCTTTTCCTCGCACCCCCAGTTGCGGGAGAATGTGAAGGAGGAGATGTTGACAGGTCGCGTTCCGCTTGACTTGACAATTTTGTCACCAGCAGGTCTTTCAACCCCAGCAGACTTGTGTCTGCCGGAAAGAGAGATCCAAGGTAGGCTTTAAATCTAGGATCGAGCACGGTGGCCAAAATGTAGTGCTCTGATTTCAACAGATTGACCACCCGTGAATCCTTGTTAAGCGAATTAAGGGCTGCATCCACAAGTCCCACATGCCTAGCGGAATCGCTCCCTTTTAGCTCCTTCTTCAATGCCTCCAGCTTCTTCTGCAAAAGCCTGATGAGGGGAATGACCTGACTCAGGCTGGCAGTGTCTGAACTGACTTCACGTGTGGCAAGTTCAAAGGGCATCAGAACCTTGCACAACGTTGAAATCATTCTCCACTGCACTTGAGACAGGTGCATTCCACCTCCTATATCGTGCTCAATTGTATAGGCTTGAATGGCCTTTTGCTGCTCCTCCAACCTCTGAAGCATATAGAGGGTTGAATTCCACCTCGTTACCACTTCTTGCTTCAGATGATGGCAGGGCAGGTTCAGTAGTTTTTGGTGGTGCTCCAGTCTTCTGTACGTGGTGCCTGTACGCCGAAAGTGTCCCGCCTTTTTTTTGGCCACCGACAGCATCTCTTGCACGCCCCTGTCGTTTTTTAAAAAATTCTGCACCACCAAATTCAAGGTATGTGCAAAACATGGGACGTGCTGGAATTTGCCCATATTTAATGCACACACAATATTGCTGGCGTTGTCCGATGCCACAAATCCACAGGAGAGTCCAATTGGGGTAAGCCATTCCGCGATGATCTTCCTCAGTTGCCGTAAGAGGTTTTCAGCTGTGTGCGTATTCTGGAAAGCGGTGATACAAAGCGTAGCCTGCCTAGGAAAGAGTTGGCGTTTGCGAGATGCTGCTACTGGTGCCGCCGCTGCTGTTCTTGCGGCAGGAGTCCATACATCTACCCAGTGGGCTGTCACAGTCATATAGTCCTGACCCTGCCCTGCTCCACTTGTCCACATGTCCGTGGTTAAGTGGACATTGGGTACAACTGCATTTTTTAGGACACTGGTGAGTCTTTTTCTGACGTCCGTGTACATTCTCGGTATCGCCTGCCTAGAGAAGTGGAACCTAGATGGTATTTGGTAACGGGGGCACACTGCCTCAATAAATTGTCTAGTTCCCTGTGAACTAACGGCGGATACCGGACGCACGTCTAACACCAACATAGTTGTCAAGGCCTCAGTTATCCGCTTTGCAGTAGGATGACTGCTGTGATATTTAATCTTCCTCGCAAAGGACTGTTGAACAGTCAATTGCTTACTGGAAGTAGTACAAGTGGGCTTACGACTTCCCCTCTGGGATGACCATCGACTCCCAGCGGCAACAACAGCAGCGCCAGCAGCAGTAGGCGTTACACGCAAGGATGCATCGGAGGAATCCCAGGCAGGAGAGGACTCGTCAGAATTGCCAGTGACATGGCCTGCAGGACTATTGGCATTCCTGGGGAAGGAGGAAATTGACACTGAGGGAGTTGGTGGGGTGGTTTGCGTGAGCTTGGTTACAAGAGGAAGGGATTTACTGGTCAGTGGACTGCTTCCGCTGTCACCCAAAGTTTTTGAACTTGTCACTGACTTATTATGAATGCGCTGCAGGTGACGTATAAGGGAGGATGTTCCGAGGTGGTTAACGTCCTTACCCCTACTTATTACAGCTTGACAAAGGGAACACACGGCTTGACACCTGTTGTCCGCATTTCTGGTGAAATACCTCCACACCGAAGAGCTGATTTTTTTGGTATTTTCACCTGGCATGTCAACGGCCATATTCCTCCCACGGACAACAGGTGTCTCCCCGGGTGCCTGACTTAAACAAACCACCTCACCATCAGAATCCTCCTGGTCAATTTCCTCCCCAGCGCCAGCAACACCCATATCCTCCTCATCCTGGTGTACTTCAACACTGACATCTTCAATCTGACTATCAGGAACTGGACTGCGGGTGCTCCTTCCAGCACTTGCAGGGGGCGTGCAAATGGTGGAAGGCGCATGCTCTTCACGTCCAGTGTTGGGAAGGTCAGGCATCGCAACCGACACAATTGGACTCTCCTTGTGGATTTGGGATTTCGAAGAATGCACAGTTCTTTGCTGTGCTGCTTTTGCCAGCTTGAGTCTTTTCATTTTTCTAGCGAGAGGCTGAGTGCTTCCATCCTCATGTGAAGCTGAACCACTAGCCATGAACATAGGCCAGGGCCTCAGCCGTTCCTTGCCACTCCGTGTGGTAAATGGCATATTGGCAAGTTTACGCTTCTCCTCCGACAATTTTATTTTAGGTTTTGGAGTCCTTTTTTTACTGATATTTGGTGTTTTGGATTTGACATGCTCTGTACTATGACATTGGGCATCGGCCTTGGCAGACGACGTTGCTGGCATTTCATCGTCTCGGCCATGACTAGTGGCAGCAGCTTCAGCACGAGGTGGAAGTGGATCTTGATCTTTCCCTAATTTTGGAACCTCAACATTTTTGTTCTCCATATTTTAATAGGCACAACTAAAAGGCACCTCAGGTAAACAATGGAGATGGATGGATTGGATACTAGTATACAATTATGGACGGGCTGCCGAGTGCCGACACAGAGGTAGCCACAGCCGTGAACTACCGCACTGTACTGTGTCTGCTGCTAATATATAGACTGGTTGATAAAGAGATAGTATACTCGTAACTAGTATGTATGTATAAAGAAAGAAAAAAAAACCACGGTTAGGTGGTATATACAATTATGGACGGGCTGCCGAGTGCCGACACAGAGGTAGCCACAGCCGTGAACTACCGCACTGTACTGTGTCTGCTGCTAATATATAGACTGGTTGATAAAGAGATAGTATACTCGTAACTAGTATGTATGTATAAAGAAAGAAAAAAAAACCACGGTTAGGTGGTATATACAATTATGGACGGGCTGCCGAGTGCCGACACAGAGGTAGCCACAGCCGTGAACTACCGCACTGTACTGTGTCTGCTGCTAATATATAGACTGGTTGATAAAGAGATAGTATACTCGTAACTAGTATGTATGTATAAAGAAAGAAAAAAAAACCACGGTTAGGTGGTATATACAATTATGGACGGGCTGCCGAGTGCCGACACAGAGGTAGCCACAGCCGTGAACTACCGCACTGTACTGTGTCTGCTGCTAATATAGACTGGTTGATAAAGAGATAGTATACTCGTAACTAGTATGTATGTATAAAGAAAGAAAAAAAAACCACGGTTAGGTGGTATATACAATTATGGACGGGCTGCCGAGTGCCGACACAGAGGTAGCCACAGCCGTGAACTACCGCACTGTACTGTGTCTGCTGCTAATATAGACTGGTTGATAAAGAGATAGTATACTCGTAACTAGTATGACTATAAAGAAAGAAAGAAAAACCACGGTTAGGTGGTATATACAATTATGGACGGGCTGCCGAGTGCCGACACAGAGGTAGCCACAGCCGTGAACTACCGCACTGTACTGTGTCTGCTGCTAATATATAGACTGGTTGATAAAGAGATAGTATACTCGTAACTAGTATGTATGTATAAAGAAAGAAAAAAAAACCACGGTTAGGTGGTATATACAATTATGGACGGGCTGCCGAGTGCCGACACAGAGGTAGTCACAGCCGTGAACTACCGCACTGTACTGTGTCTGCTGCTAATATAGACTGGTTGATAAAGAGATAGTATACTACTAATATTATATATACTGGTGGTCAGGTCACTGGTCACTAGTCACACTGGCAGTGGCACTCCTGCAGCAAAAGTGTGCACTGTTTAATTTTAATATAATATTATGTACTCCTGGCTCCTGCTATAACCTATAACTGGCACTGCAGTAGTGCTCCCCAGTCTCCCCCACAATTATAAGCTGTGTGAGCTGAGCAGTCAGACAGATATATAATATATATAGATGATGCAGCACACTGGCCTGAGCCTGAGCAGTGCACACAGATATGGTATGTGACTGACTGAGTCACTGTGTGTATCGCTTTTTTCAGGCAGAGAACGGATATATTAAATAAACTGCACTGTGTGTCTGGTGGTCACTCACTATATAATATATTATGTACTCCTGGCTCCTGCTATAACCTATAACTGGCACTGCAGTAGTGCTCCCCAGTCTCCCCCACAATTATAAGCTGTGTGAGCTGAGCAGTCAGACAGATATATATATAATATTATATATAGATAATAGATGATGCAGCACACTGGCCTGAGCCTGAGCAGTGCACACAGATATGGTATGTGACTGAGTCACTGTGTGCTGTGTATCGCTTTTTTCAGGCAGAGAACGGATTATAAAGTAAACTGCACTGTCCTCACTAGTAAACTCTCTCCACTCAGTCTCTACACTTCTACAGTAACAGTACTCCTCCTAGTCAGCTCCAGTAAATCTCTCTCAGTCTCTTATAATCTAAATGGAGAGGACGCCAGCCACATCCTCTCCCTATCAATCTCAATGCACGTGTGAAAATGGCGGCGACGCGCGGCTCCTTATATAGAATCCGAGTCTCGCGATAGAATCCGAGCCTCGCGAGAATCCGACAGCGTCATGATGACGTTCGGGCGCGCTCGGGTTAACCGAGCAAGGCGGGAAGATCCGAGTCGCTCGGACCCGTGAAAAAAAACATGAAGTTCTGGCGGGTTCGGATTCAGAGAAACCGAACCCGCTCATCTCTAGCACAAACTGGCTTTATTCTACCTAAGTTGCCCTCCCACAAGTGTGTACTCCGAAAGAGTGTTTAGTGCCGCCGCTCACCTTGTCAGCAATCGGCGTACGAGGTTACATCCAGAAAATGTGGAGAAGATGATGTTCATTAAAATGAATTATAATCAATTCCTCCGTGGAGACATTGACCAGCAGCAATTGCCTCCACAAAGTACACAGGGAGCTGAGATGGTGGATTCCAGTGGGGACGAATTGATAATCTGTGAGGAGGGGGATGTACACGGTGATATATCGGAGGATGATGATGAGGTGGACATCTTGCCTCTGTAGAGCCAGTTTGTGCAAGGAGAGATTAATTGCTTCTTTTTTGGTGGGGGTCCAAACCAACCCGTCATATCAGTCACAGTCGTGTGGCAGACCCTGTCACTGAAATGATGGGTTGGTTAAAGTGTGCATGTCCTGTTTATACAACATAAGGGTGGGTGGGAGGGCCCAAGGACAATTCCATCTTGCACCTCTTTTTTCTTTTCTTTTTCTTTGCGTCATGTGCTGTTTGGGGAGGGTTTTTTGGAAGGGACATCCTGCGTGACACTGCAGTGCCACTCCTAGATGGGCCCGGTGTTTGTGTCGGCCACTAGGGTCGCTTATCTTACTCACACAGCTACCTCATTGCGCCTCTTTTTTTCTTTGCGTCATGTGCTGTTTGGGGAGGGTTTTTTGGAAGGGACATCCTGCGTGACACTGCAGTGACACTCCTAGATGGGCCCGGTGTTTGTGTCGGCCACTAGGGTCGCTTATCTTACTCACACAGCTACCTCATTGCGCCTCTTTTTTTCTTTGCGTCATGTGCTGTTTGGGGAGGGTTTTTTGGAAGGGACATCCTGCGTGACACTGCAGTGCCACTCCTAGATGGGCCCGGTGTTTGTGTCGGCCACTAGGGTCGCTTATCTTACTCACACAGCTACCTCATTGCGCCTCTTTTTTTCTTTGCGTCATGTGCTGTTTGGGGAGGGTTTTTTGGAAGGGACATCCTGCGTGACACTGCAGTGACACTCCTAGATGGGCCCGGTGTTTGTGTCGGCCACTAGGGTCGCTTATCTTACTCACACAGCTACCTCATTGCGCCTCTTTTTTTTCTTTGCGTCATGTGCTGTTTGGGGAGGGTTTTTTGGAAGGGACATCCTGCGTGACACTGCAGTGCCACTCCTAGATGGGCCCGGTGTTTGTGTCGGCCACTAGGGTCGCTTATCTTACTCACACAGCGACCTCGGTGCAAATTTTAGGACTAAAAATAATATTGTGAGGTGTGAGGTATTCAGAATAGACTGAAAATGAGTGGAAATTATGGTTTTTGAGGTTAATAATACTTTGGGATCAAAATGACCGCCAAATTCTATGATTTAAGCTGTTTTTTAGGTTTTTTGGAAAAAAACACCCGAATCCAAAACACACCCGAATCCGACAAAAAAAATTCGGTGAGGTTTTGCCAAAACGCGGTCGAACCCAAAACACGGCCGCGGAACCGAACCCAAAACCAAAACACAAAACCCGAAAAATTTCCGGCGCTCATCTCTAGTACGGGCTCTTATGAGATAAGGCCGCCAACTCTGACACTCGCCTGGCAGATGCCAGAGCCAACAGCATGACTACCTTCCAAGTGAGAAACCTCAACTCAACCTTACGCAAAGGTTCAAACCAGGAAGACATGAGAAACTGCAAGACCACCTCAAGGTCCCATGGTGCCACAGGAGGCACAAACGGAGGATTGATATGCATCACTCCTTTCACAAAAGTCTGAACCTCTGGGAGGACAGCTAATTCCTTTTGAAAGAAAATAGACAAAGCCGAAATCTGCATTTTGATGGAGCCTAATTTCAGGCCTGCATCTACGCCTGCCTGCAAAAAGTGGAGAAATCGACCCAAGTGAAATTCTTCCGCAGGAGCCGTTTAGTCTCACACCAGGAAACATAATTTCTCCAAATACGGTGATGTCTAGCCGTAACCTCTTTCAGAGGCTTAATGAGAGTGGGAATGACCTCCCCGGGAATACCCTTACGAGCTAAGATCTGGCGCTCAACTTCCATGCCGTCAAACGCAGCCGCGGTAAGTCTGGAAACCTGCATGGACCCTGCAACAACAGGTCCTCTCTTAGAGGAAGCGGCCAAGGATCTTCCACCAGTAATTCCTGAAGATCCGGATACCAGGCCCTTCTTGGCCAATCTGGAACGATGAGAATCGCCTGAACCCTTGCTCGTCGAATGATCCCCAGTACCTTCGGAATGAGAGGAAGCGGAGGGAACACATAGACCGACTGGAACACCCACGGAGACACCAGGGCATCCACTGCACTGGCTTGGGGGTCCCTTGACCTGGAACAATACCTCGGAAGCTTCTTGTTGAGACGAGACGCCATCATGTCGATCAGCGGAATTCCCCAACGTTTTGTCACCTCTGCAAATACCTCTTGGTGAAGAGCCCACTCTCCCGGATGGAGATCGTGTCTGCTGAGGAAATCTGCTTCCCAGTTGTCCACTCCCGGAAGGAAGACTGCTAACAGGGCGCTCATGTGTTGTTCCGCCCAGCGAAGGATTCTTGTGTCCTCCGCCATAGCCGCCCTGCTCCTTGTTCCGCCTTGATGGTTTATATGTGCCACCGCTGTGATGTTGTCCGACTGTACCAGGACAGGTCGACCCTGAAGAAGGCTTCTTGCTTGTAGCAGGCCATTGTAAATGGCTCTTAACTCAAGAACATTTATGTGGAGACAAGCTTCCTGGAGCGACCATTTCCCCTAGAAGTTTCTTCCTTGGGTTACTGCACCCCAGCCCCGGAGACTTGCATCTGTTGTCAGAAGTACCCAGTCCTGGATACCGAACCGGCGTCCTCCTAGGAGGTGAGAACTTTGTAGCCACCACAGGAGAGAAATTCTGGCTCTGGGAGAAAGACTTATCTTCTGGTGCATGTGCAGGTGAGACCCGGACCATTTGCTCAGCAAGTCCCACTGAAACACCCGGGCGTGAAACCTGACAAATGGAATGGCTTCGTATGCCGCAACCATTTTCCCCAGAACCCAAGTACAGTGATGGATCGACACACTTGTCGGCCTCAAAAGTTCCCTGACCATCGTCTGCAGTTCCAGAGCTTTTTCTTCTGGAAATACTCTCTGTAACTCAGTGTCCAGAATCATGCCCAGAAAAGGCAGCCGAGTGGTCGGAATCAACTGAGATTTTGGCAAATTTAGCACCCAACCGTGCTGTCACAGAACAAACAGCGACAAATTCACACTTCTCATCAACCGTTCCTTGGACCTCGCCTTTATCAGGAGATCGTCCAAGTACGGGATAATTGTAACCCCTTGCTTGCGAAGGAGAACCATCATTTCTGCCATGACCTTGGTGAAAATCCTCGGGGCCGATGAAAGCCCAAACGGCAACGTCTGAAATTGGTAATGAGAATCCTGTATCGCAAACCTGAGTAAGGCCTGATGTGAAGGATATATTGGGACGTGTAAGTAGGCATCCTTTATGTCGACTGACGCCATAAAATCCCCCCATTCTAAGCTGGAAATCACAGCTCGAAGAGATTCCATCTTGAACTTGAAAACTTTCAAGCGTGATTGAGGGATTTTAGATTCAGAATCGGTCTGACCGAACCGTCCGGTTTCGGTATGACAAAGAGGCTCGAGTAGAACCCTTCCCCCCCGTTGGGACGGGGGAACGGGAACAATGACCCTCTGTTGACACAACTTTTGTACCGCTGCCAGCACCACCTCCCTGTCCGGAAGAGACACTGGTAAGGCCGAAATGAAAAACCGGTGAGGGGGCACCTCCTGAAACTCCAGCTTGTATCCCTGAGACACAATCTCTAGGACCCAAGGATCCAGGTCTGATTGAATCCAGACCTGACTGAAGATCCGCAGATGGCCCCCCACCGGTCCGGACTCCCCCAGGGAAGCCCCAGCATCATGCGGTGGACTTGGTAGGGGCAGGGGAGGATTTTTGGTCCTGGGCGCCAGACACGGCAGGCGACTTCCTTCCCCTTCCTCTACCCTTTGAAGTGAGGAAGGACGAACCTTTTCCACGCCTGCATTTATTTGGACGAAAGGACTGCATCTGCTGATGAGGTGCCTTTTTCTGTTGTGTGGGAACATAGGGAAGAAAAGAGGACTTACCCGCAATCGCGGTAGAGACCAGGTCAGCCAAGCCGTCCCCAAACAAGACATTACCTTTGAAGGGTAAAGCTTCCATAGCTCTCTTGGAGTCGGCATCAGCATTCCATTGATGGATCCACAACGCCGTCCTGGCTGATGATCGACATGGCATTGGCTCTTGATCCCAAGAGACAAACATCCCTCGCCGCATCCTTCAGGTAATCTGCAGCGTCCTTGATATAACCAAGAGTCAAAATAACATTATTTATTTTTATCAAGGGTATCCATATCATTAGCTAAATTCTCAGCCCATTTAGCAATAGCACTACTCACCCATACCGACGCCACAGCAGGTCTGAGCAATGCACCCGAATTAGCGAAAATGGACTTCAGAGACATATCCAGCTTGCGATCCACCGGATCCTCGAGAGCTGCCGTGTCAGGAGACGGAAGCGCCACTTTCTTAGACAAACGAGATAGAGCTTTGTCAACATTTGGAGACGACTCCCATTTTTCCCTGTCATCAGAGGGGAAAGGATACGCCATGTAAATCCTCTTGGGAATCTGCCACCTCTTGTCCGGCGACTCCCAAGCCTTTTCACATTTCATGAGAGGGGGGAAACTTTTCCCCTTGAACAGGCAAATCCTTGTTTCCTGTACCGCAGGTTCATCAGAAATGCGTAATACATCTTTTATAGCCACAATCATGTATTGAATACTCTTAACTAATCGTGGATGTAAAGCAGCCTCAGTGAAATCGACCTCGGAATCAGAGTCCGTGTCGGTATCAGTATCTACCACTTGAGTAAATGGCCGCTTTTGCGACCCTGATGGGGTCTGCACCTGAGACAAAGCAACCTCCATGGATTTTTTCCACACCTGTGTCTGTGACTCAGATTTATCCAACCTCTTTGACAAAGAAGCTACATTTGTATTAATTGTACTTAGCAATGTGAGTAAATCAGGTGTCGGCTGCGCCGACGGGGCCAAATCTAGACCCGCATCTGCTCCCCCAATAACCTCCTCCGGTGAATAACATTCAGCCTCAGACATGCCGACCAGCTAGGAGACAGGCCCACAATGAAGCCCAGATAGAGAAAAACAGAGGGAGAATGCCAGCTCACACCCCAGCGCCCAAATGTCCCGTCAAGGGTTATATGTGACCAGCGCTGCTCAAAGTATAATAAAATACACCACTAACAGCGCCCCCCCCCACCCCCGATTAGCTTCCCGTTACTTTCAGAGGATCTGTGGAGGTCCCGGGTCAGCGTCTCCTTCAGCCGCGTGTGGAGGAGAAAATGGCGCTGTGAGCCGTGCGGTTAAGCTCCGCCCCTTCCCGGCGCGCTTCAGCCCCCCAAATTCGAAAAACTGAAAATGCCGGCGGGGGTCTGAGAAACGGTGCCAAGGCACCGAAAAGGCTTCTGCCGGCTCCCAGACCTCAGTAACATGCTGCCCAGGGCGCCCCGCACCCCCTCCCCCAGCGCCCTGCACCCTGTGAGTGCCGTTGGTGATAGTGTGTGGGAGCATGGAGCGCTGCGCTGTACCTCCGTTACTGAAGTCTTCTGCCATCCTGAAGTCTTCTGCATACTCACCTGGCTTCTGTCTTCGGTGAGGGGGGTGACGGCGCGGCTCCGGGCACAAGCAGCTAGGCGCACCAAGTGATCAAACCCTCTGGAGCTAATGGTGTCCAGTAGCCTAAGAAGCAGAGCCCTTAACGAAGTAGAAGTAGGTCTGACTTCTCTCCCCTCAGTCCCTCGCTGCAGGGAGCCTGTAGCCAGCAGGTCTCCCTGAAAATAAAAAAACCTAACAAAAAGTATTTTCTAGAGAAACTCAGGAGAGCTCCCCTAGTGAGTGTCCAGTCAGTCCTGGGCACAAAGTCTAACTGAGGTCTGGAGGAGGGGCATAGAGGGAGGAGCCAGTTCACACCCAGTTTAAGTCTTTTCAGTGTGCCCAAGCTCCTGCGGATCCCGTCTATACCCCATGGTCCTTTTGGAGTCCCCAGCATCCTCTAGGACGTAAGAGAAAGTGGGAGTCACCCCCCACCGTGGACAAGGTCTTGTCTCGTTTGTCTAAAAAGGTGGCTCTCCCGTCACCTGACACGGCAGCCCTTAAGGATCCTGCGGATCGTAAACAAGAAACTACGTTGAAGTCCATTTATGTGACCACGGGTACACTACTCTGACCTGTCATTGCGTCTGCGTGGGTAAGTAGTGCTATCGAAAAGTGGGAAGATAACTTGTCATCTGATATAGATACCCTAGATAGGGATGGCATCCTCTCGACGCTGGGTTATATCAAGGACACTGCAGCATACCTTAAGGAAGCTACGAGAGATATTGGTCTTTTGGGATCAAAGGCCAATGCCATGGCTGTCTCAGCTAGGCGTGCGTTGTGGATTCACCAATGGAATGCTGATGCTGACTCCAAGAAAAGTATGGAATCTCTACCATATAAAGGTAAGGCCTTATTTGGAGACGGCCTTGATGATTTGGTATCTACGGCTACCGCGGGTAAGTCATCCTTTTTACCTTATGTTACTCCACAACAAAAGAAACAGCACCATTATCAGATGCAGTCCTTTCGGCCCAATAAATTCAGAAAGGGCAGAGGTTCTTCCTTCCTTGCTACTAGAGGAAGGGGAGGAGGTAAACGATCTCAAGCCTTGTCAGGCTCCCAGGAGCAGAAGTCCTCCAAGGTTTCTGCCAATTCCACCGCATGACGTTGGGGCTCCTGTGCGGGAGTCCGCACCGGTGGGGGCCCGTCTAAAACTCTTCAGTCAGTTTTGGGTTCGTTCGAACCTAGACCCTTGGATTTTACAAATAGTATCCCAAGGGTACAAGCTGGAGTTTCAAGACGTCGTTTTTTCAAATCGGCCTTACCAGCTTTTCTTCCGGACAGGGAGGTAGTTTGCGACGCAATACAAAAATTGTGTCAAAATCAGGTTATCGTCAAAGTTCCCCAGTCACAACAGGGAGGCTTTTATTTGAGCCTGATTGTGGTCCCGAAGCCGGACGGCTCGGTCAGACCAATCCTAAACCTGAAATCCCTGAATTTCTACCTAAAGAGATTCAAATTCAAGATGGAGTCTCTCCGAGCAGTGATCTCCAGTCTGGAGGAAGGGAATTTTATGGTGTCGGTGGACATAAGAGATGCCTATTTATATGTTCCCATTTATCCTCCGCATCAGGCTTACCTGAGATTTGCAATTCAGGATTGTCATTACCAATTTCAAACGTTGCCGTTTGGTGAAAATCCTCGGAACCGTGGATAGACCAAAGTGATGGCGGAGATGATGGTTCTCCTTCGCAAGCAAGGAGTCACAATTATCCCATACTGGGACAATCTCCTGATAAAGGCGAGATCCAGGGACCAGTTGGTCCAAAACATTGCACTCTCCATGACAGTTCTTCAACAACATGGTTGGCTCCTAAACTTGCCAAAATCACAGTTGATTCCGACGACGTGTTTGTCGTTTTTGGGAATGATATTGGACACAGAACTACAGAGTCTTTCTTCCTGTGGAAAAGGCTCTGGAACTTCAGTGTCTGGTCAAACAAATTCTGAAACCAGCAAGAGTGTCAATCCATCAATGCATTCGGTTGCTGGGGAAGATGATTGCGTCCTACGAGGCCATTCAGTTTGGCAGGTAGGTTCCATGCCAGGGTGTTCCAGTGGGACCTGTTGGACAAGTGGTCTGGGTCCCATCTACACATGCACCAGAGGATAATCCTGTCTTCCAAGACCAGGGTATCACTCCTGTGGTGGCTGCACAGCTCTCATCTCCTAGAGGGGCGCAGGTTCGGGATCCAGGACTAGATCCGAATAACCACGGATGCAAGTCTCCGAGGCTGGGGAGCAGTCACACAGGGGGAAAACTTCCAAGGAAGATGGTCAAGTCAGGAAACTTGTCTCCACATAAACGTTCTGGAGTTAAGGGCCATTTACAACGGCCTACTACAAGTGGAACATCTTCTTCGAGGTCTGCCTGTACTGATCCAATCGTACAATGTAACAGCAGTAGCGTACATAAACCGTCAGGGCGGAATGAAAAGCAGAGCGGCGATGGCAGAAGCCACAAGGATTTTCCGCTGGGCAGAAAAGTATACAAGCGCTCTGTCAGCAATCTTCATTCCAGGAGTGGACAACTGGGAAGCAGACTTCCTCAGCAGACACGATCTCCATCCAGGAGAGTGGGGACTCCACCAAGAAGTCTTTGCAGAGGTGACAGGTCGTTGGGGACATGATGGCTTCTCGTCTCAACAAGAAGTTGCAGAGATATTGTTCCAGGTCAAGGGACCCTCAAGCGATTGTGGATGCTCTGGTGACACCGTGGGTGTTTCAGTCAGTGTATGTGTTCCCTCCACTTCCTCTCATTCCAAAAGTTCTAAAGATCATAAGAAGAACAAAGGTCTGAGTGATCCTCATTGTTCCAGACTGGCCAATGAGGGCTTGGTATCCAGATCTTCAGGAATTACTCATCGGAGATCCCTGGCCTCTTCCTCTGCGCGAGGACCTGTTACAACAGGTGCCGGGCGTGTATCAGGACTTACCGCGGCTACGCAAAATCCTAGCCCGTAAGGATATTCCCAGTGAAGTCATTCCCACACTCATTCAGGCCAGGAAAGGGGTAACGTCCATACATTACCACCGTATTTGGAGGAAATAAGTTTTGTGGTGTGATTCCAAGAAGGCTCCTACGGAAGAGTTTCAGCTAGGACGGTTTCTCCATTTTCTACAAGCAGGTGTGGATGCGGGCCTAAAATTGGGCTCAATTAAAGGTACAGATTTCAGCCTTGTTGGTTTTCTTTCAGAAACAATTGGCCTCCCTTCCAGAAGTTCAGACTTTCTTGAAAGGCGTGTTGCACATCCAACCTCCATTTGTGCCTCCAGTGGCACCATGGGATCTTAATGTGGTGTTGCAGTTCCTTCAATCACATTGGTTTGAACCTTTACGGAAGGTGGAGTTAAAATTCCTCACTTGGAAAGTGGTCATCCTGTTGGCCTTGGCATCTGCAAGGCAGGTGTCTCAGTTAGCGGCCTTGTCTCACAAGAGCCCTTATTTGATCTTCCATGAAGATAGAGTTGAATTGAGGACACGTCAGCATTTTCTACCGAAGGTGGTTTCCTCTTTCCGCATAAACCAACCTATCGTGGTTCCTGTGGCTACTGACGCCTTAGTTGAGTCAAAATCTCTGGATGTGGTCAGAGCTTTGAAGATTTAGGTCGCCAGAACGACTCAGATTAGGAAAACAGAGGCTCTGGTTTGTCCTGTATGCTCCCAACAAGGTTGGGTATTCTGCTTCCAAGCAGACCATTGCGCGCTGGATCTGTAACACGATTCAGCAGGCCCATTCCACGGCTGGATTACCATTACCGAAATCGGTGAAGGCCCATTCCACTAGGAAGGTGGGCTCAACCTAGGCGGCTGCCCGGGGGGTCTCGGCATTGCAACTTTGCCGAGCAGCTACTTGGTCGGTGTCAAACACTTTTGCAAAGTTCTACAAGTTTGACACCTTGGCCGATGAAGACCTTAAGTTCGGTCAATCGGTGCTGCTGAGTCGTCCGCACTCTCCCGCCCGTTGTAGAGCTTTGGTATAACCCCATGGTTCTAATGGTGACCCCAGCATCCTCTAGGAGGTATGAGAAAATAGGATTTTAATACCTACCGGTAAATCCTTTTCTCTTAGTCCATAGGAGGATACTGGGCGCCCGTCCCAGTGCGTACTGTATTTGCAGTAAATTGTTCTGGTTACACATATGTTGCGTTACGTTTATTGTCAGCATGTTGCTGCAATTGTTCATGCCGTTGGCCTGTGTTCTGTTGAATGCCATGTTGTGCGGCATGCTTGAGGTGTGAGCTGGTATGAATCTCACCTTAGTTTAACAATAAATCCTTTCCTCGAAATGTCAGTCTCCCTGGGCACAGTTCCTATAACTGGAGTCTGGAGGAGGGGCAGAGGGAGGAGCCAGTTCACACCCTTTCAAAGTCTTAAAGTGCCCATGTCTCTCCTGCAGATCCCATCTATACCCCATGGTTCTAATGGTGACCCCAGCATCCTCTACGGACTAAGAGAAAAGTATTTACCGGTAGGTATTAAAATCCTATTTTTTGTAGCAGTGCTGCGATCCTTTCGTTCGCACTTCTGCTAAGATACACTGCCAGACGGCGGTGGCTTAGCGTTTACACAGCTGCTAAAAGCAGCTAGCGAGCTAACAACTCGGAATAAGGGCCCAAGATCCTACTCTACACCCCGATGTTAATCCTTGTGGAGCCCAGTGTACCCCGCAGCAGAAACTCAGGTTTTTAGGATGTTCAACTACAGGTGCCTAGGTTTTTAACCAGGCTCCGTCAATGCTTTATTTAGCTCAGCTATATTCCAGCTGAGACCTACCTCTTCTTTGTAAAATGAAGTAGAATAAATTGGACTTTCATCTTCCGATGAATTCAACAATGTGTAGCCTGTGAATGTGAAGATTTTACTTACCATTGCTCCGAGAAGCTGCTGCTGGGAGTGATACACCATAGGTGGATCTACATGTAAAGGCTCTTCCTGGTACAGGATTCTGAAGAGATTTATCCATTCAGCTTATTGGATAAAATGTGTGCAAAGATAGCATATATGACGCTGTTTAGAAAGATCACTTAAAAATTAGTAAGACTATAAAAAATAAGATTGTACTCACCGGTAAATCTATTTCTCGTAGTCCGTAGTGGATGCTGGGGACTCCGTAAGGACCATGGGGAATAGACGGGCTCCGCAGGAGACTGGGCACTCTAAAGAAAGATTTAGTACTACCTGGTGTGCACTGGCTTCTCCCTCTATGCCCCTCCTCCAGACCTCAGTTAAGAAAACTGTGCCCGGAAGAGCTGACATTACAAGGAAAGGATTTTAGAATCCAGGGTAAGACTCATACCAGCCACACCGTATAACTCGTGATAACATACCCAGTTAACAGTATGAACAACAACATAGCATCAACCAAATGATGCCAATATAAATAACCCTTTATTAAGCAATAACTATATACACGTATTGCAGAAAAAGTCCGCACTTGGGACGGGCGCCCAGCATCCACTACGGACTACGAGAAAATAAGAATTTACTCACCGGTAAATCTATTTCTCGTAGTCCGTAGTGGATGCTGGGGACTCCGTAAAGGACCATGGGGAATAGACGGGCTCCGCAGGAGACTGGGCACTCTAAAGAAAGATTAGGTACTATCTGGTGTGCACTGGCTCCTCCCTCTATGCCCCTCCTCCAGACCTCAGTTAAGGAAACTGTGCCCAGAAGAGCTGACATTACAAGGAAAGGATTTTGGAATCCAGGGTAAGACTCATACCAGCCACACCAATCACACCGTACAACTTGTGATAACCTTTCCCAGTTAACAGTATGAACAACAACTGAGCATCACTCAACGGATGGCTCATAACAATAACCCTTATTAAGCAATAACTATATACACGTATTGCAGAAAGTCCGCACTTGGGACGGGCGCCCAGCATCCACTACGGACTACGAGAAATAGAATTACCGGTGAGTAAATTCTTATTTTCTCTAACGTCCTAGTGGATGCTGGGGACTCCGTAAGGACCATGGGGATTATACCAAAGCTCCCAAATGGGCGGGAGAGTGCGGATGACTCTGCAGCACCGAATGAGCAAACACAAGGTCCTCCTCAGCCAGGGTATCAAACTTGTAGAACTTTGCAAAAGTGTTTGAACCCGACCAAGTAGCCGCTCGGGAAAGCTGTGAAGCCGAGACCCCTCGGGCAGCCGCCCAAGAAGAGCCCACCTTTCTTGTGGAATGGGCTTTCACAGATTTTAGATGCCGCAATCCAGCCGCAGAATGAGCCAGCTGAATCGTGCTACAGATCCAGCGAGCAAAAGTTTGCTTTGAAGCAGAAGCACCCAGCTTATTGGTTGCATACAGAATAAACAGCGAGTTAGTCTTCCTGACTCCAGCCGTTCTGGAAACATATATTTTCAAAACCCGGACTACGTCCAGCAACTTGGAGTCCTCCAAGTCCCGAGTAGCCGCAGGCACCACAATAGGTTGGTTCAAATGAAACAATGATACCACCTTTGGGAGAAATTGGGGACGAGTCCGCAATTCTGCCCTGTCCATATGGAAGATCAGATAGGGGCTTTTACATGACAAAGCCGCCAATTCTGACACACGCCTAGCCGATGCTAAGGCCAACAGCATGACCACTTTCCACGTGAGATACTTTAGTTCCATGGTCTTAAGTGGCTCAAACCAGTGGGATTTCAGGAAATCCAACACAACGTTAAGATCCCAAGGTGCCACTGGTGGCACAAAAGGGGGCTAAATATGCAGCACTCCCTTGACAAACGTCTGAACCTCAGGCATGAAGCCAGTTCTTTTTTAAAGAAAATGGATAGGGCCGAAATCTGGACCTTTATGGACCCTAATTTTAGGCCCATAGACACTCCTGACTGTAGGAAGTGCAGGAATCGACCCAGCTGGAATTCCTCTGTAGGGGCCGTCCTGGCCTCACACCAAGCAACATATTTTCGCCATATACGGTGATAATGCTTTGCTGTCACGTCCTTCCTAGCCTTTATCAGCGTAGGAATAACTTAATCCGGAATGCCTTTTTCCGCTAGAATCCAGCGTTCAACCGCCATGCCATCAAACTCAGCCGCGGTAAGTCTTGGAACAGACAGGGCCCTTGTTGCAGCAGGTCCTGTCTGAGAGGCAGAGGCCATGGGTCCTCTGTGCGCATTTCTTGCAGTTCCGGGTACCAAGTCCTTCTTGGCCAATCCGGAACAATGAGTATTGTTCTCACTCCTCTTTTTCTTACAATTCTCAGCACCTTTGGTATGAGAGGAAGATGAGGAATCACATATACCGACTGGAACACCCACGGTGTCACTAGCGCATCCACAGCTATCGCCTGAGGGTCCCTTGACCTGGCGCAATATCTTTTTAGCTTTTTGTTGAGGCGGGACGCCATCATGTCCACCTGTGGCAGTTCCCATCTATTTGCAATCTGTGTGAAGACTTCATGATGAAGTCCCCACTCTCCCGGGTGGAGGTCGTGTCTGCTGAGGAAGTCTGCTTCCCAGTTGTCCACTCCCGGAATGAACACTGCTGACAGTGCTTGCACGTGATTCTCCGCCCAATGAAGAATCTTTGTGGCTTCCGCCATTGCCACCCTGCTTCTTGTGCCGCCCTGGCGGTTTACATGGGCGACCGCCGTGATGTTGTCTGACTGAATCAGCACTGGTTGGTCTCGAAGCAGGGGCTCCGCTTGACTCAGGGCGTTGTATATGGCCCTTAGTTCCAGTATATTTATGTGCAGACAAGTCTCCTGACTTGACCACAGCCCTTGGAAATTTCTTCCCTGAGTGACTGCCCCCCATCCGCGGAGGCTTGCATCCGTGGTCACCAGGACCCAGTCCTGTATGCCAAACCTGCGGCCCTCGAGAAGATGAGCACTCTGCAGCCACCACAGAAGAGACACCCTGGCCCTCGGGGACAGGGTGATCAGCCGATGCATCTGAAGATGCGATCCGGACCACTTGTCCAACAGATCCCACTGAAAGATCCTCGCATGGAACCTGCTGAAGGGAATGGCTTCGAATGAGTCCACCATCTTTCCCAAGACTCGCGTGCAGTGATGCACTGACACCTGTTTTGGTTTTAGGAGGTCCCTGACCAGAGTCACTAACTCCTGGGCCTTCTCCTCCGGGAGAAACACCTTCTTCTGTTCTGTGTCCAGAATCATGCCCAGGAAGGGCAGGCGTGTCGTAGGAATCAGCTGCGACTTTGGAATATTTAGAATCCAGCCGTGCTGTTGCAACACTTCCTGAGAGTGTGCTACGCTGATCAACAACTGCTCCCTGGACCTCGCCTTTATGAGGAGATCGTCCAAGTACGGGATAACTGTAACTCCTTGCTTCCGAAGGAGTACCATCATTTCCGCCATTACCTTGGTAAATATTCTCGGTGCCGTGGACAGACCAAACGGCAACGTCTGGAACTGGTAATGACAGTCCTGTACCACAAACCTGAGGTACTCCTGGTGAGGTGGATAAATGGGGCATGCAAGTAAGCATCCTTGATGTCCAGAGATACCATAAAATCCCCCTCTTCCAGGCTTGCAATGACCGCTCTGAGCGATTCCATTTTGAACTTGAATTTTTTCATATAAATGTTCAAGGATTTTAAATTCAGAATGGGTCTTACCGAACCGTCCTGTTTCGGTACCACAAACATTGTGGAATAGTAACCCCTTCCCTGTTGAAGGAGGGGGACCATTATTATCACTTGCTGGAGGTACAGCTTGTGAATTGCCGCCAGCCCTACCTCCCTTTCCATGGGGGAAGCCGGCAAGGCTGATTTTAGGTAACGGTGAGGGGGAGTCACTTCGAATTCCAGCTTGTATCCCTGAGATACAATTTGTACAGCCCAAGGATCCACTTGCGAGCGAACCCACTGGTTGCTGAATTTCCGGAGACGCGCCCCCACCGCACCTGGCTCCGCCTGTGGAGCCCCAGCGTCATGCGGTGGACTTAGTGGAAGCCAGGGAGGACTTTTGTTCCTGGGAACTGGCTGCATGGTGCAGCTTCTTTCCTCTACCCCTGCCTCTGGCAAGAAAGGATGCACCTCTGACCTTCTTGCTTCTCTGAGAACGAAAGGACTGCATTTGATAATACGGTGCTTTCTTAGGCTGTGAAGAAACCTGAGGCAAGAAAGTCGACTTTCCAGCTGTCGCTGTGGACACGAGGTCCGAGAGACCGTCCCCAAACAATTCCTCACCCTTATAAGGCAAAACCTCCATGTGTTTTTTAGAATCGGCATCCCCTGTCCATTGCCGAGTCCATAAGACCCTTCTGGCAGAAATGGACATTGCATTTATTCTAGAGCCCAGCAGGCAAATGTCCCTCTGGGCATCCCGCATATATAAGACGGCGTCTTTTATATGGCCCAGGGTTAGCAAACCAGTATCCCTGTCCAGGGCATCTTTGTCCTCTGACAGAGTATCTGTCCATGCTGCTACAGCGCTACACATCCAGGCCGAAGCAATAGCTGGTCTTAGTAGAGTACCAGAGTGTGTATACACCGACTTCAGGATAGCTTCCTATTCGCAGGATCCTTTAGGGCGGCCGTATCCTGAGACGGCAGGGCCACCACCTTAGATAAGCGTGTCAACGCCTTGTCTACCCTAGGGGAGGATTCCCAACGTAACCTGTCCGTTGGCGGGAAAGGGTACGCCATCAGTAATTTTTTGGAAACCACTACTTTCTTATCAGGGGAACTCCACGCTTCTTCACATAACTCATTTAATTCATGTGACAGGGGAAAAGTCACTTCTTGCTTTTTCTCCCCAAACATATACACCCTCTTGTCAGGGACAGTGTTAACCTCTGAAATGTGCAATACATCTTTCATTGCAATAATCATGTAGCGGATGGCCTTGGTCATCTTAGGTTGTAAATGTGCCTCATCATCGTCGACACTGGAGTCGGACTCCGTGTCGGCATCTGTGTCAACCATCTGAGATAGTGGGCGTTTATGAGACCCTGACGGCCTCTGAGTCGCCTGGGCAGGCCCGGGTTGAGACCCCGGCTGTCCCAAGGCTGCAGCGGCATCAAACCTTTTATGCAAGGAGCTTACATTATCATTTAAGACCTTCCACATATCCATCCAATCAGGTGTCGGCCCCGACACCACATCTGTCTGCACTTGCTCTGCCTCCACGTAACCCTCCTCATCAAACATGTCGACACAGCCGTACCGACACACAGCACACACACAGGGAATGCTCTGACTGAGGACAGGACCCCACAAAGGCCTTTGGGGAGACAGAGAGAGAGTATGCCAGTACACACCACAGCGCTATATAACCCAGGGATTTTCACTATAACAAGTGATTACCCAATAGCTGCCGATTTTATGTCTTTTGCGCCTAAATTTATGTGCCTCCCCCTCTCTTTTTCCCTTTCTGTACCTGGATACTGCAGGGGAGAGCCTGGGGAGCTGCTTCCAGCGGAGCTGTGAAGAGAAAATGGCACTGGTGTGCTGAGGAAGAAGGCCCCGCCCCCTCAGCAGCGGGCTTCTGTCCCGCTTTGTGTGAAAAAATGGCGGGGTTTTTTACATATATACAGTGCCTGACTGTATATATGTATTTTATGCCAAAAAGGTACTTCAGTTGCTGCCCAGGGCGCCCCCCCCCCCCCCCCCAGCGCCCTGCACCCTACAGTGACCGGAGTGTGAAAGTGTGCTGGGAGCAATGGCGCACAGCTGCGGTGCTGTGCGCTACCTTAAGTGAAGACAGGAGTCTTCTGCCGCCGATTTCGCCGTCTTCAAGCTTCTGTTCTTCTGGCTCTGCGAGGGGGACGGCGGCGCGGCTCCGGGAACGGACGATCGAGGACAGATGCCTGTGTTCTAACCCTCTGGAGCTAATGGTGTCCAGTAGCCTAAGAAGCGCAACCTAGCTGCAGATAGGTAGGTTTGCTTCTCTCCCCTCAGTCCCTCGTAGCAGTGAGTCTGTTGCCAGCAGAAGCTCACTGAAAATAAAAAAAGCTAACAAATACTTTCTTTTACTAGCAGGCTCAGGAAAGCCCACTAGGAGCACCCAGCTCTGGCCGGGCACAGATTCTAACTGAGGTCTGGAGGAGGGGCATAGAGGGAGGAGCCAGTGCACACCAGATAGTACCTAATCTTTCTTTAGAGTGCCCAGTCTCCTGCGGAGCCAGTCTATTCCCCATGGTCCTTATGGAGTCCCCAGATCCAATGATGATAAAGCCGCCAACTCTGAAACTCTCCTGGCTGAAGCCAGGGCCAATAGCATGGTTACCTTCCATGTAAGGTATTTTAAATCTACCGATTTTAGAGGCTCAAACCAATGAGATTTGAGAAAATTCAAAACTACGTTCAAATCCCACGGTGCCACTGGAGGCACTATTGGGGGTTGTATATGTAGTACACCTTTGACAAAAGTTTGTACTTCAGGCACTGATGCCAATTCCTTCAGGAAGAAGATTGATAAGGCCGAAATTTGAACTTTAATGGACCCCAATTTTAGGCCCATAGACAATCCTGCTTGCAGGAAATGTAAGAATCGACCCAATTGAAATTCTTCCGTTGGAGCCTTCTTGGCCTCACACCACGCAACATATTTTCGCCAAATGCGGTGATAATGTTGTACAGTCACTTCCTTTCTAGCCTTAATCAAGGTAGGAATAACTTCCTCTGGAATGCCCTTTTCTTTTAGAATCCGGCGTTCAACCGCCATGCCGTCAAACGCAGACGCGGTAAGTCTTGGAACATACAAGGTCCCTGCTGAAGCAGATCCCTTCTTAGAGGTAGAGGCCATGGATCCTCCGTGAGCATCTCTTGAAGTTCCGGATACCAAGTTCTTCTTGGCCAGTCCGGAGCCACCAGTATTGTTCTTACTCCTCTTTTCCGTATAATTCTCAGTACCTTTGGTATGAGAGGCAGAGGAGGGAACACATACACTGACTCGTACACCCACGGTGTTACCAGAGCGTCCACAGCTATTGCCTGAGGGTCTCTTGACCTGGCGCAATATCTGTCCAATTTTTTGTTGAGGCGAGACGCCATCATGTCCACCTTTGGTCTTTCCCAACGGTTCACAATCATGTGGAAGACTTCTGGATGAAGTCCCCACTCTCCCGGGTGAAGGTCGTGTCTGCTGAGGAAGTCTGCTTCCCAGTTGTCCACTCCCGGGATGAACACTGCTGACAGTGCTATGACATGATTCTCCGCCCAGCGCAGAATCCTTGCAGCTTCTGTCATTGCTCTTCTGCTTCTCGTGCCGCCTTGTCGGTTTACGTGGGCGACTGCCGTGATGTTGTCCGACTGGATCAACACCGGCTGACCCTGAAGCAGCGATTTTGCCAGGCTTAGAGCATTGTAGATCGCTCTTAGCTCCAGTATATTTATGTGAAGGGACGTCTCCAGGTTTGACCACACGCCCTGGAAGTTTCTTCCCTGTGTGACTGCTCCCCAGCCTCGTAGGCTGGCATCCGTAGTCACCAGGACCCAGTCCTGTATGCCGAATCTGCGGCCCTCTAACAGATGGGCACTCTGCAACCACCACAGGAGAGACAACCTTGTTCTTGGTGACAGTGTTATCCGCTGATGCATGTGCAGATGCGATCCGGACCATTTGTCCAGCAGATCCCACTGAAATGTCCGTGCATGGAATCTGCCGAATGGAATCGCTTCGTAAGAAGCCACCATCTTTCCCAGGACTCTTGTGCATTGATGTACTGACACAGTTCCTGGTTTTAGGAGGTTCCTGACAAGTTCGGATAACTCCCTTGCTTTCTCCTCCGGGAGAAACACCTTTTTCTGAACCGTGTCCAGAATCATTCCCAGGAACAGCAGACGAGTTGTCGGGGTCAATTGAGATTTTGGAAGATTCAGAATCCACCCGTGTTGCTGAAGCACTACCTGGGTTAGTGCTACACCGACTTCCAGCTGTTCTCTGGACTTTGCCCTTATCAGGAGATCGTCCAAGTAAGGGATAATTAATACGCCTTTTCTTCGTAGAAGAACCATCATTTCGGTCATTACCTTGGTAAAGACCCGAGGGGCCGTGGACAAACCAAACGGCAGCGTTTGAAACTGATAATGACAGTCTTGTATCACGAACCTGAGATACCCTTGGTGTGAGGGGTAAATTGGGACATGCAGATAAGCATCTTTTATGTCCAGGGACACCATGAAGTCCCCTTCTTCCAGATTCGCTATCACTGCTCTGAGTGACTCCATCTTGAACTTGAATTTCTGTATGTACAGGTTCAAGGATTTCAGGTTTAGAATAGGTCTTACCGAACCGTCCGGCTTCGGTACCACAAATAGTGTGGAATAATACCCCTTTCCCTGTTGTAGGAGGGGTACCTTGACTATCACCTGCTGAGAATACAGCTTGTGAATGGCTTCCAAAACCGACGTCCTTTCTGAGGGAGACGTTGGTAAAGCAGACTTTAGGAACCGGCGAGGGGGAGACCTTTCGAACTCCAACATGTAACCCTGAGATATTATCTGCAGGATCCATGGGTCCACTTGTGAGCGAGCCTACTGATTGCTGAAAATCTTGAGTCGACCCCCCACCGCTCCTGAGTCCGCTTGTAAAGCCCCAGCGTCATGCTGATGGCTTTGTAGAACCCGGGGCGGGCTTCTGGTCCTGGGCAGGGGCTGCTTGCTGCCCTCTCTTACCCTTTCCTCTGCCTCGCGGCAGATAAGACTGTCCTTTTGGTCGCTTGTTTTTATAGGAGCGAAAGGACTGCGGCTGAAAAGACGGTGTCTTTTTCTGTTGGGAGGGGGTCTGAGGTAAAAAAGTGGATTTGCCGGCAGTTGCCGTGGCCACCAGGTCCGAAAGACCGACCCCAAATAATTCCTCTCCTTTATATGGCAATACTTCCATATGCCTTTTGGAATCCGCATCACCTGACCACTGTCGCGTCCATAAACTTCTTCTGGCAGATATGGACATCGCGCTTACTCTTGATGCTAGAGTACAAATATCCCTCTGAGCATCTCGCATATAAAGAAAAGCATCCTTTAATTGCTCTAGAGTCAATAAAATACTGTCCCTATCCAGGGTATCAATATTTTCAGTCAGAGAATCCAACCACACTACCCCAGCACTGCACATCCAGGCTGAGGCTACTGCCGGTCGCAGTATAACACCAGTATGTGTGTATATACTCTTCAGTGTAGTTTCCAGCCTCCTATCTGCTGGATCCTTGAGGGCGGCCGTATCAGGAGACGGCAACGCCACTTGCTTTGATAAACGTGTGAGCGCCTTATCCACCCTAGGGGGTGTTTCCCAGCGCGCCCTAACCTCTGGTGGGAAAGGGTATAATGCCAATAACTTCTTGGAAATTAGCAGTTTTCTATCTGGGTTAACCCACGCTTCGTCACACACGTCATTCAATTCCTCTGATTCTGGAAAAGCTACAGGTAGTTTTTTCACCCCCCACATAATACCCCTTTTTGAGGTACCAGCAGTATCAGAGATCTGCAAAGCCTCCTTCATTGCCGTGATCATATAACGTGTGGCCCTATTGGAAAATACGTTTGTTTCTTCACCGTCGACACTAGATTCATCTGTGTCGGTACCCGTGTCGACTGACTGAGGTAAGGGACGTTTTACAGCCCCTGACGGTGTCTGAGACGCCTGAGCCGGTACTAACTGGTTTTCCGGCCGTCTCATTTCGTCAACTGACTTTTGTAATGTGCTAACATTATCACGTAATTCCATAACTAAAGCCATCCATTCCGGTGTCGACTCCCTAGGGGGTGACATCACCATTACCGGCAATTGCTCTGCCTCCACACCAACATCGTCCTCATACATGTCGACACACACGTACCGACACACAGCAGCCACACAGGGAATGCTCTAATCGAAGACAGGACCCTCTTAGCCCTTTGGGGAGACAGAGGGAGAGTTTGCCAGCACACACCAAAAGCGCTATAAATGTATATAAACAACCCTAGAAGGTGTTGTTTTTGATATAAGCGCTTTTAATATATCAATATCGCCAAATTATGCCCCCCTTCTCTTTGTTACCCTGTTTCTGTAGTGCAGTGCAGGGGAGAGTCCTGGGAGCCTTCCTCACCAGCGGAGCTGAGCAGGAAAATGGCGCTGAGTGCTGAGGAGAATAAGCTCCGCCCCTTTTTCGGCGGGCTTTTCTCCCGGGTTTTAAGAAAACCGGCCTGGGTTAAATACATACATATAGCCTTAATGGCTATATGTGATGTATTTATTTTGCCACTAAAGGTATTTAATATTGCTGCCCAGGGCGCCCCCAGCAGCGCCCTGCACCCTCCGTGACTGAATCAGTGAGACGTGTAGCAACAATGGCGCACAGCTGCAGTGCTGTGCGCTACCTTCATGAAGACTGAGGAGTCTTCTGCCGCCTGCTTTCCGGACCTCCGTCTTCAGCGTCTGTAAGGGGGATCGGCGGCGCGGCTCCGGGACGAACCCCAGGAGGACCTGTGTTCCGACTCCCTCTGGAGCTAAGTGTCCAGTAGCCTAAGACTCCAATCCATCCTGCACGCAGGTGAGTTGGAAATCTCTCCCCTAAGTCCCTCGATGCAGTGATCCTGTTGCCAGCAGGATTCACTGAGATTTAAACCTAAAAAAACTTTTTCTAAGCAGCTCTTTAGGAGAGCCACCTAGATTGCACCCTTCTCGGACGGGCACAAAAACCTAACTGAGGCTTGGAGGAGGGTCATAGGGGGAGGAGCCAGTACGCACCATGTGATCCTAAAAGCTTTATTTAGATGTGCCCTGTCTCCTGCGGAGCCCGCTATTCCCCATGGTCCTGACGGAGTCCCAGCATCCACTAGGACGTTAGAGAAAAAGAAGGGCATTATGCCAGTAACTGCAACAGCCCACATAAAGTCAGACCCCCTAGACAGAAACACGAGCAGAGTTACGACACTCGGAAGTATAATCAGGTATCACACATGTCAAATTTTGGTCCACACATATAATTTATGATTAGGAAAGTTGATCATTAACCTTGATAAAGCCTGAGGTAACAGTTAATAAATTGGGAGGTCATTCCTTGAAGACACAGGAATGACCGGGTAAAATTTGTAATGTATCTGTAAAATGTTTCTTTTTCCCCATCTCTGACGTTCACCACAACAGCTCCAACATCACCTGACTACCTGACCTTTTCAGAAGTCTACCAAACCCCAGTATGACCTACCAGCATCGATGTATCCTGGCCAGATACAAAGGGTGGAGTATGGAAATACTGGTGGGAGAGACTATGCAAAGATACCATTGGACATGTAGATGTGACAGCCTGATGGTGAACGGAAGATCTGACAATGTTTTTTTTCTCTCCTGAAAAATGTTTGAAAAATGTTTTTTTGTTGTTGTTTATTGTTGATTTATGCAACATATATATATGAATTGTTCTCTCTCTCTTTTGTTTTTCCCTTCTTTCTCATGTTCTCATACTTTACAGATGGTATGTCACACATCAGTTGGATAAATGGTAATGCAAGATTTATTCTCCTTACAGAAAGAGCACTGAGCTAGAAGGAATATTGTATCAGCATAATGTTTAGAAGACTGAGAGACAGCACCTTTGAGATGACAACAGAACAAGAAGAACAACAAGACTAGAGAACTAATTATCGTAACAAGTTTCTCTCCCCCTCAAACTGTTTTTTTTGTACCCCCATTACAAATTTCTCCTTTCTCCTCCTGTAAGGTGGACTCGCCTCAAGAGACTGTGACCCGTGTTTTCATGTTGACCCTGATGTTGACCAGAGCAGTCTGTTTCGGTGAGAGTACCAGTGAGGTCGAGAAAGGATCCAGAAAGGTTCTGATGACAGAGATGGAGGCGTAGATTTCCAAGAACAACATAATCACCAAGCAAAGGCGAGTATCAGAAAACGATCTGGTAGCATTGACCATAGAAGGAATTGTGAAGGATTGTTAGCTGAAGAAAATTGCATCTGTAGGCATTGTGATAACTTAGTTGAGGATGGGTGCATCAAGAAATGTCAGTCCAGTTTTAACATTAACATGGACCGGCATCCATTGGGTGACTATCACTCATTAGTGGGTAAGGTGTTAAACCAAACAGACTGTTGGGTATGCTCTCAAGTACCTCAAGGTCACAGCAAGTCAGGACTAGTACCATTTCCTTTAACGATAGGGGAGGTACTTGAGTTAAGTGGTGGGAGACCGGTGGACAAGAGGTTTAATATCTCTAGTCCTCCTAGTTTGAAGCTCCACCAATATCATGTGGATAGGTCCTTAGTGTGATTTAACATTTCCAATCCCCGAAAGCCGGGAAATTGGGAAGTGTCATGGAATAACAAAACCATGACCTTTTCATATAGAGCCGATAGAATGCCTACAGATACAGAGCTTATACGCCACATAGCCGATAGTGGAAATATTTCCGATATAGGTATACAGTAGGAAGTAGGACCATGAGAGTTGGAGAAGTATCACCAGGATACTGTGCACATATCATACAACCGGATACGTGTACTAGACAGATGGGAGAATTAGGGTTAGGAGAGTCCACATGGAAAATGTTTAACATGGTTATGACATATTCAATCCCATATGTTCTCCCCGATGATGCATATTTCATATGCGGGAGAAAGGCGTATGAGCGGCTTGCCCCAAACTCACAGGGATTATGTTATATTGGAAAAAGTACCGCCTGAAGTAATGACTGTATCGCATAACAAAATTGATTTGATTTACGACCCAACCATTGAGACCACGCTGTGATAAAATGTGATTCCACGATCCGTTTCTTTCACCTGTTTCTCCTTTGTTTTTCTCCAAGGTACAAAGACTCGCTTGGAAGAAGGATTTGAAGACCACATTTATACAAAGACTTTTTTTTTATGGACTATGTTGCCGGCCCCCGATATCCCTAGTGACTTTAATGAAAACGCTAGCCCAGAACTTTAGTGATTTAAAATTTTATGGACATTGGAATGGCTTTTTGCTCGCATTATAGTAAAAGCCCAAAGAGACATCAGGCAACATGTACATCGAGACCAGATTTCAGACAAGACTTCAGTTGGCGAAATGTAAATTAACCTCACATAATGGTATCTCTACCCCGTAACGACACTTATTATTTTCACCCCTACAACCTCTAGGTAACGACACACATAGTTGATAGGGAATATAGACACAGATATTAGCACTCACATATTCCCCCATTCATGTATCATCAACTAAATGTGCTCCCTATTTGTTGCAAAAAAAAGCCAAGAAGAGCTCGGTAAAGTTTGACAGCCCATCCACAGACCCTTAATACGGGATAAGGATTCAAATGTATACTTCGCAATACCTCGAAGCTTGATTTAAAACACGTATGGCACGATGATACATGACCCCTCAAGACATGGATTTCATACACACACGCTTTGCTATCTCACTAGGTCATAACTTTTCCCACCTTCTCCTCTCCTTCTCTTCCCAATCATTAAAAGGTATTTGATGATGACATATTTTTCTGTTTGAAATGTTTAGGAAGTGGCAGTTATTGGTGACTGCCAAAGTGTGGAACTGTCAAAGTCGAAAAATATAGAAACCTACATTGCCTTGTTTTATCCCCATGCGTGTGCACGCTGCACGTGCATGAACCCTCCCGTGCGTGCGCATACTCCCCGTCACGGGCGCACGGTATGCGCATATACGGTAGAGTTTGTGTGCGTCTAGCATGCGACTCGATCGCTACATATTTAATCAAAATAATGTATTTTAGAAGTTAATATTCCCCTCAATAATGTCAGTAAATTAGTTTAATCTGTCGAATGCCAGATTATTGTCAATACAGGGGGATATGTTACAGAGTCATTTTCTTGTGGTATTGGCTTCTGTAACCTGAAGCCTAATTAACATCCCTATACTGTAGCCTTGGCTAATTAGCATTTGAATAACCAAGATCACATGGCCAGCTCAGCTCACTGATGCAGCTGGCCCGCATGCTGTGAGGGACACACCCACAGGTATGAATATACTGTACTCACTAGAAATCAGAGCTCACTCTCACTGAGAACCAACCTAGCATCCAGAAGCATGGCATGCTCCTCACCGGGACCGATCTCCTTACTAAGGCTAAGTATCATACCCGATATCTCATAGATAAATAACATAGAATAGTTAAATATGTGTTTGTGGTAAAGTAGTTGTGAAATGATTATCATAGAATAGTTGATATGGAGATACAAATGGCTTGGGGTTGGTGGCGCTTGTGCAGTTATGTGATTGTTGTGTGTTTGTGATGATACTCTATGAAATCTGTAATGAATTGGAACAGTAGACGATCTGTAGTATAGCATCTCTGGTATACATTTATGGATGGTGATTTATAACAGATTATAGTAGTTTTACATGATGCATCTTGCTGAAGGTTAGAAGTCAAAACATACTTCCTTTTGTTACTGTAGTCATGTGCTTGTAGCAATAGCAGGCTGATACTTGTGGGTACCTGGTGATCTGGTCTTGTGATGGCTCATATGGACAGCATGAGATATGTGGTGCTGATTCTGGAAGGATAGCATAGTCAGCATACCATATGCTCTGGTTATTGAGATACTGTGTTGGCTTGAAATTGTGAAAGGTGATTAGATGGTTTGGAATTGTAAAATCAGCACATATGCATTATATTGAAGCTTAGACATTTTGGAATATAGTGGAGTCTTATGTCTTCTGCTAAGTGATTATGGTGTAGCAAAGAATGCCATGTGTTTGGACTTGCAAATCTAAAATGGCTGCTGGCATTCCCTTTTGAACCATATGTTACAGACTTTGGAATCATGGGAGTTTTTCCCAAAATGGAGTCTAGCTTCTGTCCCATGCGGTATTGTAGGGACCATTGTATTGTTACTGTATGTTGTGTATATAAGGACAGCCAGCCTGGGCCAGCTCACTTTTCTCTCCACAAAGGTTCTCAGCATTGACTAACTGCGCAGCGATCATTCCCACATGTGTAAGTTCTCTACAGACATTTTACCTCCTATTTGTTGTAAGCCATTCTCTCTCTCCTTCCCCTTAAATGTAATTGTGCCACTATTGTATATTAACGTGTAGTTCTTCTGTTAGGTATTTATGTTAGCATGGTAGTGTATAAACTGTATTGTATATTCTTTTGCAATTGAACGTTCATTCTCTCCCTTAAAGGTGTTAGAACCTTAGACCGGTATTTGAGTGTTTATTATATTGCTAAGGGTTCTCTGAGCGTCACAGTCGCTCATACAGCTTTTAAACTAACAAGGTTACACTGCATTGCATCTACACATTATCACTGCACAAAGGTTTACAGTATAAGTACATTCGTTAAGGTATCGTTATTAAGGTTTAATTCTGTGAGCGTCCGTGCCGCTTGTGTTCGTTTCCTGTTCACAAGCGTCCGTTACGCTATTAGCGTAACATTACGATGATCAACCGCCTATAGTGTGCCCGATACCAACAGCGTATTCTCGCGAGCGTTTGTGTCGCTCGAGCGGCTCGCTCCTGATACAGCGTCCGCTACGCTAAGGGCGTACCCTTACGGTACCTCGTGCGCCAATTGCGTACTGTGTCTCTTAACCTTTTAGAGTGTTTAATAATAGGATTTATATTAGGCTTTATCAGCCTGTACACTAACCCTCAGGACCGTTGTCCAGTCAGCGGGATCCGACTCAGCACCTCTAAACAAGGCCGGTGTCGCCCCCCGCAGTGTCCCTCGGTGCAGGTATTCTGTTGCCCAAACAGCTTACCTGAAAATAACAGAAACTAAACTGAAGAAAAAAAACTCTGGAGCTCCAGAGTGTGCCTCCTCTCCTGAGGGCACATTTTTCTAAACTGAGCTATAGGGGAGGAGCTAGTACACACAGTGAAGAAATTTAAAGTGCACCGGCTCCTTTGGACACCTTCTATACCCATTGTACTATGGTCCCCAGTATCCCTTATGGATGATAGAATTATTATTTTTAAATAAATCATCTGAAAAAAATGGACTACTGCGTGGTATTGTGTCGAGTGATCTTGGTATGAGGGTTTATTCCAGAACCACAAGTCATACTCCTATTTGATCTTCATCTCGAAAGAACTGCATAAAAAGGACTACATGAGAGGTATCAAGTGATACTGAGCACCCCCCTTACAGCTAATAAAATTATATATATATATATATATATATATATATATATATATATATACACACACACACACACACACACACACACACACACACACACACATATATATACACACACACACACACACACGTATTTTATTCATTTATTTATTTCTTTTCACAAAAGGGACTGCAGGTACCAGCAGGTCTTAATGCCCCGCATGCTGGTACTTGTGGTTCTCCAAGTACCAGAATGTGCAGGGGAGGCTTGCTGTAGTTTCAGCTGTAAAAGACCATGGTGGTCATTCCGAGTTGTTCGCTCGGTAATTTTCTTCGCATCGCAGAGATTTTCCGCTTAATGCGCAATGTTCGCACTGCGACTGCGCCAAGTAAATTTGCTATGCAGTTAGGAATATTACTCACGGTTTTTTCATCGTTGTGTTGATCGTAATGTGATTGACAGGAAGTGGGTGTTTCTGGGCGGAAACAGGCCGTTTTAGGGGCGTGTGGGAAAAAACGCTACAGTTTCTGGGAAAAACGCGGGAGTGGCTGGAGAAACGGAGGAGTGTCTGGGCGAACGCTGCGTGTGTTTGTGACGTCAAACCAGGAACGACAAGCACTGAACTGATCGCACTGGCAGAGTAAGTCTCGAGCTACTCAGAAACTGCACAGAGATGTCTTATCGCAATATTGCGAATCTTTCGTTCGCAATTTTAAGATGCTAAGATTCACTCCCAGTAGGCGGCGGCTTAGCGTGAGTAAATCTACTAAAAACAGCTTGCGAGCGAACAACTCGGAATGACCACCCATATTAAATCAAATTATTTACACACAAAAAAAAATGCTCGTAGGTGTTTTCATACTTTTTACCTTGTTTTTTGCTTTCACACAGAAGCACTGCACAGATCTAACTGATCTGTGCAGGCTTCATGTACGGGTGTGTTTGGCTGCCAGCCCACACGACCACATACACCATCGGAAAACAACTAAAACATGGGGACATAGTAAATTCCTGTGTTTTAGTTTAAAATAAAAAAAGCATCAAATCTTAGTAAAATTTACCCCCAGGTGTTGTGGATTTAAAATGTGCAGGGAGATTTAGATTTCGGTGGGGCGTGTCCAAACTGATCTAAGTGGCTGTGTAAAATAAAGCTGACCAGCAGAGTGGGCTACATGCAACAGCAGCCAGTATTTACCCAGCATGCACAATTTTTTTAATCTATTTTATCCCCTTGTTGTGCAACATGGTTTGTCCAGATACAAAAAGTTACTTGCTCTTTCTTCCTAAATCATAATCAGGCACTATGTATACAAACGCATATAAGTAAAGATGCAATGCCAAGCACAAAGCCACAAATATAAATAGTGTTATTTATTTTATGATTAATATAAAATTAAATGAGGGTTATAAAAACAAATACACAGAGGTACTGAAATGTTCCTACAAAAATTGGCCAAAAAACCCCCAAAAGACCATACTAAAAAGTAAAAGGACAGCCTTAAGGGCCCTACACACTGGCCGACATCAGCCAAAGATATGAACGATCTCGTTCATAAATGAACGAGAAACCGTTCATATCTTTGAGTGTGGAGGCTCCAGCGATGAACGATGCGCGGCCCCGCGCTCGTTCATCGCTGGTCCCCCGTCGGCTGTACATGCAGGCCAATATGGACGATCTCGTCCATATTTGCCTGCACTTCAATGCAGCCGGGTGACGGGGGGAGTGAAGAAACTTCACTCCCCCCGTCACTGCCCCCCCCGCCGCCGGGTCGCCCGTATCCGCCGTCGGGCAGCTCGACGGCGGATCGGCCAATGTGTAGGGCGTATTAGAATTATTTTGACGCAAAACTCATCCTCTTCTCTAAGAAGACACAAATATCCAGGAACCATCCAATCCGATGCCGACACTTCCCTGGCTCACTTTCAACATTATCTAGAATCTGATACCAAGAAAATATGTCCATGGAAGGTGTAGACCTGAAAGGAACTAAAATCCCTCCACAACTACTGTTCTCCAGGTTGCAGGCATATACTCTGACAATAAGGAACTGGTAATAAATAAAGGAAGAAGTGAGCTGCTTCTTGGTCTGTACATATGACAGTCACAAAAGTGGCCAGAAAGCATGGTGCAAATGCTTATATATACATAATACACAATCTGTAGCAGTCAGGAATCTCCAGGATTAATGGGAGTAAAGTGCTGGAAAAGAAAAACAAACAAACAGGAGATAAGCGACCGGTACACACCAACTACTAAACATATCTAAACAGTATGTAGTTCAAAATACATGTGTAATATACAGTACATCTGTAATGGCACTAAAGCTTACAATAACACCATCTAAAGGTTTTTGCTGAAATCAGTCGCTCAGTGCTTGAGTGCCACACGCAGAAATCGCTTTGGCTGGAGATAAACTTTGTCCTCAAAACACACCAGGTGACGGAGACAGACATAAGAAGTAGTAATGTGGAATGTGCACTGTAAGGCCTAAAGGCACAGGGCAGCTATACCAACCTCTAAAACACAAGTATTTCAATTTAGTGCGATTGAAGATCCTATAAATAAAAGTTAGCTGTACGTAAATTCAAGAAAACAGTATAACCGACACAACTTTGACACCTTCATATCAGACCTTCTAAAAATTTTAATAATGTGTACATTTCAAATCTGTTTTACATAGATCAGTTGTCACAAAGTTTGGCTGTGTCAGAGATGTGTTCTTTGAAAGGATAATATAGTGATTTAAAGGTTGGAATAGAACCAGTACATGCTACAGCCTAAGACAGTGATGGCTAACATTGACACTCCAGCTGTTGTTGAACTACATATCCCAGCATGCCCTGCTACAGGTTTGTTATTTGGCCATGCTAAAACTGATGCAGGGCATGCTGGGATGTGTAGTTCAACAACAGCTGGAGTGTCAAAGTTAGCCATCACTGGCCTAAGGTGGTCAGGCAGAAGCTGTACAATCTGCAATACAAGGCTGCCAACACTCTGCTAGCTCATGTTAGCAGCAGAAACTTTTGCTTGGCTTTTCCAGCAATAATATACAAATGTAACGCTTACGTAAACCACATATATCGTACTATACACACACCATGTCATCCTGCTGCTCCAGCAAACTAGATACAGGGTCATTACATCTCCTACAAGAGTTAGCAGTCCCTCGAGATGTATAAAAAGCACACTCCTCATCTAGGTAGGTATCCCAAAACCTCTGCTTTGATGACATTGTAGCTTCTAGTCGTAATCTTGCAATTGTGGGTAAGGAGTGTGGACCTGATGAAAGAAATTTAGTGATCACAAGATTATTAACAAATCAATGGATTCTTGCAAATAACATACTCTCTCTTACAGCCACTAGGTGACACTGGAGAGACATCTTCTACACTGGGGATAAGACAGTGGCATTGTATCTTAGAAAAGGAGTTTCAATATCTACATTGTAGATTTGTACTTAAAGAACCAGCATTAAATATTGCTGCAAGCCTGATAAGTGGAAAAGAATATGTTTGGCGTCTAAAAAATAATTTTTGTACAATGTTAAAATCTTTTTGAAAAGTCATCTGGGGGCACGGGTTCTGTGCCTAGAAGTGGCAGGAGGAACTTGGGCACTTTTAAAAAAAAAAATTCAAAGATAATTTGGCTCCTCCATCTCTATATTGCAAAGTCTGGAGTCTGTTCTATTTTACTCTCAGAACCAGTACAGAAGAAAAGGGAGAGGTAAATGCTCAAAACCACCAATAAACCAGCGCATACATTGGAAGGCCAAACCGTATCCCCCAGTGACTTTGAGAAAAGGATTTAACAGTATCAGTGCTTTCTCTTGCTTCCATTGGGGGTCACTGGATCCACTGGGAATGCTCTGAAGGTCCTGCACACAAACAGATGCCTCCAAATAAGTGCATCTTTGGAGGTAAAAATGTTGAAACAGGATAACAGTTGGCTGGCCAACACTTATCTTCGCTGAGACCTGCCGACACCTATGAAGCACCAACCTAGTGGAATGTGTTCTCAAATTTCCAGGAACAGGTTTACCTGCTCCAATATACCTGCTCAATGACATAGATAAAGCATATGAATGCAAGCTGGGTTATCACAGAACCAAACCTTTATTTTGACCTATTAGGTCATCTGTCTATTACAAATTTGCCATTCTAGCATCAAAAATATTTAAAGTCCTGACAACATCTATAAGTAGGAGATAATCTTCTACATTAGAAGACTAACATTCTGGTTGAAAAGAGCGTCCGTTTCAAGCCCCATCTGTATGGGGAAAAAATAAGATTTTACTTACCAGTAAATCTATTTCTCGTAGTCCGTAGTGGATGCTGGGGACTCCGTAAGGACCATGGGGAATAGGCGGGCTCTGCAGGAGACATGGGCACTTTAAGAAAGAATTTAGATTCTGGTGTGCTCTGGCTCCTCCCTCTATGTCCCTCCTCCAGACCTCAGTTAGAGAAACTGTGCCCGGAAGAGCTGACAGTACAAGGAAAGGATTTTGGGAATCCAGGGTAAGACTCATACCAGCCACACCAATCACACCGTATAACTTGTGATTACTTTACCCAGTTAACAGTATGAATAACAACAGAGCATCAGATAAACCCTGATGCAACTATAACATAACCCTTATTTAAGCAATAACTATATACAAGCATTGCAGAAGAAGTCCGCACTTGGGACGGGCGCCCAGCATCCACTACGGACTACGAGAAATAGATTTACCGGTAAGTAAAATCTTATTTTCTCTAACGTCCTAGTGGATGCTGGGGACTACGTAAGGACCATGGGGATTATACCAAAGCTCCCAAACGGGCGGGAGTGCGCGGATGACTCTGCAGCACCGAATGAGCAAACACAAGGTCCTCCTTAGCCAGGTAATAAACTTGTAGAACTTTGCAAAGGTGTTTGAACCTGACCAAGTAGCCGCTCGGCAAAGCTGCAATGCCGAGACCCCTCGGGCAGCCGCCCAAAAAGAGCCCACCTTCCTTGTGGAATGGGCCTTAACTGATTTAGGCAGCGGCAACCCAGCCACAGAATGAAACTGCTGAATCGTGTTACAGATTCAGCGAGCAATAGTTTGCTTTGAAGCAGGCGCCCCAAGCTCGTTGGAAGCATACAGGATAAACAAAGATTCTGTTTTCCTGACCTTAGCCGTTCTGGTTACATAAACCTTCAAAGCCCTGACCACATCCAGTGACTCGGAATCCTCCAAGTCAGTAGTAGCCACAGGCACCACAATAGGTTGGTTTATATGAAAGGATGAAACCACCTTTGGCAGAAATTGTGGGCGGGTCCGCAATTCTGCTCTATCCGCATGGAAAACCAGATAAGGGCTTTGATGTGACAAAGCCGCCAATTCTGACACACGCCTAGCCGAAGCCAAGGCTAGTAGCATGTCCACCTTACAGGTGAGATATTTCAATTCCACCGTCTTGAGTGGTTCAAACCAGTGTGATTTCAGGAAACTCAACACCACGTTAAGATCCCAAGGTGCCACTGGAGGCACAAAAGGCGGCTGAATATGCAGCACTCCCTTTACAAACGTCTGAACTTCAGGCAGAGAAGCCAGTTCTTTTTGAAAGAAAATGGATAGGGCCGAAATCTGGACCTTAATGGAGCCCAATTTTAGGCCCAAAGTCACTCCCGACTGTAGAAAGTGAAGGAAACGGCCCAGCTGGAATTCCTCCGTAGGGGCATTCCTGGCCTCACACCAAGCAACATATTTTCGCCATATACGGTGATAATGTTGAACAGTCACGTCCTTCCTAGCCTTTATCAGCGTAGGAATGACCTCATCCGGAATGCCTTTTTCTGCTAGGATCCGGCGTTCAACCGCCATGCCGTCAAACGCAGCCGCGGTAAGTCTTGGAACAGACAGGGCCCCTGTTGCAACAAGTCCTGTCTTAGAGGCAGAGGATACCAAGTCCTTCTTGGCCAGTCCGGAACAATGAGTATTGTTCTCACTCCTCTTTTTCTTATGATTCTCAGCACCTTTGGTATGAGAGGAAGAGGAGGAAATAAATAGACCGACTGGAACACCCACGGCGTCACCAGTGCGTCCACAGCTATCGCCTGAGGGTCTCTTGACCCGGCGCAATACTTCTTTAGCTTTTTGTTGAGGCGGGATGCCATCATGTCCACCTGTGGCAGCTCCCACTGACTAGCAACCTGCGCGAAGACTTCTTGATGAAGTCCCCATTCTCCCGGGTGGAGGTCGTGCCTGCTGAGGAAGTCTGCTTCCCAGTTGTCCACTCCTGGAATGAACACTGCTGATAGTGCGCTTACGTGATTCTCCGCCCAACGAAGAATTCTGGTGGCTTCTGCCATCGCCACCCTGCTCCTTGTGCTGCCTTGGCGGTTTACATGAGCCACTGCGGTGATGTTGTCTGACTGAATCAGAACCGGGTGGTCGCGAAGTATGGACTCCGCTTGGCGTAGGGTGTTGTATATGGCCCTTAGTTCCAGGATGTTGATGTGGAGGCAAGTCTCCTGACTTGACCACAGACCCTGGAAATTTCTTCCCTGTGTGACTGCCCCCCCACCCTCGGAGGCTTGCATCCGTGGTCACCAGGATTCAGTCCTGAATGCCGAATCTGCGGCCCTCGAGGAGGTGAGCACTCTGCAGCCACCACAGGAGCGACACCCTGGCCCTGGGGGATAGGGTGATTAACCGATGCATCTGAAGATGTGATCCGGACCATTTGTCCAGTAGATCCCATTGAAAGGTCCTCGCATGGAACCTGCCGAAGGGAATGGCCTCGTATGATGCCACCATCTTTCCCAGGACTCGCGTGCAGTGATGCACAGACACCTGTCTTGGTTTCAATATGTTTCTGACCAGTGTCATGAGCTCTTGAGCCTTCTCCATCTGGAGGTAAACCCTCTTCTGGTCTGTGTCCAGAATCATGCCCAGAAAGGGCAGACGAGTCGTAGGAATCAACTGCGACTTTGGAATATTTAGAATCCAGCCATGTTGCCTTAACACTTCCAGAGAGCGTGCTACGCTGATCAGCAACTGCTCTCTGGACCTCGCCTTTATGAGTAGATCGTCCAAGTATGAGATAATTGTGACCCCTTGCTTCCGCAGGAGTACCATCATTTCTGCCATTACCTTGGTAAATATTCTCGGTGCCGTGGAGAGACCAAACGGCAACGTCTGAAATTGGTAATGACAATCCTGTACTACAAATCTGAGGTACGCCTGATGAGGTGGATAAATGGGGACTTGAAGGTATGCATCCTTTATGTCCAGAGACACCATAAAATCCCCCCCTTCCAGGCTTGCGATGACCGCTCTGAGCGATTCCATCTTGAACTTGAACCTTTTCATGTATATGTTCAGGGATTTTAAATTCAATATGGGTCTGACCGAACCGTCCGGTTTCGGTACCACAAACATGGTCGAATAATAACCCTTTCCTCGTTGAAGGAGGGGAACCTTGACCACCACTTGTTGAAGATACAATTTGTGAATTGCAGCTAACACTATTTCCCTCTGTAAGGGGGAAGCTGGCAGGGCCGATTTGAGGTATCGGTGAGGGGGCATATCTTCGAATTCCAGCTTGTATCCCTGAGACACAATATCTATTGCCCAGGGATCCACCTGTGAGTGAACCCACTTGTGGCTGAAATTTCGGAGACGCGCCCCCACCGCGCCTGGCTCCGCCTGTGGAGCCCCAGCGTCATGCGGTGGATTTTGTAGAGGCCGGGGAGGACTTCTGTTCCTGGGAACTAGCTGTGTTGTGCAGCTTCTTTCCTCTGCCCCTGCCTCTGGCAAGAAAGGACGCACCTCGGACTTTCTTGCCTTTTTGTGATCGAAAGGACTGCATTTAGAAATACGGTGCTCTCTTAGGCTGTCAGGAAACATATGGCAAAAAATTTGACGTTCCAGCAGAAGCTGTGGAGACCAGGTCCGAGAGACCCTCCCCAAACAATTCCTCACCCTTGTAAGGTAAAACCTCCATGTGCCTTTTTGAGTCGGCATCACCTGTCCATTGCCGAGTCCACAGGACCCTTCTGGCAGAAATCGACATTGCATTTATTCTAGAGCCCAGTAGGCTAATGTCTCTTTGAGCATCTCTCATATATAGGACAGCGTCTTTTATATGCCCCAGGGTCATTAATATAGTATCCTTGTCTAAGGTATCAAGTTCCTCAGATAAGGTATCCGTCCATGCTGCTACAGCACTACACACCCACGCCGACGCAATTGCCGGCCTTAGTAAGGTACCTGAACTTGTATAAATGGACTTTAGGGTACCCTCTTGCTTTCTATCCGCAGCATCTTTTAGGGTGGCCGTATCCTGTGATGGCAGGGCTACCCTCTTGGATAAGCGTGTTAAAGCTTTGTCCACCCTAGGGGAGGATTCCCAGCGTAACCTGTCCGTTGGCGGGAAGGGATACGCCATAAACATCCGTTTAGAAATCTGCAGTTTTTTATCTGGAGATTCCCAAGTCTTTTCACATAACTAATTTAGCTCGTGTGAAGGGGAGGGTTGTCACCACCTGCCTTTTTTCCCCATACATATGAACCCTCTTGTCAGGGACTGGGGTTTCCTCTGTGATGTGCAACACATCCTTAATTGCTATAATCATATAACGGATGGATTTAGCCAATTTAGGCTGTAACTTTGCATAATCGTAATCGACACGAGTCAGAATCCATGTCGGTATCTGTGTCAACAATCTGGGATAGTGGGCGCTTCTGAGACCCTGACGGCCTCTGCGACATAGGATCAGGCACGGGCTGAGACCCTGACTGTCCTAAGGTTTCAGCTTTATCCAACCTTTTATGCAAGGAATTAACATTATCATTTAAAACCTTCCACATATCCATCCAATCAGGTGTCGGCACCGTCGGCGGAGACACCACATTCATTTGCTCCCGCTCCGTTTCCACATAGCCTTCCTCGTCAAACATGTCGACACAAGCGTACCGACACACCACACACACAGGGGATGCTCTTTTTGAAGACAGTTCCCCCACAAGGCCCTTTGGAGAGACAGAGAGAGAGTATGCCAGCACACACCCCAGCGCTATATAACCCAGGAATCACACAGTAACTTAGTGTTAACCCAGTAGCCGCTGTAATAATGATTTTTGCGCCTAATTATGTGCCCCCCCTCTCTTTTTTACCCTCTTCTACCGTGAATCTGCAGGGGAGAGCCTGGGGAGCTTCCTCTCAGCAGAGCTGTGGAGAAAAAATGGCGCTGGTGAGTGCTGAGGAAGAAGCCCCGCCCCCTCAGCGGTGGGCTTCTGTCCCGCATTTATGTACAATATTATGGTGGGGGCTCATACATATATACAGTGCCCAACTGTATATATGTCAAACTTTTGCCAAGAGGTCCTAATTGCTGCCCAGGGCGCGCCCCCCTGCACCCTACAGTGACCGGAGTATGTGGGTGTAGTGTGGGAGCAATGGCGCACAGCTGCAGTGCTGTGCGCTACCTCAGTGAAGACTGGAGTCTTCTGCCGCCGATTTCGAAGTCTCACCCGGCTTCTGTCTTCCGGCTCTGCGAGCGGGACGGCGGCGCGGCTCCGGGATCGGACGACGAGGGTGAGATCCTGTGTACGATCCCTCTGGAGCTAATGGAGTATGTGGGTGTAGTGTGGGAGCAATGGCGCACAGCTGCAGTGCTGTGCGCTACCTCAGTGAAGACTGGAGTCTTCTGCCGCCGATTTCGAAGTCTCACCCGGCTTCTGTCTTCCGGCTCTGCGAGCGGGACGGCGGCGCGGCTCCGGGATCGGACGACGAGGGTGAGATCCTGTGTACGATCCCTCTGGAGCTAATGGTGTCCAGTAGCCTAAGAAGCAGGACCTATCTTCAGAGAGTAGGGCTGCTTCTCTCCCCTCAGTCCCACGATGCAGGAAGTCTGTTGCCAGCAGAGCTCCCTGAAAATAAAAAAAACCTAACAAAATACTTTCTTACAGCAAGCTCAGGAGAGCTCACTGAACAGCACCCAGCTCGTCCGGGCACAGATTCAAACTAAGGTCTGGAGGAGGGACATAGAGGGAGGAGCCAGAGCACACCAGAATCTAAATTCTTTCTTTAAGTGTCCATGTCTCCTGCGGAGCCCGTCTATTCCCCATGGTCCTTACGGAGTCCCCAGCATCCACTAGGACGTTAGAGAAAATAAATATGGATATCTGCAATAAAGAACTTAAACAATTTTTGCTGTAGAAACTAGCATAGAAAAAATAAGAACTTACTCACCGGTAATTCTATTTCTCGTAGTCCGTAGTGGATGCTGGGACTCCGTAAGGACCATGGGGATTAGCGGCTCCGCAGGAGACTGGGCACAACTAAAAGAAAGCTTTAGACTACTGGTGTGCACTGGCTCCTCCCACTATGACCCTCCTCCAGACTTCAGTTAGGATACTGTGCCCGGAAGAGCTGACACAATAAGGAAGGATTTTGAATCCCGGGTAAGACTCATACCAGCCACACCAATCACACCGTATAACTCGTGATACAATACCCAGTTAACAGTATGACAACAACTGAGCCTCTCAACAGATGGCTCAACAATAACCCTTTAGTTAGGCAATAACTATATACAAGTATTGCAGACAATCCGCACTTGGGATGGACGCCCAGCATCCACTACGGACTACGAGAAATAGAATTACCGGTGAGTAAAATCTTATTTTCTCTGACGTCCTAAGTGGATGCTGGGACTCCGTAAGGACCACGGGGATTATACCAAAGCTCCCAAACGGGCGGGAGAGTGCGGATGACTCTGCAGCACCGAATGGGCAAACTCTAGGTCCTCCTCAGCCAGGGTGTCAAACTTGTAGAATTTAGCAAACGTGTTTGACCCCGACCAAGTAGCTGCTCGGCAAAGTTGTAGAGCCGAGACCCCTCGGGCAGCCGCCCAAGAAGAGCCCACCTTCCTCGTGGAATGGGCTTTTACTGATTTAGGATGCGGCAGTCCAGCCGCAGAATGTGCAAGCTGAATCGTACTACAGATCCAGCGAGCAATAGTCTGCTTTGAAGCAGGTGCACCCAACTTGTTGGGCGCATACAGGATAAATAGCGAGTCAGTATTTCTGACTCCAGCCGTCCTGGAAACATATACTTTTCAGGGCCCTGACTACGTCCAGTAACTTGGAATCCTCCAAGTCCCAAGTAGCCGCAGGCACCACAATAGGTTGGTTCACATGAAAAACTGATACCACCTTAGGAAGGAATTGGGAACGAGTCCTCAATTCCGCCTTATCCATATAAAATACAGATAACGGCTTTTGCATGACAAAGCCGCCAATTCTGATACACGCCTGGCCGACGCCAAGGCCCACAGCATGACCACTTTCCACGTGAGGTATTGTAGCTCCACGGATTTAAGTGGCTCAACCCACTGCGACTTCAGGAAATCCAACACCACGTTGAGATCCCACGGTGCCACTGAAGGCACAAACGGGGGCTGACTATGCAGCACTCCCTTAACAAAAGTCCGAACTTCAGGCAGTGAAGCCAGTTCTATTTTGGAAGAAAATCGATAGAGCCGAAATCTGGACCTTAATGGAACCCAATTTTAGGCCCATAGTCACCTCTGACTGTAGGAAGTGCAGAAATCGACCTAGCTGAAATTCTTCCTTTGGGGCCTTCCTGGCCTCACAGCACGCAACATATTTCCGCCATATGCGGTGATAATGGTTTGCGTTCACTTCTTTCCTAGCTTTAATTAGCGTAGGGATAACTTCCTCCGGAATGCCCTTTTCCTTCAGGATCCGGCGTTCAACCGCCATGCCGTCAAACGCAGCCGCGGTACGTCTTGGAACAGACAGGCCCCCTGCTGCAGCAGGTCCTGTCTGAACGGCAGAGGCCATGGGTCCTCTGAGATCATCTCTTGGAGTTCTGGGTACCAAGCTCTTCTTGGCCAATCCGGAACAATGAGTATAGTTCTTACTCCTCTCCTTCTTATTATTCTCATTACCCTGGGTAAGAGAGGCAGAGAAGGGAACACATACACCAACTGGTACACCCACGGTGTTACCAGAGCGTCCACAGCTATCGCCTGAGGGTCCCTTGACCTGGCGCAATATCTTTATAGCTTTTTGTTGAGGCGGGACGCCATCATGTCCACCTGTGGCCTTTCCCAACGGTGTACAATCATTTGGAAGACTTCTGGATGAAGTCCCCACTCTCCCGGGTGGAGGTCGTGTCTGCTGAGAAAGTCTGCTTCATTCACTACGGGAATGAACACTGCTGACAGTGCTAACACATGATTTTCCGCCCATCGGAGAATCCTTGTGGCTTCTGCCATCGCCATCCTGCTTCTTGTGCCGCCCTGTCGGTTTACATGAGCGACCGCCGTGATGTTGTCTGACTGGATCAGCACCGGCTGGTGTTGAAGCAGGGGTCTAGCCTGACTTAGGGCATTGTAAATGGCCCTTAGTTCCAGAACATTTATGTGTAGGGAAGTCTCCTGACTTTTCCATAGGCCTTGGAAGTTTCTTCCCTGTGTGACTGCCCCCCAGCCTCGAAGGCTGGCATCCGTGGTCACCAGGACCCAGTCCTGTATGCCGAATCTGCGGCCCCCTAGAAGATGAGCACTCTGCAGCCACCACCACAGCGACACCCTGGCCCTTGGAGACAGGGTTATCCGCCAATGCATCTGAAGATGCGACCCGGACCACTTGTCTCGCCTTTATAAGGAGATCGTCCAAGTACGGGATAAGTACTTCGGCCATTACCTTGGTAAATACCCTCGGTGCCGGGGACAGACCAACGGCAACGTCTGGAATTGGTAATGACAATCCTGTACCACAATTTTGAGGTACTCCTGGTGAAGAGGGTAAATAGGGACATGCAGGTAAGCATCCTTGATGTCCAGTGATACCCTGAAATTCTCCAGGCTTGCAATAATCGCCCTGAGCGATTCCATTTTGAACTTGAACCTTCGTATAGAAGTGTTCAAGGATTTCAATTTTAGAATGGGTCTCACCGAACCTTCTGGTTTCGGTACCACAACATTTTGGAATAGTAACCCCGGCCTTGTTGAAGCAGGGGTACCTTGATTTCACCTCCTGGAAGTACAGCTTGTGAATTGCCGCCAGTACTACCTTTCTCCGAGGGCAGCAGGCCAGGCTGATGTGAGGTAACGGCGAGGGGGAGTCGCCTCGAACTCCAGCCTGTATCCCTGTGATACTACTTGCAGAACCTAGGGATCCACCTGTGGGCAAGCCCACTGGTCCCTGAAGTTCCCGAGACGCGCCCCCACCGCACCTGTCTCCACCTGTGGAGCCCCCGCGTCATGCGGTGGACTCAGAGGAAGCGGGGGAAGATTTTTGATCCTGGGAACTGGCTGTCTGGTGCAGCTTTTTCCTTCTACCCTTGTCTCTGTGCAGAAAGGAAGCACCTTTGACCCGCTTGCTTTTCTGAAGCCGAAAGGACTGTACCTGAAAATACGGTGCTTTCTTAGGCTGTGAGGAAACCGGAGGTAAAAAAATTTCTTCCCAGCTGTTGCTGTGGATACGAGGTCCCAGAGAGCATCCCCAAACAATTCCTCACCCTTAAAAAGGAAGAATCTCCATGTGCCTTTTAAAGGCAGCATCACCTGTCTACTGCCGGGTCTCTAATACCCTCCTGGCAGAATGGACATTGCATTAATTCTGGATGCCAGCCGGCAAATATCCCTCTGTGCATCCTTCATATAAGACGACGTCTTTAATATGCTCTATGTTAGCAAAATATTATCCCTGTCTAGGGGTTTAATATTATCCGACAGGGTATCAGACCACGCTGCAGCAGCACTATTTATGCTGAGGCAATTGCAGGTCTCAGTATAGTACCTGAGTGTGTATATACAGACTTCAGGATAGCCTCCTGCTTTTTATCAGCAGGCTCCTTCAAGGTGGCCGTATCCTAAGACGGCAGTGCCACCTTTTTTGACAAACGTGTGAGCGCCTTATCCACCCTAGGGGATATCTCCCAACGTGACCTATCCTCCGGCGGGAAAGGGTACGCCATCAGTAACTTTTTAGAAATTACCAGTTTCTTATCGGGGGAACCCACGCTTCTTTACACACTTCATTCACTCATCTGATGGGGTAACAAAACACTGGCTGCTTTTTCTCCCCAAAAATAAAACCCCTTTTATGTGGTATTTGGGTTCATGTCAGAAATGTGTAAAACATTTTTTATTGCCGAGATCATGCAACGGATGTTCCTAGTGGATTGTGTATATATATATATATATCTCAACCTCGTCGACACTGGAGTCAGACTCCATGTCGACATCTGTGTCTGCCATCTGAGGTAACGGGCGTTTTTTGAGCCCCTGATGGCCTTTGAGACGCCTGGGCAGGCGCGGGCTGAGAAGCCGGCTGTCCCACAGCTGTTACGTCATCCAGCCTTTTATGTAAGGAGTTGACATTGTCGGTTAATACCTTCCACCTATCCATCCACTCCGGTGTCGGCCCCACAGGGGGCGACATCCCATTTATCGGCCTCTGCTCTGCCTCCACGTAACCTTCCTCATCCAACATGTCGACACAGCCGTACCGACACACCGCACACACACAGGGAATGCTCTGAGGACAGGACCCCACAAAGTCCTTTGGGGAGACAGAGAGAGAGAGAGAGAGTATGCCAGCACACACCAGAGCGCTATATAATGCAGGGATTAACACTATAACTGAGTGATTTTTCCCCCAATAGCTGCTTGTATACATATATTGCACCTAAATTTAGTGCCCCCCCTCTCTTTTTAACCCTTTGAGCCTGAAAACTACAGGGGAGAGCCTGGGGAGCTATCTTCCAGCTGCACTGTGAAGATAAAATGGCGCCAGTGTGCTGAGGGAGATAGCCCCGCCTCTTTTTCGGCGGACTTTTCTCCCGCTTTTTCATGGATTCTGGCAGGGGTAATTTATCACATATATAGCCCTGGGACTATATATTGTGATGATTTGCCAGCCATGGTGTCTTATATTGCCCTCAGGGCGCCCCCCCCAGCGCCCTGCACCCATCAGTGACCTGAGTGTGAGGTGTGCATGAGGAGCAAAGGCGCACAGCTGCAGTGCTGTGCGCTACCTTGTTGAAGACTGAAGTCTTCTGCCGCCGATTTTCCGGAACACTTCTTGCTTCTGGCTCTGTAAGGGGGCAAGCGGCGCGGCTCCGGGAACGAACACCAAGGTCGGGTCCTGCGGTCGATCCCTCTGGAGCTAATGGTGTCCAGTAGCCTAAGAAGCCCAAGCTACCACCAGTTAGGTAGGTTCGCTTCTTCTCCCCTTAGTCCCTCGCTGCAGTGAGTCTGTTGCCAGCAGATCTCACTGTAAAATAAAAAACCTAAATATACTTTCTTTCTAGGAGCTCAGGAGAGCCCCTAGTGTGCATTCAGCTCAGCCGGGCACAAGAATCTAACTGAAGTCTGGAGGAGGGTCATAGTGGGAGGAGCCAGTGCACACCAGTAGTCTAAAGCTTTCTTTTAGTTGTTCCCAGTCTCCTGCGGAGCCGCTAATCCCCATGGTCCTTACGGAGTCCCAGCATCCACTTAGGACGTTAGAGAAAGGTTAGAAACCTAGTGGCACATGTATGATACTCCAATATGGGGGAGAATTGGTATCAGCACACGTTATTGTGCACCGAGCCAGCGGTGTGTGCTCACTGACAGGGCAGATAGCTTGCAGATATGCAGGGCAATGTATGCACGGACCGATCAGACACCTGCAACTATTGATTTCGACAACTGCAGGTGTTGCTGCCCATACTCCACAGCCAGGGACAAAGCTGTCCCCGGCTATTGCGGCTTCCATCTCCAGGCAACATTGTGAGCTCTTGCACGAGTAGCAAAATCTCGCACATGCGCCCTGGATCCGGCCAGGGGGAGACACAGCACATCAGCATTAGGTTGATGCACTGTGTGCTCTGGAGGGGAGAGTTTTCTCTGCCCCGCTTCAGCAAACGAGATGTACCTTCCTGCTTCGCCTTAGTAAAGAGGCAAAGCAGGAAGAGCTCTAGCAGAAGGATATGTGCTGTGATAGTACATCAACCACCTACGGTTGTTGCCCATAGCAACCAATAAGATTCTTATTTATCTAGCACCTTCTAGAACATCTCCACTTCTAAAAACAAAACCTACACTTTAGTAAATATACTCCCTAATATCTATCTAACCTAGTTAAAATAAAAAAGGAGGAAAAACTGTAATAGGGTGTCAATCACAAAAAGGGAGATTTGGTGAGAGTTCTCCTGTTTTTTTAAAGTGGCAATCACTTACATAGCAAAACTAGAAAACTAGGTTGCTTTTGCCATGTAAATGATTACCACTTTAAAAAAAAAAAAAAAAAAAAACACCCTCACAGAACTCACAAAATCTCTCACTCTATGATTCTCACCCCCTATTACATTCCTCTCCATGAATTCTACATTCCACACTTTATGGTAGTTTTTTTTACCCCCCCAAATCAAACCGTATTACCTACATTGTCATCCCCACTCACAGGGTGGTATTCAATTTTGAGTGCCCGACCTCCTGTTCAAAGTGACGGGAGGCCGCAGGACGCAATTCACTTTATACAACAAAGTTGGGCGCAATTTAAAAAATTGCAATTTGGGCAGCCACACGGGTCACTTTTCATGGATATCAGATCGACACCCATGGGGGGGGGGGGGGGGGGTGATTGAAAGCTCAAATGCAGGTGTCGGCAGCCATTGTGCCCGAACGTAGCAACAATTGAATTGCTCCACTGTAGCGCCATCTAGTGACTGCCAGCGCATGCAACAACTGAATCTCGCCCACAAAGTTTAAAAGCGGACAATCAGCACTACGGCATTGAATTGCTGTCTAGATGTTTTGACATTTTGTATACCACATTTGGCAACATCATCTTAGCTGTTCTTCTTAGTCGTAAACAGGTAACATTTAACTATACAGATTAGAACTTTTTGCTGCAGCATGGGAAGGTTAGGTTTTTCATGTGGAATTGTGTGAAGGTCGCTTTTGAAAACAGCTTGCACACAGGGAGTATTGACACGGAAGTATACATGAGTTATAATGAGTAGTTTGGCTTAAAAGCCATGAAGTGTAAAACTGTCTTTAATAGCAGTTTAAATTTACAAATGTGTGGAAAATAAGATTTTACTCACCGGTAAATCTATTTCTCCTAGTCCGTAGTGGATGCTGGGAATTCCGTAAGGACCATGGGGAATAGACGGGCTCCGCAGGAGACTGGGCACTCTAAGAAAGATTTGGTACTATCTGGTGTGCACTGGCTCCTCCCTCTATGCCCCTCCTCCAGACCTCAGTTAGGATACTGTACCCGGAAGAGCCGACACAATAAGGAAGGATTTTGAATCCAGAGTAAGACTCATACCAGCCACACCAATCACACCGTATAACTCGTGATACTATACCCAGTTAACAGTATGAAATATAACAGAGCCTCTCAACAGATGGCTCAACAATAACCCTTTAGTTAGGCAATAACTATATACAAGTATTGCAGACAATCCGCACTTGGGATGGGCGCCCAGCATCCACTACGGACTACGAGAAATAGATTTACCGGTGAGTAAAATCTTATTTTCTCTGACGTCCTACTGGATGCTGGGAACTCCGTAAGGACCATGGGGATTATACCAAAGCTCCTAAACGGGCGGGAGAGTGCGGATGACTCTGCAGCACCGAATGAGAGAACTCAAGGTCCTCCTCAGCCAGGGTGTCAAATTTGTAGAATTTAGCAAACGTGTTTGCCCCTGACCAAGTTGCAGCTCGGCAAAGTTGTAAAGCCGAGACCCCTCGGGCAGCCGCCCAAGATGAGCCCACTTTCCTCGTGGAATGGGCTTTCACTGACTTAGGATGCGGCAATCCAGCCGCAGAATGCGCCAGCTGAATTGTGCTACAAATCCAGCGAGCAATAGTCTGCTTAGAAGCAGGAGCACCTATCTTGTTGGGTGCATACATGACAAAAAGCGAGTCAGTCTTCCTGACTCCAGCCGTCCTGGAAACAAAGTTTCAAGGCCCTGACTACATCCAGTAACTTGGAATCCTCCAAGTCCCTAGTAGCCGCAGGCACCACAATAGGTTGGTTCAAGTGAAAAGCAGATACCACCTTAGGGAGAAACTGGGGACGAGTCCTCAATTCTGCCCTATCCATATGGAAAATCAGATAAGGGCTTTTACAAGACAAAGCCGCCAATTCTGACACACGCCTGGCCGAAGCCAAGGCCAATAACATGACCACTTTCCACGTGAGATATTTCAAATCCACAGTTTTAAGTGGCTCAAACCAATGTGATTTTAGGAAACTCAACACCACATTGAGATCCCAAGGTGCCACGGGAGGCACAAAAGGGGGCTGAATATGAAGCACTCCCTTTACAAAAGTCTGAACTTCAAGCAGTGAAGCCAGTTCTTTCTGGAAGAAAATCGACCGGGCCGAAATCTGGACCTTAATGGAACCCAATTTTAGGCCCATAGTCACTCCCGACTGTAGGAAGTGCAGAAACCGACCCAGCTGAAATTCCTCTGTTGGGGCCTTCCTGGCCTCACACCACGCAACATATTTTCGCCAAATACGGTGATAATGGTTTGCGGTTACTTCTTTCCTGGCTTTTATCAGCGTAGGAATGACTTCCTCCGGAATGCCCTTTTCCTTTAGGATCCGGAATTCAACCGCCATGCCGTCAAACGCAGCCGCGGTAAGTCTTGGAACAGACAGGGCCCCTGCTGTAGCAGATCCTGTCTGAGCGGTAGAGGCCATGGGTCCTCTGATATCATTTCTTGAAGTTCTGGGTACCAAGCCCTTCTTGGCCAATCCGGAACCACGAGTATCGGTCTTACTCCTCGCCTTCTTATTATTCTCAGTACCTTTGGTATGAGAGGCAGAGGAGGGAACACATAAACAGACTGGTACACCCACGGTGTCACTAGAGCGTCCACAGCTATCGCCTGAGGGTCCCTTGACCTGGGGCAATATCTCTTTAGCTTTTTGTTGAGGCGGGACGCCATCATGTCCACCTGTGGCCTTTCCCAACGGTTTACCAACAGTAGGAAGACTTCTGGATGAAGTCCCCACTCTCCCGGGTGTAGGTCGTGTCTGCTGAGGAAGTCTGCTTCCCAGTTGTCCACTCCCGGAATGAACACTGCTGACAGTGCTAGTACGTGATTTTCCGCCCATCGGAGAATCCTTGTGGCTTCTGCCATCGCCATCCTGCTTCTTGTGCCGCCCTGTCGGTTCACATGGGCGACTGCCGTGATGTTGTCTGACTGGATCAGTACCGGCTGGTTTAGAAGCAGGGGTTTTGCCTGACTTAGGGCATTGTAAATGGCCCTTAGTTCCAGAATATTTATGTGCAGGGAAGTCTCCTGACTTGACCATAGTCCTTGGAAGTTTCTTCCCTGTGTGACTGCTCCCCAGCCTCGAAGGCTGGCATCCGTGGTCACCAGGACCCAGTCCTGTATGCCAAAACTGCGGCCCTCTAGAAGATGAGCACTCTGCAGCCACCACAGTAGAGACACCCTGGTCCTTGGAGACAGGGTTATCAGTTGATGCATCTGAAGATGCGATCCCGACCACTTGTCCAAGAGGTCCCACTGGAAGGTCCTTGCATGGAACCTGCCGAATGGAATTGCTTCGTATGAAGCCACCATTTTTCCCAGGACTCGTGTGCAGTGATGCACCGATACCCGTTTCGGTTTTAGGAGGTCTCTGACTAGAGATGACAGCTCCTCGGCTTTCTCCTGCGGGAGAAACACTTTTTTCAGTTCTGTGTCCAAAATCATCCCCAGGAACAGTAAGCGAGTGGAAGGAACCAGTTGTGACTTTGGAATGTTTAGAATCCAGCCATGCAGTTGTAGCACTTCCCGAGATAGTGCTACTCGGGCCAGTAACTGCTCCCTGGACCTCGCCTTTATAAGGAGATCGTCCAAGTACGGGATAATTAAAACTCCCTTTTTTCGAAGGAGTATCATCATTTCTGCCATTACTTTGGTAAACACCCTCGGTGCCGTGGACAGTCCAAACGGTAGTGTCTGGAATTGGTAATGGCAATCCTGTACCACAAATCTGAGGTACTCCTGGTGAGGAAGGTAAATGGGGACATGCAGGTAAGCATCCTTGATGTCCAGGGATACCATGTAATCCCCCTCGTCCAGGCTTGCAATAACCGCCCTGAGCGATTCCATCTTGAACTTGAAATTTGTTATGTAAGTGTTCAAGGATTTCAAATTTAAAATGGGTCTCACCGAACCGTCCGGTTTCGGTACCACAAACAGTGTGGAATAGTAGCCCCGGCCTTGTTGAAGTAGGGGTACCTTGACTATCACCTGCTGGGAATACAGCTTGTGAATGGCCTCTAGCACAGCCTCCCTGCCAGAGGGAGTTGTCGGTAAGGCCGATTTGAGGAACCGGCGGGGGAGAGGCGCCTCGAATTCCAGCTTGTACCCCTGAGATACTACTTGAAGGATCCAGGGATCCACCCGTGAGCGAGCCCACTGATCGCTGAAATTCTTGAGGCGGCCCCCCACCGTACCTGGCTCCGCCTGTGGAGCCCCACCGTCATGCGGCGGATTTGGAAGACGCGGGGGAGGACTTTTGGTCCTGGGAACCTGCTGTGTGTTGCAGCTTTTTCCCCCTTCCTCTGCCTCTAGACAGAAAGGACCCGCCTTTTCCCCGCCTGTTTTTCTGGGGTCGAAAGGACTGTACTTGGTAATACGGTGCTTTCTTAGGCTGTAAGGGGACATGGGGCAAAAATGCAGACTTCCCAGCTGTTGCTGTGGAAACAAGGTCTGAGAGACCGTCCCCGAATAACTCCTCACCCTTATAAGGCAAAACTTCCATGTGCCTTTTAGAATCTGCATCTCCTGTCCACTGCCGAGTCCATAAGCCTCTCCTAGCAGAAATGGACAATGCACTTATTCTAGATGCCAGCCGGCAGATCTCCCTCTGTGCATCTCTCATGTATAAGACTGAGTCTTTTATATGCTCTATGGTTAGCAATATAGTGTCCCTGTCTAGGGTGTCAATATTTTCCAACAGGGAATCTGACCAAGCAGCAGCAGCACTGCACATCCAGGCTGAAGCAATAGCTGGTCTCAGTATAACACCAGTGTGTGTATATATAGACTTTAGGATAGCCTCCTGCTTTCTATCAGCAGGTTCCTTTAGGGCGGCCGTATCCGGAGACGGTAGTGCCACCTTTTTAGACAAACGTGTGAGCGCTTTATCCACCCTAGGGGGAGTTTCCCAACCTGACCTATCCTCTGGCGAGAAAGGGAACGCCACTAGTAATTTTTTTGAAATCACCAATTTTTTATCGGGGAAAGCCCACGCTTCTTCACACACATCATTCAATTCCTCAGATGGCGGAAAAACTATTCGTAGTTTTTTCTCCCCAAACATAATACCCTTTTTTGAGGTACCTGGGTTTATATCAGAAAGGTGTAATACCTCTTTCATTGCCTCAATCATGCCACAAATGGCCCTAGTGGACATTAAATTTGACTCATCGTCGTCGACACTTGCATCAGTATCCGTGTCGACATCTGTGTCTGCCATCTGAGGTAGTGGTCGTTTCAGGGCCCCTGACGGCCTTTGAATCGTCTGGGCAGGCACAAGCTGAGAAGCCGGCTGTCCCGCATTTTGCATGTCGTCAAATTTTTTATGTAAGGAGTCGACACTTGCACGTAATTCCTTCCATAAGTCCATCCACTCAGGTGTCTGCCCCGCAGGGGGTGACAACACATTTATAGGCATCTGCTCCGCCTCCACATAAGTCTCCTCATCAAACATGACGACACAGCCATACCGACACACCGCACACACACAGGGAATGCTCTTAAAGGAGACAGGACCCCACAAAAGCCCTTTGGGGAGACAGAGAGAGAGTATGCCAGCACACACCAGAGCGCTATAATAATGCAGGGACTAACTGAATTATGACCCTTTATAGCTGCTTATTGTATTAAACTGCGCCTAAATTTAGTGCCCCCCTCTCTTTTTTTACCCTTTCTGTAGAGTAGACTGCAGGGGAGAGTCAGGGAGCTTCCTTCCAGCGGAACTGTGAGGGAAAAATGGCGCCAGTGTGCTGAGAGAGATGGCTCCGCCCCTTTTTCGGCTGACTTTTCTCCTGCTTTTTTCTGTATTCTGGCAGGGGTAATTACCACATATATAGCCTCTGGGGCTATATATTGTGGTTATTTTGCCAGCCAAGGTGTTTTTATTGCTGCTCAGGGCGCCCCCCCCCCCAGCGCCCTGCACCCTCAGTGACCGGAGTGTGAAGTGTGTATGAGGAGCAATGGCGCACAGCTGCAGTGCTGTGCGCTACCTTGGTGAAGACTGAAGTCTTCTGCCGCCGATTTTCCGGACCATGTTCATGCTTCTGGCTCTGTAAGGGGGACGGCGGCGCGGCTCCGGGAACGAACACCAAGGACGGGTCCTGCGGTCGATCCCTCTGGAGCTAATGGTGTCCAGTAGCCTAAGAAGCCCAAGCTAGCTGCAAGCAGGTAGGTTCGCTTCTTCTCCCCTTAGTCCCTCGATGCAGTGAGCCTGTTGCCAGCAGGTCTCACTGTAAAATAAAAAACCTAATTTAAACTTTTTCTAGAAGCTCAGGAGAGCTCCTAGTGTGCAACCAGCTCGGGCCGGGCACAGAAATCTAACTGAGGTCTGGAGGAGGGGCATAGAGGGAGGAGCCAGTGCACACCAGATAGTACCAAATCTTTCTTATAGAGTGCCCAGTCTCCTGCGGAGCCCGTCTATTCCCTATGGTCCTTACGGAGTTCCCAGCATCCACTAGGACGTCAGAGAAATGCTCCTGTGGATAACGATTGTGTATAGTCACTGATGAAACGCGCTAGGGCAGGGCCTCATAACATGTGCATCCCTTGGTGTCTGACTCCAGACTTGGGGATATAGGGGGTCATTCAGAGTTGATCGCTAGCAGAAAATGTTTGCTGTGCAGTGATGATGCAAAAAAAGGCACTTCTGCGCATGCGTATGCGGCCAATGCGCACGCGCGACGTACTTTCACAACGGCCGATGTAGTTTCACACAAGGTCTAGCGAAGCTTTTCAGTCACACTGCTGGTTGCAAAGTGATTGACATGAAGTGGGCGTTTCTGGGTGGCAACTGACCGTTTTCAGGGAGTGGTCGGAAAAACGCAGGCGTGCCAGAAAAAACGCAGGCGTGGCTTGGCGAACGCAGGGCGTGTTCGTAACGTCAAACCAGGAACTGAACAGTCTGAAGTCATCGCAAGCGCTGAGCAGGTCTGAAGCTACTCTGAAACTGCACAAAAAATAAGAATTTACTCACCGGTAATTCTATTTCTCGTAGTCCGTAGTAGATGCTGGGACTCCGTAAGGACCATGGGGAATAGCGGCTCCGCAGGAGACTGGGCACAACTATAAAGAAAGCTTTAGGTCTAACTGGTGTGCACTGGCTCCTCCCACTATGACCCTCCTCCAGACTTCAGTTAGGATACTGTGCCCGGAAGAGCTGACACAATAAGGAAGGATTTAGAATCCCAGGTAAGACTCATACCAGCCACACCAATCACACCGTATAACTCGTGATACAATACCCAGTTAACAGTATGACAACAACTGAGCCTCTCAACAGATGGCTCAACAATAACCCTTTAGTTAAACAATAACTATATACAAGTATTGCAGACAATCCGCACTTGGGATGGGCGCCCATCATCCACTACAGACTACGAGAAATAGAATTACCGGTGAGTAAATTCTTATTTTCTCTGACGTCCTAAGTGGATGCTGGGACTCCGTAAGGACCATGGGGATTATACCAAAGCTCCCAAAACGGGCGGGAGAGTGCGGATGACTCTGCAGCACCGAATGGGCAAACTCTAGGTCCTCCTCAGCCAGGGTGTCAAACTTGTAGAATTTAGCAAATGTGTTTGACCCCGGCCAAGTAGCTGCTCGGCAAAGTTGTAAAGCCGAGACCCCTCGGGCAGCCGCCCAAGAAAAGCCCACCTTCCTCGTGGAATGGGCTTTCACTGATTTAGGATGCGGCAGTCCAGCCACAGAATGTGCAAGCTGAATCGTACTACAGATCCAGCGAGCAATAGTCTGCTTTGAAGCAGGTGCACCCAACTTGTTGGGCGCATACAGGATAAATAGCGAGTCAGTCTTTCTGACTCCAGCTGTCCTGGAAACATAGATTTTCAGGGCCCTGACTACGTCCAACAACTTGGAAGCCTCCAAGTCTGTAGTAGCCGCAGGCACCACGATAGGTTGATTCAGATGAAAAGCTGATACCACTTTAGGAAGAAACTGGGGACCAGTCCTCAATTCTGCCCTATCCATATGGAAAATCAGATAAGGGCTTTTACATGACAAAGCCGCCAATTCTGATACACGAAGCCAAGGCCAACAACATGACCACTTTCCACGTGAGATATTTCAATTCCACGGTTTTAAGTGGCTCAAACCAATGTGACTTTAGGAAATCCAACACCACGTTGAGATCCCAAGGTGCCACTGGAGGCACAAAAAAGGGGGCTGAATATGCAGCACTCCCTTAACAAAAGTCTGAACTTCAGGTAGTGAAGCCAGTTCTCTCTAGAAGAAAATAGATAGAGCCGAAATCTGGACCTTAATGGAACCCAATTTTAGGCCCATAGTCACCCCTGACTGTAGGAAGTGCAGGAAACGGCCCAGCTGAAATTCCTCCGTTGGGGCCTTCCTGGCCTCACACCACGCAACATATTTTCGCCATATGCGGTGATAATGGTTTGCGATTACTTCTTTCTTAGCTTTAATCAGCGTAGGAATGACTTCCTCCGGAATGCCCTTTTCCTTCAGGATCCGGTGTTCAACCGCCATGCCGTCAAACACAGCCGCGGTAAGTCTTGGAACAGACAGGGCCCCTGCTGCAGCAGGTCCTGTCTGAGCGGCAGAGGCCATGGGTCCTCTGACATCATTTCTTGAAGTTCCGGGTACCAAGCTCTTCTTGGCCAATCCGGAACAATGAGTATAGTTCTTACTCCTCTTCTCCTTATTATCCTCGGTACCTTAGGTATGAGAGGAAGAGGAGGGAACACATAAACCGACCGGTACACCCACGGTGTCACTAGAGCATAAAGAAAAAACAGACGGCTGCGCTGAATATCAGGAGGAAGATATAATGTACAGAGAGCCAACGTAAAAAATCACAATATTTATTAATAAAACATGTGATAAATTATGTATCATATAAACCGGTTAATAATTTTAAGAACATTCACTTAACGTGAACTGATGGTCTATTGTGATAGCTCAGCTTTTATGGTGAAAAGTTCCGTGTTCCACTTGTTAAATAGTTGGTAAGTACCAGGTGTAATAATGGAATCCTAGTAGATTCAAGGTCCCACAGTTGAAATTGAAATTCAGTACCTTTCCAAATGGGCTGGTAAGAGCCGAGCGTCCTCGGCTTCAATGTCCTGCAGTGCCCATACACGCTAAGCAGCGGAAAAGGAAAAGACAGTCTCTCTCACCACCCGGTCGTAGCGGCGTGTGTGCTGAAGCCGCGGGTGCTGTAGACGGAGAGTGCAGCGGGGACCACCAAGGTGCACCTGGAAAATTTCACCTGAGCTTGGTACGGATAGGGGCGGGTCCTGACGCGTTTCGTCACGTTCACGTGACTTTCTCGAAGGTAGATACCTGCCTCCTAGGTCATCCGGTATTTAAAGGCTGATTTGATTAGTGTGGACAGGTGTCTGTCATCAGCAAATGTTAAAAACAATGAAAAAGCATGCAACGAAGGCTCTCATGTACTGACATATAACATTAAAGAAAGTTGGCAGAAATGACTAGGTAGAAATACATTTATAATTAACCTATTGGTGTCGGAGACGGACATTGATTTAATATAATATCATACTTTAATATAAAGTATATAATAAGCCATTAAAGATAATGGTTTCAGCTCAGATGTAATAACAGATGTATTAATTCGCAACACCCTTAGTCACCTACTAGCCTCTCCTATAATAAATAGCAGACATTTATCACAAGATACACTGGATAAATTTAATTAACTATATATAGAGACTAGTGTTGAGTTCCACAAATAAATTAAAAAATGTTGGGGGTTTGGAAGGGGCAAATTTAAGGCCCTTAGCCAGAAGTGTGGACTCTGCTGGAGAAATATGGGTGGAGGACAAATTATATTTATTTGTGGAACTCAATACCTATACACGTACTTTAGCACGCAAAAGGTACTTTGCAACTAAGAATTTGACTAAACGTAAACTTGATGGTACACCGATCCTATTAGATGATCAAGATAGAGTAGGCGTAGATATGCTGGAATCCTTACTCCTTGAAAACAATACTTTAGACTCTGGGGTACAGATCTATAATCAAAGTCGTACCAATGAACGTAATCTCAAATTTAGAAATAAATCGCAATTCTATCCGTTACACCACAGGAGCCCTGCTATTGATATATTTTATAAGAAAACACTGGATGATTTCAATAGTCTATGTAAGAAAGAATCAAAAAGATTTAAATATAGACATAATTTAACAGTCCAGGAGAGATTGGCTTTACAAAAACTTGCCAGTGACCCCTCCCTTGTCATCAAGTCGGCAGACAAGGGAGGAGGTATTGTCATTCAAAACACTGAGGATTACTTAACAGAGGCTCTTAGGCAACTTAATGACAGGAACACATATGTCAAATTACCAACCAATCCTGCACTTGATTTTCACAGATCACTATCTATTATAGTTAAAGATGCCTTAGATAAAGGCATCATAACTAAGGAAGAATTTAGATATCTCATTCCCACACACCCTGTCACTCCTACTTATTATCATTTACCCCAAATTCACAAATCCCTCACTGCACCCCCAGGTCGACCAATTATCTCTGGTGTAGGGTCCCTCACCTCTAATTTATCACACTTTGTTGATCATTTTTTACAACCACTTGCCTCTTCTTTACGTTCTCACATCAAGGATACTACATGTTTTCTAAATGATATTTCAAACATTAATTGGAAAAGTTCATATTTTTTTATGACCTGCGATGTGCAGGCACTATATTCTAATATTCCGCATAAGAGAGGTCTCTCTACGATAGCAGAATCTCTCTCTAAAACAAGTATGATCGATTCAGAGTTACAAAAATTCATACTGGATTCAATAAATTTTATAGTTTCTCATAATTTTTTTGTATTTAATAAAGAATATTATTTACAGATACTTGGGACGGCCATGGGGACGAGGTTCGCGCCGAGCTTCGCTAACCTATACATGGGTGCCTTTGAGGAGGAGCATGTGTGGGGGCGGAGCTTTGGCGCGGACCTCGTCTACTATGGCCGTTATATAGACGACATGTTTTTTATCTTTGATGGTGATATATCCTTATCCTCAGATTTGATCACCTCTTTAAATAATAACAGTTATAATTTATTTTTCACTGGTACTGCGCACCAATCATCTATCACCTTTCTGGATATCTCACTTGATATAATTGAGGGCAATATATCCACAAAAACGTTTCGCAAAGAGGTTGACACTCTAAACTTTATCCACTATAGAAGTTCACACCACAAGTCATGGTTGAACAGTGTCCCTTTTGGACAATTTAGACGCATTAAGCGTAACTGCAGCAATAGAGTGGATTATCAATTACAAGCAGATGAATTATCTAAATCCTTCTGCAATCGTGGCTATCCAGCAAGATTGATTGAAACAGCACGGGAGAGAACGGATGCTTTAGATAGAAGGGATCTTCTGAAAACAAAAACTCATATATGTAAATTTGCACAAGATCAGCCACATTTCATGTCACAGTTTAACTGTGCTTCCTCTAAGATTAGAAATATCATCTGCAATAATTACTCTATTCTTCTTACAGATCAGATCCTTAGATCTGAACTGAAAGATACTCCTTCAGTGATATTTAGAAAATCTAATAATCTACAGCAACAACTTGCTCCTAGCCTCTTTGTTGATAGAAGACTCACTAATGAGAGTTCAACATCAGCTGGCAATACACAGTGGCTCCCGAAAATAGTAGGGTGTTTCAAATGTGGTGCTAAACAATGTATCACATGTTCATATATTCAGAATAATACAAAAAGCTTTGGTGCTTCAGACTCATCTGAATTTGAGATATGTTCTCATATTAATTGCAATAGTTCCTTTGTCATTTATATATTGGTTTGCAAATGCAACTTAATGTATGTAGGTAGAACAACCCGTAAACTTAGGACGAGGTTCCTTGAGCATAGACGTAACATCCAAAAGGGCCTAATATTTCATAGTGTCTCTAGACATTTTTTAGAAAAGCATCATAAAAACCTGGATGACATACAATTAGTGGGCATAGAGATCATTAAACCCACAACACGGGGGGGAGATAGATATAGAAAACTATGTCTTAGGGAAAACTATTGGATACATAAATTAAGAACACTTACACCAGAAGGGCTCAATGAAAGCATCGAATTTGATCTTTCATGAAAACTTATCTTTACTGGGCACCCGGTGCTTTTGACTCTCCGATATTACACTTGAGTGATATCTGTGAAGACTGTTTAATAACTTCTAGTATTGAAACTATCCCCCCCCCCCGACCTTCGTGCATATATATTAATTTAACATCCATAGTGCATATTCATATGAAATAAAATATCTGTATCATGAATACGCACTTAGGTATTATCTGTCTGGTTATGATACTTTGAAACATCCAGAGTATTTTGAAGGAAGTCCATCTGCAATATATTATCATTTTTATGTGTAGGACTCTTCATTTTCATGTTTATATTTCTTTTTAGTTTTATCATCTATCCATTATAAATATAGCACAACTAAGAAGATACATTTATTTATTTATTATATTGATAATGATGTTGCATATAAAGGATTTCTAATCACTAATAAGATCTATCTATAGACTTTGGAATATGTCCTTCTATGAGATATACATCTGTCAGATTATCCTCACCCTTGTTAGAAAATATTGAAACAAGTAAACTATTGTGTCAATCTCTCAGTCTGTCTCCTATACAAACCTCAGACTCAGTGGCGCATCAAGTTAGAGGACAGATTAGAATCTTAGAGTTCGAATCATGTCAATACCAATATATTAAAGTCTTCCCTTTTTGGTCCGATTTTTTATGTAGATGTGATATATATATAAATACATATATTTTTTTCTCTTGATTAAACTCCTTTAGCGTAAGACGGCACCACTAGTCTCTATATATAGTTAATTAAATTTATCCAGTGTATCTTGTGATAAATGTCTGCTATTTATTATAGGAGAAGCTAGTAGGTGACTAAGGGTGTTGCGAATTAATACATCTGTTATTACATCTGAGCTGAAACCATTATCTTTAATGGCTTATTATATACTTTAATATAAAGTATGATATTATATTAAATCAATGTCCGTCTCCGACACCAATAGGTTAATTATAAATGTATTTCTACCTAGTCATTTCTGCCAACTTTCTTTAATGTTATATGTCAGTACATGAGAGCCTTCGTTGCATGCTTTTTCATTGTTTTTAACATTTGCTGATGACAGCCACCTGTCCACACTAATCAAATCAGCCTTTAAATACCGGATGACCTAGGAGGCAGGTATCTACCTTCGAGAAAGTCACGTGAACGTGACGAAACGCGTCAGGACCCGCCCCTATCCGTACCAAGCTCAGGTGAAATTTTCCAGGTGCACCTTGGTGGTCCCCGCTGCACTCTCCGTCTACAGCACCCGCGGCTTCAGCACACACGCCGCTACGACCGGGTGGTGAGAGAGACGGCCTTTTCCTTTTCCGCTGCTTAGCGTGTATGGGCACTGCAGGACATTGAAGCAGAGGACGCTCGGCTCTTACCAGCCCATTTGGAAAGGTACTGAATTTCAATTTCAACTGTGGGACCTTGAATCTACTAGGATTCCATTATTACACCTGGTACTTACCAACTATTTAACAAATGGAACACGGAACTTTTCACCATAAAAGCTGAGCTATCACAATAGACCATCAGTTCACGTTAAGTGAATGTTCTTAAAATTATTAACCGGTTTATATGATACATAATTTATCACATGTTTTATTAATAAATATTGTGATTTTTTACGTTGGCTCTCTGTACATTATATCTTCCTCCTGATATTCAGCGCAGCCGTCTGTTTTTTCTTTATGCTATTTCCATAATACTACACATAGTATTCCGGCAAGCGCAGCCTATCAGGAATAGAAAATTGTGGTTATTCAACTTTATGAAATATTTATGGTTATCATTTTTTTGATGATTAGGCGCTCGTCTGTTGCAGTTTGGTGTCAGTAGAGCGTCCACAGCTATCGCCTGCGGGTCTCTTGACCTGGCGCAATATCTTTCTAGCTTTTTGTTGAGGCGGGACGCCATCATGTCCACCTGTGGCCTTTCCCAACGGTTTACAATCAGTTGGAAGACTTCTGGATGAAGTCCCCACTCTCCCGGGTGGAGGTCGTGCCTGCTGAGGAAGTCTGCTTCCCAGTTGTCCACTCCCGGAATGAACACTGCTGACAGTGCTAACACGTGATTTTCCGCCCATCGGAGAATCCTTGTGGCTTCTGCCATCGCCGTCCTGCTTCTCGTGCCGCCCTGTCTGTTTACATGGGCAACCGCCGTGATGTTGTCTGACTGGATAAGTACCGGCTGGTTTTGAAGCAGGGGTTTTGCCTGACTTAGGGCATTGTAAATGGCCCTCAGCTCCAGAATATTTATGTGCAGGGAAGTCTCCAGACTTGACAATAGTCCTTGGAAGTTTCTTCCCTGTGTGACTGCCCCCCAGCCTCGAAGGCTGGCATCCGTGGTCACCAGGACCCAGTCATGTATGCCGAATCTGCGGCCCTCTTGAAGATGAGCACTCTGCAGCCACCACAGCAGAGACACCCTGGTCCTTGGAGACAGGGTTATCAGCCGATGCATCTGAAGATGCGATCCGGACCACTTGTCCAACAGGTCCCACTGAAAGGTTCTTGCATGGAACCTGTCGAATGGAATTGCTTCATAGGAAGCTACCATCTTTCCCAGGATCCGCGTGCAGTGATGCACCGACACCTGTTTTGGTTTTAGGAGGCCTCTGACTAGAGATGACAGCTCCTTGGCCTTCTCCTCCGGGAGAAACACTTTTTTCTGTTCTGTGTCCAGAACCATCCCCAGGAACAGCAGACGTGTCGTAGGGACCAGCTGTGACTTTGAAATATTTAGAATCCAGCCGTGCTGTTGTAGCACCTCCCGAGATAGTGCTACCCCGACCAACAACTGCTCCCTGGACCTCGCCTTTATCAGGAGATCGTCCAAGTACGGGATAATTAAAACTCCCTTCTTTCGAAGGAGTATCATCATTTCGGCCATTACCTTGGTAAAGACCCTCGGAGCCGTGGATAGACCGAACGGCAACGTCTGGAATTGGTAATGACAATCCTGTACCACAAATCTGAGGTACTCCTGGTGAGGATGGTAAATGGGGACATGCAAGTAAGCATCCTTGATGTCCAGTGATACCATGTAATCCCCCTCGTCCAGGCTTGCAATAACCGCCCTGAGCGATTCCATCTTGAACTTGAATTTTTTTATATACGTGTTAAAGGATTTCAAATTTAAAATGGGTCTCACCGAACCGTCCGGTTTCGGTACCACAAACATTGTGGAATAGTAACCCCGTCCTTGTTGAAGTAGGGGCACCTTTACTATCACCTGCTGGGAATACAGCTTGTGAATCGCCTCTAACACTGCCTCCCTGCCTGAGGGAGTTGTTGGCAAGGCAGATTTGAGGAAACGGCGGGGGGGGGGGGGGGGGGAGACGTCTCGAATTCCAGCTTGTACCCCTGAGATACTACTTGAAAGATCCAGGGATCCACCCGTGAGCGAGCCCACTGATCGCTGAAATTTTTGAGACTGGCCCCCACCGTACCTGGCTCCGCCTGTGGAGCCCCAGCGTCATGCTGTGGACTTAGAGGAAGCGGGGGAGGACTTTTGCTCCTGGGAACTGGCTGTATGCTGCAGCTTTTTCCCTCTACCTCTGCCTCTGGGCAGAAAGGACGCGCCTTTAACCCGCTTGCCCTTATTGGGCCGAAAGGACTGTACCTGATAATACGGTGCTTTCTTTGGCTGTGAGGGAACATGGGGTAAAAATGTAGACTTCCCAGCTGTTGCTGTGGAAACGAGGTCCGAGAGACCATCCCCGAACAACTCCTCACCCTTATAAGGCAAAACTTCCATGTGCCTTTTAGAATCTGCATCTCCTGTCCACTGCCGAGTCCATAACCCTCTCCTGGCAGAAATGGACATTGCACTTATTTTAGATGCCAGCCGGCAAATATCCCTCTGTGCATCCCTCATGTAGAAGAGTGCGTCTTTAATATGCTCTACGGTTAGCAATATAGTGTCCCTGTCTAGGGTATCAATATTTTCCGACAGGGAATCTGACCACGCAGCTGCAGCACTGCACATCCATGCTGAAGCAATAGCTGGTCTCAGTATAACACCTGTGTGTGTATATATAGACTTCAGGATAGCCTCCTGCTTTCTATCAGCAGATTCCTTCAGGGCGGCCGTATCCGGAGACGGTAGTGCCACCTTCTTTGACAAGCGTGTGAGCGCTTTATCCACCCTAGGGGATGTTTCCCAACGTGACCTATCCTCTGGCGGGAAAGGGTACGCCATTAGTAACCTCTTAGAAACTACCAGTTTCTTATCGGGGGAAGCCCTCGCTTCTTCACACACTTCATTTAATTCCTCAGATAGAGGAAAAACAACTGGTAGTTTTCTCTCTCCAAACATAATACCCTTTTTTGTGGTACCCGGGGTAACAGAAATATGCAACACATTTTTAATTGCCTCAATCATATAACGTTTGGCCCTATTGGAAGATACATTAGTCTCATCGTCGTCGACACTGGATTCAGTATCCGTGTCGACATCTGTGTCTGCCATCTGAGGTAGCGGGCGTTTTAGAGCCCCTGATGGCTTTTGAGACGCCTGGGCAGGCACAGGCTGAGAAGCCGGCTGTCCCATATTTGGTATGTCGTCAAACCTTTTATGCAAGGAGTCGACGCTGTCGCGTAATTCCTTCCACAGAACCATCCACTCAGGTGTCGACCCCGCAGGGGGTGACATCACATTTATCGGCATCTGCTCCGCCTCCACATAAGCCTCCTCATCAAACATGTCGACACAGCCGTACCGACACACCGCAAACACACAGGGAATGCTCTGACAGAGGACAGGACCCCACAAAGCCCTTTGGGGAGACAGAGAGAGAGTATGCCAGCACACAACAGAGCGCTACATAACACAGGGATCCCACTATAAATGTGTTTTTTCCCTTATAGCTGCTTATAATATATATATATATATATATATATACTGCGCCTAAATTTAGTGCCCCCCCTCTCTTTTTTACCCTTATGTAGCTTGACACTGCAGGGGAGAGCCAGGGAGCGTCCTTCCAGCGGAGCTGTGAGGGAAAAATGGCGCCAGTGTGCTGAGGGAGATGGCCCCGCCCCTTTTCCGGCGGACTTCTCCCGCTTTTTCTGGAATTCTGGCAGGGGTATTTTTACACCTATATAGCCTTCCTGACTATATATGGTGTAGATTTGCCAGCCAAGGTGTATTATATTGCCCTCAGGGCGCCGCCCCCCCCCCCCCCCCCCCCCCCCCAGCGCCCTGCACCCATCAGTGACCGGAGTGTGAGGTGTGCATGAGGAGCAATGGCGCACAGCTGCAGTGCTGTGCGCTACCTTGTTGAAGACATAAGTCTTCTACCGCCGATTTTCCGGAACACTTCTTGCTTCTGGCTCTGTAAGGGGGCCGGCGGCGCGGCTCCGGGACCGAACGATCGAAGTCGGGTCCGGTGTTCGATCCCTCTGGAGCTAATGGTGTCCAGTAGCCTAAGAAGCCCAAGCTACCACCAGTTAGGTAGGTTCGCTTCTTCTCCCCTTAGTCCCTCGCTGCAGTGAGACTGTTGCCAGCAGATCTCACTGTAAAATAAAAAACCTAAAATATACTTTCTTTCTAGGAGCTCAGGAGAGCCCCTAGTGTGCATCCAGCTCAGCCGGGCACAAGATTCTAACTGAAGTCTGGAGGAGGGTCATAGTGGGAGGAGCCAGTGCACACCAGTTAGACCTAAAGCTTTCTTTATAGTTGTGCCCAGTCTCCTGCGGAGCCGCTATTCCCCATGGTCCTTACGGAGTCCCAGCATCCACTTAGGACGTCAGAGAAATATTTTGTAGCCGCTGTGCGTTCCTGTCGTTCGCACTTCTGCGAAGCTAAAATACACTCCCATTGCGGGGCGGCATAGCGTATGCACGGCTCCTAAAAACAGCCATCAAGCGATCAACTCGGAATGACCCCCATAGAGTGACAGGAACCAGAACTTCAGTGGGAACTTCTTAAAGGGCTCAAAGTTGTACAGCAATCTCTATATCCACGGTTCCAGTGTCCGTGTCCTCCCCTCAATGGATCAAAGAAGACACATAATGAACGTGTTTCAGGGTGTTGCAGGAACAGTGAACATTTGCAAAATTTGTATTTCAGAATAATGAATGTTGTGAGTGACATGGCAGGGGGTACACACAGAACCAAACGACACTGGACACATTGCTTACCTAAAGTGTTAGACTGCAGAGCTTTTACAGCTGGGTGGGAGAGAAAGGAGAGTGGCAGAGAGGTCTTCACAAAAGACACACTGTTGGAAGGTGGCTGTGGTGTGTCACTAGTATTTAGATGTGATAAAGGTGCAAGGTGCTGGTTCTTGTGCAAAGGAAAATCCTGAGAATACCCAGCTCCATCAGCAGGAGTGACTGTGGTCTCAGAAAGAACCATTTGCTGCTGCTGCTGTTGTAAATTAGCTGGAGAGTTGTCAAACATCTTCAAGGGATCAGATGATTCATTTAGTTCCTGCTTAGAGACATAAGGCAACGTATTACATATACACTAACATCTTGGGGTAAATTTACAAAAGATAAAATTTTAGATCAAACTAAAATTAGAGTGTTTCAGGGTCTAGATTCCTTATTAACGAACAGCCTATTTAAAAAATAGATTTTAAAACTGATGTACTGCAGTCAGATTTTTTTTTGTGTGTCTAAAGTCAGTTTGTCAGTTCCAGTCAAAATTAACTGCATATAGGGCCTAATTCAGACCTGATCGTAGCAGCAAATGTTAGCAGATGAGTAAAACCATGTGCACTGCAGGGGGGGCAGATATAAAATGTGTAGAGAGAGTTAGATTTGGGTGGGGTGTGTTCAAACTGAAATCTAAATTGCAGTGTAAAAATAAAGCACCCAGTATTAACCCTGCACAGAAACAATATAACCCACCCAAATCTGCCAACAAATTTGCTGCTACTATCAACTCTGAATTACCCCCATAGACATTTAAATATGTGAAAAATCAACTACCACTTCCTATTGGTTTTCTATTGGACAAAATATACCACATGCAAGAAGATGCTGTGGTTTCTCTAATTCTTGTTTGCACAGATCCACAATGGTGGGGTGCCTGCGTTGACGGACGCTATGGTGATCACCGCTGGGATTGTACATGTTGAGGATGTGCGAAATGATGGCAAAAAACAAACACACACGCAACCCAAAAAAACAGCAGCCATGAAAAACACAGACGCCCACTGGTGCCATCGCAAAGGCATAGCAACCGAGTACACATTCCCAGCTCACACGCAGATCCTCTGATAATCATCAGCTAGAGTAAATAAACGGCCATGCAGCAAGACTAAACAGATGCCGGAACCATGCTGTTTGAGTACAGATTAGGCAGGCGCAGCCAGCGATAGGCCCCAATACAGAAGCGACATGCCTGCATTCGTTGCCACCAATTCCCCCATTAACGCCTACAAACGGTGTATGACTGTCAATCACTCTGCGTAAAGGTAAGCTCTGCAAGCGGCATCGGTATTAGACTTTAGCACATGCACAGTGTGAAGCATATGCAATTTATTAATCAGTACAAAGCTGAAAGCTCCTGCATTCAAAGACGTCCAGCTGCTAACATAGGAGGCCATAGACAGATGGGCTGGTGCAGGTTTCAATGATGCATCAGACGGAAATGCACTGTACTAGGATGCTGCAAGAGGCATCTCAGTTCTTTAAAACCTGGAAGTGCAACTACAGAAAAATGCCAACTCAGAGTTGGGCCCCATGTGTTTTTGTTTTCCTTTTAAAATGCATGCAAATACCCTTACACCTTTTCTAGCATTCAACATGAGCTTTACCTTTTTCTTGTCTCCTTGTCCTGGACTTTCACCATCTAAGAATAGCCGCACTGCCACTTGCTCCTGCAGCAGAAATAATAAGATTTTACTCACCGGTAAATCTATTTCTCGTAGTCCGTAGTGGATGCTGGGACTCCGTAAGGACCATGGGGAATAGCGGCTCCGCAGGAGACTGGGCACAACTAAAATAAGATTTTACTTACCGATAAATCTATTTCTCGGAGTCCGTAGTGGATGCTGGGGTTCCTGAAAGGACCATGGGGAATAGCGGCTCCGCAGGAGACAGGGCACAAAAAGTAAAGCTTTTCCGATCAGGTGGTGTGCACTGGCTCCTCCCCCTATGACCCTCCTCCAGACTCCAGTTAGGTACTGTGCCCGGACGAGCGTACACAATAAGGGAGGATTTTGAATCCCGGGTAAGACTCATACCAGCCACACCAATCACACCGTACAACTTGTGATCTAAACCCAGTTAACAGTATGATAACAGCGGAGCCTCTGAAAGATGGCTTCCTTTAACAATAACCCGAATTAGTTAACAATAACTATGTACAACTTATGCAGATAATCCGCACTTGGGATGGGCGCCCAGCATCCACTACGGACTCCGAGAAATAGATTTATCGGTAAGTAAAATCTTATTTTCTCTATCGTCCTAGTGGATGCTGGGGGTTCCTGAAAGGACCATGGGGATTATACCAAAGCTCCCAAACGGGCGGGAGAGTGCGGATGACTCTGCAGCACCGAATGAGAGAACTCCAGGTCCTCCTTAGCCAGAGTATCAAATTTGTAAAATTTTACAAACGTGTTCTCCCCTGACCACGTAGCTGCTCGGCAAAGTTGTAATGCCGAGACCCCTCGGGCAGCCGCCCAAGATGAGCCCACCTTCCTTGTGGAGTGGGCCTTTACAGATTTAGGCTGTGGCAGGCCTGCCACAGAATGTGCAAGTTGGATTGTGCTACAGATCCAACGAGCAATCGTCTGCTTAGACGCAGGAGCACCCATCTTGTTGGGTGCATACAATATAAACAACGAGTCAGATTTTCTGACTCCAGCTGTCCTTGCAATATATATTTTTAATGCTCTGACAACGTCCAGTAACTTGGAGTCCTCCAAGTCACTTGTAGCCGCAGGCACTACAATAGGCTGGTTCAGATGAAATGCTGACACCACCTTAGGGAGAAAATGCGGACGAGTCCGCAGTTCTGCCCTGTCCGAATGGAAAATCAGATATGGGCTTTTGTAAGATAAAGCTGCCAATTCTGACACTCTCCTGGCAGAAGCCAGGGCTAGAAGCATGGTCACTTTCCATGTGAGATATTTCAAATCCACCTTTTTTAGTGGTTCGAACCAATGAGATTTTAGGAAGTCCAAAACCACATTTAGATCCCACGGTGCCACTGGAGGCACCACAGGAGGCTGTATATGCAGCACTCCCTTAACAAAGGTCTGGACTTCAGGGACTGAAGCCAATTCTTTTTGAAAGAAAATCGACAGGGCCGAAATTTGAACCTTAATAGATCCCAATTTGAGACCCATTGACAATCCTGATTGCAGGAAATGTAGGAATCGACCCAGTTGAAATTCCTCCGTCGGAGCACTCCGATCTTCGCACCACGCAACATATTTTCGCCAAATTCGGTGATAATGTTGCACGGTTACTTCCTTCCTTGCTTTAATCAAAGTAGGAATGACTTCTTCCGGCATGCCTCTTTCCTTTAGGATCCGGCGTTCAACCGCCATGCCGTCAAACGCAGCCGCGGTAAGTCTTGAAACAGACAGGGACCCTGCTGAAGCAAGTCCCTCCTTAGAGGTAGAGGCCACGGATCTTCCGTGATCATCTCTTGAAGTTCCGGGTACCAAGTCCTCCTTGGCCAATCCGGAACCACTAGTATCGTTCTTACGCCTCTTTGCCGTATAATTCTCAATACTTTTGGTATGAGAGGCAGAGGAGGAAACACATACACCGACTGGTACACCCAAGGCGTTACCAGCGCGTCCACAGCTATTGCCTGCGGATCTCTTGACCTGGCGCAATACCTGTCCAGTTTTTTGTTGAGGCGAGACGCCATCATGTCCACCATTGGTCTTTCCCAACGGGTTACCAGCATGTGGAAGACTTCTGGATGAAGTCCCCACTCTCCCGGGTGAAGATCGTGTCTGCTGAGGAAGTCTGCTTCCCAGTTGTCCACTCCCGGGATGAACACTGCTGACAGTGCTATCACATGATTCTCTGCCCAGCGAAGAATCCTTGCAGCTTCTGCCATTGCCCTCCTGCTTCTTGTGCCGCCCTGTCTGTTCACATGGGCGACTGCCGTGATGTTGTCCGACTGGATCAATACCGGTTTTCCCTGAAGCAGAGGTTCTGCCTGGTTTAGAGCATTGTATATTGCTCTTAGTTCCAGAATGTTTATGTGAAGAGACGTTTCCAGGCTCGTCCATACTCCCTGGAAGTTTCTTCCTTGTGTGACTGCTCCCCAGCCTCTCAGGCTGGCGTCCGTGGTCACCAGGATCCAATCCTGTATGCCGAATCTGCGGCCCTCCAATAGATGAGCACTCTGCAACCACCACAGAAGAGACACCCTTGTCCTTGGAGACAGGGTTATCCGTAGGTGCATCTGAAGATGCGACCCTGACCATTTGTCCAACAGATCCCTTTGGAAAATTCTTGCGTGGAATCTGCCGAATGGAATCGCTTCGTAAGAAGCCACCATTTTTCCCAGGACTCTTGTGCATTGATGTACAGACACCTTTCCTGGTTTTAGGAGGTTCCTGACAAGCTCGGATAACTCCTTGGCTTTTTCCTCCGGGAGAAAAACCTTTTTCTGAACCGTGTCCAGAATCATCCCTAGGAACAGCAGACGAGTTGTCGGCATTAACTGGGATTTTGGAATATTCAGAATCCACCCGTGCTGTTTTAGCACTTCTTGAGACAGTGCTAATCCCATCTCTAGCTGTTCTCTGGACCTCGCCCTTATTAGGAGATCGTCCAAGTATGGGATAATTAATACGCCTTTTCTTCGAAGAAGAATCATCATCTCGGCCATTACCTTTGTAAAGATCCGAGGTGCCGTGGACAATCCGAACGGCAGCGTCTGAAACTGATAGTGACAGTTTTGTACAACGAACCTGAGGTACCCCTGGTGTGAGGGGTAAATTGGAACGTGGAGATACGCATCCTTGATGTCCAAGGATACCATAAAGTCCCCCTCTTCCAGGTTCGCTATCACTGCTCTGAGTGACTCCATTTTGAACTTGAACTTCTTTATGTACAGGTTCAAGGACTTCAGATTTAGAATAGGCCTTACCGAGCCATCCGGCTTCGGTACCACAAAAAGAGTGGAATAATACCCCTTCCTTGTTGCAGAAGAGGTACCTTGACTATCACCTGCTGAGAGTACAGCTTGTGAATGGCTTCCAACACCGTCTCCCTTTCGGAGGGGGACGTTGGTAAAGCAGACCTCAGGAAACGGCGAGGTGGATCTGTCTCTAATTCCAACCTGTATCCCTGAGATATTATCTGCAGGATCCAGGGATCTACTTGCGAGTGAGCCCACTGCGCGCTGTAATTTTTGAGACGACCGCCCACCGTCCCCGAGTCCGCTTGAGAAGCCCCAGCGTCATGCTGAGGCTTTTGTAGAAGCCGGGGAGGGCTTCTGATCCTGGGAAGGAGCTGCGTGTTGCTGTCTCTTCCCTCGACCTTTGTCTCGTGGCAAATATGAATAGCCCTTTGCTCTCTTATTTTTAAAGGAACGAAAGGGCTGCGGTTGAAAAGTCGGTGCCTTTTTCTGTTGGGGAGTGACTTGAGGTAGAAAGGTGGATTTCCCGGCTGTAGCCGTGGCCACCAAATCTGATAGACCGACTCCAAATAACTCCTCCCCCTTATACGGCAAAACTTCCATATGCCGTTTTGAATCCGCATCGCCTGTCCACTGTCGCGTCCATAAAGCTCTTCTGGCCGAAATGGACATAGCACTTACCCGTGATGCCAGTGTGCATATATCCCTCTGTGCATCACGCATATAAAGAAATGCATCCTTTATTTGTTCTAACGACAGTAAAATATTGTCCCTGTCCAGGGTATCAATATTTTCAATCAGGGATTCTGACCAAACTACCCCCGCACTGCCCATCCAGGCAGTTGCTACAGCTGGTCGTAGTATAACACCTGCATGTGTGTATATACTTTTTTGGATATTTTCCATCCTCCTATCTGATGGATCTTTAAGTGCGGCCGTCTCAGGAGAGGGTAACGCCACTTGTTTAGATAAGCGTGTTAGCGCCTTGTCCACCCTAGGAGGTGTTTCCCAGCGCTCCCTAACCTCTGGCGGGAAAGGGTATAATGCCAATAATTTCTTTGAAATTATCAGCTTTTTATCAGGGGCAACCCACGCTTCATTACACACGTCATTTAGTTCTTCTGATTCAGGAAAAACTATAGGTAGTTTTTTCATACCCCACATAATACCCTGTTTAGTGGTACCTGTAGTATCAGCTAAATGTAACGCCTCCTTCATTGCCAAAATCATATAACGTGTGGCCCTACTGGAAAATACGGTTGATTCGTCACCGTCACCACTGGAGTCATCGCCTGTGTCTGGGTCTGTGTCGACCGACTGAGGCAAAGGGCGTTTCACAGCCCCTGACGGTGTTTGAGTCGCCTGGACAGGCACTAATTGATTGTCCGGCCGTCTCATGTCGTCAAACGACTGCTTTAGCGTGTTGACACTATCCCGTAGTTCCATAAATAAAGGCATCCATTCTGGTGTCGACCCCCTAGGAGGTGACATCCCCATATTTGGCAATTGCTCCGCCTCCACACCAATATCGTCCTCATACATGTCGACACACACGTACCGACACACAGCAGACACACAGGGAATGCTCCTAATGAAGACAGGACCCACTAGCCCTTTGGGGAGACAGAGGGAGAGTTTGCCAGCACACACCAAAAGCGCTATATATATATCAGGGATAGCCTTATAATAAGTGCTCCCCTATAGCTGCTTTGTTATATAAAAATATCGCCATAAATTTGCCCCCCCTCTCTGTTTTACCCTGTTTCTGTAGTGCAGTGCAGGGGAGAGACCTGGGAGCCGTCCTGACCAGCGGAGCTGTGAGAGGAAATGGCGCCGTGTGCTGAGGAGATAGGCCCCGCCCCTTTTCCGGCGGGCTCGTCTCCCGCTATTTTGAGAAATCAGGCAGGGGTTAAATATCTCCATATAGCCTCTAGGGCTATATGTGAGGTATTTTTAGCCTTTATAGGTACTCATTTTGCCTCCCAGGGCGCCCCCCTCCCAGCGCCCTGCACCCTCAGTGACTGCCGTGTGAAGTGTGCTGAGAGGAAAATGGCGCACAGCTGCAGTGCTGTGCGCTACCTTTAGAAGACTGCAGGAGTCTTCAGCCGCCGATTCTGGACCTCTTCTGTCTTCAGCATCTGCAAGGGGGCCGGCGGCGCGGCTCCGGTGACCATCCAGGCTGTACCTGTGATCGTCCCTCTGGAGCTTGATGTCCAGTAGCCAAGAAGCCAATCCATCCTGCACGCAGGTGAGTTGACTCCTTCTCCCCTCAGTCCCTCGCTGCAGTGATCCTGTTGCCAGCAGGAATCACTGTAACATAAAAAACCTAGCTAAACTTTCTCTAAGCAGCTCTTTAGGAGAGCCACCTAGATTGCACCCTTCTCGGCCGGGCACAAAAATCTAACTGGAGTCTGGAGGAGGGTCATAGGGGGAGGAGCCAGTGCACACCACCTGATCGGAAAAGCTTTACTTTTTGTGCCCTGTCTCCTGCGGAGCCGCTATTCCCCATGGTCCTTTCAGGAACCCCAGCATCCACTAGGACGATAGAGAAAGAAAGCTTTAGGACTACCTGGTGTGCACTGGCTCCTCCCTCTATGACCCTCCTCCAGACCTCAGTTAGGATACTGTGCCCGGAAGAGCTGACACAATAAGGAAGGATTTTGAATCCCGGGTAAGACTCATACCAGCCACACCAATCACACCGTATAACTCGTGATACTATACCCAGTTAACAGTATGAAATATAACTGAGCCTCTCAACAGATGGCTCAACAATAACCCTTTAGTTAAACAATAACTATATACAAGTATTGCAGACAATCCGCACTTAGGATGGGCGCCCAGCATCCACTACGGACTACGAGAAATAGATTTACCGGTGAGTAAATTCTTATTTTCTCTGACGTCCTAAGTGGATGCTGGGACTCCGTAAGGACCATGGGGATTATACCAAAGCTCCCAAACGGGCGGGAGAGTGCGGATGACTCTGCAGCACCGAATGGGCAAACTCTAGGTCCTCCTCAGCCAGGGTATCAAACTTGTAGACTCTTGCAAAAGTGTTTGAACCCGACCAAGTAACAGCTCGGCAAAGTTGTAAAGCCGAGACCCCTCGGGCAGCCGCCCAAGAAGAGCCCCTTTCCTCGTGGAATGGGCTTTTACAGATTTAGGGTGCGGCAGCCCAGCCGCAGAATGTGCAAGTTGAATCGTACTACAGATCCAGCGAGCAATAGTCTGCTTAGAAGCAGGAGCACCCAGCCTGTTGGGTGCATACAGGATAAATAGCGAGTCAGTTTTCCTGACTCCAGCCGTCCTGGAAACATATATTTTCAGGGCACTGACTACGTCCAGTAACTTGGAGTCCTCCAAGTCCCAAGTAGCCGCAGGCACCACAATAGGTTGGTTCACATGAAAAGCTGATACCACCTTAGGAAGGAATTGGGAACGAGTCCTCAATTCCGCCCTATCCATATTAAAAAATCAGATAAGGGCTTTTGCATGACAAAACCGCCAATTCTGATACACGCCTGGCCGACGCCAAGGCCAACAGCATGACCACTTTCCACGTGAGGTATTTTAGCTCCACGGATTTAAGTGGCTCAACCCAATGCGACTTCAGGAAATCAAACACCACGTTGAGATCCCACGGTGCCACTGGAGGCACAAACGGGGGCTGAATATGCAGCACTCCCTTAACAAAAGTCTGAACTTCAGGCAGTGAAGCCAGTTCTTTTTTGGAAGAAAATGTACAGAGCCGAAATCTGGACCTTAATGGAACCCAATTTTAGGCCCATAGTCACTCCTGACTGTAGGAAGTGCAGAAATCGACCCAGTTGAAATTCCTCCGTTGGGGCCTTCCTGGCCTCACACCAAGCAACATATTTTCGCCATAAGCGGTGATAATGCGATCATATCTTTCCTAGCCTTAATCAGCGTAGGAATGCCTTTTTCCTTTAGGAACCGGTGTTCAACCGCCATGCCGTCAAACGCAGCCGCGGTAAGTCTTGGAACAGACAGGGCCCCTGCTGCAGCAGGTCCTGTCTGAGCGGCAGAGGCCATGGGTCCTCTGAGATCATTTCTTGAAGTTCTGGGTACCAAGCTCTTCTTGGCCAATCCGGAACCACGAGTATAGTTTGTACTCCTCTCCTTCTTATTATTCTCAGTACCTTGGGTATGAGAGGCAGAGGAGGGAACACATACACCGACTGGTACACCCACGGTGTTACCAGAGCGTCCACAGCTATCGCCTGAGGGTCCCTTGACCTGGCGCAATATATTTTTAGCTTTTTGTTGAGGCAGGACGCCGACATGTCCACCTGTGGCCTTTCCCAATCGTGTACAATCATTTGGAAGACTTTTGGATGAAGTCCCCACTCTCCCGGGTGGAGGTCGTGCCTGCTGAGAAAGTCTGCTTCCCAGTTGTCCACTCCGGGAATGAACACTGCCGACAGTGCTAACACATGATTTTCCGCCCATCGGAAAATCCTTGTGGCTTCTGCCATCGCCATCCTGCTTCTTGTGCCGCCCTGTTGGTTTACATGGGCGACCGCCGTGATGTTGTCTGACTGGATCAGCACCGGCTGGTGTTGAAGCAGGGGTCTAGCCTGACTTAGGGCATTGTAAATGGCCCTTAGTTCCAGAATATTTATGTGTAGGGAAGTCTCCTGACTCGACCATAGTCCTTGGAAGTTTCTTCCCTGTGTGACTGCCCCCCAGCCTCGAAGGCTGGCATCCGTGGTCACCAGGACCCAGTCCTGTATGCCGAATCTGCGGCCCTCTAGAAGATGAGCACTCTGCAGCCACCACAACAGCGACACCCTGGCCCTTGGAGACAGGGTTATCAGCCGATGCATCTGAAGATGCGACTCGGACCACTTGTCCAACAGATCCCACTGGAAGATCCTTGCATGGAACCTGCCGAATGGAATTTCTTCGTATGAAGCTACCATCTTTCCCAGGACTCGCGTGCATTGATGCACCGACACCTGTATTTGTTTTAGGAGGTCTCTGACTAGAGATGACAACTCCTTGGCCTTCTCCTCCGGGAGAAACACTTTTTCCTGTTCTGTGTCCAGAACCATACCCAGGAACAGTAGACGTGTCGTAGGAACCAGCTGCGACTTTGGAATATTCAGAATCCAGCCGTGCTGTTGTAGCACTTCCCGAGATAGTGCTACTCCGACCAACAACTGCTCCCTGGACCTCGCCTTTATAAGGAGATCGTCCAAGTACGGGAGAATTATAACTCCCTTTTTTCGAAGGAGTATCATCATTTCGGCCATTACCTTGGTAAATACCCTCGGTGCCGGGGACAGACCAACGGCAACGTCTGGAATTGGTAATGACAGTCCTGTACCACAATTTTGAGGTACTCCTGGTGAGGAGGGTAAATGGGGACATGCAGGTAAGCATCCTTGATGTCCAGTGATACCATGTAATCCCCTTCGTCCAGGCTTGCAATAACCGCCCTGAGCGATTCCATTTTGAACTTGAACCTTCGTATATAAGTGTTCAAGGATTTCAATTTTAGAATGGGTCTCACCGAACCGTCTGGTTTCGGTACCACAAACATTGTGGAATAGTAACCCCGGCCTTGTTGAAGGAGGGGTACCTTGATTATCACCTGCTGGAAGTACAGCTTGTGAATTGCCGCCAATACTACCTCCCCTTTCTCCAAGGGCAGCAGGCAAGGCTGATTTGAGGTAACGGCGAGGGGGAGTCGCCTCGAACTCCAGCTTGTATCCCTGTGATACTACTTGCAGAACCCAGGGATCCACCTGTGAGCGAGCCCACTGGTCGCTGAAATTCCCGAGATGCGCCCCCACCGCACCTGGCTCCACCTGTGGAGCCCCAGCGTCATGCGGTGGACTCAGATGAAGCGGGGGAAGATTTTTGATCCTGGGAACTGGCTGTCTGGTGCAGCTTTTTCCCTCTTCCCTTGTCTCTGTGCAGAAAGGAAGCGCCTTTGACCCGCTCGCTTTTCTGAAGCTGAAAGGACTGTACCTTATAATACGGTGCTTTCTTAGGCTGTGAGGAACCTGAGGTAAAAATTTTTCTTTCTTCCAGCTGTTGCTGTGGATACGAGGTCCCAGAGACCATCCCCAAACAATTCCTCACCCTCATAAGGCAGAATCTCCATGTGCCTTTTAAAGTCAGCATCACCTGTCAACTGCCGGGTCCCTAATACCCTCCTGGCAGAATGGACATTGCATTAACTTTTGGATGCCAGCCGGCAAATATCCCTCTGTGCAGACGTCTTTAATATGCTCTATGGTTAGCAAAATAGTATCCCTGTATAGGGTATCAATATTATCTGACAGGGTATCAGACCACGCTGCAGCAGCACTATCCATGCTGAGGCAATTGCAGGTCTCAGTATAGTACCTGAGTGTGTATATACAGACTTCAGGATAGCCTTCTGCTTTTTAACAGCAGGCTCCTTCAAAGTGGCCGTATCCTAAGACGGCAGTGCCACCTTTTTTGACAAACGTGTGAGCGCCTTATCCACCCTAGGGGATATCTCCCAACGTGACCTATCCTCTGGCGGGAAAGGGTACACCATCAGTAACTTTTTAGAAATTACCAGTTTCTTATCGGGGGAACCCACGCTTCATTCACTCATCTGATGGGGGAACAAAACACTGGCTGCTTTTTCTCCCCAAACATAAAACCCCTTTTTTTTTTTTGGTATTTGGGTTAATGTCAGAAATGTGTAACACATTTTTCATTGCCGAGTGCAACGGATGTTCCTAGTGGATTGTGTATATGTCTCAACCTCGTCGACACTGGAGTCAGACTCCGTGTCGACATCTGTATCTGCCATCTGAGGTAGCAGGCGTTTTTGAGCCCCTGATGGCCTTTGAGACGCCTGGACAGGCACGGGCTGAGAAGCCGGCTGTCCCATAGCTGTTACGTCATCCAGATCTTTACATAAGGAGTTGACACTGTCGGTTAATACCTTCCACTTATCCATCCACTCTGGTGTCGGCCCCACAGGGGGCGACATCACATTTATCGGCATCTGCTCCGCCTCCACGTAACCTTCCTCCTCAAACATGTCGACACAGCCGTACCGACACACCGCACACACACAGGGAATGCTCTGACTGAGGACAGGACCCCACAAAGTCCTTTGGGGAGACAGAGAGAGAGTATGCCAGCACACACCAGAGCGCTATATAATGCAGGGATTAACACTATAACTGAGTGATTTTTCCCCCAATAGCTGCTTGTATACACATATTGCGCCTAAATTTGGTGTCCCCCCTCTCTTTTTAACCCTTTGAGCCTGAAAACTACAGGGGAGAGCCTGGGGAGCTGTCTTCCAGCTGCACTGTGAAGAAAAAATGGCGCCAGTGTGCTGAGGGAGATAGCCCAGCCCCTTTTTCGGCGGACTTTTCTCCCGCTTTTTTTTATGGATTCTGGCAGGGGTATTTATCACATATATAGCCTCTGGGACTATATATTGTGATTTTTTGCCGGCCAAGGTATTCATATTGCTGCTCAGGGCGCCCCCCCCCCCCCCCAGCGCCCTGCACCCATCAGTGACCGGAGTGTGAGGTGTGCCTGAGGAGCAATGGCGCACAGCTGCAGTGCTGTGCGCTACCTTGTTGAAGACCGAAGTCTTCTGCCGCCGATTTCCAGGACCATCTTCATGCTTCTGGCTCTGTAAGGGGGGCGGCGGCGCGGCTCCGGGACCGAACGATCGAGGTCGGGTCCTGTGTTCGATCCCTCTGGAGCTAATGGTGTCCAGTAGCCTAAGAAGCCCAAACTATCTCCAGTCAGGTAGGTTCGCTTCTTCTCCCCTTAGTCCCTCGTAGCAGTGAGTCTGTTGCCAGCAGATCTCACTGTAAAATAAAAAACCTAAAATATACTTTCTTTTCTAGGAGCTCAGGAAAGCCCCTAGTGTGCATCCAGCTCAGCCGGGCACAAGATTCTAACGGAGGTCTGGAGGAGGGTCATAGAGGGAGGAGCCAGTGCACACCAGGTAGTCCTAAAGCTTTCTTTAGTTGTGCCCAGTCTCCTGCGGAGCCGCTATTCCCCATGGTCCTTACGGAGTCCCAGCATCCACTTAGGACGTCAGAGAAAAATGGATGAGATTAACTTAAGTCACAGCTGCTCTGAAGTAAGGTTTAATAAACAGACTGTATTACACATAACATGCTCAAAATAATGTAGTCCAATAGGCTGAAGGCAACAGCTCTCAGCCCAATTCTTCTGACAACAGTAACAGGTCACTGTTACGGCTATAGTGATGTAGATGTAGTAGTGGTAATAGTAGTAGTGGTGGTAGTAGTAATAATAATAAATATAATCTTCTACTACTACTAGAAACCTACTACTTCTATTACACAACAACAACAACAACAACAACAACAACAACAACAACAACAACAACATCATATACTCACCATATCAGGCTCCTTTTCACCTACAACCCCAGGAACAGGGGAAGGGGAGAGTTCATCAACCCACTTTACAGTGGACTTTGCTGAATTCTAGACATAAGATATATGAAACAATCCATAAACCTTTTTGAAATAATATATATATTTATTTTTTTAAATAGGATTTTAATTACCTACCGGTAAATACTTTTCTCATCGTCCATAAGGGATATTGGGGACAGATTTAGTACGATTGGGTATAGATGGGTTCAAAAGGAGCCAGTGAACTTTAAACTTCTTCAACTGGGTGTGCTGGCTCCTCCCCTCTATGCCCCCTCCCACAGGCAGTTATAGGTAAAACAGTGCCCGAAGGAGAAAGGACATACTTGAGAGAAGGAACATAACAAGTGGTGAGATTTACACACCAGCACACCACTAACATAAAACAACCAGCAACAGCTGGTAACAAAACAGCAACAGCTGAACAGGTAACCATAGAAAAAGGAGGACCTGCAGGAAAGTCAACGCACTGAGGCAGGCGCCCAATATCCCTAATGGACTACGAGAAAAGGATTTACCGGTAGATAATTAAAATCCTATTTTCTCTAGTATCCATAAGTGATATTGGGGGAATCTAGTATGATGGGGACTTCCCAAAGCTTCCAGAATGCGCGGAGACGTCTGCAGCACCGGCTGCCCAAACTGGGAATCCTCTTTGGCCAGGGTATCAAACCTGTAGAACTTCAAAGGCGTTCTTCCCCGACCAGGAAGCAGCTCGGCATAGTTGCAAGGCCAAGACTCCATGGGCAGCCGCCCAGGAAGACCCCACCGACCTTGTAGAGTGGGCCTTCAGAGACTGTGGAACAGGTAAGGCTGTCGACACATAGGCCTGTTGGATAGTAAGCCTAAGCCAACGAGCAATGGACTGCTTTGAAGCAGGACAACCCTTTTTCTGCGCATCAAACAGCACGAACAAGGAATCAGTCTTTCTGATCCAAGCCGTTCTCTTGACCTAGATCTTCAAGGCTCGCACAGCATCCAATGCCTCTGGAGGAACAGAAGTGCCATTACCACAATAGGTTGATTCAAGTAGAACGCAGAGACTACCTTCGGCAGGAACTGCTGCCTAGTTCTGAGCTCCGCTCTGTCCTCGTAAAAGACCAAGTAAGGACTCCTACACGATAAAGCCTCCAATTCTGAGACACGTCTAGCAGAAGCCAGGGCCAGTAACATCACCGTCTTCCACGTGAGGTACCCGTCTTCTACCGTTATCAGAGGTTCAAACCAGGATGACTGTAGAAAGTCCAACACCACATTCAAATCCAAGGGTGCCATAGGCGGCACAAAACGTGGTTGTATGTGGAGTACCCCTTGCAAGAAGGTCTGAACTTCTGGCAACAGTGCCAATTTCTTCTGGAAGAAAATGGAAAGCGCTGAAATCTGGACCTTAACGGAACTCAGACGTAAGCCTTTATCCACACCAGCCTGCAGGAAGCATAAAAAACGTCCCAAGTGGAACTCTGCAGGTGGATACGTGCGTTCCTCGCACCAGGAGACATCTTCTCCAGATATGATGATAGTGTTTTGACGTCACAGGTTTCCTGGCCTGAACCATGGTAGCAATAACCTTTTTGGAAAAGCCCTTGTGAGCTAGTATGTTCCGCTCATCCTCCATGCCATCAAACAAAGTCGCCGTAAGTCCGGGTAGACGAACAGTCCTTATTGAAGAAGATCTCTTCTTAGTGGTAGAAGCCAAGGGTCTTCAACGGACATGTCCAGAAGATCCGCGTACCACGCCCTCCGAGGCCAATACGGAGCAATCAGAATTGCCTGGACTCCTTGATTTCTGATTCACTCGAGCACCCTTGGGAGCAACAGAATCGGAGAAAACCGGTACACCAGCCGGTAATGCCAAGGCGACGTCAGTGCATCTACTGCCCTCGCCTGAGGGTCCCTGGTTCATGAACAATACCAGTGAAGCTTCTTGTTGAGTCGAGAAGCCATCATATCTATTTGTGGGCAGCCCCACCGGTCAATGATCTGCCAAAACACCTGATGGTGGAGCCCCCACTCCCCCGGGCGGAGACCGTGATAACTGGAATGAAGATTGCAGACGTTGCTCTTGCATTTCTTTCCGCCCACAGGAGTATCTTAGACACCTCTCGCATGCAGGCTCTGCTTTTTATTCCCTTCTTGCCGATTGATGTACGCTACTGCTGTGGCGTTGTCCGACTGTACCTGCATCACGTGATCCTTGAGCAGAGGAGAGGCTTGAAGCAGAGCATTGTAGATTGCCCGAAGTTCCAGAATGTTGATCGGAAGGAGGGCTTCGTTGCCTGACCACCTGCCCTGAAACTGCGCCCTTTGGGCGACAGCACCCCATCCTCTCAGACTCGCATCCGTTGTGAGGAGGATCCAATACTGAATCTCGAAACTCCGGCCTTCCAGGAGATTGGAGGACTGCAGCCACCACAGGAGGGAAATCCTGGCCCGAGGTGACAGCCGTATCATCCGAAGCCTATGAAGATGTGAATCTGACCACTTGCTCAGGAGATCCAATTAAAATGTTCTAGCATGGAACCTCCCATATTGGATAGCCTCGTATGAGGCGACCATCTACCCCAACAATCTTATGCAGAGATGAATGGATACTCGAGCAGGTCGGAGCACCATGCAGACCATCTCCTGAAGTATTCTTGCATTGTCCTCCGGCAGGAACACCTTCTGGGCCACAGTATCCAGTAAAATCCCCAGGAACAGGAGCCACTGAGATGGCTTCAGGTGAGACTTCTGTAAATTGAGAATCCACCCATGGTGTGACATGTAGTGTGGATAGTGCGGTCAATATGGAGCAATAAAAGCTCCTTGGATCTTGCTTTTATCAGAAGATCGTCCAAGTAAGGGACAGCATTGACCCTCTGGACCCGGAGCTGGATCATCATCTCCACCATTTTCTTTGTGAACACCCTCGGAGCTGTGGACAGGCCGAAGGGCAGTTCCTGGAACTGGTAGTGGTCGTCCAGCAGGGCAAACCTCAGATAAGCCTGATGAGGTGGCCAAATAGGAATATGAAGGTAGGCGTCCTTGATATCCAAGGAAACCATGAATTCCTGTTCTTCCAGGCCCGCAATCACTGCTCTCAAGGATTCCATTTTGAACGTAAAAACCTTTAGGTAAGAGTTCAAGGACTTTAGAATTAAAATGGGCCATACCGACCCATCCGGCTTCGGTACCACAAACAGGTTGGAGTAATAACCCCTGCCTCGGTGTGGTATTGGTACTGGAACAATGACGTGGGACTGGACAAACTTTTGGATGGCCTGTTGCAACGTAACTTGTGTATCCTCCAAAGCTGGTAAGCTTGATTTGAAAAAGCGCTGGGGAGGAGTACCATCGAACTTCAGCTTGTAGCCCCGAGAAATGAGGTCCCTGACCCAGGTATCCTGGCAGGAAACCTCCCAGACACGGCTGAAATGACGCAGTCGAGCTCCCACATAGAGATCCCCTCGGGTGGGTGGGCATCGTCATGCTGAGGACTTATTGGAAGCAGAACTGGTGCTCTGTTCCTGTGAACCGGTGTTTGAAAGTCTTTTTGTCTTACCTCTGGTGCCTCTATTCGCATTGGAGGCTCTCCAGGCCCTAGATTGAAATCTGTTAGACCGAAAGGACTGAACAGACTGCCCCAGGAAGGAACGCCCAGCTGGTGGGGCCCCAGAGGGGAGAAATGTAGATTTCCCTGCAGTGATTTTGGAAATCCACCTATCCAACTCGACCCCAAAGAGCCATTCCCCAGAAAAGGGGGGAGGGGAATTCCACACTACGCTTGGCTTCTGCGTCCACTATCCACTGACACAACCACAAGGCCCTGCGTCCCAGCATTAATATTGCCCATTTTCTTCAGAGAGTCACACAGGACGCGTGCAGTGTCCTGAATGTGCTTCAGGAGAGTCACCATAGTGACCAGAGGTATATCCCCGGAAAGGCCCTCCTGAATCTGAGTAGCCCACGTATGAATGGCATGGGTCATCCAGCAACCCGCTATGACTGGTCTTTGCGATACACCTGCTGCTGTGTAGGTAGACTTTAATGTAGTCTCTATCTTTCTGTCCCCAGGGTCCTTTATGGTAAAGGAGCCCGGGGCAGGCAGCACTGCCTTTTTTGGCAGTCGACAAACTGAAACGTCAACTCCCGGGGGCTCTTCCCAGAATTTCCTACCTTCAGGAGCAAATGGGAAAGTGTGCAAAAATTGTTTTGAGACTTGGAATTTTTTGTCTGGATTTTTCCAGGCTAATTTAAATAGTCATCTAACTGCAGAATCAGGGAAAGTGACATTAGGCTTGTTTTGTGTAAAGAAAAACAACTGCTGTGATGCAGCGTCCTCTAGAGGGAGCTTTAACAAGTCCCATATAGCCAGAATGAGGGGTTCAATACCCTGAGCAGAAGCGGAATCCCCACTAACGGGATCCAAGTCATCCCCATCCTCCTGTATTTCCTCATTTGTCTCAGGGAACAGAGCAGGTAAACCACGCTTTTGTTGTCCTGAGTTAGGGAGGGAGGCTGTGAAACATCTGCCCTAGCAGCGAAGTCTGCAACAGCCTGTTGTAGTAGCTGAGTTTTCTGAACATTAGCAGTGAGTTGTGATGACATATCAGACATCATAGTCTTAAGAGACCCTAACCAGGATGGCTCTGGTCCCTCTCCCACAGCCCCTTTACTGACCTGTGAAGATTGTCTGCATTGTGCACATGAAACAGAATCAGATAAGGGAGAGAATCTGGAGTGGCATACACTGCATAGTTTGCGTTTACCCATGTTCACAGTAATCACAATAACATACACACAGACATAATAAGCCTGCCCGTACTCTGTGTGTGTGTGTGTGTGTGTGTGTGTGTGTGTGTGTGTGTGTGTGTGGGGGGGGGCGGTATGGGGGGGGGGGGGAGAGAGAGAGAGAGAGAGAGACACACAGACAGAGACACACACACAGAGAGACAGAGACACACACACACACACACACACACACACACACACACACACACACACACACACACACAGAGAGACAGACCAGCACAGCTATACAGCCCCAGTGAGGATGTCAGCTTACTATACCACAGTGAAACACTAATGATTTCTGTCCTGTATAGGACACAGATTGTGTACAATAGCGGCTCTCCCCCTTTGCTACACCCTGTACCAGTTTTCCAGCGTGTCTTGCGAGTCAGGAGGAGCTGTGTGTGCCTGCTGCTGCATTAAGTAGAGGAAGGCGCCAAAATGCCGCTGATCCCGCTCTGAGCAGTGATCGCAAAAACACGCTATAGCGTGTATTTTACCCGATTTTGAGGGAAGGTGACTCACTTTTCTGAAATGGGCGAGTCCCCGGGGACGCGCTCTGCTGCAGCAGCCAATCACTTCCTGTTAAGTCAGTGATTGATGCCTGTGACTGTGGCGGGAGAAGGTGAGCACCGCAGAGGCACCGATTCATCATCACAGACTTGCTGTTGCCTGAACCCTCCGCTCCGGCGCCCGTGCTCATGGACTGAGCGCACCGCCTCTCCGCAGGTCAGTTTCCCCGCCGCTCCTGACAGCCGCGCTGAGCGCCGGCCAGTGTGTGTGTGTGCGGTGTACATCTCCCGCCATCCCGGTCTCCGCGCTGCTGTAAACGGACTTCTGGCTGCCGGCTCTCGCCGTGCCTGCCATATGGGCTCTGCCAGCGAGGAGGTGCTTGCACTGTTGCGGTGTGTAAGTGGAGGGGCCCAGTTAGTGTGTGTGTGCCTGGGGTACAAGGGGAGATGGTCAATTACTGCTTGTGTGTCCGAGTTGTTTGGGGGGGGGGGGGGGGGGCAATTGCTGGGTGTGTGCACGGGGTATAAGGAGAGAAGGTTAAATTACTGCTTGTGTGTCCTGGTTGTATGGGGGTTGGGGGGCAATTACAGGGTGTGTGCACGGGGTATAAGAGGGGGGGGGGGATTATGAGGTGGGCAGATGTGTGTGTGTGTGTGTGTGCGCCTGAAGTATGAGGTGGGCAGCTGCTGAGTGTGCCCCGGGTATGAGGTGGTCAGCTGCTGACTGTGCCCGGGGTATGAGGTGGTCAGATGCTGTGTGTGTGCCCGGGGTATGAGGTGGTCAGATGCTGTGTGTGTGCCCGGGGTATGAGGTGGTCAGATGCTGTATGTGTGCACGGGGTATAAGGTGGGCAGATGCTGTGTGTGTGTGTGTGTGTGTGTGTGTGGGGGGTATAAGGTGGACAGATGCTGTGTGTGCGTCCGGGGTATAAGGTGGGCAGATGCTGTGTGTGCGTCCGGGGTATAAGGTGGGCAGATGCTGTGTGTGTGTGCGTCCGGAGTATAAGGTGGGCAGATGCTGTGTGTGTGAGTGCGCACGTCCAGGGTGTGTGGTGGGTAGCTGCTGTGTGTGTGCCCGGGGTATGATGCAATGTGTCTCGGCGCTCTACCTGGTGCAATGTGTCTCGGCGCTCTACCTGGCGCAATGTGTATAACTTGCTCTGCCTGGCGCATTGTGTATAACGTGCTCTGCCTGGCGCAATGTGTGTAACGTGCTCTGCCTGGCGCAATGTGTGTAACGTGCTCTGCCTGGCGCAATGTGTGTAACGTGCTCTGCCTGGCGCAATGTGTGTAACGTGCTCTGCCTGGCGCAATGTGTGTAACGTGCTCTGCCTGGCGCAATGTGTGTAACGTGCTCTGCCTGCTGCAATGTGTGTAACGAGCTCTACCTGGCGCAATGTGTGGAACAAGCTCTACCTGGTGCATTGTGTATAACGTGCTCTACCTGGTGCAATGTTTATATTTGATTTACCTGGTGCAATGTGTCTTAAGTGTTCTACCTGGTGCAATGTTTATATGTGCTCTACCTGGTGCAATGTATATAACGTGCTCTACCTGGTGCAATGTATATAACGTGCTCTACCTGGTGCAATGTATATAACGTGCTCTACTGGGCGCAATGTGTATAATAATGCGCTCTAACGGGCGCAATGTGTATAAAGTGCTCTACCTGGCGTAATGTGTATAACGTGCTCTGCCTGGCGCAATGTGTATAAAGTGCTCTACCTGGTGCAATGTGTATAATGTGCTCTACTTGGAGCAAAGTGTATAGCGAGCTGTACCTGGAGCAAAGTGTATAACATGCTGTACCTGGTGAAATATGTATAATGTGCTCTACCTGGTGCAATATGTATAACGTGCTCTACCTGGTGCAATATGTATAACGTGCTCTACCTGGCGCAGTGTGTATAGGAGGTTCTACCTGGTGCAATCTGTATAAGCGGCACTACTGTGTGGTGTAATGTGAATTGGCACTATTATGTGGTCACGCCCCTTCCCCATGAAGCCACGCCCCTCAAATTTTGAGGCGCGCACTGCCTGTACTTTACGGTCTAGTAAGGTGGAACACCAATTCACTTTCTGCCTAAGGGCACCAAAATGTCTAGTTACAGCTCTGGTGCAGGGTGTCCTGCATGCTACACAGCCCAGCAGCATTGTCACCCCATCCCCCCCACCTTGCAACACTTTTGTAGTGTCCAAACAAGATTAAGATTAATAAGAACCTTCATTTCGATGGGACCCAGAAAAGGACCGGTAGGACCCCAAATTTTGAAAGTGAGGGGTCCCTGGGACCCACTTTTTTTTGGATCAGCGCGATCACTGTCTGAGGTAGCTCCGCTCCCCCAATGGCGCCAGAGCTACAGAGATTTTTATACTGGCAATGTCTCCTAGTTTGCTTACAAACATCACAAAAGTGCTAATTTAAGCCACCGCTAGCCAGTCCACACAGAGGGCTCTAGCGGGTCCTCCCCAGGAGGGGACCGTATGCCGCCACTGCGTTTAGCCGCACCATGAACCAGGGGACCCCCCTAGCAGGGCCCTCGGCTTGTACTCACCACAGTCACCTTCAGGCATCTATTAGGGGTGTGCGACGTGCTGCGATTGCGACAGCTAAGGCGCAGTGCCACGCTGAACAAACAACCTCTCAGGACGGTGGTCCTGCAGTGGGGAAGCGGCTCTGACACCTCGCAAGGCCGGTGACTGCCCCATCCTAACTCCCACGGTGCAGGTATGCTGTTGCCCAAACAGCATACCGAAAATAAAAGTTTAAAAGAAATTGAAGAAAACTCTCTGGAGCTGCAAAGATGTGCATCCTCTCCTGAGGGCCCTTTTTTCTAAACTGCCTGTGGGAGGGGGCATAGAGGGGAGGAGCCCGCACACCCAGTGAACAATTTTTTAAGTGCACCAGCTTATTTGGACCCCGTCTATACCCCATTGTACCAAGTCTCCCCAATATCCCTTATGGATGCTAGAGAAACCATATTGTATATACCATAGAGTGGAAAATTGTACATAACACCCGATGCATTCCTATCTCTCAGACCAACCTGAGTATCAGAGCGTTCGGCATCCAGTCGCTTGTTTGCATTCTCTAATGCCAGGGCCCTCGGTGTTTTTGGAAAGAATGGTTGTTTTGCTATACCAGAACGGAACTGGGAGAACTTCTATAAGGAACAAACAGAACATAACACATGTATTGAGTTGTTAACAGATTACACAGATCAATTAATACTATGGAGTAAATTTACTAAAACAGAGAATTGGTGATGTTGCCCATAGCAACCAATCAGATGCTGTCTAAAATTTATCTATTGCCTTTCAGGAATTGATAGGTAGCATCTGATTGGTTGCTATGGGCAACATCATCAATTCTATGTTTTAGAATCTATAGTAAATTTACCCCTATGGGGTATATGCAATTGCGGTCGAATTCCCGAAATTGTCGAAAAACTGGACTTTTTCGCCAAAAAAAATAAAAATAAAAAATCGACAATGCAATTCAGTACTTTCCGTCAAAAAAACGGACTTTCAAAATTCAACTTTTTGAAATTCGACATTTGTCAAATTCGACATTTCTGCAATGGTACAAATGCGGCAATTCGCCAAAAGTATATTCAATTGAAGTTTGGAAATTCGACAACAGTGCTTTTAGACAGTAAATTCGTCATTTTCAATCCGCCACACTTTGGTGGGGGAATCTAATAAAAAAAAAATTAAAACATGTTTTTTTTGGTGTTTTTTTTTATTGGTAATAGCATATCTATTTATATTAGAAGGGATTAGGTAATTGGTTTGTCTATTTTGGAGGCACAAGTATTATTTATATATTTTTTAAAATATTATTATTTTTTTTAAATGGAATGGTAAAATCCCGAAAAAAAATGGCGTGGGGTCCCCCCTCCTAAGCATAACCAGCCTCGGACCCCGGCCCTGGTTCTAAAAATCCGGGGGGGGGGGGGGGGTGAATGACAGGGGATCCCCCGTATTTTTTAAACCAGCACCGGGTTCTGCGCCTGGTGCTGGTGCAAAAAATACGGGGGACAAAAAAAAAAAAAAAAAAACAGTAGGGGTCCCCCGTTTTTTTACACCAGCATCGGGCTCCACTAGCTGGACAGATAATGCCACAGCCGGAGGTCACTTTTATACAGCGCCCTGCGGCCGTGGCATTAAATATCCAACTAGTCACCCCTGGCCGGGGTACCCTGGGGGAGTGGGGACCCCTTCAATCAAGGGGTCGTCCCCCCAGCCACCCAAGGGCCAGGGGTGAAGCCCGAGGCTGTCCCCCCCCATCCAAGGGCTGCGGATGGGGGGCTGATAGCCTTGAGAAATTTGAAAGAATATTGTTTTTCCAGTAGTACTACAAGTCCCAGCAAGCCTCTCCCGCAAGCTGGTACTTGGAGAACCACAAGTACCAGCATGCGGGAGAAAAACGGGCCCGCTGGTACCTGTAGTTCTACTGAAAAAAAAACTCCAAATAAAAATAAGATTTTACTTACCGGTAAATCTATTTCTCGTAGTCCGTAGTGGATGCTGGGACTCCGTAAGGACCATGGGGAATAGCGGCTCCGCAGGAGACTGGGCACAACTAAAGAAAGCTTTAGGACTACCTGGTGTGCACTGGCTCCTCCCACTATGACCCTCCTCCAGACCTCAGTTAGGATACTGTGCCCGGAAGAGCTGACACAATAAGGAAGGATTTTGAATACCGGGTAAGACTCATACCAGCCACACCAATCACACCGTATAACTCGTGATACTATACCCAGTTAACAGTATGAAATATAACTGAGCCTCTCAACAGATGGCTCAACAATAACCCTTTAGTTAAACAATAACTATAAACAAGTATTGCAGACAATCCGCACTTGGGATGGGCGCCCAGCATCCACTACGGACTACGAGAAATAGATTTACCGGTGAGTAAAATCTTATTTTCTTTGACGTCCTAAGTGGATGCTGGGACTCCGTAAGGACCATGGGGATTATACCAAAGCTCCCAAACGGGCGGGAGAGTGCGGATGACTCTGCAGCACCGAATGAGCAAACTCTAGGTCCTCCTCAGCCAGGGTATCAAACTTATAGACTCTTACAAAAATGTTTGAACCCGACCAAGTAACAGCTCGGCAAATTTATAAAGCCGAGACCCCTCGGGAAGCCGCCCAAGAAAAGCCCACTTTCCTCGTGGAATGGGCTTTTACAGATTTAGGGTGCGGCAGTCCAGCCGCAGAATGTGCAAGTTGAATCGTGCTACAGATCCAGCGAGCAATAGTCTGCTTAGAAGCAGGAGCACCCAGCTTGTTGGGTGCATACAGGATAAATAGCGAGTCAGTTTTCCTGACTCCAGCCGTCCTGGAAACATATACTTTTCAGGGCCCTGACTACGTCCAGTAACTTGGAATCCTCCAAGTATCAAGTAGCCGCAGGCACCACAATAGGTTGGTTCACATGAAAAACTGATACCACCTTAGGAAGGAATTGGGAACGAGTCCTCAATTCCACCTTATCCATATAAAAAAATCAGATAAGGGCTTTTGCATGACAAAGCCGCCAATTCTGATACACGCCTGGCCGACGCCAAGGCCAACAGCATGACCACTTTCCACGTGAGGTATTGTAGCTCCACGGATTTAAGTGGCTCAACCCAATGCGACTTCAGGAAATCCAACACCACGTTGAGATCCCACGGTGCCACTGGAGGCACAAACGGGGGCTGACTATGCAGCCCTCCCTTAACAAAAGTCTGAACTTCAGGCAGTGAAGCCAGTTCTATTTTGGAAGAAAATCGATAGAGCCGAAATCTGGACCTTAATGGAACCCAATTTTAGGCCCATAGTCACCCCTGACTGTAGGAAGTGCAGGAATAGACCTAGCTGAAATTCCTCCGTTGGGGCCTTCCTGGCCTCACAGCACGCAACATATTTCCGCCATATGCGGTGATAATGGTTTGCGTTCACTTCTTTCCTAGCTTTAATTAGCGTAGGGATAACTTCCTCCGGAATGCCCTTTTCCTTCAGGATCCGGCGTACAACCGCCATGCCGTCAAACGCAGCCGCGGTACGTCTTGGAACAGACAGGACCCTGCTGCAGCAGGTCCTGTCTGAGCGGCAGAGGCCATGGGTCCTCTGAGATCATTTCTTGGAGTTCTGGGTACCAAGCTCTTCTTGGCCAATCCGGAACAATGAGTATAGTTCTTACTCCTCTCCTTCTTATTATTCTCATTACCCTGGGTAAGAGAGGCAGAGAAGGGAACACATACACCGACTGGTACACCCACGGTGTTACCAGAGCGTCCACAGCTATCGCCTGAGGGTCCCTTGACCTGGCGCAATATCTTTGTAGCTTTTTGTTGAGGCGGGACGCCGACATGTCCACCTGTGGCCTTTCCCAACGGTGTACAATCATTTGGAAGACTTCTGGATGAAGTCCCCACTCTCCCGGGTGGAGGTCGTGACTGCTGAGAAAGTCTGCTTCCCAGTTGTCCACTCCGGGAATGAACACTGCTGACAGTGCTAACACATGATTTTCCTCCCATCGGAGAATCCTTGTGGCTTCTGTCGGTTTACATGAACGACCGCCGTGATGTTGTCTGACTGGATCAGCACCGGCCGGTGTTGAAGCAGGGGTCTAGCCTGACTTAGGGCATTGTAAATGGCCCTTAGTTCCAGAATATTTATGTGTAGGGAAGTCTCCTGACTTTTCCATAGTCCTTGGAAGTTTCTTCCCTGTGTGACTGCCCCCCAGCCTCGAAGGCTGGCATCCGTGGTCACCAGGACCCAGTCCTGTATGCCGAATCTGCGGCACCCTAGAAGATGAGCACTCTGCAGCCACCACAACAGCGACACCCTGGCCCTTGGAGACAGGGTTATCCGCCGATGCATTTGAAGATGCGACCCGGACCACTTGTCCAACAGATCCCACTGGAAGATCCTTGCATGGGACCTGGCGAATGGAATTTCTTCGTAAGAAGCTACCATCTTTCCCAGGGCTCGCGTGCATTGATGCACCGACACCTGTATTTGTATTAGGAGGTCTCTGTCTAGAGACGACAACTCCTTGGACTTCTCCTCCGGGAGAAACCCTTTTTATCCTGTTCCGTGTCCAGAACCATACCCAGAAACAGTAGACGCGTCGTAGGAACCAGCTGCGACTTTGGAATATTCAGAATCCAGCCGTGCTGTTGTAGCACTTCCCGAGATAGTGCTACTCCGACGAACAACTGCTCCCTGGACCTCGCCTTTATAAGGAGATCGTCCAAGTACGGGATAATTATTTCGGCCATTACCTTGGTAAATACCCTCGGTGCCGGGGACAGACCAACGGCAACGTCTGGAATTGGTAATGACAATCCTGTACCACAATTTTGAGGTACTCCTGGTGAAGAGGGTAAATAGGGACATGCAGGTAAGCATCCTTGATGTCCAGTGATACCATGAAATTCTCCAGGCTTGCTATAATCGCCCTGAGCGATTCCATTTTGAACTTGAACCTTCGTATATAAGTGTTCAAGGATTTCAATTTTAGAATGGGTCTCACCGAACCGTCTGGTTTCGGTACCACAACATTCTGGAATAGTAACCCCGGCCTTGTTGAAGGAGGGGTACCTTGATTTCACCTGCTGGAAGTACAGCTTGTGAATTGCCGCCAGTACTACCTCCCTTTCTCCAAGGGCAGCAGGCAAGGCTGATGTGAGGTAACGGCGAGGGGGAGTCGCCTCGAACTCCAGCCTGTATCCCTGTGATACTACTTGCAGAAGCTAGGGATCCACCTGTGGGCAAGCCCACTGGTCCCTGAAGTTCCCGAGACGCGCCCCCACCGCACCTGTCTCCACCTGTGGAGCCCCCGCGTCATGCGGTGGACTCAGAGGAAGCGGGGGGAAGATTTTTGATCCTGGGAACTGGCTGTCTGGTGCAGCTTTTTCCTTCTACCCTTGTCTCTGTGCAGAAAGGAAGCGCCTTTGACCCGCTTGCTTTTCTGAAGCCGAAAGGACTGTACCTGAAAATACGGTGCTTTCTTAGGCTGTGAGGAAACCGGAGGTAAAAAAATTTCTTCCCAGCTGTTGCTGTGGATACGAGGTCCCAGAGACCATCCCCAAACAATTCCTCACCCTTATAAGGCATAATCTCCATGTGCCTTTTAAAGGCAGCATCACCTGTCCACTGCCGGGTCTCTAATACCCTCCTGGCAGAATGGACATTGCATTAATTCTGGATGCCAGCCGGCAAATATCCCTCTGTGCATCCTTCATATATAAGACGACGTCTTTAGTATGCTCTATGTTAGCAAAATATTATCCCTGTCTAGGGTATTAATATTATCTGACAGGGTATCAGACCACGCTGCAGCAGCACTATTTATGCTGAGGCAAATGCAGGTCTCAGTATAGTACCTGAGTGTGTATATACAGACTTCAGGATAGCCTCCTGCTTTTTATCAGCAGGCTCCTTCAAAGTGGCCGTATCCCCAGACGGCAGTGCCACCTTTTTTGACAAACGTGTGAGCGCCTTATCCACTCTAGGGAATATCTCCCAACGTGACCTATCCTCTGGCGGGAAAGGGTACGCCAGCAGCAACTTTTTTAGAAATTACCATTTTCTTTTTTTTTAATCAATGGTTTTTATTTATTTTTTAATCACAAACATACAAAGCCAGATATGACAGCACATGTGAAGTCCAACATGAGTAGGAGTTGACTGAATTAGATGTCAAGCAGAAATATAACGATGCATTAACAGTGCAACAGTGTATACAATGTCCTAATCATGTACTGCGGAATCCGGCAATGGACAAATATAAAACTAATATCCAACAGATAGTGGAAGAAGTAAAGTAGAACAAGAAGAGAGACAACACATTGAGACACATAGGGGATAACAAAGACACGGGTCAAGTTCCACTAATGGGAACGTTCCCAACACATCTGATTGACTATCGATCTACAGTAGAAATAATATATCCTATATATAGCAATAATACTCAGGCAGCCTCAGATTGTGGAGAGTGTAACTGCGACAATTCTATAGGGTTAGTAGTAACCATAGGCAGCCCTGTCCGCTCCCGAAATGTTTTCCACTTCAACCAAGAGTTCAGTACCGAGGGTGGTGAGGTAGTCTAGTCACCTCCAGACGTTTCAAATAGAAAATGTTTATGTGTGCTGATAACAATGGCATGGAGAGTGGGTACATTTGGTGTTTTCCAAAGCTGTCCAATTGCAGCCTTAGTAGATATGAGGATATGGCCAGCAATATATCTATCACAGCGCAATAGGTCAGGTGAAGTATAATGGAATAGGGCGAACATAGGAGTCATAGGAACCTCAACCCCCAACACCTCCCGAAGAAGAGAGAACACTTCGGTCCACAGCGACCTCAGAACAGGGCATTCCCAGAAAACGTGTAGAATGTTACCCACGTGACCACAATTCCTCCAGCACAACCGGGAGACCGAGGGCCAAATGGTATGGAGTCGCTGTGGAGTAAAGTACGCCCTTTGGCACAATTTAAAGTACATCTCAGAATGCTGAAGGCATCTCGAGATCCCAAAGCACCTCGAGGAGATGGAATCCCACTCTTCCTCCCGCAGGTCTATGGAGAGATCCCTCTCCCACTTCAGCTGCGAGGGAATCTTACCCCTTTTAGAGAGGAGAATTATATATTGGTACCATTTAGATATCCCACCGCCATGATCCGGGGAGGACAGTCTGAGACGAAGGGAGGCCGGAAGGGGGACGGGAGCCACCCCATCCCTCCCACATGACTGCAGCCAATGTCGGATCTGCAAGTATTTGAAGAAGTCGTGCCTCGGGATACCCGAGTTACTTAATAACCTAGAGAAGGGCACCAACCCTCCCTCTGAGAATAGGTCCCCTAAGTGCACAACCCCAGCCTCGATCCAAGTGTCCAATCCCAGGTTGGGTATGAGACTGGCAATAGTCCTAGTTTGTAAATCAGCCGAGGGCAACACGATTTTCGGATCAGACGCAGCTACCGTATGCCAGAGCTTCAGGGTACATCTAACCGACTCCCCCGGGCCCAGCCGCTTAGGGACACAGTGGGCGGGCAGTAGAAACATATCTCTCAAGTCGATCGAACCTAAGAAGGACCGTTCTATAAGGACCCATGGCTTGGGGCTGTGCACGTCGAACCAATCTCGAGCCTGACTGAGAAGGCAGGCGGAGTGGTACGCCTCCAAATTAGGGTATGCCACCCCCCCGACCGCTTTAGGCAACATCAGGACCTGTCTAGCTATGCGGGGCCTAGACCCCTTCCATATATAGAGAGATGATCATGTTAGCTTTCACCAGGAGAGGTCTGGGGAAGCTACGAGGTATAGCCCGGAACAAATACAGAAGTTTAGGGAGTAGTATCATCTTGGTCGCGGAGATTCGTCCTAGCCAAGATATTTCATGAAGGGACCATTCTTTTATTAATTTTTCAAAGGCGCTAAAGAGGGGTACATAGTTACAGTCATACAGGTCTCTGTCTAGGGAGAGGTGAATTCCTAAGTACTTAATGGATCTGACCTGCCAGGCATATCGGTATAGGTCTAAATCGGGTCACAGTACGCGGCTGTATGTGAAGCGGTAGGGCTTCGGTTTTGGTTGTGTTCAACTTGTAGTATGAAATTCTGGAATATCGGTCCAGGATGGCATGGAGCGCAGTTAATGAGGCATCTGGGCGAGTTAAGCAGAGCAAGATGTCATCAGCAAATAAACTGATCTTGTGGGTCAAACCACCTATTTCTGGGCCTGTAATTGTTGGTTCAGTCCTAATTGTCTCAGCCAGCGGCTCAATAGCTAGAGCGAATATAAGGGGTGACAGGGGGCAGCCCTGTCTGGTTCCATTAGTGATATTAAAAACCCCTGACAAACAACCGTTAACAAACACCCTTGCAGAGGGGGCAGAGTACAGAGCAAAAACTGAATCCAAGAACTTCCCAACGAACCCAAATTTATCTAGAACAGCTCTCAGATATCCCCAGTGGAGTCTATCAAACGCCTTTTCGGCATCTAAAGAAAGTATAAGGAGGGGTGTTTTATGCGCATCACAGTGTTCAAGTATGTTAAACACCCTCCGGGTGTTGTCCGGGGCCTGCCTGCCCGGGACAAAGCCCACCTGGTCAGCAGCTATGAGGGAAGGAAGCAGAGGGGAAAGACGATTAGCGATTAACTTTGCAAAGAGCTTAACGTCTGTGTTCAACAAGGCTATAGGACGGTAATTTTGTACTGCTGTGGGGGGCTTGCCAGGTTTTGGAATGGCAACTATCTGCGCCTCAAGCATTTCTTTGGGAAACTTTCCCACACCCGATGCCTCATTGAAAACAGACAGCAGTAGGGGGGCCAATTCATTCTTATATGATTTATAGAAATTGGAAGGGAAGCCATCAGGGCCAGGGGCCTTGTCTTTCGGGAGACCAGAGATAGCTGCATCTAGTTCTTCTAATGTCCAAAGGGAGCTAAGGGACAGGCCGGCCGCGGAGTCCAACGTCGGGAGGGAAATCTCTTTCAGGAACGACTGAATATCAACCTCTCTGGGTTGGGGGGTGGTCGGGTCAGACCTTAAATCATAGAGGTGGGAGTAGTACTCTGCAAAGGTGTTTGCTATATCATAGGGGTCAGATACCCTAGATCCCGTAGCGGAACAGACATAGTGTATCCTGGCCCTAGCTCGTGTGCTCTGCAGCTTCCGAGCCAAAAGACGTCCCGCTTTATTGCATAGTACATAGAACCTCTGGTTTAGTCTAGCAATATTGTGCTGCACATCCCTAAGTGAGAAAACGTTTACTCTTTCCCAGGCGGCTAATAAAAGCTTGTGGGTAGATTTATTGAGCGGGTTCGCTTTATGCAACGATTCCAGTCTGGCAGCCTCCTTATCAGCAAACAGGCGTTCCGCCTGTTGAGTGCGTTTAAGTCTGGCAGCAGTCTGGATGGCTGAGCCTCGAATCACCGCTTTAAAAGAGCACCAGTTATTGAAGATCAAGGTATCTTCCGATTTGTTAGTATCAAGATATAATTGTATAGATTGTCGAATAGTGCTAAGGGCATCAGGGTGATTGAGCAAAAACCTCCCCAGTCTCCAGGGCCCTGGGGGGATCCCACCTGCCTCCAACTCCCATATTACAATTACCGGGGAATGATCAGACCAGGTCATAGGCAATATTTTAATTTCTCGGATGGCCGTCAGGGTCTCCTTGTTCGTCAGGGCAAGGTCTATCCTGGAGTATGTGCAGTGTACATGCGAGTAGAAAGAATAATCCCGCTCTGTGGGGTGTTTAGTTCTCCAAGCATCGTATAGATCGAATTCCCCCAGTAACTGGCGGAGGCTAGGCCTCCCGTCCCGAGCATTCCGACCTCCCAACAGAGTGCTTCTTGTAGTACTAGATCTATCTAGCAGAGGGTCAACCACTAGATTAAAATCCCCCAAGATCATAACCGACCCCTTAGTGTGCTTTTGTATCAGGGAACAGAGTTTCCTACAGAAAGTGAGCTGACCAGAATTAGGGGCATAGCATGAGACTAGAGTGACCATAGTGTTTTCTAGTAACCCTATTAATATGAGATATCGACCCTCAGGATCTATCTGGGACTCTAATGTGAAAGTGCAGTTCAGGGAAAAGAGTATCGCTACTCCAGCCTTTTTTGTAGGGCCATTGGCCATATAGCAAGTAGGAAAACGGTTATCATGAAATTTAGGGGGATCCGATTTTTTGAAGTGGGTTTCTTGAACCGCAACAACATTCGCCTTCATTTTATAGAAGGAGGACAGCGCTAGTTTACGTTTCTGTGGGGAATTTAATCCCTTAACATTGAATAAAACTAACCTGAACATAACTGATTAGTACAGGAACAAATCAATCGCTGAATCCAACATCTAGGAACACAATCCTGAGGAAGACAAGACACATAGGGGAAACAAACAGGGGTAGACAAAAGAGATTTATGAAAAAGAGAAAGGAAACGGACCCCATAAAGATATGGGGCCATAGTAAGGCGCCAAAACATCCAGCGCCTCACCCTATGAAATAGAGAGGTTGGTGGCCAACCTCTCCGCAACCTAACAGTCGAGGATTGTATATCTCGGCGTATGTACACCCACACGGCCTACAACTCACATAGTCTAAGGGTTCAGGGCCGCAGAGACACACAATGCTGGTCAAATATATGAGAGCTATTACGATTAGATTACCAAACAGAGAATTAGTAGGAAAAAGACAAAAAATTAACTCTGTACTTCTCATACATAAGTGCCTACTAGAATGCAATAGCTAACAAGCAGAGTAAAACAATCCCTGTGGCAGTAGCCGACTTAAATCTCAAATGTAACAGTCTCTGCAGTTAACCTCCAGGCCCGGAACGGCAATCCAGGTAAAGGCACTTATGGCAAGTGAATGTGATCAGTATACCATTACTTCTCAACCGTCGACCAGTCCTGCTGGAGTCGATGGTCAGGAGAACTGGGCCCGGGGTCTCCCCCCAAATTCCATTTACGTAGAAGCTTCAGACCCTCATCAGCTGACGAGATGGCTATGGTAGAACCGTCTCTGGAGATCAACAGACGAGTGGGGAAGCCCCATCTATAAAGGATGCCAGCCTTCCGAAGAACAATAGTAACCGGGTGGAAGGAACGTCTTTTATTGAGAGTGTACTGCGACAAGTCTCCATATAGTTGAAGATTTCCCAAGGCTTCTGCCGTATCAGAGGATGGTCTAGCTGCCTTAAGCAAAGAATCTTTAATATGAAAGAAGTGAACCCGCATCAGAACATCTCTAGACGATCCCTCTGGGGCACCTCGGGCCTTAGGGATTCGATGAATTCGATCCAATAAAAGATCGGAGGAGCTGGCGGTAGGCAACAGTTTTTTGAAGATCTCCATAGTATAATCGTGGAGACTGCTATTAGAGATCGAGTCGGGGACCCCTCTGAGTTTCAGATAGTTCCTGCGCGAGCGATCTTCCAAATCCGCCACTTTATCGCACAAGAAATTCACTTCACCCTCCAGGGTATCATGGGAGTCTATCAGCGAATTATGTTAGCCGACTACCTCGCTCATCTTAGTTTCCAACTGGTCTGTCCTCTCACCCAGGTCATCAATGGAGCTCTGGCAGGATTTCAACATGGCTCTGAACTCAGATGTCACGTCGTCCTTAAACTGATGTAGCAAAAGCTTCATACTGCCGACTGTTAAGGCTTCACCGTCCTCGAGGCGCGTTGCAGAGGATGCGTCACTGGAAGGGGGCTCAGAGGACAAAAGAGAGGACCGCTTGGTCTGAGGAGAGGGGCCCACCACAGGGGTTCCAGCTTCTGGGGGTTTGTTACGGAAAGGAGAGGGTTTAAAAAAGGCGACTTGATTGACCTGTTTGGAGGCTTTATGCTTCTTTGGAGGCATGGCTTCTGTTTTCACAGAGAATTGACGAATGCGGTATAGGGGGGGTACAGCTTTCTTCAATCCAGCAGTATAACGACCCGGTGTAGGTATGTATTCGCTAAAATGGTTGCGGGGAGGTATTAGGAGGACATTATGAGCGAAAAAATCACATCTCAGCGCCGCACGGGCAGGGCAATTGCACTAGATCAAGCAGCAATTTTCGCCCCTATCCGGGAGTTATCAGCCGTAAAGATCAGCTCCTTAGTCTCAGGTGTGCAGATATGTATTGTAATGCGGAGCTATCCCTAGGAGCACGGCTACGAATGGCCCAGTCAGCAGATTCACAGCAATGGGCTACAGAGAGCCGTGGTTTCAGGGCTTCAGGGCCCCCACGCTGCCTCCGGGTTGGCACAGGGAGACTCAGGCAAGCAATCTGGGTTAGTAAATATAGTGCAGCTACAGACACCAGCCCCAGGGTAAGGCTGCTAATGTGGTAGTATTGTGTCCCCCCCGGCGTCTCACTTAGGGCCACCTGTTGCGGCCGTCCGCCGATGGTGAATGCGGGCTGCGGTGGAGGGGATCAGGCCAGGGAAGCCGCTCACCTAGTCAGACGTCGCCGTGCTTCACGTCCTGCGCGCTGCTCCGTGGGTCCCGAGACCTAAGATGGCCGCCACCCCGGGAGCTCCAGGCGTTCAGTGTTCGCGCTCCGTCCGTTGTCCCTTTCCCCCGCAGCGCAGCAGATCTCTGCAGCCCGGAGAGGGGGTCCAGTACCAGGGGATCCAAGCAGGGGCTCCTGGGTATGCTTCGGGAATCGGTGCGCCACACGGCCCGCAGCGTGATGTTTAAAATTGAGGCCCCGGCTTCAGAGTGGTGGCTAGGCCGCAATCCGCGGGAGCCAGTATACCGGCTCCCCGATTCCGCAGCTCTAGACCACCGCAATGGGGGGTTCCCACCGTCACAGGGGCTGACTTTAGAGAGCACTTAAGGGGCAGGGAAGCGAATACAGGGGTTTAATTTCCACAAGTACAGAGGAGCTCCCTGTCCGTGCTTCCTCACAGTTCAGCCTCCAGGCCACGCCCCAAAACTACCATTTTCTTATCGGGGGAACCCACGCTCTTTACACACTTCATTCACTCATCTGATGGGGGAACAAAACACTGGCTGCTTTTTCTCCCCAAACATAAAACCCCTTTTATGTGGTACTTGGGTTCATGTCAGAAATGTGTAACACATTTTTCATTGCCGAGATCATGCAACGGATGTTCCTAGTGGATTGTGTATATGTCTCAACCTCGTCGACACTGGAGTCAGACTCCGTGCCGACATCTGTGTCTGCCATCTGAGGTAACGGGCGTTTTTTTGAGCCCCTGATGGCCTTTGTGACGCCTGGGCAGGCGTGGGCTGAGAAGCCGACTGTCCCACAGCTGTCACGTCATCCAGCCTTTTATGTAAGGAGTTGACATTGTCGGTTAATACCTTCCACCTATCCATCCACTCTGGTGTCGGCCCCACAGGGGGCGACATCCCATTTATCGGCCTCTGCTCCGCCTCCACGTAACCTTCCTCATCCAACATGTCGACACAGCCGTACCGACACACCGCACACACACAGGGAATGCTCTGACTGAGGACAGGACCCCAGGGGAGACAGAGAGAGGAGTATGCCAGCACACACCAGAGCGCTATATAATGCAGGGATTAACACTATAACCGAGTTATTTTTCCCCCAATAGCTGCTTGTATACACATATTGCGCCTAAATTTAGTGCCCCCCCTCTCTTTTTAACCCTTTGAGCCTGAAAACTACAGGGGAGAGCCTGGGGAGCTGTCTTCCAGCTGCACTGTGAAGAAAAAATAGCGCCAGTGTGCTGAGGGAGATAGCCCCACCCCTTTTTCGGCTGACTTTTCTCCCGCTTTTTTCATGGATTCTGGCAGGGGTAATTTATCACATATATAGCCCTGGGACTATATATTGTAATGATTTGCCAGCCAAGGTGTATTATATTGCCCTCAGGGCGCCCCCCCCCCAGCGCTCTGCACCCATCAGTGACCAGAGTGTGAGGTGTGCATGAGGAGCAATGGCGCACAGCTGCAGTGCTGTGCGCTACCTTGTTGAAGACCGAAGTCTTCTGCCGCCGATTTTCCGGAACACTTCTTGCTTCTGGCTCTGTAAGGGGGCCGGCGGCGCGGCTCCGGGACCGAACATCGAGGTCGGGTCCTGTGTTCGATCCCTCTGGAGCTAATGGTGTCCAGTAGCCTAAGAAGCCCAAGCTACCACCAGTTAGGTAGGTTCGCTTCTTCTCCCCTTAGTCCCTCGTAGCAGTGAGTCTGTTGCCAGCAGATCTCACTGTAAAATAAAAAACCTAAAATATACTTTCTTTCTAGGAGCTCAGGAGAGCCCCTAGTGTGCATCCAGCTCAGCCGGGCACAAGATTCTAACGGAGGTCTGGAGGAGGGTCATAGTGGGAGGAGCCAGTGCACACCAGGTAGTCCTAAAGCTTTCTTTAGTTGTGCCCAGTCTCCTGCGGAGCCGCTATTCCCCATGGTCCTTACGGAGTCCCAGCATCCACTTAGGACGTCAAAGAAAACAGGACACGCACACCGTGATAGTAAAACTTTATTACACACATGTCGACACACACATACTTACCTATGTTCACACGCCGACCTCTGTCCACTTGTCCAAGTAGAATCCACGTGTACCTGTGAATAAAATTATACTCACCTGATCCAGTGTCCAGGTTATAATCCACGTACTTGGCAAAAAAAAAAAAAAAAAAACGAACACCCGGACCAAACGGACTGAAAGGGGTCCCATGTTTACACATGGGACCCCTTTCCACGAATGCCAGGACTCCACGTGACTGCTGTCACAGAAGGTCCCTTCAGCCAATCAGGAAGCGCTACTTCGTGGCACTCACCTGATTGGCTGTATGCGCGTCTGCTGTCAGACAGCGCATCGCACAGCTCCCTCCATTAGTTTCAATGGTGGGAACTTTGCGGGTAGCGGTGGGCTGACCGCGGGTGACCTCACCGCTGACGCAAAGTTCCCACCATTGAATATAATGGAGAGGCTTTGCGATGCGCTGTCTGACAGCAGACGCGCATAGCCAAATCAGAAGAGTGCCAGTACGTTTCACTCGCAGATTGGCTGAAGAGACCTTTCTGTGACAAAAGTCACGGGGGGGGGGGGGGGCTCTGCATTCGGGGAAAGGGGTCCAATGTGTAAACATGGGACTCCTTTCAGTCCGGCTGGTTCGGGTGTTCGGTTTTTTTTTTTTGCCAAGTACGAGGATTATTTTAAAAGATCCGGACACTGGATTGAGGTGAGTATAATTTTTTTCACAGGTACCCCGGATTCTTCAGTGACGAGGGGGGCGTGGCAGTCAGCGGGTCAACATAGGTAAGTATGTATGTGTCGGCATGTGTGTAATAAAGTTTTACTATCACGTGTGTGTCTCCTGTTTTTATTTGGGTATTTTTTTCCCAGTAGAACTACAGGTACCAGCGGGCCCGTTTTTCTCCCGCATGCTGGTACTTGTGGTTCTCCAAGTACCAGCTTGCGGGGGAGGCTTGCTGGGACTTGTAGTACTACTGGAAAAAACAATATTCACATTTTTTCTCAAGGCTATCAGCCCCCCATCCGCAGCCCTTGGATGGGAGGGGGGGGGACAGCCTCGGGCTTCACCCCTGGCCCTTGGGTGGCTGGGGGGGGGACCCCTTGATTGAAGGGGTCCCCACTCCCCCAGGGTACCCCGGCCAGGGGTGACTAGTTGGGTATTTAATGCCATGGGCCCCAGGGCGCTGTATAAAAGTGACCCCCGGCTGTGGCATTATCTGTCCAGCTAGTGGAGCCCGATGCTGGTGTAAAAAATACGGGGGACCCCTACTCTTTGTCCCCAGTATTTTTTGCACCAGCACCAGGCGCAGAGCCCGGTGCTGGTTTTAAAAATACGGGGGATCCCCTGTCCGTTTCCCCCCCGGATTTTTAGAACCAGCTCGAAGAGCCCGAGGCTGGTTATGCTTTGAAGGGGGGACCCCACGCAATTTTTTTTTCGGGTTTTTTCCCGTTTTTTTTTTTAAATCGGATCAAAATCCGTCAAATCGGCCGTTTTTCGACAGCGGGACTGTCGAATCCGTTTTTCATTGAATATGGTGAATTTCGGCACCCACTTGCCGGAATTCGACGGTCGAATTGTGTCGAATTAAAAAACGGCCGAAAAATTGCCGCGATTCGCCGCTAATTGCATATACCCCTATGAGTGCATAAAACCATGACTATTAGCACCAAATGCCACAGATGCAATACACATAGTATTCTCTTCCACAGTGTTATTTTTTTATTTTTTTTAAAGGTAACATCGTACTGAAAGAAAACAAATAAAAATAATTCTCACATTTAGGAAACACCTTTATTACAAAGGCGCCTGATTCAGGGATGGACAGTACTGCACAGTCTTTGTACGCAATGACTGTGCTACAATGGGCCTAATTCTGAGTTGATCGCAGCAGCAAATTTGTTAGCAGTTGGGCAAAACCATGTGCACTGCAGGGGGGCCAGATATAACATGTGCAGAGAGAGTTAGATTTGGGTGGGGTGTGTTCAAACTGAAATCTAAATTGCAGTGTAAAAATAAAGAAGCCAGTATTTACCCTGCACAGAAACGAAATAACCCACCCAAACTTGCTGCTGCGATCAACTCAGAATTACCCCCAATATGCGAAAGCAGCAGGAGGTGTCTAATAGACAGATGCCCACTGCATGCTGCTGTGATCTGATGCTACATATGAAGATGCAGCATCGCTCATCTGTGTGAACATCGGGCATCTGAGCAACCCTCAGGCTACTCTGTATGGCCGGTCTTTTCGCGCTACCAGGGCAAGTGAAGCTGCGTGGAAGACTCAGACCCCAGCCTCGGCATGCCTACAAAGCAATTAACACAACCCAGTTTTTTTTTTTTTTAACACTCAGCTCACTGCCCCAAAATGGCTACAGACTGTCACTCACCTGACGTTTGCAGCCACACTATGTCAACTAAGCAGGTCCCGATCTGCACTTGCACAGTATGCAACACGATCAGGTTTGTGTACTTTCAATTAGGCCCAAAATGCCGTTTCACAAGGCAGTTTAACCAATCCATACAGAGCTCTATGGAAAAATTCCACAGATAGATAACAGGGTGGGCCCAACAGCATTAATTAAAAGTACATTTATTTAAAAAAAACAAAACATTTATTATGCTGGTGTCTTCACAATAATTTTGGACTATGGCCCTGATTCAGATGTGGTTGGAGTTGCCATCACGGCTGATGTCTTGGAAGAGCCTGTTGCAAGCAGATGCCACCTGCTGCAGTAGTGATCCGACCTGCGTCCTAGCATCCAGCATCAGATCACAGAGTGACCATCGGGCAGGGTGCGGCACCCATGGGGACAAGCAAGCCACCCATCACAGAGACCAGGAAATCTCTGTCCAACTACGGGTATCCAGGCCTTTCCCCTCCCCCTAAATGGCGGCGACACGTCTGTTATCACAAATTGAGTCTGTCACCACCCCCCAGGCGGCAGCAGATTGTCAATCACTGACAACGCTGTCACAAGATCCATTCACGCACAACGAGTCCTGCACATACACAAAGTACAGATAATCAGTACTTTGCGCATCCCATAGCAGTTGCTACAGGATCTGCATAATCCCCCATGTGGAGATTAGATTCCCATACTTTAAGTATCCAGCATATTTGAAAGTCTGTGAGATTATGAAGTGCAATAGATTTGCAGTTTACTTGATGATGGAAATATTTCATTCAAATTATAACAACCATTATATTCAAGGTTCTTGGCATATTGGCCAGTATATGAGCCTGCCCACCTACTTCACGGTGACCTCATCGGACAGGTCCTTAACATTATAGGGGTTCGCCTCTGGGGCACAGAACACACCAAAACTACCCCAGCCATACCACCCCAGGGCATCACACAGATAAGGGATAGAAGTGAGAAATCAGTGTGATGAAAATTAAATTGATGATGTTGCCCATGCCAAGTGTTAAAAAGGAGGACAGCAGTAAGGTGTCAGAGTGTTAGAAAGTGAGGTTAGCTCATCAGTGTTACAAGTGTAAAAGATGTATGAAAAATGAAACATATATAAAAAAACAAAAAAAACAAAACACAGGGTGACATAGGTGTTAAAAATAAATGTAAGGTGGTGGATGCCCCAAAGTGGCCCAGCCAGAGCAAGCTAACAAGCCCCATGCCCCCAAACTGACTGTTTATATAATTGAAAGGATCTTACATATGGCTTTTGTGCAGTCAACATATGCTAGTTCCCTGTTTAAAAGCGAGGCAGTGGGTGGGGTGCTAATCCAGAATGAGGGTGTTCCAAGCCCTCGGGTGTATACACACACACACAATATAGAATATATTGTGGAGAGGGGGGGCCTGACAGAATATGACAGAAATATTTGTAAGATGATCATGATGTACTCCAAATGTGCCACAAAAGAGACATCATGGCAGTGAAGGAAAATGGCATTGTGCAATATACCGCATGTTTCCCATCACCCAAACAGAATAAAATTAGTTAAATATTTCTCATGTTTTAGAACTTGAAATTGTATTTTATTTATGCAGATAACCTTTATCTATGTGCATCCGCAGTGGATTGATCACGTCTTACTGGCACAGTGGGGGTGATTCATTTGCGGACAATGGCCACAAAGTGTAGTTGGAACAGTGGCACTTCTCTTCCAAAACATGATCAATGTTCCAGTCACACTTATAGGAGGTGCACAGGAAAATTGGCAATGTTGTGGTTTTCCATATTCTACCACAATGTACGCAGCCAAACACCAGATATTTGAAAACGGGTCAATAGTCAGTAGTTTTAAAAAAAAATTTATGGTTAAGTTTAGAATTTATATCTAAAAAGTACAAAAGGATGCTTTGCAGTTAAAAACAACAACAACAACAACAACAACAACAGCCACCCCCCCCATAGGGACTAGAAAAATTCAATACAAACCATGGTAGAGTATTGCAACTTGTGAACTCTCCTAGCTGACCCTCCAGGGGATGGGTCACTTGCCTGACTAGCCTTAGGTACACGATAGGGACTGAATACCAGATCTGAAAGAAGACAAACTGCAGGATAAAACAAACCAGAGGCACATTATAAAATCTTCACACTTATTGAGGGTATTATCTAGGTATACATGGATCAGAACGTATGGTGTAATGGTTAGCATTACTGCTTCACAGCACTGAGGTTATGGGTTCAATACCCACCATGGCCCTAACTATGTGGAGTTTGTATATTCACCCAGTACTTGCGTGGGTTTCCTCCAGGTACTCCAGTTTCTTTCCACAATCCCAAAATCTACTGGTAGGTTAATTGGCTCCTGGCAAAAATGAACCCTAGATCTGGGAGAAGGGGAGTGAGATCTCCCCCAACCTGGCTAAAATAATTAAGGAGTACCCATTATAGAAAGAAGGAGGTTCCCTCTTTCAAATATTGGTTCCCTTAGTACTTATTGGCTGGTGATTACCAGGCTATTTTACCCCATGCTATGTAAAATGTAGGCTGTACATATAAAAAGGGAGGGGGAGCGGTGGTACACTATGTGCCCTTATACCCCCATAGTAACAGTTGCAACCAATTTTTAAAAGCAAGGGAGTTTCCGATGTCAAATTATGTGGCCCACTGGTAGTATTGGAGGTTATTCAGGTTTGTTAGCAAACCAAAAAAAAAAAAGCACACTAATGGTCAAAACCATGTTGCACTGCAGGTGGGGCAGATGTAACATGTGCAGAGAGATTTAGGTTTGGGTGTGTTATATTGTTTCTGTGCAGGGTAAATACTGGCTGCTTTATTTTTACACTGCAATTTAAATTTCAGTTTGGACACACCCCACCCAAGTCTAACTCTCTCTACACTTTACGTCACTCTGTCCCACAACATGTGTTTTCCCATTAGTGTTTGCTTTTTTTGGTTTGCTAACAAACCTGAACAAGGCCCACTGTCTGCTGATCAGACAAGATACCAGACAAGATCACCCAGCACTTTGGAAAAATATTGTTGACCATAGATGTTGGAAGGGTGCATTGTGCCGTACTCCCCCACTCTGGCATGGATACATGGAGTACCCAATCTTGAGTAGTTATTGTCTGGCACCAGACAATAGGGGGGGGGTGGGGGGAAAGGGGGTTTCAATTGTTCGTGCTGGCAGCTGTCTCTCCTGTGCGCCCGATGGAGCAATTCAATTGTTGCTCCTGTCAAGTGTGATAAGCTGCTGGTGACGGCATTTCAGCTCCCCTGTGGGGTGATGAGCTGAAATGTGAGAAAAGGGACTTCTTAGGATGCCCAAATAGCACTTTTCGCGATTGCGCCCAATAGTTATCTGGGTTTAGCTGCTTTATGCAGCTAAACCAGACACTAATGGGCGTGATCAGCACAATAAGCAGCATCAATTAAATATCGATCTCCTGGTGAGGACAACTAAAATCCCCCCAATAACAGAAACAGGACACAAAAAATATTTTAAATCACAGTCTTGGGTGGAGTATCTGAAGTCCATATCGTCGTCATCTTGTTTGAAATATATAAAAAAAAAAAAAGTAACCCAATTTAATGCAGTAGTTGGCCTAGTTTTTAATACAGGCCTTGTTGGCTTTCAGTGTTCTTTTTACTAATACTGGGCCTTAATCCGAATTCATATGCAATCGCAGCTGCGATCCCGTACACTGATCAGGAGAGAAAATATGCTAATGCTGCCTCCAGCAGAAGATGGATTTCCCTCCGGCAGCCTGCAAGTATTACCATCTGTGTACACACACACACACACACACACACACACACACAGCGGTGCCCACAGATCTTCTGATAATAGACCATCCGACTAAACTTATGGTCATGCAGAATAGCCACGGGAACTGAGATGCTGGTGCTACATTTTCTGTGTACGAGATCAGAGGCTGAGAAATACCACGTCACTCTTGCGTCTTAGCCGCCACCCCCAGTTACCTCCCACAAAACTGCTTCTTCTTGTAAATCACATGCAAGTGATTCCTTACTGTGAACGACTACGGTGATTGACTTTAGCACATGCGCAGTGCAATTGCCAAACAAATCACACAACTGTGTAAATATTAGCATTGCGAACTACTCAGAACCAGGCCCTGTAAGCGTTTAAACCAAGACAGTTTAATAAAATAAAATACTATATATTTTTTTTTTTTTTTGTACTCACCGTAAAATGTTTTTCTCCGAGTCGATCTGGGGCAGCTGCGCACTTACTAAAGGGTTAGAGTGTGTGGTGTGGAGTTTTGGCACAGAACCTATTAAAAACGACTCCTCTTCCTCTAACCCTTCCCATCTACAGTCTCTCCACAGATCTAGACCCAGTTAACGTTTAGCCAAGCCGGGAGAGACAAAAACAATAAACTAGACTTGCAAAAACAAAGGGAGGGATCGCAGCATCCCCCAGATCGACTCAGATAAAGATTTTAGGGGGAGTAAAAAACACGGCTCCTTCATCAATCTGGGGGACGCTGCGCACTTACTGAGGGAATATCCCAAAGCAAGCTAACAGGAGGAGGGAGAAGAGGCCGGCAAAGTCGCCTGCAAAATATGTTGCCCAACAGAGGCAGAGTCCATACCAAAGGTATGGAAACGGTAGAATTTTGTGAACGTATGCATGGACGACCAGGTCGCTGCTCTGCAGAGTTGCTCAACAGAAATGCCTCCGTGAACAGCCCAGGAGGCGCCAACAGCCCTAGTCTAATGAGCCCATAGTGGAACAGGAACAGCAGAGCAAACATAAGCCTGACGAATAGCGGGCGTGACCCAACGAGCCACTGTATTCTTGGAGGCCGGCCAACAAGATGTCCGTAGGACTAATAGTTTCTGTACTGGAAAGATAAAATGCGCAAAGCCCGAACCACATCCAACAACGCCAAGTGACAGTCCTCAGCAGCCAAGTTGCGCCAAAGGCAGGAAGAACAAGGTCTTCATTAAGATGAAATTTAGAAACCGCCTTTGGTAGAAAAGAGGGCTTAGTACGCAAAACCACCCGATCATCGTGGAACACCAACAATGGTGGCCTGCAAGAGAGGGCTTCCAATTCGGAAACCCATCGGGCCGAGGCAATAACCAAAAGAAAAACAACCTTGAGTGTGAGGCAACATAACTCAACAGACTCCAAAGGTTCAAAGGGGGGACTTCTAAAGAGCCGTAAGAACCAAATTTAAATCCCAAGGAGGAACATAAGGAGGCTGAATTCTCAAAACACCCTGGAGAAATGTCTGGGCTTCCGGTAAAGTAGCCAATCTCTTTTGAAACAGAATGGACAATGCGGAAACCTTACCCTTAAGTGAAGAAAGGCGAAGTCCCTTAGTCAAGCTATCCTGAAGGAAGGACAAAAGTCATGACAAGCGAAAAACACCAGGTGCAACCTTCCATTTTCGCACCAAACTATGTAGATATGCCATACTGATAAATTTGCGAAGTGACTGGCTTTCTAGCCTGAAGCATTGTCTTCACTACCACACAAGAAAAAAACCTTTTTCTCTTAGAATGGGGGATTCAAGAACCATGCCGTCAAAGCCAGTCAAGGTAAATCGTGGTGACAAGGTCCTTGAAGAAGATCCTGACGTAGTGGTAAATGGTAAGGCTCCTCGGTCACCATGCTGCGTAGAAGAGTGTGTACCATTTGCGCTGAGGCCGAATCCGGTGCAATGAGAATTACTGGGAGACCCTCTCGCCTGATTTGCTTAAGCAGCGGCAGGACCAGAGGAATTGGTGGAAAGACATAACCCAGATGAAACCTCCAAGGAGCTGTCATGGCGTCTACCAACGACGCCCAAGGATCCCGGGATCGAGACCCATACAGATGCACCTTTTTGTTGAGACGGGGTGCCACGAGGTCTATGTCAGGATTTCCCCAATGAGACACTAACAGAAGAAACACTTCCTGATGAAGTTCCCACTCGCCCGGATGAAAAATGTGGCAATCTGCCTCCCAGTTCTCCAGTCCCGGTATGTGCACTGCAGAAATGGCTGAAACCCAGTACTCTGCCCAACTGAGGATATGGCTCTCCAACTCAGAGTTCCACCCTGTTTGTTGATGTACGCCACTGCGATGGCATTGTCAGATTGAACGCGTACCGGATGGCCCTGGACAAGCATCTGTACATGACGCACAGCATATCATATCATATCGCTCTTAATTCCAGAATATTGATTTGAAGGGACGAATCCTGGGTGGTCCAGAGACCTTGGAAATGATGAGACTGAAACACCGCCCCCCAACCGCTGAGGCTTGCATCCGTGGTAACGACCATCTTCCCTAAAACCTGCATGCACCCGAGCACGGAAACTAGAGGTAATTGGAGTAGAGATCAAATTCTGTCTTGCAGATCCAGAATCTTGTCCTGGGGTAGGAATACCCCCTGACTCTTGGTGTCGAATAGGAGTCCCAGAAAAACCATGCGACGGAAGGAGAGATGATATGGGCAGATTCACAATCCAGCCGAAAGACCGAAGAGTGTCTATTGTGAGAGTCAAGTGCTGGTGAAGAAGAGAGATTGTGACGGAGCCTTCAGCAATAGGTTGGCCAGCTATGGAATAATATTGACCCCCTGACTTCTCAGTACCATGATCTTTGTGAACACTCGAGGTGCCGTGGACAGGCCGAAAGATAGAGCCTGAAACTGAAGATGCCAGGGACCTATGGCAAACCTTAAAAAGGTGTTGGTGACCCATCCAAATTGGTACATGTAAGAATGCGTCCTTTATGTCTATGGAGGCCAAAAACTTGTCTGCTTCCATGGAACTGATGATTGAACGAATGGATTCCATTTTGAACTTTTCCACCGAAAGATATGTAGAGACACTTTAGGTTGAGAATTGGGCGAAACAAACTATCTGGTTTGTTTACGAGAAAAAAAGACTGGAGTAGAATCAGTGATCTTGTTGGTGAGGGAGAACCTGAAGAACCATTCCGTTTTCTAAAAGCGAGGAGACTGCCCGAATCAATGAATGTCGTTTGACAGGATCTGAAGGAAGGGGGTGACGAAAAATCGGTTGGGAGGCGTTTCGAGATCCAGAATATATCCTTTAGAACCCACAATCACCCAACGATCCCGGTTGGATCGGAGCCAGTGGTCCCTGAATTGAAGCAAATAGGCCAAACCACCAATGAACCCCCCTCGGTAGTTTTGACGGAAGGTCTACGGGTTGTCAGATTTCCTCTACCTCTGAACTGCTCCTCTACCTGTGAATCTAGAGAAAATTATGAAAGGACTGGAAACTTCTTCTGTTTCGGGTGCGAAACCGTGTAGCTTTGGGATTTGGAGTGGCAACCGGAAGAAAGGGACTTTTACCACCCGTGATATTTGAAATAATCTTGGTATGCTCCGATCCAAAGAGAAATTCCCCTTCAAAAAGGGAACTGCTGTCAAGGTCTGCTTTGAATCAGAGTCTGCATTCCAAGCACAAAGCCAAAGTGATCTTCTAAGCCCAGCGGTGGCCAAGCAGCAGCTCGGTCGATTCCCATGGCCTGCCTCCCGACAGGCAGACTGGCACACTTGTTGTTTCTGACGGCGCCAGCCAATCAGAGCTAAGGCTCCTGATTGGCTCATGGACCGGCGTCTAATTGGAAAAAAAAAGGGACTGCGCCGCCGGAGACTGAGGGGCAGGAGAGGCGCACGCTGCGCTCTCCTCCCCCCTCTGACATACAGGAACAGCAGCGTGGTGAGCAGCACTTGGAGGGGGGGGCACTGTGGGGACATGTATCTGGCACTGGGGGAAGGGGCATGTCTACCTGGCACTGGGCGAGGGGGCATATGTAAATCTGGCACTGGGCGAGGGGCATATGTAAATCTGGCACTGGGCGAGGGGGCATATGTAAATCTGGCACTGGGCGAGGGGGCATATGTATATCTGGCACTGGACGAAGGGGCATATGTATATCTGGCACTGGACGAGGGGGCATATGTATATCTGGCACTGGACGAGGGGGAATATGTATATCTGGCTCTGGAGGAGGGGGCATATGTATACTCGGCATTGGAGGAGGGGGCATATGTATATCTGGCACTGGGGGGGGGGGGGCATATGTATATCTGGCACTGGGGGGCACCCATTTTTTGGCGTTATATGTGGCACTGTACAACATGAATAAAAATGGAGGTCATACTCCTACAAACATCATACCAAAAGGTGTGCGCACAAAAATGGGTAAAGGCTTTGAGATAACTAGGTCACGCCCCCATTTTTGCATGCACCCCAAACTGGTGGACGTCCCTTACTCCTCCCAAGCTGACGTGTCTTCCCACTCAGGATCCACTTCACCTTCCCCCAAAGTAATCTCAGTTGAATCGGATTCCTCCCCTGGGAAGTTTAGAGTGGCCGGTGTCTGTACCCATTTAGCAGGTCTAGATTCCAACGAGGTCACAATTTTATGTAAAGATTGTACCAAATCAGAGAGGCACCTACCCACAGATCTGGCCCAAGGGAGTTCTGATTCCCCAGAAGCTGTAGCCGATCCAACTTGACGCAGGCAGCTATGACTTATTCTTGGCCCACATAGGCATAGACTGGTCTGCGGAGCCGCCCGGTTGTTGTACAACTGGCGGCCCAGAGCATGAACTACAGATGGTACCTGGGTCTGTACTACCTTTAGGAAGTTTAGAACCACATTAGGAACATGCAAAGTAAACTACTGAACCCGCCTTTCCTTTTGCACATTTGTCTGGTTTACTGGCCATGGTAATGCACTGTATGCAATCAGGTAATCAACTGCTGCATTCATAAAATACTAGATAAGGTCTGTTCCCCACTTGTCTAACAAACAGTGTAAGGTACCACAAGTATATTTCTATAGAGTCTATAACAGGTTGATGCAGAGAACTGATCTAACCATAAACACACATATAATGCCTGATCCCTGGCTGTATACTTGACTTAGGATGTTCAAATCTTGTTTCTCTCTCTCCTCATCAGTAAGCTGCGCAGTGTCCCCCTGTTCAGTCAGTGCTGCAGTGTGTTTAAATGGCACCCGCTTGTTCAAGACCACCCCTACATACAGTGATGGGCGGAACAGAGCGGCTGCCTAGAGCGGGAAGAACGCGGCGGGAAGTCTGAGACCGCCTCCAGATCCCCTTCAAGGATATGACCGGTCGCGTCAACAAAACACTCTTCCACATCAAATCAACACAGCCATTTTCATGAACATCACAGATTTCAATGACATTTGCTGTGCTTGTTAAGTCTGACGAGAAACTAATTTACACCGAATTTCAAAATAATAGGTTGGATATTTTTGGAGGTAGAGCCATTTAAAAATGAACAAAACATGCAATTTTACTGCCGCGGGGGTCTTTTCGTTGGGATCCGGTCTCTAAGTCGACAGTAACTAGGTCGACAATATCTAGGTCGACCACTATTGGTTGACAGTAACTAGGTCGACATGTTCTAGGTCGACATGAGTTTTTCACAATTTTTCTTTTTTTGAACCTTTTCATACTTAACAATCCACGTGGGCTACGATTGGAACGGTAATCTGTGCAGAGCGAAGCGGTAGCGGAGCGAAGGCACCATGCGTGAAGCATGGCGAGCGAAGTGAGCCATGCGAGGGGACGCGGTGCACTAATTGGGGTTCCCGGTCACTCTACGTAGAAAACGACACCAAAATAACATAACCCCCCCCCCCCCACTCATGTCGACCTTTTGACCTGTCGACCTAGACACCCTGTCGACCAATAGCGGTCGACCTAGTTACTGTCGACCTTCCATACCACACCCCTTTTCGTTTGCCTGTAAATTGAGTTCTAATTAAGACAGAGAGATTAAATTCGTGTCATTTTGAAGCTTATGACAAGATCTTTTCATTTCAATTTTAATTTAGTAAAAAGTTTAATAACTTTTGACCTCAATTTTTTAAAATAGGGATTTTTTTTTTTTATATAAAGATTTTTTTATTTTTTTATTTTTTTAGGAGTTCTCCCATATTTCATTTAAACATGTACCAAATTTCACTTTGGGACTCCCATGGGATAATGTAATAATAATTTACTGACAAGCAGGCAGCTAAATCATACAAAATTCGCACTTGCAGACAGTGTATTATGAAGTATTGAAAAACAGCAATAGAGTGTGTATATATATATATATATATATATATATATATATATATATATATATGTATATGAGAGAGAGAGAGAGAGAGAGAGAGAGAGAGAGAGAGAGAGAGAGAGAGAGAGAGAATTGACAGAGGCACTCTCCAGATTTGTCTTTAGTATGCAAAAAAGTCATCATATTTAATCTGATATACGTTGCATAAACCATTCAGCACTTGCAATAGTATCCTCAAGCGCTTTCGGTCCACAGCGGACCCTCCTCAGGAGGCTAATCGCATTGTCTTATACAGCTAGTAGAAACAGCATTTCATACCAGGCATCCAGCAGTAAAGCTGATCATGCCTGACTGGCTCTATATACACCCAGATTTAATCAAATTTGGCGCCAAAACGCCCCTCTCTGACATCATCATTAAACATACAGCAAATTATTCAGCTATAGATATCAAAATATCACAATCAATGTGCACTCGTATTAAGCCCCTTAGGGGTGTACTGTGATCAAATACCTAAAGTGTGCTCCAGATCTGAGAATATATATATATATATATATATATATATATATATATATATATATCTATATATCAAAGATTAATGAAATTCTTTCGATTTTTAAACGGAGAGGCAGCTCCATCTGAGAAATAAATGATCTTTGTGACGATAGGATACTTTTCCTTAAGAAAATGTATGAGTAACCCCTGGAATAAATGAACTGCAACAGTATCATAGTGAAGGCAGTCTGATATAATAACAAAGCTAACATGCTTTAGACTACCTGCCTCATCTATGAAGTATGCTACACAAGGATGAAGAGTTGCTTGTGCGTTATTCCAGTGGAAACATTGCACTTCTTCTTGCAGTACAAACGAATAGTTCTCTGCAAAGTCGTAGATTACCAAAAACTCCCCTAGTTGCAAACTTAATTTAAAGGTCTGCTTGAAAAGATAAAGGTTGTCTGGCAATGAAGGAATGGCGCAGCAGTATTTGTAACTTATCACAAAAAGCGTCCAGAAAGTCATCAGATGAATGCGTAACTGTCTCAAGATTAGAACGGTCAACAGAGACCCAGTGTTTGTAAGAAACATTATCCATCATGCTGTCATCCATTAACTGCCTCAACTGTTCCTTAAAATGTTTGAGGCGGTTGGCATCTTCACATTCATTACACTCATTAAGATAGCATGCTGGCTGAGGAGGATTGCATATTATCATCGCCAAATAATCCTTACACGATTTCAATGGGATCTCTTCCTTTGATGTCAAATCAGAAATCTTTGCACCTAATATCAGGAGTTTGACATTCTGGTGGATGATGCAGACACACACTGAATGTGTACCACTTCCTCCAGCTAAGGTGCAGTGTTTGGGGCGAAGTTCTGCAAATTTTGAAAACCCTAGACGTTGCATCGGAAACTTTTCTTTAAACGCCTCTTAAATTCCTTAAAACCAACCGTTTGAGCATGAACTCTTTTTCCATCTGGCATTTTTACAGAGACAATGTCTTTCTTTCCAGGCATGATGCGACTTATATCATCAGATTCATAAAAGTTTCTGACAACATTTGCAGTTTCTTCTGTCAGCACCTTCCCTGGTTTTGGATTAAGTGTGGAAAGTATACCTTTCTCTTTAACAAGCTTTTTAGCTACACGAACCATAAAATTGGATGCACCAAACTCTTCCTCCACTCTTTTAATACTCCAACTTTTTACAACAGTACGTGTGTACACCATTACAGAAAGAGAAACTCTGTCTGCAACTTCAAAACTAAACTCATGGAAAGCATGAACAAAACCTGGTCTGTTATATATATTAAGGTTATATTGCTGTTTTTCAAAACTTTACAATACACTGTCTGCAAGTGAGAATTTTGTACAATTTAGTTGCCTGCTTGTCAGTAAATTATTTTTATCGTATTATTTCATGGAAGTCCCAAAGTGAAATTTGGTACATATACATATATATATACACATATATATATCTATCTGTTAAAAAAGCATATATAGGGGGCGCTCCATAGTGCATAAAAGTATTTAATAAAAATGGACAGACGTACAGAATAAAATTAGACTCGTACCGCAAGGTAACCGGTGTGGGCTGGTTACCACATGATTTTACAATAATCTCCCGACAAAGGCTGGAACCAGAAGTCACTTAGTCCGTATTGGAATCCTCACCCCGCCGTTAGCTGCTGCCTTTTGAGGGCCGCGAGTAGGAACACATCAGCCGTGGACTTCAGGATTCAACAGCCCCAGCGAGTACATGCGTCAGTTAGCTCCGCCTTAACGCGTTTCGTCATCGACTTCGTCAGAAGGCTAGAGTATCTGACGCTATGATCATCTTTTATAGATCAAGCCCGTGAAGTTATACATAGTTATACATAATTACAATTCATTTGTACCTAAATAACGGCATTGGACGCCTTAATCAGATCCAATCCATGTTAGTTTATTAAATATTGATCGATAGAAGATTTTTGTAAAGAGTCACTTACACTCCGATGGTATCTCCAAGGTGGTGTATATATATATATATGTATAGTTGTAGTTAATTGAGGATAAATAGCATTCGGCCACTAGGATTGGTGTAATTAGTGCCTCCAAGCCGTATTTTAGAATAACATTCATTAATACCATAAAGTGCATATTACTTACAGATATTCCATTATTATCCTATAAGCTAGATTCAAAGCCTCTTTGCTAATCAATGTATATTTTTATTTTTAATGAGTGTTTTTAATAATTATTTTTAATGATTATTTTTAATGATATCTTTTAATTTTTTATATTTTGTTTTTTGTTTTTTCTAAAAGTATATTCCTAGTCGGCTAATTGAGAAAAGGTGTTATTTCAAACCCTTCATTTAGACCCTTTGGTTTAATGGTATTAAGGGTTAATATCCAAAAGGTTTCCCTTTTTTCCAAATCTTTCTCTCTATTACCTCCCATTTTATTTAACCTTATATGTTCTATACCTTTAAAGGATAACTTTGTGGGGTCACTAGAGTGACAATCCTGAAAATGTCGCGGAATACTATGATTGTTAATTTTATTTTTGATGTTTCTAGTATGTTCTAAAATGCGTATCTTCAGCATCCTTTTAGTCTTACCTATGTATTTATAACCACAGGGACAGGTCAACATATAAACCACAAAGGTGGTGTTGCAATTAATGAAACTCTTTACATGGAAAGAATTACCATTATTACTATTATTACAAGATCCAGAATTAAATGCTCCCCTTGTGGACTTCATATGTGAGTGTCTGCACTTTGTATTAAAACGGAACTACTTTACTTTCCTGGATGACTGGTTTTTGCAGTCATGCGGGACGGCGATGGGGACGATTTGCGCACCCAGCCTAGCAAATATATATATGGGTGAATGGGAAAGCCAGTCCCTAGATGTCTTTAAGGAACATATTGTTCTGTTTAAAAGATTTATTGATGACGTCTTAATAGTGTGGAGCGGTGATGAAAAACAATTAGAAATATTTATCGACACCATTAATGTGAATGATTACAATCTTAAATTCACCCACACATTAAATAGAAATAAAATTGAATTTTTAGATCTTATACTTGATAGTTCTGAATCTGCTGGTTCAGGAAAAATTAATACTTACACATATTTTAAAAAGATAGACTGTAATAGCTATCTAGAATTTGGAAGTTGTCATTTGCCAAACTGGAAAAGGAACATCCCGTTCTCACAATATACTAGATTGAGGAGGAATTGTGCTAATGTAGAGAAATATGACGAGCAGGCATCCACTTACACTAGGAGATTCTTGGAACGAGGGTATCCAGAGAACCTCATAGAACAGTCTAGGATACGTGCTAGAGAGAAATCCAGACAGGATCTGCTTATCTATAAGGATAAGACACACGCTAGTGGCAAATCTGTGGTTACAGCAGATGCACAAGAAATTAATTGCCCCTTTGTTACAGATTATAATGTGGAAGCTGGTGCCATTAAAAATGTGCTTAGAAAGAACTGGCACATTTTACCACTAGATCCAGTGCTGGGTAACCTTCTCCCTAGAAATCCGGGTGTGGTCTTTAGGAGAGCCAAGAATGTAAAATCTTTTGTTTCCCGTAGCCGATTAGAACCAATAAAAGAACAAAAGGATAAACAAAATTTTTTAGAGAATCTGAAAGGTTGCTATGCATGTGGAGGATGCAAAGTTTGTAAATTAATGGATAAAAATAAGACTACTTTTTCGGATAGTAATAATGGTAATTCTTTCCATGTAAAGAGTTTCATTAATTGCAACACCACCTTTGTGGTTTATATGTTGACCTGTCCCTGTGGTTATAAATACATAGGTAAGACTAAAAGGATGCTGAAGATACGCATTTTAGAACATACTAGAAACATCAAAAATAAAATTAACAATCATAGTATTCCGCGACATTTTCAGGATTGTCACTCTAGTGACCCCACAAAGTTATCCTTTAAAGGTATAGAACATATAAGGTTAAATAAAATGGGAGGTAATAGAGAGAAAGATTTGGAAAAAAGGGAAACCTTTTGGATATTAACCCTTAATACCATTAAACCAAAGGGTCTAAATGAAGGGTTTGAAATAACACCTTTTCTCAATTAGCCGACTAGGAATATACTTTTAGAAAAAACAAAAAACAAAATATAAAAAATTAAAAGATATCATTAAAAATAATCATTAAAAATAATTATTAAAAACACTCATTAAAAATAAAAATATACATTGATTAGCAAAGAGGCTTTGAATCTAGCTTATAGGATAATAATGGAATATCTGTAAGTAATATGCACTTTATGGTATTAATGAATGTTATTCTAAAATACGGCTTGGAGGCACTAATTACACCAATCCTAGTGGCCGAATGCTATTTATCCTCAATTAACTACAACTATACATACATACATACATATATATATATATATATATATATATATATATATATATATATATATATATATATATATATACACCACCTTGGAGATACCATCGGAGTGTAAGTGACTCTTTACAAAAATCTTCTATCGATCAATATTTAATAAACTAACATGGATTGGATCTGATTAAGGCGTCCAATGCCGTTATTTAGGTACAAATGAATTGTAATTATGTATAACTATGTATAACTTCACGGGCTTGATCTATAAAAGATGATCATAGCGTCAGATACTCTAGCCTTCTGACGAAGTCGATGACGAAACGCGTTAAGGCGGAGCTAACTGACGCATGTACTCGCTGGGGCTGTTGAATCCTGAAGTCCACGGCTGATGTGTTCCTACTCGCGGCCCTCAAAAGGCAGCAGCTAACGGCGGGGTGAGGATTCCAATACGGACTAAGTGACTTCTGGTTCCAGCCTTTGTCGGGAGATTATTGTAAAATCATGTGGTAACCAGCCCACACCGGTTACCTTGCGGTACGAGTCTAATTTTATTCTGTACGTCTGTCCATTTTTATTAAATACTTTTATGCACTATGGAGCGCCCCCTATATATGCTTTTTTAACAGATATAACACATCCGTGGGAATCGGATTGATCAAAGGGGAGCAGCGGTCCGTGAAAATTTGAAGGAGGACCTAGTGACTTTTCAAGCATTTATTTTTATGCACTTGATTTTACAAACACATTTGTGGTTTTTCATTGTTCATTGGTATCTCAAAGTAATAACCAGCGCTTACCCCTGTCTATATCTGATAGATATATATATATATATATATATATATATATATATATATATATATATATATACATACACACACATATATATACACACACACACACATTATATATATATATATATATATATATATATATATATATATATATATATATATATATATATTTTAAAAAATGGAGGTCAAAGGTCATGGTCAAAGGTTATTAAACTTTTTTTTAGTACTACTTTACTAAATTAAAATTGAAGTGAAAAGATCTAGTCATAAGCTTCAAAATGATAATTAGAATTCAAGTTACAGGCAAACAAAAAGACCCCCGAAACAGTACATCTGCATATTTTGGTCATTTTTAAATGGCTCCACCTCCAAAAATATCCAACCTATGATGTTGAAATTAGGTGTAGATTAGATTTTCCCCCCATCCTACTGGTACACCAAATTTCATAAAAATCGGACAGGGTGCGCTGTGAGGGGAGAGATAGCAGGGGACATGATGCAACACTGCCAGAGCAGGTTGCTTGTCCTACCTGAGAAAGTGCCTCCTCGGTGCTGTGTCCGGTAACAGAATGCCCCAGAGGCCGCTAGCATGGCGACTGTCTAGAGGCATGGTGAGTGAAAAACAGGGCGCACAGCCGCCCACTATCTATCTAATCTCACAAAATGCTTGTCTGTATACAGGGACTAAGCATACTTTTCAAAACAACCTTGAATTAAAACCTGTCTAAAAAACTAACAGTAAAGAAAAACTGTACCTGTCCTCCAAGGCACAAAACTAAAACTAGCGCTGGATCTGTGGAGAGACTGTAGATGGGAGAGGTTGGGGAGAGAGGGGAGTCCTTTTTAATAGGTTATGTGCCAAAACTCTATACCACACACTCTAACCCTTAGTAAGTGTGCAGCGTCCCCCAGATTGATGAAGAATTAAAATAAGATTTTACAAACCAGTAAATCTATTTCTCGTAGTGCGTAGTGGATGCTGGGGACTCCGTAAGGACCATGGAGAATAGACGGGCTCCGCAGGAGACAGGGCACTCTAAGAAAGAATTAGGACTACTGGTGTGCACTGGCTCCTCCCTCTATGTCCCTCCTCCAGACCTCAGTTAAGGAAACTGTGCCCGGAAGAGCTGACATTACAAGGAAAGGATTTTGGAATCCAGGGTAAGACTCATACCAGCCACACCAATCACACCGTATAAAACTTGTGATAACATACCCAGTTAACAGTATGAACAACAACAGAGCATCATCAAACGGATGCCAACATAACATAACCCTTAATTAAGCAATAACTATATACAAGTATTGCAGAAGAAGTCCGCACTTGGGACGGGCGCCCAGCATCCACTACGGACTTCGAGAAATAGATTTACCGGTGAGTAAAATCTTATTTTCTTCAACGTCCTAGTGGAAGCTGGGGACTCCGTAAGGACCATGGGGATTATACCAAAGCGCCAAAACGGGCGGGAGAGTGCGGATGACTCTGCAGCACCGAATGGGCAAACACAAGGTTCTCCTCAGCCCGGGTATCAAACTTATAGAATTTTGCAAAAGTGTTTGAACCCGACCAAGTAGCTACTCGGCAAAGCTGTAATGCCGAGACCCCTCGGGCAGCCGCCCAAGAAGAGCCCACCTTCCTTGTGGAATGGGCTTTTACGGATTTTGGATGCGGCAATCTAGCCGCAGAATGAGCCTGCTGAATCGTGTTACAGATCCAGCGCGCAATAGTTTGCTTTGAAGCAGGAGCACCCAGCTTGTTGGATGCATACAGGATAAACAGCGAGTCAGTTTTCCTGACTCCAGCCGTTCTGGCTACATAAATCTTCAAAGCCCTGACTAAATATAGTAACTTGGAATCCTCCAAGTCACGAGTAGCCGCAGGCACCACAATAGGTTGGTTCAAATGAAAAGATGACACCACCTTCGGCAGAAATTGCGGACGAGTCCGTAATTCTGCCCTGTCCATATGGAAAACCAGATAGGGGCTTTTACATGACAAAGCCGCCAATTCTGACACACGCCTAGCCGAAGCTAAGGCCAATAGCATGACCACTTTCCACATGAGATATTTTAGCTCCACGGTCTTAAGAGGCTCAAACCAGTGAGATTTCAGGAAACTCAACACCACGTTAAGATCCCAAGGTGCCACTGGTGGCACAAAAGGGGGCTGAATATGCAGCACTCCCTTTACAAACGTCTGAACCTCAGGAAGTGAAGCCAGTTCCTTTTGAAAGAAAATGGATAGGGACGAAATCTGGACCTTTATGGACCCTAATTTTAAGCCCATAGTCACTCCTGACTACAGGAAGTGCAGGAACCGGCCCAGCTGGAATTCCTCTGTAGGGGCCTTCCTGGCCTCACACCAAGCAACATATTTTCACCATATACGGTGATAATGTTTTGCTGTCACGTCCTTCCTAGCCTTTATCAGCGTAGGAATAACTTCATCCGGAATGCCTTTTTCCGCTAGGATCCGGCGTTCAACCGCCATGCCGTCAAACGCAGCCGCGGTAAGTCTTGGAACAGACAGGGCCCCTGTTGCAAAAGATCCTGTCTGAGAGGCAGAGGCCATGGGTCCTCTGTGAGCATTTCTTGCAGTTCCGGGTACCAAGTCCTTCTTGGCCAATCCGGAACAATTAGTATTGTTCTCACTCCTCTTTTTCTTACGATTCTCAGCACCTTGGGTATGAGAGAAAGAGGAGGAACACATAGACCGACTGGAACACCCACAGTGTTACTAGCGCGTCCACAGCTATCGCCTGAGGGTCTCTTGACCTGGCGCAATACCTTTGCAGATTTTTGTTGAGGCGGGATGCCATCATGTCCACCTGTGGTAGTTCCCATCGATTTGTAATCTGTGTGAAGACTTCTTGATGAAGTCCCCACTCTCCCGGGTGGAGGTCGTGCCTGCTGAGGAAGTCTGCTTTCCAGTTGTCCACTCCCGGAATGAACACTGCTGACAGTGCTTGCACGTGATTCTCCGCCCAACGAAGATTTCTGGTGGCTTCCGCCATCGCCACCCTGCTTCTTGTGCCGCACTGGCGGTTTACATGAGCCACTGCGGTGATGTTGTCTGACTGAATCAGCACCGGTTGGTTGCGAAGCAGAGGCTCCGCTTGACTCAGGGCGTTGTATATGGCCCTTAGTTCCAGGATATTGATGTGCAGACAAGTCTCCTGACTTGACCACAGCCCTTAGAAGTTTCTTCCCTGAGTGACTGCCCCCCATCCTTGGAGGCTTGCATCCGTGGTCACCAAGACCCAGTCCTGTATGCCGAACCTGCGGCCCTCGAGAAGGTGAGCACTCTGCAGCCACCACAGAAGAGACACCCTGGCCCTGGGGGATAGGGTGATCAGCCGATGCATCTGAAGATGCGATCCGGACCACTTGTCCAACAGGTCCCACTGAAAGTTCCTTGCATGGAACCTGCCGAAGGGAATGGCTTCATATGACGCCACCATCTTTCCCAGGACTCGCGTGCATTGATGCACAGACACCTGTTTTGGTTTTAAGAGGTCTCTGACCAGAGTCACGAGCTCCTGAGCCTTCTCCGCCGGGAGAAACACCTTCTTCTGGTCCGTGTCCAGAATCATGCCCAGGAAGGGCAGACGCGTCGTAGGAATCAGCTGCGACTTTGGAATATTCAGAATCCAGCCGTGCTGTTGCAACACTTCCTGAGAGTGTGCTACGCTGATCAGCAACTGCTCTCTGGACCTCGCCTTTATGAGGAGATCGTCCAAGTATGGGATAATTGTGACTCCTTGCTTTCGTAGGAGCACCATCATTTCCGCCATTACCTTGGTAAATATCCTCGGTGCCGTGGACAGGCCAAACGGCAACATCTGGAATTGGTAATGACTGTCCTGTACCACAAATCTGAGGTACTCCTGATGAGGTGGATAAATGGGGACATGCAGGTAAGCATCCTTTATGTCCAGAGACACCATAAAATCCCCCTCTTCCAGGCTTGCAATGACCGCTCCGGTTTGAGGGCCGATTTGAGGTAACGGTGAGGGGGCATCACTTCGAATTCCAGCTTGTATCCCTGAGACACAATCTGTATAGCCCAGGGATCCACCTGTGAGCGAACACACTGGTGGCTGAAATTTCGGAGACGCGCCCCCACCGCTCCCGGCTCCACCTGTGGAGCCCCAGCGTCATGCGGTGGATTTAGTGGAAGCCGGGGAGGACTTCTGTTCCTGGGAACTAGCTGTATTGTGCAGCTTCTTTCCTCTGCCCCTGCCTCTGGCAAGAAAGGACGCACCTCTGACTTTCTTGCCGTTTTGTGATCGAAAGGACTGCATTTGGTAATACGGTGCTTTCTTAGGCTGTGAGGGAATAAATAAGAATTTACTCACCGGTAACTCTATTTCTCGTAGTCCGTAGTGGATGCTGGGAACTCCGTAAGGACCATGGGGAATAGCGGCTCCGCAGGAGTCTGGGCACAACTAAAAGAAAGCTTTTAGACTACCTGGTGTGCACTGGCTCCTCCCACTATGACCCTCCTCCAAGCCTCAGTTAGGATACTGTGCCCGGAAGAGCGGACACAATAAGGAAGGATTTTGAATCCCGGGTAAGACTCATACCAGCCACACCAATCACACCGTATAACTCGTGATACCATAACCAGTTAACAGTATGAAATTTAACTGAGCCTCTCAGACGGCTCATAACAATAACCCTTTTGTGAACAACAACTATGTACAAGTATTGCAGACAATCCGCTCTTGGGACGGGCGCCCAGCATCCACTACGGACTACGAGAAATAGAATTACCGGTGAGTAAATTCTTATTTTCTCTGACGTCCTAGTGGATGCTGGGAACTCCGTAAGGACCATGGGGATTATACCAAAGCTCCCAAACGGGCGGGAGAGTGCGGATGACTCTGCAGCACCGAATGAGAGAACTCAAGGTCCTCCTCAGCCAGGGTATCAAATTTGTAGAATTTTGCAAACGTGTTTGCCCCTGACCAAGTAGCAGCTCGGCAAAGTTGTAAAGCCGAGACCCCTCGGGCAGCCGCCCAAGATGAGCCCACCTTCCTTGTAGAATGGGCTTTTACGGATTTAGGATGCGGCAGTCCAGCCGCAGAATGCGCCAGCTGAATTGTGCTACAAATCCAGCGAGCAATAGTCTGCTTAGAAGCAGGAGCACCCAGTTTGTTGGGTGCATACAGGATAAAATAAGAATTTACTTACCGATAATTCTATTTCTCATAGTCCGTAGTGGATGCTGGGGACTCCGTAAGGACCATGGGGAATAGCGGCTCCGCAGGAGACTGGGCACATCTAAAGAAAGCTTTAGGACTATCTGGTGTGCACTGGCTCCTCCCCCTATGACCCTCCCCAAGCCTCAGTTAGGATACTGTGCCCGGACGAGCGTACACAATAAGGAAGGATTTTGAATCCCGGGTAAGACTCATACCAGCCACACCAATCACACCGTATAACCTGTGATCTGAACCCAGTTAACAGCATGATTTACAGAGGAGCCTCTGAAAGATGGCTCACAACAATAATAACCCGATTTTTGTAACAATAACTATGTACAAGTATTGCAGACAATCCGCACTTGGGATGGGCGCCCAGCATCCACTACGGACTATGAGAAATAGAATTATCGGTAAGTAAATTCTTATTTTCTCTAACGTCCTAAGTGGATGCTGGGGACTCCGTAAGGACCATGGGGATTATACCAAAGCTCCCAAACGAGCGGGAGAGTGCGGATGACTCTGCAGCACCAAATGAGAGAACTCCAGGTCCTCCTCAGCCAGGATATCAATTTTGTATAATTTTACAAACGTATTTTCTCCTGACCAAGTAGCTGCTCGGCAAAGTTGTAAAGCCGAGACCCCTCGGGCAGCCGCCCAAGATGAGCCCACCTTCCTTGTGGAGTGGGCATTTACAGATTTTTGGCTGTGGCAGGCCTGCCACAGAATGTGCAAGCTGAATTGTACTACAAATCCAACGAGCAATAGTCTGCTTAGAAGCAGGAGCACCCAGCTTGTTGGGTGCATACAGGATAAACAGAGAGTCAGATTTCCTGACTCCAGCCCTCGTGGAAACATATTTTCAGGGCCCTGACAACGTCTAGCAACTTGGAGTCCTCCAAGTCTCTAGTAGCCGCAGGCACCACAAATAGGTTGGTTCAGGTGAAACGCTGAAACCACCTTAGGGAGAAACTGAGGACGAGTCCTCAATTCCGCCCTGTCCGAATGGAACATCAGATAAGGGCTTTTTCAGGATAAAGCCGCCAATTCTGACACGCGCCTGGCCCAGGCCAGGGCCAACAGCATGACCACTTTCCATGTGAGATATTTTAACTCCACAGATTTAAGTGGTTCAAACCAATGTGACTTTTGGAACCCAAAACTACATTGAGATCCCAAAGTGCCACTGGAGGCACAAAAGGAGGCTGTATATGCAGTACCCCTTTTACAAACGTCTGAACTTCAGGGACTGAAGCTAGTTCTTTTTGGAAGAAAATTGACAGGGCCGAAATTTGAACCTTAATGGACCCCAATTTCAGGCCCATAGACACTCCTGTTTGCAGGAAATGTAGGAATCGACCCAGTTGAATTTCCACCGTCGGGCCTTACTGGCCTCGCACCACGCAACATATTTTCGCCAATTGCGGTGATAATGTTTTTGCGGTTACATCCTTCCTGGCTTTGATCAGGATAGGGATGACTTCATCCGGAATGCCTTTTTTCCTTCAGGATCCGGCGTTCAACCGCCATGCCGTCAAACGCAGCCGCGGTAAGTCTTGGAACAGACAGGGTCCTTGCTGGAGCAGGTCCCTTCTTAGAGGTAGAGGCCACGGATCCTCCGTGAGCATCTCTTGAAGTTCCGGTTACCAAATCCTTCTTGGCCAATCCGGAGCCACGAATATAGTGCTTACTCCTCTCCATCTTATCAATCTCAGTACCTTGGGTATGAGAGGCAGAGGAGGGAAAACATACCCTGACTGGTACACCCACGGTGTTACCAGAGCGTCTACAGCTATTGCCTGAGGGTCCCTGGACCTGGCGCAATACCTGTCAAGTTTTTCCCAACGGTTTATAATCATGTGGAAGACTTCTGGGTGAAGTCCCCACTCTCCCGGGTGGAGGTCGTGCTGAGGAAGTCTGCTTCCCAGTTGTCCACTCCCGGAATGAATACTGCTGACAGTGCTATCACATGATTTTCCGCCCAGCGAAGAATCCTTGCAGCTTCTGCCATTGCCCTCCTGCTTCTTGTGCCACCCTGTCTGTTTACGTGGGTGACTGCCGTGATGTTGTCCGACTGGATCAACACCGGCTGACCTTGAAGCAGAGGTCTTGCTAAGCTTAGAGCATTGTAAATGTCCCTTAGCTTCAGGATATTTATGTGAAGTGATGTCTCCAGGCTTGACCATAAGTCCTGGATATTCCTTCCCTGTGTGACTGCTCCCCAGCCTCGCAGGCTGGCATCCGTGGTTACCAGGACCCAGTCCTGAATGCCGAATCTGCGGCCCTCTAGAAGATGAGCACTCTGCAACCACCACAGGAGGGACACCCTTGTCCTTGGTGACAGGGTTATCTGCTGATGCATCTGAAGATGCGACCCGGACCATTTGTCCAGCAGGTCCCACTGGAAAGTTCTTGCGTGGAATCTGCCGAATGGGATTGCTTCGTAGGAAGCCACCATTTTACCCAGAACCCTTGTGCATTGATGCACTGAGACTTGGCTCGGTTTTAGGAGGTTCCTGACTAGCTCGGATAACTCCCTGGCTTTCTCCTCCGGGAGAAACACCTTTTTCTGGACTGTGTCCAGGATCATCCCTAGGAACAGAAGACAAGTCGTCGGAACCAGCTGCGATTTTGGAATATTGAGAATCCAACCGTGCTGCAGCAACACTACCTGAGATAGTGCTACACCGACCTCCAACTGTTCCCTGGATCTTACCCTTATCAGGGAATCGTCCAAGTAAGGGATAACTAAAATTCCCTTCCTTTGAAGGAATATCATCATTTCGGCCATTACCTTGGTAAAGACCCGGGGTGCCGTGGACCATCCATACGGCAGCGTCTGAACTGATAGTGACAGTTCTGTACCATAAACCTGAGGTACCCTTGGTGAGAAGGGTAAATTTTGACATGAAGGTAAGCATCCTTGCTGTCCCGAGACATCATGTAGTCCCCTTCTTCCAGGTTCGCAATCACTGCTCTGAGTGACTCAATCTTGAATTTGAACCTCTGTATGTAAGTGTTCAAAGATTTTAGATTTAGAATCGGTCTCACCGAGCCGTCCGGCTTCGGTACCACAACAGTGTGGAATAATACCCCGTTCCCTGTTGCAGGAGGGGTATCTTGATTATCACCTGCTGGGAATACAGCTTGTGAATGGCTTCCAAAACTGTCTCCCTGTCAGAAGGAGACATCGGTAAAGCCGACTTTAGGAAACGGCGAGGGGGAGACGTCTCGAATTCTAATTTGTACCCCTGAGATATCACCTGAAGGATCCAGGGGTCTACTTGCGAGTGAGCCCACTGCGCGCTGAAATTCATTGAGACGGGCCCCCCACCGTGCCTGATTCTGCTTGTAAAGCCCCAGCGTATACTGAGGGCTTGGCAGAGGCGGGAGAGGGTTTCTGTTCCTGGGAACTGGCTGATTTCTGCAGCCTTTTTCCTCTCCCTCTGTCACGGGGCAGAAATGAGGAACCTTTTGCCCGCTTATCCACGAAAAGACTGCGCCTGATAATACGGCGTCTTCTCATGTTGAGAGGCGACCTGGGGTACAAACGTGGATTTCCCAGCTGTTGCCGTGGCCACCAGGTCTGAAAGACCGACCCCAAATAACTCCTCCCCTTAATAAGGCAATACTTCCAAATGCCGTTTGGAATACGCATCACCTGACCACTGACGTGTCCATAACCCTCTACTGGTAGAAATGGACAACGCACTTAGACTTGATGCCAGTCGGCAAATATTCCGCTGTGCATCACGCATATATAGAAATGCATCTTTCAAATGCTCTATAGGCAAAAATATACTGTCCCTATCTAGGGTATCAATATTTTCAGTCAGGGAATCCGACCACGCCAACCCAGCACTGCACATCCAGGCTGAGGCGATTGCTGGTCGCAGTATAACACCAGTATGTGTGTAAATACATTTTAGGATACCCTCCTGCTTTCTATCAGCAGGATCCTTAAGGGCGGCCATCTCAGGAGAGGATAGAGCCCTTACAAGCGTGTGAGCGCTTTATCCACCCTAGGGGGTGTTTCCCAACGCACCCTAACCTCTGGCGGGAAAGGATATAATGCCAATAACATTTTAGAAATTATCAGTTGTTATCGGGGGAAACCCACGCATCATCACACACCTCATTTAATTTCTCAGATTCAGGAAAACTACAGGTAGTTTTTCCTCACCGAACATAATACCCCTTTTTGGTGGTACTCTTATTATCAGAAATGTGTAAAACATTTTTCATTGCCTCAATCATGTAACGTGTGGCCCTACTGGAAGTCACATTTGTCTCTTCACCGTCGACACTGGAGTCAGTATCCGTGTCGGCGTCTATATCTGCCATCTGAGGTAACGGGCGCTTTAGAGCCCCTGACGGCCTATGAGACGTCTGGACAGGAACAAGCTGAGTAGCCGGCTGTCTCATGTCAACCACTGTCTTTTATACAGAGCTGACACTGTCACGTAATTTCTTCCAACAGTTCATCCACTCAGGTGTCGACCCCCTAGGGGGTGACATCACTATTACAGGCAATCTGCTCCGTCTCCACATCATTTTTCTCCTCATACATGTCGACACAAAAGTACCGACATACAGCACACACACAGGGAATGCTCTGATAGAGGACAGGACCCCACTAGCCCTTTGGGGAGACAGAGGGAGAGTTTGCCAGCACACACCAGAGCGCTATATATATATATATATATATATACAGGGATAACCTTATATAAGTGTTTTTCCCCTTATAGCTGCTGTATAGTTAATACTGCGCCTAATTTGTGCCCCCCTCTCTTTTTTAACCCTTTCTGTAGTGTAGTGACTGCAGGGGAGAGCCAGGGAGCTTCCCTCCAACGGAGCTATGAGGGAAAATGGCGCCAGTGTGCTGAGGAGATAAGGCCGCCGATAAGGGGGCGGAGCCTATCTCCCGTTTTTTTAATGTATTTTGGCAGGGGTTAAATGCATCCATATAGCCCAGGAGCTATATGTGATGCATTTTTTGCCATCCAAGGTGTTTATTATTGCGTCTCAGGGCGCCCCCCCCAGCGCCCTGCACCCTCAGTGACCGGAGTGTGAAGTGTGCTGAGAGCAATGGCGCACAGCTGCAGTGCTGTGCGCTACCTTGTTGAAGACAGGACGTCTTCTGCCGCCGATTTTCCGGACCTCTTCTGCCTTCTGGCTCTGTAAGGGGGCCGGCGGCGCGGCTCTGGGACCCATCCAAGCTGGGCCTGTGATCGTCCCTCTGGAGCTAATGTCCAGTAGCCTAAGAAGCCCAATCCACTCTGCACGCAGGTGAGTTCGCTTCTTCTCCCCTTAGTCCCTCGATGCAGTGAGCCTGTTGCCAGCAGGTCTCACTGAAAATAAAAAACCTAAACTAAAACTTTCACTAAGAAGCTCAGGAGAGCCCCTAGTGTGCACCCTTCTCGTTCGGGCACAGAGATCTAACTGATGCTTGGAGGAGGGTCATAGGGGGAGGAGCCAGTGCACACCAGATAGTCCTAAAGCTTTCTTTAGATGTGCCCAGTCTCATGCGGAGCAGCTATTCCCCATGGTCCTTACGGAGTCCCCAGCATCCACTTAGGACGTTAGAGAAATAGCGAGTCAGTTTTCCTGACTCCAGCCGTCCTGGAAACATAAATTTTCAAGGCCCTGACTACGTCCAGTAACTTGGAATCCTCCAAGTCGCTAGTAGCCGCAGGCACTACAATAGGTTGGTTCAAGTGAAAAGCAGATACCACCTTAGGGAGAAACTGGGGACGAGTCCTCAATTCTGCCCTATCCATATGGAAAATCAGATAAGGACTTTTAAATGACAAAGCCGCCAATTCTGATACACGCCTGGCCGAAGCCGAGGCCAATAACATGACCACTTTCCACGTGAGATATTTTAGATCCACGGTCTTTAGTGGCTCAAACCAATGTGATTTTAGGAAATTCAACACCACGTTGAGATCCCAGGGTGCCACTGGAGGCACAAAGGGGGGCTGAATATGCAGCACTCCTTTTACAAATGTCTGAACTTCAGGTAGTGAAGCTAGTTCTTTTTGGGAAAAAAATCGACAGAGCCGATATCTGTACCTTAATGGAGCCTAATTTTAGGCCCATAGTCACTCCTGCCTGTAGGAAGTGCAGAAATCGACCCAGCTGAAATTCCTCTGTTGGGGCCTTATTGGCCTCACACCAAGCAACATATTTCCGCCATATGCGGTGATAATGTTTAACCGTTACATCTTTCCTGGCTTTAATCAGCGTAGGAATAACATCCTCCGGAATGCCCTTTTCCTTTAGGATCCGGCGTTCAACCGCCATGCCGTCAAACGCAACCGCGGTAAGTCTTGGAACAGACAGGGCCCCTGCTGCAGCAGGTCCTGTCTGAGCGGCAGAGGCCATGGGTCCTCTGAGATCATCTCTTGAAGTTCCGGGTACCAAGCTCTTCTTGGCCAATCCGGAACCACGAGTATTGTCCTTACTCCTCGTTTTCTTATTAATATCAGTACCTTTGGTATGAGAGGCAGAGGAGGGAACACATAAACTGACTGGTACACCCACGGTGTCACTAGAGCGTCCACCGCTATCGCCTGAGGGTCCCTTGACCTGGCGCAATATCTCTCCAGGTTTTTTTTTAGGCGGGACGCCATCATGTCCACCTGTGGCCGTTCCCAACGATTTACAATCAGTGTGAAGACTTCTGGATGAAGTCCCCACTCTCCCGGGTGGAGGTCGTGCCTGCTGAGGAAGTCTGCTTCCCAGTTGTCCACTCCCGGAATGAACACTGCTGACAGTGCTAGCACGTGATTTTCCGCCCATCGGAGAATCCTTGTGGCTCCTGCCATTGCCGTCCTGCTTCTTGTGCCGCCCTGTCGGTTTACATGGGCGACCGCCATGATGTTGTCTGACTGGATCAGTACCGGCTGGTTTTGAAGCAGGGGTTTTGCCTGTCTTAGGGCATTGTAAATGGCCCTTAGTTCTAGAATATTTATGTGCAAGGAAGTCTCCTGACTCGACCATAGTCCTTGGAAGTTTCTTCCCTGAGTGACTGCCCCCCAGCCTCGAAGGCTGGCATCCGTGGTCACCAGGACCCAGTCCTGTATGCCGAATCAGCGGCCCTCTAGGAGATGAGCACTCTGCAGCCACCACAGCAGAGACACCCAGGTTCTTGGAGACAGGGTTATTAGCCGATGCATCTAAAGATGCGATCCGGACCATTGGTCCAACAGGTCCCACTGAAAGATTCTGGCATGGAACCAGCCGAAAGGAATTGCTTCGTAAGAAGCCACCATCTTTCCCAGGACTCGCGTGCAGTGATGCACCGACACCTGTTTTGGTTTCAGGAGGTCTCTGACTAGAGATGACAGCTCCTTGGCTTTCTCCTCCGGGAGAAACACTTTTTTCTGGACTGTGTCCAAAATCATTCCCAGGAACAGTAGACGTGTCGTCGGAACCAGCTGTGACTTTGGAATATTCAGAATCCAACCGTGCTGGTGTAGCACCTCCTGAGATAGTGCTACTCCTACCAACAACTGCTCCCTGGATCTCGCCTTTATTAGGAGATCACCCAAGTACGGGATAATTAAAACTCCCTTTTTTCGAAGGATTATCATCATTTCCGCCATTACCTTGGTAAATACCCTCGGTGCCGTGGATAGTCCAAACGGCAGCGTCTGGAATTGGTAATGGCAATTTTGTACCGCAAATCTGAGGTACTCCTGGTGAGGATGATAAATGGGGACATGCAGGTAAGCATCCTTGATGTCCAGGGATACCATGTAATCCCCCTCGTCCAGGCTTGCAATAACCGCCCTGAGCGATTCCATCTTGAACTTGAACTTTTTTATGTATGTGTTCAAGGATTTCAAATTTAAAATGGGTCTCACCGAACCGTCCGGTTTCGGTACCACAAACAGTGTGGAATAGTAACCCCGTCCTTGTTGAAGTAGGGGCACCTTGACTATCACCTGCTGGGAATACAGCTTGTGAATTGCCTCTAGCACAGCCTCCGTGCCTGAGGGAGTCGTTGGCAAGGCAGATTTGAGGAAACGGCGGGGGGGAGATGCCTCGAATTCCAGTTTGTACCCCTGAGATACTACTTGCAAGATCCAGGGATCCACCTGTGAGCGAGCCCACTGATCGCTGAAATTTTTGAGGCGTCCCCCCACCGTACCTGGCTCCGCCTGTGGAGCCCCACCGTCATGCGGTGGACTTGGAAGAAGCGGGGGAGGACATTTGCTCCTGGGAACCTGCTGTTTGTTGCAGCCTTTTTCCCCTACCTCTGCCTCTGGACAGAAAGGACCCGCCTTTTCCTCGCCTGTTTCTCTGGGTCCGAAAGGACTGTACTTGATAAAACTGCGCTTTTTTAGGCTGTGAGGGAACCTGGGGTAAAAAATAAGAATTTACTCACCGGTAATTCTATTTCTCGTAGTCCGTAGTGGATGCTGGGAACTCCGTAAGGACCATGGGGAATAGCGGGCTCCGAAGGAGGCTGGGCACTCTAGAAAGATTTATGACTACCTGGTGTGCACTGGCTCCTCCCACTATGACCCTCCTCCAAGCCTCAGTTAGGACACTGTGCCCGGACGAGCTGACATAATAAGGAAGGATTTAGAATCCCGGGTAAGACTCTTACCAGCCACACCAATCACACCGTACAACTCGTGATACTATATCCAGTTTGACAGTATGAAAACAACTGAGCCTCTCAACAGATGGCTCAACAATAACCCTTTAGTTAACAATAACTGTTTACAAGTATTGCAGACAATCCGCACTTGGGATGGGCGCCCAGCATCCACTACGGACTACGAGAAATAGAATTACCGGTGAGTAAATTCTTATTTTCTCTAACGTCCTAGTGGATGCTGGGAACTTCGTAAGGACCATGGGGATTATACCAAAGCTCCCAAACGGGCGGGAGAGTGCGGATGACTCTGTAGCACCGAATGAGAGAACTCCAGGTCCTCCTCAGCTAGGGTATCAAATTTGTAGAATTTTGCAAACGTGTTTGCCCCTGACCAAGTAGCTGCTCGGCAAAGTTGTAAAGCCGAGACCCCTCGGGCAGCCGCCCAAGATGAGCCCACCTTCCTTGTGGACTGGGCATTTACAGATTTTGGCTGTGGCAGGCCTGCCACAGAATGTGCAAGCTGAATTGTACTACAAATCCAGCGAGCAATAGACTGCTTAGAAGCAGGAGCACCCAGCTTGTTGGGTGCATACAGGATAAACAGCGAGTCAGATTTTCTGACTCCAGCCGTCCTGGAAACATATATTTTCAGGGCCCTGACAACGTCTAGCAACTTGGAGTCCTCCAATTCACTAGTAGCCGCCGGCACCACAATAGGCTGGTTCAGGTGAAACGCTGACACCACCTTAGGGAGAAATTGGGGACGAGTCCTCAATTCTGCCCTATCCATATGGAAAATCAGATAAGGGCTTTTACATGATAAAGCCGCCAATTCTGACACTCGCCTGGCTGAAGCCAAGGCCAATAACATGACCACTTTCCACGTGAGATATTTCAGATCCTCGGTTTTTAGTGGCTCAAACCAATGTGATTTTAAGAAACTCAACATCACGTTGAGATCCCAAGGTGCCACAGGAGGCAGAAACGGGGGCTGAATATGCAGCATGCCTTTCACAAATGTCTGAACTTCAGTTACTGAAGCTAGTTCTTTTTGAAAGAAAATCGACAGAGCTGAGATCTGTACTTTAATGGAGCCTAGTTTTAGGCCCATATTCACTCCTGCTTGCAGGAAATGCAGAAATCGACCTAGTTGAAATTCCTCTGTTGGGGCCTTTTTGGCCTCGCACCATGCAACATATTTCCGCCATATGCGGTGATAATGCTTTGCCGTAACATCTTTCCTGGCTTTAATCAGCGTAGGAATGACTTCTTCCGGAATACCCTTTTCCTTTAGGATCCGGTGTTCAACCGCCATGCCGTCAAACGCAGCCGCGGTAAGTCTTGGAACAGACAGGGCCCCTGCTGTAGCAGGTCCTGTCTGAGCGGTAGAGGCCACGGGTCCTCTGAGAGCATCTCTTGAAGTTCCGGGTACCACGCTCGTCTTGGCCAATCCGGAACCACGAGAATTGTGTTTTCTCAATACCTTTGGTATGAGAGGCAGAGGAGGGAACACATAAACCGACTGGTACACCCACGGTGTCACTAGAGCGTCCACAGCTATCGCCTGAGGGTCCCTTGACCTGGCGCAATATCTTTTTAACTTTTTGTTGAGACGGGACGCCATCATGTCCACCTGTGGTTTTTCCCAACGGTTTACCAGCATCTGGAAGACTTCTGGATGAAGTCCCCACTCTCCCGGGTGGAGGTCGTGTCTGCTGAGGAAGTCTGCTTCCCAGTTGTCCACTCCCGGAATGAACACTGCTGACAGTGCTAGTACATGATTCTCCGCCCATCGGAGAATTCTTGTGGCTTCTGCCATCGCCATCCTGCTTCTTGTGCCGCCCTGTCGATTTACATGGGCGACTGCCGTGATGTTGTCTGACTGGATCAGCACCGGCTGGTGTAGGAGCAGGGATTTTGCTTGACTTAGGGCATTGTAGATGGCCCTTAGTTCCAGAATATTTATGTGAAGGGAAGTCTCCTGACTCGACCATAGTCCTTGGAAGTTTCTTCCCTGTGTGACTGCCCCCCAGCCTCGAAGGCTGGCATCCGTGGTCACCAGGACCCAGTCCTGTATGCCGAACCTGCGGCCCTCTAGAAGATGGGCACTCTGCAGCCACCACAGTAGAGACACCCTGGTTCTTGGAGACAGGGTTATTAAGCGATGCATCTGAAGATGCGATCCGGACCACTGGTCCAACAGGTCCCACTGAAAGATTCTGGCATGGAACCTGCCGAAGGGAATTGCTTCGTAAGAAGCCACCATCTTTCCCAGGACCCGCGTGCAGCGATGCACTGATACCTGTTTTGGTTTCAGGAAGTCTCTGACTAGAGATGACAACTCCCTGGCTTTCTCCTCCGGGAGAAACACTTTCTTCTGGACTGTATCCAGAATCATACCCAGGAACAGTAGCCGTGTCGTCGGAACCAGCTGTGACTTTGGGATATTCAGAATCCAGCCGTGCTTGTGCAGCACCTCCTGAGATCGTGCTACTCCCACCAACAACTGTTCCTTGGACCTCGCTTTTATTAGGAGATCGTCCAAGTACGGGATAATTAAAACTCCCTTTTTTCGAAGGAGTATCATCATTTCCGCCATAACCTTGGTAAATACCCTCGGTGCCGTGGACAGTCCAAACGGCAGCGTCTGGAATTGGTAATGGCAATCCTGTACCACAAATCTGAGGTACTCCTGGTGAGGATGGTAAATGGGGACATGCAAGTAAGCATCCTTGATGTCCAGGGATACCATGTAATCCCCCTCGTCCAGGCTTGCAATAACCGCCCTGAGCGATTCCATCTTGAACTTGAATTTTTTTATGTATGTGTTCAAGGATTTCAAATTTAAAATGGGTCTCACCGAACCGTCCGGTTTCGGTACCACAAACCGTGTGGAATAGTAACCCCGGCCTTGTTGAAGTAGGGGTACCTTGATTATCACCTGCTGGGAATACAGCTTGCGAATTGCCGCTAGCACCGCCTCCCTGTCTGAGGGAGCAACCGGCAAGGCAGATTTTAGGAACCGGTGGGGTGGAGACGCCTCGAATTCCAGTTTGTACCCCTGAGATACTATTTGAAGGATCCAGGGATCCACCCGTGAGCGAGCCCACTGATCGCTGAAATTCTTGAGGCGGCCCCCCACCGTACCTGGCTCCGCCTGTGGAGCCCCACCGTCATGCGGCGGACTTGGAAGAAGAAGCGGGGGAGGACTTTTGCTCCTGGGAACCTGCTGTTTGTTGCAGCCTTTTTCCCCTACCTCTGCCTCTGGATAGAAAAGACCCGCCTTTTCCACACCTGTTTTTCTGGGTCCGAAAGGACTGAACCTGATAAAACGGCGCCTTCTTAGGCTGTGAGGGGACATGGGGTAAAAATGCTGACTTCCCAGACGTTGCTGTGGAAACTAGGTCCGAGAGACCATCCCCAAATAATTCCTCACCCTTATATGGCAACACTTCCATGTGCCTTTTAGAATCTGCATCTCCTGTCCACTGGCGAGTCCATAAGCCTCTCCTAGCAGAAATGGACAATGCACTTACTTTAGATGCCAGTCGGCAGATTTCCCTCTGTGCATCTCTCATATATAAGACTGAGTCTTTTATATGGTCTATGGTTAACAGGATCGTGTCTCTGTCTAATGTGTCAATATTTTCTGACAGTTTATCTGACCACGCAGCGGCAGCACTGCACATCCAAGCTGACGCAATAGCTGGCCTAAGTATAATGCCTGAGTGTGTATATACAGACTTCAGGATCGCCTCCTGCTTTCTATCAGCAGGTTCCTTGAGGGCGGCCGTATCCGGAGACGGTAGTGCCACCTTTTTAGACAAACGTGTGAGCGCTTTATCCACCCTAGGAGGTGTTTCCCAACGTGACCTATCCTCTGGCGGGAAAGGGAACGCCATTAGTACCTTCTTAGGAATTACCAATTTTTTATCAGGGAAAGCCCACGCTTCTTCACACACTTCATTTAATTCATCTGATGGGGGAAAAACTACAGGTAGTTTTTTCTCCCCAAACATAATACCCTTTTTAGTGGTACCTGTATTTATATCAGAAATGTGTAACACCTCTTTCATTGCCTCAATCATGCAGTGAATGGCCTTAGTGGGCATCAGATTAGACTCATCGTCGTCGACACTGGTGTCAGTATCAGTGTCGACATCTGGGTCTGCGGTCTGAGGTAGCGGGCGTTTTAGAGCCCCTGATGACCTGTGCGACGCCTGGACAGGCACGAGCTGAGAAGTCGGCTGTCCCACATTTGGCATGTCGTCAAATTTCTTATGTAAGGAGTCTATACGTGCACTCATTTCTTTCCATAAGTTCAACCACTCAGGTGTCTGCCCCGCAGGGGGTGACATCCCTTCTAAAGGCATCTGCTCCGCCTCCACATCATTATCCTCATCAAACATGTCGACACAGCCGTACCGACACACCGCACACACACAAGGAATGCTCCAACTGAGGACCGGACCCACAAAAAGCCCTTTGGGGGGACAGAGTGAGAGTATGCCAGCACACACCAGAGCGCTATATAATGCAGGGACTAACTGAGTTATGTCCCCTATAGCTGCTTTTTTTATATAATTTATACTGCGCCTAAATTTAGTGCCCCCCCTCTCTGTTTTTACCCTTTTCTGTAGTGTAGACTGCAGGGGAGAGCCAGGGAGCTTCCTTCCAGCGGATCTGTGAAGGAGAAATGGCGCCAGTGTGCTGTGGGAGATAGCTCCGCCCCTTTTCCGCGGACTATTCTCCCGCTTTTTTCTATATTCTGGCAGGGGTATTTTCCACATATATAGCCTCTGGGGCTATATATTGTGGTATTTTTGCCAGCCAAGGTGTTATTATTGCTTCTCAGGGCGCCCCCCCCCCCCCCCCCCAGCGCCCTGCACCCTCAGTGACCGGAGTGTGAAGTGTGTGTGAGGAGCAATGGCGCACAGCTGCAGTGCTGTGCGCTACCTTGGTGAAGACTGATGTATTCTGCCGCCGATTTTCCGGACCTCTTCTTGCTTCTGGCTCTGTAAGGGGGACGGCGGCGTGGCTCCGGGACCGAACACCAAGGACTGGGCCTGCGGTCGATCCCTCTGGAGCTAATGGTGTCCAGTAGCCTAAGAAGCCCAATCCGGCTGCAAGCAGGCGAGTTCGCTTCTTCTCCCCTTAGTCCCTCGCTGCAGTGAGCCTGTTGCCAGCAGGTCTCACTGAAAATAAAAAACCTAAATCTATACTTTCTTTCTAAGGGCTCAGGAGAGCCCCTAGTGTGCATCCAACCTCGGCCGGGCACAAAATCTAACTGAGGCTTGGAGGAGGGTCATAGTGGGAGGAGCCAGTGCACACCAGGTAGTCATAAATTTTTCTAGAGTGCCCAGCCTCCTTCGGAGCCCGCTATTCCCCATGGTCCTTACGGAGTTCCCAGCATCCACTAGGACGTCAGAGAAATGCTGATTTCCCAGCTGTCGCTGTGGAAACTAGGTCTGAGAGACCATCCCCGAATAACTCCTCACCCTTATAAGGCAAAACTTCCATGTGCCTTTTGGAATCTGCATCCCCTGTCCACTGCCGAGTCCATAAGCCTCTCCTAGCAGAAATGGACAATGCACTTATTTTAGATGCCAGCCGGCAGATCTCCCTCTGTGCATCTCTCATGTATAAGACTGAGTCTTTTATATGCTCTATGGTTAGGAGAATAGTGTCCCTGTCTAGGGTGTCAATATTTTCTGACAGGGAATCTGACCATGCAGCGGCAGCACTGCACATCCATGCTGACGCAATAGCTGGTCTAAGTATAATGCCTGAGTGTGTATATACAGACTTCAGGATCGCCTCCTGCTTTCTATCCGCAGGCTCCTTTAGGGCGGCCGTATCCGGAGACGGGAGTGCTACCTTTTTAGACAAACGTGTGAGCGCTTTATCCACCCTAGGAGGTGTTTCCCAACGTGCCCTATCCTCTGGCGGGAAAGGGAACGCCATTAGTAATTTTTTAGGGATTACCAATCTTTTATCGGGGAAAGCCCACGCTTCTTCACACACTTCATTTAATTCTTCAGATGGGGGAAAAAATAAGATTTTACTTACCGATAAATCTATTTCTCGGAGTCCGTAGTGGATGCTGGGGTTCCTGAAAGGACCATGGGGAATAGCGGCTCCGCAGGAGACAGGGCACAAAACGTAAAGCTTTTTCAGATCAGGTGGTGTGCACTGGCTCCTCCCCCTATGACCCTCCTCCAGACTCCAGTTAGGTACTGTGCCCGGACGAGCGTACACAATAAGGGAGGATTTTGAATCCCGGGTAAGACTCATACCAGCCACACCAATCACACCGTACAACCTGTGATCTAAACCCAGTTAACAGTATGATAACAGCGGAGCCTCTGAAAGATGGCTTCCTTCAACAATAACCCGAATTAGTTAACAATAACTATGTACAATTTATGCAGATAATCCGCACTTGGGATGGGCGCCCAGCATCCACTACGGACTCCGAGAAATAGATTTATCGGTAAGTAAAATCTTATTTTCTCTATCGTCCTAGTGGATGCTGGGGTTCCTGAAAGGACCATGGGGATTATACCAAAGCTCCCAAACGGGCGGGAGAGTGCGGATGACTCTGCAGCACCGAATGAGAGAACTCCAGGTCCTCCTTAGCCAGAGTATCAAATTTGTAAAATTTTACAAACGTGTTCTCCCCTGACCACGTAGCTGCTCGGCAAAGTTGTAATGCCGAGACCCCTCGGGCAGCCGCCCAAGATGAGCCCACCTTCCTTGTGGAGTGGGCCTTTACAGATTTAGGCTGTGGCAGGCCTGCCACAGAATGTGCAAGTTGGATTGTGCTACAGATCCAACGAGCAATCGTCTGCTTAGACGCAGGAGCACCCATCTTGTTGGGTGCATACAATATAAACAACGAGTCAGATTTTCTGACTCCAGCTGTCCTTGCAATATATATTTTTAATGCTCTGACAACGTCCAGTAACTTGGAGTCCTCCAAGTCACTTGTAGCCGCAGGCACTACAATAGGCTGGTTCAGATGAAATGCTGACACCACCTTAGGGAGAAAATGCGGACGAGTCCGCAGTTCTGCCCTGTCCGAATGGAAAATCAGATATGGGCTTTTGTAAGATAAAGCTGCCAATTCTGACACTCTCCTGGCAGAAGCCAGGGCTAGAAGCATGGTCACTTTCCAAGTGAGATATTTCAAATCCACCTTATTTAGTGGTTCAAACCAATGAGATTTTAGAAAATCCAAAACCACATTGAGATCCCACGGTGCCACTGGAGGCACCACAGGGGGCTGTATATGCAGCACTCCCTTAACAAAGGTCTGGACTTCAGGGACTGAAGCCAATTCTTTTTGAAAGAAAATCGACAGGGCCGAAATTTGAACCTTAATAGATCCCAATTTGAGACCCATAGACAATCCTGATTGCAGGAAATGTAGGAATCGACCCAGTTGAAATTCCTCCGTCGGAGCACTCCGATCTTCGCACCACGCAACATATTTTCGCCAAATTCGGTGATAATGTTGCACGGTTACTTCCTTCCTTGCTTTAATCAAAGTAGGAATGACTTCTTCCGGCATGCCTTTTTCCTTTAGGATCCGGCGTTCAACCGCCATGCCGTCAAACGCAGCCGCGGTAAGTCTTGAAACAGACAGGGACCCTGCTGAAGCAAGTCCCTCCTTAGAGGTAGAGGCCACGGATCTTCCGTGATCATCTCTTGAAGTTCCGGGTACCAAGTCCTTCTTGGCCAATCCGGAACCACTAGTATCGTTCTTACGCCTCTTTGCCGTATAATTCTCAATACTTTTGGTATGAGAGGCAGAGGAGGAAACACATACACCGACTGGTACACCCAAGGCGTTACCAGCGCGTCCACAGCTATTGCCTGCGGATCTCTTGACCTGGCGCAATACCTGTCCAGTTTTTTGTTGAGGCGAGACGCCATCATGTCCACCATTGGTCTTTCCCAACGGGTTACCAGCATGTGGAAGACTTCTGGATGAAGTCCCCACTCTCCCGGGTGAAGATCGTGTCTGCTGAGGAAGTCTGCTTCCCAGTTGTCCACTCCCGGGATGAACACTGCTGACAGTGCTATCACATGATTCTCTGCCCAGCGAAGAATCCTTGCAGCTTCTGCCATTGCACTCCTGCTTCTTGTGCCGCCCTGTCTGTTCACATGGGCGACTGCCGTGATGTTGTCCGACTGGATCAACACCGGTTTTCCCTGAAGCAGAGGTTCTGCCTGGCTTAGAGCATTGTATATTGCTCTTAGTTCCAGAATGTTTATGTGAAGAGACGTTTCCAGGCTTGTCCATACTCCCTGGAAGTTTCTTCCTTGTGTGACTGCTCCCCAGCCTCTCAGGCTGGCGTCAGTGGTCACCAGGATCCAATCCTGTATGCCGAATCTGCGGCCCTCCAATAGATGAGGACTCTGCAACCACCACAGAAGAGACACCCTTGTCCTTGGAGACAGGGTTATCCGTAGGTGCATCTGAAGATGCGACCCTGACCATTTGTCCAACAGATCCCTTTGGAAAATTCTTGCGTGGAATCTGCCGAATGGAATTGCTTCGTAAGAAGCCACCATTTTTCCCAGGACTCTTGTGCATTGATGTACAGACACCTTTCCTGGTTTTAGGAGGTTCCTGACAAGCTCGGATAACTCCTTGGCTTTTTCCTCCGGGAGAAAAACCTTTTTCTGAACCGTGTCCAGAATCATCCCTAGGAACAGCAGACGAGTTGTCGGCATTAACTGGGATTTTGGAATATTCAGAATCCACCCGTGCTGTTTTAGCACTTCTTGAGACAGTGCTAATCCCATCTCTAGCTGTTCTCTGGACCTCGCCCTTATTAGGAGATCGTCCAAGTATGGGATAATTAATACGCCTTTTCTTCGAAGAAGAATCATCATCTCGGCCATTACCTTTGTAAAGATCCGAGGTGCCGTGGACAATCCGAACGGCAGCGTCTGAAACGGATAGTGACAGTTTTGTACAACGAACCTGAGGTACCCCTGGTGTGAGGGGTAAATTGGAACGTGGAGATACGCATCCTTGATGTCCAAGGATACCATAAAGTCCCCCTCTTCCAGGTTCGCTATCACTGCTCTGAGTGACTCCATCTTGAACTTGAACTTCTTTATGTACAGGTTCAAGGACTTCAGATTTAGAATAGGCCTTACCGAGCCATCCGGCTTCGGTACCACAAACAGAGTGGAATAATACCCCTTCCCTTGTTGTAGAAGAGGTACCTTGACTATCACCTGCTGAGAGTACAGCTTGTGAATGGCTTCCAAAACCGTCTCCCTTTCGGAGGGGGACGTTGGTAAAGCAGACTTCAGGAAACGGCGAGGTGGATCTGTCTCTAATTCCAACCTGTACCCTTGAGATATTATCTGCAGGATCCAGGGATCTACCTGCGAGTGAGCCCACTGCGCGCTGTAATTTTTGAGACGACCGCCCACCGTCCCCGAGTCCGCTTGAGAAGCCCCAGCGTCATGCTGAGGCTTTTGTAGAAGCCGGGGAGGGCTTCTGTTCCTGGGAAGGAGCTGCGTGTTGCTGTCTCTTCCCTCGACCTCTGCCTCGTGGCAGATATGAATAGCCCTTTGCTCTCTTATTTTTAAAGGAACGAAAGGGCTGCGGTTGAAAAGTCGGTGCCTTTTTCTGTTGGGGAGTGACTTGAGGTAGAAAGGTGGATTTCCCGGCTGTAGCCGTGGCCACCAAATCTGATAGACCGACTCCAAATAACTCCTCCCCTTTATACGGCAAAACTTCCATATGCCGTTTTGAATCCGCATCGCCTGTCCACTGTCGCGTCCATAAAGCTCTTCTGGCCGAAATGGACATAGCACTTACCCGTGATGCCAGTGTGCAGATATCCCTCTGTGCATCACGCATATAAAGAAATGCATCCTTTATTTGTTCTAACGACAGTAAAATATTGTCCCTGTCCAGGGTATCAATATTTTCAATCAGGGACTCTGACCAAACTACCCCAGCACTGCCCATCCAGGCAGTCGCTACAGCTGGTCGTAGTATAACACCTGCATGTGTGTATATACTTTTTTGGATATTTTCCATCCTCCTATCTGATGGATCTTTAAGTGCGGCCGTCTCAGGAGAGGGTAACGCCACTTGTTTAGATAAGCGTGTTAGCGCCTTGTCCACCCTAGGAGGTGTTTCCCAGCGCTCCCTAACCTCTGGCGGGAAAGGGTATAATGCCAATAATTTCTTTGAAATTATCAGCTTTTTATCAGGGGCAACCCACGCTTCATTACACACGTCATTTAATTCTTCTGATTCAGGAAAAACTATAGGTAGTTTTTTCATACCCCACATAATACCCTGTTTAGTGGTACCTGTAGTATCAGCTAAATGTAACGCCTCCTTCATTGCCAAAATCATATAACGTGTGGCCCTACTGGAAAATACGGTTGATTCGTCACCGTCACCACTGGAGTCATCGCCTGTGTCTCGGTCTGTGTCGACCGACTGAGGCAAAGGGCGTTTCACAGCCCCTGACGGTGTTTGAGTCGCCTGGACAGGCACTAATTGATTGTCCGGCCGCCTCATGTCGTCAAACGACTGCTTTAGCGTGTTGACACTATCCCGTAGTTCCATAAATAAAGGCATCCATTCTGGTGTCGACTCCCTAGGGGGTCACATCCTCATATTTGGCAATTGCTCCGCCTCCACACCAATATCGTCCTCATACATGTCGACACACACGTACCGACACACAGCAGACACACAGGGAATGCTCCTAACGAAGACAGGACCCACTAGCCCTTTGGGGAGACAGAGGGAGAGTTTGCCAGCACACACCAAAAGCGCTATATATATATATATCAGGGATAGCCTTATAATAAGTGCTCCCTTATAGCTGCTTTGTTATATCAAAATATCGCCATAAATTTGCCCCCCCCCTCTGTTTTACCCTGTTTCTGTAGTGCAGTGCAGGGGAGAGACTTGGGAGCCGTCCTGACCAGCGGAGCTGTGAGAGGAAATGGCGCCGTGTGCTGAGGAGATAGGCCCCGCCCCTTTTCTGGCGGGCTCGTCTCCCGCTATTTAGAAAAATTAGGCAGGGGTTAAATATCTCCATATAGCCTCTAGGGGCTATATGTGAGGTATTTTTAGCCTTTATAGGTAATCATTTGCCTCCCAGGGCGCCCCCCTCCCAGCGCCCTGCACCCTCAGTGACTGCCGTGTGAAGTGTGCTGAGAGGAAAATGGCGCACAGCTGCAGTGCTGTGCGCTACCTTTTGAAGACTGCAGGAGTCTTCAGCCGCCGATTCTGGACCTCTTCTGACTTCAGCATCTGCAAGGGGGCCGGCGGCGCGGCTCCGGTGACCATCCAGGCTGTACCTGTGATCGTCCCTCTGGAGCTTGATGTCCAGTAGCCAAGAAGCCAATCCATCCTGCACGCAGGTGAGTTGACTCCTTCTCCCCTCAGTCCCTCGCTGCAGTGATCCTGTTGCCAGCAGGAATCACTGTAAAATAAAAAACCTAGCTAAACTTTTTCTAAGCAGCTCTTTAGGAGAGCCACCTAGATTGCACCCTTCTCGGCCGGGCACAAAAATCTAACTGGAGTCTGGAGGAGGGTCATAGGGGGAGGAGCCAGTGCACACCACCTGATCTGAAAAAGCTTTACTTTTTGTGCCCTGTCTCCTGCGGAGCCGCTATTCCCCATGGTCCTTTCAGGAACCCCAGCATCCACTAGGACGATAGAGAAACTACGGGTAGTTTTTTTCTCCCCAAACATAATACCCTTTTTAGTGGTACCTGGGTTTATATCCGAAATGTGTAATACCTCCTTCATTGCCTCAATCATGCAACGAATGGCCCTAGTGGACATTAGATTTGACTCGTCGTCGACACTGGTATCAGTATCCGTGTCGACATCTGCGTCTGCCATCTGAGGTAGCGGGCGTTTTAGAGCCCCTGATGGCCTTTGAGACACCTGGGCAGGCACGAGCTGAGAAGCCGGCTGTCCCGCATTTGGCATGTCGTCAAATTTTTTTTGTGTAAGGAGTCGACACTTGCACGTAATTCCTTCCATAAAACCATCCACTCAGGTGTCTGCCCCGCAGGGGGTGACATCACTTCTATGGGCATCTGCTCCGCCTCCACATAATTTTCCTCATCAAACATGTCGACACAGCCGTACCGACACACCGGGAATGCTCTAATAGAGGACAGGACCCCACAGAAGCCCTTTGGGGAGACAGAGTATGCCAGCACACACCAGAGCGCTATAAAATGCAGGGACTAACTGAATTATGTCCCCTATAGCTGCTATAATATTTACTGCGCCTAAATTTAGTGCCCCCCCTCTCTTTTTTACCCTTTTCTGTAGTGTAGACTGCAGGGGAGAGCCAGGGAGCTTCCTTCCAGCGGAACTGTGAGGGAGAAATGGCGCCAGTGTGCTGAAAGAGATAGCTCCGCCCCTTTTTCGCGGACTTTTCTCCCGCTTTTTTAAGGATTCTGGCAGGGGTAATTATCACATATATAGCCTCTGGGGCTATATAGTGTGATTGTTTTGCCAGCCAAGGTGTTTTTATTGCTGCTCAGGGCGCCCCCCCCCAGCGTCCTGCACCCTCAGTGACCGGAGTGTGAAGTGTGTATGAGGAGCAATGGCGCTCAGCTGCAGTGCTGTGCGCTACCTTGGTGAAGACAGAAGTCTTCATGCCGCCGATTTTCCGGACTGCTTCTGGCTCTGTAAGGGGGACGGCGGCGCGGCTCCGGGACCGAACACCAAGGCCAGTTCCATGCGGTCGATCCCTCTGGAGCTAATGGTGTCCAGTAGCCTAAGAAGCCCAAGCTAGCTGCAAGCAGGTAGGTTCGCTTCTTCTCCCCTTAGTCCCTCGTTGCAGTGAGCCTGTTGCCAGCAGGTCTCACTGTAAAATAAAAAACCTAAATTATACTTTCTTTCTAAGAGCTCAGGAGAGCCCCTAGTGTGCATCCAGCTCGGCCGGGCACAAAAATCTAACTGGGGCTTGGAGGAGGCCCATAGTGGGAGGAGCCAGTGCACACCAGGTAGTCTAAAAGCTTTCTTTTAGTTGTGCCCAGACTCCTGCGGAGTCGCTATTCCCCATGGTCCTTACGGAGTTCCCAGCATCCACTAGGACGTCAGAGAAAATGGCAAAAAATTTGACTTCCCAGCCGTAGCTGTGGAAACTAGGTCCGAGAAACCGTCCCAAACAATTCCTCACCCTTATAAGGTAAAACCTCCATGTGCTTTTTAGAGTCGGCATCACCTGTCCATTGCCGAGTCCACAGGACCCTTCTGGCAGAAATCGACATTGCATTTATTCTAGAGCCCAGTAGGCAAATGTCCCTCTGGGCATCCCTCATATATAGGACAGCGTCTTTTATATGCCCCAGGGTCAGTAAAATAGTATCCTTGTCCAAGGTATCCAGTTCCTCAGACAGAGTATCTGTCCATGCTGCTACAGCACTACACATCCAGGCCGACGCAATTGCCGGCCTCAGTAGAGTACCTGAATGTGTATAAACAGACTTCAGGATACCTTCCTGCTTCCTATCCGCAGGATCCTTTAGGGAGGCCGTATCCTGTGACGGCAGGGCCACCTTCTTAGATAAGCGTGTCAAAGCTTTGTCTACCCTAGGGGAGGATTCCCAGCGTATCCTGTCCGTTGGCGGGAAAGGGTACGCCATAAGTAACCTTTTGGAAATCAGCACTTTCCTATCAGGAGAATCCCACACTTTTTCACATAACTCATTTAACTCATGTGAAGGGGGAAAAGTCACCTCTTGCTTTCTCTCCCCAAACATATAAACCCTCTTGTCAGGGACAGGGTTTTCCTCTGATATGTGCAATACATCCTTCATTGCTATAATCATGTAGCGGATGGCTTTAGCCATTTTAGGCTGCAATTTTGCATCATCGCCATCGACACTGGAGTCAGAATCCGTGTCGATATCTGGGTCAACAATTTGGGATAGTGGGCGCTTCTGAGACTCTGACGGCCTCTGCGCTGTAGGATCAGGCATGGGTTGAGACCCCGACTGTCCCAAGGCTTCAGCTTTATCCAACCTTTCATGCAAGGAGTTTACATTATCATTTAACACCTTCCACATATCCATCCAATCAGTAGTCGGCGCCATCGGCGGAGACACCTCATTCATCTGCACCTGCTCTGCTTCCACATAGCCTTCCTCGTCAAACATGTCGACACAATCGTACCGACACACCACACACACAGGGGATGCTCTATTTGAGGATAGAACCCCCACAAGGCCTTTTGGAGAGACAGAGAGAGTATGCCAGCACACACCCCAGCGCTGTATAACCCAGGAATTACACAGTAACTTAGTGTTTACCCAGTAGCTGCTGTATTTGTGATTATTGCGCTAAATTTATGTGCCCCCCCTCTCTTTTTACCCTCTTTCTACCGTGAGTCTGCAGGGGAGAGCCTGGGGAGCTTCCTCTCAGCGGAGCTGTGGAGAGAAAATGGCGCTGGTGAGTGCTAAGGAAGAAGCCCCGCCCCCTCAGCGGCAGGCTTCTGTCCCGCGATTTTGTGTAAAAATAATGGCGGGGGCTCATGCATATATACAGTGCCCAGCTCTATATATGCCCTATTTTGCCAGGAGGTACTCAATTGCTGCCCAGGGCGCCCCCTCCTGCGCCCTACAGTGACCGGAGTGTGTGGGTTAGTGTGGGAGCAATGGCGCACAGCTGCAGTGCTGTGCGCTACCTCATATGAAGACAGGAGTCTTCTGCCGCCGATTTTGACGTCTTCTTGCTTCACCCGCCGGCTTCTGTCTTCTGGCTCTGCGAGGGGGACGGCGGCGCGGCTCCGGGAATGGACGACCAAGGTTAAGTTCCTGTGTTCGATCCCTCTGGAGCTAATGGTGTCCAGTAGCCTAAGAAGCGCAACCTAGCCGCAGTTAGTAGGTTTGCTTCTCTCCCCTCAGTCCCACGTAGCAGAGAGTCTGTTGCCAGCAGAAGTTCTCTGAAAATAAAAAACCTAACTAAAATACTTTCTTATTAGCAAGCTCAGGAGAGCTCACTAAAATGCACCCAGCTCCGTCCGGGCACAGATTCTAACTGAGGTCTGGAGGAGGGACATAGAGGGAGGAGCCAGTGCACACCAGTAGTCCTAATTCTTTCTTAGAGTGCCCTGTCTCCTGCGGAGCCCGTCTATTCCCCATGGTCCTTACGGAGTCCCCAGCATCCACTAGGACGTTAGAGAAAACTGATTTTAATTTAAGATCTTTCTGTTGAAAACCTACACATAGGGGGCAATTCAATTCAGCTCAATGTAGAATAGCACCGGGATGAGTGTCCACAGCTAGTCAATTAGCTATGCAGTAAACCCACGACTAGAGGATTACTGCTCGCACCCTCCTGAAGTGCACACTGTTATCTGACTAAACTAGTGCCGCAATGCTAGTTGTGAGTTATCACTCGCGCCAACAGCATCGCGACGAGCACTTAAGTTGGAGAATGCCATTTACCGCAACTAAACCCCCTGGCTTTAGGTACAGTAAACTGCATCTTCCGACTTCAGTGCCAGGCACGATGTGGCCAAATGAATAGCGCCATGCACTCATTCCTGGTGCTATTCAACATTGTGCTGAACTGAATTGCCCCTAAAGAATCCTGCTTTTTACTATTTTGGAAAGGTGGATTACTGGCGAAACAAGAACCAAACCGTTATTTTTCTCTGTGGTGTTTACAAGCCAAATAATAAATAAATTTGATTTTGGATCCGTTTTTTGACAATAAACACACTTTTTGGTTAGACAAAAAAAAAATTTGATATGTTAAAATGAAGAAAAAAGACTTACGGTGTGTACACACGGTGAGATAAATCTAAGATTTTGACTTAATAGTCAAAATCTTATGAAAAGTTAGTGCATATCTCAAGGTGTTAGGCAGCTTGCGATACAGATTCGATCCCGATGCACGCTCCCGTGGGGTCGGCATCGTAAGGCTAGATAGACTGTGCTGGCAAGTCAATCTTGACTATCTAGTGTACTAGTACAAAGTATAGTCAAAATTGTACATAGACAAAATCTCAAGCACAGAGTCAGAATCTGTACTGTACTATCTAGGCTCTGGGGGAGTTCAAGGGAATTCGCAGAGTCAAAATCGGACATAGCAAGGATCTCACTGTGTATACACACCTTAATGGTTGGAATGTGATAAGTGCAAACGTGGAAAAATAAATAAATAAATGACCTTCAGCAGGGGTGGGGTTACAGCAGTGAGGTTCTCATGCATGAGCTGTAATATCATTACTTTAATCCAGTAGTAGTAGTACCCAAACTGTGTGCCTAGTCACCATGGGATGCTGCAAGGCTCTTGCAGGGATGCCTCAGGTTGCTGGTCTAGGTCCATATTTAATTTTTATGGTCAAAGTGAGGGGCAAAAAACTAGTGCTAGCTGCTGCCAACCGTAAAATGTGTGGACATTCAGAAGCACAACTGTACACCACCACATAATGGAACCTAAGAATGACAGATAGGCACAATCTCCGTAGTTAATATTTTTATTCCAAATACTCTAGGGCACAATGATTTTAAAAATAAGATTTTACTCGCCGGTAAATCTATTTCTCGTAGTCCGTAGTGGATGCTGGGGACTCCGTAAGGACCATGGGGAATAGACGGGCTCCGCAGGAGACTGGGCACTCTAAGAAAGATTTAGTACTACTGGTGTGCACTGGCTCCTCCCTCTATGCCCCTCCTCCAGACCTCAGTTAAGGAAACTGTGCCCGGAAGAGCTGACATTACAAGGAAAGGATTTTGGAATCCAGGGTAAGACTCATACCAGCCACACCAATCACACCGTATAATTTGTGATAACATACCCAGTCAACAGTATGAACAACAACAGAGCATCAGACAAACCTGACGCAACCATAACATAACCCTTATTTAAGCTATATACAAGTATTGCAGAAGAAGTCCGCACTTGGGACGGGCGCCCAGCATCCACTACGGACTACGAGAAATAGATTTACCGGTGAGTAAAATCTTATTTTCTCTAAAGTCCTAGTGGATGCTGGGGACTCCGTAAGGACCATAGGGATTATACCAAAGCTCCCAAACGGGCGGGAGAGTGCGGATGACTCTGCAGCACCGAATGAGCAAACACAAGGTCCTCCTCAGCCCGGGTATCAAACTTGTAGAACTTTGCAAAAGTGTTTGAACCCGACCAAGTAGCTGCTCGGCAAAGCTGTAATGCAGAGACCCCTCGGGCAGCCGCCCAAGAAGAGTCCACCTTCCTTGTGGAATGGGCTTTTACTGATTTTGGAGGCGGCAAGCCAGCCGCAGAATGAGCCTGCTGAATCCAGATCCAGTGTTACAGATCCAGCGAGCAATAGTTTGCTTTGAAGCAGGAGCACCCAGCTTGATGGATGCATACAAGATAAACAGAGAGCCAGGTTTCCTGACTCCAGCCGATCTGGCTACATAAATCTTCAAAGCCCTGACTACATCTAGTAACTTGGAATCCTCCAAGTCACGAGTAGCCGCAGGCACCACAATAGGTTGGTTCACATGAAAAGAGGACACCTCCTTTGGCAGAAATTGCGGACGAGTCCGTAATTCTGCCATGTCCATATGGAAAACCAGATAGGGGCTTTACTTGACAAAGCCGCCAATTTTTGACCACTTTCCACGTGAGATATTTTAACTCCACGGTCTTAAGCGGCTCAAACCAGTGAGATTTCAGGAAACTCAACACCACGTTAAAATCCCAAGGTGCCACTGGTGGCACAAAAAAAGGGCTGAATATGCAGCACTCCCTTTACAAACGTCTGAACTTCAGGTAGAGAAGCTAGGTTTTGTATGAAAGAAAATAGATCGGGCCGCAATCTGGACCTTAATGGACCCCAATTCTAGGCCCAAAGTCACTCCCGACTGTAGGAAGTGAAGGAAACGGCCCAGCTGGACTTCCTCTGTAGAGGCATTCCTGGCCTCACACCCAGCAACATATTTTCGCCGTATACGGGGATAATGTTTAGCCGTCACGTCCTTCCTAGCCCTTATCAGCGTAGGAATAACCTCATCCGAAATCCCTCTTTTCTACTAGGATCCGGCGTCCAACCGCCATGCCGTCAAACGCAGCTGCGGTAAGTCTTGGAACATACAAAGTCCCTGCTGCAACAGATCCTGCCCTAGAGGCAGAGGCCATGGGTCCTCTGTGAGCATTTCTTGCAGCTCTGGATACCAAGTCCTTCTTGGCCAATCCGGAACAATGAGTATTGTTCTCACTCCTCTTTTCCTTATGATTCTCAGCACCTTGGAAAAGGAGGAAACACATAAACCGACTGGAACATCCACGGTGTCACCAGTGCGTCTACAGCTATCGCCTGAGAGTCTCTTGACCTGGCGCAATACCTCTGTAGCTTTTTGTTGAGGCGGGATGCCATCATGTCCACCTGTGGCAGTTCCCACCGACCTACAATCTGCGCGAAGACTTCTTGATGAAGTCCCCATTCTCCCGGGTGGAGGTCGTGCCTGCTGAGGAAGTCTGCTTCCCAGTTGTCCACTCCCGGAATGAACACTACTGACCGTGCGCTTACGTGATTCTCGGCCCAGCGAAGAATTCTGGTGGCTTCTACCATCGCCACCCTGCTCCTTGTGCCGCCTTGGCGGTTTACATGAGCCACTGCAGGTGATATTGTCTGACTGAATCAGAACCGGTTGGTCGGGAAGCAGGGTCTCCGCTTGACATAGGGCGTTGTATATGGCCCTTAGTTCCAGGATATTGATGTGAAGGCAAGTCTCCTGCCTTGACCACAGCCCTTGGAAATATCTTCCCTGTGTGACTGCCCCCCACCCTCGGAGGCTTGCATCTGTGGTCACCAGGACCCAGTCCTGAATGCCGAATCTGCGACCTTCGAGAAGGTGAGCACTCTGCAGTCACCACAGGAGAGACACCCTGGCTCTGGGGGATAGGGTGATTAACCGATGCATCTGAAGATGTGATCCGGACCACTTGTCCAGTAAGTCCCATTGGAAGGTCCTCGTATGGAACCTGCCGAAGGGAATGGCCTCGTATGATGCCACCCTCCTTCCCAGGACTCGAGTGCAGTGATGCACTGACACCTGTTTTGGTTTTAATAGATTCCTGACCAGTGTCACGAGCTCCTGAGCTCTCTCTATCGGGAGATATACCCTTTTCTGGTCTGTGTCTAGGATCATGCCTAGGAGAGGCAGATGAGCTGTAAGAACCAACTGCGACTTTGGAATATATAGAATCCAGCCGTGTTGCCGTTACACTCCCAGAGAAAGTGATACGCTGTTCAGCAACTGCTCTCTTGATCTCGCTTTTATGAGGAGATCGTCCAAGTACGTGATAATAGTGACACCTTGCTTCCGCAGGAGCACCATCATTTCCGCCATTACCTTGGTGAATATTCTCAAGGCCGTGGAGAGACCAAACGGCAACGTCTGAAATTGGTAATGACAATCCCGTACCGCAATTCTGAGGTACGCCTGATGAGGCGGATAAATGGGGACATGAAGGTATGTATCCTTTATGTCCCGAGTCACCATAAAATCTCCCCCTTTCAGGCTTGCAATTACCGCTCTTAGCGATTCCATCTTGAACTTGAACCCTTTCAGGTATATGTTCAGGGATTTTAAATTCAATATGGGTCCGACCGAACAGTCTGGTTTCGGGACTACAACATGGTCGAATAATAACCCCCTCCTTGTTGAAGGAGGGGAACCTTGACCACCACCTGTTGAAGATACAATTTGTGAATTGCAGTTAACACTGTTTCCCTCTCGTGGGGGGAAGCCGGCTGGGCCGTCGGTGAGGGGGCATCTTCTCAAAGTCCAGCTTGTATCCCTGAGACACAATATCTATTGCCCAGGGAACTAACAGGGAATGAACCCACTTGTGGCTGAACTTACGAAGGCGTGCCCCCACCGGGCCTAGCTCCGCCTGTGGAGCCCCAGCGACATGCGGTGGATTTTTGTAGAGGCCGGGGAGGACTTCTGTTCCTGGGAACTAGCTGTGATGTGCAGCTTCTTTCCTCTGCCCCCGCCTCTGGCAAGAAAGGACGCACCTCGGACTTTCTTGTTTCTTTATTCGAAAGGCTGCATTAAATAATGTCGTGCTTTCCTAGGCTGAGCAGGAATAGAAGGCAAAATAATAAGAATTTACTCACCGGTAATTCTATTTCTCGTAGTCCGTAGTGGATGCTGGGGACTCGATAAGGACCATGGGGAATAGACGGGCTTCGCAGGAGACTGGGCACTCTAAAAGAAAGATTCAGTACTATCTGGTGTGCACTGGCTCCTCCCTCTATGCCCCTCCTCCAGACCTCAGTTAAGGAAACCGTGCCCGGAAGAGCTGACATTACAAGGAAAGGATTTTGGAATCCAGGGTAAGACTCATACCAGCCACACCAATCACACTGTACAACTTGTGATAAACTTACCCAGTTAACAGTATGAACAACAACGGAGCATCACACAACCGATGCCACATAACCATAACCCTTTGTTAAGCAATAACTATATACACGTATTGCAGAAAGTCCGCACTTGGGACGGGTGCCCAGCATCCACTACGGACTATGAGAAATAGAATTACCGGTGAGTAAATTCTTATTTTCTCTAACGTCCTAGTGGATGCTGGGGACTCCGTAAGGACCATGGGGATTATACCAAAGCTCCCAAACGGGCGGGAGAGTGCGTATGACTCTGCAGCACCGAATGGGCAAACACAAGGTCCTCCTCAGCCAGGGTATCAAACTTGTAGAATTTTGCAAATGTGTTTGAACCCGACCAAGTAGCAGCTCGGCAAAGCTGTAATGCCGATACCCCTCGGGCATCCGCCCAAGAAGAGCCCACCTTCCTTGTGGAATGGGCTTTCACTGATTTTGGATGCGGCAATCCAGCCGCAGAATGAGCCTGCTGAATCGTGTTACAGATCCAGCGACCAATAGTTTGCTTTGAAGCAGGAGCACCCAGCTTGTTGGATGCATACAGGATAAACAGCGAGTCAGTCTTCCTGACTCCAGCCGTTCTGGTTACATAAATCTTCAAAGCCCGGACTACGTCCAGCAACTTGGGAGTCCTCCAAGTCACGAGTAGCCGAAGGCACCACAATAGGTTGGTTCAAATGAAAAGATGACACCACCTTTGGCAGAAACTGCGGACGAGTCCGCAATTCTGCCCTGTCCATATGGAAAACCAGATAGGGGCTTTTACATGACAAAGCCGCCAATTCTGACACACGCCTAGCTGATGCTAAGGCCAACAGCATGACCACTTTCCACGTGAGATACTTTAGTTCCACGGTCTTAAGTGGCTCAAACCAGTGGGATTTCAGGAAATCCAACACCACATTAAGATCCCAAGGTGCCACAGGTGGCACAAAAGGGGGCTGAATATGCAGCACTCCCTTTACAAACGTCTGAACCTCAGGCAGTGAAGCCAGTTCTTTTTGAAAGAAAATGGATAGGGCCGAAATCTGGACCTTTATGGACCCTAATTTTAGGCCCATAGTCACACCTGACTGTAGGAAGTGCAGTAATCGACCCAGCTGGAATTCCTCTGTAGGGGCCTTCCTGGCCTCACACCAAGCAACATATTTTCGCCATATACGGTGTTACTGTTTTGCTGTCACGTCCTTCCTAGCCTTTATCAGCGTAGGAATAACTTCCTCCGGAATGCCCTTTTCCGCTAGGATCCAGCGTTCAACCGCCATGCCGTCAAACGCAGCCGCGGTAAGTCTTGGAACAGACAGGGCCCCTGTTGCAACAGGTCCTGTCTGAGAGGCAGAGGCCATGGTTCCTCTGTGAGCATTTCTTGCAGTTCCGGGTACCAAGTCCTTCTTGGCCAGTCCGGAACAATTAGTATTGTTTTCACACTTCTGTTTCTTACGATTCTCAGTACCTTGGGTATGAGAGGAAGAGGAGGAAACCCATAGACCGACTGGAACACCCACGGTGTTACTAGTGCGTCCACAGCTATCGCCTGAGGGTCCCTTGACCTTGCGCAATACCTTTTTCGCTTTTTGTTGAGGCGGGACGCCATCATGTCCACCTGTGGCAGTTCCCACCGATTTGCAATCTGCTTGAAGACTTCTTGATGAAGTCCCCACTCTCCGGGGTGGAGGTAGTGTCTGCTGAGGAAGTCTGCTTCCCAGTTGTCCTCGCATGGAACCTGCCAAAGGGAATGGCTTCGTATGACGCCACCATCTTTCCCAGGACTCGCGTGCAGTGATGCACAGACACCTGTTTTGGTTTTAGGAGATCTCTGACCAGAGTCACGAGCTCCTGAGCCTTCTCCTCCGGGAGAAACACCTTCTTCTGGTCTGTGTCCAGAATCATGCCCAGGAAGGGCAGACGCGTCGTAGGAATCAGCTGCGACTTTGGAATATTCAGAATCCAGCCGTGCTGACGCAACACTTCCTGAGAGTGTGCTACGCTGATCAGCAACTGCTCCCTGGACCTCGCCTTTATGAGGAGACCGTCCAAGTATGGGATAATGGTAACCCCCTGCTTCCGAAGGAGCACCATCATTTCCGCCATCACCTTGGTAAATATTCTCGGTGCCGTGGACAGGCCAAACGGCAACGTCTGGAATTGGTAATGACAGTCCTGTACCACAAACCTGAGGTACTCCTGATGAGGTGGATAAATGGGGACATGCAAGTAAGCATCCTTGATGTCCAGAGATAACATGTAATCCCCCTCTTCCAGGCTTGCAATGACCGCTCTGAGCGATTCCATTTTGAACTTGAATTTCTTCAGATAAATGTTCAGGGATTTTAAATTCAAGATGGGTCTGACCGAACCATCCGGTTTCGGTACTACAAACATAGTGGAATAGTAACCCCTTCCCTGTTGAAGGAGAGGAACCTTTACAACCACCTGCTGGAGGTATAACTTGTAAATTGCTGCCAGCACTACCTCCCTTTCCATGGGGGAAGCTGGCAAGGCCGATTTTAGGTAACGGTGAGGGGGCGTCACCTCGAATTCCAGTTTGTATCCCTGAGACACAACTTGTATAGCCCAAGGATCCACCTGTGAGCGAACCCACTGGTGGCTGAAATGTCGGAGACGCGCCCCCACGGCTCCTGGCTCCGCCTGTGGAGCCCCAGCGTCATGCGGTGGATTTAGTGGAAGCCGGGGAGGACTTTTGTTCCTGGGAACTAGCTGCGTGTTGCAGCCTCTTTCCTTTACCCCTGCCTCTGGCAAGAAAAGATGCACCTCTGACTATCTTGCTCTTTTGCGAACGAAAGGACTGCATTTAGTAATACGATGCTTTCTTAGGCTGTGGAGGGACATAAGGCAAGAAATTTGACTTCCCAGCCGTAGCTGTGGAAACTAGGTCTGAGAGACCGTCCCCAAACAATTCCTCACCCTTATAAGGTAAAACCTCCATGTGTTTTTTAGAGTCGGTATCCCCTGTCCATTGCAGAGTCCATAAGACCCTCCTGGCAGAAATGGACATTGCATTTACTCTAGAGCCCGCAAGGCAAATGTCCCTCTGGGCATCCTGCATATATAGGACCGCGTCCTTGATATGTGCCAGGGTCATTAGAACAGAGTCCCTGTCCAGGGTATCTAACTCCTCAGACAGAGTATCCGTCCATGCTGCTACCGCACTACACATCCAGGCCGAAGCAATTGCTGGCCTCAGCAGCGTACCAGAATGTGTGTAAACAGACTTCAGGATAGCTTCCTGCTTTCTATCCGCAGGATCCTTTAGGGCGGCCGTATCCTGAGACGGCAGGGCCACCTTCTTAGACAAGCGTGTCAACGCCTTGTCTACCCTGGGGGAGGATTCCCAGCGTAACCTGTCCGTTGGCAGGAAAGGATACGCCATCAGCAATCTCTTGGAAATTACTACCTTCCTATCAGGGGAATCCCATGCCTTTTCACATAATTCATTCAATTCATGTGACGGGGGGAAAGCCACTTCTTGCTTTTTCTCCCCATACATATAAATCCTCTTGTCAGGGACAGGATTTTCCTCAGAAATGTGTAACACATCCTTCATTGCCACAATCATGTAGCGGATGGCTTTAGTCATTTTAGGCTGCAACTTTGCATCCTCGTCATCGACACTGGAATCAGATTCCGTGTCGACATCTGTGTCAACCAACTGGGATATTGGGCGCTTTTGAGACCCTGACGGCCTCTGCGCTGTGGGAGCAGGCATGGGTTGAGACCCCGACTGTCCCAAGGCTACAGCTTTATCCAATCTGTTATGTAAGGAGCTTACATTATCATTTAACACCTTCCACATATCCATCCAATCAGGTGTCGGCCCCGTCGGGGGCGACACCACATCTGTTTGCACTTGTTCTGCCTCCACGTATCATTCCTCATCAAACATGTCGACACAGGCGTACCGACACACCGCACACATACAGGGAACGCTCTGACTGAGGACAGGACCTCACAAAGGCTTTTGGGGAGACAGAGAGAGAGAGTATGCCAGCACACACCCCAGCGCTATATAACCCAGGGATTACACTGTACCTTAGTGTTTACCCAGTAGCTGCTGATATATATTGATATATATATATATATATATATATATATATATATATATATATATATATATAGAGAGAGAGAGAGAGAGAGAGAGAGATTTTTTTATAATATATATATATATATATATATATATATATATATATATATATATATAGATAGAGAGAGAGAGAGAGAGAGAGAGAAATTAAGTGCATAAGAGCGCCTAATAGTGTTTAAAAATTGTCAAATCAATTCACCATGTGAAAAAGTGCAAAGTGTAAATTTTAAAAAGGATCGACTTCGCTTCCTTGGGAAACTGCTTCAGTCTGATGACACTTTTGAGACATGCAAAATAGAAAAAGCCAACATAGTGTGTACTGTTTAAATGGTATACAATGCTCCAAAAGTTTAGGGGCCTTGCTGGTCCCAATATAAATAAAAGAACTGGATGAGCAATTCCAATTCCAATAGGTAGGAGCTATACACAATTGTAATACATAAACAATAATTTTAATATAATATCTCCTGAAGCCAATGTAGGTAGCACACGTACAAGATAAAAATTAATAAACAGCTTATCTATCCATAAGTAAAAGTCACAAGGTGAGCAGCAGCCCAATCCTGTCAGCACGTAAACAAATGTCCTGAAGCAAATGCAGGTAGCATACGTACAGAATAAATAGATTAAAATGGCTTATCTGTCCATTCAAGGAAGTCAAGGTTGAGTAGTAAGTCCCGGTCCCGACGCGTTTCGTCCTGTAGCATAGGACTTCATCAAGGGGATACTCAGTGGGAGCACAGCAGGATATTTATAAGGTAGACAATTGATCACATGTCTACCAGGAAGTGGACATCACTTCCTGTGAGTGCTGGAGAGTATTTCTTATTGCATTATTCCGCATAAACTGACTCTAATAAATATCATTGAAATAAATGTAGATAAATAGGGACACACACATATATTAACAACACACAAACTTTACAAATGATGGTCCCTGTAGTGGTAACGGCTCAAATGCGGTCGTGAACCGCATCTTGAACCGCAAAGACATCACTTCCGCCCGGCGTCATGGAGGACAAAAATACGATATGTGACCTGCGGCGTGAACCGCAGACGTCACTTCCGCCGGACACTGTGGGGAATCTTTCGGCGGTGACGCGCAGTCTTTCGCGTCACTGACGTTGTACAGAGAGTTCAGGGTTCAAGGCGGTGACACGCATGTTACTTCCGCTATAGCTGGAACGCACAGCCATCTTCCATCTGATTGATTCAGTGATATCTTGCTGGTATTTTCGCCGTGGAACGCACGACCATTTTAGCTCTAGCTTAACAGAGACTCAGTATTATACAGATGGTAGTACATGGATAAAGGTAGAAACTTTTTATAATGGTGTATATTTAGATAGTTGTTGAAGAGTGGATTGGTATATATAAATAACACAAATATAATAACTTAGTAAATGATCTCTGGTAAGTGGAAGGTGAAACAGTGATAATGGTGAATAAAGTGCAAAGATATAAATATAAAATTAAATATATATGAACAAAAAATTATTATAAAAATAAGAATTTACTTACCGATAATTCTATTTCTCGGAGTCCGTAGTGGATGCTGGGGTTCCTGAAAGGACCATGGGGAATAGCGGCTCCGCAGGAGACAGGGCACAAAAGTAAAGCTTTTACAGGTCAGGTGGTGTGTACTGGCTCCTCCCCCTATGACCCTCCTCCAGACTCCAGTTAGGTACTGTGCCCGGACGAGCGTACACAATAAGGGAGGATTTTGAATCCCGGGTAAGACTCATACCAGCCACACCAATCACACCGTACAACTTGTGATCTAAACCCAGTTAACAGTATGATAACAGAGGAGCCTCTGAAAGATGGCTTCCTAAACAATAACCCGAATTAGTTAACAATAACTATGTACAAGTATTGCAGATAATCCGCACTTGGGATGGGCGCCCAGCATCCACTACGGACTCCGAGAAATAGAATTATCGGTAAGTAAATTCTTATTTTCTCTATCGTCCTAAGTGGATGCTGGGGTTCCTGAAAGGACCATGGGGATTATACCAAAGCTCCCAAACGGGCGGGAGAGTGCGGATGACTCTGCAGCACCGAATGAGAGAACTCCAGGTCCTCCTTTGCCAGGGTATCAAATTTGCAAAAATTTACAAACGTGTTCTCCCCTGACCACGTAGCTGCTCGGCAGAGTTGTAATGCCGAGACCCCTCGGGCAGCCGCCCAAGATGAGCCCACCTTCCTTGCGGAATGGGCCTTAACAGATTTAGGCTGTGGCAGGCCTGCCACAGAATGTACAAGTTGAATTTTGTTACAAATCCAACGAGCAATCGACTGCTTAGAAGCAGGTGCACCCAACTTGTTGGGTGCATACAGTATAAACAGCGAGTCAGATTTTCTGACTCCAGCCGTCCTTTAAATGTATATTTTTAAGGCTCTGACAACGTCCAACAACTTGGAGTCCTTCAAGTCGTCTGTAGCCGCAGGCACTACAATAGGCTGGTTCAGGTGAAACGCTGATACCACCTTAGGGAGAAAATGCGGACGCGTCCGCAGCTCTGCCCTATGTCGAATGGAAAATTAAATAAGTGCTTTTATAAAACAAAGCCGCCAGTTCAGATACTCTCCCGGCCGAAGCCAGGGCCAGTAACATAGTCACTTTCCATGTGAGATATTTCAAATCCACATTCTTTAGTGGTTCAAACCAATTGGATTTGAGGAAATCTAAAACTACATTTAGATCCCACGGTGCCACCTTAGGCACCACAGGAGGCTGTATATGCAGTACTCCTTTGATAAAAATCTGGACCTCAGGGACCGAGGCCAATTCTTTTTGGAAGAATATTGATAGGGCCGAAATTTGAACCTTAATAGATCCCAATTTGAGACCCAAAGACAATCCTGATTGCAGGAAATGTAGGAAAACGACCCAGTTGAAATTCCTCCATCGGAGCACTCCGCTGCTCGCACCACGCAACATATTTTCGCCCAATACGGCGATAAAGCTTCGCGGTGACTTCCTACCTTGCCTTTATCAAGGTAGGAATGACTTCTTCTGGAATGCCTTTTCCTTTTAGGATCTGGCATTCAAACGCCATGCCGTCAAACGCAGCCGCGGTAAGTCTTGAAAAAGACAAGGACCCTGCTGAAGCAGGTCCCTTCTCAGAAGTAGAGGCCACGGATCGTCCGTGACCATCTCTTGAAGTTCCGGGTACCAAGTCCTTCTTGGCCAATCCGGAGCCACTAGTCTTACTCCTCTTTGCCGTATAATCCTCAATACCTTTGGTATGAGAGGCAGAGGAGGAAACACATATACCGACTGGTACACCCAAGGTGTTACCAGCGCGTCCACAGCTATTGCCTGCGGATCTCTTGACCTGGCGCAATACCTGTCCAGTGTTTTGTTGAGGCGAGACGCCATCATGTCCACCATTGGTTTTACCCAACGGTTTAATAGCATGTGGAAAACTTCTGGATGAAGTCCCCACTCTCCCGGGTGAAGGTCGTGTCTGCTGAGGAAGTCTGCTTCCCAGTTGTCCACGCCCGGGATGAATACTGCTGACAGTGCTATCACGTGATTCTCCGCCCAGCGAAGGATCCTGGCAGCTTCTGCCATTGCCCTCCTGCTTCTTGTGCCGCCCTGTCTGTTTACATGGGCGACTGCCGTGATGTTGTCCGACTGGATCAACACCGGTCTTCCTTGAAGCAGAGGTTCCGCCTGGCTTAGAGCATTGTAGATTGCTCTTAGTTCCAGAATGCTTATGTGAAGAGACTTTTTCAGGCTCGACCACACTCCCTGGAAATTTTTTCCCTGTGTGACTGCTCCCCAGCCTCTCAGGCTGGCATCCATGGTCACCAGGATCCAATCCTGCATGCCGAATCTGCGGCCCTCCAATAGATGAGCCTCCTGCAACCACCACAGAAGGGATACCCTTGTCCTCGGCGACAGGGTTATCCGCAGGTGCATCTGAAGATGCGACCCTGACCATTTGTCCAGCAGCTCCCTTTGCATGGAATCTGCCGAAAGGGATTGCTTCGTAAGAAGCTACCATTTTTTCCCAGGACTCTTGTGCATTGATGTACAGACACCTTTCCTGGTTTTAGGAGGTTCCTGACCAGGTCAGATAACTCCTTGGCTTTTTCTTCGGGAAGAAAAACCTTTTTCTGAACTGTGTCCAGAATCATCCCCAGGAACAGCAGACGAGTTGTCGGCATTAATTGGGATTTTGGAATATTCAGAATCCATCCGTGCTGCTTTAGCACCTCTTGAGATAGTGCTAAACCCATCTCTAGCTGTTCTCTGGACCTTGCCCTTATTAGGAGATCGTCCAAGTATGGGATAATTAATACGCCTTTTCTTCGAAGAAGAAATATTATCTCGGCCATTACCTTTGTAAAGACCCGAGGTGCCGTGGACAAACCAAACGGCAGCGTCTGAAACTGATAGTGACAGTTTTGTACAACGAACCTGAGGTACCCCTGGTGTGAGGGGTAATTGGAACGTGGAGATACGCATCCTTGATGTCCAAGGATACCATAAAGTCCCCTTCTTCCAGGTTCGCTATCACTGCTCTGAGTGACTCCATCTTGAACTTGAACTTCTTTATGTACAGGTTCAAGGACTTCAGATTTAGAATAGGCCTTACCGAGCCATCCGGCTTCGGTACCACAAAAAGAGTGGAATAATACCCCTTCCCTTGTTGTAGAAGAGGTACCTTGACTATCACCTGCTGAGAATACAGCTTGTGAATGGCTTCCAAAACCGTCTCCCTTTCTGAGGGGGACGTTGGTAAAGCAGACTTCAGGAAACGGCGAGGTGGCTCTGTCTCTAATTTCAACCTGTACCCCTGAGATATTATCTGCAGGATCCAGGGATTTACCTGCGAGTGAGCCCACTGCGCGCTGTAATTTTTGAGACGACCGCCTACCGCCCCCGAGTCCGCTTGCGAAGCCCCAGCGTCATGCTGAGGCTTTTGTAGAAGCCGGGGAGGGCTTCTGTTCCTGGGAAGGAGCTGCCTGTTGCTGTCTCTTCCCTCGTCCTCTGCCTCGTGGCAGATATGAATAGCCCTTTGCTCTCTTATTTTTAAAGGAACGAAAGGGCTGCGGTTGAAAGGTCGGTGCCTTTTTCTGTTGGAGAGTGACTTGAGGTAGAAAGGTGGATTTCCCGGCCGTAGCCGTGGCCACCAAATCCGATAGACCGACCCCAAATAACTCCTCTACGCATCGCCTGTCCACTGTCGTGTCCATAAAGCTCTTCTGGCCGAAATGGACATAGCACTTACCCGTGATGCCAGTGTGCAGATATCTCTCTGTGCATCACGCATATAAAGAAATGCATCCTTTATTTGTTCTAACGACAGTAAAATATTGTCCCTGTCCAGGGTATCAATATTTTCGATCAGGGACTCTGACCAAACTACCCCAGCACTGCACATCCAGGCAGTCGCAATAGCTGGTCGTAGTATAACACCTGCATGTGTGTATATACCTTTTTGGATATTTTCCATCCTCCTATCTGATGGATCTTTAAGTGCGGCCGTCTCAGGAGAGGGTAACGCCACTTGTTTTGATAAGCGTGTTAGCGCTTTGTCCACCCTAGGAGGTGTTTCCCAGCGCTCCCTAACCTCTGGCGGGAAAGGGTATAAAGCCAATAACTTCTTTGAAATTAGCAGTTTTTTATCGGGGCACCCCACGCTTCATCACACACGTCATTTAATTCTTCTGATTCTGTAAAAACTACTGGTAGTTTTTTCACACCCCACATAATACCCTGTTTAGTGGTACCTGTAGTATCAGCTAAATGTAACATCTCCTTTATTGCCAAAATCATATAACGTGTGGCCCTACTGGAAAATACGGTTGATTCGTCACCTTCACCACCGGAATCAGTGCCTGTGTCTGGGTCTGTGTCGACCGACTGAGGCAAGGGGCGTTTTACAGCCCCTGACGGTGTTTGAGGCGCCTGGACAGGCACTAATTGAGTGTCCGGCCACCTCATGTCGGCAAACGACTGCTTAAGCGAGTTGACGCTATCCCGTAATTCCACAAATAAAGGCATCCATTCTGGTGTCGACCCCCTAGGAGGTGACATCCTCATATTTGGCAATTGCTCCGCCTCCACACCAATAACGTCCTCATACATGTCGACACACACGTACCGACACACAGCAGACACACAGGGAATGCTCTATACGAAGACAGGACCCACTAGCCCTTTGAGGAGACAGAGGGAGAGTCTGCCAGCACACACCAAAAAGCGCTATATATGACAGGGATAGCCTTATGATTAAGTGCTCCCTTATAGCTGCTTTTATATTAATATATATATATAGCCATTTATTTTGCCCCCCCTCTCTGTTATACCCTGTTTCTGTAGTGCAGTGCAGGGGAGAGACCTGGGAGCCTTCCTGACCAGCGGAGCTGTGACAGAAAATGGCGCCGTGTGCTGAGGAGATAGGCCCCGCCCCTTTTCCGGCGGGCTCGTCTCCCGCTATTTAGTACATTTAGGCAGGGGTAAATATCTCCATATAGCCTCTGGGGCTATATGTGAGGTATTTTTAGCCTTTTTAAAGGTTTTCATTTGCCTCCCAGGGCGCTCCCCCCCCAGCGCCCTGCACCCTCAGTGACTACCGTGTGAAGTGTGCTGAGAGGAAAATGGCGCACAGCTGCAGTGCTGTGCGCTACCTTAAGAAGACTGCAGGAGTCTTCAGCCGCCGATTCTGGACCTCTTCTTGCTTCAGCATCTGTGAGGGGGCCGGCGGCGTGGCTCCGGTGACCATCCAGGCTGTACCTGTGATCGTCCCTCTGGAGCTTCATGTCCAGTAGCCAAGAAGCCAATCCATCCTGCACGCAGGTGAGTTCACTTCTTCTCCCCTCTGTCCCTCGTTGCAGTGATCCTGTTGCCAGCAGGAATCACTGTAAAATAAAAAACCTAAGCTAAACTCTCTAAGCAGCTCTTTATGAGAGCCACCTAGAATTGCACCCTTCTCGGCCGGGCACAAAAATCTAACTGGAGTCTGGAGGAGGGTCATAGGGGGAGGAGCCAGTACACACCACCTGACCTGTAAAAGCTTTACTTTTGTGCCCTGTCTCCTGCGGAGCCGCTATTCCCCATGGTCCTTTCAGGAACCCCAGCATCCACTTAGGACGATAGAGAAAAGGGTGCGATCTCAAACCCCTCATTAAATCCAAGGGGAGCCATTGTCTTTAATTAAAAAATCCAGAACATTTCTCTTTTGGATAGTTTATTTAGAATGTCTCCACCCCTTTCGCCAAGATTGACAATTTCAATGCCTTTGAAGGTCATGTCTTCAGGGTTGGAGTGATGAAATTCATGAAAATGTCTATAAATTGCATGTGTGGTGATTTTGTTTTTAATGTTCCTGTATGCGCAGTTTAAGGACTCTCTTCGTTTTTCCAACGTACTTCAGTCCGCACGGACATTCCAAAAGATAAATCACCATTACAGAGTTGCAGTTTATGAAATGTTTAATGGTGTATTCGCGAGAGTTGTCATTATTGGAAAACTTCTTCCGATTGCGGTGCACCAATTTGCAGATATTGCAACTCCCACATTTATAACAGCCTTGGCACGGCTTGCTTTGTATTGATGTGGTAGATTTCGAGAGACTGGGTGCCAGAATCTCTTTAAGACTACTTGTTTTCCTAAAGACAACTTGGGGTTTTGGAGGCAAGACTTCTCTTAAGACTGGGTCCATCATTAAGATATTCCAGTGTTTATTCAGGGATTGACGGATGATTTTTTTCATGACAGTTATATGTAGTGATGAATGGAACCGTGATGCTTCTCTCTGCTCCTTCTTCTTCTATCTTTCGTGGAGGCTTATGTGTAATCCTGGTTTTCACAAGGGCTTTTTCAATAACATCCTCTGGATATTCCCTTTCTTTGAAACGTTCGTATATATCTCTGCGCCTAAATTTATGTGCCCCCCCTCTCTTTTTTACCCTCTATTGCACCTGTATACTGCAAGGGAGAGCCTGGGGAGCGTCCTTCCAGCGGAGCTGTGAAGAGAAAATGGCGCTGGTGTGCTGAGGAAGAAGGCCCCACCCCCTCAGCGGCGGGCTTCTGTCCCGCATCTTATGTGTAAAAATGGCGGGGGCTCGCACATATATACAGTGCCTGACTGTATATATGTATACTTTTGCCATCAGGTATCTTAATTGCTGCCCAGGGCGCCCCCCCCTGCGCCCTGCACCCTACAGTGACCGGAGTGTGCGGGTGTACTGCGGGAGCAATGGCGCACAGCTGCAGTGCTGTGCGCTACCATAAGTGAAGACAGGAGTCTTCCGCCGCCGATTTCGATGTCATCTTGCTTCTGCTGCTTCTGTACTTCTGGCTCTGCGAGGGGGACGGCGGCGCGGCTCCGGGAACGGACGATCAAGGTTAGGTACCCGTGTTCGATCCCTCTGGAGCTAATTGTGTCCAGTAGCCTAAGAAGCGCAACTTAGCTGCAGTGAGTAGGTTTGCTTCTCTCCCCTCAGTCCCACGTAGCAGAGAGTCTGTTGCCATCAGAAGCTCTCTGAAAATAAAAAACCTTACAAAATACTTTCTTTTCTAGCAAGCTCAGGAGAGCCCACTAGGAGCACCCAGCTCTGGCCGGGCACAGATTCTAACTGAGGTCTGGAGGAGGGGCATAGAGGGAGGAGCCAGTGCACACCAGATAGTACTGAATCTTTCTTTAGAGTGCCCAGTCTCCTGCAGAGCCAGTCTATTCCCCATGGTCCTTACGGAGTCCCCAGCATCCACTAGGACGTTAGAGAAATCAGAATTACCAGCTATAGCTGTGGAGACCAGGTCCGAGAACCCTTCTCCACACAATCCTCAGCCTTCCATATGCCTCTTAAGTCGGCATCATCTATCCATTGCATATTCTACAGGACACGTCAAGCAGAAATCGACATAGCTTTGACTCTAGGACCCAGTATACTTATGTCTCTTTGGGCATGTTTTATATATACCTATCTCTTAAGACAGTATCTTTAATATGTAAAGGATGTTGGGTTGTCCTAATGTGCGCTTATTGTTAGCAGCCCGTCTCTAATTGCAAATAGGGGAATCCCTCCAAAACCCCTGGTTCTAGATTTGTATGTGTGTTGAGCAATAGATGTGTAGGCGCTAACTCTAGAGAATGAATGTGGGATGGAAACTTCCCTTAATTATGGTATATCAAGGCGATGTACAGTTCCTCCAAGGTCCTGTCTCAAGACTATCTTCTACCGGATTCAACTCGAATGGTCCCCGAATTCATATGGAGAGGAAAGAAACCATATAGTGTAGTACATACAGGTAACCAGTGATGTATAAACTGTGAAAGGTCTCTTCCCAAAGTGACACCTGACCAGTGGTGTACGGAACAGAGACACTAGCCCAATTACCAGATGTGTAAATTCAATCAGGCGTGTAACACTATCCCTTTCAATCGATCCAGATGTTAACTCCGCAGAGCCCAAACCCAGTGCTTCTCAGAATTTCAGACCTCTTCCCCAAATAACTCTATACACAATGGCACACTGATAGTGTAAAATGGCTCAATTACCAGACTCAGATGTACATTCAGCATGTGTCAACGTCCTTTGTGATGTTCATGGACGACAATTTCAACAAACAAACCGGCCCGGAACCAGCATCAATTCATATGGATAAAAAATATAAAAGAAACGCATAGCATAATACGTTTTTTTATTTTTTTTTAAAAAGGGGTTAAAACAACTGCTGGACTGATTCCCAACTGGAATCCGAATATATGGTATACACAATTACCAAATAGAATGTATGTATCAAACAATTAAAAACTGTATCCTCCGCTCCTTATCCCAAGCTCATCAGATGACATAGGTGACAATAGGATTGAATCAATTACCAGAAGCCACGAGTATATAGGTATGTATACTCTGGATGGTGTGGAGAAAAGATGTCTTCCCAGTTCGCGTTCCGGATCGCTCTCTGGACCCCTCACCTGTCCTGGTTGTAAGAAACAAACACCGTGCCACCGTAGCCGTCCCTCCACCAACGCGTTTCAACCCGCACTCGGGTCTTTCTCAAGGTGATGAGCATGTCCCCTCCTTGTCCTGTATTTAAATTCCCTTTATCCAATCGGGGACCTTACCTATCCCCCGGTGACTACGCTCAGCTGAACACCCTCCTAGCTCCCCAGTCCGTTGTCATGGATACCGGCCTCAACTTCCGGTCAGTCCGATCCGTTGCCATGGATACCGGCCTCAAACTTCCGGTCACCCAAATCCCCGTAATGGCTTCCGGCTGCTTCCCGTGACCGCGGGTCCATGTTGTCCTGAATGTCCCGTCATCTAAAGCTGTCCCTCCCCCTCCTGTTTTCAGGCGGCGGTAATCCTTAAATACCCATACATCTTTAAACTTCTTTCTTCATTCGGCCCGCTCACCATGGTCTCCGTTTACACCGCTTCCGGTTTGGCGTGATCTCCGTCTACGTCACTTCCGGTTCGGTGGTTTCCATGGTGACCGCTCCGTGTATGGTAGAGAGTCCTCCTCCTTTCCTTTCAGTTTCCATGGTGATAACCTTCTCTACTGTTATCAGCTTTGCAGTGTGTTGCTGTCGACTTACATATATTCAAAATATACGGGGAATCATAAATATAGAAATCCTATTCCCTTCTTGCTCGTTTTAACTCGATTTTCCTTTCTTCAAAGGCTTATCCTCGAGGCAAGAAAAGATGGAAATAGTGATTAGTGACAGGTATGGTGTTGAGGAAATCTGACAATAAAAACCTATTCTAATATGAAGTGTGTATGATGTATGTGTATTATGGTCAAGATATGAGGGTGCTGATTGTGTAAAGCTATACAGATGAAGTTTTGTAAAGTCACAGAAACCACTTCAGTTCAAAGTCTAAATTGAGTCCATGTGGTTTCAATGTGTTCAGTTCATAGATGAGTTTCATCTCCGCCTTGGCCAATTGTGTACCTATGCCTTTTTGCCGGATATGTCCCTCAATAAGTTTGATCCCCACAAATTGTTTAATATGGTTAGTAGAACAATTGTGAGTGTTTTTAAAATGACTTGACAGGGAATGTGTCTCCAATCCCTTCTTAATGTTACGGAGGTGTTCCCCCATGCGAGTTTTAAATGGCCTGGTGGTCCTACCTACGTAAAACAAATTACATGAGCACTCTATTGCATACACTATATTACAGCTATTACATGTAATAAATTCATCTATTCGATGTTGGATCCCGTTAATTCTGATATCTTCTACTTTCCTCTGGTCGCTTTTTATATTTCTGCACCCTAAACACATCCCGCATCGGTGGAACCCTTTGGTGCGGATGCTTCTTTTAATTTGAGGACCCGTGTGCAGGCTTCTCACCAATTTGGAGCCCAAATTTGCTGCTCTTTTGTAAATGAAGACGGGCTTCTCCGGTATTACTCCTCCCAATACTGGATCTTTTTTTAAGATGCCCCAGTGCTTCCGGAAGGCTTTTTCCACTACTTTATGTTGTGCTGTGTAATTTGTAATGAATGCCCATTGGAATTGGGTCTGTTCTTGTTGTTCATTTCCGGTTCGTTCTTCCAGTAGTGTGTTCCTATCGATTGTTTTGACTTGATCCAATGCTTTTTCTATGACACTTGGAGCATATCCACTTTTAGTAAATTTCTGTGTTAATGTTTCTGCTTGTTGGTGATAAACAATGTCGTCTGTACAATTGCGTCTGATGCGTTTCAGTTGCCCTCCTGGTATGGAGCTAAGCCAATTACCATGGTGACAGCTGGTGGAGTGGATATATGCTTGTGAGTCCGTTGGTTTCGTAAACGTTTTAGTTTTTATCTCGCCCCTGTCAATATAGATCGTAAGATCCAAAAAGTTTACAGATGATGAACTGGTGTCAAAAGTGAATTGTATATTGAGCACATTGGTATTCAAGTATTCGAGGAATTCATCCAGTAGATCCTTGCCGCCTCTCCAAATGAAGAGCACATCATCTATATAGCGGACCCAGGTCACCAGGTTCGCCCCAAATGGGTTGTTATTCCATACATGGTCCAGTTCCCACTGGCCCATGAAGATATTGGCATAACTTGGGGCGAACCTGGTGCCCATCGCTGTGCCCACCTTCTGCAAGAAGAAGTCTCCCATAAACATGAAATAATTGTTATTAAGGATGAAGGAGATACCTTCAATGATAAGTTCTTGTAGTCCCTTCTCGATGTTACTGGACTCTAAAAAATTTTTAACTGCAGCCACTCCCGCTACGTGGTCTATTATTGTATAAAGGGATTTGACATCTCCTGTAACCAAGATAAGCTCTTCTTCCCATAGAACTTTAGATAGTATCTGAAGTGTATCCCTCGTATCCTTTATATGAGACTTATTCGTGAGTACTAGTGGTTGGAGATGGTGATCTATGTACTCAGAAAGGTTAGCAGAAATGGAATTAATACCTGCCACTATCGGTCTCCCTGGTGGCTGTAGAGGATTTTTGTGTACTTTTGGGAGAACATAAATCACTGGTATTGTGGGTTCCGGGTTCCATAGAAATTTTGCCTCTCCTTCCTCGAGTATCCCTTTCTGCTGGTAATTATGGATCAGGCTTTGTAGTTCCCCCATGATCTTCTTTGTGGGGTCATTCCTCAGTTTTTGATACGTGATCCCGTCGTTTAGTTGCCTAAGCACCTCCCCCTCATACCAACTTTTATCCATCAAGACTACTCCACCCCCCTTGTCTGCCGGCTTAATTACAATGTCCGTATTGGATTGAAGTTCTTTGAGGGCTTTTCGTTCTTTATTGGTTAGATTCTGTTTTACCCCTTTACTTTCAATTTTCTTAATGTCATCATGCACCATGGTATAAAAGGTGTCAATCTGACTTCCCTTTATGTGGGAAGGATAGAATATGGACTTTGGCTTGAAAGTACTGACCTCCCTAATATCTGTATCGACTTGCTCACCCTCTTTGGATAGGAAGAATTTTCTTATGCATAATTTTCTTATGTACTTGTTGATGTCTATAAACAACGTAAATTTGTTTATAGTGGCAGTGGGCGCATATTTGAGTCCTTTCCCTAGTAGACTGGTCTCTACCCCTGTTAACACATGCTTACTGATGTTAAAGATTTTGACACTTTCCAGTTGTCCTTTGTTGAGGGACTCTTGTGTTTTGTCCTGCTCCGTTGAGGCGATATTCCCTTTAGTTCTTTTATGATGTTTCCTTCTCTCTTTTTGTTTAATCCTTTTAGTCTCAGCTCCTCCCCTTTTCCCTCTCTTAGTTTTGTTCTTTGATGTCATTATACCCTGTAAGGGGGTCTCCTGTCTCTCAACCCTAAAAAAGGGGACCTTTCCCTATAGTTGACTAGGGGAGCAAATCTATTGTTCGAATTTCTTTCATTGTAATTGATATAGGGGTCTTCCATTCTAGTCCTTATTATTCTATCGTCCCTCCAGGATGGTCTATCTCTCCAGTGCATGTTTTCTCTTTGGTTGAACCTCCCTGTTTCGATTTCTGCGGGATGCCTGCGTTGATGGTATGCTGAGGTCTCTTCCCGCGTTGGTGGAGGGACGGCTACGGTGGCACGGTGTTTGTTTCTTACAACCAGGACAGGTGAGGGGTCCAGAGAGCGATCCGGAACGCGAACTGGGAAGACATCTTTTCTCCACACCATCCAGAGTATACATACCTATATACTCGTGGCTTCTGGTAATTGATTCAATCCTATTGTCACCTATGTCATCTGATGAGCTTGGGATAAGGAGCGGAGGATACAGTTTTTAATTGTTTGATACATACATTCTATTTGGTAATTGTGTATACCATATATTCGGATTCCAGTTGGGAATCAGTCCAGCAGTTGTTTTAACCCCTTTTTTAAAAAAATAAAAAAACGTATTATGCTATGCGTTTCTTTTATATTTTTTATCCATATGAATTGATGCTGGTTCCGGGCCGGTTTGTTTGTTGAAATTGTCGTCCATGAACATCACAAAGGACGTTGACACATGCTGAATGTACATCTGAGTCTGGTAATTGAGCCATTTTACACTATCAGTGTGCCATTGTGTATAGAGTTATTTGGGGAAGAGGTCTGAAATTCTGAGAAGCACTGGGTTTGGGCTCTGCGGAGTTAACATCTGGATCGATTGAAAGGGATAGTGTTACACGCCTGATTGAATTTACACATCTGGTAATTGGGCTAGTGTCTCTGTTCCGTACACCACTGGTCAGGTGTCACTTTGGGAAGAGACCTTTCACAGTTTATACATCACTGGTTACCTGTATGTACTACACTATATGGTTTCTTTCCTCTCCATATGAATTCGGGGACCATTCGAGTTGAATCCGGTAGAAGATAGTCTTGAGACAGGACCTTGGAGGAACTGTACATCGCCTTGATATACCATAATTAAGGGAAGTTTCCATCCCACATTCATTCTCTAGAGTTAGCGCCTACACATCTATTGCTCAGTATCTTTAATATATATATATATATATATATATATATATATATATATATATATATATATATATATATATATATATATATATATATATACACACACACACACACATACTAGGGTCTCAATCTCTGCTGATAAGGTACCTGTCCACGCTGCCACAGCGCTATAAACCCATGCCGACACAATCGCCGGTCTGAGTAGTGTACTAGAATGTGCACGCTATCTGCAGGATCCCTGAGAATAGCTAGTGCTACCTTCTGTGCAAACGTGACACCCTAGGGGAAGATTCCCATCACCTCCTGGTCCTAGTGGGGAAAGGATACTGCCTGAGAATTTCTTGTGGGAAGCTGCAGTCTCTTGTCTGGAGATTCCCGCTCTTTTTCCTCATGAGAGGAGGGAAATTTACCTCAGCTTTCTTCCCCGTAACATGTGTACCCTTGTGTCAGGGACAAATGAGTCATCAGTGATATGCAAATCATCTTTTATTACAATAATCATATATTGAATACCTTTCAGCCATTTTGGCTGTAACTTTGCATTATCGTAGTCGACACTGGAGTCAAACTCAGTGTCGATATCAGTGTTTATTAGTTTGGATAGTGAGCATTGTGAGACTCTGAAGGTCTCTGTGACATAGGGACAGACATGGGTAGATTTCCTGTCTGTTCTCTAATCTTTTGTGCAATAAATTCACCTCAGCACTTACACATATCCAAACAGGTGTCGGCGTTGTCGACGGAGACACCCTCTCACACACATATTTGCTCTATCTCCTCCTTAGGGGAGCCTTTTACCTCAGACATGTCGACACACACGTACCGACACACCACACACACAGGGGATGCTCTATTTGAAGACAGTTCCCCCACAAGGCCCTTTGGAGAGACAGAGAGAGAGTATGCCAGCACACACCCCAGCGCTATATGACCCAGGAATCACACAGTAACTTCGTGTTAACCCAGTAGCTGCTGTATATATTGTTTTTACGCCAAATTGTGCCCCCCCTCTCTTTTTCACCCTCTCTATCGTGCTTCTGCAGGGGAGAGCCTGGGGAGCTTCCTCTCAGCGGAGCTGTGGAGAGAAAATGGCGCTGGTGAGTGCTGAGGAAGAAGGCCCCGCCCCCTCAGCGGCGGGCTTCTCCCGCGATTTTGTGTAAAATTAATGGCGGGGGCTCATGCATATAACAGTGTCCAACTGTATATATGCTGCTTTTTGCCAGGAGGTAATCAATTGCTGCCCAGGGCGCCCCCCCCTGCGCCCTACAGTGACCGGAGTGTGTGGGTTAGTGTGGGCGCAATGGCGCACAGCTGCAGTGCTGTGCGCTACCTCATATGAGGACAGGAGTCTTCTGCCGCCGATTTTGACGTCTTCTTGCTTCAACCCGCCGGCTTCTGTCTTCTGGCTCTGCGAGGGGGGACGGCGGCGCGGCTCCGGGAACGGACGACAAGGTCAGGTCCTGTGTTCGATCCCTCTGAAGCTAATGGTGTCCAGTAGCCTAAGAAGCGCAACCTAGCCGCAGTTAGTAGGTTTGCTTCTCTCCCCTCAGTCCCACGTAGCAGAGAGTCTGTTGCCAGCAGAAGCTCTCTGAAAATAAAAAACCTAACTAAAATACTTTCTTATTAGCAAGCTCAGGAGAGCTCACTAAAATGCACCCAGCTCTGTCCGGGCACAGATTCTAACTGAGGTCTAGAGGAGGGGCATAGAGGGAGGAGCCAGTGCACACCAGTAGTACTAAATCTTTCTTAGAGTGCCCAGTCTCCTGCGGAGCCCGTCTATTCCCCATGGTCCTTACGGAGTCCCCAGCATCCACTAGGACGTTAGAGAAAAAAAGTTTGGGAACCACTGCTTTAATCTGTTGACTCTACCACAAATATAACACATAGGTCAGATAGTGTCCCTACATGCTTTAGCAAGTAATGCCCTCTTGGAGCAGCTGGTTTGTACACTTCAGCATTTGCAAAAGAAAATCTAACAATTCTAATGGTAAATAACTGGACCTACCTTTAAGAGGTAGTGCTATGTTAGACATGCGTCCATAGGAAAGCGTTGGGGTGGTGGCCTGTTTTGCAGAAGAACCAGAACAGGTCTGAAAATATAAAAATAGTAATAAATGGATTAATAGGTCACTATATTAAGGTTTTCCCCTCAACTCATTCAGATGAAATTCAGCTTACCATGCCACCCTTTAACACAGCATTTGTACCTGGCACAGGGACTCTCTGTGCCAAGCTTAGTTTCCCACAATTTCCAGTGGACACACCAGTGTTGGTAAGGATACTGGTCAGTGCCTGTAAATCTGCAACAAATTCTCCAGACCCAGCATCTGAAAGAAGGATAAGAAACCATGAGTCTCATAACACGCTAGAGACCTTCCCCTAGCTGCAGAAGGGATATTACCTGATTTCTGCTGGTCCTCAGGAGTCCTCACAAGATCACAGTTTTCTGCAGAAGCATTTACTTCTAACTGTTCACACCTATACAGGTAACATAGTATTTAGACAGCATAGTAGCTAATCACTCCTATATAACAATACGGGACAGATGTAACTCAGCCCCTGACCTCTACAGAAATATTAAACATAAAAAGGCAAAGCGGCATATACTGGAAAAAGAACATTAGGACAAAAAAGAAATTTAACAATGCATGTAATATTATAGTCATGATCACAATATACACTATCACAGGAATAAGGCAGCTTTTTATTTTAATATTAATCACATGTTAATACTTTGTACAGTACTCCCACACTCCCATTAGATATTACAGTAACACACAAATCAGTTATGTATCCCTGACTTTTCATAACTAACACAAGATAAACAAACAGTCTGAATTAACCCACTTACTTTACTGCTGATGATGATGCAGTGCCTGCTACACTTTCCATAACCAGAGGGAGTATAGCCGACTTTGCTGTATTGACCTCCAGCTTAGCTAGTGGTGGAGAGGTTATACTACGGACTAGCACATGGGGAGGAGAGTTCATCTGTTGTAGCAACTGATTCTCCTACATGGTGTAAATAAATAAAATACATGTAAACATACAAGACAAGTAAATCAAAAACAAAATTTTGATTTCACATCTATGAGGGTTACCATGGTAAAGTCTAAACTATGAGAAAAGCAAGTTACTACTAACCTGTGACTGGAGTTTGTCATCCTTTTTAAATGCTGCTGGTCCCTTTGAATGGACAACAGGGATGTGGCTTTTGAAAAGGTCATTTGGTCTACACAGAGGTTTCTCATCATTAACTGGAGAAGAAAAGGATTAAAACTATGAAAGTCTCTCCTTGTTACTATAATACAATATGTGGATATATTAAAAAGAGAGTATTTTTCTACTGAAGCGGCAGGGAGACCCAAGTAATGAATTACATTTATCTTTAAGAAAAAAACAAAAAAACACAAAAAAAAACCTTTCAAGTATCCAATCAGTAGAGTCTAGGCAGACAGTACGCCACCTAAGGACAGTTTCGACTAGCTAAAGTTTAAACCACAGCTATAAAAATATACAGATCACAATGATCAAGGAACTAAAAGTACTAGGGGCCTCATTCCGAGTTGATCGCAGCTCTGCAAAAAGTTGCTAGCGAGCGATCAAGTTAAAACTCGGCAAAACTGCGCATGCACCGCAATGCCCAGGTGCGTCTTACGGGTACAAAGCGGATCGGTGCTGGGCGATGGATTTAACGAAGAATCCATTCGCACAGCCGATTGCAAGGTGATTGACAGAAAGAGGGCGTTTATGGGTGTCACATGACCGTTTTCTGGGAGTGCCTGGGAAAACACAGGCGTCTCTAAGCGTTTGCAGATCGGGTGTCTGACGTCAATTCTGGGACCAAAAAGACTGAAGTGATCGCAGCGGCTGAGTAAGTCCAGAGATACTCAAAAACTGCAAAAAACTTTTTTGTGCTGTCGGCTGCAACAGCGTTCGCACACTTGCAAAGCAAAAATACACTCCCCCATAGGAGGCGACTATCTGATCGCAGCGCAGCAAAAAGTTGCTGGCGAGCGATCAACTCGGAATGAGGGCCTAGATCTGCTAGCCAGTATACTTCAAGAACGAATAAAGGATTAAAAATCATCCTAAAAAATGGAGAACACAGTGACCATTTTCCCAGCTAGCCACACCTTTACCACTATAGAGCTCTCAGATTTTGTGTGTGGGTTCAGCCACAAAAGTTAATTTTATCTGTTGGTAGGAAAATCCTCTGAATCAGAGAATCTAGGAGTGCTCCTAGATGTGGCATCCTCTGACAAGGAGGCAGGGAGGACTTCTTCCAGTTGATGAGCCAGCCGTGTGCTTGCAAAAATCAACGATCAGCTGAAGATGGCATTGGAGAACCCCCGGGAGAATGTGCTAAAAATTGGAAGGTTGTAAAGGTTTGGAAGAATTCTGACCCCCAGAGCTGGGCTGCCTTGATTTTGGTAAAGACCAGAGGGGCCATAGAAAGACCGAAGAGCAGTGCCCTAAATTGATAATGTTGCAGAAGGACAGCAAACCTGAGGAATGGATGATGATTGGGAGCAATTACAACAGAGCATAAAATCTGCATGCCGTGGCTTGCAGAGCGAAGTGCATGTAGACGTCACAGGTCCCCAGTCACAGTTAACTTTGTGGGCCGGGTGACCTACACTGCCAGGAGCGGCACAACAGCAGCTTTAAGCATCCAAGTCCTCACTCTTCATGCAGGTGTTCAGTTGAACACCTTTTCAAGAAAAAATAAGAATTTACTCACCGGTAATTCTATTTCTCGTAGTCCGTAGTGGATGCTGGGAACTCCGTAAGGACCATGGGGAATAGACGGGCTCCGCAGGAGACTGGGCACTCTAAAAGAAAGATTAGGTACTATCTGGTGTGCACTGGCTCCTCCCTCTATGCCGCTCCTCCAGACCTCAGTTAGGGAAACTGTGCCCGGAAGAGCTGACACAACAAGGAAAGGATTTGGAATCCAGGGTAAGACTCATACCAGCCACACTGTACAACTTGTGATAACCATACCCAGTTAACAGTATGAACAACAACTGAGCCTCCTTTTACGGATGGCTCATAACAATAACCCTTTAGTGAAGCAATAACTATATACATGTATTGCAGAGAGTCCGCACTTGGGACGGGCGCCCAGCATCCACTACGGACTACGAGAAATAGAATTACCGGTGAGTAAATGCTTATTTTCTCCGACGTCCTAGTGGATGCTGGGAACTCCGTAAGGACCATGGGGATTAGACCAAAGCTCCCAAACGGGCGGGAGAGTGCGGATGACTCTGCAGCACCGAATGAGCAAACTCAAGGTCCTCCTCAGCCAGGGTATCAAACTTGTAGAACTTAGCAAATGTGTTTGAACCCGACCAAGTAGCAGCTCGGCAAAGCTGTAAAGCCGAGACCCCTCGGGCAGCCGCCCAAGAAGAGCCCACCTTCCTTGTGGAAAGGGCTTTCATTGATTTAGGATGCGGCAGTCCAGCCGCAAAATGTGCCAGCTGAATCGTGCAACAGATCCAGCGAGCAATAGTTTGCTTTGAAGCAGGAGCACCCAGCCTGTTGGGTGCATGCAGGATAAATAGCGAGTCAGTTTTCCTGACTCCAGCCGTCCTGGAAACATACATTTTCAAAGCCCGGACTACGTCCAGCAACTTGGAATCCTCCAAGTCCCGAGTAGCCGCAGGCACCACAATAGGTTGGTTCAAATGAAACGCTGATACCACCTTTGGGAGAAATTGGGGACGAGTCCTCAATTCTGCCCTGTCCATATGGAAGATCAGATACGGGCTTTTACATGACAAAGCCGCCAATTCTGACACACGCCTAGCTGAAGCTAAGGCCAACAGCATGACCACCTTCCACGTGAGATACTTTAGCTCCACGGTCCTAAGTGGCTCAAACCAGTGTGATTTCAGGAAACTCAACACAACATTAAGATCCCAAGGTGCCACTGGAGGCACAAAAGGGAGCTGAATATGCAGCACTCCCTTTACAAACGTCTGAACTTCAGGCAGTGAAGCCAGTTCTTTTTGAAAGAAAATAGATAGGGCCGAAATCTGGACCTTTATGGACCCCCATTTTAGGCCCATAGTCACCCCTGACTGTAGGAAGTGCAGAAATCGACCCAGCTGGAATTCCTCTGTTGGGGCCTTCCTGGCCTCACACCAAGCGACATATTTCCGCCATATGCGGTGATAATGCTTTGCTGTCACATCCTTCCTAGCTTTTATCAGCGTAGGAATCACTTCATCTGGAATGCCCTTTTCCGTTAGGATCCAGCGTTCAACCGCCATGCCGTCAAACGCAGCCGCGGTAAGTCTTGGAACAGACAGGGCCCCTGCTGTAACAGGTCCTGTCTGAGAGGCAGAGGCCATGGGTCCTCTGAGATCATTTCTTGTAGTTCTGGGTACCAAGTTCTTCTTGGCCAATCCGGAACGATGAGTATAGTTCTTACTCCTCTCTTCCTTACTATCCTCAGTTCCTTGGGTATGAGAGGAAGAGGAGGGAACACATAAACCGACTGGTACACCCACGGTGTCACTAGTGCGTCCACAGCTATCGCCTGAGGGTCCCTTGACCTGGCGCAATATTTTTTTAGCTTTTTGTTGAGGCGGAACGCCATCATGTCCACCCGTGGCAGTTCCCAGCGATTTACAATCTGTGTGAAGACTTCTTGATGAAGTCCCCACTCTCCCGGGTGGAGGTCGTGCCTGCTGAGGAAGTCTGCTTCCCAGTTGTCCACTCCCGGAATGAACACTGCTGACAGTGCTAGCACGTGATTCTCCGCCCATCGAAGAATCCTTGTGGCTTCTGCCATTGCCATCCTGCTTCTCGTGCCGCCCTGGCGGTTTACATGGGCGACCGCCATGATGTTGTCTGACTGAATCAGTACTGGGTGGTTTTGAAGCAGGGGCTCTGCTTGACTCAGGGCGTTGTAAATGGCCCTTAGTTCCAGTATATTTATGTGTAGTGAAGTCTCCAGACTTGACCACTGTCCTTGGAAGTTTCTTCCCTGAGTGATTGCCCCCCACCCTCGGAGGCTTGCATCCGTGGTCACCAGGACCCAGTCCTGTATGCCGAACCTGCGGCCCTCGAGAAGATTAGCACTCTGCAGCCACCACAGCAGAGACACCCTGGCCCTTGAGGACAGGGTGATCAACCGATGCATCTGAAGATGCGATCCGGACCATTTGTCCAACAGATCCCACTGAAAGATCCTTGCATGGAACCTGCCGAAGGGAATTGCTTCGTAAGAAGCCACCATCTTTCCCAGGACTCGCGTGCAGTGATGCACCGACACCTGTTTTGGTTTCAGGAGGTCCCTGACCCGAGATGACAATTCCTGGGCCTTCTCCACCGGGAGAAACACCTTCTTCTGTTCTGTGTCCGGAATCATTCCCAGGAAAAGCAGACGCGTCGCAGGAATCAGCTGCGACTTTGGGATATTCAGAATCCAGCCGTGCTGTTGCAACACTTCCTGAGAGAGTGCTACGCTGACCAACAACTGCTCTCTGGACCTCGCCTTTATGAGGAGATCGTCCAAGTACGGGATAATTATAACTCCCTTCTTCCAAAGGAGTATCATCATTTCGGCCATTACCTTGGTAAATATTCTCGGTGCCGTGGAGAGACCAAACGGCAACGTCTGGAATTGGTAATGACAGTCCTGTACCACAAACCTGAGGTATTCCTGGTGAGGTGGGTAAATGGGGACATGCAAGTAAGCATCCTTGATGTCCAGCGACACCATAAAATCCCCCTCTTCCAGGCTTGCAATAACCGCCCTGAGCGATTCCATTTTGAACTTGAACTTCTTTATATAAAACTGTTCAAGGGATTTTAAATTCAGAATGGGTCTCACCGAACCGTCCGGTTTCGGTACCACAAACATTGTGGAATAGTAACCCCTGCCCTGTTGAAGGAGGGGGACCTTGATTATCACCTGCTGGAGGTACAGCTTGTGAATTGCCGCCAGTACTACCTCCCTTTCCCTGGGAGCAGCTGGCAAGGCTGATTTGAGGTAACGGCGAGGGGGAGTCGCCTCGAACTCCAGCTTGTATCCCTGAGATACAATTTGTACAGCCCAGAGATCCACTTGTGAGCGAACCCACTGGTTGCTGAAGTTTCGGAGACGCGCCCCCACCGCACCTGGCTCCGCCTGTGGAGCCCCAACGTCATGCGGTGGACTTAGTGGAAGCAGGGGAGGATTTTTGTTCCTGGGAACTGGCTGCCTGGTGCAGCTTCTTTCCTCTACCCTTGCCTCTGGCCAGAAAGGATGCTCCTCTGACCCGCTTGCCTTTCTGAGGCCGAAAGGACTGCACTTGATAATACGGTGCTTTCTTAGGCTGTGAGGGAACCTGAGGTAAAAAAGTCGACATCCCAGCAGTTGCTGTGGATACGAGGTCCGAAAGACCGTCCCCAAACAATTCCTCACCCTTATAAGGTAAAACCTCCATGTGTTTTTTAGAATCAGCATCTCCTGTCCATTGCAGAGTCCATAATACTCTCCTGGCAGAAATGGACATTGAATTCATTCTAGATGCCAGCAGGCAAATGTCCCTCTGGGCATCCCGCATATATAAGACGACGTCTTTTATATGTTCGATGGTTAGCAAAACAGTATCCCTGTCGAGGGAATCAATGTTGTCTGACAGGGTATCAGTCCATGCTGCTGCAGCACTACACATCCAGGCTGAAGCAATAGCAGGTCTCAGTAGAGTACCAGAGTGTGTATACACAGACTTCAGGAAAGCTTCCTGCTTTCTATCCGCAGGCTCCTTTAGGGCGGCCGTATCCGGAGACGGCAGTGCCACCCTTTTCGATAAGAGTGTTAGCGCCTTGTCCACCCTAGGGGATGTTTCCCAACGTAACCTATCCGTTGGCGGGAAAGGGTACGCCATCAGTAACCTCTTAGAAATCACTAGTTTCTTATCAGGGCAACTCCACGCTTCTTCACACAAATCATTTAATTCATCAGATGGGGGAAAAGTCACTGGCTGCTTTTTCTCCCCAAACATAATACCCCTCTTGGTGGTAACCGGGTTAATATCAGAAATGTGCAATACATCTTTCATTGCAGTAATCATGCATCGGATGGCTTTTGTAGACTGTACATTTGTCTCATCCTCATCTACACTGGAGTCAGACTCCGTGTCGACATCTGTGTCTACCATCTGAGCTAGCGGGCGTTTATGGGCCCCTGACGGCTTCTGAGTCGCCTGGGCAGGCGCGGGCTGAGACCCCGGCTGTCCCAAGGCTGCTGCGTCATCGAACCTTTTATGTAAGGAGTTGACACTGTCGGTTAAGACCTTCCACATATTCATCCAATCAGGTATCGGCCCCGTCGGGGGCGACACCACACTTATCTGCCCCTGCTCCGCCTCCACGTAACCCTCATCAAACATGTCGACACAGCCGTACCGACACACCCCACACACACAGGGAATGCTCAGACTGAGGACAGGACCCCACAAAGTCCTTTGGGGAGACAGAGAGAGAGTATGCCAGCACACACCACAGCGCTATATAACACAGGGATTTACACTATAAAAAGTGATTTACCCAATAGCTGCTTAAATATCTTATTTGCGCCTAAATTTATGTGCCCCCCCCTCTCTTTTTTACCCTTCTTGTATCAGGATACTGCAGGGGAGAGCCTGGGGAGCTGCTTCCAGCGGAGCTGTGAAGGGAAAATGGCGCTGGTGTGCTGAGGAAGAAGGCCCCGCCCCCTCAGCGGCGGCCTTCTGTCCCGCGTTTTATGTAACTTAATGGCGGGGTTTTTTACACATATACAGTTTTCAGACTGTATTATGTGTATTTTAAGTGCCAAAAGGTATTATAATTGCTGCCCAGGGCGCCCCCCCCAGCGCCCTGCACCCTACAGTGACCGGAGTGTGTGGTGTGCTGTGGGAGCAATGGCGCACAGCTGCGGTGCTGTGCGCTACCTTAATGAAGGTCTTCTGGCTCTGCAAGGGGGACGGCGGCGCGGCTCCGGGAACGGACGATCGAGGTCAGGCCCTGTGTTTGAACCCTCTGGAGCTAATGGTGTCCAGTAGCCTAAGAAGCACAAGCTAGCTGCAAGCAGGTAGGTTTGCTTCTCTCCCCTCAGTCCCACGTAGCAGTGAGTCTGTTGCCAGCAGATCTCACTGAAAATAAAAAACCTAACAAATACTTTCTTTTCTAGCAAGCTCAGGAGAGCCCACTAGGAGCACCCAGCTCTGGCCGGGCACAGATTCTAACTGAGGTCTGGAGGAGGGGCATAGAGGGAGGAGCCAGTGCACACCAGATAGTACCTAATCTTTCTTTTAAAGTGCCCAGTCTCCTGCGGAGCCCGTCTATTCCCCATGGTCCTTACGGAGTTCCCAGCATCCACTAGGACGTCAGAAAAATATATGTTCCTACTAGAGATAAGCGGGTTCGGTTCTCAGAGAACTGAACCCCCCCGAACTTCACGTGGTTTACACGGGTCCGAGGCAGCCTCGGTTCTTCCCGCCTGACTCGGAAAACCAAAACGGGGGAAAACTTTATCATCCCGCTGTCGGATTCTCACGAGATTCGGATTCCATATAAAGAGCTGTGCGTGGCCGCCATTTTCACTCGTGCATTGTCGCGAGAGGACATGGCTACGTTCTCTGAGTGGAAAGCTCAATATCGGTGCTCAGTATCTGTGCTGCATTGTGGTGACCAGTATACTACAGTACAATAGTCCAGTGCTGCATCTCGCTGCTCAGTGTCAGTTCTAGTATCCTCATCAGTACTCAGGATCAGTGCTCAGTGTCTTGCTGCTGCATTGTGGTGACCAGTATACTACAGTACAATAGTCCAGTGCTGTTCTCGCTGGCGAGTGTCAGTTCTAGTATCCTCATCAGTAGTCAGTATCACTACTCATTGTCTGGTGCTGCATTGTGTGGTGCTCAGTATACTACAGTACATTACTAATAGTCCAGTGTCTTGTGCTGCATCCTGCTGCTGTAGGGTGCTGTGGTAGTGTCCTGTCACTGTGCATAGGTAATCATCATTCCAGTCACAGTGGTATCTGGGGCGGTGACCATTCCAGAGGGCTTTTGTGCTACTCACTAATACTAGTACTAGTGTCTTGTGCTGCATCGAGCTGCTCAGTGTCAGTTCTCCGTAGTATCATCAGTGCTCAGTATAATCAGTGCTCAGTATAATCAGTGCGCTGTTAGACGTGCGCCCGTTATCGCCATTAGTGCAGTGGGATTTAGACAATTGATGAAGTTATTGTGTCCCCGGTACCAAATCCTATCTAGATTCCACTTCACTAGGCAGACGATAGCGAGATTTTGCCAATTAATTCCAGTGATTTGGACGAAGCATTACAGTGATTTTACCAATGAATATCGGTGATTTCTAATTATTAATTCCAGTGATCTTGCCAAATAATTCCAGTGATTTGGACATATAATTCCAGTTGGAATTGTTTGTGTCGCTTGGCTTAGTCATACAGCTACCTCATTGCACCTCTTCGACATCTTTGCATGAGGTGCTGTTTGGGGCCTAGTTTTTGAAAAGTGCCATCCTGTGTGACACTGCCATACGAGTCCAGGGGTACGGCTGTATTAGTCTTGGGGTATTGCCGTTTAAGTCCACCAATTGCATATTTTTTTTTTTTTTTTTTAAAGTGACTGGAGCATGCTGAAGATGCTGTCAGTGGACCGAATTGCGGCACACTCTTGACATTCAGCCACTGCGTGAGACTACTAGATGGGCCAGGTGGTTTTGTCGCTTAGCTTAGGCCTACAGCAACCTCGGTGCACCTTGTTTTCATCTTTGCATCATGTGCTGTTAGGGGCCTTTTTCTGATATCTGCCCTCCTGTCTGACACTGCAGTGCCACTCCTAGATGGGCCAGGTGTTTGTGTTGACCACTTGGGTCGCTTAGCTTGGTCATCCAGTGACCTTGGTGCAACCTTTTGGCCTAAAAACAATATATTGTGAGGTGTTCAGAATAGACTGGAAATGAGTGGAAATTATGGTTATTGAGGTTAATAATACTATAGGATCAAAATTACCCCCAAATTCTATGATTTAAGCTGTTTTTGAGGTTTTTAAAAAAAAAAAAAAACACCCGAATCCAAAACGCACCCGAATCAGAGAAAAATTCTTAAGGGAGGTTTTGCCAAAACGCGTCCGAATCCAAAACACGACTGCGGAACCGAATCCAAAACCCGAAAAATGCCTGCTGCACATCTCTAGTTCCTACACAGAAGAAAAATGGTGCCCTACTCCGTGTGCACAAAATTCAAATCTGAAGTTTTTCCAGGGAGCAGCATAGAGGGGGAAAAGTCAGAGGCCAACTAGTTTGTAATGTAGTTGCAAACTAGACTAGTTGCAAACTAGTCGCTTAGCTTAGGCCTACAGCAACCTCGGTGCACCTTGTTTTCATCTTTGCATCATGTGCTGTTAGGGGCCTTTTTCTGATATCTGCCCTCCTGTCTGACACTGCAGTGCCACTCCTAGATGGGCCAGGTGTTTGTGTTGACCACTTGGGTCGCTTAGCTTGGTCATCCAGTGACCTTGGTGCAACCTTTTGGCCTAAAAACAATATATTGTGAGGTGTTCAGAATAGACTGGAAATGAGTGGAAATTATGGTTATTGAGGTTAATAATACTATAGGATCAAAATTACCCCCAAATTCTATGATTTAAGCTGTTTTTGAGGTTTTTAAAAAAAAAAAAAAAAAAACACCCGAATCCGAGAAAAATTCTTAAGGGAGGTTTTGCCAAAACGCGTCCGAATCCAAAACACGACTGCGGAACCGAATCCAAAACCCGAAAAATGCCTGCTGCACATCTCTAGTTCCTACACAGAAGAAAAATGGTGCCCTACTCCGTGTGCACAAAATTCAAATCTGAAGTTTTTCCAGGGAGCAGCATAGAGGGGGAAAAGTCAGAGGCCAACTAGTTTGTAATGTAGTTGCGCCCTGCTCCGGGCACTAGCACCATCTATATCCCAACGTACAGCAGTATCCTCCATACAGTAAAGCACGAGTGGTCCTCAATGTCTGACTCCTCTGCTACTACCTCCCTCTTCCTGCAGAATTACATGTTCCGCAAAGGAAAAAAAAAAAAAAAAAAAACACTACGTAAAATAACTCTCCAAAATCCTCCCGGTGGATAAACTTTAACCAGCACTGCAAAGATTTCACAAAGGCTTGTGCCAAAACAGTCTCATCTAGTAGTTACGCTGAGTGACCAGATGATCCCTGGCAATCTGTAGCTGGGTACACATTAGGCGATATATCAGCCATTCGAGCAACCGCCGATGTATTGCGACGCGAGCCTCACAGTGGATGTGTACACCAGATATACGTCTTTGAACGAAAAAAAAAAAAAATACAGCTTCCTGCAAGATGGACATAGACGAAAGGTGGAAATTAAGGACATTGGCAGTTTAAAATTATTATTATAATACATATATATATATATATATATATATATATATATATATATATATATATATATATATATAGAGATATATATAGAGATATATATATATATATATATATATATATATATATATATATATATATATATATATATATATATATTCCATAGACCAAAAACCTTACGGTTTCACATGTCCCATTAAGGCTTCTTAGACATGATCGAAATTTCAGAAACCTGTTGTAACTCTTCCACTCAAACTCCAAAAAGCAATGAAATTCCGATCATTAAGGCTGACGCCTTAATGGACGTGTTCCTTGCGCAATACAGATATGGTATGCCATCACAGCCTGTGGGTAAGTGCAGATTCAGCACTCTCACAGAGTGAGATTGCTGTCACTCACACAATGGTGGAGCTGCTAATTTACAGATTTGTGTGCTCATTGGAATACACACATGCAGTCTATGCAACTGAAGGTCTGAGCAGTTTTGTGGTGCTCCCATCCCACACAGTGCCCACAACCATCCCATTCGGTCACCACAACCATCCCACCTTGTTACAACATCCTTCTGACTCCATACATCCATCTCACATAGTATACACATTTAGCTCCCTCAAACATCTTGGTTAATTGCTAAAACTATAATACCCTATCTACGGTCTATGCATCTACACTTACTTCCCCTATACACCCCCATGCTGCCCTGTCTTCCCCAATCCCTACTGCTGTGTTCTCCCATCTGTGCTAGTCTGTACTAACTAATCTGCACCATCTGTCTTTCCCCACCTGTGCCTTGTCTGTACCACCGTTCCCTTCTCTCTGTGCTGCTCAGTGTTTCCTTCTTCAACGTCACTCTGCCTCCTTCAGTACATGGCACACTATTTTCTCTCCCATCTGCACCAGTTTTCTACCCATCCATGCCAGTGTTTTCAACCCATCTGCACCGCTCTGTCTCCCTTCCCATACTTGCTGCTTAATCTACCCCCTATCCACACCACTCTTACCCCATTCATGTAGCTGACATCCTGAAGGTAAATTTCGTGGATCATGTGCTCTTGGCAGGGGGATAACCGCTACAGCCCACCCCCCAGTGGTCTGGAAACGCCTCCGTTGTGCAGACCATGCCCTGCCAATGGCATGCTAACGCTGTTTGCACGCCCCCCTCCTTCCCCGCAACCACCTCTGCCTATCAATCAGGCAGGGTGATCGCAGCCAGTGAGATGCTGATAGCATCTCACTGGGCTCCTGGGGTACGCACGCGCAGTGCGGCCATTGCACGTGCGCACCTCACAAACTAATTCAGACTGCGATTGCTGCTGCTGCGGTCTGAATTACCCCCTGTGTTTCTTTGTCCCCCCCATCAGTGCTGCTTAGTGTTCAACTCTATCCACACACTTCTGTTCCCCCATCCACACCGCTCTCCTCCCTCCAATCAACAACACTCTTACCTCATCTGAGCAGCTTTGTCTTCCGCTCAGACCTTCAGTTGCATAGACTGCATGTGTGTATTCCAATGAGCACACAAATCTGTGAATTAGCAGCTCCACCATTGTGTGAGTGACAGCAATCTCACTCTGTGAGAGTGCTGAATCTGCACTTACCCACAGGCTGTGATGGCATACCATATCTGTATTGCGCAAGGAACACGTCCATTAAGGCGTCAGCCTTAATGATCGGAATTTCATTGCTTTTTGGAGTTTGAGTGGAAGAGTTACAACAGGTTTCTGAAATTTCGATCATGTCTAAGAAGCCTTAATGGGACATGTGAAACCGTAAGGTTTTTTGTCTATGGAATTTCATCGCTTTTTTTAAATTTATTCTTTTTATTCAGAAATGTAAAATTTCACTGTAAGAATAAACATTTGATTTTTTAAATGTTTAATGAAAATGTTCGTATAACATCACTGTTCTGTGCAAAATTATTTTATTAACCAAACCGAATTGTTTAAGGTCCATACACACTTAACGATTTAATGAGCAACGTCGCTCATTTTCCCCCTCCTTGAGCGATGTCGCTCGTTTTATCGTTAAGTGTGTATGCCGCCAGCGACGAACGATGCGCGGCCCCGCGGGTCGGCAACAATCGTCGCTGTCGGTAGGTCATGCATGAAGGATGTGGACTGTCGTCCACGACCTTCATGCAGGGCTGGCGGGGGCGTGACGTCACTGAGCGATATGAGCGGTCATATCGCTCAGCGTGTACAGTTGGCCGCCGGCCGGCCGGGGGAAACATTAGATGATGTCGCTCACAGAGCGACATCGTTTAATGTGTATGGGCCTTTAGACTTTGGTCAAAATATTTTGCTGCCTTTGCAGCTGATGCAGGGAGGGGGGTAGGCGGCAGCAGCCTGTGACTGAGGCTGGAGGTAGGCGTGAAATGCATTGCTTGTACGTGTGAGTGCGTGGTGTCAGGTGCTGCGCGTGTATATGTGTGTGTGTGTGTGTCAGGTGCTGCCTGTGTATCAGCTCCTGTGTGTGTGTGTGTGTATGTGTGTCAGGTGCTGCGTGTATATACGAGTGTGTCTGATAGTGCGTGTGTATGCGTCAGCTGCCGCACGTGTATGTGTGTCAGGTGTTGCGGGTGTATATGTGTGTGAGTATCAGGTGCTCCGCGTGTGTACAAGGGTAGGTCTGGTGCTGTGCATGAATACGTATGTCTGTGTCAGGTGCTGCGCGTGTACATGTGTGCATCAGGTGCTGCGCGTGTACATGAGTGTGCATTAGGTGCTGCGCGTGTACATGAGTGTGCGTCGGGTGCTGCGTGTGTACATGAGTGTGCATTAGGTGCTGCGCGTGTACATGAGTGTGTGTCAGGTGCTGCGTGTGTACATGAGTGTGCGTCAGGTGCTGCGCGTGTACATGTGTGTGCGTCAGGTACTACACGTGTCTATGTGTGTGTGAGTAAGGTGCTGCATGTGTGTGTGTGTCTGATGGTGTGCGTGTATATGTATGTGTCAGGTGCTGCGTGTATATGCATGTGTCAGGTGCTGCATGTTTATTTAATTGTGTCTGATGCTACGTGTGTGTGTCAGGTGCCGCACGTGTATATGTGTGTGTGTCAGGTGTTGCGCGTGTATGTGTGGGTCAGGTGCTGCATGTTTATTTTATTGTGTCTGATGCTACGTGTGTGTGTGTGTGTCAGGTGCCGCACGTGTATGTGTGTGTCAGGTTGCGCGTGTATGTGTATGTCAAGTGCCGTTCCCCTTCTTCCCATCCCAGCTCTCTCTGTAGAATACAGCTCTGCACCCAGAGAGAGGGAAAGACTAGGGGGCTGATCACTGCACTGCTCACTTTTTGGTCATGAGTTCGGCCTCCTGTTTCTTCCAGTGCTGTGTTCCTGCAGCCCAGCCCTCCCTGTTGTGCCAGAGAATCAGCCCTTCCTTCCCCTGCCAGAGAGAGAGAGCCAGAGGCAGAGACACTCTTCCCGTAGCTGGCTTACCCCCAGTACTTCAGCACTGGCCATGCGGCAGTCAACAAAGGAGACCAGCAGGGGGTTCTGGCAGCATCAGCTGTGGCCGCAGCTGGATCGGGGAGGCCTGTAGTGTCTGAGGTGGGCAGCACTTCCTCCGCCGCTGTCACCTTCCCCTGCCGGAGAGAAAGCCAGAGACATACCCTTCCCGCAGCTGGGCTACCCCTAGTACCTCAGCGCTGGCCAGGCGGAAGTCTATGGAGGGGACCGGCAGGGGTTTCAGGCCACAGCAGCAGCGGCCGCAGCCAGATCAGGGAGGCCTGCAGGGTCAGAGCTGGGCAGCACTTCTACCAACACTGTCACCTCTGTGCTGGGCATGTACACCAGTCCGTACGGACGGAGGTGTCCACAACAGGCAGCAGTATAATGAGTCAGACAAACTCATTACACGCCGCCCACTGCTGCGCCGCATGCACTCGATGGAGGAAGCCTAGATGCGGTCCCCAGCTGCAGCGAGGGAGAAGGGTGATCACATCACCCTTCAACCCGGCACCTCACAATCAGCTGGGGATCTGCAGTAGCTTCATCTCCCTCTTCCTCTCTGACAGCACAGCAGCCCCTCTGGGTCCCATGTAGCTCTGCCCCCCTGCTCAGAGTTCACTCGGCCTCTCCTGATTAAAAAGAAAATAAGAGACTGACCTGCTGCTCAGATGCGAGGAGGGGACGGGCGGTAGGTCCTCTGTGAGTACACTACACAGTCAAAATTAACTCTGACTCCTCACAACAGTGTGGACTGCGGGCGACGTCAGACGCCAATTTGGGTGTGCTTGCCGCACTACCTGCCCATCAAGCCCAACGTGGTGCCATGGTGCAGCCCCGCCCACTATACGGATTCCATTTTGTATTAGGAACCCTATAACAGCATTCTGACATCCCTCCCCATGATGCTGCCATCCATACACTGCCGCTCTCACACAACTGTACACTGCTGCTCTCATACATCCATACACTGCCGCTCTCAAACATCCGTACAACCCCGCTCTCATACATCCGCACACTGCCGCACTCTTACAGCCGCACACCATTGCACTCTTACAGCCGCACACCATTGCACTCTTACAGCCGCACACCATTGCACTCTTACAGCCGCACACCATCGCACTCTTACAGCCGCACACCATCGCACTCTTACAGCCGCACACCATCGCACTCTTACAGCCGTACATTGCCGCTCTCATACATCCGCACACTGCCGCTCACATCTATACAAACATAGCCTCCATACATCTACACATCCAATCCCCGCGCAAGGGAACACTGAAATCACTATCACTTTTGCCCGGGGTGTGACCACAGCCAGCCACTACTCCGGCCACCTTCTTGTGACACCAAAATGCATCTTACCTATCATCAGGGTGGTGCTGCTGCTGGGGGTGGGTTGCTGCCTCAGTCTCCAGGTTGGTGCTGCGATTGGAGGGGGTACTGCTTCCCTGTGCTGCCACTGTCTCCCGGATCATCGTGCCGCTGGCTGAATTGCAGCTTGACGCTACTGCTGCCGGGAGTAACAGCTTCCTGGCTGTTGTTGCTGGTGGCTGCCTACTGCTCATTGCCACCGGAACACTGACCGGCTCGGCAGTGATGCTGGCGGAGGAGTAGTGGCGGTGGGGTGGGGGTGGGGGGGTGCCTGCTCCCTTCCCTCGAGCATGCTGCAGTGTACAAAAATAAATAATAAATAGAGAGCTTACCAGGGTGAGAGTCTGTATGGATCACAGTGATTACATGGGGCACAGCAAAAGGACACCTTGCTGTGAGGGGCTCTGCCCACACAGATTGCTGCACCCTCTCTGATGTCAGCCGCTGCCCTCTCGTTCTCTGGGCGGCTAGTTCCAGTGTGAAGTAGGAGAGGAAGAGAACACACAGGAGAGCAGCCCTGATATATAACAGAGGTGGAAGTTCTATAGGCAGCAGAGACGGAGACCAGCCAGCCAGTCTCCCAGTGCCCTGATCACTACACGCCTCCAGCACAGCATTACAGGAGGGTCCTATAGTGCTGCCCTGAGCTAACAGGTGTGTGTACCAAGTGTACCCCGTACAGTGTGCTGCGCCCTGGTATCTCTGAGAGGGGTGAGGTCACCGTGCCGCTTTAGTATATGGCTTTTCCTTAGTACTGTACGTTACAGCCCTGCACTAGTGGTGGCAACTCTGCCCTATGTGAACCTGTGAGGTTATTTTCCTATTTACAGAATAACCGGGGAGAAGGCGGCCATATTGCGGCTCTCAAGTGAAGGCACTCTAATACACCCCCTGCTGGCGGCCACTGTGCAGGCGCAACAAATTGAAATGCCCGATCTCTAATGGGGCATATTTCTCTTAATTAAAAAAAACCTGTAACTTTCTGAAAAACCACAACCCCAAAAGGCACTTCAGTGGGACATGCTCTATCTAATAAAACAAACCCCAAGTCATATATATATATATATATATATATATATATATATATATATATATATATATATACATACACACACAAACACTCATGTATATACATGTATACACAAATACACGTATGTCCATGTTTATGTATGTATAATACATTGATAGAGTACATTATATTTATGAATTAATTGCTTCCCGATTCTGCAGCAGCATCATCAGCACCACCAGTGTTACTCACAGTCACTTCACACTGACTGCTGCACAACACATCACTTAATTTCCGGGCCGCCCGCCACCTGGTGAAGAGACATGGGAGATGAAGGACCAGCAGTGCCACGTTGAGCGGAAGTATTGTGAATTAGTTACCCACACACTCCTTGTGACACCTGCTCCCCGTCTGCCCTCCCAACCGCCGCCTGCCGTCCGGAACCCGCACTGACAAGTAAGTCTCAGCAGAATGTGTCTGCCGGCGGCTCCCAGTCCCCAGTGGTGTGGCGGCCGCGGCACACTAGGACTGAGAGACCGCAGCGGGAGGAAAGCACAGGTGGGCGGGAGGAGAGCATGGGCGGACATCACCAAGTCACATTGCAAGGTGACGCCAGTCCCCCCAGTGAGGCCGCCAACTAATGCACTCAGCATAGTATTAGCAGCAGGCAGAGGGGGGGCGGGCGCATCGGTGGTGGGAGGTACGGAAATGAGCTGCAGGCTAGGCTCCACCGATCACACACTCAGTGATCACTGTGCTACAGCAAGCGTGGCGTGCAGCGGTGCTGGACATTAGGGAGTGCCTGTGCGCACCAGGCACCCCCTGTACGCACGCCTATGCGCTACCACCCCCCATATGCCACACTACATCACTATGCTATAGCCCTCCCATATGCTGCACTTCATAATTACACTATACCCCCCATACAACATACTACATCACCACACTACACTACTCACAATAAAATTAAAGCATCCCAGTTCCTCATTCTTAATGAGCTCACGTGAGTTCTCTTCCCAACGGAGCTCCAGACCAAGTAACAATGAAGACACCAGCAGCGTGTAGGGGCATGCCTGGTCCACTTGTCAGGAGAGAGCAGTCACTGGAGGGTAAGAAGGGGGCGGGGCCTAGTCCTACAGACGGGAGAGAACACAGACAGGAGAGAGCAAGGTACAGGGGTAGAAGGGGACGGCTGATGTGAAGAAGGGGGCGGGGCCTATTCTTACAGGCTTTCAAAATTCGATTTTTTTAAAAATTCGACATTTGACAAATTCGACTTTTCTGCAATGGTACAAATGCGGCAATTCGACAAAAGTATATTCAATTGAAGTTTGTAAATTCGACAACAGTGCTTTTAAACAGTAAATTCGTCATTTTCAATCCGCCACACTTTGCTGGCGGAATCTAATAAAAAAATGTAAAAACATGTTTTTTTTGCAGTTTTCTTTTTTGGTAATATCATATCTATTTATATTAGAAGGGATTAGGTACTTGGTTTGTCTTTTTTGGAGGCACAAGTATTATTTATATATTTTTTAAAAGATTATTATTATTTTTTAAATGGAATGTGAAAAACCCGTAAAAAAAATTGCGTGGAGTCCCCCCTTAAAGCATAACCAGCCTCGGGCTCTTCGAGCCGGTCCTGGTTCTAAAAATCCGGGGGGAAAACGGACAGGGGATCCCACGTATTTTTAAAACCAGCACCAGGCTCTGCGCCTGGTGCAAAAAATACGGGGGACAAAAAGAGTAGGGGTCCTCCTTATTTTTTACACCAGCATCGGGCTCCACTAGCTGGACAGATAATGCCACAGCCGGGGGTCACTTTTATACAGTGCCCTGCGGCCGTGGCATTAAATATCCAACTAGTCACCCCTGGCCGGGGTACCCTGGGGGAGTGGGGACCCCTTCAATCAAGGGGTCCCCCCCCCAGCCACCCAAGGGCCAGGGGTGAAGCCCGAGACTGTCCCCCCCATAAAAGGGCTGCGGATGGGAGGCTGATAGCCTTGAGAAAATTGAAAGAATATTGTTTTTTCCAGTAGTACTACAAGTCCCAGCAAGCCTCCCCCGCAAGCTGGTACTTTGAGAACCACAAGTACCAGCATGCTGGAGAAAAACGGGCCCGCTGGTACCTGTAGTTCTACTGGGAAAAAAATACCCAAATAAAAACAGGACACAGACACCGTGAAAGTATAACTTTATTTCACACCTGCCGACACACACATACTTACCTATGTTGACACGAAGCAGTCGGTCCTCTTCTCCAAGTAGAATCCACGGGTAACTGAAAATAATAAGAATTTACTTACCGATAATTCTATTTCTCGGAGTCCGTAGTGGATGCTGGGGTTCCTGAAAGGACCATGGGGAATAGCGGCTCCGCAGGAGACAGGGCACAAAAAGTAAAGCTTTCCGATCAGGTGGTGTGCACTGGCTCCTCCCCCTATGACCCTCCTCCAAGCCTCAGTTAGGTACTGTGCCCGGACGAGCGTACACAATAAGGGAGGAATTTTGAATCCCGGGTAAGACTCATACCAGCCACACCAATCACACCGTACAACTTGTGATCAAAACCCAGTTAACAGTATGATAACAGAGGAGCCTCTGAAAGATGGCTTCCTAAACAATAACCCGAATTAGTTAACAATAACTATGTACAATTATTGCAGATAATCCGCACTTGGGATGGGCGCCCAGCATCCACTACGGACTCCGAGAAATAGAATTATCGGTAAGTAAATTCTTATTTTCTCTATCGTCCTAGTGGATGCTGGGGTTCCTGAAAGGACCATGGGGATTATACCAAAGCTCCCAAACGGGCGGGAGAGTGCGGATGACTCTGCAGCACCGAATGAGAGAACTCCAGGTCCTCCTTAGCCAGAGTATCAAATTTGTAAAATTTTACAAATGTGTTCTCCCCTGACCACGTAGCTGCTCGGCAAAGTTGTAATGCCGAGACCCCTCGGGCAGCCGCCCAAGATGAGCCCACCTTCCTTGTGGAGTGGGCCTTAACAGATTTAGGCTGCGGCAGGCCTGCCACAGAATGTGCAAGTTGGATTGTGCTACAGATCCAACGAGCAATCGTCTGCTTAGACGCAGGAGCACCCATCTTGTTGGGTACATACAATATAAACAACGAGTCAGATTTTCTGACTCCAGCTGTCCTTGCAATATATATTTTTAATGCTCTGACAACGTCCAGTAACTTGGAGTCCTCCAAGTCACTTGTAGCCGCAGGCACTACAATAGGCTGGTTCAGATGAAATGCTGACACCACCTTAGGGAGAAAATGCGGACGAGTCCGCAGTTCTGCCCTGTCCGAATGGAAAATCAGATATGGGCTTTTGTAAGATAAAGCTGCCAGTTCTGACACTCTCCTGGCCGAAGCCAGGGCTAGTAACATGGTCACTTTCCATGTGAGATATTTTAAATCCACCTTTTTTAGTGGTTCAAACCAATGAGATTTTAGAAATTCCAAAACCACATTGAGATCCCACGGTGCCACTGGAGGCACCACAGGAGGCTGTATATGCAGCACTCCCTTAACAAAAGTCTGGACTTCAGGAACTGAAGCCAATTCTTTTTGAAAGAAAATCGACAGGGCCGAAATTTGAACCTTAATAGATCCCAATTTGAGACCCATAGACAATCCTGATTGCAGGAAATGTAGGAATCGACCCAGTTGAAATTCCTCCGTCGGAGCACTCCGATCCTCGCACCACGCAACATATCTTCGCCAAATGCGGTGATAGTGTTGCACGGTTACTTCCTTCCTTGCTTTAATCAAAGTAGGAATGGCTTCTTCCGGCATGCCTTTTTCCTTTAGGATCCGGCGTTCAACCGCCATGCCGTCAAACGCAGCCGCGGTAAGTCTTGAAACAGACAGGGACCCTGCTGAAGCAAGTCCCTCCTTAGAGGTAGAGGCCACGGATCTTCCGTGATCATCTCTTGAAGTTCCGGGTACCAAGTCCTTCTTGGCCAATCCGGAACCACTAGTATCGTTCTTACGCCTCTTTGCCGTATAATTCTCAATACTTTTGGTATGAGAGGCAGAGGAGGAAACACATACACCGACTGGTACACCCAAGGCGTTACCAGCGCGTCCACAGCTATTGCCTGCGGATCTCTTGACCTGGCGCAATACCTGTCCAGTTTTTTGTTGAGGCGAGACGCCATCATGTCCACCATTGGTCTTTCCCAACGGGTTACCAGCATGTGGAAGACTTCTGGATGAAGTCCCCACTCTCCCGGGTGAAGGTCGTGTCTGCTGAGGAAGTCTGCTTCCCAGTTGTCCACTCCCGGGATGAACACTGCTGACAGTGCTATCACATGATTCTCTGCCCAGCGAAGAATCCGTGCAGCTTCTGCCATTGCACTCCTGCTTCTTGTGCCGCCCTGTCTGTTTACATGGGCGACTGCCGTGATGTTGTCCGACTGGATCAACACCGGTTTTCCTTGAAGCAGAGGTTCTGCCTGGCTTAGAGCATTGTAGATTGCTCTTAGTTACAGAATGTTTATGTGAAGAGACGTTTCCAGGCTCGTCCACACTCCCTGGAAGTTTCTTCCTTGTGTGACTGCTCCCCAGCCTCTCAGGCTGGCGTCCGTGGTCACCAGGATCCAATCCTGTATGCCGAATCTGCGGCCCTCCAATAGATGAGCACTCTGCAACTACCACAGAAGAGATACCCTTGTCCTTGGAGACAGGGTTATCCGCTGGTGCATCTGAAGATGCGACCCTGACCATTTGTCCAACAGATCCCTCTGAAAAATTCGTGCATGGAATCTGCCGAATGGAATTGCTTCGTAAGAAGACACCATTTTTCCCAGGACTCTTGTGCATTGATGTACAGACACCTTTCCTGGTTTTAGGAGGTTCCTGACAAGCTCGGATAACTCCTTGGCTTTTTCCTCCGGGAGAAAAACCTTTTTCTGAACCGTGTCCAGAATCATCCCTAGGAACAGCAGACGAGTTGTCGGCATTAACTGGGATTTTGGAATATTCAGAATCCAGCCGTGCTGTTTTAGCACTTCTTGAGACAGTGCTAATCCCATCTCTAGCTGTTCTCTGGATCTTGCCCTTATTAGGAGATCGTCCAAGTATGGGATAATTAATACGCCTTTTCTTCGAAGAAGAATCATCATCTCGGCCATTACCTTTGTAAAGACCCGAGGTGCCGTGGACAATCCGAACGGCAGCGTCTGAAACTGATAGTGACAGTTTTGTACAACGAACCTGAGGTACCCCTGGTGTGAGGGGTAAATTGGAACGTGGAGGTACGCATCCTTGATGTCCAAGGACACCATAAAGTCCCCTTCTTCCAGGTTCGCTATCACTGCTCTGAGTGACTCCATTTTGAACTTGAACTTCTTTATGTACAGGTTCAAGGACTTCAGATTTAGAATAGGTCTTACCGAGCCGTCAGGCTTCGGTACCACAAATAGAGTGGAATAATACCCCTTTCCCTGTTGTAGAAGAGGTACCTTGACTATCACCTGCTGAGAGTACAGCTTGTGAATGGCTTCCAAAACCGTCTCCCTTTCGGAGGGGGACGTTGGTAAAGCAGACTTCAGGAAACGGCGAGGCGGATCTGTCTCTAGTTCCAACCTGTACCCCTGAGATATTATCTGCAGGATCCAGGGATCTACCTGCGAGTGAGCCCACTGCGCGCTGAAATTCTTGAGACGACCGCCCACCGCCCCCGAGTCCGCTTGAGAAGCCCCAGCGTCATGCTGAGGCTTTTGTAGAAGCGGGGGAGGGCTTCTGTTCCTGGGAAGGAGCTGCCTGTTGGTGTCTCTTCCCCCTTCCTCTGCCTCGTGGCAGATATGAATATCCCTTTGCTCTCTTGTTTTTAAAGGAACGAAAGGGCTGCGGTTGAAAAGTCGGTGTCTTTTTCTGTTGGGGAGTAGCTTGAGGTAAAAATAAGAATTTACTTACCGATAATTCTATTTCTCGGAGTCCGTAGTGGATGCTGGGGTTCCTGAAAGGACCATGGGGAATAGCGGCTCCGCAGGAGACAGGGCACAAAAAGTAAAGCTTTTCCAGATCAGGTGGTGTGCACTGGCTCCTCCCCCTATGACCCTCCTCCAGACTCCAGTTAGGTACTGTGCCCGGACGAGCGTACACAATAAGGGAGGATTTTGAATCCCGGGTAAGACTCATACCAGCCACACCAATCACACCGTACAACTTGTGATCTAAACCCAGTTAACAGTATGATAACAGAGGAGCCTCTGAAAGATGGCTCCCTAAACAATAACCCGAATTAGTTAACAATAACTATGTACAAGTATTGCAGATAATCCGCACTTGGGATGGGCGCCCAGCATCCACTACGGACTCCGAGAAATAGAATTATCGGTAAGTAAATTCTTGTTTTCTCTATCGTCCTAGTGGATGCTGGGGTTCCTGAAAGGACCATGGGGATTATACCAAAGCTCCCAAACGGGCGGGAGAGTGCGGATGACTCTGCAGCACCGAATGAGAGAACTCCAGGTCCTCTTTTGCCAGGGTATCAAATTTGTAGAATTTTACAAACGTGTTCTCCCCTGACCACGTAGCTGCTCGGCAGAGTTGTAATGCCGAGACCCCTCGGGCAGCCGCCCAAGATGAGCCCACCTTCCTTGCGGAATGGGCCTTAACAGATTTAGGCTGTGGCAGGCCTGCCACAGAATGTGCAAGTTGAATTGTGTTACAAATCCAACGAGCAATCGACTGCTTAGAAGCAGGCGCACCCAACTTGTTTGGTGCATACAGTATAAACAGCGAGTCAGATTTTCTGACTCCAGCCGTCCTTGAAATGTATATTTTTAAAGCTCTGACAACGTCCAACAACTTGGAGTCCTCCAAGTCGCTTGTAGCCGCAGGCACTACAATAGGCTGGTTCAGGTGAAACGATGATACCACCTTAGGGAGAAAATGCGGACGCGTCCGCAGCTCTGCCCTATCCGAATGGAAAATTAAATAAGGGCTTTTATAAGATAAAGCCGCCAGTTCAGATACTCTCCTGGCGGAAGCCAGGGCCAGTAACATAGTCACTTTCCATGTGAGATATTTCAAATCCACATTTTTTAGTGGTTCAAACCAATGGGATTTGAGGAAATCTAAAACCACATTTAGATCCCACGGTGCCACCGGAGGCACCACAGGAGGCTGTATATGCAGTACTCCTTTCACAAAAGTCTGGACCTCAGGGACTGAGGCCAATTCTTTTTGGAAGAATATTGACAGGGCCGAAATTTGAACCTTAATAGATCCCAATTTGAGACCCATAGACAATCCTGATTGCAGGAAATGTAGGAAACGACCCAGTTGAAATTCCTCCGTCGGAGCACTCCGATCCTCGCACCATGCAACATATTTCCGCCAAATGCGGTGATAATGCTTCGCGGTGACTTCCTTTCTTGCCTTAATCAAGGTAGGAATGACTTCTTCTGGAATGCCTTTTCCTTTTAGGATCTGGCGTTCAACCGCCATGCCGTCAAACGCAGCCGCGGTAAGTCTTGAAAGAGGCAGGGACCCTGTTGAAGCAGGTCCCTTCTCAGAGGTAGAGGCCACGGATCGTCCGTGACCATCTCTTGAAGTTCCGGGTACCAAGACCTTCTTGGCCAATCCGGAGCCACTAGTATCGTTCTTACTCCGCTTTGCCGTATGATTCTCAATACCTTTGGTATGAGAGGCAGAGGAGGAAACACATACACCGACTGGTACACCCAAGGTGTTACCAGCGCGTCCACAGCTATTGCCTGCGGATCTCTTGACCTGGCGCAATACCTGTCCAGTTTTTTGTTGAGGCGAGACGCCATCATGTCCACCATTGGTCTTTCCCAACGGTTTATTAGCATGTGGAAAACTTCTGGATGAAGTCCCCACTCTCCCGGGTGAAGATCGTGTCTGCTGAGGAAGTCTGCTTCCCAGTTGTCCACGCCCGGGATGAACACTGCTGACAGTGCTATCACGTGATTCTCCGCCCAGCGAAGGATCCTGGCAGCTTCTGCCATTGCACTCCTGCTTCTTGTGCCGCCCTGTCTGTTTACATGGGCGACTGCCGTGATGTTGTCCGACTGGATCAACACCGGTCTTCCTTGAAGCAGAGGTTCCGCCTGGCTTAGAGCATTGTAGATTGCTCTTAGTTCCAGAATGTTTATGTGAAGAGACTTTTCCAGGCTCGACCACACTCCCTGGAAGTTTCTTCCTTGTGTGACTGCTCCCCAGCCTCTCAGGCTGGCGTCCGTGGTCACCAGGATCCAATCCTGTATGCCGAATCTGCGGCCCTCCAATAGATGAGCCCTCTGCAACCACCACAGAAGAGATACCCTTGTCCTTGGAGACAGGGTTATCCGCAGGTGCATCTGAAGATGCGACCCTGACCATTTGTCCAACAGATCCCTTTGGAAAATTCTTGCATGGAATCTGCCGAATGGAATTGCTTCGTAAGAAGCCACCATTTTTCCCAGGACTCTTGTGCATTGATGCACAGACACCTTTCCTGGTTTTAGGAGGTTCCTGACCAGGTCGGATAACTCCTTGGCTTTTTCCTCGGGAAGAAAAACCTTTTCCTGAACCGTGTCCAGAATCATCCCTAGGAACAGCAGACGAGTTGTCGGCATTAATTGGGATTTTGGAATATTCAGAATCCATCCGTGCTGCTTTAGCACCTCTTGAGATAGTGCTAATCCCATCTCTAGCTGTTCTCTGGACCTTGCCCTTATTAGGAGATCGTCCAAGTATGGGATAATTAATACGCCTTTTCTTCGAAGAAGAATCATCATCTCGGCCATTACCTTTGTAAAGACCCGAGGTGCCGTGGACAAACCAAACGGCAGCGTCTGAAACTGATAGTGACAGTTTTGTACAACGAACCTGAGGTACCCCTGGTGTGAGGGGTAAATTGGAACGTGGAGATACGCATCCTTGATGTCCAAGGATACCATAAAGTCCCCTTCTTCCAGGTTCGCTATCACTGCTCTGAGTGACTCCATCTTGAACTTGAACTTCTTTATGTACAGGTTCAAGGACTTCAGATTTAGAATAGGCCTTACCGAGCCATCCGGCTTCGGTACCACAAATAGAGTGGAATAATACCCCTTCCCTTGTTGTAGAAGAGGTACCTTGACTATCACCTGCTGAGAGTACAGCTTGTGAATGGCTTCCAAAACCGTCTCCCTTTCGGAGGGGGACGTTGGTAAAGCAGACTTCAGGAAACGGCGAGGTGGATCTGTCTCTAATTCCAACCTGTACCCCTGAGATATTATCTGCAGGATCCAGGGATCTACCTGCGAGTGAGCCCACTGCGCGCTGTAATTTTTGAGACGACCGCCCACCGTCCCCGAGTCCGCTTGAGAAGCCCCAGCGTCATGCTGAGGCTTTTGTAGAAGCCGGGGAGGGCTTCTGTTCCTGGGAAGGAGCTGCCTGTTGCTGTCTCTTCCCTCGACCTCTGCCTCGTGGCAGATATGAATAGCCCTTTGCTCTCTTATTTTTAAAGGAACGAAAGGGCTGCGGTTGAAAAGTCGGTGCCTTTTTCTGTTGGGGAGTGACTTGAGGTAGAAAGGTGGATTTCCCGGCTGTAGCCGTGGCCACCAAATCTGATAGACCGACTCCAAATAACTCCTCCCCTTTATACGGCAAAACTTCCATATGCCGTTTTGAATCCGCATCGCCTGTCCACTGTCGCGTCCATAAAGCTCTTCTGGCCGAAATGGACATAGCACTTACCCGTGATGCCAGTGTGCAGATATCCCTCTGTGCACCACGCATATAAAGAAATGCATCCTTTATTTGTTCTAACGACAGTAAAATATTGTCCCTGTCCAGAGTATCAATATTTTCAATCAGGGACTCTGACCAAACTACCCCAGCACTGCACATCCAGGCAGTCGCTATAGCTGGTCGTAGTATAACACCTGCATGTGTGTATATACTTTTTTGGATATTTTCCATCCTCCTATCTGATGGATCTTTAAGTGCGGCCGTCTCAGGAGAGGGTAACGCCACTTGTTTAGATAAGCGTGTTAGCGCCTTGTCCACCCTAGGAGGTGTTTCCCAGCGCTCCCTAACCTCTGGCGGGAAAGGTTATAATGCCAATAATTTCTTTGAAATTATCAGCTTTTTATCAGGGGCAACCCACGCTTCATCACACACGTCATTTAATTCTTCTGATTCAGGAAAAACTATAGGTAGTTTTTTCACACCCCACATAATACCCTTTTTAGTGGTACCTGTAGTATCAGCTAAATGTAACGCCTCCTTCATTGCCAAAATCATATAACGTGTGGCCCTACTGGAAAATACGGTTGATTCGTCACCGTCACCACTGGAATCAGTGCCTGTGTCTGGGTCTGTGTCGACCGACTGAGGCAAAGGGCGTTTCACAGCCCCTGACGGTGTTTGAGGCGCCTGGACAGGCACTAATTGATTGTCCGGCCGCCTCATGTCGTCAAACGACTGCTTAAGCGAGTTGACGCTATCCCGTAATTCCACAAATAAAGGCATCCATTCTGGTGTCGACCCCCTAGGAGGTGACATCCCCATATTTGGCAATTGCTCCGCCTCCACACCAATATCGTCCTCATACATGTCGACACACACGTACCGACACACAGCAGACACACAGGGAATGCTCTACACGAAGACAGGACCCACTAGCCCTTTGGGGAGACAGAGGGAGAGTCTGCCAGCACACACCAAAAAAGCGCTATATATGACAGGGATAGCCTTATAATAAGTGCTCCCTTATAGCTGCTTTATATATATCAAAATATTGCCATTAAATTTGCCCCCCCTCTCTGTTTTACCCTGTTTCTGTAGTGCAGTGCAGGGGAGAGACCTGGGAGCCGTCCTGACCAGCGGAGCTGTGAGAGGAAATGGCGCCGTGTGCTGAGGAGATAGGCCCCGCCCCTTTTCCGGCGGGCTCGTCTCCCGCTATTTTGTGAATCCAGGCAGGGGTTAAATATCTCCATATAGCCTCTGGGGGCTATATGTGAGGTATTTTTAGCCTTTTAATAGGTTTTCATTTGCCTCCCAGGGCGCCCCCCCCCAGCGCCCTGCACCCTCAGTGACTGCGTGTGAAGTGTGCTGAGAGGAAAATGGCGCACAGCTGCAGTGCTGTGCGCTACCTTTAGAAGACTGCAGGAGTCTTCAGCCGCCGATTCTGGACCTCTTCTTACTTCAGCATCTGCAAGGGGGCCGGCGGCGCGGCTCCGGTGACCATCCAGGCTGTACCTGTGATCGTCCCTCTGGAGCTGATGTCCAGTAGCCAAGAAGCCAATCCATCCTGCACGCAGGTGAGTTCACTTCTTCTCCCCTCTGTCCCTCGTTGCAGTGATCCTGTTGCCAGCAGGAATCACTGTAAAATAAAAAACCTAAGCTAAACTTTCTCTAAGCAGCTCTTTATGAGAGCCACCTAGAATTGCACCCTTCTCGGCCGGGCACAAAAATCTAACTGGAGTCTGGAGGAGGGTCATAGGGGGAGGAGCCAGTGCACACCACCTGATCTGGAAAAGCTTTACTTTTTGTGCCCTGTCTCCTGCGGAGCCGCTATTCCCCATGGTCCTTTCAGGAACCCCAGCATCCACTAGGACGATAGAGAAAAGGTGGATTTCCCGGCTGTAGCCGTGGCCACCAAATCTGATAGACAGACTCCAAATAACTCCTCCCCTTTATACGGCAAAACTTCCATATGCAGTTTTGAGTCCGCATCGCCTGACCACTGTCGCGTCCATAAACTTCTTCTGGCCGAAATGGACATAGCACTTACCCGTGATGCCAGTGTGCAGATATCCCTCTGTGCATCACGCATATAAAGAAATGCATCCTTTATTTGCTCTAAAGACAGTAAAACATTGTCCCTATCCAGGGTATCAATATTTTCAATCAGGGACTCTGACCAAACTACCCCAGCACTGCACATCCAGGCTGTCGCTATAGCTGGTCGTAGTATAACACCTGTATGTGTGTATATACTTTTTTGGATATTTTCCATCCTCCTATCTGCTGGATCTTTAAGTGCGGCCGTCTCAGGAGAGGGTAACGCCACTTGTTTAGATAAGCGTGTGAGCGCCTTGTCCACCCTAGGAGGTGTTTCCCAGCGCGCCCTAACCTCTGGCGGGAAAGGGTATAAAGCCAATAACTTCTTTGAAATTAGCATCTTTTTATCGGGGGCAACCCACGCTTCATCACATACATCATTTAGTTCTTCTGATTTAGGAAAAAACTATAGGTAGTTTTTTCACACCCCACATAATACCCTGTTTAGTGGTACCTGTAGTATCAGCTAAATGTAACGCCTCCTTCATTGCCAAAATCATAACGTGTGGCCCTACTGGAAAATACGGTTGATTCGTCACCGTCGCCACTGGAATCAGTGCCTGTGTCTGGGTCTGTGTCGACCGACTGAGGCAAAGGGCGTTTTACAGCCCCTGACGGTGTTTGAGGCGCCTGGACAGGCACTAACTGATTGTCCGGCCGTCTCATGTCGTCAAACGACTGCTTTAGCGTGTTGACACTATCCCGTAATTCCATAAATAAAGGCATCCATTCTGGTGTCGACCCCCTAGGAGGTGACATCCCCATATTTGGCAATTGCTCCGCCTCCACACCAATATCGTCCTCATACATGTCGACACACACGTACCGACACACAGCAGACACACAGGGAATGATCTTAACGAAGACAGGACCCCACTAGCCCTTTGGGGAGACAGAGGGAGAGTTTGCCAGCACACACCAAAAGCGCTATATATGACAGGGATAGCCTTATAATAAGTGCTCCCTGTATAGCTGCTTTTATAATATAATTTTTGCCACTATTTTGCCCCCCCTCTCTTGTTTTACCCTGTTTCTGTAGTGCAGTGCAGGGGAGAGACCTGGGAGCCGTCCTGACCAGCGGAGCTGTGTAAGGAAAATGGCGCTGTGTGCTGAGGAGATAGGCCCCGCCCCTTTTCCGGCGGGCTCGTCTCCCGCTCTTTAGTGTATTCTGGCAGGGGTTAAATATCTCCATATAGCACCCGGAGGCTATATGTGAGGTATTTTTTAGCCAAATAGGTTTTCATTTGCCTCCCAGGGCGCTCCCCTCCCAGCGCCCTGCACCCTCAGTGACTGCCGTGTGAAGTGTGCTGAGAGGAAAATGGCGCACAGCTGCAGTGCTGTGCGCTACCTTTAGAAGACTGAGGAGTCTTCTGCCGCCGATTCTGGACCTCTTCATGTTTCAGCATCTGCAAGGGGGCCGGCGGCGAGGCTCCGGTGACCATCCAGGCTGTACCTGTGATCGTCCCTCTGGAGCTGATGTCCAGTAGCCAAGAAGCCAATCCATCCTGCACGCAGGTGAGTTCACTTCTTCTCCCCTAAGTCCCTCGTTGCAGTGATCCTGTTGCCAGCAGGACTCACTGTAAAATAAAAAACCTAAGCTAAACTTTCTCTAAGCAGCTCTTTAGGAGAGCCACCTAGATTGCACCCTTCTCGGCCGGGCACAAAAATCTAACTGAGGCTTGGAGGAGGGTCATAGGGGGAGGAGCCAGTGCACACCACCTGATCGGAAAGCTTTACTTTTTGTGCCCTGTCTCCTGCGGAGCCGCTATTCCCCATGGTCCTTTCAGGAACCCCAGCATCCACTAGGACGATAGAGAAAAAATAAGAATTTACTTACCGATAATTCTATTTCTCGGAGTCCGTAGTGGATGCTGGGGTTCCTGAAAGGACCATGGGGAATAGCGGCTCCGCAGGAGACAGGGCACAAAAGTAAAGCTTTCCGATCAGGTGGTGTGCACTGGCTCCTCCCCCTATGACCCTCCTCCAAGCCAGTTAGGTACTGTGCCCGGACGAGCGTACACAATAAGGGAGGAATTTTGAATCCCGGGTAAGACTCATACCAGCCACACCAATCACACCGTACAACTTGTGATCTAAACCCAGTTAACAGTATGATAACAGCGGAGCCTCTGAAAAGATGGCTCACAACAATAATAACCCGATTTTTGTAACTATGTACAAGTATTGCAGATAATCCGCACTTGGGATGGGCGCCCAGCATCCACTACGGACTCCGAGAAATAGAATTATCGGTAAGTAAATTCTTATTTTCTCTATCGTCCTAGTGGATGCTGGGGTTCCTGAAAGGACCATGGGGATTATACCAAAGCTCCCAAACGGGCGGGAGAGTGCGGATGACTCTGCAGCACCGAATGAGAGAACTCCAGGTCCTCCTTAGCCAGGGTATCAAATTTGTAGAATTTAGCAAACGTGTTTGCCCCTGACCAAGTAGCTGCTCGGCAAAGTTGTAAAGCCGAGACCCCTCGGGCAGCCGCCCAAGATGAGCCCACCTTCCTTGTGGAATGGGCATTTACATATTTTGGCTGTGGCAGGCCTGCCACAGAATGTGCAAGCTGAATTGTATTCCACATCCAACTAGCAATAGTCTGCTTAGAAGCAAGAGCACCCAGTTTGTTGGGTGCATACAGGATAACAGCAAGTCAGTTTTCCTGACTCCAGCCGTCCTGGAACATATTTTCAGGGCCCTGACAACATCTAGCAACTTGGAGTCCTCCAAGTCCCTAGTAGGTGCAAGGCACCACAATAAGCTGGTTCAGGTGAAACACTGACACCACCTTAGGGAGAGAACTGGGGACGAGTCCGCAGTTCTGCCCTGTCCGAATGGACAAACAGATATGGGCTTTTTTGAGAAAAAACCACCAATTTGACACTCGCCTGGTCCAGGCCAGGGCCAAGAGCATGGTCACTTTTCATGTGAGATACTTCAAATCCACAGATTTGACTGGTTTTAAACCAATGTGATTTGAGGAATCCCAGAACTACGTTGAGATCCCACAGTGCCACTGGAGGCACAAAAGGGGGTTGTATATGCAATACTCCCTTGACAAACTTCTGGACTTCAGGAACTGAAGCCAATTCTTTCTGGAAGAAAATCGACAGGGCCGAAATTTGAACCTTAATGGACCCCAATTTGAGGCCCATAGACACTCCTGTTTGCAGGAAATGCAGGAAACGACCGAGTTGAAATTTCTTTGTGGGGCCTTCCTGGCCTCACACCACGCAACATATTTTCGCCACATGTGGTGATAATGTTGTGCGGTCACCTCCTTTCTGGCTTTGACCAGGGTAGGAATGACCTCTTCCGGAATGCCTTTTTCCCTTAGGATCCGGCTTTCCACCGCCATGCCGACAAACGCAGCTGCGGTAAGTCTTGGAACAGACATGGTACTTGCTGAAGCAAGTCCCTTCTTAGCGGCAGAGGCCATAAGACCTCTGTAAGCATCTCTTGAAGTTCCGGGTACCAAGTCCTTCTTGGCCAATCCGGAGCCATGAGTACAGTTCTTACTCCTCTACGTCTTATAATTCTCAGCACCTTAGGTATGAGAAGCAGAGGAGGGAACACATACACCGACTGGTACACCCACTGTGTTACCAGAACGTCCACAGCTATTGCCTGAGGGTCTCTTGACCTGGCGCAATACCTGTCCCGTTTTTTGTTCAGACGGGACGCCATCATGTCCACCTTTGGTATTTCCCAACGGTTTACAATCATGTGGAAAAAACTTCCCGATGAAGTTTCCACTCTCCCGGGTGGAGGTCGTGCCTGCTGAGGAAGTCTGCTTCCCAGTTTCCATTCCCGGGATGAAACACTGCTGACAGTGCTATCACATGATTTTCCGCCCAGCGAAAAGTCCTTGCAGTTTTTGCCATTGCCCTTCTGCTTCTTGTGTCGCCCTGTCTGTTTACGTGGGCGACTGCCGTGATGTTTTTCCCACTGGATCAATACCGGCTGACCTTGAAGCAGAGGTCTTGCTAAGCTTAGAGCATTATAAATTTACCCTTAGCTCCAGTATATTTATGTGGAGAAAAATCTCCAGACTTGATCACACTCCCTGGAAATTTTTTCCTTGTGTGACTGCTCCCCAGCCTCTCGGGCTGGGCTCCGTGGTCACCAGCATCCAATCCTGAATGCCGAATCTGCGGCCCTCTAGAAGATGAGCACTCTATAACCACCACAGGAGAGACACCCTTGTCCTTGGATATAGGGTTATCCGCTGATGCATCTGAAGATGCGATCCGGACCATTTGTCCAGCAGATCCCACTGAAAAGTTCTTGCGTGAAATCTGCCGAATGGAATTGCTTCGTAGGAAGCCACCATTTTTACCAGGACCCTTGTGCAATGATGCACTGTTTTTAGGAGGTTCCTGACTAGCTCGGATAACTCCCTGGCTTTCTCTTCCGGGAGAAACACCTTTTTCTGGACTGTGTCCAGAATCATCCCTAGGCACAGCAGACGTGTCGTCGGGATCAGCTGCGATTTTGGAATATTTAGAAACCACCCGTGCTGTTGTAGCAGTATCCTAGATAGTGCTACTCCGACCTCCAACTGTTCCCTGGACTATGCCCTTATAGGGAGATCGTCCAAGTAAGGGATAATTAAGACGCCTTTTCTTCGAAGAAGAATCATCATTTCGGCCATTACCTTGGTAAAGACCCGGGGTGCCGCGGACAATCCAAACGGCAGCGTCTGAAACGGATAGTGACAGTTCTGCACCACGAACCTGAGGTACCCTTAGTGAGAAGGGCAAATTTGGGACATAGAGGTAAGCATCCCTGATGTCCCGGGACACTATATAGTCCCCTTCTTCCTGGTTCGTTATCACTGCTCTGAGTGACTCCATCTTGATTTGAACCTTTGTAAGTGTTCAAAATTTTTTTTTTTTTTTTTTTAGAATAAGTCTCACCTAGCCTTCTGGCTTCAGTACCACAATATAGTGTGGAATAATACCCCTTTTCTTGTAGTAGGAGGGGTAATTTAATTATCACCTGCTGGGAATACAGCTTGTGAATTTTTTCCCATACTGCCTCCTTGTCGGAGGGAGACCTTGGTAAAGCAGACTTCAGGAGCCTGCGAAGTCTCGACATTCCAATCTGTACCCCTGGGATACTACTTGTAGGATCCAGGGGTCCTGTACGGTCTCAGCGCCATGCTGAGAACTTGTCAGAAGCGGTGGAACGCTTCTGTTCCTGGGAATGGGCTGCCTGCTGCAGTCTTCTTCCCTTTCCTCTATCCCTGGGCAGATATGATCTTATAGGGACGAAAGGACTGAAGCTGAAAAGACGGTGTCTTTTTCTGCAGAGATGTGACTTAGGGTAAAAACGGTGGATTTTCCAGCAGTTGCCGTGGCCACCAGGTCCGATGGACCGACCCCAAATAACTCCTCTTCCTTTATACGGCAATACACCTTTGTGCCGTTTGGAATCTGCATCACCTGACCACTGTCGTGTCCATAACATCTTCTGGCAGTTATGGACATCGCATTTACTCTTGATGCCAGAGTGCAAATATCCCTCTGTGCATCTCGCATATATAGAAATGCATCCTTTAAATGCTCTATAGTCAATAAAATACTGTCCCTGTCAAGGGTATCAATATTTTTAGTCAGGGAATCCGACCAAGCCACCCCAGCTCTGCACATCCAGGCTGAGGCGATCGCTGGTCGCAGTATAACACCAGTATGTGTGTATATACTTTTTATGATATTTTCCAGCCTCCTGTCAGCTGGTCCTTGAGGACGGCCCTATCTATAGACGGTACCGCCACTTGTTTTGATAAGCGTGTGAGCGTCTTATCCACCCTAAGGGGTGTTTCCCAACGCGCCCTAACTTCTGGCGGGAAAGGGTATACCGCCCATAATTTTCTATCGGGGGGAACCCACGCATCATCACACACTTTATTTAATTTATCTGATTCAGGAAAAACTATGGTAGTTTTTTCACATCCCACATAATACCCTCTTTTGTGGTACTTGTAGTATCAGAAATATGTAACACCTCCTTCATTGCCTTTAACGTGTGGCCCTAATAAGGAATACGTTTGTTTATTCACCGTCGACACTGGATTCAGTGTCCCTGTCTGTGTCTGTGTCGACCGACTAAAGTAAACGGGCGTTTTAAAACCCCTGACGGTGTTTTTGAGACGTCTGGACCGGTACTAATTGTTTGTCGGCCGTCTCATGTCGTCAACCGACCTTGCAGCGTGTTGACATTATCACGTAATTCCCTAAATAAGCCATCCATTCCGGTGTCGACTCCCTAGAGAGTGACATCACCATTACAGGCAATTGCTCCGCCTCCTCACCAACATCGTCCTCCTACATGTCGACACACACGTACCGACACACAGCACACACACAGGGAATGCTCTGATAGAGGACAGGACCCACTAGCCCTTTGGAGAGACAGAGGGAGAGTTTGCCAGCACACACCAAAAACGCTATAATTATATAGGGACAACCTTATATAAGTGTTTTCCCTTATAGCATCTTTTTTATATATTTCTAACGCCAACTTAGTGCCCCCCCTCTCTGTTTTAACCCTGTTTCTGTAGTGCAGTGCAGGGGAGAGCCTGGGAGCCTTCCCTCCAGCCTTTCTGTGAGGGAAAATGGCGCTGTGTGCTGAGGAGATAGGCCCCGCCCCTTTTTCGGCGGCCTCGTCTCCCGCTCTTAACGGATTCTGGCAGGGGTTAAATATCTCCATATAGCCTCCGGAGGCTATATGTGAGGTATTTTTAGCCAAAATAGGTATTCATTTGCCTCCCAGGGCGCCCCCCTCCCAGCGCCCTGCACCCTCAGTGACTGCCGTGTGAAGTGTGCTGAGAGGAAAATGGCGCACAGCTGCAGTGCTGTGCGCTACCTTTAGAAGACTGAGGAGTCTTCTGCCGCCGATTCTGGACCTCTTCTTACTTCAGCATCTGCAAGGGGGCCGGCAGCAAGGCTCCGGTGACCATCCAGGCTGTACCTGTGATCGTCCCTCTGGAGCTGATGTCCAGTAGCCAAGAAGCCAATCCATCCTGCACGCAGGTGAGTTCACTTCTTCTCCCCTAAGTCCCTCGTTGCAGTGATCCTGTTGCCAGCAGGACTCACTGTAAAATAAAAAACCTAAGCTAAACTTTCTCTAAGCAGCTCTTTAGGAGAGCCACCTAGATTGCACCCTTCTCGGCCGGGCACAAAAATCTAACTGAGGCTTGGAGGAGGGTCATAGGGGGAGGAGCCAGTGCACACCACCTGATCGGAAAGCTTTACTTTTTGTGCCCTGTCTCCTGCGGAGCCGCTATTCCCCATGGTCCTTTCAGGAACCCCAGCATCCACTAGGACGATAGAGAAAAAAGATAATTATACTCACCTGATCCAGGTTCCAGATTAAATCCACGTACTTGGCAAAACAAACCGAACACACGGACCAGACGGACTGAAAGGGGTCCCATGTCCACGAATGCAGACATCCGAAACTCGCGAGAATCCGACAGCGGGATGACAACGTTCGGGCGCGCTCGGGTTAGCCAAGCGAGGCGGGAAGGTTCGAACCTGCCTCGGACCCGTGTAAAATGGGTGAAGTTCGGGGGGTTCGGATTCCGACGAACCGAACCCACTCATCACTAGTATGTACGTGTGCGTCAGGTGCCGTGCGTGCACGTACGTGTGTGTCAGGTGCCGTGCGTGCACGTACGTGTGTCAGGTGCCGTGCGTGTACGTGTGTGTGTGTCAGGTGGCGCGTACCTACATGTGTATGTCAGGTGCTGTGCATGTGTGTACGTACACGCGTGTATGTGTCAGGTGCCGTACGTGTGTGTGTGCCAGGAGCCGCGCATGTACATGTGTGTGGGTGTCAGGAACCGCGCGTGTACGTACATATATGTGTATGTGTGTGTGTCAGGAGCCGCGCGTGTACGTACATGTGTGTATGTGTGTCAGGAGCCACGCGTGTGCATACGTGTGTGTGTGTCAGGTGCCACACGTGTATGTACGTGTGTGTGTGTCAGGTGCCGCGCGTGTACGTACGTATGTGTGTGCCTGGAGCCGCGCGTGTACATACATGTGTGTGTGTGTGTGTGTGTGTGTGTGTCTCAGGTGCTGCACGTGTATATGTGTGTATCTCAGGGGCTTCATTTGTATGCGTCAGCTGCCACGTGGGTGTCAGGTGTTGAGAGTGTATGTGTTTGTGTCAGGTGTCGCATCTGCATGTGTGCGACTGTCAGGTGCTGCGCGTGTATGTGTGTGTCAGGTGCTGCATGTATATATGTGTGTGTTACGTGCTGTTCATGTATGTGGGAGTGGCAGGTGCTGCATGTGTATATATGTGTGAGTAGCAGGTGCTGCGTGTGTATATGATTGTGTGTCAGGTGCTGTGCGTGCGTGCGTGCGTTAAATGCCACATGTATATATGTGTCAGGTGCTGCCTGTGTGTGTGTCAGGTGCTGCATGTCTGTATGTGTGTGGGTGTGTCAGGTGCTGCATGTCTGTGTGTGTGGGTGTGTCAGGTGCTGCATGTCTGTGTGTGTGGGTGTGTCAGGTGCTGCATGTCTGTGTGTGTGGGTGTGTCAGGTGCTGCATGTCTGTGTGTGTGGGTGTGTCAGGTGCTGCATGTCTGTGTGTGTGTGTGTGTGTGTGTCTTTCAGGTGCTGCATGTGTGTGCCAGGTGCTGCATGTCTGCGTGTGTCAGGCGCTGCATGTCTGTGTGTCAGGTGCTGCGTGTCTGCGTGTGTGTGTCAAATGCTGCGTGTGTGTGTGTCAGGTGCTGCGTGTCTTTGTGTGTGCGTGTCTGTGAGGTGCTGCATGTGTGTGTCAGGCGCTGCATGTCTGCGTGTGTGTGTGTGTGTCAGGTGCTGCGTGTCAGGTGCTGCGTGTGTGTGTGTGTGTCAGGTGCTGCGTGTGTGTGTGTGTGTCAGGTGCTGCGTGTGTGTGTGTGTGTCAGGTGCTGCGTGTGTGTCAGGTGCTGCGTGTGTGTCAGGTGCTGCGTGTGTGCGTGTGTGTCAGGTGAACATCCCAGTTCCTCATTCTTAATGAGCTCACGTGAGTTCTCTCCCCAACGGAGCTCCAGACCAAGTAACAATGAAGACACCAGCAGCGTGTAGGGGGCAGGCCTGGTCCACTTGTCAGGAGAGAGCAGTCACTGGAGGGTAAGAAGGGGGCGGGCCTAGTCCTACAGACGGGAGAGAACACAGACAGGAGAGAGCAAGGTACAGGGGTAGAAGGGGACGGCTGATGTGAAGAAGGGGGCGGGGCCTATTCTTACAGGCTTTCAAAATTCGACTTTTTAAAATTCGTCATTTGACAAATTCGACTTTTCTGCAATGGTACAAATGCAGCAATTCGACAAAAGTATATTCAATTGAAGTTTGTAAATTCGACAACAGTGCTTTTAAACAGTAAATTCGTCATTTTCAATCCGTCACACTTTGCAGGCGGAATCTAATAAATAAAAGTTGTTGTTTTTTTGGTAATAGCATATCTATATTAGAAGGGATTAGGTACTTGGTTTCTCTTTTTTGGAGGCACAAGTATTATTTATATATTTTTTAAAAGATTATTATTTTTTAAATGGAATGTAAAAAACCCGGAAAAAAAAATTGCGTGGGGTCCCCCCTCCAAAGCATAACCAGCCTCGGGCTCTTCGAGCCGGTCCTGGTTCTAAAAATCCGGGGGAAAAACGGACAGGGGATCCCCCGTATTTTTAAAACCAGCACCGGGCTCTGCGCCTGGTGCTGGTGCAAAAAATACGGGGGACAAAAAGAGTAGGGGACCCCCGTATTTTTTACACCAGCATCGGGCTCCACTAGCTGGACAGATAATGCCACAGCCGGGGGTCACTTTTATACAGTGCCCTGCGGCCGTGGCATTAAATATCCAACTAGTCACCCCTGGCCGGGGTACCCTGGGGGAGTGGGGACCCCTTCAATCAAGGGGTCCCCCCCCCCCCCCAGCCACCCAAGGGCCAAGGGTGAAGCCCGAGGCTGTCCCCCCCATCCAAGGGCTGCGGATGGGAGGCTGATAGCCTTGAGAAAATTGAAAGAATATTGTTTTTTCCAGTAGTACTACAAGTCCCAGCAAGCCTCCCCCGCAAGCTGGTACTTTGAGAACCACAAGTACCAGCATGCGGGAGAAAAACGGGCCCGCTGGTACCTGTAGTTCTACTGGAAAAAAAATACCCAAATAAAAACAGGACACAGACACCGTGAAAGTATAACTTTATTTCACACCTGCCGACACACACATACTTACCTATGTTGACACGAAGCAGTCGGTCCTCTTCTCCAAGTAGAATCCACGGGTACCTGAAAATAAAAGATAATTATACTCACCTGATCCAGGTTCCAGATTAAATCCACGTACTTGGCAAAACAACAAACCGAACACCCGGACCAGACGGACTGAAAGGGGTCCCATGTTTACACATGGGACCCCTTTCCACGAATGCAGACATCCGAATCTCGTGAGAATCCGACAGCGGGATGATGACGTTCGGGCGCGCTTGGGTTAGCCGAGCAAGGCGGGAAGGTTCGAACCTGCCTCGTGTAAAAGGGGTGAAGTTCGGGGGGTCCGGATTCCGACGAACCGAACCCACTCATCACTAGTATGTGCGTGTCAGGCGCTGCGTGTGAGTGTGTTAGGCGCTGCGTGTGAGTGTGTGTGCGTGTCAGGCGCTGCCTGTGAGTGCGCGTGTGTGTCAGGCGCTGCGTGTGAGTGCGCGTCTGTCAGGCGCTGCGTGTGAGTGCGTGTGCGCATGTCTGTCAGGTGCTGCATGTGAGTGCGTGTGCGCGTGTCTGTCAGGCGCTGCGTGTGAGTGCGCGTGTCTGTCAGGCGCTGCGTGTGTCAGGCGCTGCGTGTCTGTGTCTGTCAGGCGCTGCGCGTCTGTGTGTGTCAGGCGCTGCGCGTCTGTGTGTGTGTGTCAGGCGCTGCGCGTCTGTGTGTGTGTGTCAGGCGCTGCGCGTCTGTGTGTGTGTGTCAGGCGCTGCGCGTCTGTGTGTGTGTGTCAGGCGCTGCGCGTCTGTGTGTGTGTGTCAGGCGCTGCGCGTCTGTGTGTGTGTGTCAGGCGCTGCGCGTCTGTGTGTGTGTGTCAGGCGCTGCGCGTCTGTGTGTGTGTGTCAGGTGCTGCGCGTCTGTGTGTGTGTGTCAGGCGCTGCGCGTCTGTGTGTGTGTGTCAGGCGCTGCGCGTCTGTGTGTGTGTGTCAGGCGCTGCGCGTCTGTGTGTGTGTGTCAGGCGCTGCGCGTCTGTGTGTGTGTGTCAGGCGCTGCGCGTCTGTCAGGTGCTGCGCGTCTGTGTGTGTGTGTGTGTGTCAGGTGCTGCGCGTCTGTGTGTGTGTCAGGTGCTGCGTGCCTGTGTGTGTCAGGCGCTGCACGTCTGTGTGTGTGTGTCAGGTGCTGCGTGTGAGTGTGTGCGTGTGTCAGGTCCGTGTGAGTGTCATGTGCTGCGTCTGTGTGTGTGTGTCAGGTGCTGCCTGTGTGTGTGTGTGTGTCAGGTGCTGCATATTTGTGTGTGTGTGTGTGTGTGTGTCAGGTGCTGCATGTCTGTGTGTGTGTGTGTCTGTCAGGTGCTGCATGTCAGGCGCTGCATGTCTGCGTGTGTGTGTGTCAGGCGCTGCATGTCTGAATGTCAGGTGCTGTGTGTGTGTGTGTGTCAGGTGCTGCGTGTGTGTGTGTCAGGTGCTGCATGTCAAGTGCTGCGTGTCTGCGTGTGTCAGGTGCTGCGTGTCTGCGTGTGTCAGGTGCTGCGTGTGTCAGGTGCTGCATGTCTGCATGTGTCAGGTGCTGCATGTCTGCGTGTGTCAGGTGCTGCATGTGTGTGTGTGTGTGTCAGGTGCTGCGTGTGAGTATGTCAGGTGCTGCGTGTGAGTGCATGTGTCAGGTGTGTGAGTGTGTGTGTCAGATGCTGCGTGTGTGTCAGGTGCTGCGTGTGTGTGTGTGTGTGTCAGGTGCTGCGTCTGTGTGTGTCAGGCGCTGCGCATCTGTGTGTCAGGCGCTGCGCGTCTGTATGTGTCAGGCGCTGCGCGTCTGTGTGTGTCAGGCGCTGCGCGTCTGTGTGTGTGTCAGGCGCTGCGCGTCTGTGTGTGTGTCAGGCGCTGCGCGTCTGTGTGTGTGTCAGGCGCTGCGCGTCTGTGTGTGTGTCAGGCGCTGCGCGTCTGTGTGTGTCAGGCGCTGCGCGTCTGTGTGTGTCAGGCGCTGCGCGTCTGTGTGTGTCAGGCGCTGCGCGACTGTGTGTGTCAGGCGCTGCGTGTGAATGTGTGCGTGTGTGTCAGGTCCGTGTGAGTGTCAGGTGCTGCGTCTGGGGACGGCGGGGAGGGATGGACGGACACAGCAGGGAGGGCGGGGGGGATGGACGGACACAGCAGGGAGGGCGGCGGGGGGGGATGGACGGACACAGCAGGGAGGGCGGGGGGGGGGATGGACGGACACAGCAGGGAGGGCGGGGGGGGATGGACTGACACAGCAGGGAGGGCGGGGGGGATGGGAGGCCGGGGGGGGATGGACGGACACAGCAGGGAGGGCAGGGGGGGGATGGACGGACACAGCAGGGAGGGCAGGGGGGGGATGGACGGACACAGCAGGGAGGGCAGGGGGGGGATGGACGGACACAGCAGGGAGGGCAGGGGGGGGATGGACGGACACAGCAGGGAGGGCAGGGGGGGGATGGACGGACACAGCAGGGAGGGCAGGGGGGGGATGGACGGACACAGCAGGGAGGGCAGGGGGGGGATGGACGGACACAGCAGGGAGGGCAGGGGGGGGATGGACGGACACAGCAGGGAGGGCAGGGGGGGGATGGACGGACACAGCAGGGAGGGCAGGGGGGGGATGGACGGACACAGCAGGGAGGGCGGGGGGATGGACGGACACAGCAGGGAGGGCGGGGGGGGGGGGGGATGGGCGGACACAGCAGGGAGGGCAGGGGGGGGATGGACGGACACAGCAGGGAGGGCGGGGGGATGGACGGACAGCAGGGAGGGCGGGGGGGGGGGGGGGATGGGCGGACACAGCAGGGAGGGCGGGGGGGGGATGGACGGACACAGCAGGGAGGGCGGGGGGGATGGACGGACACATCAGGGAGGGCGGGGGGGGGATGGACGGACACAGGGAGGGCGGGGGAGGATGGACGGACACAGCAGGGAGAGCGGGGGGGGATGGACAGACACAGCAGGGAGGGCGGGGGGGATGGACGACACAGCAGGGAGGGCGGGGGGGGGATGGACGGACACAGCAGGGAGGGCGGGGGGGGATGGACGGACACAGCAGGGAGGGCGGGGGGGGATGGACGGACACAGCAGGGAGGGCGGGGGGGATGGACGGACACAGCAGGGAGGGCGGGGGGGGATGGACGGAAACAGCAGGGAGGGCGGGGGGGGATGGACGGACACAGCAGGGAGGGCGGGGGGGGTTGGACGGACACAGCAGGGAGGGCGGGGGGGGATGGACGGACACAGCAGGGAGGGCGGGGGGGGATGGAAGGACACAGCAGGGAAGGCGGGGGGGATGGAAGGACACAGCAGGGAAGGCGGGGGGGATGGACGGACACAGCAGGGAGGGCGGGGGGGGTGGACGGACACAGCAGGGATATGGACGGACACAGCAGGGATATGGACGGACACAGCAGGGAGGGCGGGGGGGATGGACGGACACAGCAGGGAGGGCGGGGGGGATGGACGGACACAGCAGGGAGGGCGGGGGGGATGGACGGACACAGCAGGGAGGGCGGGGGGGGGGGGTGGACGGACACAACAGGGAGGGCGGGGGGGGATGGACGGACACAGCAGGGAGGGCGGGGGGGGGGGATGGACAGACACAGCAGGGATATGGACGGACACAGCAGGGAGGGCGGGGGGGATGGACGGACACAGCAGGGAGGGCGGGGGGGGGGGTGGACGGACACAGCAGGGAGGGCGGGGGGGGGGGGGTGGACGGACACAGCAGGGAGGGCGGGGGGGGGTGGACGGACACAGCAGGGAGGGCGGGGGGGATGGACGGACACAGCAGGGAGGGCGGGGGGGGGGTGGACGGACACAGCAGGGAGGGCGGGGGGGGGGTGGACGGACACAGCAGGGAGGGCGGGGGGGGATGGGCGTACACAGCAGGGAGGGCGGGGGGGGATGGGCGTACACAGCAGGGAGGGCGGGGGGGATGGGCGTACACAGCAGGGAGGGCGGGGGGGATGGGCGGACACAGCAGGGAGGGCGGGGGGGGATGGGCGGACACAGCAGGGAGGGCGGGGGGGGATGGGCGGACACAGCAGGGAGGGCGGGGGGGGGATGGGCGGACACAGCAGGGAGGGCGGGGGGGGATGGGCGGACACAGCAGGGAGGGCGGGGGGGGTGGGCGTACACAGCAGGGAGGGCGGGGGGTGGGCGGACACAGCAGGGAGGGCGGGGGGATGGGCGGACACAGCAGGGAGGGCGGGGGGGATGGGCGGACACAGCAGGGAGGGCGGGGGGGTGGGCGTACACAGCAGGGAGGGCGGGGGGGATGGGCGTTGACAGCAGGGAGGGCGGGGGGATGGGCGTTGACAGCAGGGAGGGCGGGGGGATGGGCGTAGACAGCAGGGAGGGTGGGGGGGATGGGCGTAGACAGCAGGGAGGGCGGGGGGGATGGGCGTAGACAGCAGGGAGGGCGGGGGGGGATGGGCGTAGACAGCAGGGAGGGCGGGGGGGATGGGCGTAGACAGCAGGGAGGGCGGGGGGGGGGATGGGCGTAGACAGCAGGGAGGGCGGGGGGGATGGGCGTAGACAGCAGGGAGGGCGGGGGGGGGATGGGCGTAGACAGCAGGGAGGGCGGGGGGGATGGGCGTAGACAGCAGGGAGGGCGGGGGGGATGGGCGTAGACAGCAGGGAGGGCGGGGGGGGATGGGCGTAGACAGCAGGGAGGGCGTAGACAGCAGGGAGGGCGTAGACAGCAGGGAGGGCGTAGACAGCAGGGAGGGCGTAGACAGCAGGGAGGGCGTAGACAGCAGGGAGGGCGGGGGGGGGATGGGCGTAGACAGCAGGGAGGGCGGGGGGGATGGGCGTAGACAGCAGGGAGGGCGGGGGGGGGGGATGGGCGTAGACAGCAGGGAGGGCGGGGGGGGATGGGCGTAGACAGCAGGGAGGGCGGGGGGGGGATGGGCGGAGGACGGACACAGCAGGCCGGGCGGACACAGCAGGGCGGGCGGGCGGGCGGCCGGGCACAGCAGGGCGGGCGGCCGGGCACAGCAGGGCGGGCACAGCATCGGAGGACGGACACAGCAGGGCGGGCGGGCAGGCGGGGGACGGACACAGCAGGGCGGCCGGGCGGACACAGCAGGGCGGCCGGGCGGACACAGCAGGGCGGCCGGGCGGGCGGACACAGCAGGGAGGGCGGGGGGGATGGGAGGCCGGGGGGGGATGGACGGACACAGCAGGGAGGGCGGGGGGGATGGACGGACACAGCAGGGAGGGCAGGGGGGGGATGGACGGACACAGCAGGGAGGGCGGGGGGGGGGGATGGGCGGACACATCAGGGAGGGCGGGGGGGGGATGGACGGACACAGCAGGGAGGGCGGGGGGGGATGGACGGACACAGCAGGGAGGGCGGGGGAGGATGGACGGACACAGCAGGGAGAGCGGGGGGGGATGGACAGACACAGCAGGGAGGGCGGGGGGGGATGGACGACAGCAGGGAGGGCGGGGGGGGATGGACGGACACAGCAGGGAGGGCGGGGGGGGGATGGACGGACACAGCAGGGAGGGCGGGGGGGGGGGATGGACGGACACAGCAGGGAGGGCGGGGGGGGGGGATGGACGGACACAGCAGGGAGGGCGGGGGGGGATGGACGGACACAGCAGGGAGGGCGGGGGGGGATGGACGGACACAGCACGGAGGGCGGGGGGGGATGGACGGACACAGCACGGAGGGCGGGGGGGGATGGACGGACACAGCAGGGAGGGCGGGGGGGATGGACGGACACAGCAGGGAGGGCGGGGGGGGGGATGGACGGACACAGCAGGGAGGGCGGGGGGGATGGACGGACACAGCAGGGAGGGCGGGGGGGGATGGACGGACACAGCAGGGAAGGCGGGGGGGATGGACGGACACAGCAGGGAGGGCGGGGGGGGGTGGACGGACACAGCAGGGATATGGACGGACACAGCAGGGATATGGACGGACACAGCAGGGATATGGACGGACACAGCAGGGAGGGCGGGGGGGGGGGGGGTGGACGGACACAGCAGGGAGGGCGGGGGGGGGATGGACGGACACAGCAGGGAGGGCGGGGGGGGGGGATGGACGGACACAGCAGGGATATGGACGGACACAGCAGGGAGGGCGGGGGGGATGGACGGACACAGCAGGGAGGGCGGGGGGGATGGACGGACACAGCAGGGAGGGCGGGGGGGGGGGTGGACGGACACAGCAGGGGGGGGCGGGGGTGGACGGACACAGCAGGGAGGGCGGGGGTGGACGGACACAGCAGGGAGGGCGGGGGGGGATGGACGGACACAGCAGGGAGGGCGGGGGGGGGGATGGACGGACACAGCAGGGAGGGCGGGGGGGGGTGGACGTACACAGCAGGGAGGGCGGGGGGGGATGGGCGTACACAGCAGGGAGGGCGGGGGGGGATGGGCGGACACAGCAGGGAGGACGGGGGGGATGGGCGGACACAGCAGGGAGGGCGGGGGGGGGATGGGCGGACACAGCAGGGAGGGCGGGGGGGGGATGGGCGGACACAGCAGGGAGGGCGGGGGGGATGGGCGTACACAGCAGGGAGGGCGGGGGGGGATGGGCGGACACAGCAGGGAGGGCGGGGGGGTGGGCGGACAACAGCAGGGAGGGCGGGGGGGATGGGCGTAGACAGCAGGGAGGGCGGGGGGGATGGGCGTAGACAGCAGGGAGGGCGGGGGGATGGGCGTAGACAGCAGGGAGGGCGGGGGGGATGGGCGTAGACAGAAGGGAGGGCGGGGGGGGATGGGCGTAGACAGCAGGGAGGGCGGGGGGGATGGGCGTAGACAGCAGGGAGGGCGGGGGGGATGGGCGTAGACAGCAGGGAGGGCGGGGGGGGATGGGCGTAGACAGCAGGGAGGGCGGGGGGGGGGATGGGCGTAGACAGCAGGGAGGGCGGGGGGGATGGGCGTAGACAGCAGGGAGGGCGGGGGGGGATGGGCGTAGACAGCTGGGAGGGCGTAGACAGCAGGGAGGGCGGGGGGGGGATGGGCGTAGACAGCAGGGAGGGCGGGGGGATGGGCGTAGACAGCAGGGAGGGCGGGGGGGTGGGCGTAGACAGCAGGGAGGGCGGGGGGGGTGGGCGTAGACAGCAGGGAGGGCGTAGACAGCAGGGAGGGCGTAGACAGCTGGGAGGGCGTAGACAGCTGGGAGGGCGTAGACAGCTGGGAGGGCGTAGACAGCTGGGAGGGCGTAGACAGCTGGGAGGGCGGGGGGGGATGGGCGTAGACAGCAGGGAGGGCGGGGGGGATGGACGGACACAGCAGGGAGGGCGGGGGGGGGGGGGGGGGTGGACGGACACAGCAGGGGGGGCGGGGGTGGACGGACACAGCAGGGAGGGCGGGGGGGATGGACGGACACAGCAGGGAGGGCGGGGGGGGGATGGACGGACACAGCAGGGAGGGCGGGGGGGGGGTGGACGTACACAGCAGGGAGGGCGGGGGGGATGGGCGTACACAGCAGGGAGGGCGGGGGGGGATGGGCGGACACAGCAGGGAGGACGGGGGGGATGGGCGGACACAGCAGGGAGGGCGGGGGGGGATGGGCGGACACAGCAGGGAGGGCGGGGGGGGGATGGGCGGACACAGCAGGGAGGGCGGGGGGGGGGTGGGCGGACACAGCAGGGAGGGCGGGGGGGATGGGCGGACACAGCAGGGAGGGCGGGATGGGCGTACACAGCAGGGAGGGCGGGGGGGGATGGGCGGACACAGCAGGGAGGGCGGGGGGGTGGGCGGACACAGCAGGGAGGGCGGGGGGGATGGGCGTAGACAGCAGGGAGGGCGGGGGGGATGGGCGTAGACAGCAGGGAGGGCGGGGGGGATGGGCGTAGACAGCAGGGAGGGCGGGGGGGATGGGCGTAGACAGCTGGGAGGGCGTAGACAGCAGGGAGGGCGGGGGGGATGGGCGTAGACAGCAGGGAGGGCGGGGGGGGATGGGCGTAGACAGCAGGGAGGGCGGGGGGGGGTGGGCGTAGACAGCAGGGAGGGCGGGGGGGGTGGGCGTAGACAGCAGGGAGGGCGGGGGGGGGTGGGCGTAGACAGCAGGGAGGGCGGGGGGGGGGTGGGCGTAGACAGCAGGGAGGGCGGGGGGGGGTGGGCGTAGACAGCAGGGAGGGCGTAGACAGCAGGGAGGGCGTAGACAGCAGGGAGGGCGTAGACAGCAGGGAGGGCGTAGACAGCAGGGAGGGCGTAGACAGCAGGGAGGGCGTAGACAGCAGGGAGGGCGTAGACAGCTGGGAGGGCGTAGACAGCTGGGAGGGCGTAGACAGCTGGGAGGGCGGGGGGGGATGGGCGTAGACAGCAGGGAGGGCGGGGGGGGGATGGGCGTAGACAGCAGGGAGGGCGGGGGGGGATGGGCGTAGACAGCAGGGAGGGCGGGGGGGGATGGGCGTAGACAGCAGGGAGGGCGGGGGGGGGATGGGCGTAGACAGCAGGGAGGGCGGGGGGGATGGGCGGAGGACGGACACAGCAGGCCGGGCGGACACAGCAGGGCGGCCGGGCGGACACAGCAGGGCGGGCGGCCGGGCGGGCACAGCATCGGAGGACGGACACAGCAGGGCGGGCGGGGGACGGACACAGCAGGGCGGGCGGGAGAAGTATAAGAAAAATAAGAAAGGATGGCATACATCCTGCCGGCTTCCTCCGAGCTGCGGCTATCTCCTCCCGCTGACACTCCTGAAGGGGACCCGGCTTCTGCTCCGTCGTTCTCCTTCCCCAGTAAGGCTCCCTCCGTCGATCACGTCCCGCGATCTCCTCCGGGTCTTGTAGACGCTCCCTCCTTCTCGTCCTCCCGCCGCCTGCAGCTGTCCTCGTCATGCACGAGACACTGCTTCCCGCGCTCTCCTCGTGCACAACTTGACAAGCTCATCTATGTTCACCCCCTGCTGGCGGCCACTGCGCAGGCGCAACAAATTGAAAAGCCCTATCTTTAAAATGGGGCATATTTTACTTAATTAAAAAAAAACTATAACTTTTTCAAAAACCACAACCCCAAAAGGCACTACACTGGGACATACTCTATCTAATAAAACAAACCCCAAGTCTTAATTTGTCCTCTATCCTGAGTTATGCCTTCCCAAAAAAATCCTCATTCACTCTATAGGAAAACCATGTCAAAAAGCCACAGAGGGAGTGGCAGAAAAAAACTGACAGTTGGAACTTTAGCTTACTCTCAATTCCTCATTTTTTATTATTTTGCCCTGAAATTTGGCATGCACCAGCGGGTGACGATTCTACACGTCCATGCCAAATTTCAGCTCGGTACGTCCAATCAGTTTTGAGGTGTAGCCCCTCAAACACCATGCCCCCATCTCAGAAGTTCCCTATGGGAGAATTCCGTTTGTTCGATTCAGCCTTAATATAAGGGCACGACCGTGCCCTTATAATATATATATATATATATATATATATATATATATATATATATATATATATATATATATATATATATATATATATATATATATATATATATATATACATACATACATACATACATACACACACACACAGGTTGAGTATCCCTTATCCAAAATGCTTGGTACCAGAGGTATTTTGGATATGGGATTTTTCCGTAGTTTGGAATAATTGCATACCATAATGAGATATCATGGTGATGGGACCCAAGTCTAAGCACAGAATGCATTTATGTTACATATACACCTTATACACACAGCCTGAAGGTCATTTTAGCCAATATTTTTTATAATTTTGTGCATTAAACAAAGTGTGTCTACATTCACACAATTCATTTATGTTCCATATACACATTATACACACAGCCTGAAGGTCATTTAATACAATATTTTTAATAACTTTGTATATTAAACATAGTTTGTGTACATTGAGCTATCAAAAACAAAGTTTTCACTATCTCACTCAAAAAAGTCCGTATTTCGGAATATTCCGTATTTCTGAATATTTGGATATGGGATACTCAACCTGTATGATTCTATATATATATATATATATATATATATATATATATATATATATATATATATATATATATATATATAGATATATATATATATATATATAGATATATATAGATATAGATAGATAGATAGATAGATAGATAGATAGATAGATAGATAGATAGATAGATAGATAGATAGATAGATAGATAGATAGATAGATAGATAGATAGATAGATAGATAATTTTACTCACCGGTAAATCTATTTCTCGTAGTCCGTAGTGGATGCTGGGGACTCCGTAAGGACCATGGGGAATAGCGGCTCCGCAGGAGACTGGGCACAGCTAAGAAAGATTTAGGACTACCTGGTGTGCACTGGCTCCTCCCACTATGACCCTCCTCCAGACTTCAGTAAGGATACTGTGCCCGGAAGAGCTGACACAATAAGAAAGGATTTTGAATCCCGGGTAAGACTCATACCAGCCACATCAATCACACCGTATATCTCGTGATAATATACCCAGTTAACAGTATGAACACAACAGAGCCTCTCAAAGGATGGCTCAACAATAACCCTTGTAGTTAACAATAACTATATACAAGTATTGCAGACAGTCCGCACTTGGGACGGGCGCCCAGCATCCACTACGGACTACGAGAAATAGATTTACTGGTGAGTAAAATCTTATTTTCTCTGACGTCCTAGTGGATGCTGGGGACTCCGTAAGGACCATGGGGATTATACCAAAGCTCCCAAACGGGCGGGAGAGTGCGGATGACTCTGCAGCACCGAATGAGAGAACTCAAGGTCCTCCTCAGCCAGGGTATCAAATTTGTAGAATTTTGCAAACGTGTTTGCCCCTGACCAAGTAGCAGCTCGGCAAAGTTGTAAATCAGAGATCCCTCGGGTAGCCGCCCAAGAAGAGACCACTTTCCTTGTGGAATGGGCTTTTACAGATTTAGGCTGCGGCAGGCCAGCCACCGAATGCGCAAGCTGAATTGTGCTACAAATCCAGCGAGCAATAGTCTGCTTTGAAGCAGGAGCACCCATCTTGTTTGGTGCATACAGGATAAATAGCGAGTCAGTCTTCCTGACTCCAGCCGTCCTGGAAACATAAATTTTCAAGGCCCTGACTACGTCCAGTAACTTGGAGTCCTCCAAGTCCCTAGTAGCCGCAGACACCACGATAGGTTGGTTCAAGTAAAAAGCTGATACCACCTTAGGAAGAAACTGGGGACGAGTCCTCAATTCTGCCCTATCCATATGGAAAATCAAATAGGGGCTTTTACATGACAAAGCCGCCAATTCTGACACACGCCTTGCTGAAGCCAAGGCTAAAAGCATGACCACTTTCCACGTGAGATATTTTAAATCCACGGTTTTGAGTGGCTCAAACCAATGTGACTTTAGGAAACCCAACACCACGTTGAGGTCCCACGGTGCCACTGGAGGCACAAAAGGAGGCTGAATATGCAGCACTCCCTTGACATATGTCTGAACTTCAGGCAGTGAAGCCAGTTCTTTTTGGAAGAAAATCGACAGAGCCGAAATCTGGACCTTAATGGAACCCAGTTTTAGGCCCATAGTCACCCCTGACTGTAGGAAGTGCAGAAATCGACCTAGCTGGAATTCCTCCGTTGGGGCCTTCCTGGCCTCACACCACGCAACATATTTTCGCCATATGCGGTGATAATGTTGTACGGTTACATCTTTTCTAGCTTTAATAAGCGTAGGAATGACTTCCTCCGAAATACCCTTTTCTTTTAGGATCCGGTGTTCAACCGCCATGCCGTTAAACGCAGCCGCGGTAAGTCTTGGAACAGACAGGGCCCCTGCAGCAGCAGGTCCTGTCTGAGCGGCAGAGGCCATGGGTCCTCTGAGATTAATTCCTGAAGTTCCGGGTACCAAGACCTTTTTGGCCAATCTGGAACAATGAGAATAGTTCTTACTCCTCTTTTCTTTATTATCCTCAGTACCTTGGGTATGAGAGGAAGAGGGGGGGAACACATAAACCGACCGGTACACCCACGGTGTTCACTAGAGTGTCCAGAGCTATCGCCTGAGGGTCTCTTGACCTGGCGCAATATTTTTCTAGCTTTTTGTTTAAGCGGGACGCCATCATGTCCACCTGTGGCTTTTCCCAACGGTTTACAATCAGTTGGAAGACTTCTGGATGAAGTCCCCACTCTCCCGGGCGGAGGTCGTGCCTGCTGAGGAAGTCTGCTTCCCAGTTGTCCACTCCCGGAATGAACACTGCTGACAGTGCTATCACGTGATTTTCCGCCCATCGGAGAATCTTCAAAGTCCTTGGAAGTTTCTTCCCCGTGTGACTGCACCCCAGCCCCGAAGGCTGGCATCCGTGGTCACCAGGACCCAGTCCTGTATGCCGAATCTGCGTCCCTCTCTGAGATGAGCACTCTGCAGCCACCACAGCAGAGACACCCTGGTCCTTGGAGACAGGGTTATCAACCAATGCATTTGAAGATGCGATCCGGACCATTGGTCCAACAGGTCCCATTGAAGGTTCTGGCATGGAACCTGCCGAATGGAATCGCTTCGTAGGAAGCTACCATCTTTCCCAGGACTCTCGTGCAATGATGCACCGACACCTGTTTTGGTTTCAGGAGGCCTCTCACTAGAGATGACAGCTCCTTGGCTTTCTCCTCTGGGAGAAACATTTTTTTCTGGACTGTGTCCAGAATCATCCCCAGGAACAGTAGACGTGTCGCCGGAACCAGCTGAGACTTTGGAATATTCAGAATCCAACCGTGCTGGTGTAGCACCTCCTGAGATAATGCTACGCCGACCAACAACTGCTCTCTGGACCTCGCCCTTATCAGGAGATCGTCCAAGTATGGGATAATTAAAACTCCCTTTTTCCGAAGGAGTATCATCATTTCGGCCATTACCTTGGTAAATACCTTCGGTGCCGTGGACAGGCCGAACGGCAACGTCTGGAATTGGTAATGACAATCATGTACCACAAATCTGAGGTACTCCTGGTGAGGATGGTAAATGGGGACATGCAGGTAAGCATCCTTGATGTCCAGAGATACCATGTAATCTCCCTCTTCCAGGCTTGCAATAACCGCCCTGAGCTATTCCATCATGAACTTGAATTTTCTTAAATATGTGTTCAAGGATTTCAAATTTAAAATGGGTCTCACCGAACCGTCCGGTTTCGGTACCACAAACATTGTGGAATAGTAACCCCGTCCTTGTTGAAGTAGGGGCACCTTGACTATCACCTGCTGGGAATACAGCTTGTGAATTTCCTCTAACACAGCCTCCCTTTCTGAAGGAGTCGTTGGTAAGGCAGATTTGAGGAAATGGCGGCGGGGGGGGGGGGGGGGGGGGATGTCTCGAATTCCAGCCTGTACCCCTGAGATACCACTTGAAGGATCCAGGGATCTACCTGTGAGCGAGCCCACTGATTGCTGAAGTTTTTGAGACGGCCCCCCACCGTACCTGGCTCCGCCTGCTGAGCCCCAGCGTCATGCGGCGGACTAAGCAGAAGAAGGACTTTTGTTCCTGGGAAGTGGCTGTATGCTGCAGCTTTTTTCCCCTACCTCTGCCTCTGGGCAGAAAGGACGCGCCTCTACCCCGTCTGCTCTTTTGGGGGCGAAAGGACTGCACCTGATAATACGGTGCTCTCTTTGGTTGTGAGGGGACATGTGGCAAAAATGCTGACTTCCCAGCTGTTGCTGTGGACACCAAGTCTGAAAGACCATCCCCGAACAACTCCTCACCCTTATAAGGCAAAACTTCCATGTGCCTTTTAGAATCTGCATCACCTGTCCACTGCCGGGTCCATAACCCTCTCCTGGCACAAATGGACAGTGCACTTATTTTTGATGCCAGCCGGCAAATATCCCTCTGTGCATCTCTTATGTAAAAGACAGCGTCTTTAATATGCTCTACGTTTAGCAATATAGTGTCCCTGTCTAGGGTGTCAATGTTTTCTGACAGGGAGTCTGACCATGCAGCTGCAGCACTGCACATCCATGCTGAGGCAATAGCTGGTCTCAGTATAATACCAGTGTGTGTATATATAGCTTTCTGGAGAGCCTCCTGTTTTATGTCAGCAGGTTCCTTTAGGGCGGCCGTATCCTAGGACGGCAGTGCCACTTTTTTTGATAAGCGCGTAAGTGCTTTATCCACCCTAGGGGGTGTTTCCCAACGTGACCTATCCTCTGGCGGGAAAGGGTACGCCATTAGTAATCTTTTTTTTTAAATTACCAATTTTTTATCGGGGGAAGCCCACGCTAGTTCACACACTTCATTCAATTCTTCAGAAGGGGGAAAAACTACTGGTAGTTTTCTCCCCAAACATAATACCCTTTTTTGTGGTACCTGGGGTCACCTCAGAAATGTGTAAAACATTTTTCATTGCCTCAATCATATAACGAGTGGCCCTATTGGACATTACATTAGTCTCTTCGTCGTCGACACTGGTATCAGTATCCGTGTCGACATCTGTGTCTGCCATCTGAGGTAGCGGGCGTTTTAGAGCCCCTGATGACTTTTGAGACGTCTGGGCAGGCACGGGCTGAGAAGCCGGCTGCCCCGCATTTGGCATGTCGTCAAATTTTTATGTAAGGAGTCGACACTTTCGCGTAATTCCTTCCACAAGTCCATCCACTCCGGTGTCTGCCCCGCAGGGGGTGACAACACATTTATAGGCACCTGCTCCTCCTCCACATAAGTCTCCTCATCAAACATGTCGACACAGCCGTACCGACACACCGCACACACACAGGGAATGCTCTGACAGAAGACAGGACCCCACAAAGCCCTTTGGGGAGACAGAGAGAGAGTATGCCAGCACACACCAGAGCGCTATATAAATCAGGGATTAACTAAATTATATCCCCTTATAGCTGCTATATGTGTATTGCGCCTAAATTTAGTGCCCCCCTCTCTTTTTTACCCTTTTTTGTAGTGTAGACTGCAGGGGAGAGCCAGGGAGCTTCCTTCCAGCGGAGCTGTGAGGGAGAAATGGCGCCAGTGTGCTGAGGGAGATAGCCCCGCCCCTTTTTGGGCTGACTTTTCTCCCGCTTTTTTATGGATTCTGGCAGGGGTATTTATCACATATATAGCCTCTGGGGCTATATATTGTGATATATTTGCCAGCCAAGGTGTATTTATTGCTTCTCAGGGCGCCCCACCCCCCCAGCGCCCTGCACCCTCAGTGACCGGAGTGTGAAGTGTGTATGAGGAGCAATGGCGCACAGCTGCAGTGCTGTGCGCTACCTTGGTGAAGACGGATGTCTTCTGCCGCCGATTTTCCGGATTCTTCTTGCTTCTGGCTCTGCAAGGGGGCCGGCGGCGCGGCTCCGGGACCGAACACCAATGGCCGGTTCCATGCGGTCGATCCCTCTGGAGCTAATGGTGTCCAGTAGCCTAAGAAGCTCAAGCTACCACCAGTTAGGTAGGTTCGCTTCTTCTCCCCTTAGTCCCTCGCTGCAGTGAGTCTGTTGCCAGCAGATCACACTGTAAAATAAAAAACCTAAAATATGCTCTCTCTCCAGGAGCTCAGGAGAGCCACTAGTGTGCAACCAGCTCAGCCGGGCACAAGATTCTAACCGAGGTCTGGAGGAGGGTCATAGTGGGAGGAGCCAGTGCACACCAGGTAGTCCTAAAGCTTTTAGTTGTGCCCAGTCTCCTGCGGAGCCGCTATTCCCCATGGTCCTTACGGAGTCCCAGCATCCACTTAGGACGTCAGAGAAATAATAATAATAATAATAATAATAATAATAATAATAATAATAATAATATATATATTTTATAGAGGATGGCAATGGTGCGGCACTCCAACATTTTTCCATCAGAGAATAAAACTCACCGACCAGTGACCCCTGTGTCCGTGAGTTGGAAAAATGTCTGAGTGCCGCACCATTGCCATCCTCTATAATAAATATATATATATATATATATATATATATATATATATATATATATATATATATATATATATATATATATATATACATATATATACATATATACACACATATATATATATATATACACACACATATATATATATATATATATACACACACACATATATACATACATATATACATACATATATACATACATATATACATACATATATACATACACACTCCAAATATATGTGCTAACCTCTGCTGCTCACTAAACTAGTGCTTTCAACATACCTTTTGTATGCATCTTGGAGAAATAGGACATCCTGTCTGAATTAGAGGATGTAGTTTGACAGCTTCGCATAGAGTACATTGAGCTTCTGACCATCTTCAAATAAGAATATTAAAAAAAAAAAATTTAAAAAAAAGGAAGTGACAAATAAATAAAACACAAAAATAGGATTATAATTACCTACCGGTAAATCCTTTTCTCGTAGTCCGCAGAGGATACTGGGGTTCCATTTAGTACCATGAGTTGACGGGTCCCCTAGGAGTCATGGACACTTTAAGAATTTGATAGAGGGAGGAGCCAGCCCACACTATGTCCCTACTACCAGACTCAGTCTAGGAAACTGTGCCTGAAGAGACGGACATACTTTGAGAGGATAAAGATAGTGGTGAGATTCCGAACCAGCATACACAAAACAGAGGAATGCTATGCTAACCCAACTTTAAACAGGAACAGCAACGCCTGAACTAACAATACTTAACCAAGTAACAGTGCAGGAAGAACGAAGCACCGGGCGGGAGCCCAGTATCCTCTGCGGACTATGAGAAAAGGATTTTCTGGTAGGTAATTAAAATCCTATTTTCTCTTACGTCCCAGAAAATACTGGGGTTCCATTTAGTACCATAGGGATGAACCAAAGCTCCCAAACCGGGTGGGAGAGTGCTGAGGTTTCTGCAGAACTGATTGACTAAACTGAAGGTCTTCAGAGGCCAAAAGTATCAAACTTGTAGACTTAGCAAATGTGGTCGACCCAGACCAAGTAGCCGCTCGGCAGACCTGTAACGTAGAGACTCCCTGGGCAACCGCCCAGGAAGAACCCACCCACTTAGCAGAGTGGGCCTGTACAGATTCTGGAACCGGCAAACCTGCCGTAGAATAAGCATGCTGGATAGTGAACCTGATCCAGCGTGCAACTGTCTGCTTTGAAGCAGGACACCCAATTTTATTGGGATCATACAGAACGAACAGAGAGTCAAATTTCCTGTGATGAGCTGTCCTCTTTACGTATACCTTCAAAGCCCTCACAACATCCAAAGACATTGAAGCAGCGGAAGTGTTGGTGATAACCGGAACCACAATAGGTTGGTTGATGTGAAACGCAGACACCACTTTCGGAAGAAATTGCTGACGAGTTCAGAGTTCAGCTCTGTCCTCATGGAAAATTAAATATGGCTCTTGTGAGACAAAGCCCCCAGCTCTGACACACGTCTTGCTGAAGCCAAGGCCAACAGTGCGACGGTCTTCCACGTAAGATATTTCACGTCCACCTCCTGAAATGATTTAAACCAGTACAACTGGAGGAATTGCAGCACCAAATTGAGATCACAAGGTGCTGTGGGAGGCACATAGGGAGGTTGGATGCACAGAACACCTGTCAAAAACATCTGGACCTCAGGGAGAGAAGCCAATTGTTTTTTAAAGAAAGTGGACAAAGGCCGAAATCTGGACTTTTATGGAGCCCAGACGTAGGCCCACATCCACACCTGCCTGCAGAAAAAGCAGGAAATGTCCCAGGTGAAATTCCACCGTAGAATAAGTTCTGCTCTCACACCAAGAGACGTATTTCTTTCAAATACGGTGGTAATGTTTAGACGTTACCCCCTTCCTGGCTTGGATCATAGTCGGGATAACTTTGTTAGGGATACCTCTTCTGGCTAGAATCAGCCGTTCAACTTCCATGCCGTCAAACGTAGCCACGGTAAGTCCCGATAGGCAAACAGGCCCTGTTGCAGAGGATCCTTGCGAAGGAAGTAGAGGCCACGGATCTTCGAAAAGCATCTCCAGAAGGTCCACGTGCCAGGCACTTCTTGGCCAGTCCGGACCTTTTCCATTTTTATTCTTTTGAGAATTATTGGGATCACAGGAAGTGGAGGAAACACGTACACCATCTGATAGACCCATGGAGTCAGAGTGTCTACCGCCACTGCCTTTGGGTCTCTCGACCTGGAACAGTACAGCTTGAGGTTCTTGTTGAGACGAGAGGACATGTCGATTTGTGGATATCCCCACCGACATGTCAAGCCCCTGAACACTTCCGAGTGAAGGCCCCTTCCTAGTTGTCTACTCCCAAAATGAAAACCGCTGACAACGCCACAGCGTTTTTTTCTGCCCAGAGGAGAATTCTTGACACCTCTGACATTGCTGCTCTGCTTTCTGTTCCATCCTGTCAGTTTATGTACGTCACTGCCGTCACATTGTCTGACAGGACCTGAATGGCCCGATTGTGAAGATAAGAGGCCTGCAGCTGGGCGTTGTATATGGCCCAGAGTTCCAGAATGTTGATTGGAAGGATCACTTCCTGACTTGACAATCTTCTTTAAAAAAAAAACTGTACCCCCTGGGTGACTGCTCCCCAACCTCTGAGGCTTGCGTCCGTGGTCAACAGGACCCAGTCCTGAAATCCGAACCTTCGACCCTCGACGAGGTGAGAAATCTGTAGCCACCACAGAAGGGAGATCCTGGCTTTTGGCGACAGAATGATCCTCTGGTGCATGTGAAGGTGCGATCCGGACTATTTGTGCAACTGATCGAGCTGGAAGGGTCTTGCGTGAAACCTTTCATATTGAAGCGCCTCATAAGAGGCCACTACTTTCCCAGAAGGCGAATGCATAGATGCACAGATATCCGTATTGGCTTCAGGACATCCCAAACCATTGACTGGATTACCAATGTCTTTTCCAACGGAAGGAACACTTTCTGTGACTCCGTGTCCAGTATCATTCCCAGGAATGCGAGTCTCAGTGTTTGCTCTAGTGAGATTTCGGAAGGTTCACAATCCACCCGTGATCCTGGAGAAGTTTGGTTGAGAGAGCAATGCTGTCCAGCAACCTCTCCCTAGACGGCGCCTTTTCTCAGAAGATCGTCTAGGTACAGAATTATGTTCACTCCCTGCTTGCGGAGTATTAACATCATCTCTGCCATCACCGTGGTGAACACCCTCAGTGCCGTGGGGAGACCAAATGGCAGGGCCTGGAACTGGTAGCGACTGTCCTGTAGTGCAAACCATAGATAAGCCTGATGAGGCGGCCAGATCAGAATGTGAAGGTACGCATCCTTGATATCCAGAGACACTAGGAATTCCCCTTCCGCCAGTCCTGAGATCACCGCTCTCAGAGACTCCATCTTGAACACTCTTAAGAACGGGTTCAAGGACTTGAGGTTCAGAATTGGTCGTAACGAACAGTCGGAATAGTACCCCTTGTTGTGCAGATGAGGTGAAACTGGAACAATGACTTGAGTCTGAACCAGTTTTTGGATGGCCTACTGTAAAGTTATACTTGCCTCATGTGAAGCTGGTAAGCCAGATTTGAAGAATCTGTGAGGTGGGAGCTATTGGAACTCCAGTCTGTAGCCCTGGGAAATAAGATCTATGACTCAGGGATCCCGGCACGAACTTGACCAAGTGTGACTGAAGAATTTTAGTCAGGCTCCCACCTGACAGTCCACCGTCATGTTGAAGGCTTTGAGGAAGCAAAGCCTGAGCACCTGCAGTTGCTGGTTTGCATGGTTTACCTCTTGCGCTTCTGTAGGCCGTAGAAGCACCTCTGGATTTTCCCTTAAAAACTCGGCTGTCCGAAAGGACTGTAAATTTGAAGCGAAATAAGCTTTCCTGGCTTGGGGAGCTGCGGAAGGAAGATACGTAGACTTAGCCGCAGTAGCTTTGGAGATCCATTTGTCTAGTTCATCTCCAAACAAGGCCTCTCCTGTGAATGGTAGGCCTTCCACAACTTTCCTGGAGTCCACAGCAGCAGTCCACTGGTGTAGCCACAAGCCCCTGCGTGCCGACACTGCCATAGCAGTGGTGCGTGCATTAAGCAAGTCTATCTCTTTTATGGCTTCCACCATAAAGTTCGCAGAGTCCTGTATATGCTGCAGGAGTAAACCAACATCCCCCCTAGACAAGGAATCTAACCCCTCAATTAGGTTACCTGACCATTTAGCAATGGCTTTTGTGATCCACTAATATGCAATAGTGGGTCTTTGGGCCACCCCAGCAGCTGTGTACAATGATTTGAGTGTAGTCTCAATTTTACAATCAGCCGTGTCTTTCAGGGAGGCTGCACCAGGGACAGGAAATAAATTTTTTCGTGACAGCCTAGAAACTGATGCGTCCACTAGCGGTGGATTTTCCCCATTTTTCCCTATCCTCCAAAGGAAATGGAAAAGATGAGAGCAATCTTTTAGGGATTTGAAAGTTCTTATCAGGATTAACTCATGGTTCTTCAAACAGGGTATTCAATTCCTTTGACGCAGGAAAAGTGACTGAGGACTTCTTTTTTACATTAAAATAAGATTCCTCACAGTCCTCTGACACCTTATCAGGAATTTGCAGAACATCTCTGATAGCCACTATAAGAGCCTCTATTCCCTGTGACAGAGTAGCATCCCCCCCATCCAAATCCACCTCACCCTCCTCCATGTCTGACCAGTCAGCGTCAGACTGCAGGATATGGGCCAGAGATCGTTTTTTGCTGACAAATGGGAGGGGATTGAGACGCTGGTTTGGGGACCAAGGGGGTCATTCCGAGTTGTTCGCTCATTGCCGATTTTCGCAACGGAGTGATTAAGGCTAAAATGCGCATGGTACGCAGTGCGCATGCGCTAAGTATTTTAGCACAAAACTTAGTAGATTTACTCACGTCCGAATTTTCATCGTTGAAGCGATCGGTGTGTGATTGACAGGAAGTGGGTGTTTCTGGGCAGAAACTGGCCGTTTTCTGAGAGTGAGCGGAAAAACGCAGGCGTGCCAGGAAAAAACACGGGAGTGTCTGGAGAAACGGGGGAGTGGCTGGCCGAACGCAGGGCGTGTTTGTGACGTCAAACCAGGAACGAAACGGCCTGAGCTGATCGCAATCTGTGAGTAGGTCTGGAGCTACTCAGAAACTGCTAAGAATTTCTATTCGCAATTCTGCTAATCTTTCGTTCGCTATTCTGCTAAGCTAAGATACACTCCCAGAGGGCGGCGGCCTAGCGTGTGCAATGCTGCTAAAATCTACTAGCGAGCGAACAACTCGGAATGACCCCCCAAGTCTCTATTCATAAACTCATCCACAGTCTGTCTTAAGTATTATGTCTTTTTCTCATTGCGGGATAATTTTGTAGAAATATTTGAGCTCATTCCCTTAATGGAATTAACCCACACCGGTTCAGCCCCACTATTCTGGGAAGGTGCACTGCCCTGAGTACCCAGTAATGAGCCCCCTGGTGAAGAGGAACACTCCGCTGTACAAAAAACACTCTTTGCCTGACATAATGTAAATGGGACAGCGCACACACACACACACACACGAAAAGGTTAAGCACAATTAACCCATAAAGAGCCCTCCAGTGAGACACAGTTATTTGGAGCCAGCCCCCATCGCTCCTTTATCGCTAATGCCAAGCTTAGCCAGGTCGTAGACTAAGTACCCTGATAGGGGACTTAGTACACTAATAAATCACTCCCCCCCCTGCTAGGGCTTCCTGGTACCGCTGAGGTAATCTGAAGTCTCTCCGGACAAGCTGCGCGTTCCTCTCCTGTCAGCGTCTGTGTCCACTGCAGAGGGAAAATGGCGCTGGTGAGCTGCTGGATCCGCTCATAGTGAAGGCCCCGCCCCTTCAATGGCACGCGGTCTTCCCTTTTCTTTTCTTTTTAATACTGGCTGAGGTAACCTGGTGCTTAAAGTGGAGAGAAAACAGTGTTAAGGCTTCTTTGCCAGTGTGGGTACTGTGTACAGTGTACTGAGACGCAGCTGTGTACTGTCTTGAGTCGCATTCCGCCCCGGTTAGAAGCCGTGCGTCTCCGTACCGTCATGCCGCCATAATTGCCGGAGCCCCGTTACACGGGACGCCGGCTTAGTACTCACCACTCTTCATTCTTCTAGCTGGTAGGTGAGGCGGCGTGTTGCGGGAATGTACGCTCGCTGTGGTGGGGCTTGCGAATAGTTCCCTCAGGAGCTCAGTGTCCTGTCGGCGGGAAATGGGACCATTAACCCTTCAAGAGGTTTAACCGTTCCCTCCCCCTAAGTCCCATGAAGCAGGCAGGCTGGTGCCAACCAGCCCTGTCTGAAAATAACAAACCTAAAATAAATGCAGATAACTCTTCAGGAGCTTCCATAAGTGAGACCGGCTCCTCCGGGCACATTTTCTAAACTTATTCTGGTAGGAGGGGCATAGAGGGAGGAGCCAGCCCACACTATCAAATTCTTAAATTGCCCATGGCTCCTAGTGGACCCGTCTATACCCCATGGTACTAAATGGAACCCCAGCATCCTCTAGGAAGTAAGAGAAAAAACTCCGTAGAGGATGCTGGGGACTCCAAAAGGACCATGGGGTATAGACGGATCCACAGGTGCTTGGGCATACTATAAAAAGACTTAAACTGGGTGTGAACTGGCTCCTCCCTCTATGCCCCTCCTCCAGACCTCAGTTAGAAAACTGTGCCCAGGAGAGATGGACATATCGAGAAAAGAATTTATAATTTAAACACAGTGAGTGTTATACCAGCTCACACCACAAGACATGGCCTTCAACAGAATACCAGCCCACGGTATGAAAAACATACAGCCATATGCTGAGAGAATATGTAACACAACCTGAGTGTCAACCCAACCAATAATAAGAAACTACATGCCAAGGCATGAACAACGTCAGCAATAGCCTGACAGACAAGAAATACCACAAAGTGCCACCAAAATCAATAACTGCAGACACAGTACGCACTGGGACGGGCGCCCAGCATCCTCTACGGACTAGGAGAAAATAAGATTTTACTTACCGGTAAATCTATTTCTCGTAGTCCGTAGTGGATGCTGGGGACTCCATAAGTACCATGGGGAATAGACTGGCTCCGCAGGAGACAGGGCATTTTAAGAAAGAATTAGGATACTGGTGTGTACTGGCTCCTCCCTCTATGTCCCTCCTCCAGACCTCAGTTAAGGAAACTGTGCCCGGAAGAGCGGACAGTACAAGGAAAGGATTTTGGAATCCAGGGTAAGACTCATACCAGCCACACCGTATAACTCGTGATAAACATACCCAGTTTACAGCATGAACAACAGAGCATCAGATAACCCTGATGCAACCATAACATAACCCTTATTGAAGCAATAACTATATACAAGTATTGCAGAAGAAGTCCGCACTTGGGACGGGCGCCCAGCATCCACTACGGACTACGAGAAATAGATTTACCGGTAAGTAAAATCTTATTTTCGCTAACGTCCTAGTGGATGCTGGGGACTCCGTAAGGACCATGGGGATTATACCAAAGCTCCCAAACGGGCGGGAGAGTGCGGATGACTCTGCAGCACCGAATGAGCAAACACAAGGTCCTCCTCAGCCAGGGTATCAAACTTGTAGAACTTTGCAAAAGTGTTTGAACCCGACCAAGTAGCTGCTCGGCAAAGCTGTAATGCCAAGACCCCTCGGGCAGCCGCCCAAGAAGAGCCCACCTTCCTTGTGGAATGGGCTTTCACTGATTTTGGTAGCGGCAATCCCGCCGCAGAATGAGCCTGCTGAATCGTGTTACAGATCCAGCGAGCAATAGTTTGCTTTGAAGCAGGAGCACCCAGCTTGTTGGATGCATACAGGATAAACAGCGACTCAGTTTTCCTGACTCTAGCCGTTCTGGCTATATAAACCTTCAAAGCCCTGACTACATCCAGTAACTCGGAATCCTCCAAGTCACGAGTAGCCACCGGCACCACAATAGGTTGGTTCATATGAAAAGATGACACCACTTTTGGCAGAAATTGCGGACGAGTCTGCAATTCTGCCCTGTCCATATGGAAAACCAGATAGGGGCTTTTATGTGACAAAGCCGCCAATTCTGACACACGCCTAGCTGAAGCCAAGGCTAACAGCATGACCACCTTCCACGTGAGATATTTTAACTCCACGGTTTTAAGTGGCTCAAACCAGTGTGATTTCAGGAAACTCAACACCACGTTAAGATCCCAAGGTGCCACTGGAGCACAAACGGGGGCTGAATATGCAGCACTCCCTTTACAAAAGTCTGAACTTCAGGAAGAGAAGCCAGTTCTTTTTGAAAGAAAATGGATAGGGCCGAAATCTGGACCTTAATGGACCCCAATTTTAGGCCCAAAGTCACTCCCGACTGTAGGAAGTGAAGGAAACGGCCCAGCTGGAATTCCTCTGTAGGAGCATTCCTGGCCTCACACCAAGCAACATATTTTCGCCATATACGGTGATAATGTTTAGCCGTCACGTCCTTCCTAGCCTTCATCAGCGTAGGAATAACCTCATCTGGGATCCCTTTTTCTGCTAGGATCCGGCGTTCAACCGCCATGCCGTCAAATGCAGCCGCGGTAAGTCTTGGAACAGACAGGGCCCCTGTTGCAACAGATCCTGCCTTAGAGGCAGAGGCCATGGTTCCTCTGTGAGCATTTCTTGCAGCTCTGGATACCAAGTCCTTCTTGGCCAATCTGGAACAATGAGTATTGTTCTCACTCCTCTTTTTCTTATGATCCTCAGCACCTTGGGTATGAGAGGAAGAGGAGGAAACACAAACTGACTGGAACACCCACGGTGTCACCAGTGCATCTACAGCTATCGCCTGAGGGTCTCTTGACCTGGCGCAATACCTCTGCAGCTTTTTGTTGAGGCGGGATGCCATCATGTCCACCTGTGGCAGTTCCCACCGACCTGCAATCTGCGCTAAGACTTCTTGATGAAGTCCCCACTCTAGAAGGAAGGGAGAGAAAGAAGGCTCTTGTGTGGGCGCACTCTTGAAAGGAAAGGAAAATTCCTATGACATATAGAGAGAAATACTTAAAACATAACTTTTAATGTTTGTAATAAAAATACCCCTATAAATGATCCATATCAAAGAAAAAATGTGATGATTAGAATTAATAAAATGTTCTGGTCTGTTTAATCACACTTGGTAATTGGAATGGTTGTAGACATTGATTGGTCTTACCTCCAATTCCCCTGACCAGCACAGAATATCTGTGTTAATAGAACCAGGGAGTGATCATAAGAGTTATTAAATAAGTAAGACCCACTTGGGCTACTTGATTCAAAATTGGTTAGTCTCCAGCATTCAAATGAGCTGGACTTTCTGACGTAAGCCACAAAAATTAGTATTAAGCCTCAAAAAGAGAAGGAAAAAAGGGGGGAGAGAAGAATTAGTGGTGATGCTGCTGTTGGTGTTGCAAACACATGTGGAGGGAAATGGTCCCAACTCTACAACACCGGGTATTCGCAGGAAGTCTCCTCTCCTGGTACTGACCCGGCCCAACGCTGTTTGGCTTCCAAGATCAGACGAGATCGGGCATTGGCAGCGTGGTATGATAGTAGAGAATTTTTGGATTGCACCAATGAGAGTGCACCTATGTAAGAAACAGAAGAAAGAGGAAAAAGGGAGACAGAAAGAAAGAACGAGAAAAGAAGAAATGAAAAATAGTATGGAGAAGAAAAGGAATGAATCAGTGTAGCATAATTGATGGATCTGCTTTCTGCGTTAGACACAGCTCAACAATTCCCACTTGAGTGGTATAGTGTTCCGTGAATCGCAGATGAGAGTCCATGAAGCAATAGTGAAGTATGGGAAGGAGATATGAAAGATATGCTAGGTTGAACTGTCAAAAAAATTAATTAATTAAACATTGATTTTGAAAAACACATTATTATTTAACGTGCATATTTGGAATAAAGTTTAAAGGTTCAAAGAGTATGCTGAGGCTTACGATGAAATAAGATTATTATCAGACAAAATACTGGCCTCTGCTTGAAAAAAGTATTTCTTTGTAATGTGAATACTTTAACAGATATTGATTTTGGAAGAATGAGAAAAAAAAAAAAGGGGGATGAAAAAGACAATTTGGGCTATATTTATTAGACAGTGGTGCTGTAGCAAAGAGCTATGTGTGTGCTGCATATGTCCAAATGGCATGGAATAACATACAACAGATAAATATAAAGCGCATCAAGAGTTTGTGGTCTGTGCAGAATATACACAGAACGGCAGTGGAACTCTGATAGGAATACACAGGTCTAGACATTTGCTGTATAATCAAGCATATTAATAAATGCACTTAGTGTGTTGTTGTCTGTGCGCACTATATACAAAGCAGAGCACCAATAGGTCCAATCGGATATGATGGAAGCTTAATGCCCATCAAAAGGTTGCCGTCTGTGCTAAGTATGCATGGGACAGCAGCAGGCTTGTAGTCAATGGTACTATCAGCCAAAAAATATCTGCGTATGCTACATGACTGTTAACATGCTGTCTAATACAACATAAGTAGTGAATACGAAAAAGTATTTTGCTGTCTGTGCAGGATGTGCACAGAACAGCTGAGGCTTACGGTCACCAAAATTGGAGAAGGAAGGCAGGTTAGGGCAGTGTCATGTGCCCAGGCAGGAGCTGAGAAATCACTCCATGTGTGGTCCCCCTCTCGGAACGGAAAACGCGTTTCGCCCTGACGGGCTTGTTCACTTCCGGGTTTAGGAGGGAGTGTGCAACGTAGGTTTATATAGCAGCTGAGGGGTGTATACTACCCATTAGTTGGAGGATATCATTGACGCGGGGCTGAGGATAGCAACGGCCGCTGTGAAGCGTCTGTCCGTTGTTATGGAGACGATACGTGACGTGCAATTGGGGGGCGGGGCTTGTGCGATCACGGGAGGCCACTGGGTGACTGGCCGTGTGTGCACACATGATGGCCCTGAAGTATCGCGAGAGCCATCTTTGTGGATGGCAATTGCCTGTTTGTGAGTGCAAATAAGTCCTTGGCGCCATCTTAATTAATGGCAAGACAGCGGCGCTAGGAAAGGAAGACTGAATTACAACATAGATAGAATAAAGAATTAAAGAAACATTGTAATAGGTAGAACCCTGGGTGGGAAGGCAGGTAGGAGAAAATTGAAGTGGCATCAATGAAGATAGAATAAGAATTAATTAAATATAAAAAAAATATATAAAAAAATAAAAAATATATACAAAAATTTATATTGACAAGGGATAAATGAAAATGAAAAATAAAAATAAATGGAAAGTAAAATGTAAATGGAAATGGAATGATTATAAAAACTAGTGATAGAAGTACCTTGGGAATTAAAATAGAATGGCAGATCAGCAGTGCCAAAAAATTTTTTGTTGATACGCAAGGAAAAGATGTGAACGTAAATGGGGTACATAATTTGAGGGTGTGTGAGGATTGAACTGTGTTAATGAAAAGGGTAGGAGGTGAGGGGAGGGGGAAAGAGGGAGAAAAGAAATGGTGAACACCATAAGGTGAATGGGACAAAGTGTGCCAGTGAGGTGGAATAGATGACTGGGGAACGGTGTAGCTAGGGAGTATTGGAGGAGAAGGGGAGGTTAGTGAAGGGAAGGGAAGTGCAAACGGGTAGAGGTGACCACCCATTGAAGGCCTGTGAATGGAGTGTGGGTGCAGGGATAAGTGGGTGGGGGGATGAGGTGGGGAAAGAGGAGGGAAGGGGAGATTAATAGAAGAAAAAAAGGAAGGGGGGTGGGGGGGGGGGGAAGAGAAGAATGGGCAGTTAAAGGAGTGTTAAATATATAGAAACGGTGAGAATTGGAATAAATTCTGTTGGAGGAAAAATTATTCACAAGAACACTGCATAATTGATGTTTTCATTCAGGCCATAAGGCCTGAGACTGTTGAGCCGAAAGATCCATTCACTTTCCTTCTTGTATAGTTCCTTAGTAATATCCCCACCTCGTATGCCCAATTGGACACGATCTAAACCGAAGGCTTTGAATTCTTTGATGGATCCCTTGTGGTGATGGTGAAAATGCCTGGCAACAGAAGTAAGTTGTTTCATTCGTGCAAGGTCTTTCGCTGCATTGCGTATGTTGCCCAAGTGTTCCAAAACTCTTTCTTTGAGTTTTCGTGTGGTCATGCCGACATATTTTAGATTACATCCGCAGGTTATACAGTAAATAACTGCTTGTGTATCACAATTAAAATAGTGTTGTAATTTCCCCACTCTCCCGTGTTGAGGTTGTGCCTGCTGAGGAAGTCTGCTTCCCAGTTGTCCACTCCCGGAATGAATACTGCTGTTAGTGCTCGTACGTGATTCTCCGCCCATCGAAGAATTCTGGTGGCTTCCGCCATCGCCACCCTGCTTCTTGTGCCGCCTTGGCAGTTTACATGAGCCACTGCGGTGATGTTGTCTGATTGAATCAGCACAGACTTGTTGCGAAGCAGGGCCTCCGCTTGACTTAGGGCGTTGTATATGGCCTTTAGTTCCAGGATATTGATGTGAAGGCAAGTCTCCTGACTTAACCACAGCCCTTGGAAATTTCTTCCCTGAGTGACTGCCCCCCCACCCTCGGAGGCTTGCATCCGTGGTCACCAGGACCCAGTCCTGAATGCAGAACCTGCGGCCCTCGAGAAGGTGAGTACTCTGCAGCCACCACAGAAGAGACACCCTGGCCCTGGGGGATAGGGTGATCATCCGATGCATCTGTAGATGCGATACGGACCACTTGTCCAACAGATCCCATTGAAAGGTCCTCGCATGGAACCTGCCGAAGGGAATGGCCACGTATGACGCCACCATCTTTCCCAGGACACTCGTGCAGTGAAGCACCGACACCTGTTTTGGCTTTAAGAGGTCTCTGACCAGTGTCATGCGTTCCCGAGCCTTCTACGTCGGGAGAAAAACCTTCTTCTGGTTTGTGTCCAGAATCATGCCCAGGAAAGGCAGACGCGTCGTAGGAATCAGCTGCGACTTTGGAATATTCAGAATCCAGCCATGCTGTTGTAGACTTCCCGAGAGCGTGCTACACTGATCAGCAACTGCTCTCTGGACCTCGCCTTTATGAGGAGATCGTCCAAGTATGGGATAATTGTGACTCCCTGCTTTCGCAGGAGCACCATCATCTCTGCCATCACCTTGGTAAATACTCTCGGTGCCGTGGATAGACCAAACGGCAACGTCTGGAATTGGTAATGACAATCCTGTACCACAAATCTGAGGTACTCCTGATGTGGATAAATGGGGACATGAAGGTAAGCATCCTTTATGTCCAGAGACACCATAAAATCCCCCTCCTCCAGGCTTGCGATGACCGCTCTGAGCGATTCCATCTTGAACTTGAACCTTTTCAGGTATATGTTCATGGAATTTAAATTCAATATGGGTCTGACCGAACCGTCCGGTTTCGGTACCACAAACATTGTCGAATAGTAACCCTTTCCCTGTTGAAGGAGGGGAACCTTTACCACCACCTGCTGGAGATATAATTTGTGAATTGCTGCTAACACTATTTCCCTCTCTATGGGGGAAGCCGGCAGGGCCGATTTTAGGTAACGGTGAGGGGGCATCACTTCGAATTCCAGCTTGTATCCCTGAGACACAATCTCTATAGCCCAGGGATCCATCTGTGAGTGAACCCACTTGTGGCTGAAATTTCGGAGACGCGCCCCCATCAGGGCTGGGTCCGCCTGTGGAGTCCCAGCGTCATGCGGTGGATTTAGTGGAAGCTGGGGAGGACTTCTGCTCCTGGGAACTAGCTGTATTGTGCAGCTTCTTTCCTCTACCCCCGACTCTGGCAAGAAAGGACGCACCTCGGACTTTCTTGCCTTTTTGTGATCGAAAGGACTGCATTTGGTAATACGGTGCTTTTAGGTTGTGAGGGAATATATGGTAAAAAAAAAATAAGATTTTACTCACCGGTAAATCTATTTCTCGAAGTCCGTAGTGGATGCTGGGAACTCCGTAAGGACCATGGGGAATAGCGGCTCCGCAGGAGACTGGGCACAACTAAAGAAAGCTTTAGGACTACCTGGTGTGCACTGGCTCCTCCCTCTATGACCCTCCTCCAGACCTCAGTTAGGATACTGTGCCCGGAAGAGCTGACACAATAAGGAAAGGATTTTGAATCCCGGGTAAGACTCATACCAGCCACACCAATCACACCGTATAACTCGTGATACTATACCCAGTTAATAGTATGAAATATAACTGAGCCTCTCAACAGATGGCTCAACAATAACCCTTTAGTTAAACAATAACTATATACAAGTATTGCAGACAATCCGCACTTGGGACGGGCGCCCAGCACCCACTACGGACTACGAGAAATAGATTTACCGGTGAGTAAAATCTTATTTTCTCTGACGTCCTTGTGGATGCTGGGAACTCCGTAAGGACCATGGGGATTATACCAAAGCTCCCAAACGGGCGGGAGAGTGCGGAGGACTCTGCAGCACCGAATGAGCTAACTCTAGGTCCTCCTCAGCCAGGGTATCAAACTTGTAGAATTTATCAAATGTGTTTGACCCCGACCAAGTAGCTGCTCAGCAAAGTTGTAAAGCCGAGACCCCTCAAGAAGAGCCCACCTTCCTCGTGGAATGGGCTTTTACAGATTTAGGATGCGGCAGTCCAGCCGCAGAATGTGCAAGTTGAATCGTGCTACAGATCCAGCGAGCAATAGTCTGCTTTGAAGCAGGCGCACCCAACTTGTTGGGCGCATGCAGGATAAATAGCGAGTCAGTCTGACTCCAGCTGTCCTGGAAACATAGATTTTTAGGGCCCGGACTACGTCCAGCAACTTGGAGTTCTCCAAGTCACAAGTAGCCGCAGGCACCACAATAGGCTGGTTCAAATGAAACGCTGAAACCACCTTTGGGAGAAATTGGGGACGAGTCCTCAATTCCGCCCTATCCATATGGAAAATCAGATAAAGGCTTTTACAAGACAAAGCCGCCAATTCTGACAAACGCCTGGCCGAAGCCAAGGCCAACAGCATGACCACTTCCACGTGAGATATTTTAGTTCCACGGTTATAAGTGGTTCAAACCAATGCGACTTTAGGAAATCCAACACCACGTTGAGATCCCAAGGTGCCACTGGGGGCACAAAAGGGGGCTGAATATGCAGCACTCCCTTAACAAATGTCTGAACTTCAGGTAGTGAAGCCAGTTCTTTTTGGAAGAAAATCGATAGAGCCGAAATCTGGACCTTAATGGAACCCAATTTTAGGCCAATAGTCACCCCTGATTGTAGTAAGTGCAGAAATCGACCTAGCTGAAATTCCTCCGTTGGGGCCTTCCTGGCCTCACACCATGCAACATATTTCCGCCATATGCGGTGATAATGGTTTGCGTTCACTTCTTTCCTAGCTTTAATTAGCGTAGGGATAACTTCCTCCGGAATGCCCTTTTCCTTCAGGATCCGGCGTTCAACCGCCATGCCGTCAAACGCAGCCGCGGTAAGTCTTGGAACAGACAGGGCCACTGCTGCAGCAGGTCCTGTCTGAGCGGCAGAGGCCATGGGTCCTCTGAGATCATTTCTTGAAGTTCTGGGTACCAAGCTTTTCTTGGCCAATCCGGAACAATGAGTATAGTTCTTACTCCTCTCCTTCTTATTAGTCTCAGTACCTTGGGTATGAGGCAGAGGAGGGAACACATACACCGACCGGTACACCCACGGTGTTACCAGAGCGTCCACAGCTATCGCCTGAGGGTCCCTTGACCTGGCGCAATATCTTTTTCGCTTTTTGTTGAGGCGGGACGCCATCATGTCCACCTGTGGCCTTTCCCACACCGGTGTACAATCATTTGGAAGACTTCTGGATGAAGTCCCCACTCTCCCGGGTGGAGGTCGTGTCTGCTGAGGAAGTCTGCTTCCCAGTTGTCCACTCCGGGAATGAACACTGCTGACAGTGCTAAACATGATTTTCCGCCCATCGGAGAATCCTTGTGGCTTCTGCCATTGCCATCCTGCTTCTTGTGCCGCCCTGTCGGCTTACATGGGCGACCGCCGTGATGTTGTCTGACTGGATCAGCACCGGCTGGTGTTGAAGCAGGGGTCTTGCCTGACTTAGGGCATTGTAAATGGCCCTTAGTTCCAGAATATTTATGTGTAGGGAAGTCTCCTGACTTGCCCATAGTCCCTGGAAGTTTCTTCCCTGTGTGACTGCCCCCCAACCTCGAAGGCTGGCATCCGTGGTCACCAGGACCCAGTCCTGTATGCCGAATCTGCGGCCCTCTAGAAGAGGAGCACTCTGCAGCCACCACAACAGCGACACCCTGGTCCTTGGAGACAGGGTTATCAGCCGATGCATCTGAAGATGCGATCCGGACCACTTGTCCAACAGATCCCACTGAAAGATCCTTGCATGGAACCTTCCGAATGGAATTGCTTCGTAAGAAGCCACCATCTTTCCCAGGACTCGCGTGCAGTGGTGCACAGACACCTGTTTTGGTTTTAGGAGGTCTCTGACTAGAGATGACAACTCCTTGGCCTTCTCCTCCGGGAGAAATACTTTATTTTCTGTGTCCAGAACCATCCCCAGGAACAGTAGACGCGTTGTAGGAACCAGCTGCGACTTTGGAATATTCAGGATCCAGCCGTGCTGTTGTAGCACTTCCCGAGCTAGTGCTACACCGATCAACAACTGTTCCCTGGACCTCGCCTTTATAAGGAGATCGTCCAAGTACGGGATAATTAAAACTCCCTTTCTCCGAAGGAGTATCATCATTTCGGCCATTACCTTGGTAAATACCCTCGGTGCCGTGGACAGACCAAACGGCAACGCCTGGAATTGGTAATGACAGTCCTGTACCACAAATCTGAGGTACTCCTGGTGAGGAGGGTAAATGGGGACATGCAGGTAAGCATCCTTGATGTCCAGTGATACCATGGAAACCCCCTCGTCCAGGCTTGCAATCACCGCCCTGAGCGATTCCATCTTGAACTTGAACCTTCTTATATAAGTGTTCAAGGATTTTAAATTTAAAATGGGTCTCACCGAACTGTCCGGTTTCGGTACCACAAACATTGTGGAATAGTAACCCCGTCCTTGTTGAAGGAGGGGTACCTTGATTATCACCTGCTGAGAATACAGCTTGTGAATCGCCTCCAGCACTGCCTCCCTGTCCGGGGGAGCTGTCGGCAAGGCAGATTTGAGGAAACGGCGAGGGGGAGACGTCTCGAATTCCAGCTTGTACCCCTGAGATACTACTTGTAGAATCCAGGGATCCACCCGTGAGCGAGCCCACTGGTCGCTGAAGTTCTTGAGACGGGCCCCCACCGTACCTGGCTCCGCCTGAGGAGCCCCAGCGTCATGCGGTGGACTTAGAGGAAGCGGGGGAGGACTTTTGTTCCTGGGAACTGGCTGTATGTTGCAGCTTTTTCCCTCTACCTCTGCCTCTGGGCAGAAAGGACGCGCCTCTAACCCGCTTGCCTTTCTGGGGCCGAAAGGACTGTACATGATAATACGGTGCTTTCTTTGGCTGTGAGGGAACATGGGGTCAAAATGCTGACTTCCCAGCGGTCGCTGTGGAAACGAGGTCCGAGAGACCATCCCCAAACAACTCCTCACCCTTGTAAGGCAATACTTCCATGTGCCTTTTAGAATCTGCATCTCCTGTCCACTGCAGAGTCCACAATCCTCTCCTAGCAGAAATGGACATTGCGTTTATTTTAGATGCCAGCCGGCAAATATCCCTCTGTGCATCTCTCATGTACAAGACAGCGTCTTTAATATGCTCTACGGTTAGCAATATATAGTGTCCCTGTCTAGGGTATCAATGTTTTCCGACAGGGAATCTGACCACGCAGCTGCAGCACTGCACATCCATGCTGAAGCAATAGCCGGTCTCAGTATAATACCTGAGTGTGTATATACAGACTTCAGGATAGCCTCCTGCTTTCTATCTGCAGGCTCCTTTAGGGCGGCCGTGTCCGGAGACGGTAGTGCCACCTTTTTTGACAGACGTGTGAGCGCTTTATCCACCCTAGGGAATGTCTCCCAACGTGACCTGTCCTCTGGCGGGAAAGGGTACGCCATTAGTAACCTTTTAGAAATTACCAGTTTCTTATTGGGGGAAGCCCACGCTTCTTCACACACTTCATTTAATTCATCAGATGGGGGAAAAACCACTGGTAGTTTTTTCTCCCCAAACATAATACCCTTTTTTGTGGTACCTGGGGTAATATCAGAAATATGCAACACATTTTTCATTGCCGTAATCATGTAACGGGTGGCTCTATTGGAATGTACACTAGTCTCATCATCGTCGACACTGGAGTCAGTATCAGTGTCGACATCTGTGTCTGCCATCTGAGGTAGCGGGCGTTTTAGAGCCCCCGATGGCTTTAGAAACGTCTGGGCAGGCACAGGCTGAGAAGCCGGCTGTCCCACATCTGCTATGTCGTCAAACCTTTTATGTAAGGAGTCGACACTGTCGCGGAATTCCTTCCACATAACCATCCACTCAGGTGTCGACCCCGCAGGGGGTGACATCACATTTATCGGCACCTGCTCCGCCTCCACATAGGCCTCCTCATCCAACATGTCGACACAGCCGTACCGACACACCGCACACACACAGGGAATGCTCTGACTGAGGACAGGACCCCACAAAGCCCTTTGGGGAGACAGAGAGAGAGTATGCCAGCACACACCAACAGCGCTATATAACAGGGATTAACACTATAACTGAGTGATTTTTCCCAATAGCTGCTTGTATACACAATATTGCGCCTAAATTTAGTGCCCCCCCTCTTTTTTACCCTATGTAGTCTGGAAACTGCAGGGGAGAGCCTGGGAGCGATCCTTCCAGCGGAGCTGTGAGGGAAAATGGCGCCAGTGTGCTGAGGGAGATAGCCCCGCCCCTTTTTTGGCGGACTTCTCCCGCTTTTTTCTATGTATATCTGGCAGGGGTATTTTACACATATATAGTCTCTATGACTATATCATGTGTTATTTGCCAGCCAAGGTACTCAATATTGCAGCCCAGGGCGCCCCCCCCCAGCGCCCTGGACCCATCAGTGACCGGAGTGTGAGGTGTGCATGGGAAGCAATGGCGCACAGCTGCAGTGCTGTGCGCTACCTTGATGAAGACCGAAGTCTTCTGCCGCCGATTTCCAGGACCCTCTTCTTGCTTCTGGCTCTGTAAGGGGGACGGCGGCGCGGCTCCGGGACCGGACGACCGAGGCTGGGCCTGTGTTCGATCCATCTGGAGCTAATGGTGTCCAGTAGCCTAGAAGCCCAAGCTAGCTGCAAGCAGGTAGGTTCGCTTCTCTCCCCTTAGTCCCTCGTAGCAGTGAGTCTGTTGCCAGCAGATCTCACTGAAAATAAAAAAACTAAAATAAACTCTCTTTTTCTAAGAGCTCAGGAGAGCCCCTAGTGTGCATCCAGCTCAGCCGGGCAGAAAATTCTAACTGAGGTCTGGAGGAGGGTCATAGAGGGAGGAGCCAGTGCACACCAGTATCCTAATTCTTTCTTAAAGTGCCCTGTCTCCTGCGGAGCCCGTCTATTACCCATGGTCCTTAGAGTCCCCAGCATCCACTAGGACATTAGAGAAAAGAATTTACCGGTAGGTACTAAAATCCTATTTTCTCTGACGTCCTAGAGGATGCTGGGGACTCCCAAAGGACCATGGGTTCTATACCAAAGCTCCAGAACGGGCGTGAGAGTGCAGACGACTCTGCAGCACCGATTGAGCAAACATGAGGTCCCCATTAGCCAGGGTATCAAACTTGTAAAGCTTAGCAAAGGCGTTTGAAACCCGACCAAGTAGCCGCTCGGCAAAGGTAACCCGCCGAGACACCTCGGGCATCCGCCCAAGAAAAGCCCATCTACCTAGTAGAATAGGTCTCCCCCGACTTCGGTCACGGCAATCCCGCCGTAAACTAGCACGCAGAATCGTATCACCGATCCAGCGTGTAACAGAGTGCATAGATGCAGGCGCCCCAAGCACGCTGGGATCATACCAGACAAACAGAGTCTCTGTTACCCCAAACTGAGCCCAATTGGTGACATAAATCTTCAAAACCCTGACTACATCGAACGACGTAGAATCAACCAATGCTGAAGTTACCACAGACATCAAAAGAGATAGGTTTTCGATAAACACTGAAAACTCGTTTCTGTAGAACCACTAACAGAGTTCTCATTCTATCCACTTGGAAAAACAAACAGGGGCTCTTGTGAGACAAAGCCGCTACTTCCGATCGCCCAAAAGGCAAAAGCATGACCACTCTCCAAAAGAGAAATTTTAACACAACCTTCAGTAAAGGTTACAATCAGAGAGACACCAGAAAACGCAACACCACGTCAAGGTCCCACGGTGCCAATGGGGGCACAAATGGAGGTTGGATGTGTAGTACTCATTTCACGAAAGTCGGAACTTCTGGAAAGGTGACCAATACAAAATTTATAAGGCCAAAACTGCCCTGAAACGGAGCCAAACTTTAGGCCTGCATCCACACCTGCTTGCAAAAAATGGAAAAGACAGACTCAGCTGAAAGCCTTCCGCAGGAACCTTCTTAGATTCACACTAAGACACATATTCACGCCAAATACGGTGGTAAGGCTTCGCCGATACTTCTTTTCTAGCCTAATGGAGTGTGGAAATGACCACACTGGGAATACCCATTCGGACTAGGATATGGTGTTCAACCGCCATGCCGTCAAACGCAGCCGCGGTAAGTCCTGATACACGCCCCGATCACGATGTAAGAGTTCCTCCCGTAGAGGAAGAGGCCCTGGATCTTCTATGAATAAATCATTGAAGAAATGGATACCAAGCCCTCCTTGGCTAGACCGGAACAATGAGGATCGCCGGAACCTCTGACCCTCTTACGTTTATCACCTTAAGCAGAGTGAAAGCGGAGGGGACACGTAGACTGAAAACACCCAAAGTGTCACGAGGGCGTCCACTGCTATAGCTTGGGTGTCCCTTAACCTGGAACCATATTCCCGAGGTCTCTCGTTGAGGCGAGACGTCAATATGCCCAAATGAGGCATTCCTCAAAGACTTGTCAGTTCTGTGAAACTTCTCGATGATGACAGTATTTCTCCCGAATGGAGAGCGCGTCTGCAAAGGAAATCTATTTCTCTGTCATTTACGTCCGGTACGAAGACTGCTAATATAACGTTTACAGGTCTTTCCACCCAACGGAAAACTATTTCAGCTTCTGCCATTGCTGCTTTGCTCCTTGTTCCGTCCTAGCGACTGACATACGCCACTGCTGTCAAGACATCTGATAGAATTAACACGGGTAGATCACGAAGAATATGTTCGTTGAAAACAGCTCTTAATTCAAGAAACTTATTGTAGACAAGCTTCCCAGCTTGACCTTTTCTTCTGGAAACACTTGTAAGGACTGCTCCCCAGCCTCAGAGATCTGCATACATGGACACCAGGATCTAATCCTGGATCCCGAACCTTCGTCCCTCCAGGAGGTGAGAACTGAGCAGACACCACTGAAGCGATATCCTGGCCATTAGAATTATAATCCGGTGCCTGTGCCGGTGAGACCCGGACCACCTTCCCAACAGGTCCCGTGAAAATCACTCTGGCATTCGACCTGCTCACCGAAAAGGCCTCCTAGGCCGCACCCAACTTGTTCATCAACGGAACATATTGATGGAGTGGCACTGCAAATCTGATCCGACTCAGGATCCTCAGACTTCATCCCACAGGAAAACACAGAACCTCAACCGTTCCGTATCAACCCTGATACCACCTCCGACATCTGCGTCGTTGGGAACAACAGCCCTTCCCTGTGTTGAAGAACCGTCAGAGAGAAACAACGATTTGCACCACTTGTTTCTTGACCTCGCCTCAATCAGGCGAACATCTCAGTACAGAATAACAATGGCTCTTACTATTGAAAGAAAACCATCATACCACCATCACTACAGTGAAAAGGCAAAGACAATCCTGGCTTTCCCTCCAGGTAATGTGAATGCATAGAACAACGCAGGTAAACTTTTTATTTTTATAACCGGGACAGGAGGACAAGGCCCTGAACCTGGCGCTCCTTTGTATGGCGTCGCGTACTACCTCCCCTTACAGAGGGGCAACGGCAATATCCATTAGAAAATCAGTGAGGTGAAACATCTGTAACTCCAGAATGTCCCCCTTTGGATTCCATAAATAACTCACCGGATTTAATCTATTCCCAGACTAAGTGAAAGTAGTAATTGAGTCCTCACCGGAGCGGGGTCCCGCCATATGGACTCTGCGACATGCGGTGTATGTGGTAGAAACAGAAACGACATCCACTTCTGCGAACCTAATAAGGCTGCAGAACTTACCTTTTCACCTTCCACAGGCTGTACAGAAGAGGAAAAAAAGAACTGTATCTGACTGATTAAAATGACTGCATCCCACAAAAGAATGCGTCACCAACCTTTGTGAGGGAAACTAACTGCCGAAGTTAGACTTACCAGGAATATCCGCCGAGATTGACTGAACGGAGACATCCCCCCAAACAGCGGGACACCGTCCCAGGGAAAAAGTCCAGTAACTCTCGGAGTCAGCCTCAGCATTCCCCCGGCCACACTTCCTGTATACGTACGGCAGCCTGCCGCAACGTTATAGAGAAGAAGCAACTTAAGGAACCTCCCCTGTCTCTTTAGGGTAAATCTATCTGATGTCTTACCGAATACAAACACTCCCTCATGTGCATGTAATGCAAATAAGCCCACAGCATAGAAATATAATATCACTTAGCTTTCCTGTATACAATCTTTTGAGATGGGGCCCCGTGTCGACCAGGCGTTGACCATCACAGTATTCTATCCGTGGCGGAAAAAGAATAAACCTTCGGACGTCCGGAGAGGGTGTGACTTAGAGCTTTAATCAACAGAGCGACCAGCACATGAGAAGGAAAATATATATATATATATATATAAAAAAAAAAAAAAGAAAGGAAAAGGAAAAGGAAAAGGAAAAGGAAAAGGAGAGAGAGAGAGAGAGAGAGAGAGAGAGAGAGAGAGAGAGAGAGAGAGAGAGAGAGAGAGAGAGAGAGAGAGAGAGAGAGAATATATATACATATAAGCGGATTGGCCGGAGCATTCGGGTCCCCAGTGACATGTGTTCTGAACGTGTATGACCATGTACTGAAAAGCCCCAGTTGTGGATCTACCAGGAAACATTATAGTCAACAGAAAACCCTAGTATTTGTCAACAGCAGGGATTAGTAACCAGGCAAAAATTGTATTCCTGCGACCCCAAGGGGTCCGAGAGAAGTATACCTATACAAATATCACTCCCCCTAAAGTATATACACAGGTATAAGTCAGTTACAGCATGTCCATTTACACCCGGTGAAAACAGTTGGTGCCGACAGGGCCACCCACATACTACTGTGCCTCCCTTATAGTGTTTACTTTCCACAAGCATACCACTACCGACCTGATCAAGTACCCACATACGTCGGCGATGCAGACAGTGAACCCCATAGGTGTTCATGCCTGTCGACACAAGTGAACTAAAGTGGGTATAACTGACAGGGAGCACACATAAAATACACACAAGCATGATTTCATACACATCTCTGAATCAACTAGTGTTCTATAAGTCCAAATAACACCAAAAGACTGTGCCCCCCCCCCCCTTTGGCGGGGACAGAGAAAATGGCGCTGACTCCAGTGTGTGAGGGCTAAGCCCCGCCCCCCTTGGCGCGCTCTAGCCCCGTTATCTTATATAAGCAGGCCGGGGATCGCATATAGTGTAACACACTACATACCACCTGAAAATGCTGTTCAGGGCGCCCCCCCCCCCTGCGCCCAAGTAAATCGTTGGTGTGGGAGCACCAGCGCGCCGCGCGACCGCCACTATGAACTGGCGGGGTATCGCACGCGGTGCCCAGGGCCCGTAGCTCAGTAACTGCTGCCCAGGGCACCCCCCCCCCAGCGCCCTGCACCCTATGAGTACCGCTGGCGAGTGGGAGGACGGAGCGCAGCGCGACCGCTGCTATAAACTGGCGGGGGTATCGTACGCGGCGCTCGGGGCCCGTAGTATGCTCTTTTGCCAGTTAAAACCTTGACCTCAGTAACTGCTGCCCAGGGCGCTCCCCCCCAGCACCCTGCACCCTGTAAGTGCCGTTGGTGTGTGGGAGCATGGAGCACAGCGCTACCGCTGCGCTTATCTCAGTTACTGAAGTCTTCTGCGGTCTGAAGTCTTCTGTACTTCTCATACTCACCCGGCTTCTTTCTTCTGTGAGTGGGGTGACGGCGCGGCTCTGGGAACAAGCAGCTAGGCGCACCAAGTGACCGAACCCTCTGGAGCTAATGGTGTCCAGTAGCCCAAGAAGCAGAGCCCTTGAACTAAGAAGTAGTAGGTCTGACTTCTCTCCCCTCAGTCCCACGATGCAGGGAGCCTGTATCCAGCAGGTCTCCCTGAAAATAAAAAACCTAACAAAGTCTTTAGAGAAACTCTGTAGAGCTCCCCTAGTGTGTGTCCATTCACTCCTGGGCACAAAGTCTAACTGAGATCTGGAGGAGGGGCATAGAGGGAGGAGCCAGTTCACACCCAGTTTAAGTCTTTATAGTGTGCCCAAGCTCCTGCGGATCCGTCTATACCCCATGGTCCTTTTGGAGTCCCCAGCATCCTCTAGGACGTAAGAGAAATAAATAAATAAATAAATAATGGACTACACACCAACTTCAATACATCTTAACCTTCCTAGGATGTTCGGGTCTTTTTTGACCCATATCAAATACACCTTAGGTGTATGCTCCATTGCAACACCCTAGAAAGGTTAAATACATAGTTTAAAAAGAGTATGCATCAACTTCAATTTAGACATTCAAAATAAAGATTTGGTAGTTATCTAGTAGAATCATGTAAATAAATAAAAAATAAAGACAGTGCTGAACATGTGTAAGATTGCTAAGATTTTACCTTCATGTGAACCTATACATTGGTAACTTCACCTGTTAAAAAGAAATAGTTGCAACCTGGATGCTAATAGTGGCAGACCGAGTTCTTGGTCTATATACTGTATGTGCCAACCATTTAGCACAGTACACATTGATGACCGGTTCACCAAGTATTTCTGCCTTTAAATAGTGGGCTTATGTAATATCATCTCACCTGAGCCTCCATCTCGCCGACTATTACATACATAAGCATCAGAGTATTTAAAGAACAGTACACATCACAAAGTATCTAAAACAATGAGGTGGAGGAAAAAGTGACAAAAGAAAATAAAAAATAAAAACCACAAGAAAACTAAATTTGGCGTTCTTCTACATCAAAGACGAGACAAAATGTGATCACTAGATTGTTTTACTGAGAGAAATAAATGGTTATTAGACATTGCCAAGAGCAAAATCACATGCAATGAAATTCTACACAATGTCTTCCTCTCACCATGTTCCTGCTGCTGAACTGTTGAGCAGTTGCCGATACTCTCATAGGCACCCTCTGTGCCAGGCTAAGTTTACCAGCAGCAGCAGGTACGCCGACATTAGACAAAATGCTAAAGAGAGCTGCTGGGTCTGCTTTAAATTCTACTTCAGAGGTATCTGAAAAGCAAGGAATATATCAGACACTATCTATTAGCAAATTAGCATATCTTAATTAAAGCAATATTAGAAAGATATTTTTGCTTTAACAATGCAATCATATCTTAGATACAACAGAGCTTTGGCCTGGAAATAATGGACAATAGAGAGCCAAGTGGCTGTGGGCATTAGAATGCTGCAAAATATAATATGCCTAGTACAACCACGTGCAAGTCAGTTGTAAATCAAGGGCTAACATATTGGTTATATGTAGGAGTAGATTTACTAAAGCTTCTAAAACAGATAAGTGGTGGTGTTGCCTATAGCAACCAGATTCTGTCTATCACTTTCTAGAATGTAAAAGAGAAATAGTTAAACTCCGATTGGTTGCTATGGGCAACACCCCCAGCTGTCTGTTTTAGAAGCTATAGTAAATATACTCTATAGACTATATAACTTTCTGTTAATATATCGACTATCAGTTGGTGTTTGAAAATCAATTTAGCTTTACTCTAACAAACTGGTAGGATGGGATGGATTGATTACTTAATACGGTGAGTTTAGTACAGGGGAAAATAGCCAAACAATGCAACACTATTGGCCACGTACAGGTGATCCACTGATTCCTCCCCTCTTCCCCGACCCCAAGTGGATGAAAAATAAACACATTGTACCCTTTACATTGGCATCCTTGCAATTCAGATTTTTGAGACCGAGGACAACTTCAGCTAATGGCTCCCGAACTCGGTGACTAGCTGGAGGATTCACAGAGAGCCCCGCATCCGTAGAAGCTGGTACCTTATGCCGATCTCCTTTCTGTGTGAAGTTAAAGGGCTGTGGACGGGTGCAAGACTTTTTACTCACTGCTTTACCCTGTGAAAATAATAGGATTTTAATTACCTACCGGTAAATACTTTTCTCGTAGTCCATAAGGGATATTGGGGAGACTTGGTACAGCATGGATTCACTGGGGGAGGGGGGGGGGGGGGGGGGGGGGGAGGAGAGAGATCATGTCAAACAAATCTTATTGACTTTGACTGTGTGACTTAAGTGATGGATAAAGCTGGAGCCATGGATATAGCTTATCTAAACTTTAGCAAGGCTTTTGACCCTGTTCCACATCGCATACTGGCTAAATAAACTTGGAAGCTTGGGATTGGTTACTAGGATTATTGAATGGATGAGATCTTGGTTGCAGGATAGAAAACAGAGTTGTGGTAAATGGAGTGCATTCACAGGAGGGAAATGTTACCAGTGGAGTACCCCAGGGATCTGTACTTGGACCAGTGCTTTTTAATATCTTTATTGGCGACATTGCAAATGGAATTAAAGGGAAAGTATGCCTTTTTGCAGATGACACAAAGGTATGCAACAGGGCAGACACCAGGTGGGGTAAAACAAATGATTGAGGATCTAGGTAGACTAGAGGAATGGTCAAGAGCATGGCAATTACAGTTTAATGCCAAAAAATGCAAAATCATGCACTTAGGTCACAAAAATCCAAAGGCTAAATATAATATTAATGGTATTATACTGGAAACTACTGAGGAGGAAAGGGATCTAGGATACACTATTTCAGGTGCCTTAAAGGCAGGTAAGCAATGTAAATATAGCAATGAGGAAGGCTAGTCAGATGCTTGGCTGCATTGGGAGAGGAATCAGCGGCAGAAAGAAAGAAGTAATAATGCCCTTGTATAGGTCATTGGTACGGCCTCATCCAGAATACGGTGTACAACTCCTGAGGCCATATCTTCAAAAGGATATTAAATACATTAGAGACTGTACAAAGAAGGGCAACTAAAATGGTGCATGGCCTACATCACAAAACATACCCAGAAAGACAAAAAAAAAAAAATCTCAATATGTATAGTTTAGAGCAGAGAAGGGAAAGGGGGGACATGATAGAAACGTTCAAATTTATCAAGGGTTTTAACAAAGTCCAGGACACGAGTACATGCACTGAGATTGGGGAGGGTAGGGGGGCTTGGGGTAGGTTCAGGAGAAATATGAGGAAAAATTATTTCACAGAAAGGGTAGTGGACAAGTGGAATAGCCTCCCATCAAAGGTGGTAGAGGCTAAGAGTAGAGCAATTTAAACATGCATGGGAGAGACATAAGGATATCCTTACAAAGAAATAAAGAATCGAATAAGCCAAGATAAAAATATGGTTAAAAAATAAAATAAAAAAAAAGGGGAAGGGGAGACGAGATGGGCCAAGTGGTTCTTATCTGACGTCAAATTCTATGTTTCTATGTTAGTATGATGGGGACGTCACAAAGCTTCCAGAACGGGTGGGAATGTACGGAGACTGCTGCAGGACCGCCTGCCCAAACTGGGTATCCTCTTTGGCCAGGGTATCAAATCTGTAGAACTTCAAAGGTGTTCTTCCCCGACCAGGTAGCAGCTTGGCATAGTTGGAAGGCCTAGACTCCATGGGCAGCCGCCCAGGCAGACCCCACTGATCTTGTAGAGTGGGCCTTCAGAGGTGCCAGAACCACAAAAGGTTGATTCAAGTGGAACGCAGACGACCTTCAGCAGAAACTGCTGCCTAGTCCTGAGCTCCACTCTGTCCTCGTAAAAGACCAAGTAGGGACTTCTACACGATAAGGCCCCCCAATTCTGAGACACGCCTAGCAGAAGCCAGGGCCAGTAACATCACTGGTTTCCACGTGAGGTACCTGTCTTCTACCATCAGCAGTGGTTTGAACCAGGAAGACTGTAGAAACTCTAACACAACATTCAAATCCCAGGGTGCACAAAAGGAGGTTGTATGTGAAGTACCCCTTACAAAAAGGTCTGAACTTCTGGCAACAGTGCCAATTTCTTCTGGAAGAAGACGGAGAGAGCTGAAATCTAGACCTTAATAGAACCCAGACGTAAGCCCTTGTCCACACCAACCTATAGGAAACGTCCCAAGTTAAACTCCGCAGGCGGGTACATGCGGTCCTCGCACCAGGAGACATTTCTTCTCCAGATATGATAGTGTTGCGACGTCACAGGTTTCCTGGTCTGAACCATGGTAGCAATGACCTTGTGAGTTAGGATGCTCCACTCAACCTCCACCCTTGGGAGCAAAGGAATCGGAGGAAACAGGTAGGCCAGTCAGTAAGGCCAAGGCAACATCAGTGCATCCACTGCGCTCGCCTGAGGGTCCCTGGTTCGTGAGCAAAACCAATGAAGCTTCTTGTTGAGTCGAGAAGCCATCATGTCTATCTGTGGGCAGCCCCACCAGTCGATCTGCTAAAACACCTGATGGTGGAGCCCCCACTCTCCCGGGTGGAGATCGTGACGACTCAGGAAGTCCGCTTCCCAGTTGTCTACTACTGGAATGAAGAATGCCGACAATGCTCTTGCATTTCTTTCTGCCCAGAGAAAATAATTTGAGACCTCTCGCATGCAGGCCCTGCTTTTTGTCCCTCCTTGCCAACTGATGTACCCCACTGCCGTGGCTTTGTCCGACTGTACCTGGATCGCTTGATCCCTGAGTAGAGGAGAGTCGTGAAGCAGAGCGTTGTAGATCGCCCGAAGTTCCAAAATGTGTATCTGAAGGAGGGCTTCGTGGGTTGACCACCTGCCCTGGAACTGAGCACCTTGGGTGTGCTCCCCATCCTCTCAGACTCGCATCAGTGGATGGATGGATGGATGGATGGATGGATGGATATTCGAGCAGGTCGGAGAACCATGCGGACCATCTCCTGAAGTGTTCTCGCCTTGTCCTCTGGGAGGAACACCTTCTGGACCCCAGTATCCAGTAACATCCCCAGGAACAGGAGCCGCTGAGTTGGCTCCAGGTGGGACTCCTGTAAATTGAGAATCGACCCATGGTGTGACAGAAGTTGGATAGTGCGGTTGATATGGAGCAATAAAAGCTCCCTGGATCTTGCTTTTATCAGGAGATCGTCCAGGTAAGGACCAACATTGACCCCCTGGACCCGGAGCATCATCTCCGCCATTACCTTTGTGAATACCCTCGGAGCTGTGGACAGGCCGAAGGGTAGCGCCTGGAACTGGTAGTGATCATCCAGTAGGGCAAACCTCAGATAAGCCAGATGAGGTGGCCAAATCGAAATATGGAGATAGGAGTCCTTGATATTCAAGGAGACCATGAATTCCTGTTCTTCCAGGCCCACAATCACTGCTCGCAAGGATTCCATTTTGAACTTGACTTTAGAATCAAAATGGGCCTTACCGAACCGTCCGGCTTCGGTACCACAAACAGGTTGGAGTAATAGGCAGAAAAAAAATGTACAACAAGTGTACCCCCTGGCGCTATTAAAAAATATGGCTTAAATTAATAGTTCATTTAAATTCAAGTCTAATAGATCAGTCTGTATGCCGCTCACTGCAGCAAAAGGGACTTCTCTACCCTCTCAAACTATTTGACCAGAAACACACACAAATACAAACAGCGCTCACAGACTATTAAAAAATTTCTTTCTTAAAAATCCTTCCCTATGTCTCCTACACCAGATATAAAACCTGTGACAATTTATCATTAGCTCAACATGGCAAACATGTATCAATTTCACACTGGCAGATTCTCAAGTTTCTAAATGTAACTTTTACACAGCATTGGAACAATTACTTATATTTCAAACAGCACAATTGACAATCATTATGTTTTTAGTAGCACAGATAGAAACTTAATAACAATATCGCCCCACAGACTCTTTGCAGAGAGTAAACATGCATTCAATTATTCCTAAGCAGCTGACAATAAAAGCAGATTCTTCTGTCTGCAGTTCTGTAATAAACAGCATGCGAGGTTTCCAAGCAGTAATGTCCTAATTAGATGTTTATCATGCAAGACAATTGAGAATACTTTTTATAGGATTCAATGTTCCTATGCACTAATAGTGCTGTTAGGTGGTCATTCCGAGTTGTTCGCTCGTTATTTTTTTTCGCAACGGAGCAATTAGTCGCTCATGCGCAATGTTCGCAGTGCGACAAGTAAATTTGCTATGCAGTTAGGTATTTTACTCACGGCATTACGAGGTTTTTTCTTCGTTCTGGTGATCGTAATGTGATTGACAGGAAGTGGGTGTTTCTGGGCGGAAACTGGCCGTTTTATGGGAGTGTGTGAAAAAACACTACCGTTTCTGGGAAAAATGCGGGAGTGGCCGGAGAAACGGGGGAGTGCCTGGGCGAACGCTGGGTGTGTTTGTGACGTCAAACCAGGAACGAAACTGACTGAACTGATCGCAGATGCCGAGTAAGTGTGGAGCTACTCAGAAATTGCTGAGAAGTGTCTATTCGCAATTCTGCTAATCTTTCGTTCGCAATTTTGATAAGCTAAGATTCACTCCCAGTAGGCGGCGGCTTAGCGTGTGCAAAGCTGCTAAAAGCAGCTTGCGAGCGAACAACTCGGAATGAGGGCCTTAGTACAGAGTTCCTCTGTTTATTTAGTTGGTTAGTAGATTTAGCATGCAGACATCTGAAGCAGCTTAGTTTGTATTATAAAGCTTATTCATGCAGAGCAATAGTTGGAACAGTTTTTAGCCTAGATCAGGCTTACTCATGCACAGCAGTAATTGTTTAACATGGCCATGATAGCATACATACACTCCTTCGTTTTGGATTGTAGACCTTATTAACTCCCGGCTCTGGTGCTTGAATGACCGTTTACAGCAAGCCTTATCTGGAGATCCAAGATGGATTGTCCAATGATCGAACAAGTGGTGTTCCTAAATAGGAAAATGTTATATGAGCTGTAGGGTCTTTAAAACGCGTTTCTCCGCCAGCACATACGATCAGCGGCTTCCTCAGTCAGATGGAGGAAGCCGCTGATCGTATGTGCAGGTGGAGAAACGAGTTTTAAAAACCCTACAGCTCATATAACCTTTTCCTATTTGGGAACACCACTTGTTCGATCATTGGACAATCCATCTTGGATCTCCAGATAAGGCTTGCTGTAAACGGTCATTCAAGCACCAGAGCCGGGAGTTAATAAGATCTACAATCCAAGACGAAGGAGTGGTAATATATGTATGCTAACATGGCCATGTTAAACAAAATACTGCTGTGCATGAGTAAGCCTGATCTAGGCTAAAAACTGTTCCAACTATTGCTCTGCATGAATAAGCTTTATAATACAAACTAAGCTGCTTCAGATGTCTGCATGCTAAATCTACTAACCAACTAAATAAACAGAGGAACTCTGCACTAACAGCACTATTAGTGCATAGGAACATTGAATCCTATAAAAAATATTCTCAATTGTCTTGCATGATAAACATCTAATTAGGACATTACTGCTTGGAAACCTCGCATGCTGTTTATTAAAGAACTGCAGACAGAGAAGAATCTGCTTTTATTGTCAGCTGCTTAGGAATAATTGAATGCATGTTTACTCTCTGCAAGGAGAGTCTGTGGGGCAATATTGTTATTACGTTTCTAACTGTGCTACTAAAAACATAATGATTGTCAATTGTGCTGTTTGAAATAGAAGTAATAATTGTTCCAATGCTGTGTAAAAGTTACATTTAGAAACTTGAGAATCTGCCAGTGTGAAATTGATACATGTTTGCCATGTTGAGCTAGTGATAAATTGTCACAGGTTTTATATCTGGTGTAGGAGACATAGGGAAGGATTTTTAAGAAAATAAAAAAAACTTTTTTAATAGAGGTTGGAGTAATAACCCGTTCCTCGTTGTTGTATTGGTACAGGAACAATGATGTGGGACTGGACCAACTTTTAGATGGCCTGTTGCAACGTAACTTGTGTATCCTCTGTCAAAGTCAAAAATAATACATAAAGAGAACATACAAACTACACACATTTAAGTCAGTATACTTGCAAATACGCACAGCGAGCACAGCAATATATGGTAACACACGCATTTACACGGACATGCCACAGAGATGGATTCTACACTTATTTCATGCAGTACATAATTATAATAATATCAAGCGCCAGACATCATGATGATTTAAAATTACCTAATGAATTAATGTCATGAATGTGTATTATTTGAAAAGAACCAGATACACCTGTCATGTTTACTATTAAAACAAGCAGATTGGTGTGTAGATTAATTTGATACTTGTTATTAAGTTGTGGGACATTGTGACGGATGGTTATGATTGAATGTATAAAAGCTAAAATCACTTTGTTAGAACAATGAATGTTACAGTGGACAGGGAACTCAGGCCAGCCCTTTGGCAGTCTTCAAGGCTGAACCTGATCAGCATATACAAAGAGAATAGTGACTCATAATGAACACCTCCCCCAGAAACTAGTTAACACATTTTGCTGGTCACACAGGAAGGTAGTTCCTGTTTTTTGGTCTCAGAGGAAGATGAAGTCTCAGCATGATTTTACAGAGGAGAGAGAGAGAGAGAGAGAGAGAGAGAGAGAGAGAGAGAGAGAGAGAGAGAGAGAGAGAGAGAGAGAGAGAGAGAGAGAGAGAGAGAGAGAGAGAGAGAGAGAGAGAGAGAGAGAGAGAGAGAGAGAGAGAGAGAGAGTCATATGGAGGGACAAACTTATATGAGAAAGATATGGTATTGTATCGCTGGCATGTAACTGCAACTGCATATAACTGTATGTCCTAACTGTTTACTGTGTGTGAGTTGTATTCATGTAACTATAGGTATACTGTACTTTGTAATATATATTGAATCCATATCCTTTTAACAACATATATATACATCAATGAGCTTTGGAACTCAGATGTGTGGGTGTATTGTTTTCTCTTATGGGATGCAGTGTTGTGCGATGTACAGCACACATTCATGGGATATGGTAATAAGAGTTGCAGGCATTTACAATATATATTAGAGCGGGCATTTTAAATATTTGTGAGAAATCAATTTGGCATTCTTACCTCCAAAATTGGTAAGCTGGATTTGAAAAATCGTTGGGGAAGAGCAACGTCGAACTCCAGCTTGCAAGCCCTGAGAAATTAGGTCCTTGACCCAGGTATCCTGGCAGGAACACTCCCAGACGCGGCTGAAGTGACGCAGTTGAGCTTCCACCTTGGGATCCCCTCGGCGTGGGTGGGCACAGTCATGCTGAGGACTTAGTGGAAGCAGAACTGGTGTTCTGTTCATGAGAACTGGTGTTTGTAGGTCTTCTTGTCTTACCTCTGGCGCCTCTAGCCACATTGGAGGCATCTCTGGACCTAGATCTAAATCTGTTAGACCGAAAGGACTGAACAGACAGCCCCGGGTAGGAACGACTAGCTGGCGGGGCCCCAAAGGGGATAAACGTGGATTTCCCTGCAGTAACCTTAGAAATCCACGTATCCAACTCAAACCCCGAAGAGCCATTCCCCAAAAAAGGGGAGAGATTCCACACTGCACTTAGACTTTGCGTTCGCTATCCATTGACGCAACCACAAGGCCCTGCACGCTGACCCTGCCACGGCAGAGGTCCTAGTATTAAATTTTGCCCATCTCCTTGAGCGAGTCCTGAATGTGCTTCAGGAGTGTCACCTTAGTGACCAGAGGCATATCCCCGTAGAGGCCCTCCTGAATTTGAGAAGCCCACGTGTGAATGGCATGGATCATTCAGCAACCAGCTATGACTGGCCTTTGCGATACACCTGCTGCTGTGTAGATAGACTTTAGTGTAGTCTCTATCTTTCTGTTCCAAGGGTCCTTTATGGTAAAGGAGCCCGGGACAGGCAGAACCGCCTTTTTAGACAGTCAAGAGACTGATACGTCAACTCCCGGGGCTTCTCCCCAGAATTTCCTACCTTCAGGAGCAATTGGGAAAGTGTGCAAATATCTTTTTGACACTTGGTATTTCTTGTCTGGATTTTTCCAGGCTAACTTAAATTGGTCATCTAACTCTGCAGAATCAGGGAAAGTGACATTAGGCTTGTTCTGTGTAAAGAAAGACGACTGCTAGGACACAGCATCCTCTAGCGGGAGCTTTAACACGTCCCGTATAGCCAGAATGAGGGGGTTCAATACCCTGAGCAGAAGTGGAATCCCCACTAACGGGATCCCAGTCCTCCCCATCCTCCTTTATATCTTCATCTGAATCAGAAAATAGGGCAAGTAAACCACGCTTTTGTGGTCCTGAGTTAGAGAGGGGGGCTGTGTAACATCTGCCCTGGAAGCCAGGTCTGCAAAAGTCTGCTGTAGTAGCAGAGTTTTTTTAGCATTAGCAGTGACTTGTGAGGACATATCAGACATCATAGTTTTAATTGCACCTAGCCAGAAAGGCTCTTGACCCCCCTCCCCCAGCCCCCTCACTGAGTTGTGAATATTGGCTGCATTGTTCACATGATACAGAATCAGATAAGGGAGAGAATCTGGTGTGGCACACACTGCATAGTTTGTGTTTACCCATGTTCACAGTAAAGCACAATTACATACACAAACAAGTAATAACTAGCAAGCCTGCCCCTTACTGTATGTGAGAGGGAGACAGAGAGAGAAAGAGAGCGAGCAAGAGAGCACCAGCAAACCTCAGCTACATAGCCCCAGTGACGCTGTAAGATGTTATATCACTGTGAAACACCTATGATTACTGTCCTTTATAGGACACAGATTGTGTACAATAGCGGCTCTCCCCCTTTGCTACACCCTGTACCAGTTTTCCAGTGTTTTCCGGGTGTCAGGAGGAGCTGTGTGTGCCTGCTGCAAGCAGAGGAAGGCGCCAAAATACCGCTGGTCCCACTCTGAGGTAGCTCCGCGCCCCCCCCCCCCCCTCCCCCAAATGGTGTTGGAGCTACAGTGTTTTTTATACTGGCAATGTCTCCCAAACAGCTTAAAAACATCACACAAGTGCTAGTTAAAGCCACAGCTAGCCAGTGTACACAGGGAGCTGTAGCGGGTCCCCTGCGTGTCAGTCGCACTTTGAACCAGGAGACCCCCCTAACGGGCCCCTGGTTTGTACTCACCATTGTCGTCACCTTCAGGTTAAGGGTGTGCGGTGTGCTGCGATTGTGACAGCTAAGGCGCAGTGCCCAGCTGTACAAACAACCTCTCAGGCCGAAAATAATAAAGATTGAAAAGAAACTTAACAAAACTCTCTGGAGCTGCAGAGATGTGCATCCTCTCCTGAGGGCACTTTTTTCTAAACTGCCTGTGGGAGGAGCCAGCGCACCCAGTGAAGAAATTTAAAGTGCACCGGCTCCTTTGGACCCAGTCTATACCCCATCGTACTAAGTCTCCCCAATATCCCTTATGGATGCTAGAGAAAAACTCATTAAGATACAGTATAGCAAGAACATGTTTGGAGATTCATTAACTTTTAAACAATCACTATTAACTAGCCTTGAGAAAGACTGCTATCAAGATGCTAAGGTAACTATGGGGCAGATGGCTGGAGCAGCATTTAACATACAAAACAAGTGATAACAAGAATTTTAAAACGTTCCCTAATTTTGTTGCTCATTATGGAAACACTGAACAGCTCTAGTGTCAAGCAATGTGGGAGGATGTGTGATTAGCAAGTCAGTTTGGTGACATCACTGTGCTATCACGGATACCCTTTTTTCACCCCTGCAATAACCTGGGCTATTGCCGGGTCAACCCAGGTGGCGGTTTGGTGGAAAAGGGTCCCAAAAAAATAGTTACCCAGAAATCCAACCAGGGTAGCTACCAGGGTCGGACCCAGGTAGCAGCGCATTATTAGCCAGTGGGAGCTTGATCACCGGTGCTTGGAGATGTCATGTCCCACCGCCGGCAGAACAGAAACACTGTACATGGGTGCAGATTTAAGAGGGCCAACCCAGGAATAACTAGAGCTGAACCTGCAGTATAAACGGGGTCTGGCCCACGTCAGAACTATGTTCAAAAACACGGGTCCGACCTGGTTTTTTGGGAGGAAAAGGAGTATGATTAACCTGTTATATGTGGTGTGATGATTCTGTTTCAAAGTGAGAGAAGTACCATGAAGAAGGACATTCATACAATATGTGAGGGCTCGCCACATGTTATGTAACATCCTTATTACATGCGTCTGAAGATCAAGCCATGGCTACTTATAACCAACCTTTACATAAATACTCATTTCCATTATTCAAACTGTTTTAATGGACCTTAAATGTCTACCCACAGGAGTGGCAATCATTTGAAAGTCTGAGTCATTATTTATGAGAATGCAATCACTGGGAAGCTGCAGAGTGTTTGTGGTCTCAGTCTGAGTTACCTTGGTATAATAACAGTAAATCAAATAAATGGAAAGTGTCCTGTAAAGTGCAGTGAACATAAAATATGCTGCTCATACACTCATAAAACAAGTAAAACACCAAATACTTATACCATAGATATACATATATAAAATAATGAGTATATACTAGCACTCTTTTCTGAAGAATGTGTCTGTATAGTGTGTAAGCTGTGCTACTAGGGGGCATCTGTAAGGGGGCATATCTAATGGGCCAAAACAACTGACAGTGGGCATATCTAATGGTGCATAACAACTGACTGGGGACAAATCTAATCGGGCATAACAACTGACTGGGAGCAGGCTAATTTTTAAGTTGATAATTTTTGTATGGCACCCGAAGGATTTTATAAATATCCAAATGGCCCTTGGTAGAAAAAAAAAAGGTTTCTCACCCCTGCTTTATGCAGTATGCACTTTGCAATATTACCTATGCACTTTCACATGTTTGTTGCATAAATTGCACTTTTTAATGTACTGTTAATAAACGAAGGATACATTGAGTATTAAGTCTAATGGATCAGGCCCATTATTTTGGGTAAATGTTAAGCATAAGGAGCAATATTATATTTATTCCATTGAATTGGTTTTACAGACATTCTTCAGAAAAGAGCGCTAGTATATACTCCTTGTTCTATATTAGTATTAGGTAGGCCAATCCCTGGCCGTTTTTTTCAATCCTGGGATTGAAAAACGATCAATCCCGGGATTCCCGGGATTGCAGTAGGGATCAGTGAAGAAGGGTGTAGGGAGCAGCGCTGGAGGGTAGGTAGTGGTGCGGGAGGGTGTAGGTAGCGGCGGGGAAGGGAGGGAGGGTGTAGGTAGCAGTGCAGGAGGGTGTAGGTAGCTGGGCGGGAGGGTGTAGGTAGCGGTGCGGAGGGTGTAGGTAGCTGGGCGGGAGGGTGTAGGTAGCTGGGCGGGAGGGTGTAGGTAGCTGGGCGGGAGGGTGTAGGTAGCTGTGCTGAGGCTGTAGGTAGCTGGGCGGGAGGGTGTACAGTAGGTAGCGGGGAGGGTTGGTAGCGGCGCGGGAGGGAGGGTGGGTGTAAGTAAGTACCACTTAATATTAGGTGGGCGCAAGCCATGGACACACTGAACGCGGCGGCATTTCAAATGAAGCGCCGTCCGCCAGCCAACCAGAGCTGGCGGACCAGCAGCCAATCAGGGAAGCGGCCGCAGCAGTCGCTCCTGATTGGCTGCCGGTCCGCCAGCTCTGATTGGCTGGCGGCCGGCGCCACATTTGAAGTGCCGCCGCGTTCAGCGTTCGTCTATGGCTGCCGCACGCCTAAGTGTAAGTAGTATTACTTACACACGCTCCCTCCCGCACATGCGCAGTGTAATCCCGTGAATCCCGGGATCCCGCCGATCCCGATCCCGGGATTGGCCTCCCTAATTGGTATAACAGGAAATACAAATGAACTATATAGGCTCATTCTCACATACCCTCTGAAAATGGTTCTGCCAGGCCTGATGCATCTTTTGGAAGTCTGGGGGTGCCCTGGTTTTTAGGGGAATTGGAAGTTTGCTTTTCTGTGGATCCTTCAGCACAATCTTTTGCAATGTCGGCTTTTGTTTGCCCTGCTGAGGACATGGCGGAGAGCTCAGACAGTTTTCTTTCCCTTTCACCCAACTGTTCTTGTGAAAATCCAAGGGTTTTTTATGTGACACCCCGGTCAAAGCTTGACTGACAGGCAGCATTCCTGGGAGATGGACACCTCGGCCTATTTACACGTGTAAACTGCAGCAGCCTCCAATTACCTGTCTAAAGAATAAGCAGAAGGCTCAATAATACTCTTCAAAATAAGCCATCAGAAAATAAGATTTTACTCACCGGTAAATCTATTTCTCGTAGTCCGTAGTGGATGCTGGGAACTCCGAAAGGACCATGGGGAATAGCGGCTCCGCAGGAGACTGGGCACAACTAAAGAAAGCTTTTAGGTCACCTGGTGTGCACTGGCTCCTCCCACTATGACCCTCCTCCAAGCCTCAGTTAGGACACTGTGCCCGGACGAGCTGACATAATAAGGAAGGATTTTGAATCCCGGGTAAGACTAACCAGCCACACCAATCACACCGTATAACTTGTGATACCATACCCAGTTTAACAGTATGAAAACAACTGAGCCTCTCAACAGATGGCTCAACAATAACCCTTTAGTTAACAATAACTATGTACAAGTATTGCAGACAATCCGCACTTGGGACGGGCGCCCAGCATCCACTACGGACTACGAGAAATAGATTTACCGGTGAGTAAAATCTTATTTTCTCTGACGTCCTAAGTGGATGCTGGGACTCCGTAAGGACCATGGGGATTATACCAAAGCTCCCAAACGGGCGGGAGAGTGCGGATGACTCTGCAGCACCGAATGAGAGAACTCAAGGTCCTCCTCAGCCACGGTATCAAATTTGTAGAATTTTGCAAACGAGTTTGCCCCTGACCAAGTAGCAGCTCGGCAAAGTTGTAAAGCCGAGACCCCTCGGGCAGCCGCCCAAGATGAGCCCACCTTCCTTGTGGAATGGGCTTTTACTGATTTAGGATGCGGCAGTCCAGCTGCAGAATGCGCCAGCTGAATTGTGCTACAAATCCAGCGAGCAATAGTCTGCTTAGAAGCAGGAGCACCCAGCTTGTTGGGTGCATACAGGATAAATAGCGAGTCAGTTTTCCTGACTCTAGCCGTCCTGGAAACATAAATTTTCAAGGCCCTGACTACGACCAGCAACTTGGAATCCTCCAAGTCCCTAGTAGCCGCAGGCACCACAATAGGTTGGTTCAAGTGAAAAGCTGATACCACCTTAGGGAGAAACTGGGGACGAGTCCTCAATTCTGCCCTATCCATATGGAAAATCAGATAAGGGCTTTTACATGACAAAGCCGCTTTGGACTCACACCAAGCAACATACATCCGCCATATGCGGTGATAATGCTTTGCAGTTACATCTTTCCTGGCTTTAATCAGCGTAGGAATGACTTCTTCCGGAATGCCCTTTTCCTTCAGGATCCGGCGTTCAACCGCCATGCCGTCAAACGCAGCCGCGGTAAGTCTTGGAACAGACAGGGCCCCTGCTGCAGCAGGTCCTGTCTGAGCGGCAGAGGCCATGGGTCCTCTGAGATCATCTCTTGAAGTTCCGGGTACCACGCTAGTCTTGGCCAATCCGGAACCACGAGTATTGTTCTTACTCCTCGTTTTCTTATTATTCTCAGTACCCTTGGTATGAGAGGCAGAGGAGGGAACACAAACTGACTGGTACACCCACGGTGTCACTAGAGCGTCCACAGCTATCGCCTGAGGGTCCCTTGACCTGGCGCAATATCTCTCTAGTTTTTTGTTTAGGCGGGACGCCATCATGTCCACCTGTGGCCTTTCCCAACGGTTTACCAACAGTTGGAAGACTTCTGGATGAAGTCCCCACTCTCCCGGGTGTAGGTCGTGTCCGCTGAGGAAGTCTGCTTCCCAGTTGTCCACTCCCGGAATGAACACTGCTGACAGTGCTAAAACGTGATTTTCCGCCCATCGGAGAATCCTTGTGGCTTCTGCCATCGCCATCCTGCTTCTTGTGCCGCCCTGTCGGTTTACATGGGCGACTGCCGTGATGTTGTCTGATTGGATCAGTACCGGTTGGTTTTGAAGCCATTGTAAATGGCCCTCAGTTCCAGAATATTTATGTGTAGGGACGACTCCTGACTTGACCAAAGTCCTTGGAAATTTCTTCCCTGTGTGACTGCCCCCCAGCCTCGAAGGCTGGCATCCGTGGTTACCAGGACCCAGTCCTGTATGCCGAATCTGCGGCCCTCTTGAAGATGAGCACTCTGCAGCCACCACAGTAGAGATACCCTGGTCCTTGGAGACAGGGTTATCAGCCGATGCATCTGAAGATGCGATCCCGACCACTTGTCCAAGAGGTCCCACTGAAAGGTTCTCGCATGGAACCTGCCGAATGGAATTTTGCTTCGTAAGAAGCTACCATTTTTCCCAGGACTCGTGTGCAGTGATGCACCGATACCTGTTTTGGTTTCAGGAGGTCTCTGACTAGAGATGACAGCTCCTTGGCTTTCTCCTGCGGGAGAAACACTTTTTTTCTGTTCTGTGTCCAGAACCATCCCCAGGAACAGTAGGCGTGTGGTAGGAACCAGCTGTGACTTTGGAATGTATAGAATCCATCCGTGCTGTTGTAGCACTTCCCGAGATAGTGCTACTCCGACCAACAACTGCTCCTTGGACCTCGCCTTTATAAGGAGATCGTCCAAGTACGGGATAATTAAAAACTTCCTTTCTCGAAGGAGTATAATCATTTCTAACATTACCTTGGTAAAGACCCTCGGTGCCGTGGACAGTCCAAACGGCAGTGTTTGGAATTGGTAATGGCAATCCTGTACCACAAATCTGAGGTACTCCTGGTGAGGATAGTAAATGGGGACATGTAGGTAAGCCTCCTTGATGTCCAGGGATACCATGTAATCCCCCTCCTCCAGGCTTGCAATAATCGCCCTGAGCGATTCCATCTTGAACTTAAATTTTTTTTTTTTTTATGTATGTGTTCAAGGATTTCAAATATAAAATGGGTCTCACCGAACCGTCCGGTTTCGGTACCACAAACAGTGTGGAATAGTAACCCCGTCCTTGTTGAAGTAGGGGCACCTTGACTATCACCTGCTGGGAATACAGCTTGTGAATTGCCTCTAGCACAGTCTCCCTGCCTGAGGGAGTTGTCGGCAAGGCAGATTTGAGGAAACGGCGGGGGGGAGACGCCTCGAATTCCAGCTTGTACCCCTGAAATACTACTTGAAGGATCTAGGGGTCCACCTGTGAGCGAGCCCACTGATCGCTGAAATTTTTGAGGCGGCCCCCCACCGTACCTGGCTATGCCTGTGGAGCCCCCCCGTCATGCGGTGGACTCAGAGGAAGCGGGGGAAGAATTTTGATTCTGGGAACTGGCTGACTGGTGCAGCTTTTTCCCTCTTCCCTCGTTTTACACGCTTGCATTTCTGAAGCCGAAAGGACTGTACCTGATAATACAGTGCTTTCTGAGGCTGTGAGGAAACCGGAGGTAAAAAAAATTTCTTCCCAGCTGTTGCTGTGGATACGAGGTCCCAGAGACCATCCCCAAACAATTCCTCACCCTTATAAGGCTCTATGTGCCTTTTAAAGTCAGCATCACCTGTCCAGTGTCGGGTCTCTAATAACCTCCTGACCGAATGGACATTGCATTAATTCTGGATGCCAGCCGGCAAAATATCCCTCTGTGCATCCCTCATATATAAGACGACGTCTTATGTTCGCAAAATAGAATCCCTGTTTGACAGGGTTACAGACCACGCTGCAGCAACACTATCTGCAGGTCTCAGTCTAGTACCCGAGTGTGTAAATACAGACTTCAGGATAGCCTCCTGCTTTTTATCAGCAGGTACCTTCAAAGTGGCCGTATCCTAAGACGGCAGTGCCACCTTTTTTAACAAACGTGTGAGCGCCTTATCCACCCTAGGGGATATCTCCCAGCGTAACTTATCCTCTGGCGGGAAAGGGTACGCCATCAGTAACTTTTTAGAAATTACCAGTTTCTTATCGGGGGAACCCACGCTTTTTCACACTTCATTCACTCATTTGATGGGGGAACAAAACACTGCCTGCTTTTTCTCCCCAAACATAAAACCCTTTTTTAGTGGTACTTGGGTTAATGTCAGAAATGTGTAACACATTTTTTATTGCCGGGATCATGTAACGGATGTTCCTAGTGGATTGTGTATATGTCTCAACCTCGTCGACACTGGAGTCAGACTCCGTGTCGACATCTGTGTCTGCCATCTGAGGGAGCGGGCGTTTTTGAGCCCCTGATGGCCTTTGAGACGCCTGGGCAGGCGCGGGCTGAGAAGCCGGCTGTCCCATAGCTGTTACGTCATCCAGCCTTTTATGTAAGGAGTTGACACTGTCGGTTTATACCTTCCACCTATCCATCCACTCTGGTGTCGGCCCCACAGGGGGCGACATCACATTTATCGGCATCTGCTCTGCCATCACATAAGCCTCCTCATCAAACGTGTCGACTACCGACACACCGCACACACACAGGGAATGCTCTGAGGACAGGACCCCACACAGCCCTTTGGGGAGACAGAGAGAGAGTATGCCAGCACACACCAGAGCGCTATATAATTTAGGGATTAACACTATATTGAGTGAATTTTTCCCAATAGCTGCTTGTATATACAATATTGCGCCCAAATTTAGTGCCCTCCCTCCCTTTTTAACCCTTTGAGCCTGAAAACTACAGGGGAGAGCCTGGGGAGCTGTCTTCCAGTTGCACTGTGAAGAGAAAATGGCGCCAGTGTGCTGAGAGAGATAGCTCCGCCCCTTTTTCGCGGACTTTTCTCCCGCTTTTTTATGGCTTCTGGCAGGGGTATTTATCACATATATAGCCTCTGGGGCTATATATTGTGATATATATGCCAGCCAAGGTGTTTTTATTGCTGCTCAGGGCGCCGCTTCCCCCCCCAGCACCCTCAGTGACCGGAGTGTGAAGTGTGCATGAGGAGCAATGGCGCACAGCTGCAGTGCTGTGCGCTACCTTGGTGAAGACTGATGTCTTCTGCCACCGATTTTCCGGACCTCTTCTTGCTTCTGGCTCTGTAGGGGGGACGGGGCGCGGCTCCGGGACCGAACACCAAGGCCAGTTCCATGCGGTCGATCCCTCTGGAGCTAATGGTGTCCAGTAGCCTAAGAAGCCCAAGCTAGCTGCAAGCAGGTAGGTTCGCTTCTTCTCCCCTTAGTCCCTCGCTGCAGTGAGCCTGTTGCCAGCAGGTCTCACTGTAAAATAAAAAACCTAATTATATACTTTCTTTCTAGAAGCTCAGGAGAGCCCCTAGTGTGCATCCAACCTCGGCCGGGCACAAAATCTAACTGAGGCTTGGAGGAGGGTCATAGTGGGAGGAGCCAGTGCACACCAGGTGACCTAAAAGCTTTCTTTAGTTGTGCCCAGTCTCCTGCGGAGCCGCTATTCCCCATGGTCCTTTCGGAGTTCCCAGCATCCACTAGGACGTCAGAGAAAATAATATACACATGCACTTCTTTCCCATACATCACCTAAGGTAGCATCAACAGATCGCTGCCTACGGATATAGCTGCATTTGTAGATCTTACCTAGCTAGAATTAGCATGAAAGAGGCATATGCAAATATAACACACGGGATCACAAACTATAAAGAACGGAGAAAATACACTTTATAGTGCAGCATAAGAGATCTCTCTATTAATATGAGAGTGCTGTGTGTAAATATATTCACACATACTGCACAGGTTGTTGGGGGGGCACACGGGTTAGTTCTGACAAGTGCCCACTGTGGCAAGTGCAGTAGGTGATGGTAGTACTTCTGCCATACATACTGGGATAATAATATCATAGAAGTTCTGCAGTATTAGCGCATAGGCATTGTTATCGCTGCAATAACAGACAGGTAGGATACGTCTGATCACGCACAGAGAGCAGCGTTACACAATAATAAATACCGTACACTGAACACTTACCTGATACAACCGCCTCAATTACACATAAAGCACAGTCTGCTGGTACATGGAGCGCCGGACGGGTCCCGGCCCTGGCAGTGATGTGGGCACACCGATACAGAAAGCGTCTACCAGAGGCTCGCCATAAACTCTCGTTCAGTTCATAAAAAGCGCCGCCTTCTGATTGGTCATCATGTACGGCAGCTGATACATCCCATTCTCTAATGTACTCCCTGACGTCATCATGAGTCGTCAGATCACGTGATTTTAAAACATTTAGGAGCTGTAAGGGCGGAAGTTCTCTCCTGCCCACTCGTTATGTCACGTCCAGGTCCTTTGCAAGAAGGCAACATAGACACAACCGTATCACATATACAAAGTGATATACAAAGCGTCTCTGCGACGCCGAGACTCAGAGAGCCCTGTAGCTGCCTGCTGCTGTGCTGCGCATAGTATTGTTCTATTGGGCAGAGGCTGCTTGCAAGTTGCATCACTTCACAATGGCATACTTGTCTACCTGACCCTCTCCAGGAGGGAGAAAATGCTCTGTTCCTGGACTTTCCTGGTAATGTATGATTGCCATCACCTGTGGTGAGCTAATTAATTGATAAGAAAGATGTTTCACCACAGGTGATGGCAATCATACATTACCAGGAAAGTCCAGGAACAGAGCATTTTCTCCCTCATGGAGAGGGTCAGGTAGGCAAGTATGCACAATGGAGTAGTGTTAAGTAAGAAGCTGTTAGGCATGCGGGGATGCAGGCTGCTGGTGATGGGGCGTGTCAGGGAGTACATAGATCATCATATAAAATGCTGGGTGTTTGGGGGCCTGGGGCACAGGTAGTACATGTAGTATGAAGCAGTTTGTTGCTTGATGATAGCGAATGTCGGAGACTGTTGGGGCACATGGGATGTTTGAGTGATGGGGAATATCGGAGATGCTAGGAGCATTTGGGGGGCAACGGGGTAAGCAGATTGCTGGTGATGAGGCATGACAGGGAGACGCTGGGGGTAATTGGAGCACTTGGGGAAGGGGAACTACCTGGCTTCCATACTAGGAATATGCCATTTCCCATGTAGTAATGTGCCAAAGGCCTAATTCAGGGTTGTTCGCAAAAGCAAAATATTTCTCTAATGGGCAAAACCATGTGCACTGCAGGTGGGGCAAATGTAACGTGCATAGATAGATTTGGGGGGGGTTATTTTGTTTCTGTGCAGGGTAAATACTGGCTGCATTATTTTTACACAGCACTTTAGATTTCAGTTTCAACACACCCCACCCAAATCTAACTCTCTCTGCACATGTTATATCTGCCCCCCCCCCTGCACTGCACATGATTTTGCCCGTTAGTGAAAGATTTTGCTTTTGCGATCAACCCTGATTTAGGCCCCAGGTACATTAACTGAAGAGTATCTATGTGTACAACCCATAAACTGCTGACTGCCTATGTTTAGGGTCTATTACCTGTCAGTCTATGGGATTACCTGTCAATCTATGGGATTAGTAAAAGAACAGTGGCAAAAATCAAGAGGGCGGACTAAATCGACATGACGTTTATTGGGCACTAGAAGAAATAGAAACAACTGATTACGGAGCAGACGTGACGTCATGTGGATATTGCACATGCTCAGTGTGATTTTTGTGGTCGGGACGCCATCATTGTACTCCTCATTTATTTAGGTAGAGCCCAGCCTAGCACTCTCACAGTTGTTAATAAAATGTATAAATGCGATAATTTCTCAATCTAATTTAAGATGGATTTACAATAGAGGGAAGAAAGAGTCTGCAGTGTAGCATATTGATTCTCATAGCGCTAGACCAGGGGTGGCCAACCTGTGGCTCTTGAGCCGCATGTGGCTCTTTCTTTCTTTAAATGTGGCTCCCGACACTTGAAGTCACATTACCACAATAGTTCCGGTAACCACTGCACTCCAGAAAGACACGCAGAAGCACTACGAGGGCTGTGGACTGAGGAAGCCAGAAACTAGAGATAAAACACCCACCGTCAAACAGAGGATCCTTAAGCCCCTTTCACATTGCCAATGCCCATTCACATTGCCAATGCAGGATCCCACCCGGGAATTAGAAACGGTCCTTCCCGGGTGGGATCCGGCATTGGACCCTAACAGGTGGCTTCCCAACTCGGCAATATGCTGGGTCGGTTGCCATAGCTGCAGGGGAGGGGGGGGGCATCAGCGGCGTTGGGAGATGAGCTCATCTCTGTGCTGCCTCTCCCTATGTAGTAAACTGGTCCCATCGACCCGGGAACCCAATTATGCTGCCACTGACCTGGTATTCAACCCAGGAATAAATAAGAATTTACTTACCGATAGTAGTCCGTAGTGGATGCTGGGGACTCCGTAAGGACCATGGGGAATAGCGGCTCCGCAGGAGACTGGGCACATCTAAAGAAAGCTTTAGGATTATCTGGTGTGCACTGGCTCCTCCCCCTATGACCCTCCTCCAAGCCTCAGTTAGGATACTGTGCCCGGACGAGCGTACACAATAAGGAAGGATCTTGAATCCCGGGTAAGACTCATACCAGCCACACCAATCACACCGTACAACTTGTGATCTGAACCCAGTTAACAGCATGATAACAGAGGAGCCTCTAGAAAAGATGGCTCACTACAGCAATAACCCGATTTTTTGGTAACAATAACTATGTACCAGTAATGCAGACAATCCGCACTTGGGATGGGCGCCCAGCATCCACTACGGACTACGAGAAATAGAATTATCGGTAAGTAAATTCTTATTTTCTCTAACGTCCTAAGTGGATGCTGGGGACTCCGTAAGGACCATGGGGATTATACCAAAGCTCCCAAACGGGCGGGAGAGTGCGGATGACTCTGCAGCACCAAATGAGAGAACTCCAGGTCCTCCTCAGCCAGGGTATCAATTTTGTAGAATTTTACAAACGTATTTGCTCCTGACCAAGTAGCTGCTCGGCAAAGTTGTAAAGCCGAGACCCCTCGGGCAGCCGCCCAAGATGAGCCCACCTTCCTTGTGGAGTGGGCATTTACAGATTTTTGGCTGTGGCAGGCCTGCCACCGAATGTGCAAGCTGAATTGTACTACAAATCCAACGAGCAATAGTCTGCTTAGAAGCAGGAGCACCCAGCTTGTTGGGTGCATACAGGATAAACAGCGAGTCAGTTTTCCTGACTCCAGCCATCCTGGAAACATATATTTTCAGAGCCCTGACAACGTCTAGCAACTTGGAGTCCTCCAAGTCCCTAGTAGCCGCAGGCACCACAATAGGTTGGTTCAGGTGAAACGCTGAAACCACCTTAGGGAGAAACTGAGGACGAGTCCTCAATTCCGCCCTGTCCGAATGGAAAATCAGATAAGGGCTTTTACAGGATAAAGCCGCCAATTCTGACACGCGCCTGGCCCAGGCCAGGGCCAACAGCATGACCACTTTCCCTGTGAGATATTTTAACTCCACAGATTTAAGTGGTTCAAACCAATGTGACTTTTGGAACCCAAAAACTACATTGAGATCCCAAAGTGCCACTGGAGGCACAAAAGGAGGCTGTATATGCAGTACCCCTTTTACAAACGTCTGAACTTCAGGGACTGAAGCTAGTTCTTTTTGGAAGAAAATTGACAGGGCCGAAATTTGAACCTTAATGGACCCCAATTTCAGGCCCATAGACACTCCTGTTTGCAGGAAATGTAGGAATCGACCCAGTTGAATTTCCTCCGTCGGCCCTTACTGGCCTCGCACCACGCAACATATTTTCGCCAAATGCGGTGATAATGTTTTGCGGTTACATCCTTCCTGGCTTTGATCAGGATAGGGATGACTTCATCCGGAATGCCTTTTTTCCTTCAGGATCCGGCGTTCAACCGCCATGCCGTCAAACGCAGCCGCGGTAAGTCTTGGAACAGACAGGGTCCTTGCTGGAACAGGTCCCTTCTTAGAGGTAGAGGCCACGGATCCTCCGTGAGCATCTCTTGAAGTTCCGGTTACCAAGTCCTTCTTGGCCAATCCGGAGCCACGAATATAGTGCTTACTCCTCTCCATCTTATCAATCTCAGTACCTTGGGTATGAGAGGCAGAGGAGGGAACACATACACTGACTGGTACACCCACGGTGTTACCAGAGCGTCTACAGCTATTGCCTGAGGGTCCCTTGACCTGGCGCAATACCTGTCGAGTTTTTCCCAACGGTTTATAATCATGTGGAAGACTTCTGGGTGAAGTCCCCACTCTCCCGGGTGGAGGTCGTGCTGAGGAAGTCTGCTTCCCAGTTGTCCACTCCCGGAATGAATACTGCTGACAGTGCTATCACATGATTTTCCGACCAGCGAAGAATCCTTGCAGCATCTGCCATTGCCCTCCTGCTTCTTGTGCCACCCTGTCTGTTTACGTGGGTGACTGCCGTGATGTTGTCCGACTGGATCAACACCGGCTGACCTTGAAGCAGAGGTCTTGCTAAGCTTAGAGCATTGTAAATGGCCCTTAGCTTCAGGATATTTATGTGAAGTGATGTCTCCAGGCTTGACCATAAGCCCTGGATATTCCTTCCCTGTGTGACTGCTCCCCAGCCTCGCAGGCTGGCATCCGTGGCACCAGGACCCAGTCCTGAATGCCGAATCTGCGGCCCTCTAGAAGATGAGCACTCTGCAACCACCACAGGAGGGACACCCTTGTCCTTGGTGACAGAGTTATCCGCTGGTGCATCTGAAGATGCGACCCGGACCATTTGTCCAGCAGGTCCCACTGGAAAGTTCTTGCGTGGAATCTGCCGAATGGGATTGCTTCGTAGGAAGCCACCATTTTACCCAGAACCCTTGTGCATTGATGCACTGAGACTTGGCTCGGTTTTAGGAGGTTCCTGACTAGCTCGGATAACTCCCTGGCTTTCTCCTCCGGGAGAAACACCTTTTTCTGGACTGTGTCCAGGATCATCCCTAGGAACAGAAGACAAGTCGTCGGAACCAGCTGCGATTTTGGAATATTGAGAATCCAATCGTGCTGCCGCAACACTACCTGAGATAGTGCTACACCGACCTCCAACTGTTCCCTGGATCTTACCCTTATCAGGGAATCGTCCAAGTAAAGGATAACTAAAATTCCCTTCCTTCGAAGGAGTATCATCATTTCGGCCATTACCTTGGTAAAGACCCGGGGTGCCGTGGACCATCCATACGGCAGCGTCTGAACTGATAGTGACAGTTCTGTACCATAAACCTGAGGTACCCTTGATGAGAAGGTAAATTTTGACATGAAGGTAAGCATCCTTGATGTCCCGAGACATCATGTAGTCCCCTTCTTCCAGGTTCGCAATCACTGCTCTGAGTGACTCAATCTTGAATTTGAACCTCTGTGTCACGATCCGGGTATCTGGACGCCATTTCTTACCCATCAGATGCCTCCTAAGGCTGGCTCAGCGCTCCAGGACCGGATCCCATCTGTTATCCTAATGTTCACATTCCTGCATCCTCTCCTGTCTCTCTGAGACGCTGTCACAGTAACGCCTTATTACATCTGGCATGGCGTCTCCCGCGGCCTCCGCCGCCGTCCCTGAGCTTCTGCATGCAGAGTGTCAGAGTGGCGATTACGTCAGCCGCGGCCTCCGCTGTGTCCGCGTGGTTGGATGTGCACTTGTCAGCCTGGCGTCTCCTGTCTCCAGTGGCCGGCGCCGCCATTACTGTTTTCATTACCACATGGATTACAAACCAAACTTCCCTCCAAGTGTCTGCATGGGCGCAGCCATCTTGGATTCTGTCAGCTGATCATTTCCTCCAATCTGTTGTCAGTATTGTTAATCTGCATAATTGCCTAGCCAATCCCTTCCTTGCTGCAGGTATAAATACACTGTGCCTGAGCAAGGAAGGCGTCAGTGCTTTGGTTGTCAAACCTAGTTCCTGTTTGTCTCTCTCCTGTGATTGTCTTCCAGGTTCCAGCTCCTGTCTCAAGACTTCCACCATAGAGACCCGCACCAGCATTCCACCTGCGGTGTAGCCTGACTCTCCAATCCATTGTGGATTCATCTGTTTCCAGCTACAACATTACCTGCTTCCAGCTCAGCTTCCAGCAGAGTACAGCTTCCCTTAAAGGGCCGGTGTCCTTTCTACACTTTACCACTCTCCACCGGTATTTTTATTTCTCCGCTCTCAAGTTCTACATTTCAGTTCATATTTCATCGCTCCCAAGTTCATTTATTATTTAACTGGTTCCAGCCAGTATCCACTCCGTGCTAACAACAGTCTGGTTCCAGCCAGTATCCACAGCAGCTGTTTTACCTTCAGCAACCCAGCTTTTCCTGGAACACCAGCTGGCACAATCCTGGGTTATCTCCATTGCTACAGTCGGGCCTGGTAAGGACTTTCCATCTAGAAGATCATAAGAACTATCTCACACTACCAGTGCCCTGTGGCTCCTGCCATCCTGTAGTACCCAGGAACTGTATTTATTATTTGCTGACTTTTACGTTTTCTTTTACTGCTGCTGTGTTGCGGAGTTGTCATAATAAACATCATTGACTTTTATCTAAGTTGTCGTGGTCACGCCTTCGGGCAGTTATTATTCATGTTACTTACATGTCCAGGGGTCTGATACAACCTCCCAGGTTCCGGTACATCTCAGCCCCTACAACTGAGGCTGCCTCCCGTCAGCTCAGGCCCTCAGTTGTGACAGTAAGCACTGACCTAATGAATCCAGCCGGAGACCAGGATCAAGCGGCCAGGCCGATGCAAGAACTGGCAGCCCGACTAGAACATCAGGAGGCTGCACAGGGCCACATCATCCGCTGTCTCCAGGATCTCTCTACTCGGCTGGATGGGATTCAGACAACTCTCCGTGGATCAGGCGCATCTGGTGCGTCAACCACAGTGACTCCAGCTATAACCCCACCCACCTTACCCATTTCTGCTCCACGTCTTCATCTTCCAACGCCAGCAAAATTTGACGGATCTCCAAGATTCTGCAGGGGATTTCTCAACCAGTGTGAGATTCAGTTTGAGCTACAACCTGGCAATTTTCCCAGTGACCGTACAAAAATTGCCTACATCATCTCTCTTCTCAGTGGCTCCGCCCTTGACTGGGCATCACCGTTATGGGAGAGGTCCGACACCCTGCTATCTTCTTACACTGCATTCGTGTCAACATTCAGGCGCATCTTCGACGAGCCAGGCCGGGTAACCTCAGCTTCATCCGAGATTCTCCGTTTACGCCAGGGGTCACGTACTGTAGGACAATATCTGATACAGTTCCAGATCCTGGCATCCGAACTGGCATGGAACGACGAGGCCCTGTATGCTGCATTCTGGCATGGCTTATCTGAGCTTATTAAAGATGAGTTAGCTACCAGAGACTTACCTTCTAAGTTAGATGAGCTAATCTCACTCTGCACGAAAGTTGATTTACGTTTCAGAGAGAGAGCAACTGAGCGTGGAAGATCATCTGCTCCAAAATCTTCTGCTCCTCCTCCTCGTCAACTGTCACCATCTAAAGATGAGCCCATGCAAATTGGCCGTTCCCGTTTAACTCCTGCTGAGCGCCGAAGACGTCTCTCTGAGTCTCTTTGTCTTTACTGTGCAGCTCCGTCTCACACCATCAATGCCTGTCCCGAACGTCCGGGAAAACTCCAAACCCTAGCTCGCCCAGGAGAGGGCCGGCTAGGAGTAATGATCTCCTCTCCATCTCCTCATGATTGTAATCTCCCAGTCTCGCTTCAAGTTGCTCAACGTTATCGGAACGTCATTGCTCTCCTTGATTCCGGAGCAGCTGGGAACTTTATTACTGAAGCCTATGTTAAACGGTGGTCCCTACCCACCGAGAGACTTCCTTCCTCCTTTTCCTTAACTGCCGTGGATGGCAGTAAAATTTTTGATACTGTTATTGCTCTAAGGACTCTACCAGTTCGTCTGAGAGTGGGAGTTCTTCATTCCGAACTTATTTCACTTTTAGTGATTGCAAGAGCCACACATCCTGTGGTCCTGGGCCTTCCATGGCTCCGTCTTCACAATCCTACAATTGATTGGACGACTACGCAAATCCTGGCATGGGGTTCCTCCTGTGCAGAGACATGTTTGTTTAAAGTATTGCCTGTCTGTTCTTCCTCCCCCAGGTCGTCTGATGTTCCACCTCCTCCATATCAAGATTTCACGGATGTGTTCAGTAAAGCTTCTGCTGATATCCTTCCTCCTCATAGAGAATGGGACTGCCCGATTGATCTCGTTCCAGGGAAGGTTCCACCTCGAGGCCGAACTTATCCGTTGTCTCTGCCTGAGACGCATTCTATGGAGGAATACATTAAAGAGAACCTAGCAAAGGGGTTCATTCGACCTTCTTCTTCCCCAGCCGGCGCAGGCTTCTTTTTTGTAAAAAAGAAAGATGGTGGTCTGCGGCCGTGCATCGACTACAGAGGTTTGAACGACATTACCATCAAGAACCGTTATCCTTTACCCCTGATTACTGAGCTCTTTGACAGAGTTAGCGGAGCTACCATCTTTACAAAGCTGGACTTGCGAGGTGCATACAATCTCATCCGGATCCGTGAGGGTGACGAGTGGAAGACCGCCTTTAACACCCGTGACGGACATTATGAGTACCTCGTCATGCCCTTCGGATTGAGCAATGCTCCAGCTGTCTTCGAGCATTTTGTCAATGAGATTTTCAGAGACATTCTATACCGTCATGTCGTGGTCTATCTAGACGATATCCTCATTTTTGCCAACGATTTAGAGGAACATCGTTTTTGGGTTAAAGAGGTTCTGTCCCGTCTCCGTGTCAATCATCTCTATTGCAAATTAGAAAAATGCGTCTTTGAAGTCAAGTCCATTCCGTTTCTAGGGTACATTGTGTCCGGTTCCGGACTAGAGATGGATCCTGAGAAACTACAAGCAATTCAGAATTGGCCGGTACCCTTAACCCTCAAAGGGGTCCAGAGGTTCTTAGGGTTCGCCAATTATTACCGAAAGTTTATACGAGACTTTTCCACCATTGTGGCGCCTATTACTGCTTTCACCAAGAAGGGTGCTAACCCGTCCAAGTGGTCTGAAGAAGCCATGCAAGCTTTTCATCTTTTAAAACAGAGGTTCATCTCTGCGCCTGTCCTGAAACAGCCTGACATCGACTCTCCTTTCATCCTAGAGGTGGATGCCTCCTCCGTTGGAGTAGGAGCGGTGTTATCTCAGAGGGCTAAAGATGGCCATTTACATCCTTGCAGTTTCTTCTCCCGGAAGTTCTCCCCAGCTGAGCGCAACTATGCCATTGGCGACCAGGAGTTGCTAGCCATCAAGCTCGCTCTAGAAGAGTGGAGGTATCTGTTGGAGGGAGCTTCTCATTTAATCACCATACTTACAGACCACAAGAACCTTTTATACCTGAAGGGCGCACAATGTCTCAACCCTCGTCAGGCCAGATGGGCACTTTTCTTTTCCAGGTTCGACTTTAAACTCCAGTTCTGTCCGGGCTCTCAGAATCGCAAGGCCGATGTCCTTTCCCGCTCATGGGAGCAAGAAAATGAGTCAGAGTCTTCAGACAAGCATCCTATTATAAATCCGTTGGCATTCTCCACGGTAGGGATGGACTCTACGCCCCCATCAGGGAAAAGTTTTGTGAAGCCGATGCTAAGGAAGAAGCTCATGCATTGGGCCCATGCTTCCCGTTTTGCCGGACATACAGGTATCCAAAAAACCCTGGAGTTTATCTCTAGGTCCTATTGGTGGCCAACTCTGAAAAAGGACGTCTTGGAGTTTATTGCATCTTGCCCAAAGTGTGCCCAACATAAAGTATCCCGCCAGTCGCCTGCGGGGCAACTGGTTCCACTATCCGTTCCCCGTCGACCATGGACCCACTTGTCGATGGATTTCATTACAGACTTACCCATGTGCAACAAGTTCAATACCATCTGGGTGGTAGTTGACCGGTTCACCAAGATGGCACACTTCATTCCTCTCACCGGTCTTCCGTCAGCTTCCAAGTTGGCTCAAGTATTCATACAAGAGATCTTCCGACTCCACGGTCTTCCTGAAGAAATTATCTCAGATCGAGGAGTTCAATTCACAGCCAAATTCTGGCGAAGTTTATGTCAAGTCCTCCAAGTCAAGCTAAAGTTTTCCACGGCTTACCATCCTCAGACCAATGGTCAAACCGAGAGGGTGAATCAGGACTTGGAGGCCTTCCTCCGCATCTATGTGTCCTCCTCTCAAGATGACTGGGTTCAATTACTTCCCTGGGCCGAGTTCTGTCATAACAACCAGTATCATTCTTCATCTGCTTCAACACCATTCTTCACTAACTTTGGATTCCACCCTAAAGTTCCTGAGTTCCAACCGCTTCCAGCAACTTCTGTTCCCGCAGTGGATATCACCTTGCATCAGTTTGCCAATATCTGGAAGAGCGTACGATCAGCTCTGCTCAAGGCATCGTTCAGGTACAAGAAGTTTGCGGATAAGAAGCGTCGAGCAGTTCCTGCTCTCAAGGTGGGTGATCGGGTATGGTTATCCACGAAGAATTTGAGGTTAAGAGTTCCCAGTATGAAGTTTGCACCTCGCTATATCGGTCCTTTCAAGATTGAACAAGTCATCAATCCTGTTGCTTACAGACTCCAGTTGCCTCCCTTCTTAAAAATACCCAGGACATTCCATGTTTCCCTGTTGAAACCGCTGATCTTGAATCGGTTCAATTCCTCACTTCCTCCAACTCCGAAAGTCCAAACTCAACGAGGCGTTGAGTATGAAGTGGCCAAGATCCTGGACTCACGTCACCGTTACGGTCAACTACAATATCTTATTGACTGGAAGGGTTATGGTCCTGAGGAACGTTCATGGACCAATGCTTCTGATGTCCATGCTCCTGCCTTGGTCCGGAGATTCCATTCCAAGTTTCCTCAAAAGCCAAAGAAGTGTCCTGGGGCCAATCCTAAAGGGGGGGGTGCTGTCACGATCCGGGTATCTGGACGCCATTTCTTACCCATCAGATGCCTCCTAAGGCTGGCTCAGCGCTCCAGGACCGGATCCCATCTGTTATCCTAATGTTCACATTCCTGCATCCTCTCCTGTCTCTCTGAGACGCTGTCACAGTAACGCCTTATTACATCTGGCATGGCGTCTCCCGCGGCCTCCGCCGCCGTCCCTGAGCTTCTGCATGCAGAGTGTCAGAGTGGCGATTACGTCAGCCGCGGCCTCCGCTGTGTCCGCGTGGTTGGATGTGCACTTGTCAGCCTGGCGTCTCCTGTCTCCAGTGCCCGGCGCCGCCATTACTGTTTTCATTACCACATGGATTACAAACCAAACTTCCCTCCAAGTGTCTGCATGGGCGCAGCCATCTTGGATTCTGTCAGCTGATCATTTCCTCCAATCTGTTGTCAGTATTGTTAATCTGCATAATTGCCTAGCCAATCCCTTCCTTGCTGCAGGTATAAATACACTGTGCCTGAGCAAGGAAGGCGTCAGTGCTTTGGTTGTCAAACCTAGTTCCTGTTTGTCTCTCTCCTGTGATTGTCTTCCAGGTTCCAGCTCCTGTCTCAAGACTTCCACCATAGAGACCCGCACCAGCATTCCACCTGCGGTGTAGCCTGACTCTCCAATCCATTGTGGATTCATCTGTTTCCAGCTACAACATTACCTGCTTCCAGCTCAGCTTCCAGCAGAGTACAGCTTCCCTTAAAGGGCCGGTGTCCTTTCTACACTTTACCACTCTCCACCGGTATTTTTATTTCTCCGCTCTCAAGTTCTACATTTCAGTTCATATTTCATCGCTCCCAAGTTCATTTATTATTTAACTGGTTCCAGCCAGTATCCACTCCGTGCTAACAACAGTCTGGTTCCAGCCAGTATCCACAGCAGCTGTTTTACCTTCAGCAACCCAGCTTTTCCTGGAACACCAGCTGGCACAATCCTGGGTTATCTCCATTGCTACAGTCGGGCCTGGTAAGGACTTTCCATCTAGAAGATCATAAGAACTATCTCACACTACCAGTGCCCTGTGGCTCCTGCCATCCTGTAGTACCCAGGAACTGTATTTATTATTTGCTGACTTTTACGTTTTCTTTTACTGCTGCTGTGTTGCGGAGTTGTCATAATAAACATCATTGACTTTTATCTAAGTTGTCGTGGTCACGCCTTCGGGCAGTTATTATTCATGTTACTTACATGTCCAGGGGTCTGATACAACCTCCCAGGTTCCGGTACATCTCAGCCCCTACAACTGAGGCTGCCTCCCGTCAGCTCAGGCCCTCAGTTGTGACACTCTGTATGTAAGTGTTCAAAGATTTTAGATTTAGAATCGGTCTCACCGAGCCGTCCGGCTTCGGTACCACAACAGTGTGGAATAATACCCCGTTCCCTGTTGCAGGAGGGGTACCTTGATTATCACCTGCTGGGAATACAGCTTGTGAATGGCTTCCAAAACTGTCTCCCTGTCAGAAGGAGACATCGGTAAAGCCGACTTTAGGAAACGGCGAGGGGGAGACGTCTCGAATTCTAATTTGTACCCCTGAGATATCACCTGAAGGATCCAGGTGTCTACTTGCGAGTGAGCCCACTGCGCGCTGAAATTCATTGAGACGGGCCCCCCACCGTGCCTGATTCTGCTTGTAAAGCCCCAGCGTCATACTGAGGGCTTGGCAGAGGCGGGAGAGGGTTTCTGTTCCTGGGAACTGGCTGATTTCTGCAGCCTTTTTCCTCTCCCTCTGTCACGGGGCAGAAATGAGGAACCTTTTGCCCGCTTGTCCACGAAAAGACTGCGCCTGATAATACGGCGTCTTCTCATGTTGAGAGGCGACCTGGGGTACAAACGTGGATTTCCCAGCTGTTGCCGTGGCCACCAGGTCTGAAAGACCGACCCCAAATAACTCCTCCCTTTAAAAAGGCAATACTACCAAATGCCGTTTGGAATACGCCTCACCTGACCACTGACGTGTCCATAACCCTCTACTGGTAGAAATGGACAACGCACTTAGACTTGATGCCAGTCGGCAAATATTCCGCTGTGCATCACGCATATATAGAAATGCATCTTTTAAATGCTCTATAGGCAAAAATATACTGTCCCTATCTAGGGTATCAATATTTTCAGTCAGGGAATCCGACCACGCCAACCCAGCACTGCACATCCAGGCTGAGGCGATTGCTGGTCGCAGTATAACACCAGTATGTGTGTAAATACATTTTAGGATACCCTCCTGCTTTCTATCAGCAGGATCCTTAAGGGCGGCCATCTCAGGAGAGGGTAGAGCCCTTACAAGCGTGTGAGCGCTTTATCCACCCTAGGAGGTGTTTCCCAACGCACCCTAACCTCTGGCGGGAAAGGATATAATGCCAATAACATTTTAGAAATTATCAGTTGTTATCGGGGGAAAACCACGCATCATCACACACCTCATTTAATTTCTCAGATTCAGGAAAACTACAGGTAGTTTTTCCTCACCGAACATAATACCCCTTTTTTTTTGGGTGGTACTCGTATTATCAGAAATGTGTAAAACATATTTCATTGCCTCAATCATGTAACGTGTGGCCCTACTGGAAGTCACATTTGTCTCTTCACCGTCGACACTGGAGTCAGTATCCGTGTCGGCGTCTATATCTGCCATCTGAGGTAACGGGCGCTTTAGAGCCCCTGACGGCCTATGAGACGTCTGGACAGGCACAAGCTGAGTAGCCGGCTGTCTCATGTCAACCACTGTCTTTTATACAGAGCTGACACTGTCACGTAATTCCTTCCAACAGTTCATCCACTCAGGTGTCGACCCCCTAGAGGGTGACATCACTATTACAGGCAATCTGCTCCGTCTCCACATCATTTTTCTCCTCATACATGTCGACACAAACGTACCGACATACAGCACACACACAGGGAATGCTCTGATAGAGGACAGGACCCCACTAGCCCTTTGGGGAGACAGAGGGAGAGTTTGCCAGCACACACCAGAGCGCTATATATATATACAGGGATAACCTTATATAAGTGTTTTTCCCCTTATAGCTGCTGTATTGTTTATACTGCGCCTAATTAGTGCCCTCCCTCTCTTTTTTAACCCTTTCTGTAGTGTAGTGACTGCAGGGGAGAGACAGGGAGCTTCCCTCCAACGGAGCTGTGAGGGAAAATGGCGCCAGTGTGCTGAGGAGATAGGCTCCGCCCCCTTATCGGCGGCCTTATCTCCCGTTTTTTTATGTATTTTGGCAGGGGTTAAATGCATCCATATAGCCCAGGAGCTATATGTGATGCATTTTTTTGCCATCCAAGGTGTTTTTTATTGCGTCTCAGGGCGCCCCCCCCCCAGCGCCCTGCACCCTCAGTGACCGGAGTGTGAAGTGTGCTGAGAGCAATGGCGCACAGCTGCAGTGCTGTGCGCTACCTTGTTGAAGACAGGACGTCTTCTGCCGCCGATTTTCCGGACCTCTTCTGCCTTCTGGCTCTGTAAGGGGGCCGGCGGCGCGGCTCTGGGACCCATCCAGGCTTGGCCTGTGATCGTCCCTCTGGAGCTAATGTCCAGTAGCCTAAGAAGCCCAATCCACTCTGCACGCAGGTGAGTTCGCTTCTTCTCCCCTTAGTCCCTCGATGCAGTGAGCCTGTTGCCAGCAGGTCTCACTGAAAATAAAAAACCTAAACTAAAACTTTCACTAAGAAGCTCAGGAGAGCCCCTAGTGTGCACCCTTCTCGTTCGGGCACAAAGATCTAACTGAGGCTTGGAGGAGGGTCATAGGGGGAGGAGCCAGTGCACACCAGATAATCCTAAAGCTTTCTTTAGATGTGCCCAGTCTCCTGCGGAGCCGCTATTCCCCATGGTCCTTACGGAGTCCCCAGCATCCACTTAGGACGTTAGAGAAACACTGCTTATAACCCGGGTTGAATTATCGGGTCAGGCGACCCAGGAATTCGCCAATGACCCATTCCCACCGCACACCAACCTGTGTTGACTCTGCACATTGCCGGATCGATACCGGGATATTTGTGTGGTGTGAAAGGGGTAATAAGGAGCTGCTACAATGGCATGAGTTGTGGTGGGGGGGCTCTGAAGTGACACATGAGGGTGCTAGCAGGAGTGACACGTGGGGAAGCTGACTGGAGTGACACAGCAGGGTGCTGGCTGAAGTGACACATGGGAGAGCTGAAGTGTACTATGTGAATCGTCTTTCATTATATTTTATGTGGTTCTGGCTTTTTCAATTATTTTATGCGGAAGTGACTTCTTCAATGTATTTTATGTTGGATCTGGCTTTAAAAATTTATTTATGTGGATCTGGCTTTTTCAATGTATTTTATACCAGGGCGTGGCCTAGCGGGCACACCCCATTTTTGCATGCTCGCCTTCGGCTCTTTGACGTACCTAACAAGATTTTTTGGCTCTTTGACTCCCCTGCGCTAGACAATAATTTTCAACACGTGTAATGTTTGAATACATTAATCAAAAGATATTTATTGTTAACTCCTAAACACATACAGTGTGGTCCATAAGTGTGGAAACACCCTTTTCTCTGACATCCTAGTGGATGCTGGGAACTCCGTAAGGACCATGGGGAATAGACGGGCTCCGCAGGAGACTGGGCACTCTAAAAGAAAGATTAGGTACTATCTGGTGTGCACTGGCTCCTCCCTCTATGCCCTTCCTCCAGACCTCAGTTAGAATCTGTGCCCGGCCAGAGCTGGGTGCTCCTAGTGGGCTCTCCTGAGCTTGCTAGAAAGAAAGTATTTGTTAGGTTTTTTATTTTCAGTGAGATCTGCTGGCAACAGACTCACTGCTACGTGGGACTGAGGGGAGAGAAGCAAACCTACCTGCATGCAGCTAGCTTGTGCTTCTTAGGCTACTGGACACCATTAGCTCCAGAGGGTTCGAACACAGGGCCTGACCTCGATCGTCCGTTCCCGGAGCCGCGCCGCCGTCCCCCTTGCAGAGCCAGAAGACTGAAGAGAAGGAGATGAAATCGGCGGCAGAAGACTCCGGTCATGTGCGCCATTGCTCCCACTACACACCACACACTCCGGTCACTGTAGGGTGCAGGGCGCTGGGGGGGGGGGGGGGGCGCCCTGGGCAGCAATAAAATACCTTTTGGCATAAAAATACACATAATACAGTCTGTGACTGTATATGTGTAAAACCTCTGCCATTTTTCAGTCAGAAACTGCAGGGAGAAGCCCGCCGCTGAGGGGGCGTGGCCTTCTTCCTCAGCACACCAGCGCCATTTTTCCTTCACAGTTCCGCTGGAAGCAGCTCCCCAGGCTCTCCCCTGCAGTATTCCTGATACAAGAAGGGTAAAAAAGAGAGGGGGGGCACATAAATTTAGGCGCAAATAATATGTATTAAGCAGCTATTGGGAAAAATCACTCATTATAGTGTTAATCCCTGTGTTATATAGCGCTGTGGTGTGTGCTGGCATACTCTCTCTCTGTCTCCCCAAAGGACTTTGTGGGGTCCTGTCCTCAGTTAGAGCATTCCCTGTGTGTGTGCAGTGTGTCGGTACGGCTGTGTCGACATGTTTGATGAGGAGGGTTACGTGGAGGCGGAGCAAGGGCAGATAAATGTGGTGTCGCCCCCGACGGGGCCGACACCGGATTGGATGGATATGTGGAAGGTCTTAACAGACAGTGTCAACTCCTTACATAAAAGGTTCGATGACGCAGCAGCCTTGGGACAGCCAGGATCTCAGCCCGCGCCTGCCCAGGCGTCTCAGAGGCCATCAGGGGCTCATAAACGCCCGCTAGCTCAGATGGTAGACACAGATGTCGACACGGAGTCTGACTCCAGTGTAGATGAGGACGAGACAAATGCACAGTCTACAAAAGCCATCCGATGCATGATTACTGCAATGAAAAATGTTTTGCACATTTCTGATATTAACCCGGTTACTACCAATAAGGGTATTATGTTTGGGGAGAAAAAGCAGCCAGTGACTTTTCCCCCATCTGATGAATTAAATGAATTGTGTGAGGAAGCGTGGAGTTCCCCCGATAAGAAACTAGTGATTTCTAAGAGGTTACTGATGGCGTACCCTTTCCCGACAACGGACAGGTTACGTTGGGAAACATCCCCTAGGGTGGACAAGGCGCTCACGCGCTTATCAAAAAAGGTGGCACTGCCGTCTCAGGATACGGCCGCCTTAAAGGAGCCTGCGGATAGAAAGCAGGAGGCTATCCTGAAGTCTGTGTATACACACTCAGGTACTGTACTGAGACCTATTGCTTCAGCATGGATGTGTAGTGCTGCAGCCGCATGGACTGATACCCTGTCAGACAACATTGATTCCCTCGACAGGGATACTATTTTGCTAACCATAGAACATATAAAAGACGTCGTCTTATATATGCGGGATGCACAGAGGGACATTTGCCTGCTGACATCTAGAATTAATGCAATGTCCATTTCTGCCAGGAGAGTATTATGGACTCGGCAGTGGACAGGTGATGCTGATTCTAAAAGACACATGGAGGTTTTGCCTTATAGGGGTGAGGAATTGTTTGGGGACGGTCTCTCGGACCTCGTATCCACGGCAACAGCCGGGAAGTCAACTTTTTTACCTCAGGTTCCCTCACAGCCTAAGAAAGCACTGTATTATCATGTACAGTCCTTTCGGCCTCAGAAAGGCAAGCGGATCAGAGGCGCATCCTTTCTGCCCAGAGGCAGGGGTAGAGGAAAGAAGCTGCACCAGGCAGCCAGTTCCCAGGAACAAAAATCCTCCCCCGCTTCCTCAAAGTCCACCGCATGACGCTGGGGCTCCACAGGCGGAGCCGGGTGCGGTGGGGGCGCGTCTCCGAAACTTCAGCAACCAGTGGGTTCGCTCACAAGTGGATCTCTGGGCTGTACAAATTGTATCTCAGGGATACAAGCTGGAGTTCGAGGCGACTCCCCCTCGCCGTTACCTCAAATCAGCCTTACCAGCTGCTCCCAGGGAAAGGGAGGTAGTACTGGCGGCAATTTACAAGCTGTACCTCCAGCAGGTGATAATCAAGGTTCCCCTCCTTCAACAGGGACGGGGTCACTATTCCACAATGTTTGTGGTACCGAAACCAGACGGTTAGGTGAGGCCCATTCTGAATTTAAAATCCTTGAACACTTATATAAGGAAGTTCAAGTTCAAAATGGAATCGCTCAGGGCGGTTATTGCAAGCCTGGAAGAGGGGGATTTTATGGTGTCGCTGGACATCAAGGATGCTTACTTGCATGTCCCCGTTTACCCACCTCACCAGGAGTACCTCAGGTTTGTGGTACAGGATTGTCATTACCAATTCCAGACGTTGCCGTTTGGTCTGTCCACGGCACCGAGAGTATTTACCAAGGTAATGGCCGAAATGATGATACTCCTTCGGAAGAAGGGAGTTATAATTATCCCGTACTTGGACGATCTCCTTATAAAGGCGAGGTCCAGAGAGCAGTTGTTAGTCAGCGTAGCAATTTCTCGGGAAGTGTTGCAACAGCACGGCTGGATTCTGAATATCCCAAAGTCGCAGCTGATTCCTGCGACGCGTCTGCTCTTCCTGGGCATGATTCTGGACACAGAACAGAAGAAGGTGTTTCTCCCGGTGGAGAAGGCCCAGGAATTGTCATCTCTGGTCAGGGACCTCCTGAAACCAAAACAGGTGTCGGTGCATTACTGCACGCGAGTCCTGGGAAAGATGGTGGCTTCTTACGAAGCGATTCCCTTCGGCAGGTTCCATGCAAGGATCTTTCAGTGGGATCTGTTAGACAAATGGTCCGGATCGCATCTTCAGATGCATCGGTTGATCACCCTGTCCCCAAGGGCCAGGGTGTCTCTGCTGTGGTGGCTGCAGAGTGCTCATCTTCAAGAGGGCCGCAGATTCGGCATACAGGACTGGTTCCTGGTGACCACGGACGCAAGCCTCCGAGGATAGGGGGCAGTCACTCAGGGAAGGAACTTCCAAGGACAGTGGTCAAGTCAGGAGACTTCACTACACATAAATATACTGGAACTAAGGGCCATTTACAACGCCCTGAGTCAAGCAGAGCCCCTGCTTCAAAACCAACCAGTGCTGATTCAATCAGACAACATCACGGCGGTCGCCCATGTAAACCGCCAGGGCGGCACAAGAAGCAGGATGGCGATGGCAGAAGCCACAAGGATTCTCCGATGGGCGGAAAATCACGTGCTAGCACTGTCAGCAGTGTTCATTCCGGGAGTGGACAACTGGGAAGCAGACTTCCTCAGCAGGCACGACCTCCACCCGGGAGAAAGGGGACTTCATCCAGAAGTCTTCAAGCAGATTGTAAACCGTTGGGAACGGCCACAGGTGGACATGATGGCGTCCCGCCTCAACAAAAAGCTAAAAAAATATTGCGCCAGGTCAAGGGACCCTCAGGCGATAGCTGTGGACGCACTAGTGACACCGTGGGTGTACCAGTCGGTTTATGTGTTCCCTCCTCTTCCTCTCATACCCAAGGTACTGAGGATAGTAAGAAAGAGAGGAGTAAGAACTATACTCATCGTTCCGGATTGGCCAAGAAGAACTTGGTACCCAGAACTACAAGAAATGATCTCAGAGGACCCATGGCCTCTGCCTCTCAGACAGGACCTGTTGCAGCAGGGGCCCTGTCTGTTCCAAGACTTACCGCGGCTGCGTTTGACGGCATGGCGTTTGAACGCCGGATCCTAACGGAAAAGGGCATTCCAGATAAAGTGATTCCTACGCTGATAAAGGCTAGGAAAGATGTGACAGCACAACATTATCACCGTATATGACGAAAATAATAAGAATTTACTTACCGATAATTCTATTTCTCGTAGTCCGTAGTGGATGCTGGGGACTCCGTCAGGACCATGGGGAATAGCGGCTCCGCAGGAGACAGGGCACAAAAATAAAGCTTTAGGATTAGGTGGTGTGTACTGGCTCCTCCCCCTATGACCCTCCTCCAAGCCTCAGTTAGGATACTGTGCCCGGACGAGCGTACACAATAAGGAAGGATATTGAATCCCGGGTAAGACTCATACCAGCCACACCAATCACACCGTATAACTTGTGATCTGAACCCAGTTAACAGTATGACAAACGTAGGAGCCTCTGAACAGACGGCTCACAACAATAACAACCCGAATTTGTTTGTAACAATAACTATGTACAAGTATTGCAGACAATCCGCACTTGGGATGGGCGCCCAGCATCCACTACGGACTACGAGAAATAGAATTATCGGTAAGTAAATTCTTATTTTCTCTAACGTCCTAAGTGGATGCTGGGGACTCCGTCAGGACCATGGGGATTATACCAAAGCTCCCTAACGGGCGGGAGAGTGCGGATGACTCTGCAGCACCGAATGAGAGAACTCAAGGTCCTCCTCAGCCAGGGTATCAAATTTGTAGAATTTTTGCAAACGTGTTTGCCCCTGACCAAGTAGCAGCTCGGCAGAGTTGTAATGCCGAGACCCCCCGGGCAGCCGCCCAGGATGAGCCCACTTTCCTTGTGGAATGGGCCTTGACAGATTTAGGTTGTGGCAAGCCTGCCACAGAATGTGCAAGTTGAATTGTGCTACAAATCCAACGAGCAATCGTCTGCTTAGAAGCAGGAGCACCCATCTTGTTGGGTGCATACAATATAAACAGTGAGTCAGACTTTCTGACTCCCGCCGTTCTTGAAATATATATTTTCAATGCCCGGACCACGTCCAACAACTTGGAATCCTCCAAATCGTTAGTAGCCGCAGGCACCACAATAGGCTGGTTCAGGTGAAACGCTGACACCACCTTAGGCAGAAAATGAGGACGCGTCCGCAGTTCTGCCCTGTCCGTATGGAAAATCAGATATGGGCTCTTATATGATAAAGCCGCCAATTCTGATACTCTCCTGGCTGAAAGCAGGGCCAGTAGCATGGTTACTTTCCATGTAAGATACTTCAACTCCACCGATTTGAGCGGCTCAAACCAATGGGATTTGAGAAAATCCAAGACTACATTAAGATCCCACGGTGCCACTGGGGGCACAACCGGGGGCTGTATATGTAGTACTCCTTTTACAAAAGTCTGGACTTCAGGAACTGAAGCCAATTCTTTCTGGAAGAAAATCGACAGGGCCGAAATTTGAACCTTAATGGACCCCAATTTGAGGCCCATAGACAATCCTGTTTGCAGGAAATGTAGGAATCGACCCAGTTGAAATTCCTCCGTGGGGGCCTTCCTGGCCTCACACCACGCAACATATTTCCTCCAAATGCGGTGATAATGTTGTGCAGTCACCTCCTTCCTGGCTTTTACCAGTGTAGGAATGACCTCTTCCGGAATGCCTTTTTCCCTTAGAATTCGGCGTTCAACCGCCATGCCGTCAAACGCAGCCGCGGTAAGTCTTGGAATAGACACGGTCCCTGCTGAAGCAGGTCCCGTCTTAGAGGTAGAGGCCACGGATCCTCCGTGAGCATCTCTTGAAGTTCCGGGTACCAAGTTCTTCTTGGCCAATCCGGAGCCACTAGTATCGTTCTTACTCCCTTTTGCCGTATAATTCTCAGTACTTTTGGTATGAGAGGCAGAGGAGGGAACACATACACTGACTGGAACACCCACGGTGTTACCAGAGCGTCCACAGCTATTGCCTGAGGGTCTCTTGACCTGGCGCAATACCTGTCCAGTTTTTTGTTGAGGCGGGACGCCATCATATCCACCATTGGTTTTTTCCCAACGGTTCACAATCATGTGGAAGACTTCTGGATGAAGTCCCCACTCTCCCGGGTGTAGATCGTGTCTGCTGAGGAAGTCTGCTTCCCAGTTGTCCACTCCCGGAATGAATACTGCTGACAGTGCTATCACATGATCTTCCGCCCAGCGAAGAATCCTTGCAGCTTCTGCCATTGCTGTCCTGCTTCTTGTGCCGCCCTGTCTGTTTACGTGGGCGACTGCCGTGATGTTGTCCGACTGGATCAACACCGGCTGACCCTGAAGCAGGGGTTTTGCCAGACTTAGAGCATTGTAAATCGCTCTTAGCTCCAGTATATTTATGTGAAGAGACATCTCCAGGCTTGACCATACTCCCTGGAAGTTTCTTCCCTGTGTGACCGCTCCCCAGCCTCTCAGACTGGCATCCGTGGTCACCAGGACCCAGTCCTGTATGCCGAATCTGCGGCCCTCTAACAGATGAGCACTCTGCAACCACCACAGAAGAGACACCCTTGTCCGTGGCGATAAGGTTATCCGCTGATGCATCTGCAGATGTGATCCGGACCATTTGTCCAGCAGATCCCACTGAAAAGTTTGTGCGTGGAATCTGCCGAATGGAATCGCTTCGTAAGAAGCCACCATCTTTCCCAGGACTCTTGTGCATTGATGCACAGACACTTTCCCTGGTTTTAGGAGGTTCCTGACAAGTTCGGATAACTCCCTGGCTTTCTCCTCCGGAAGAAACACCTTTTTCTGAACCGTGTCCAGAATCATTCCCAGGAACAGCAGACGTGTCGTCGGGGTCAACTGAGATTTTGGAAAATTCAGAATCCACCCGTGTTGTTGCAGCACTAGTCGGGTTAGTGCTACTCCGTCCTCCAGCTGTTCTCTGGACCTTGCCCTTATCAGGAGATCGTCCAAGTAAGGGATAATTAATACGCCTCTTCTTCGCAGAAGAATCATCATTTCGGCCATTACCTTGGTAAAGACCCGAGGTGCCGTGGACAATCCAAACGGCAGCGTCTGAAACTGATAATGACAGTTTTGCACCACGAACCTGAGGTACCCTTGATGTGAAGGGCAAATTGGGACATGCAGGTAAGCATCCTTTATGTCCAGGGACACCATAAAGTCCCCTTCTTCCAGATTCGCTATCACTGCTCTGAGTGACTCCATCTTGAACTTGAATTTTTGTATGTACAGGTTCAAAGATTTCAGATTTAGAATAGGTCTTACCGAGCCGTCCGGCTTCGGTACCACAAATAGCGTGGAGTAATACCCCTTTCCCTGTTGTAGGAGGGGTACCTTGACTATCACCTGCTGAGAAAACAGCTTGTGAATGGCTTCCAATACCGTCGCCCTGTCTGAGGGAGACGTTGGCAAAGCAGACTTTAGGAACCTGCGAGGGGGAGACTTCTCGAATTCCAACCTGTAACCCTGAGATACTACCTGCAGGATCCAGGGGTCCACCTGTGAGCAAGCCCACTGTGCGCTGAAATTCTTGAGTCGACCCCCCACCGCTCCTGAGTCCGCTTGTAAGGCCCCAGCGTCATGCTGAGGGCTTTGCAGAACCCTGAGAGGGCTTCTGTTCCTGGGCAGGGGCTGCTTGCTGCCCTCTCTTACCCCTTCCTCTGCCCCGAGGCAGATATGACTGTCCTTTTGTCCGCTTGTTCTTATAGGACCGAAAGGACTGCGGCTGAAAAGACGGTGTCTTTTTCTGTTGGGAGGGGGTCTGAGGTTAAAAGGTGGATTTTCCGGCAGTTGCCGTGGCCACCAGATCCGATAGACCGACGCCAAATAATTCCTCCCCTTTATACGGCAATACTTCCATATGTCGTTTGGAATCCGCATCACCTGACCACTGTCGCGTCCATAAACTCCTTCTGGCAGATATGGACATCGCATTTACTCTCGATGCCAGAGTGCAAATATCTCTCTGAGCATCTCGCATATAAAGGAAAGCATCCTTTAATTGCTCTATAGTCAATAAAATACTGTCCCTATCCAGGGTATCAATATTTTCAGTCAGGGAATCCAACCAGACGACCCCAGCACTGCACATCCAGGCTGAGGCGATGGCTGGTCGCAGTATAACACCAGTATGTGTGTATATACTTTTTAGGGTAGTTTCCAGTCTCCTATCAGCTGGATCCCTGAGGGCGGCCGTATCAGGAGACGGTAACGCCACTTGTTTTGATAAGCGTGTGAGCGCCTTATCCACCCTAGGGGGTGTTTCCCAGCGCGCCCTAACCTCTGGCGGGAAAGGGTATAATGCTAATAACTTTTTTGAAATTAGCACTTTTCTATCTGGGTTAACCCACGCTTCATCACATACATCATTTAATTCCTCTGATTCAGGAAAAACTACAGGTAGTTTTTTCACCCCCCACATAATACCCCTTTTTGTGGTACTTGCAGTATCAGAGATATGCAAAGCCTCCTTCATTGCCGTGATCATATAACGTGTGGCCCTACTTGAAAATACGTTTGTTTCATCACCGTCGACACTAGATTCAGTGTCTGTGTCTGGGTCTGTGTCGACCGACTGAGGTAAAGGGCGCTTTACAGTCCCTGACGTGTCTGAGACGCCTGGGCAGGTACTAACTGGTTTGCCGGCCGTCTCATGTCGTCAACTGATTTTTGTAATGTGCTGACATTATCACGTAATTCCATAAACAAAGCCATCCATTCCGGTGTCGACTCCCTGGGGGGTGACATCACCATTATCGGCAATTGCTCTGCCTCCACACCAACATCGTCCTCATACATGTCGACACACACGTACCGACACACAGCAGACACACAGGGAATGCTCTTATCGAAGACAGGACCCCACTAGCCCTTTGGGGAGACAGAGGGAGAGTTTGCCAGCACACACCCAAGCGCTATAATATATATGGGAACAACCTTATATAAGTGTTGTTCCTTATAGCAGCTTAAATATATCAAAATATCGCCAAAAAATGCCCCCCCTCTCTGTTTTACCCTGTTTCTGTAGTGCAGTGCAGGGGAGAGTCCTGGGAGCCTTCCTCACAGCGGAGCTGAGCAGGAAAATGGCGCTGTGTGCTGAGGAGAATAAGCCCCGCCCCCTATTTCGGCGGGCTTTTCTCCCGGAGTTTTAGATATCTGGCATGGGTTAAATACATACATATAGCCTCAATGGCTATATGTGATGTATTCTTTTGCCATAAAGGTATTAAATATTGCTGCCCAGGGCGCCCCCAGCAGCGCCCTGCACCCTCCGTGACCGCTTGGTGTGAAGTGTGCGACAACAATGGCGCACAGCTGCAGTGCTGTGCGCTACCTTCATGAAGACTGAAGAGCCTTCTGCCGCCTGTTTCCGGACCTTCAATCTTCAGCATCTGTAAGGGGGGTCGGCGGCGCGGCTCCGGGACGAACCCCAGGGTGAGACCTGTGTTCCGACTCCCTCTGGAGCTAATGGTGTCCAGTAGCCTAAGAATCCAATCCATCCTGCACGCAAGTGAGTTGAAATTCTCTCCCCTAAGTCCCTCGATGCAGTGAGCCTGTTGCCAGCAGGACTCACTGAAAATAAAAAACCTAAAAACTTTTTCTAAGCAGCTCTTTAGGAGAGCCACCTAGATTGCACCCTGCTCGGACGGGCACAAAAACCTAACTAAGGCTTGGAGGAGGGTCATAGGGGGAGGAGCCAGTACACACCACCTAATCCTAAAGCTTTATTTTTGTGCCCTGTCTCCTGCGGAGCCGCTATTCCCCATGGTCCTGACGGAGTCCCCAGCATCCACTTAGGACGTTAGAGAAATGTTGCTTGGTGCGAGGCCAGAAAGGCCCCTACAGAGGAATTCCAGCTGGGTCGATTCCTGCACTTCCTACAGTCAGGAGTGACTATGGGCTTAAAATTAGGATCCATAAAGGTCCAGATTTCGGCCCTATCTATTTTCTTTCAAAAAGAACTGGTTTCACTGCCTGAAGTTCAGACGTTTGTTAAGGGAGTGCTGCATATTCAGCCCCCTTTTGTGCCTCCAGTGGCACCTTGGGATCTTAACGTTGTGTTGGATTTCCTGAAATCCCACTGGTTTGAGCCACTTAAGACTGTGGAGCTAAAATCTCTCACGTGGAAAGTGGTCATGCTATTGGCCTTAGCTTCGTCTAGGCGTGTGTCAGAATTGGCGGCTTTGTCGTGTAAAAGCCCTTATCTGATCTTCCATATGGACAGGGCAGAATTGAGGACTCGTCCCCAATTTCTCCCTAAGGTGGTATCAGCGTTTCATTTGAACCAAATTATTGTGGTGCCTGCGGCTACTCGGGACTTGGAGGACTCCAAGTTACTAGATGTAGTCAGGGCTTTGAAAATCTATGTAGCCAGGACGGCTGGAGTCAGGAAAACTGACTCGCTGTTTATCCTGCATGCACCCAACAAGCTGGGTGCTCCTGCTTCAAAGCAAACTATTGCGCGCTGGATCTGTAACACGATTCAGCAAGCTCATTCTGCGGCAGGATTGCCGCATCCTAAATCAGTAAAAGCCTATTCCACAAGGAAGGTGGGCTCTTCTTGGGCGGCTGCCCGAGGGGTCTCGGCTTTACAGCTTTGCCGAGCTGCTACTTGGTCGGGTTCAAACACATTTGCTAAGTTCTACAAGTTTGATACCCTGGCTGAGGTGGACCTTGCCTTTGCTCATTCGGTGCTGCAGAGTCATCCGCACTCTCCCGCCTGTTTGGGAGCTTTGGTATAATCCCCATGGTCCTTACGGAGTTCCCAGCATCCACTAGGACGTCAGAGAAAATAAGAATTTACTCACCGGTAATTCTATTTCTCGTAGTCCGTAGTGGATGCTGGGCGCCCATCCCAAGTGCGGACTCTCTGCAATACATGTATATAGTTATTGCTTAACTAAAGGGTTATTGTTATGAGCCATCTGTTACTGAGGCTCAGTTGTTGTTCATACTGTTAACTGGGTATGGTTATCACGAGTTGTACGGTGTGATTGGTGTGGCTGGTATGAGTCTTACCCTGGATTCCAAATCCTTTCCTTGTTGTGTCAGCTCTTCCGGGCACAGTTTCCTTAACTGAGGTCTGGAGGAGGGGCATAGAGGGAGGAGTCAGTGCACACCAGATAGTACCTAATCTTTCTTTTAGAGTGCCCAGTCTCCTGCGGAGCCCGTCTATTCCCCATGGTCCTTACGGAGTTCCCTGCATCCACTACGGACTACGAGAAATATAATTACCGGTGAGTAAATTCTTATTATAAAAAAAGAGATGAGTAAGGAAATAATAATCCAGTGTCTACACATATGATATGGGAGTGGGGGGAAACTTCTTAGGGTATGTCACCAGTATGGCAGCCATCTTGTAGTCAGCCATCTTGGATGCAACTCTATTTCTCATACGTCCTAGAGGATGCTGGGGTCACATTTAGAATCATGGGGTATAGACGGATCCACAGGAGACATGGGCGCTTTAAGACTTTCAAAGGGTGTGAACTGGCTCCTCCCTATATGCCCCTCCTCCAGACTCCAGTTTTAGAATTGTGCCCAGTGAGACTGGACGCACTACAGGGGAGCTCTACTGAGTTTCTCTGAAAAAGATTTATGTTAGGTTTTTTATTTTCAGGGAGGCTTCTGGCAACAGTCTCCCTGCTTCGTGGGACTTAGGGGAGAGAAGTATGACCCACTTCTAGTGAGTTCAAGGGCTCTGCTTCTGGCTGACAGGACACCATTAGCTCCTGAGGGGGATGATCGCTGGGTATGCCTAGATGCTCACTCCCGCAGACTGCCGTCACCCCCTTACAGAGCCAGAAGTCAGAAGACAGGTGAGTAGCAGAAGAAAAGAAGACTTCTCTTCAGTGACAGCATTTCTGAGGTACCGTGCAGCGAACGGACGCTGCGCGCCATGCTCCCACACACACAGCACTGCAGGGCACGGGGGGGGGGCGCCCTGGGCAGCATAAATCCTCATTAAAACAACTGGCAAGAGGGGACATTAGTGCCAAGGCACTGTCCTAACCCCTGCCAGCGGAATAAATTATTTATTTATGAGCGGGACAGAAGCGCGCCATTACAGCGGCGGGGCTTCTTCCTCACCAGCACACTGCTCGGTGCCATTTTTTCTCCTCAGAGAGACGCTGGTCCTTCCTTGGGGGGCGCAGCAATATGGGTGCTTATTGTTAATCTATAATGCGCTACAAGTCTGTCATATAACAGTTTATTTTCTCTAACGTCCTAGAGGATGCTGTGACTCCGTAAGGACCATGGGATAGACGGGCTCCGCAGGAGACATGGGCACTTTAAGAAATACTTTGGATCTGGGTGTGCACTGGCTCCTTCCTCTATGCCCCTCCTCCAGACCTCAGTTTGATACTGTGCCCAGTGGAGACTGGATGCTTTCAGGGAGCTCTCCTGAGTTTCCTGTAAAAGAAAGTATTTTAGTTAGGTTTTTTATTTTCAGGGAGCCTGCTGGCAACAGACTCCCTGCATCGAGGGACTGAGGGGAGAGAAACAGACCCACTTCTCTGAGTTTCAGGGCTCTGTTTCTTAGGCTACTGGACACCATTAGCTCCAGAGGGATCGGTACGCAGGTCTCACCCTCGCCGTCCGTCCCAGAGCCGCGCCGCGTCCTCCTTGCAGAGGCGGAAGAAGGAAGCCGGGTGAGTATGTGAGGAAAAGACTTCAGAGGCGGCAGAAGACACCTTGATCTTCATAGAGGTAACGCACAGCAGTGAAGCGGTGCGCCATTGCTCCCATTCTCCTCACACACTTCGGTCACTGTAAGGGTGCAGGGCGCAGGGGGGGGCGCCCTGGGCAGCAATAAACACCTCCTGTGGCAAATACACATATATACATGTACAGCTGGGCACTGTACATGTATAAAAAGAGCCCCCACCATGTTATTCGAAAATTTGAGCGGGGCTTCTCCCTCAGCACTCACCAGCGCCATTTTTTCTCCACAGCACCGCTGAGAGAAAGCTCCCCGGACTCTCCCCTGCTTGACACATGGTGAAAGAGGGTTTTAAAGTAGAGGGGGGGGCACATAATTGGCGCATATACATGATACAAAAGCGCTACTGGGTAAACATTCTGTGTTTTTTCCTGGGTCATATAGCGCTTGGGTGTGTGCTGGCATAATCTCTCTCTGTCTCTCCAAAGGGCCTGGTGGGGAACCTGTCTTCAGAAAAGAGCTTCCCTGTGTGTGTGTGGTGTATCGGTACGCGTGTGTCGACATGTCTGAGGTTGAAGGCTCACCTAAGGAGGAGGGGGGAGTGTATGAATATTAGGTCTCCGTCGGCAGCGCCGACACCTGACTGGATGGATATGTGGAATGTTTTAAGTGCTAATGTTAATTTATTGCACGAAAGATTAGACAAAGCTGAAGCTAGGGTACAGTCAGGGAGTCAACCCATGTCTGTCCCAATGTCGCCGGGACCTTCGGGGTCTCAGAAGCGCCCACTATCCCAAATAGTTGACACAGATACCGACACGGATTCAGACTCCAGTGTCGACTACGATGATGCAAAATTGCAGCCAAGGGTGGCTAAATATATTCGATATATGATTATCGCAATTAAAGATGTTTTGCATATTACTGAGGAACGCCCTGACATGAGGGTACACATGTATAAGGGAAAGAAACCTGAGGTCACTATTCCCTCTTCACATGAGCTGAATGAGTTATGCGAAAAAGCGTGGGAAACTCCAGACAAAAAACTGCAGATTCCCAAAAGGATTCTAACAGCTTATCCTTTCCCGTCACAGGACAGAATACGGTGGGAATCCTCCCCTAGGGTAGACAAAGCTTTGACACGCTTATCAAAAAAGATAGCGCTCCCGTCCCAAGATACGGCTACCCTCAAGGATCCTTCTGACCGCAAGCAGGAGGTTACCTTGAAGTCCATTTACACACATTCTGGTACGTTACTCAAGCCGGCAATTGCGTCGGCCTGGGTTTGTAGTGCTGTAGCAGCATGGACAGATTCTTTATCAGCGGATATTGAGACCCTTGATAAGGATACCATTTTAATGACCCTAGGGCATATAAAAGATGCTGTCTTATATATGAGGGATGCTCAAAGAGACATTAGATTACTGGGTTCCAGAATAAACGCTATGTCCATTTCTGCTAGGCGACTCAAAGAGGCATATGGAGTTTTTGCCTTACAAGGGTGAGGAATTGTGTGGAGAGGGCTTCTCGGACCTCGTCTCCACAGCTACGGCAGGTAAATCAAATTTTTTGCCTTATATTCCCTCACAATCTAAGAAAGCGCCTCATTATCAAATGCAGTCCTTTCGTTCAAATAAAAGCAAAAGAGTACGTGGATCGTCCTTTCTTACCAGGGGTAAGGGCAGAGGAAAAAAGCTGCACAACACAGCTAGTTCCCAGGAACAGAAGTCCTCCCCGGCCTCTGCAAAATCCACCGCATGACGCTGGGGCTCCCCTGAGGGAGTCCGCTCCAGTGGGGGCACATCTTCGAGTTTTCAGCCACATCTGGGTTCAATCACAGGTGGATCCCTGGGCAATGGAGATTGTTTCCCAGGGATACAAGCTGGAATTCGAAGAGGTGCCTCCTCGCCGGTTTTTCAAATCGGCGCTACCAACTTCTCCCCTGGAAAGGGAGATAGTGTTACATGCGATTCAAAAATTGTGTCTTCAACCAGTGGTGGCCGAGGTTCCCCTGCTTCAGAGAGGGAAGGGGTACAACTCAACCCTGTTTGTGGTCCCTAAACCGGACGGTTCGGTCAGACCCATTTTGAATTTAAAATCCCTGAACCTTTACTTAAAACGGTTCAAGTTCAAGATGGAATCGCTCAGAGCGGTCATCGCCAGCCTGGAAGGGGGGGATTTTATGGTATCGCTGGACATAAAGGATGCATACCTGCATGTTCCCATATATCCTCATCAGGCGTACCTGAGATTTGCGATACAGGATTGTCATTACCAATTTCAGACGTTGCGGTTTGGGCTTTCCACGGCCCCGAGAATTTTCACCAAGGTAATGGCGGAAATGATGGTGCTCCTGCGAAAGCAGGGTGTCACAATTATCCCGTACTTGGACGATCTCCTCATAAAAGCGAGATCACGGGAGAAGTTGCTGAACAGCGTATCCCTTTCACTGAAGGTGTTACAGCGACACGGCTGGATTCTCAATATTCCAAAGTCGCAGCTGAATCCTACGACTCGCCTGTCCTTCTTGGGCATGATTCTGGACACAGACCAGAAAAGGGTTTTTCTTCCGGTAGAAAAAGCGCAGGAACTCATGAGTCTAGTCAAAGAACCTGTTGAAGCCGAAACAAGTGTCAGTGCATCATTGCACTCAAGTCCTAGGAAAAATGGTGGCGTCATACGAAGCCATTCCCTTCGGCAGGTTCCATGCAAGGACTTTCTGCACATGTTATATCTGCCTCCCCTGCAGTGCACATGGTTTTGCCCAGTTGCTATCAAAAATCCTGCTGCGATCAACTTGGAATTACCCCCATGATTGTGGATATTAAGGACGTATTAACGTCACTGAGGACCCTGCTGTTCCTGACGGAGGGGGTCTATATATATATATATATATATATATATATATATAGATATATATGTGTGTGTAATATAAATATATATATATATATATATATATATATACACACACACACACACAGTTGTGCTCATGAGTTTACATACCCTAGCAGAATTTGTGATTTTCTGGCCATTTGTCAGAGAATATGAATGATAACTGACAAACTTTTCTTTCACTCATGGTTAGTGGTTGGGTGAAGCCATTTATTGTCAAACAACTGTGTTTACTCTTTTTAAATCATAATGACAACAGAAACTACCCAAATGACCCTGATCAAAAGTTTACATACCCCAGTTCTTAATACCGTGTATTGCCCCCTTTAACATCAATGACAGCTTGAAGTCTTTTGTGGTAGTTGTGGATGAGGCTCTTTATTTTCTCAGATGGTAAAGCTGCCCATTCTTCTTGGCAAAAAGCCTCCAGTTCCTGTAAATTCTTGGGCTGTCTTTCATGAACTGCATGTTTGAGATCTTCCCAGAGTGGCTCAATGATATTGAGGTCAGGAGACTGAGATGGCCACTCCAGAACCTTCACTTTATTCTGCTGTAGCCAATGACAGGTCGACTTGGCCTTGTGTTTTGGATCATTGTCCTGTTGGAACGTCCAAGTACGTCCCTTGCGCAGCTTCCGTGCTGATGAGTGCAAATTTTCCTCCAGTATTTTCTGATAACAACATGCTGCATTCATCTTGCCATCAATTTTGACCAAGTTTCCAGTGCCTTTGTAGCTCACACATCCCTAAAACATCAGCGATCCACCTCCGTGTTTCACAGTAGGAATTGTGTACCTTTCATCATAGGCCTTATTGACTCCTCTCCAAATGTAACTTTTATGGTTGTGGCCAAAAAGTAAAATTTTGGTCTCATTACTCCAAAAGACTTTGTTCCAGAAGTTTTGAGGCTTGTCTCTGTGCGGTTTGGAGTATTGTAAGCGGGATGCTTTGTGGCATTTGCGTAGTAATGGCTTTCTTCTGGCGACTCGACCATGCAGCCCATTTTTCTTCAAATGCCTCCTTATTGTGCATCTTGAAACAACCACACCACTTTTTTTCAGTGAGTCCTGTATTTCAGCTGAAGTTATTTGTGGATTTTTCTTTGCATCCCGAACAATTTTCCTGGCACTTGTGGCTGAAATTTTGTTGGTCTACCTCACCGTGATTTGGTTTCCACAGAATCCCTCATTTTCCACTTCTTAATTAGAGTTTGAACACTGCTGATTGGTATTCTCAATTGCTTGGCTATCTTTTTATATCCCTTTCCTGTTTTATACAGTTCAATTACCTTTTCTCGCAGATCCTTTGGCAATTCTTTGCTTTCCCCATGACTCAGAATCCAGACACGTCAGTGCAGCACTGGATGAAAGATGCAAGGGTCTTTCAGGAGTCCAGAAACTCACTAACCTTTTATACATACACACTGATTACAAGCAAACAGATCACACGTGAGGATGGTTACCTTTAGTAGCCATTCAAACCCGTTTGTGTCAACTTGTGTGCATGTTATCAGGCCAAAATCTCCAGGGTATGTAAACTTTTGATCAGGGTCATTTGGGTAGTTTCTGTTGTCATTATGAGTAAACACAGTTGTTTGACAATAAATGGCATCACCCAACCACTAACGATGAGTGAAAGAAAAGTTTGTGAGTTATCATTCATATTCTCTGACAAATGGCCAGAAAATCACAAATTCTACTAGGGTATGTAAACTTATGAGCACAAGTGTGTGTGTGTGTGTGTGTGTGTGTGTGTGTGTGTGTGTGTGTGTGTATATATATATATATGTGTGTGTGTGTGTGTGTGTGTGTGTGTGTGTGTGTGTGTATGTGGATGTATGTATAGATCTATACTGAAAGCTGAGGTAACGTTCCTCCATCTCATGTGCTGAGCGCTCTGTTTGAGAAAGTCTGGGTCAGCCTGACAAGACAAATCCCCAGGAGTATTCCGGTTGTTATTCGTTTCCCGCCGCGGACAGAATAAAGTGGGAGTCACCCCCTGCTCTGCAGGGGGCCCTGTCACAAATCCAGCGGATCGTATACAGGAAGCTACGTTATATTCTAGTTATGTAACCACGGGTACATTACTTAGACCTGCCATTGCATGGGTGAGTAGTAGTATTCAAAAATGGTAGGATACCTTCTCTTCCGATATAGATACCCTGGAGAGAGATGGGATACTCCTTACGTTGGGTCATATCAAGGACGCTGCAGCATACTTACGTGAGACTGCAAGGGATGTAGGACTCTTGGGTTCACGGGCCAATTCCATGGCGGTCTCGGCTAGGAAGAAATGGAGTCTTTTCCCTATGAAGGTTGTCAAAGTTGAAAAATATTGTAATACATATGCCTTGTACTAAACCCCATGCACATGCCCGCTGCTCGTGCACCCAGTCCCCCGTGCGTGCACATATCCGCAAGTTGCGTAAGAGTCGCTCCGGCGATCGTGCGCATGATATGTGTAGTTACGGCGGAGTTTGTGAGCGTGTAGCATGCTATTAGAACATAGCATATTTAACCCAAATAGTGCATTTTGTAGATATAGTTCCCCTAGACCATGTCAGCGAGTAATATTAGTTTAAACAGTTCCTGGACAGAGAGGTTCGTCTTTGCATGATAGGAAGGGTCAGATAAAGGTTGGAAGGTGATGTTTAGTATCCAGCTGTAGGGTATTTTAAGGGTAACATTCCGGTGTTAGTTAGGAAAAGATCGCTTGCTCCTACGTATAGTTATGTACAAAAGTAGAATATGAACATTAACTGTATTTGCTGTAAATTACACATGCGGCGGGAATCCAGAGGATACCACCCACAAGAGCAGTTGGGAAAAGACATCGCCTACCTATTCAAATCCACCTATGACCTTTGCTGTAATGTAAGGACACATCCCTGTGTCCAATGAACAATGAGATTACAGTGACCATTGTATTGTGTATGCATGTTGTGTATAAAAAGACCACTGTTGCCTGGCCGGTGAGAAGACTCTGAATGCTATCTACCTGATAGCGGAGGACTGGTCCAGGACGCGCTTGCGAACGATTCCCCACGTATGTATATTCTCTGTAGCCATTATTCTCAGTTATTCTGTTTAGATTTCCTTGTTAGTCTGTAGTGTATAACTTGTATCTGTTTACCCCTTTTCTCTGAATAATCCACTGCGGTGTTAGAGCCCAGTGGTTTACCACAAACCGGTGTTGTGTTTTCACTTTCCTGCAAAGGGCTTTATAGCGTATTAATCAGTATAAGGTGTATAAGCATTGTTAAGGTGTACGCACTGCGGGTACTTTATACCGCCAGCGCTACTTAAGGTTTAATGGTATTACAACGTTGCAGTACTTGGCTGCTAAGGTTTAAAGTATAAGCATATCCTTACATTGTTTCATTAATAAGGTTTACAGTATATCAATCTGTGAGCGTACGTGCCGCGTGTACGTTGTACCCACGGCACGGCGTCTGATACGCTAAGTGCGTATCAATACGGTACTCAGTACGCAAATAGCGTACTTAGTACTAGCAAAAAGAAATACAACTCTGCGCTGGACAACAAAAGGCAGCAATCAATACCTTCTGGTGTTATCGAAACCAGAAAAAACAAGTATACAATGCAAAAGATGATATTATTTTGCGCCAATTTTTAATGGTAGATAGGAAATTTCAGTTATACAGTTCTTACTGTGAATAGTTCATTCTTCTTCTTAAGTGTATTGACTCATCGAATGGGGATGTTCACATGGAAAAAGAACACAAACAAAATGTCCCAATGTATAGTATTGTCTTGATGGTAACAGTCAAAAAGATAAAAGAATATGGGATATATTCAGATCCTCCACTCAGTGGTGATAGAAGGCATAATGGGATCACCCAAATAAGTGCGATGGTCAGGGAAAATGATGCTCACTTCAAAGCTTACTTTCAAAAAGTCTGGTCCATGCATATAAAGGTATCTTTAAATGGGTCCTGGGATGGCGTCCTCTAATGGGTATTAATACAGCCCCTCCACAGGAGGGGCTGTATTATGTTATGTATTATGTTGCTCAGATCTGTTACCTGGGGGATTCAGCTCATGTGGAAGTGGTAATTTGGGCCCTTAGGATTATTCATCTACCACTTTGTGCTGTCATTGTTACACCTTCCCTGAAACAGGTGACTGTATCTGTGTAAAAGCAACTTTTATATTTTTATAATTTTTTGTTTTATTTAATAAAGTCCGTTTTTATATACAAACGTTTTTTTTCCCTACTTCCATACACATGGGGAAGGAGATCTGAAAGAAACCGCTATAGGAGTGGACAACGCTAAATTCAAGTAAGCATACATGTACGATTTCATGCCAGATGAATAGATGATAAAGAATATCGAAAGATACCTTTATATGTATGGATCCATCGCTTTTATGTAAGCGTTAAAGTGAGCATCATTTATTATTGCGACACACTTCGTGGGTGACCCTTACCTACTAGCATCACGGTTTAAAGGTTACTGTATTCTCCATTTTAAAAAGTTCATTACTGTATTACACATTGGAGCATCTTTCTTGTTCCCGTTTTCCATATATATCCTGTGGCGGGGCTGTATTAATACCCATTAGAGGACGCCATCCCAGGACCCATTTAAAGATACCTTTATATGCATGGACCAGACTTTGTGAAAGTAAGCTTTGAAGTGAGCATCATTTTCCCTGACCACCGCACTTATTTGGGTGATCCCATTATGCCTTCTATCACCACTGAGTGGAGGATTATCTTTTTGACTGTTACCATCAAGACAATACTATACATTGGGACATTTTGTTTGTGTTCTTTTTCCATGTGAACATCCCCATTCGATGAGTCAATACACTTAAGAAGACGAATGAACTATTCACAGTAAGAACTGTATAACTGAAATTTCCTATCTACCGTTAAAAATTGGCGCAAAATAATATCATCTTTTGCATAGCGTACTTAGTACCTAGCGTGATTCCGTGTGCATACGTGCCGCGTGTGCGTTGTGCCCATGGCACGGCGTCTGATACGCTAAGTGCGTATCAATACGGTACTCAGTACGCAAATAGTGTACTTAGTACGTAGTGTGTGTAATTAGTCTAGCGGCCATAGCGGCTCCACGGTAATAGCGAGTCTAGTGATATAGCTTTGTGTTTTAAGATAGTCATGACACTTTATCAATTGGGGAGCTCGTCCGGTCCTCCTCATATCCGCAGCCTAGCAGGACAAGGCAGACTTTATCTATCAGCAAAGGGCGGGAAGGGTTAAAGGTATCCCCTGTTAGCCTTCTCTTGGTCAGGTGGATACACTGGTGCTGATTAGATAAGCGTCTGCTCCGCATGGTTTGTAGGGATGCTGGTGGGATCCGAAAGGTAAGAACGTAAAGCTATTTTTAAAATCTGTGAAATTTCTGTTTGGTGCCAACTGCGCACGTAACACACGCACACACCTGTATTTTATTTGTGTATTTTGCATATCTACTCGCTTGTTGCCATTAGCATTGATTATTAGATACATTTTGACCCGTGCTGAGAAATTTGTTGCTATTTAGTTAAAAATATAGAGTAATATTTAAGGGAGTACGTGTAAAACACACACGCAGCCTGGCCGAGTTATAAAGGTTTATACAGGAGATACCATGTGGTGTTTGGTAAGCGATTATAGTTAAATATCAACTAAACAAAATGATGGGCGAATTCCAAGCGCTGCTGTAAACCGGAACTCCTTGTGTCTGAAAGAATCCTCAAAGGAAACAGAATACACAATATCCTTGTAGAAGCTTCAGCATACAATAAATCTCTTGAGATATCCTTCAATGACTGACCTGTATTATAGGCCCTATATTCACATAAGGGTATCTTTGTCTTCTATTCAATACACCGCAATCATGTCATCCAAAGTATATAGCTTCAGCACACAGGTGTTTACTTAAGATATTCTTTGATAACTGACCTGTATTATAAGCCCTATATTCACATAAGGGTATCTTTGTCTTCTTATTCAATACACCGTAATCACATCATCTATAGTATATCACTCATTGGAACAAAGCTCACCTTTATGATAAGCCCTATGTGCATCCAAAGGTATCTTTAACGGATCCTCCCACACCGGAATCTTTCAATGGTCTTGTAGGTACATCCACAGCCTCACAATAGGTAAAAACTTCATCAGTCCGTTTTGAATTAAAAAATCTGTTTTTCTTTAATTTTTATAGTCACATAAAAATATTTAAAAATCCATACAAAAATGGAGGCACCCCATAAGCAGAACCGGCAAGATCACTTCCACTCACACCCCTAAGATGGAACTCGGGAAATAGGTACAAACCAATAAGGATCGGAGTGCACAGCCAATCCAAAGGATGTCCTAGTGAGTGGTAAGATATAGCCGGGGGTCCTCTACAGCAAACACCAACGCGTTTCGGAACTTTGTCCTTCCTCAGGGTGTGATGGTGGAAGTGATCCTCTCGGCCCTTTATACCCACCACCCATATCACATGACCAGTTTAGCCAATACGATTGTTATATCCTAAAAATCATACATTTCCATATAATAATATCGATATTGATCTACCATTGTTATATAGTTATCAACATAAAATCATATATATCCATTAAAAAACAAAATACAACAAGATAATAATAAGAAAACCTTAATTCATATTCAATTGGTTAACTATAAAATGAGGCTGTGGTTCCATCTCCAATGTTGTTGCCTGCAAATACTTTTCCAATCCTGGATTAGTATGTCCATATTTTGATATAGTTCATTTCACCTTCTCTAAGGCCCATAAGCCTCTGCGGTTCGTTGCCATAGAAACCGCACGTACGTCCGTTGTTATCCCCGACACAGCTGAAATAATTCATCATAACCCGGACTTCCGCCCTCTCAGGGTTTGCAGCTTCCGCCCTGCGTTCCTTCTACCACTTGGTCCGTGACACGCTTGTCCTGACCGGATGTTTTAATTGCAATACATCACATCCGGTTCCTGGAACGCATACCGGAAGTTCAAGTTTTGCCGAGGTGGAACGCATATCGCTATGCCCGTCTCCCCCATGAAGTACATAGAGAAAAATAAATATCCATTAGTGATGTCATTTTTTGCATAATTTAAATATACAAGGATCACTCTACATACATAGTTTGAGTGGTCAAACCTCGGCAAAACTTGAACTTCCGGTATGCGTTCCAGGAACCGGATGTGATGTATTGCAATTAAAACATCCGGTCAGGACAAGCGTGTCACGGACCAAGTGGTAGAAGGAACGCAGGGCGGAAGCTGCAAACCCTGAGAGGGCGGAAGTCCGGGTTATGATGAATTATTTCAGCTGTGTCGGGGATAACAACGGACGTACGTGCGGTTTCTATGGCAACGAACCGCAGAGGCTTATGGGCCTTAGAGAAGGTGAAATGAACTATATCAAAATATGGACATACTAATCCAGGATTGGAAAAGTATTTGCAGGCAACAACATTGGAGATGGAACCACAGCCTCATTTTATAGTTAACCAATTGAATATGAATTAAGGTTTTCTTATTATTATCTTGTTGTATTTTGTTTTTTAATGGATATATATGATTTTATGTTGATAACTATATAACAATGGTAGATCAATATCGATATTATTATATGGAAATGTATGATTTTTAGGATATAACAATCGTATTGGCTAAACTGGTCATGTGATATGGGTGGTGGGTATAAAGGGCCGAGAGGATCACTTCCACCATCACACCCTGAGGAAGGACAAAGTTCCGAAACGCGTTGGTGTTTGCTGTAGAGGACCCCCGGCTATATCTTACCACTCACTAGGACATCCTTTGGATTGGCTGTGCACTCCGATCCTTATTGGTTTGTACCTATTTCCCGAGTTCCATCTTAGGGGTGTGAGTGGAAGTGATCTTGCCGGTTCTGCTTATGGGGTGCCTCCATTTTTGTATGGATTTTTAAATATTTTTATGTGACTATAAAAATTAAAGAAAAACAGATTTTTTAATTCAAAACGGACTGATGAAGTTTTTACCTATTGTGAGGCTGTGGATGTACCTACAAGACCATTGAAAGATTCCGGTGTGGGAGGATCCGTTAAAGATACCTTTGGATGCACATAGGGCTTATCATAAAGGTGAGCTTTGTTCCAATGAGTGATATACTATAGATGATGTGATTACGGTGTATTGAATAAGAAGACAAAGATACCCTTATGTGAATATAGGGCTTATAATACAGGTCAGTTATCAAAGAATATCTTAAGTAAACACCTGTGTGCTGAAGCTATATACTTTGGATGACATGATTGCGGTGTATTGAATAGAAGACAAAGATACCCTTATGTGAATATAGGGCCTATAATACAGGTCAGTCATTGAAGGATATCTCAAGAGATTTATTGTATGCTGAAGCTTCTACAAGGATATTGTGTATTCTGTTTCCTTTGAGGATTCTTTCAGACACAAGGAGTTCCGGTTTACAGCAGCGCTTGGAATTCGCCCATCATTTTGTTTAGTAGCTAGAAAAGAAGTGGTGTTCTTTGGGACGTATTTTCAAGCTGCCGCTGGGGCGCAAGTCACTGTTTCATTTTGTCTTAATAGTTAAATATCGTTTACATTTATAGAAGTGTGGTATTTGTATTACTGCGGACGTATACGGCCTTTGTACACGTGTTTCGGAAAACGTTCAAGACTGAGTACGCAACGTAAAGGTCTATACACGTGGCGTATTTTACGCAACGTGCGTACAGATACGCCCACTAAATACAAATCACACAATAGCATTGTTTCAGTTTAGGCGAGACGGTAGCCACGCGATAATAGCACAAATTTGTTCAGTTTCCAAAAAAATTTAGTTTAAAAACCTTTTCTCTGACGTCCTAAGTGGATGCTGGGACTCCGTAAGGACCATGGGGAATAGCGGCTGCGCAGGAGACTGGGCACAACTAAAGAAAGCTTTAGGACTACCTGGTGTGCACTGGCTCCTCCCTTTATGACCCTCCTCCAGACCTCAGTTAGAATTTTGTGCCCGGCTGAGCTGGATGCACACTAGGGGCTCTCCTGAGCTCTTAGAAAAAGAAAGTTTATTTTAGGTTTTTTATTTTCAGTGAGATCTGCTGGCAACAGACTCACTGCTACGAGGGACTTAGGGGAGAGAAGCGAACCTACCTGCTTGCAGCTAGCTTGGGCTTCTAGGCTACTGGACACCATTAGCTCCAGAGGGATCGAACACAGGCCCAGCCTCGGTCGTCCGGTCCCGGAGCCGCGCCGCCGTCCCCCTTACAGAGCCAGAAGCAAGAAGAGGGTCCTGGAAATCGGCGGCAGAAGACTTCGGTCTTCATCAAGGTAGCACACAGCACTGCAGCTGTGCGCCATTGCTTCCCATGCACACCTCACACTCCGGTCACTGATGGGTGCAGGGCGCTGGGGGGGGGCGCCCTGGGCTGCAATATTGAGTACCTTGGCTGGCAAATAACACATAATATAGTCATAGAGACTATATATGTGTAAAATACCCCTGCCAGATATACATAGAAAAAAGCGGGAGAAATCCGCCGAAAAAGGGGCGGGGCTATCTCCCTCAGCACACTGGCGCCATTTTCCCTCACAGCTCCGCTGGAAGGATCGCTCCCAGGCTCTCCCCTGCAGTTTCCAGACTACATAGGGTAAAAAAGAGAGGGGGGGCACTAAATTTAGGCGCAATATTGTGTATACAAGCAGCTATTGGGAAAAATCACTCAGTTATAGGGGTACATTTACTAACATTCGTAATTTCCGAAAATAGGTCAAAGTTCAATCACGAATGACATCGACAGTGTAAAACTGCAACTTTTTGAATTGATTACGATGGATTTACTAAGCTGTCGTATTCGGGTTTTTCTTTTCTTCCGATGTCGATGTCATTCGTGTTTTTTTACCTATTTTTACGGCAGTGATTAGCAAAACACTGCCTTTTTTTTTTACAATCAATCTCGGCCGGATCTGTGTGATCCGTGCTGGTGTTCTTATTTTTTTTTTTTTAATTAAACACTGTAAAATAATTTAAAAAAATGCGTGGGGTCCCCCCTCCTAAGCATAACCAGCCTCGGGCTCTTTGAGCCGATCCTGGTTGCAGAAATATGGGGAAAAAAATGACAGGGGTTCCCCCATATTTAAGCAACCAGCATCGGGCTCTGCGCCTGGTCCTGGTCCCAAAAATACGGGGGACAAAAAGAGTAGGGGTCCCCCGTATTTTTAAAACCAGCACCGGGCTCCACTAGCTGGACAGATAATGCCACAGCCGGGGGTCACTTTTATACAGCGCCCTGCGGCCGTGGCATCAAAAATCCAACTAGTCACCCCTGGCCGGGGTACCCTGGGGGAGTGGGGACCCCTTCAATCAAGGGGTCCCCCCCCCCAGCCACCCAAGGGCCAGGGGTGAAGCCCGAGGCTGTCCCCCCCCATCCAATGGGCTGCGGATGGGGAGGCTGATAGCCTTTGTTGTAAAAGAAAAGATATTGTTTTTAGTAGCAGTACTACAAGGCCCAGCAAGCCTCCCCCGCATGCTGGTACTTGGAGAACCACAAGTACCAGCATGCGACGGAAAAACGGGCCCGCTGGTACCTGTAGTACTACTACTAAAAAAATACCCAAAAAAATACAAGACACACACACCGTGAAAGTAAAGATTTATTACATACATCCACACAAACATACATACATACTTACCTTATGTTCACACGCAGGTCGGTCCTCTTCTCCAGTAGAATCCAAGGGGTACCTGTTGAAGAAATTATACTCACGAGATCCAGGGGTCCAGGCTCCTCGGGAAATCCAGGGGTAATCCACGTACTTGCATAAAATAAGAAAACGGAAAGCCGAGCCACGAACTGAAAGGGGCCCCATGTGTTCACATGGGACTCCTTTCCACGAATGCCAGAAAGCCACTCTGACTGATGTCTAAGTGGGTTTCTTCAGCCAATCAGGGAGTGCCACGTTGTAGCACTCTCCTGATCGGCTGTGTGCTCTTGTCCTCACTGACAGGCAGCACACGGCAGTGTTACAATGTAGCGCCTATGCGCTACATTGTAACCAATGATGGGAACTTTCTGCCCTGCGGTTGACCTAAAGTGACGTCACCGCTGAGCAGAAAGTTCCCATCATTGGTTACAATGTAGCGCATAGGCGCTACATTGTAACACTGCCGTGTGCTGCCTGTCAGTGAGGACAGGACCACACAGCTGATCAGGAGAGTGCTACAACGTGGCGCTCCCTGATTGGCTGAAGAAACCCACTTAGCCAGAAGGCAAAGTGGGTTTCTTGCATTCGGGGAAAGGTGACCCATGTGCAAACATGGGTCCCCTTTCAGTTCGTGGTCGGGACACCGTTTTTTTATTTTTGGCAAGTACGTGGATTAACCCTGGATTTGCCGAGGAGCCTGGACCCCTGGATCTCGTGAGTATAATTTATTCAACAGGTACCCTTGGATTCTACTGGACAAGAGGACCGACCTGCGTGGGGCCATAGGTAAGTATGTATGTATGTGTATATGTAAGTAATAAAATTATACTTTCACGGTGTGTGTGTCTTGTCTTTTTTTGGGTATTTTTTTAGTGGTAGTACTACAGGTACCAGCGGGCCCGTTTTTCCGCCGCATGCTGGTACTTGTGGTTCTCCAAGTACCAGCATGCGGGGGAGGCTTGCTGGGCCTTGTAGTACTGCTACTAAAAACAATATCTTTTCTTTTACAACAAAGGCTATCAGCCTCCCCATCCGCAGCCCATTGGATGGGGGGGGACAGCCTCGGGCTTCACCCCTGGCCCTTGGGTGGCTGGGGGGGGGACCCCTTGATTGAAGGGGTCCCCACTCCCCCAGGGTACCCCGGCCAGGGGTGACTAGTTGGATTTTTGATGCCACGGCCGCAGGGCGCTATATAAAAGTGACCCCCGGCTGTGGCATTATCTGTCCAGCTAGTGGAGCCCGGTGCTGGTTTTAAAAATACGGGGGACCCCTACTCTTTTTGTCCCCCGTATTGTTGGGACCAGGACCAGGCGCAGAGCCCGATGCTGGTTGCTTAAATATGGGGGAACCCCTGTCATTTTTTTCCACATATTTCTGCAACCAGGATCGGCTCAAAGAGCCCGAGGCTGGTTATGCTTAGGAGGGGGGACCCCACGCAATTTTTTTTGACAAAATAAGCACTTTCCCACCCCTTCCCACTGATATACATGCACGGATCTCATGGATCCGTGCATGCCTATCCAATCACGAATTAAAAAAAAAGGTCTGTTTTTTTTTAGCACTTTTTTACGAGTTGTAATTTTTCACGGCAGTGTTTGTTCTTTTTTTGCTTTGCACTTCTTAGTAAATGACCGAGATTCATACTTAAACAGCCGCGTTTTGACCGATGGTGTATTCATTCGTAATTTTTTACCTGAACTTGCAAAAAATTACGAATGCCCTCATCACTGCCGTGATTAGTGTTTAGTAAATGACCGAGATTGACCGAGATGACACTTTGATGAAAAAACGGCATCTCGGTCAAAATCGGGAGCTTAGTAAATTTCCCCCATAGTGTTAATCCCTGTGTTATATAGCGCTGTTGGTGTGTGCTGGCATACTCTCTCTCTGTCTCCCCAAAGGGCTTTGTGGGGTCCTGTCCTCAGTCAGAGCATTCCCTGTGTGTGTGCGGTGTGTCGGTACGGCTGTGTCGACATGTTTGATGAGGAGGCTTATGTGGAGGCGGAGCAGGTGCCGATAAATGGGATGTCACCCCCTGCGGGGCCGACACCTGAGTGGATGGACTTGTGGAAGGAATTACGTGAAAGTGTCAACTCCTTACATAAAAGGTTTGACGACATAGCAGATGTGGGACAGCCGGCTTCTCAGCTTGTGCCTGCCCAGCTGTCTCAAAAGCCATCAGGGGCTCTAAAACGCCCGCTACCTCAGATGGCGGACACAGATGTCGACACGGATACTGAATCCAGTGTCGACGACGATGAGACTAATGTACATTCCAATAGGACCACACGTTACATGATTGCGGCAATGAAAAATGTGTTGCACGTTTCTGATATTACCTCAGGAACCACAAAAAAGGGTATTATGTTTGGGGAGAAAAAACTACCAGTGGTTTTTCCCCCATCTGATGAATTAAATGAAGTGTGTGAAGAAGCGTGGGCTTCCCCCGATAAGAAACTAGTAATTTCTAAAAGGTTACTAATGGCGTACCCTTTCCCGCCAGAGGATAGGTCACGTTGGGAAACATCCCCTAGGGTGGATAAAGCGCTCACACGTCTGTCAAAGAAGGTGGCACTACCGTCTACGGACACGGCCGCCCTAAAGGAGCCTGCTGATAGAAAGCAGGAGGCTATCCTGAAGTCTGTATATACACACTCAGGTATTATACTGAGACCAGCTATTGCTTCAGCATGGATGTGCAGTGCTGCAGCTGCGTGGTCAGATTCCCTGTCAGAAAATATTGATACCCTAGACAGGGACACTATATTGCTAACCATAGAGCATATAAAAGACGCAGTCTTATACATGAGAGATGCACAGAGGGATATTTGCCAGCTGGCATCTAACATAAGTGCAATGTCCATTTCTGCCAGGAGAGGATTATGGACTCGGCAGTGGACGGGTGATGCAGATTCTAAAAGGCACATGGAAGTTTTGCCTTATAAGGGTGAGGAGTTGTTTGAGGATGGTCTCTCGGACCTCGTTTCCACAGCGACAGCTGGGAAGTCAGCATTTTTACCCCATGTTCCCTCACAGCCAAAGAAAGCACCGTATTATCAGGTACAGTCCTTTCGGCCCCAGAAAGGCAAGCGGGTTAAAGGCGCGTCCTTTCTGCCCAGAGGCAGAGGTAGAGGGAAAAAGCTGCAGCATACAGCCAGTTCCCAGGAACAAAAGTCCTCCCCCGCTTCCTCTAAGTCCACCGCATGACGCTGGGGCTCCACAGGCGGAGCCGGGTATGGTGGGGGCCCGTCTCAAGAACTTCAGCAATCAGTGGGCTCGCTCACGGGTGGATCCCTGGATTCTTCAAGTGGTATCTTAGGGGTGCAAGCTGGAATTCGAGACGACTCCCCCTCGCCGTTTCCTCAAATCTGCCTTGCCAACAACTCCCTCAGACAGGGATGCAGTGCTAGAGGCAATTCACAAGCTGTATTCCCAGCAGGTGATAGTCAAGGTGCCCCTCCTTCAACAAGGACCGGGTTACTATTCCACAATGTTTGTGGTACCGAAACCGGACGGTTCGGTGAGACCCATTTTAAATTTGAAATCCTTGAACACTTATATAAAAAAATTCAAGTTCAAGATGGAATCGCTCAGGGCGGTTATTTCAAGCCTGGATGAGGGGGATTACATGGTATCACTGGACATCAAGGATGCTTACCTGCATGTCCCAATTTACCATCCTCACCAGGAGTACCTCAGATTTGTGGTACAGGATTGTCATTACCAATTCCAGACGTTGCCGTTTGGTCTATCCACGGCACCGAGGGTATTTACCAAGGTAATGGTCGAAATGATGATACTCCTTCGAAAAAATGGAGTTTTAATTATCCCGTACTTGGACGATCTCCTGATAAAGGCGAGGTCCAGGGAGCAGTTGTTGGTCGGGGTAGCACTATCTCGGGGGGTGCTACAACAGCACGGTTGGATTCTAAATATTCCAAAGTCACAGCTGGTCCCTACGACACGTCTACTGTTCCTGGGGATGGTTCTGGACACAGAACAGAAAAAAGTGTTTCTCCCGGAGAAAGTCAAGGAGCTGTCATCTCTAGTCAGAGGCCTCCTGAAACCAAAACAGGTGTCGGTGCATCACTGCACGCGAGTCCTGGGAAAAATGGTAGCTTCCTACGAAGCAATTCCATTCGGCAGGTTCCATGCAAGGACTTTTCAGCGGGACCTGTTGGACAAGTGGTCCGGATCGCATCTTCAGATGCATCGGCTGATAACCCTGTCTCCAAGGACCAGGGTGTCTCTGCTGTGGTGGCTGCAGAGTGCTCATCTTCAAGAGGGCCGCAGAATCGGCATACAGGACTGGGTCCTGGTGACCACGGATGCCAGCCTTCGAGGCTGGGGGGCAGTCACACAGGGAAGAAACTTCCAAGGACTATGGTCAAGTCAGGAGACTTCCCTACACATAAATATTCTGGAACTGAGGGCCATTTACAATGCCCTAAGTCAGGCAAGACCCCTGCTTCAAAACCAGACGGTACTGATCCAGTCAGACAACATCACGGCAGTCGCCCATATAAACCGACAGGGCGGCACAAGAAGCAGGATGGCGATGGCAGAAGCCACAAGGATTCTCCGATGGGCGGAAAATCACGTGTTAGCACTGTCAGCAGTGTTCATTCCGGGAGTGGACAACTGGGAAGCAGACTTCCTCAGCAGGCACGACCTCCACCCGGGAGAGTGGGGACTTCATCCAGAAGTCTTCCAGCTGATTGTAAACCGTTGGGAACGGCCACAGGTGGACATGATGGCGTCCTGCCTAAACAAAAAGCTAGAAAGATATTGCGCCAGGTCGAGAGACCCTCAGGCAATAGCTGTGGACGCTCTAGTGACACCGTGGTTGTTCCAGCCGGTTTATGTCTTCCCTCCTCTTCCTCTCATACCCAAGGTACTGAGGATAATAAGGAAAAGAGGAGTAAGAACTATACTCATTGTTCCGGATTGGCCAAGAAGAGCTTGGTACCCGGAACTTCAAGAAATGATCTCAGAGGACCCATGGCCTCTGCCGCTCAGACAGGACCTGCTGCAGCAGGGGCCCTGTCTGTTCCAAGACTTACCGCGGCTGCGTTTGACGGCATGGCGGTTGAACGCCGGATCCTGAAGGAAAAGGGCATTCCGGAGGAAGTCATCCCTACGCTGATTAAAGCTAGGAAAGAAGTGACCGCAAACCATTATCACCGCATATGGCAAAAATATGTTGCGTGGTGTGAGGCCAGGAAGGCCCCAACGGAGGAATTTCAGCTGGGCCGTTTTCTGCACTTCCTACAGTCAGGGGTGACTATGGGCCTAAAATTGGGTTCCATTAAGGTCCAGATTTCGGCTCTATCGATTTTCTTCCAGAAAGAACTGGCTTCCCTACCTGAAGTTCAGACATTTGTTAAGGGAGTGCTGCATATTCAGCCCCCTTTTGTGCCTCCAGTGGCACCTTGGGATCTCAACGGGGTGTTGGATTTCCTAAAGTCACATTGGTTTGAGCCACTTAAAACCGTGGAATTAAAATATCTCACGTGGAAAGTGATCATGCTGTTGGCCTTGGCTTCAGCCAGGCGTGTGTCAGAATTGGCGGCTTTGTCATGTAAAAGCCCTTATCTGATTTTCCATATGGATAGGGCAGAATTGAGGACTCGTCCCCAGTTTCTCCCTAAGGTGGTATCAGCCTTTCATTTGAACCAACCTATTGTGGTGCCTGCGGCTACTAAAGACTTGGAGGATTCCAAGTTGTTGGACGTAGTCAGGGCCCTGAAAATTTATGTTTCCAGGACAGCTGGTGTCAGGAAAACTGACTCGCTATTTATCCTGTATGCACCCAACAAGCTGGGTGCTCCTGCTTCAAAGCAGACTATTGCTCGCTGGATCTGTAGTACGATTCAGCTTGCACATTCTGTGGCTGGACTGCCACATCCTAGATCAGTGAAAGCCCATTCCACGAGGAAGGTGGGCTCTTCTTGGGCGGCTGCCCGAGGGGTCTCTGCTTTACAACTTTGCCGAGCAGCTACTTGGTCGGGGTCGAACACATTTGCTAAATTCTACAAGTTTGATAACCTGGCTGAGGAAGACCTAGAGTTTGCTCATTCGGTGCTGCAGAGTCATCCGCACTCTCCCGCCCGTTTGGGAGCTTTGGTATAATCCCCATGGTCCTTACGGAGTCCCAGCATCCACTTAGGACGTCAGAGAAAATAAGATTTTACTCACCGGTAAATCTATTTCTCGTAGTCCGTAGTGGATGCTGGGCGCCCATCCCAAGTGCGGATTGTCTGCTATACTTGTATATAGTTATTGTTTAACTAAAGGGTTATTGTTGAGCCATCTGTTGAGAGGCTCAGTTATATTTCATACTGTTAACTGGGTATAGTATCACGAGTTATACGGTGTGATTGGTGTGGCTGGTATGAGTCTTACCCGGGATTCAAAATCCTTCCTTATTGTACCAGCTCTTCCGGGCACAGTATCCTAACTGAGGTCTGGAGGAGGGTCATAGAGGGAGGAGCCAGTGCACACCAGGTAGTCCTAAAGCTTTCTTTAGTTGTGCCCAGTCTCCTGCGGAGCCGCTATTCCCCATGGTCCTTACGGAGTCCCAGCATCCACTACGGACTACGAGAAATAGATTTACCGGTGAGTAAAATCTTATTTTTTTCTGTATTGCCTCTGGGGAAAGCTATCAGTTAACAGGAAAGGATTTTTCTGATCAGAAAACTATAGAATGTTAGTGTGGGCTGAATAGGGTGTGAATACATTGAACCCCGCTTGGTGGTCTTGGTGAAGCTTGGTGAAACTTGGTGAAGCACGGCCTAGATGAAAACGTGGTGAACACGTTCAGGTGTAAAACGTGCAACGGAGTGTGATAAAGTTTTCGTGGTATTACGCTCCAGCTGTTTTGGAGCACAGTGGGGAGACTCCAGTGATCCTACCACTTATAGATAGCAAGTGTCTTTAAGCGGTACGATTGGACCGCACGGTTGTATGGGCAACACGTGACGCAACGTGATACGAGGTTTTGCATATTTGTGCGTAAATCTCGTCATCATACGCGTTATAGGAAGCACATGCAAGCGTGATTTGTGTAAAGATTTAGGGAATTTTCGCCGGTCTCTCAGGAAAATCTTGAGAGGTAGGGCCTGCAACGGCTACATGTGTCTGCTAAAGAAGGCGGATCCGTGGTACTCGGAGCAGAAGAAGTTAGTGGAAGAACTTTAAGGATTTCCACCGTAGACTACTGTGTTTGGTGCATTTTAGGAAGTTTTCCCGTGTTAAAAAGGTCCACAATGGAAGCCAAGTGCACAACACAGGGACGTTCAGCAGTCAGGGTTCAGACTGCAGATTTCAGACCCAGGGGGTCAGCTCGGTTAGTAATGTGGGGGAAGTATGGTCCCCACACTGAGACCTTATGTGATGAATGGACACGAATGACTGTGGGGGAAAAAGCACCATTTCCTGGGATAGGTAGTTTTGACTCAGAGGTATTGCATAATCTAAGGCTTAGGATCTGTCTGATAAAATCCCCAAAACAGAGGATCAGACACACAAACTGTTTACATTTATGGCAACAAGAGAGCGATACGCAGAGGTGATTAGCTCAAACAGCTGGTTCCAACCCTAGCAGGAAACTGATAGCAACTGCACCACCACCGTACATTACAGGAGAGAAAATGGCTACAGAGAATGGCATACTGATATATGATAAGAGTAAAGTTAATAAATGTATTAATGACGATAAGAGTAAAACTGATAAATGTATTCTAACCCGTGCAAGTTGCACCCCATTTTAAACTTCCCTCAGGATTACAAGCAAGAAAGTGAACCCAGCACGATGTCGGCACTTTCTCTAGCAGCCACCATACAGGACACCCAATCGGTAAGAGCAGTAGTAAAGCCCCCTAGCGGAGGGTCAGGTGAGGTCGTGTCCACAGATAAGTACGGTATTGTACATTATGCACAGACAATTGCACCTCACATTGTAGAGTCAACACAAGATGGTGTAATTGAACTAAATCCTGTCCGGGTGATCGCAGTCCCCAATGGGAGGACTGAGGCTCAGGGAGTCACTCCCATCAGAAACATTGCTATGCATTGTCCCTGGTTCCAGGCAGAATTGAGGACAATTATGTCTGAATTTCCCGATCCCAGAAAAGATCTAGTCGGATGCCAGAGGTTTATTAAAGAATTAGGTAATGCCACCGAACCCACAAACAAAGATTGGCGAACAGTGCTACGAGTATGTCTACCTTCCAATATTAACCCTGCAAAATTTATTACTGATTGTAAATTAGACGCAGAAGTACCTCTCACTGAGGAGTACACTCAGGAGAATGTACGGCAAATCAATCTGCAATTAGGAGTATATTTCCCAACTGTTGTCAAGTGGAATAAAATCTTCTCCATTAGACAAAAAGAAGGTGAAACGGCAGCTGAATATTTCCACCGAGCACTGCAGGAAATGGCTAGATATACTGGGATCGAAGACATTAAGGATAATGTACATCATAGAGAGGTAGCGGTGTCCGTATTAATGGACGGTTTAAAAGAAACGTTGAGAACCAGGGTACAAACCACTCAACCTAACTGGAGAGGTATCTCGGTGGCTGCCTTAAGAGAGTCCGCTATCGAGCATGACCATAATATCCAAAGAACCAGGGAAGCACAGGGAGAGCGGTTGATGGTGATGAGCATCCAAGCACTGGAAGAGGCATCAACTCGACAAAAACCCCAGGCCCCTGGCACATGGAGGAAGCCAAGAGTTTGTTATCTGTGTAAAAGGGAAGGGCATTATGCCAGCAACTGTAACAGCACACATAAATTCAGACCCCTAGACAAGAACACGAGCAAAGTTATGACACACGTAATTGGGATCAGGGATCATATAAGAAAAATTTTGGGCCACACCCGTAGTCTGCAGCCAGTGAAGTAAATTGTTAGCCTAGGTAGTAAACCTGAGGTCACAGTTGATGTAGTTGGTAGATCATATCTTGTAGATACAGGGGCGGCCAGGTAAACTCTGTGATTTATCTTTAAATGTTTCCTCTTCATCTCTGACGTTCACCGACAGAACTACAGCTCAAACGTCACATATCTACTCGGTCTTTTCAGAGGTCTGCCCAACCCCAGTATATCTCACCAGCATCATTGTGCCTGGCCATGCACAGAGGGTGGAGAGTGGAAATACTGGTGGGGGAAGACTGTGCAGAGATACCGATAGACATGTTGCTGTGACAGCCTGATGGTGAACGGAAATCTGACAATTTTTTCTTTTTTATTATTCTCTCTCTCTATTTGTTTTTTCATGTTCTACGGATGGTTTATTTCACACAACAGTTAAACACATTGTATTGCAGGATTTATGCTCCCTACAGAAAAGTCGCTGACTCGGAAAGAATATCGTATCACTGGAGTGTCCGTTCCGGGAAGACTGAGAGGCAGCACTGTTGAGACGGCATCTGAGCAAGGAGAACAACAAGACTAGAGGCGGTTGTCGTATCAGTTTTCTTTTTCCCTTTTATTATTTTCTCCACCTCCCATCACCCTCCTTTCCTCCCCCCTTCTCATTCTTTTCCTCTTCCCTTAACAAGATGGACTTACCCCAAGAGACTGCATTCCGGGTTTTCCTGTTGACCCTGTTGTTGACCAGAGCAGTCTGTTTCAGTGAGAGTACCAGAGAGGTCGAGAAAGGATCTGGAATGGGTTCTGATGGCAAGGACGGATTTGTAGAATTCCAAGAGCAACACATTCACCGAGCAAAGGCGAGTATCAGAAAACGATCTGGTAGTCATGACACTAGGAGACATTGTGAAGGGTTATTGGCTGAAGAAAATTGTATCTGTAGAAATTGTGAAAACATAGTTGAGGACGGGTGCATCCAGAAATGTCAGTCCAGCCTTAATATCAACATGGACCGTCATCCATTGAGTGACTATCACTCATTAGTGGGTAAGGTTTTAAACCAAATAGAATGCTGGGTGTGCTCACAAGTACCTCAAGGTCAGAGCAAGTCAGGATTAGTACCGTACCCTTTAACACTAGATGAGGTACTTGAATTAAGGGGTGGCAGACCGGTGGACAAGAAATTTAATATTTCTAGGCCCCCTAGTTTGAAGCTCCACCAATATCATGTGGATAGGTCCTTAGTATGTTTCAACATTTCCAATCCCCGAAAGCCGGGAAATTGGGAAGTGACATGGAATAACCAAACCATGGCATTTTCACACAGAGCCGATAGAATACCCGTAGACTCAGAACTTATACGCCAAATAGCCGACTTAGCGTACTTAGTACGTAATGTGTGTAATTAGTCTAGCGGCCATAGCGGCTCCACGGTAATAGCGAATCTAGTGATATAGCTTTGTGTTTTAAGATAGTCATGACACTTTATCAAGGTGAAGCCTTGTTTGGTGACGGCCTAGTTAATTTGATCTCGGCAGTGGCCGCAGGTAAGTCAACCTTCTTGCCCTTTGTTCCCTCATAATGGATGAAGACGCATCATTATCGGATGCAGTAATTTCGACCCAATAGATACACAAGAAGTTAAGATTCCCCTTTCTTTGCAGGTAGAGGAAGGAGAAGAGGGAAGAGGTCCACAGCCTCTTCAAGATCACAGGTGCAGAAATCATCCTCTGCTTCTGCCAAATCCACCGCATGACTCTTAAGTCAGTTCTGGATTCATTTGGACCTGGACCCGTGGGTTTTACAAATAGTGTCCCAAGGGTACAAACTGCAGTTTCAAGACGTTTCCCCTCACTGGTTTTTCAAATCAGCCTTACCAGTTCTACTCCGAACAAGGAGGTAGTATGCGCGCAATACAAAAGTTGTGTCAGAATCATGTCATTGTCCTGGTTCCCCCGTCACAACAGGGAGAGGCCGTTTATTCAAGTCTCTTCGTGGTCCCGAAACAGGACGGCTCGGTCAGACCACTCCTAAATCGAAAATCCCTCAATTTCTCTAACGTCCTAGTGGATGCTGGGGACTCCGTCAGGACCATGGGGAATAGCGGCTCCGCAGGAGACAGGGCACAAAAGTAAAAGCTTTAGGATCAGGTGGTGTGCACTGGCTCCTCCCCCTATGACCCTCCTCCAAGCCTCAGTTAGATTTTTGTGCCCGGCCGAGAAGGGTGCAATCTAGGTGGCTCTCCTAAAGAGCTGCTTAGAGTAAAAGTTTTGTTAGGTTTTTTATTTTCAGTGAGTCCTGCTGGCAACAGGCTCACTGCATCGAGGGACTTAGGGGAGAGAAGTGAACTCACCTGCGTGCAGGATGGATTGGCTTCTTAGGCTACTGGACACCATTAGCTCCAGAGGGAGTCGGAACACAGGTCTCACCCTGGGGTTCGTCCCGGAGCCGCGCCGCCGACCCCCTTGCAGATGCCGAAAAATGAAGAGGTCCAGAAACCGGCGGCAGAAGACTTTTCAGTCTTCATAAGGTAGCGCACAGCACTGCAGCTGTGCGCCATTGTTGTCAGCACACTTCATAACAGCGGTCACTGAGGGTGCAGGGTGCTGGGGGGGGGGCGCCCTGGGCAGCAATGATAGTACCTTATTCTGGCTAAAAATACATCACATATAGCCCCTGGGGGCTATATGGATGTATTTAACCCCTGCCAGGTCTCAGAAAAACGGGAGAAGAAGCCCGCCGAAAAGGGGGCGGGGCCTATTCTCCTCAGCACACAGCGCCATTTTCCCTCACAGAAATGCTGGTGGGAAGGCTCCCAGGCTCTCCCCTGCACTGCACTACAGAAACAGGGTTAAAACAGAGAGGGGGGGCACTGATTTGGCGATATGACTACATATATTAAAATGCTATAAGGGAAAAGCACTTATATAAAGGTTGTCCCTGTATAATTATAGCGTTTTTGGTGTGTGCTGGCAAACTCTCCCTCTGTCTCCCCAAAGGGCTAGTGGGTCCTGTCCTCTATCAGAGCATTCCCTGTGTGTGTGCTGTGTGTCGGTACGTGTGTGTCGACATGTATGAGGACGATGTTGGGAGGCGGAGCAAATTGCCTGTAATGGTGATGTCACTCTCTAGGGAGTCGACACCGGAATAGATGGCTTATTTAAGGAATTACGTGATAATGTCAACACGCTGCAAGTCGGTTGACGACATGAGACGGCCGGCAAACATATTAGTATCTGTCCAGGCGTCTAAAACACCGTCAGGGACGTTATAATGCCCATTTTACCTCAGTCGGTCGACACAGACACGGACACGGACTCCAGTGTCGACGGTGAAGAAACAAACGTATTTTCCTTTAGGGCCACACGTTACTTGTTAAGGGCAATGAAGGAGGTGTTACATATTTCTGATACTACAAGTACCACAAAAAAGGGTATTATGTGGGGTGTGGAAAAACTACCTATAGTTTTTCCTGAATCAGATAAATTAAATGAAGTGTGTGATGAGGCGCGGGGTTCCCCCGATAGAAAATTATTGGCGGTATACCCTTTCCCGCCAGAAGTTAGGGCGCGTTGGGAAACACCCCTTAGGGTGGATAAGGCGCTCACACGCTTATCAAAACAAGTGGCAGTACCGTCTCCAGATACGGCCGCCCTCAAGGAGCCAGCTGATAGGAGGCTGGAAAATATCCTAAAAAGTATATACACACATACTGGTGTTATACTGCGACCAGCGATCGCCTCAGCCTGGATGTGCAGCGCGGGGGTGGCTTGGTCGGATTCCCTGACTGAAAATATTGATACCCTTGACAAGGACAGTATTTTATTTACTATAGAGCATTTAAAGAATGCATTTCTATATATGCGAGATGCACAGAGGGATATTTGCACTCTGGCATCAAGAGTAAGTGCGATGTCCATATCTGCCAAAAGATGTTTATGGACACGACAGTGGTCAGGTGATGCAGATTCCAAACGGCACAAAGATGTATTGCCGTATAAAGGGGAGGAGTTATTTGGGGTCGGTCCATCGGACCTGGTGGCCACGGCAACTGCTGGGAAATCCACCGTTTTTACCCTAAGTCACATCTATGCAGAAAAAGACACCGTCTTTTCAGCCTCAGTCCTTTCGTCCCCATAAGCATATCTGCCCAGGGATAGAGGAAAGGGAAGAAGACTGCAGCAGGCAGCCCATTCCCAGGAACAGAAGCCTTCCACCGCTTCTGCCAAATTCTCAGCATGACGCTGGAGCCGTACAGGACCCCTGGATCCTACAAGTAGTATCCCAGGGGTACAGATTGGAAAGTCAAGACGTTTCCCCTCGCAGGTTCCTGAAGTCTGCTTTACCAACGTCTCCCTCCGACAGGGAGCCAGTATTGGAAACAATTCACAAGCTGTATTCCCAGCAGGTGATAATCAAAGTACCCCTTCTACAACAAGGAAAGGGGTATTATTCCACACTATATTGTGGTACTGAAACCAGAAGGCTCGGTGAGACCTATTCTAAATCTGAAATATTTGAACACTTACAAAGGTTCAAATCAAGATGGAGTCACTCAGAGCAGTGATAGCGAACCAGGAAGAAGGGGACTATATGGTGTCCCGGGACATCAGGGATGCTTACCTCCATGTCCCAATTTGCCCTTCTCACCAAGGGTATCTCAGGTTCGTGGTACAGAACTGTCACTATCAGTTTCAGACGCTGCCGTTTGGATTGTCCACGGCACTCCGGGTCTTTACCAAGGTAATGCCCGAAATGATGATTCTTCTTCGAAGAAAATGGACGACCTCCTGATAAGAGCAAGGTCCAGAGAACAGTTGGAGGTCGGAGTAGCACTATCTAAAGTAGTTCTACGACAGCACGGGTGGATTCTAAATATTCCAAAACCGCAGTTGTTTCCGACGACACGTCTGCTGTTCCTAGGGATGATTCTGGACACAGTCCAGAAAAAGGTGTTTCTCCCGGAGGAGAAAGCCAGGGAGTTATCCGAGCTAGTCAGGAACCTCCTAAAACCAGGAAAAGTGTCAGTGCATCATTGCACAAGAGTCCTGGGAAAAATGGTGGCTTATTACGAAGCGATTCCATTCGGCAGATTCCACGCAAGAACTTTTCAGTGGGATCTGCTGGACAAATGGTCCGGATCGCATCTTCAGATGCATCAGCGGATAACCCTATCTCCAAGGACAAGGGTGTCTCTCCTGTGGTGGTTACAGAGTGCTCATCAGCCGGTATTGATCCAGTGGGACAACATCACGGCAGTCGCCCACGTAAACAGACAGGGCGGCACAAGAAGCAGGAGGGCAATGGCAAAAACTGCAAGGATTTTTCGCTGGGCGGAAAATCATGTGATAGCACTGTCAGCAGTGTTCATTCCGGGAGTGGACAACTGGGAAGCAGACTTCCTCAGCAGGCACGACCTCCACCCGGGAGAGTGGGGACTTCATCGGGAAGTTTTCCACATGATTGTGAACCGTTGGGAAAGACCAAAGGTGTACATGATGGCGTCCCGCCTGAACAAAAAACTGGACAGGTATTGCGCCAGGTCAAGAGACTTTCAGGCAATAGCTGTGGACGTTCTGGTAACACCGTGGGCGTACCAGTCGGTGTATGTGTTTCCTCCTCTGCTTCTCATACCCAAGGTATTGAGAATTATACGGCAAAGGGGAGTAAGAACGATACTCATGGCTCCGGATTGGCCAAGAAGGACTTGGTACCCGGAACTTCAAGAGATACTCACAGAGGACTCATGACCTCTGCCGCTAAGAAGGGACTTGCTTCAGCACGTACCATGTCTGTTCCAAGACTTACCGCAGCTGCGTTTGACGGCATGGCGGTTGAAAGCCGGATCCTAAGGGAAAAAGGCATTCCGGAAGAGGTCATTCCTACCCTGGTCAAAGTCAGGAAGGACGTGACCGCACAACATTATCACCACATGTGGCGAAAATATATTGCGTGGTGTGAGGCCAGGAAGGCTCCACGAAGAAATTTCAACTCGGTCGATTCCTGCATTTCCTGCAAACAGGAGTGTCTATGGGCCTCAGATTGGGGTCCATTAAGGTTCAAATTTCGGCCCTGTCGATTTTCTTCCAGAAAGAATTGGCTTCAGTTCCTGAAGTCCAGAAGTTTGTCAAGGGAGTACTGCATATACAACCCCCTTTTGTGCCTCCAGTGGCACTGTGGGATCTCAACGTAGTGCTGGGATTCCTCAAATCACATTGGTTTAAACCGCTCAAATCTGTGGATTTGAAATATCTCACATGGAAAGTGACCATGATGTTGGCCCTGGCCTCGGCCAGGCGAGTGTCAGAATTGGCGGCTTTGTCTCACAAAAGCCCATATCTGATTGTCCATTCGGACAGGGCAGAGCTGCGGACTCGTCCCCAGTTTCTCCCTAAGGTGGTGTCAGCGTTTCACCTGAACCAGCTTATTGTGGTACCTGCGGCTACTAGGGACTTGGAGGACTCCAAGTTGCTAGATGTTGTCAGGGCCCTGAAAATATCGGTTCCAGGACGGCTGGAGTCAGGAAAACTGACTTGCTGTTATCCTGTATGCACCCAACAAACTGGGTGCTCTTGCTTCTAAGCAGACGATTGCTGGTTGGATGTGTAGTACAATTCAGCTTGCACATTCTGTGGCAGGCCTGCCACAGCCAAAATATGTAAATGCCCATTCCACAAGGAAGGTGGGCTCATCCTGGGCGGCTGCCCGAGGGGTCTCGGCATTACAACTCTGCCGAGCAGCTACGTGGTCGGGGGGAGAACACGTTTGTAAAATTCTACAAATTTGATACCCTGGCTAAAGAGGACCTGGAGTTCTCTCATTCGGTGCTGCAGAGTCATCCGCACTCTCCCGCCCGTTTGGGAGCTTTGGTATAATCCCCATGGTCCTGACGGAGTCCCCAGCATCCACTAGGACGTTAGAGAAAATAAGATTTTACTTACCGATAAATCTATTTCTCGTAGTCCGTAGTGGATGCTGGGCGCCCATCCCAAGTGCGGATTGTCTGCAATACTTGTACATAGTTATTGGTACAGAAATCGGGTTATTATTGTTGTGAGCCATCTTTTCAGAGGCTCCGCTGTTATCATGCTGTTAACTGGGTTCAGATCACAGGTTGTACAGTGTGATTGGTGTGGCTGGTATGAGTCTTAATCCTTCCTTATTGTGTACGCTCGTCCGGGCACAGTATCCTAACTGAGGCTTGGAGGAGGGTCATAGGGGGAGGAGCCAGTGCACACCACCTGATCCTAAAGCTTTTACTTTTGTGCCCTGTCTCCTGCGGAGCCGCTATTCCCCATGGTCCTGACGGAGTCCCCAGCATCCACTACGGACTACGAGAAATAGATTTATCGGTAAGTAAAATCTTATTTTCTACCTACAGAAATTCAAATTCAAATTGGAATCTCTCAGGGCAGTGATTTCCAGTCTGGAGGAACAAGATTTCATTGTTTCGGTAGACATAAAGGATGCCTACTTGCATATTTCCAGTTTCCTCCGCATCAAGCTTACCTGAGGTTTGCAATTCAGAATTGTCATTAACAGTTTCTGACGTTGCCGTTTGGTCTGTCCACGGCTCCGAGGATTTTCACCAAAGTGATGGCGGAAATGATGGTTCTCCTTTGAAAGCAAGGAGTCACGATTGTCCCGTACTTGGACGATCTCCTGATAAAGGCGAGATCCAGGGACCAGTTGGTGCAGAACATTGCACTCTCCCTGACAGTTCTTCAACAACATAGTTTGGCTCCTAAACTTGCCAAAATCACAGTTGATTCCAACGACGCTGCTGTCGTTTTTGGGAATGATACTGGACACAGAACTACAGATGGAAAGGGCTCTGGAACTTCAGAGCCTGGTCAAACATATTCTGAAACCAGCAAGAGTGTCCATCTATCAAGGCATTCGGTTGCTGGGGAAGATGGTTGCGGCCTACAAGGCCATTCAGTTTGGCAGATTCCATGCCAGAGTGTTCCAGTGGGACCTGTTGGACAAGTGATCCGGATCGCACCTACACATGCACCGAAGGATAATCCTGTCTTCTAAGACCAGAATCTCACTCCTGTGGTGACTACACAGCTCTCTCCTCCGTGAGGGGCGCAGGTTCGGGATCTAGGACTGGATCCTGGTAACCACGGAGGCAAGCCTCCGAGGCTGGGGTGCAGTCACTCAGGGGGGGAAACTTCCAAGGGAGTTGGTCAAGTCCAGTGACTTGTCTCCACATAAACGTTCTGGAGTTAAGGGCCATTTCAACGGCCTTCTACAGATCTGCCCGTACTAATCCAGTCGGACGATGTAACAGCAGTAGCATACATAAACCGCCAGGGCGGAACAAAAAGCAGAGCGGCGATGGCAGAAGCCACAAAGGTTCTCCGCGAGGCGGAAAGACATACAAACGCTCTGTCAGCGATCTTCATTCCATGAGTGGACAACTGGGAAGCAGACTTCTTCAGCAGACACGATCTCCATCCAGGAGAGTGGGGCCTCCACCAAGAGGTCTTCACAGAGGTGACAAGTCGTTGGGGAGTTCCTCAAGTAGACATGATGGCATCTCGTCTCAACAAGAACCTTCAGAGATATTGTTCCAGGTCAAGAGACCCTCAAGCAATAGCAGTGGTGACACCGTGGGTGTTTCAGCCGGTGTATTTATTCCCTCCACTTCCTCTCATTCCAAAAGTTCTAAGAATCATAAGAAGAACAAAGATTCGAGCAATCCTCATTGTCCCAGACTGGCCAAGGAGGGCTTGATATCCAGATCTTCAGGAATTACTCGTAGGAGATCCCTGCCCTCTTCCTCTGCACGAGGACCTACTACGGCAAGGGCCATGCGTGTATCAAGGCTTACCGCGGCTATGTTTGCCGGCATGGCTGTTGAACGCCAAATCCTAGCCCGTAAGGGTATTCCCAGTGAAGTCGTTCCCACACTTATTCAAGCCAGAAAAAGGGTAACGTCTAAACATTACCACCGTATTTGGAGAAAATATGTTTCTTGGTGTGAATCCAAGAAGGCTCCTACGGAAGAGTTTCAGCTAGGACGTTTTCTCCATTTTCTACAAGCCTGGTGTGGATATGGCCTCAAATTGGGCTCAATTAAGGTACAGATTTCAGCCTTACCGGTTTCTTTCAGAAACAATTGGCCTCCCTTCCAGAAGTTCAGACTTTTGTGAAAGGCGTGTTGCACATCCAACCTCCATTTGTGCCTCCTGTGGCACCGTGGGATCTTAATGTGGTGTTGCAGTTCCTTCAATCACATTGGTTTGAACCTTTACAGGAGGTGGAGTTGAAGTTCCTCACTTGAAAAGTGGTCATCCTGTTGGCCTTGGCTTCTGCAAGGCGGGTGTCTGTGTTGGCGGCCTTGTCTCACAAGAGCCCTTATTTGATCTTCCATGAAGATAGCGCAGAATTGAGGACACGTCAACAATTTCTGCCGAAGGTGATTTCATCTTTCCACATGAACCAACCTATTGTGGTGCCTGTGGCCACTGACGCCTTCGTTGAGTCAAAGTTTCTAGATGTGGTCAGAGCTTTGAAGATTTATGTCGCCAGAACGGCTCAGATTAGGAAAACAGAGGCTCTGTTTGTCCGGTATGCTCCCAACAAGGTTGGGGGTCCTGCTTCCAAGCAGACTAGTACACGCTGGATCTGTGGTACGATTCAGCAGGCTCATTCCACGGCTGGATTGCCGTTACCGAAATCGGTGAGGGCCCATTCTACTAGAAAGGTGGGCTCGTCCTGGGCGGCTGCCAGGGGGGTCTCGGCATTGCAACTTTGCCGAGCAGCTACTTGGAAAGAACTTTTGCTAAGTTTTACATGTTTGGTACCTTGGCCGATGATGACCTCAAGTTTGGTCATTCGGTACTGCAGAGTCATTCGCACTCTACCGCCCGTTCTAGAGCTTTGGTATAACCCCATGGTTCTAAATGTGACCCCAGCATCCTCTAGGACGTATGAGAAAATAGGATTTTAATACCTACCGGTAAATCCTTTTCTCTTAGTCCGTAGAGGATGCTGGGCGCCCGTCCCAGTGCGTACTGTATCTGCAGTTATTAATTGTGGTTACACACGTTGTGTTACGGTTCGTGTCAGCATGTTGCTGCAATTGTTCATGCCGTTGGCTTGTGTTCTGTTCAATGCCACGTTCTGCGGCATGCTTGTGGTGTGAGCTGGTAAGATGCTCATCGTGGTTTAACAATAAATCCTTTCCTCGAAATGTCCGTCTCCCTGGGCACAGTTCCTATAACTGGAGTCTGGAGGAGGGGCATAGAGGGAGGAGCCAGTTCACACCCTTTGAAAGTCTTAAAGTGCCCATGTCTCCTGCGAATCCGTCTATACCCCATGGTTCTAAATGTAACTCCAGCATCCTCTATGGACTAAGAGAAAAGGATTTACCGGTAGGTATTAAAATCCTATTGGGAATGTAGTCATGTGACATCAAACATGCAGAATTTCATAAGAAAAACAATGGTGTTCTTCATGTAAAGTATCTTTATTCTCAAGTTTTAACCAAGGTTTTTTTTTTGTTTTGTTTTTTGCAGGTACTGACATTAATGACAATGGCACTAACAAAAACAGAATGTGTTGAGATTGTCTTGATATCTGGAGAACAAAGCACACGCGCTATTGCAAATGATTTCAACCATTGTCACCCAAATAGGCCACCCATTACTCACAGTGCAGTTGCCAAAATCCTCGCCAAATTTAAAGAAACTGGATCAGTTGCAGATAACCAAAAAGTGGACGACCAAAAACTGCTATAGATGAAGCAACAAAAACTGCTGTGCTAGCATCATTTTCAAAGAGCCCACAACTTAGCACTCGTCGTCTGTCTTATGCATGTGGGGTTAGTCGAACTACCATTTTGAGAATGTTGTATACACAAATGGCACCCCTACAAGATTCAGATGTTGCAACACCTGACTGAGGATGACCTAGACCGTTGGGTGGAGTCAGGGAATATCTTTATGTGCAGTTTTCCCAAAGGTGGATTGGCCATAGAAGTCCAGTTCAATGGCCACCAAGATCCCCAGATTTAACTTAGTTGGATTTCTTTCTATGGGCTTACCTGAAGGGACGTGTTTATGCTGTGAAGGTACACAATCGTTATCATTTGCACTAACGAATTGTTGATGCTTGTGCTCAGATTCAGCCAGACATGTTGGTCAAGGTTCATCAGGAATTGGAATAGAAAATAGCTTTAACGCTGCAACATGGTGGACAGCACTTCGGACATATCCTATAAACTTTGTTAAAACTCGAGAATAAAGCTAGGTTGAAACGAAAAACACAGTTGTTTTCTTATGAAATTCTGCATGTTTGATATGTTACATTACTACCTTCCCAATTAAAAAATTGCATCCAAAATGGCCGAAATACTGATGACATAACCTAAAAAGTTTTCCCCCACTCCTATATCATATGGTTCAATACTGAGTTACTCATTTCCTTTTTGTAAGGGTGTTACCACACTTATGGACCACCCTGTACTTACATTTCTTTCTGTGGGAATCCATAGACTAAATATTAGAATTGTGTTATGGTGGAGGAGAAACAATCAAATTTTGTGTTTAGTAATGTATTTAAAGCAATGTGGCAGGATGTCATGGAGTCCGAGATTGCCAGAGGAGCGGGATGCCGGCTGTTTTTTTTTTAAAGGGGCAATCACTTACAAGGCAAAAGTAAGTTTTATATGATGAGTTGAAGCAAAAGAGTTCATAGCAGGAGCTAGGGTGATGTTGGAGGGTCAGCTATTAATAGAATCCATGAGATCTGTTTTTGTTGAGTAAACTATCAGGCGCTCTATAGAATACTGTAACATGAATGGTACATATTAGCAGATAAAAACTATACCTCACAATCTTTCAGTCTGTATGTATTTTGTGTAAAAGCCTCACAATGGACGTGTGCCAGGTCAGATGAGCAAGATCCTTCTGGCATGCTAACACTTTGAAGTAGGGATAGTAAGCCCAGCATTGCATAGTGGCAGTGTATGCGCTGCTACGGCCGACCACCCATCATTTCTCCGGCAGGGTCCACAGGTTATCCACAGGATAACAATGGGATATGATGACGCGACAGCGGATTTGCACCAATCTGTCAAAGCTTTTCCGGCCTCCCAGCATGCAACTAGCCCGTCTATATAACCCCGCCTCCTTGCTCAAGCAAATCAGTTTTTTGTTTGATGCGGCAGGAGCCAGACCATGGTCAGAGGGCTGCTGGATTTTAGCAGCCCTAAGCTTTCTTATTTTATTATCTGCTGCAGGGTACACTGGGCTCCACAAGCTAATAACATCGGGGTGTAGAGTAGGATCTTGATCCGAGGCACCAACAGGCTCAGAGCTTTAGACTGTTCCCAAGATGCACAGCGTCGCCTCCTCTATAACCCCGCCTCCATGCCAGTGAGCTCAGTTTGTAGTTGGTGCCTGCAGTAGCAGGTCACTCAACAGGGGGCTGCTTCAGGCAGCCTATTCTTAGCTTTAACTTTACAGACAGAAGAGGACTATTCAAAGGGCTGCAGCAGGCTGTGTCTGATCGACGTTTCTACTGCGGCTCCATCACCCCCAGCGGTGCTGTATACTCCCGCGCCGTGGTTGCCAGGTCACTACAGCGGAGGCGTCTGCTTCTTCCTCTGTCCTCCAGTGAGTCACACACACGCTGCCGTCTCCCGGATCACAGGGGGAGGTAAGGGGCTTCTGTGCCGCACTATGCACCGCGAACCCGCGCGGCCGTAGGAGGGGATGCCAGCAGGGGGAGCAGGCCGCACCTGAGGTCCCTCCCCCCAGCCCCAGGGCGCCATTTCTACAATGTTCCCGCCCTGGAGCTGCATATCTCTCCCTCACTCCTGACCAGCGGCCATCACAGATTGAGCAGGGCTGTTTCTAGGACTGCTGGGGAAAAATCCTCCTCTGTGGAACTGCCAGTGCTGTGCTTCCTACAGGACACTTGAGTACTGCGACTGTGCTAGTTAAGAAAGAGTGCATACTGTCAGGGTTGTGTGGTACAAACACCCTGTGATATACATCAAGTGCTTACTGTGTTTGTTATATCTATTATTATCACATATAGCCATACTGAGTATTACTTTGTATTGCTAGTCCAGTGCAGTTTATGGTACATAATTTCTGTATGGTACGTTTGTGACTATATACGTGTGTGTGCATGTAGCTGCTGTGTGGTTGCCTTATTGCAGGATATTTCACTCAGCATGCTATTCCTATATTACTATACCTGTGGGGGCCAAGTGTTTCAGGTTTTTTTCTGATAATATAGGTTTGTTTCACAAGATATGCTACTGGAGTATTTTTTCTTGTGAATTATAGTCACCATATATTCTATTCCTATTGAACCCTCGGTTTGTGCCAGCTTCGGCTGTTCCTCTGAGAGTTCTCACTAGGTATAGTGCTGCTATAAATAAAAACTAAAATAATTTTTTGTACCGGGTTGCCCATTACTGTGCGCATTGTTATGTCTGCTACGCGTGGTAACAACATTGGGGCCTCTCCCACACTGCATGGTAGTGAGGCCACTGACGGAATGGAGGATAATTTAGCAGCTGAGAGTTCAGGTTCAGGGGCTTCCTTGCCCCCCAGTGGGTCGGTAGCACTTGGGGCATCACAAGAACCACCTTGGGCTACATTTTCCACGTTGTTAAACAAGCTTGTAACTAAATTGACGCCCCCTGTGGGACCACCTGTGCGGCTACCACAGATTATGGACCCCGCTGTGAACCCGCCATGGGCGGATCAGCTTTCCACTCAGTTACAGCATTTGAACCGATCCATGTCCAAATCTAAGGGTCACTCTCGCCCGCATAAGACTAAGTCGTCTTCTAAAAGGGCCATTACCTCCTCCCGTTCCGCGGCCTTAACTGACACGTCCTCCGAGGACGGTGCTTATACTGACCCCTCGGACGCTGACGCTGATGTTTCAGATGGGGAGGGGAAATCGTCCGTGGATGTCTCGGATTTGATTGAGGCGATACGGCTCATTCTGCAGGTGGCTGATGATTCTGAACCTGAGACTGTCTCCAAGAAAACTGATAGGTTTAAGCATAAGAAGGTGGTTAAGCAGGTTCTACCCTACTCTAAACACCAGATTGACATACGTCAGGAATCCTGGGAAAATCCGGGGACAAAGTTTACACCGAATAAGAGACTGTTGGCTCGCTATCCTCTCTCTGCGGAGGTGTGTAAAAATTGGGAAACCCCTCCGCCTGTAGATTCTCATGTGGCGCGTATGGTTGTTTCCTCTGACCTACCGTCACCTCTCTGAAGGAACCAACGGATCGTCGGGTGGAGGGCTGTTTAAAAGCGATTTATACCCTGTCTGGGGCTGTTCAAAGGCCAACTATTGCAGCAACTTGGGCTGCTCAAGCTGTTGAGGCGTGGGCTCAGGAACTCGAGGTGGAACTTTCTTCTGATGCTTCTGAGCACGCTCAACAATGTCTCTCATATATTGCCACGGCTTCTCTGTACCTTAAAGAGGCGGCCTCCGATGCCGGGGTGCTCATGGCCAAGGCTGCTACTGCGTCCGTTTTGGCCAGACGTATCCTTTGGTTGAGATCCTGGTCGGTGGATTTGGATTCCAGAAAAACCCTGGAGGTTCTTCCTTTCAAGGGAGACATTCTCTTTGGAGAAGACCTCAATAAGATTGTGGCTGACCTGGCTACTGCTAAAACAGCCTGCCTACCTAGTACAGCTCCTTCCGCACAGAAGGCTAAAAGTACTTTCCCTCGGCCCTTTCGTACTCCAGGTAAAACAAAAGATCAGGCGTACCCAAAGCAAGCCCGTGCTTCCAGACCTGCCAAGCCCAGACCGAAGCGTGCTTCGGCCGCCCGTCAGCCAGCTTCAAAAACTGATAAGCCTGCCGCATGACGGTGCGGGCCTCCCCCTGGGGGATCCCAGGGTCGGGGGCCAACTTCTAGGTTTTATCCAGGAATGGTTGAAGACCACTTCGTATACCTGGGTGAGGGAAGTCGTTGCTCGACGTTACGCCATACCCTTCAGGAATCTGCTCCCTCATCGATTTTGCCTAACAGATGTGCTTCTGGATCCGGCAAAAGCAAACACGTTGCACTCGTTGGTACGTTCCCTCCTGTCTACAGGAGTTGTGGTACAGGTTCCTCTGACTCAGAGGGGTGAGGGGTTCTATTCACCGCTGTTTCTAGTCCCGAAACCGAACGGCCCATTCTCAATCTGAAGTCCTTGAACAAGCATGTGCGAATTTCCAAGTTCCGTGGCCAGAACACTGCGCTATATTGTTCTGGCCATGGAGCCTGGGGACTATATGGTCTCCCTGGACATACAGGATGCCTACCTACATATTCCTATTGCGGTATCTCATCAGCAGTACCTGCGGTTTGCAGTGGGCAACCTTCATTACCAATTTCGGGCGTTACCTTTTGGTTTGATAATGGCTCCGCGAGTCTTCACCAAGGTTATGGCGGTCATGAAGGCCACGCTACGCCGTCAAGGGGTCAGGATACTACCATACCTAGACGATTTGTTGATCCTGGCGAGTTCTCCGGAACATCTCCTGCGTCATCTCGATTTGACAATCCAGTGCATGAAAGCCCACGGATGGCTGATCAACTGGAAGAAATCCTCCCTGGTTCCGGCTCGGAGCATGGTACCCCTGGGAGCATTATTGGACACCCACAACCAGCGGTTGTTCCTGTCTAAGGAGAAAGTCCTGAAGCTTCAGGACAAAATCTGATGCTTCCTCTCCCATCTGCAAGTGTCGATTCATTCGGTGATGCAAGTGATAGGTCGCATGGTGTCGGCTTTCGACATGGTGGAATATGCTCAATTCCATTCTCGCCCTCTGCAGAAGTTGATTCTGTCCAAGTGGGATGGCCTGCCTCACCGGATCATATCTCACATGATCTCCCTATCTCCGGAGGTCCGTCTGTCACTGAGCTGGTGGCTTAAGGACCAACGATTGAGCAGGGGCCATCCCTTCTGGATATCCAACTGGGTCCTGCTGACGACGGATGCCAGTCTTAGAGGTTGGGGCGCGGTGTTGGAACAACACTCTCTCTTCAGGGTCGGTGGACCGAGGAGGAATTTCTACTCCCGATGAACATTCTGGAACTGCGGGCAGTGTTCAATGCGTTGACAATGGCCCAGCATCTGATGCAGAACAGACCTGTTCAAGTACAGTCGGACAACGCCACCATGGTGGCGTACATCAATCATCAGGGCGGCACTCGAAGCCGCATGGCAATCAGGGAAGTATCAAGGATTCTTCAGTGGGCAGAATGCCATCTGCCAGCCATATCAGCAGTGTTCATTCCGGGCGTTCTGAACTGGGAGGCGGACTATCTCAGTCGTCAGGACGTGCACGCCGGAGAATGGAGCCTACATCCAGAGGTTTTTCAACTTCTCATGGACAAGTGGGGTCTCCCAGTTGTGGACCTGATGGCGACTCGACACAATCACAAGGTTCCGGTCTTCGGAGCAAGGACAAGGGATCCTCAAGCAGTGTTCGTGGATGCTCTATCAATCCCGTGGAACTTTCGGCTACTGTACGTGTTCCCTCCGGTGTCCCTCCTGCCCAGAGTAATACGGAAGTTCAAGCAAGAAAGAGGAAACCTACTTCTGGTCGCTCCAGCATGGCCCAGGCGGCACTGGTTCTCCGATCTACAGGGCCTCTCGTTGGATCGTTCCCTTCTACTTCCACAACGACCAGACCACCTCGTTCAGGGCCCTTGTGTTTACCAGGATTCGGCCTGTCTGGCTTTGACGGCATGGCTCTTGGAGCTTCCGTCCTGAGGGCCAAGGGTTTTTCTGAGGCGGTCGTTCAAACTATGTTCAAGGCCCGTAAGCCGGCTTCTGCTCGGATATACCATAGGGTCTGGAATGCGTACTTTACTTGGTGTGCATCTCACAATCATGACGTTTTCAAGTGTAGTATGGCCAAACTATTGGCCTTTCTACAACAAGGCCTGGATTTAGGCCTGCGTCTGGCCTCCCTCAAGGTTCACATCTCGGCCTTGTCGATTTGGTTTCAGAGAAAGATCGCTACCCTACCTGATATCCATACATTCACTCAGGGTGTGCTGAGGATTCAGCCTCCTTATGTTCCACCTGTGGCCCCTTGGGATCTGTCGGTGATCTTGGAGGCCTTACAAGAGTCTCCGTTTGAGCCTCTTACCTCTGCTGACCTTAAGTGGCTATCCCTTAAGGTGTTTTTTATGCTGGCTGTTGCTTCAGCTAGAATGGTATCGGACTTGGGTGCCTTATCCTATAAGTCCCCCTATTTTATTTTTCACCGTGACCAGGCGTTTCTTCGGAGACACGCCCAGGTTATTTACCCAAGGTGGTGTCTTCTTTCCACCTTAACCAGGAGATGCCTCTACCCTTTTGAGTACGAATAGTTAGATAAGTGCCTATTGCACATGAGTCTGTATACATTTACTGTTGTTTCTTTCGCAATTGTGTCTGAATACGTTAGATGTGTTTAAACATGATGCAGTAATATGTTCTCCTACATACTTAAAATGTAGTTGTAGTTGATGATATGCTCATATTGCTTATTATACTAATGTATAACATGTGACTGACTGCTAGTGTGATTGCTGACTTTACTATATTTCTGTCTGTTTATTCCGATCCTCAATGCTGGTGCATGGGTAGGGTCGGATTGTATGTCACTTTAAGAAGTTTAAAGTGATTACAGTCACAAATTGTGTAGTACACTGTGGATGTGTTGCTTTTCTTCAACGGGGTACACTGTGATTCCACAGGGAACTACATCGGGGTGTAGAGTTGGATCTTGATCCGAGGCACCAACAGGCTAAAAGCTTTGACTGTTCCCAGGATGCATAGCGCTGTCGCCTCTATATCCCCGCTTCCAAGCACTGGAGCTCAGATTGTAAGTTGGTGCCTGCAGTGCAGGCAGCTAACAGGGAGGGCTGCAGCACAGGCTCCCTCACCTCCCCCAGCGGCGCTGTATACTCCCGCGCCCTGGTAGCGGAGGCCTCCGGTTACTTCAGGCACACTCTTGCCGCTGCTCCCCTGGATTGCGTGGCCGCATTTTCGGGAGGAGGTAAGAGGGTCCCCCAGGCGGGACCCGCTGAAATCGCGATCCGGCGCGGTCTCCGGACCATGCGCGCTGGCGTGGACACTGTGGCAATACAGGGACCCCACTACACCACCAGGGCAAGGGGCACAGGTCGTATTTCTTAAAATACGTTTCAAATAGGCCCAGCAGTACCCGGTGGTGAAGTCCACAAGGGGTAAGGCTCTGACCTGTAGCCTCTCCCCCAGCCCCAGGCGCCATTTACTGCAAATGTTCCCGCACTGGAGCTGCATATCTCTCCCTCACTCCCTGTAAGCGTTTGGCACCATTACACACACGCTGAGCTGATTCTGGGACTGCTGGGCAATTTCTCCTCTGTAAAGCCGCCTGCATCATCAGCGCTGTGCATTTACAGGACAATTAAGTATTCTACATGTCATTTAGACAGTGTTAGTTAAGAACAAGCGCATAACTTCAGGGTTATTTAGTACAAGTACCCTGTGATATACATCCAGTCTGTACTGTGCATTGTTATATCTATATATATATATATATAGATATATAGATATATATAGCTTTACTTAGTAGTCCAGTTACTTAGTATTGCTAGTCCAGTGCAGTTTTGTTTGTAATCATTTCTGCATTGTACATGTGACTGTGCGTGCCAAATAGCTGCTGTGTGGTCTCTATTCCGTGTATCTCACACATATTGCTATCCCTATATTCTGTACCCTGAAAGGGGCTAAGTGCATCAGGGTTCTTATATGATATAGTGTCTCACATGATATACTACTTTGGTATTTTTCTCTGTGTGTTTCAGTCACCATATACCGCTTAAATTCTCTGCTTTGCAGTCACACTATACAGGGGATTTTTGCCAGGTATTTTGTCTACTTTTATTGTACTATTATGCCCTAAGGTTACGCTTACAAATAATGTCTGCTAAACAGGGTGGTAGATCCATGGCTGATCCTGCACCATGCAGTACTGATGCCACTGATTGCTCGGAGGAAAACATTGCAGCTGAGGGTTCAGGTACCGGGGATTCTATACCCCTCAGTCAGTCTGCAGCATCGGGTGCACACCAAGACCCACCTTGGGCTGCCTTTTCTAACTTACTGACTATGCTGATAACTAGACTTTCGCCCCCCTGTGGGACCTCCTGTGCCATTACAGCCACATATTGTCCCTGCGATTAATCCACCTTCGGCAGATAATCTGTCCACTCAGTTACAGCAATTAAATCAGTCTTTGGCAAAACGAAAACCTAACCCTCGCCCGCCTAAGACCAAGGGGTCATCTAAGCGGGCCATTACTTCCTCACAATCCACACGTCTCGGATACTTCATCTGATGAAGATGGCGCATACACTGACCCCTCAGACACTGATGCAGATGCTTCTGATGGGGAATCTATTACATAGGTGGATGGAGGCTACCAGACTGATTCTTCAAATTGATGATGAAGCAGAACCTCCAGATACCTCTAAGAAACCTCATAAGTTCAAGCGTCAGAAGGTTACTAAATTAGTTTTACCCCATTCTGACCATTTGGTTGACATACGTCAGGAATCCTGGGAGTATCCAGGAAAGAAATTCTCCCTGTCTAAGAAGATGCTAGCTCATTATCCCCTCACTGCAGAGTTAAGTAAAAATTGGGAAACACTGCTGCCGGTGGACTCGCAGGTCGCGCGTCTGGTGGTGTCTTCTGCTCTGCCTGTCACTACCGTCACCTCTCTGAAGGAACCGACGGATAAGCGTGTGGAGGGTTGCTTGAAGTCTATTTACACTCTTGCAGGAGCTGTGCATAGGCCCACTATTGCGGCTTCTTGGGCTGCAAAAGCTATTGAAGCCTGGGTTCAGGAAGTTGAAGCGGAACTACCGTCTGATTTTCCTGATAATGCTAGACAATGCCTTTCATATATTATTACAGCCTCATTATATTCAGGAGGCGGCATCTGATGCTGGTGTCCTGGCGGCCAAAGCGTCTACTACGTCTGGCTCACCGGATTCTCTGGTTGCGGTCCTGGTCTGTAGATCTGGACTCTAAAAAGACCTTGGAGGTGATCCCCTTTAAGGGAAACATCCTTTTTGGGGAGGATCTCGACAAGATTGTTGCTGACTTAGCATCCGCTAAGACTGCCTGTCTGTAGAGTACTAATCCTTCGGCTCCGAAGGCTAAAAGTACTTCCTTTCACTCCTTTCGACCTCCAAGTAAAGCAAATGGTCAGGCGTACCCGAAAAAGGCTCGCACTTCCAAATCCACTAAGCCCAAACCTAAACGTTCCTGGGCTGCCCGTCAGCCTGTTTCCAAAACAGACAAGCCTGCTGCCTGACAGGGCAGGCCTCCTCCTGGGGGACCCCAGGGTGGGAGGCCGACTTCTGCGGTTTCCTCAGGTATTGTTACAGACCACTTCAGACGCCTGGGTAAAGGAAGTCATCACTCACGGATATGCCATCTCTTTCAAGAAACGTCCCCCTCGCCAGTTTTGCTCAACAAACATCCCTTTGGATCCAGTTAAAGCAAAACTCTCCAGTTGGTGGTACAATCCCTCCTAGACACAGGGGTGATAGTGCCTGTGGCTCAGAGAGACAGGGGGTACTATTCAACGTTGTTCCTAGTTCTGAAACCAAATGGGTCTTCCCGGCCCATTCTCAACCTCAAGTCCTTGAACAAATTTGTGAAAGTTTCCAAATTCCGTATGGAAACTCTTCGCTCTATTGTTCTGGCTTTGGAGCCCATGGATTATATGGTTTCCCTGGACATACAGGATGCTTACCTGCATATTCCTATTGCCATGTCGCATCAGCAATACCTGCGGTTTGCTATTGGCAACCTACATTTTCAATTCCAGGCCTTACCTTTTGGTCTGACCACGGCTCCAAGAATCTTCACCAAGGTCATGGTGGTCATGACGGCTATGCTCCGCCATCAGAGTATCAGGATCCTGCCGTATCTGGACGACTTGTTGATCCTGGCGAACTCTCCAGAGGTTTTCTTCCGTCAACTCGAACTGACGGTCCAATTACTGCAAGCCCACGGGTGGCTCATCAACTGTAAGAAATTCTCACTTGTCCCTGCTCAGAGCATGGTGCACCTGGGGGCATTATTGGACACACACAACCAACGTTTGTTCTTGTCTCCAGAGAAAGTCCTGAAACTTCAGGAAATGATAAGATGCTTCCTATATCGCCCAGGGTGTCGATACACTCGGCGATGCAAGTACTAGGCCTCATGGTGTCGGCTTTCGACATGGTGGAGTATGCTCAATTTCATTCCCGCCCTCTGCAGAGGTTAATCCTTTCCAAATGGGATGGCCTGCCACACCGGATCAGGACTCACATGATCTCCTTGACTCCGGAAGTTCACCTGTCACTGAGCTGGTGGCTACAGGACCAGCAATTGAGCAGGGATCGTCCCTTCTAGATCTCCAACTGGGTCCTTTTAACGACGGATACCAGTCTGTGGGGTTGAGGTGCAGTGTTCGAGCAACACTCTCTTCAGGGGCGCAATGGACCAGGGAGGAATCTCCTCCCGATAAACATTCTGTAGTTGCGGGCAGTGTTCAATGCTTTGAAACTGGTCCTGCCTCTGATACTGAACAGGCCTGTTCATGTACAATCGGACAACGCCACAACGGTGGCATACATAAATTATCAAGGCGGCACTCGAAGCCGCATGGAAATGATAGAAGTGTCAAAGATTTTCTATGGGCGGAACGCCATCAGCCAGCCATATCGGCAGTGTTCATTCTGGGGGTCCTCAACTGGGAAGCAGACTTCCTCAGTCATCAGGACGTACACACCGGAGAGAGGAGCCTTCATCCAGAAGTATTTCAACTCCTAGTGGACAAGTGGGGCCTACCAGATGTAGACCTGATGGCGTCTCGACATAATCACAAGGTTCCAGTCTTCGGAGCAAGGACAAGGGATCCTCAAGCAGCGTTCGTGGACGCCCTGGCAATTCCATGGAACTTTCGGCTGCCATACGTGTTCCCTCCAGTGTCACTCCTGCCAAGGGTAATAAGGAAGTTCACGCAAGAAGGAGAAATACTACTTCTGATAGCTCCAGCGTGGCCCAGACGGCATTGGTTCTCAGACCTGCAGGGTCTCTTGATAGAGCGTTCTCTTCTACTTCTGCAACGCCCAGACCTCGTTCAGGGCCCTTGTGCCTACCAGGATCTGGCCCGACTGGCTTTGACAGCGTGGCTCTTGAAGCTTCAGTTCTGAGGGCCAAGGGATTCTCTGAGGTGGTCATTCAAACTATGTTGAAAGCCCGTAAAGCGGCTTCGGCTCGGCTTTATTATAGGGTCTGGAATTCTTACTTCACCTGGTGTTCGGCTAAGAATTATGATGCGTATAAAGTTCAGTACTGCCTAACTTTTGGCTTTTCTGCAATAGGGCCTGGACTTAGGCATTCGTCTGGCCTCCCTCAAAGTTCATATTGCGGCCTTGTCGGTGTGGTTTTAGAGAAAAATTGCGACTCTGCCTGACATTCATACTTCCAATCAGGGTGTTTTACAGATTCAACCTCCTTATGTTCCTCCTGTCGCTCCTTGGGTTTGTCGGTTGTCCTGTATGCCCTACAAGAGTCTCCATTCGAACCTCTTGAGTCTGTGGACCTTAAGTGGCTTACTCTTAAAGTCATGTTTTTGCTGGCTATTGATTCTGCTAGACGGGTTTCAGACTTGGGTGCCCTGTCCTGTCGGTCACCCTTTCTGATTTTTCAGCATGACCGTGCGGTTCTTAGAACTCGCCCTGGTTACCTGCCTATGGTGGTGTCATCTTTCCACCTTAACCAAGAGATTGTTGTTCTGGCCTTTACCTCTCCTGGTTTATCCTCCAAAGAGCGGTCTTTGGATGTGGTACGGGCTCTCCGTATTTATGTGAAGAGAACAGCTTCGCTTAGGAGATCTGATTCTCTTTGTTCTTTTTGGTTTTTGTAAACGTGGCTGGCTTGCTAATAAGCAGACCTTGGCCAGATGGATTAAAATGGTGATTGCACATGCTTATGTACAGGCTGCCCTTCCAGCTCCTGCTACCATCAAAGTCCATTCTACTCTGTCTGTTGGATCTTCTTGGGCGGACCGCCGTGGTGCGACCCTTGAACAATTGTGCAAGGCGGCTACGTGGTCCTCAGTCAACACGTTCATAAGGTTCCATGCCTTCGATACTTCTGCCTCCTTTAGACGCCGGGTTCTTTTGCCAGCTACAGTGCGTCCCCTCTCATGAGGAACTGCTTTAGGACATCCCCGATATAATTCCCTGTGGAATCACAGTGTACCCCGTTGCAGAAAAGGAGATTTATGGTAAGAACTTACGTTTGTTAAATCTCTTTCTGCGAGGTACACTGGATTCCACAGGGTGCCCACCCTGACGCACTTAGCTTCTTTGGGTTTGTATGGCATTAGCTGCTGGTACCTTCTGTCGTGTGACTGTAGTTGTATGTGGCTACTAACTGTTGTTGTCTCTCTTACCTGCTACTTCATTGGACTGGTTAATAAAAATTAGCTCCAGTGCCTGGAGGCGGGGATATAGATGAGGAGGCGCTATGTATCCTGGGAAGAGTCAAAGCTTTTAGCCTGTTGGTGCCTTGAATAAAGATCCAACTCTACACCCCTATGTAATTCCCTGTGGAATCCAGCGTACCTCGCAGAAAGAGATTTAACAAAGGTAAGTTCTTACCATAAATCTCCTTATTTATCATGTCTAAGAGCGGCAAAGGTGAGGAAGGTACACTCACAGCAACATGGATGTGAAAAAAAAGAAAGAATGGGAGCGCTGGATGAATCTAATATATATTTTTTTATTAAAATATTATTATATCAACCACGTAAAAATACAGTACATAAACTGGCCTAAAAATGATGAACAATCAATAATGTATAAATATATACAAGACTGCCATATCTCCTGAACCAATATGAATAAGAAAACCTTTAATAAACCTTAATTAAGGGCTGCATTGGTGCTTCATGAAAATCAGCCGTGCGTCCACGAGCTGAAATATTTATAAAAAGGAGACTGATGAAAAAGTGCCTCTGTTATAAATCACTGTTAAAGTGTACACTCTCTTCTCCTTGTACACAAAAGAACCTCATTGGCAAAGAGTATCCCAGTATTGAAATTGCGGACACCCGCGCTGTATTATTAAGTGACAAATGAACGGTGATGGTCAAATTCACTTGTAGTATATCACCTGATGTGAGAGCCTCTCCGTCAAAGGCGCTGTACTGAGCCGGGTTTGCAGCGGCTCTGTGCAGTGAAAGTACAGCTGGTCACGTCGCCAGTGAACCATCCAGACAAACGCGGTTGTTTTCTCCGCTAAAGGGTACTGTACCAATTTGAATGTGCAGCAGTGCAGAAAGATTGGAGCAGCAAATTCCCCAGCCGCTGGTGAAAAGTCCGTTTTAATTGCGGCTACGGTCCACTCGATATATACGGCTCACGGAGTGTCAGGAGAATGCAGCAGTCAGATGAAGTCCTTCAATGGAGTACCTTAACGCGGGAGGACACCCAGCACAGGGCTATCCCGCCCCGCATGTCAGTGCCGGCCCTCCCCTTGCAGAATTGCAAAGGCATTGCACAGCGGCGATGCCTTTGCACTTCAAGAGTAGCTCCCGAGCAGCGCAGCTTTAGCGTGCTGGCCGGGAGCTACTCATCGCTCCCTGGCCCGCAGCGGCTGCGTGTGACGTCACGCTGCCACTGCGGCCCGCCCCGTTCAGTCCGGCCATGCCTGCGTTGGCCGGACAGCGCCCACGAAACGGCGGCCAAACGCCGCCGTTCCGCCCCCCCCTGCTCAGTGACCGCCTCTGCCTGTCAATCAGGCAGAGGCGCAGTACTGACCTAATCGCATCGCTGTGATAAACTGCAGCGTGCGATTGGGTCAGAATGACTCCCCTGGTTCAGGATGGTTTGTGTGCAAATTGTTTTAGCTTTAACCAGGGGTTAATGAAAAATACAAGGCAGATTCAGGTGCAAATGGATCCACCTTGGGCTATGTTTGCACAGACTTTATCCAGTATAGCTGAACGTATAATTCCTCCAACTCCTGCACCAGGGATAGGGTACACTATTAACCCTTACATGCAGCTTCCCACCTATGGTGTATCACTTCCAACAGCAGCCTCTCAAAAGAAGCTGATAAGACAGTGGTAAGTAAATCTTCACCCTCACAGGCTACACATGATTCAGCTGAGGATTCATTGGAAGATGAAAGCTCAATAAATTCTACTTCGGCATACAAAGAGGAGAAAGGTCTCAGCTCAGTGTATATATCTGTGTTAATTAAAGCAATGAAAGCCATTCTATCCTTAGAGGATTCAGCAGAGCCTGTCTTAAAAACCAAGGCACCTGTGTTTAAACATCCCAAAACAGTTAAGACTGAGGGGGTCATTCCGAGTTGATCGCTAGCTGCTTTCGTTTGCTCTGCAGCGATGAGGCAAGAAAATGGCACTTCTGCGCATGCGTATGTGGCATAATGCGCACGCGCGTCGTACTATTACAACGAACGATGTAGTTTCACACAAGGTCTAGCAAAGCATTTCAGTCGCATTGCTGGCCGCAGAGTGATTGACAGGAAGAGGGCATTTCTGGGTGTCAACTGACCGTTTTCAGGGAGTGTTCGAAAAAACGCAGGCGTGGCTGGGCGAACGCAGGGCGTGTTCGTGACGTCAAAACAGGAACTGAATAGCCTGAAGTGATCGTAAGCGCTGAGTAGGTCTGAAGCTACTCTGAAACTGCCCAAAAATATTTTGTAGCCGCTCTGCGATCCTTTTGATCGCACTTCTGCTAAGCTAAAATACACTCCCAGTGGGAAGCTATGCCCAATAAGAAGTTTAGAATTCCTAAGAAATGGAATTCCAATTATCCTCTTCCAGCTGGGGATTGTTTAAAAAGGGAGGTGGCTCCTAAAGTATATATTAATGTAATTCGATTAATGGAAAATCTACATTACCTTTCCCTTCAACATCATTATATGATGTCACGGATAGGAGAGTGGATGGTTTTCTAAAAACCATTTTTCCCTGTCTGGGGCAGTCATAAGGCCAGCCATGGCTTCAGCTTGGATGGCAAAGGCAGTTGCCGCCTGGGCTGATGCATTGGAGGGGGATTTTTCAATAGCTTCTAGAGAGCAAAAATCCCATATAGCCCAAATAAAACAGGCTGCAATGTTCTTGGAAGAAGCAGCATTGCATATGGGTACTATTGCCTCCAGGGCATCAGCTTCAACAATAGCTGCTCACAGAGCAGTTTGGCTACGTCCATGGAAATTCAGAATCTAAGAAGGTTTTGGAATCCTTTTGCCCTTTTATGGAGATGTTCTTTTTGGTAAAGAATTGACAGATATTCTGCAGTCAGAAGCAGACTCCAAGAAGGTCAAGTTTCCTTCCACATACAATTTCAAACCTAAAGTTCCAGCTTTTTGGCCCTTTTGGTCTCAAGAAAAAAGTGATGGCAAGCAGCCCCAAGACAACAAGTCTGGTAAGACTAAAAAGCATTGGGCTACCAGAGGGCCGGTTGGGAAAACAGATAATAAGCCATCAGCCTGATGGTGCGGGCCTCCACATGGGGGACCCCATGGTGGGGGGCTGACTTCTTCAGTTTGCACAGATCTGGCAGCAGTCTACAACAGATGCCTGGGTGCAGGAAGCGTTATCTCTAGGTTATGCTTTTGCCTTCAAGAAGTACCCTCAAAGGTTTTTTTTGTACCAGCCCGTCTCAGGTAGAGACGAAGGCCAGGGCTTTATTAGAGGCAGTTCAGAAATTGCTTCACTCAGGAGTAGTCATTCCAGTTCCTCCTGCACAACGAGGACAGGGTTTTTTATTCCAACCTGTTTTTAGTTCAGAAGCCGAATGTGTCATTTCAGCCCATTTTCAATCTCAAAGTACTGAATACATTTGGGTACCTCGGCGCAGGAATTGCTCTTATGTCATCTGCAGCAAACAATAACGTGTTTGCAGAACCACGGGTGGCTCATAAATTGGGCAAAATCGTCTCTGGTTCCGTCACAATGGAAGACTCACTTGGGGGCTGTGCTGGATTCATGTCTTCTGAGAGTAATTTTACCTCTGAACAAGATATCCAAGGTTCAGTCAAGGATTCAGGACTTGTTACACAGTCAAAAGGTATCCATTCACGCAACAATGCGCGTGATGGGTTTGATGGTGTCAACATTCGACATGGTGCAGTATGCACAATTCCACTCAAGGCCTCTGCAGCGTCTGATTCTTGCCAAATGGAATGGGTTGCATCAGAGATAAAAACACAGACTATGGTTCTTACGATAAAAGTAAGAAGGTCATTAGCCTGGTGGCTACAGACATCCCAACTGGACAAGGGGAGACCCTTTTGGATAACAGATTGGGAAATTCTGATGACAGACGCCAGTCTCCAGGGCTGGGGAGCAGTGTCAGGAAGGTTGTGTTTTCAGGGGCAATGGACCAAGGAAGAAAGTTGCCTGCCAATAAATATATTGGCACTGATTATATATACATGGCACTGATTCAGGCAAAGGACATTCTTCAGGGAAAACCAGTCCAAATCCGCTCGGACAATTCGACGGCAGTAGCGTACCTCAACCATCAGGGAGTAACTCGCAGCCGAAAATCAATGAAGGAGGTAAGTCACATACTAAAGTGGGCAGAACATCATCCAGCCTTGTCCGCAGTGTCTGTTCTGGGAGTCCTAAACTGGGAAGTGGACTTCCTCTGTCGACACGCCATTCAGGAAAGCGAATGGGCTCTACACCCGGAGGTCTTCCAGACTCTAGTAGACAAGTGGGGGTTGCCAGAGATAGATCTCATGGCATCCCGGCTGAACAACAAAATGCTCGCATAGGGGTCAAGAGCAAAGGATCCCAGAGCGATCTTTGTGGATGCCCTGTCGGTGAGATAGGATTTTCATCTGGCTTATGTGTTTCCTCCAATCACCCTATTACCCAGGATGGTGAGAAAGATAAAGCAAGGAAAAGGTGCCATGATACTAATAGCTCCGGCTTGGCCCAGAAGACATTGGTACACAGATCTACAGAAGATGTTCCACTTCTGCTCCCTCAACGCCCAGATCAATTGATGCAGGGTCCTTGTTATCACAGACATCTGTATCGACTGTCTTTGACGGTGTGGATCTTGAAACCTCTATCCTGAAGTCAAGAGGATTCTCACAACAGGTAATTCAAACTATGCTCAGAGCAAGGAAACCTTCCTCAGCTCGCATTTATTACCGAATATGGCAAACCTACATTCATTGGTGCAGTGAATGGAAAATGGACCCTAAGTCTTTTAGAGTTTCCAGGGTCTTAGCATTCCTTCAGGCCGGAATGAATAAAGGTTTGAAGGTGGCTTCCTTGAGAGTGCAAGTGTCGGCATGGACTGTATGGTTCCAAATGAAAATTGCCAATTTACAGGATGTGCATACTTTTTTCCAGGGAATGCTTCACATTCAACCTCCTTTTGTTCCTCCTACAGTGCCTTGGGTCTTAAGTCTAGTCCTGAAAGCCCTTCAAGTTGCTCCGTTTGAACCACTTAATAAAGTGGATCTTAAATGGTTGACAGCTAAAGTTCTCTTTCTACTGGCTATGGCATCAGCTAGAAGAGTATCAGATTTAGGGGCATTATCATGTCATTCCCCATTTCTGATTTTTTATCCAGATAAAGCAGTTCTCAGAACTAGATCTGGGTATCTTCCAAAGGTGGTATCTAAATTCAACCTTGATGAAGAAATTGTAGTCCCGGCTTTCCATGTACCGGGCCTTTCTGCGGGAGATGCATCGTTGGACGTGGTCCGTGCATTAAGGATCTACATGGATCGTACCAGTGCCATCAGAAAGACAGATTCTCTCTTCATTCTCTATGGATTTCACAAGAGAGGATGGCCTGCTGATAAGCAGACACTGGCAAGATGGCTTCGGATGACGATTTCAGAAGCATAGTCTCAGGCTGATCTCCCTGTTCCAGCTAATGTCTCTGCTCACTCTACTCGTAAGGTGGGTTCATCACGGGCAGCACATCGTGGTGCTTCAGCAGAACAGATATGTAAGGCAGCCACATGGACCTCCATTAACACATTCATTAGACATTATGCCTTGGATACCTTTGCCTTTCATGACGCTGAATTCGGGCGAAGGATTCTCCTGCCCAGTCAGGAGCGTCCCCACCTCTAAATTGCTTTGGAAGTCCCATTGTTATCCTGTGGATAACCTGTGGACCCTGCCGGAGAAATATACGTTATGGTAAGAACTTACCGTTGATAATGATAATGGTATTTCTCCTAAGTCCACGGGATCCACAGGGTTCCCACCCTGACGCACCTGATTTGAGGATCCTTTTACTCACTAACCTCTTCCTTCTTGTACGGAAGGGTGTGCATGTGTGTGCTTATCGCCTGATTAGGGCTCTACATGATGCTCCTGTCTTCAGCTTTGGTATACAACTGTTTTGCCTGAGCAAGGCGGTGGGGATATATGGACGGGCCCGTTGCATGCTGGGAGGCCGGAAAAGCTTTGACCGATCTGCTGTCGCTTCATCATATCGCATTGTTATCCTGCGGACTTAGGAGAAATACCATTATCAACGGTAAGTTCTTACCATAACGTATATTTCTGCAGTTCTTTCTAAGGAGAAGAATGGGGAAATGTATCCTCTCCGGGGAAGGAAAGCAAATATCGTTGCAATACACTGTGAAATATCACACTGTGTCTCTGCTGGTTTCAAATCGTAAGATAAAATGTGTGTCGGTATGACACGTTTTATCTGACAATGTATGCCCATCAATAGTACATGTCCTGTAGTTGCTGTAATAATCCCAGAGTCCCCATCCCTGCCCATCAGAGCAGTCCATGCCTTTTGCATATTGCTAGTGGGATTGTCGGGGGTGAACTAACAATCTTCTAAAAAGCACAGCAGCTGGGCAGCTCAAAGCTGGGGAAGAAAGTGTGTCATTGGAAGACCATTGCCTCCACACCATTTAATAGCAGAGACCATCTAAATTTTGAAATCAAATGGAAAAAGCATTACCATCTAAAAAAAACAAAACAAAACTGGTGTTTACGAACCATCACCTATCTATTTTGAAATGCTAGACAGCCCCCAGCCATCCTTCCCTCCCCTGCATTGGTTCATAGATGAACTATTCATACCTCTCTGAGAAGGCTAAAGGTGCTGAGGGCAGGCCAGCAGGATATACCACTCAAATTCGGTAAGTTGGGAGGTATGATGTTTCCATGTACAGTAGTTATGTACTTAATTACTTATTACAAGCTTGGGTTTATGTACAGTATTTATAATAAAAGATTGCGTTTGGCTTAGTAAACCGGTCACAAGACCAGGCTCAGCCAGGGACAGATTTAGACTTTTCTTTTAGGTGGGTGGGGGGAGTTTATGAATGATTCCTGACTCCTCCCCCTCCACTCATTACTCCTCCCACTGCCGTCCCAACTGTCAGAGAGAGAGGAATCAGGAGAAATCTCCTGTATCTGCTGCATGGCTGGAGCTACAGTGTGCAGACACATGCAATCAGCCCTAAGGATGAAAATTGTACACACTAATCCACCCTTACCCCATACCGTGTGCTTGCCCCACGCTCTGTATGCCACTGATTCTCACATGGGGGTCCTCCTGCAGCTGAGGTGACCTGATGATGCAGACAGGAGACACTTCCACTACCAGAAGTGCTTTGCACAGGATCCTGGCTCACAGGCAGGGAGAATGGGGCAAAACTAGTAAAAGAGAGCGGAGAAGCAGGGGAGGGAGGCCAGCACTGATTGGTCGGGAATCATGAGAGCTCTCTTCTCTCTCTGCACAAGTGATGCTGGCTCAGTGAGTACCATCTCTCTGTCTCACACACCTGGCTGGCAGGACTCGCACTGCTAGCCTGTGGAGGAACTAATGCAGATCTCCAGCACACTGCAGTAATACATGTTATATCCAGTACCCATGTAGGAACCTGGTGTGGTGACTTGGATTCCTGTCTCAAGGGTGACCTCAAACCATAACTTTTAATTGCCCAGTTTTGCAGGCTTTGTCCTGTGTCTTGGATGGAGTGAGAAGATTGTGAGGCATATCCTGTTCACTGCTTTTCGACATAGAAAATTGGTAAAAAGGTGCTGTGTGCGACTCTCAGGCTGTCAACACTATTCAAAAGGTGGTTTTTGGGCAGGGGATGTGCACTGTCAAGCACGTTGTGGTCCAGAAGAAAGATGCTGGGTGAACACCAAGGATGTTTGTGCTCCTCACTTGCAATCTATTTCATAAAGAATTTCCTCATAAACCTTTTAAAGGGGTGTACTGAGCCCATCCCTGACAGTGAGGATAATATCAGACAGCGCACAGCTATGGCAAGTACTGACTGGGTGAGATGCTGCTGTCTCCTGGAGGTTAGGTGTTCCTATCTCCTGTATCTGCTTGAGGTTCCTGTACAGAGTCCTCCCTATAAGGGAAGAAGTGTGGCTCTTCTTACTGCTTATACCTTCAGTCATACCATCACTGATATCACTGCGCATGGGCTGCAGAGACACACATAGGGCATAGTGTGGCAAAGGCATACGTGGGCATGGGAGACTGAGGCATACATGGGCAGAGGTACACATTGGCAGGGGAAACTTACACAAAAGGAGAGAACATGTAGATGAAAATGGAGTCAGAGGTGGACATGAAGAAAAGGAGAAGCCAAAACAGATAGGTTGCCTTACTTCATTGTAAGAAGCTGGTGAGAGTACCATAGTGAAATATGTTCTGTCTGCATTGTGGATATTCACTTATTTCTCTTACGTCCTAGAGGATGCTGGGGACTCCGTAAGGACCATGGGGTATAGACGGGCTCCGCAGGAGATAGGGCACCTAAAAAGAACTTTGACTATGGGTGTGCACTGGCTCCTCCCTCTATGCCCCTCCTCCAGACCTCAGTTAGATTCTGTGCCCAGAGGAGAAAGGGTACACTGCAGAGAGCTCTCCAGAGTTTTCTGTTTTAAAAGAATTTTGTTAGGTTTTTTTATTTTCAGGGAGTCCTGTTGGCAACAGGCTACCTGCATCGTGGGACTGAGGAGAGAGAAGCAGGCCTGGCTTTACGGTTGGGCTCTGTTTCTAGGCTACTGGACACCATTAGCTCCAGAGGGTGTCGGAACACAGGTCTCACCTGGGGTTCGTCCTGGAGCCGCGCCGCCGTCCTCCTCACAGATGCCGAAGATAGAAGCCGGGTGAGTATGAGAAGGCAGAAGACATCAGGCGGCAGAAGACATGGTGCAGGGCGCTGGGGGGGGCGCCCTGGGCAGCATTATTCCTCACAGGACAGGGAGATTTGGGAATCACCCCCCACTGTGGACAAGGCCCTGACGCGCTTGTCCAAGAAAGTGGCGCTACCGTCTCCTGACACAGCGGCGCTTAAGGACCCTGCAGATCGCAGGCAAGAAACTACCTTAAAGTGTATTTATTCTCATACGGGTGCTGTGCTAAGACCGATAATTGCGTCGGCATGGGTGTGTAGCGCAATTGCAGCTTGGACAGATGAGCTGACAGATCAATTTGATAATATGGATAAGGATACTATATTCTTAACTCTAGCCCATATTAAAGACGCAGTCTTATTTATGAGGGATGCTCAAAGGGACATTGGACTGCTAGCTTCTAGGGCCAATGCCATGTCTATCTCGGCGAGAAGATCCTTATGGACTCGCCAATGGACGGGTGATGCGGATTCAAAAAAACATATGGAAGTACTACCCTATAAGGGTGAGGTATTGTTTGGGGATGGGCTGACGGACCTGGTTTCCACAGCTACAGCAGGTAAATCAAATTTTTTACCATATATTCCCCAACAGCAAAAGAAAGTAACACCCTATCAGATGCAGTCCTTTCGGTCGCACAAGTCCACAAGAGGTCGGGGATCCTCTTTCCTCGCCAGAGGTAAGGGCAGAGGCAAAAGAGCACCTGCTTCGGCAGGTGCCCAGTACCAAAAGTCCTCCCCGGCTGCTCCAAAACCCTCCGCATAACGCTGGGGCTCCCCTGAGGGAGTCCGCACCGGTGGGGGCACGTCTTCGACTTTTCAGTCAGGCCTGGGTCAGATCAGACCTGAATCCCTGGGTGTTGGAAATAGTTTCCCAGGGGTACAAACTGGAATTCGAGGAGGTGCCCCCGCGCTGATTTTTCAAATCGGCACTACCAGCTTCCACATCGGAAAGGGATGTAGTGTTAGCTGCAATTCAAACGCTGTGTATACAGCAAGTGATAATCAAGGTTCCCCTGCACCAGCAGGGAAGTGGTTACTACTCAACCCTATTTGTGGTCCCGAAACCGGACGGTTCGGTCAGACCTATTTTGAATCTGAAATCCCTAAACCTGTACATAAAAAGATTCAAATTCAAAATGGAATCACTCAGAGCGATAATAGCCAACATGGAGGAGGGGGAGTTTATGGTGTCTCTGGACATAAAGGATGCGTACCTTCATGTCCCCATATATGCCCCCCATCAGGAACACCTGAGATTCGCTGTACAGGATTGTCATTACCAATTTCAGACGTTGCCGTTTGGACTTTCCACGGCCCCGTGGATTTTCACCAAGATAATGGCGGAAATGATGGTGGTCCTGCGCAAGCAGGGAGTCACAATTATCCCATACTTGGACGATCTCCTGATAAAAGCGAGATCAAGGGAGAAATTGCTGAGCAGTGTGGCGCTCTCTCTAAGAGTGCTCCAGCAACACGGTTGGATTTTAAATCTACCGAAGTCACAGTTGATTCCGACAACTCGACTACCGTTCCTAGGTTGTCACGATCCGGGTATCTGGACGCCATTTCTTACCTATCAGATGCCTCCTAAGGCTGGCTCAGCGCTCCAGGACCGGATCCCATCTGTTATCCTGATGTGCACATTCCCGCATCCTCTCCTATTTCTCTGGACGCAGTCACAGTAACGCCTTATACATCTGGCATGGCGTCTCCCGCGGCCTCCGCCGCCGTCCCTGAGTTTCTGCATTCAGAGTGGCGATTACGTCAGCCGCGGCCTCCGCTGTGTCCGCGTGGTCGGATGTGCATCTGTCAGCCTGGCGTCTCCTGTCTCCGGTGGCCGGCGCCGCCATTACTGTTTTCCAGACCACATGGATTACAATCCAAACTTCCCTCCAAGTGTCTGCATGGGCGCAGCCATCTTGGATTCTGTCAGCTGATCTTTCCTACCAATCCGTTGTCAGTATTAATAATTTGCATAATTGCCTAGCCAATGCCTTCCTTGCTGCAGGTATAAATAGGTTGTGCCTGAGCAAGGAAGGCGTCAGTGCTTTGGTTGTCAAACCTAGTTCCAGTTTGTCTCTCTCCTGTGATTATCTTCCAGGTTCCAGCTCCTGTCTCCAGACTTCTGCTATAGAGACCAGCACCAGCATTCCATCTGCGGTGTAGCCTGACTCTCCGATCCATTCTGGACTCACCTGTTTCCAGCTACAACAATCACCTGCTTCCAGCCCAGCTTCCAGCAGTGTACAGCTTCTCTTAAAGGGCCGGTGTACCAGCATTCCATCTGCGGTGTAGCCTGACTCTCCGATCCATTCTGGACTCACCTGTTTCCAGCTACAACAATCACCTGCTTCCAGCCCAGCTTCCAGCAGTGTACAGCTTCTCTTAAAGGGACGGTGTCCTTTCTGCAGTTTACCTCTCTCCACCGGTCTTATTATTTCTCCGTTCTCAAATTCTACATTTCATCTATATTGCATCGCTCTCAAGCTTTATTTACTATTTAACTGGTTCCAGCCAGTATCCACTCCGTGCCAACACCTGTCTGGTTCTAACCAGTACCCACAGCAGCATTTTGTCTACAGCAGTCCAGCTTTCCCTGGAACACCAGCTGGTACGACCCTGGGCTTTCCTCATTGCTACAGTTGAGCCTGGTAAGGACTTTCCAACTTGCAGATAATAAGAACTGTCTCATACCACCAGAGCTCTGTGGCCCCTGCCACCCTGTAGTACCCAGGAACTGTATTATTATTTCTCTGCTGATTTTTAAGTTCTTTTACTGCTACTGTGATGCATGGAGTTTGTCATAAATAAACATCATTGACTTTTATTCCTGGTTGTCGTGGTCACGCCTTCGGGCAATTCTTCTATATGTCTAGGGGTCTGATACAACCTGCCAGGTTCCATTACACCTCAGCCCCTACAACTGAGGCTGCCTCCCGTCAGCTCAGGCCCTCAGTTGTGACAGTAAGCACTGACCTAATGAATCCAGCCGGGGACCAGGATCAAGCGGCCAGGCCAATGCAAGAACTGGCAGCCCGACTTGAACATCAGGAGGCTGCACAGGGCCACATCATCCGCTGTCTCCAGGATCTCTCTACTCGGCTGGATGGGATTCAGACAACCCTCCGTGGATCAGACGCGTCCGGTGCGTCAACCACAGTGACTCCAACTATAATCCCACCCACCTTACCCGTTTCTGCTCCACGTCTTCATCTTCCAACGCCAGCAAAATTTGACGGATCTCCAAGATTCTGCAGGGGATTTCTCAACCAGTGTGAGATTCAGTTTGAGCTACAACCTGGCAATTTTCCCAGTGACCGTACAAAAATTGCCTACATCATCTCTCTTCTCAGTGGCTCAGCCCTTGACTGGGCATCACCGTTATGGGAGAGGTCCGACACCCTGCTATCTTCTTACACTGCATTCGTGTCAACATTCAGGCGCATCTTCGACGAGCCAGGCCGGGTAACTTCAGCTTCGTCTGAGATTCTCCGTTTACGCCAGGGATCACGTACTGTAGGACAATATCTTATACAGTTCCAGATCCTGGCATCTGAACTGGCATGGAACGACGAGGCCCTGTATGCTGCATTCTGGCATGGTTTATCCGAGCGTATTAAAGATGAGTTAGCTACCAGAGACTTACCCTCCAAGTTAGATGAGCTAATCTCACTTTGTACGAAAGTTGACTTACGTTTCAGAGAGAGAGCAACTGAGCGTGGAAGATCATCTGCTCCAAAATCTTCTGCTCCTCCTCCTCGCCAACTGTCACCAACTAAAGATGAACCCATGCAAATTGGCCGTTCCCGTTTAACTCCTGCTGAGCGCCGAAGACGTCTCTCTGAGTCTCTCTGTCTGTATTGTGCAGCTCCGTCTCACACTATTAATGCCTGTCCCAAACGTCCGGGAAAACTCCAAATCCTAGCTCGCCAAGGAGAGGGCCGGCTAGGAGTAATGATCTCCTCTCCATCTCCTCAAGATTGTAATTTCCCAGTCTCGCTTCAAGTTGCTCAACGTTATCAAAACGTCATTGCCCTCCTGGATTCCGGAGCAGCTGGGAACTTTATTACCGAAGCCTATGTTAAACGGTGGTCCCTACCCACCGAGAGACTTCCTTCCTCCTTTTCCTTAACTGCTGTGGATGGCAGTAAAATTTTTGATACAGTTATTGCTCTAAGGACTCTACCAGTTCGTCTGAGAGTGGGAGTTCTTCATTCCGAACTTATTTCACTTTTAGTGATTCCAAGAGCCACACATCCTGTGGTCCTGGGCCTTCCATGGCTCCGTCTTCACAATCCTACAATTGATTGGACGACTACGCAAATTCTGGCATGGGGTCCCTCCTGTGCTGAGACATGTTTGTTTAAAGTGTTGCCTGTCTGTTCTTCCTCCCCCAGGTCGTCTGATGTTCCACCTCCTCCATATCAAGATTTCACGGATGTGTTCAGTAAAGCTTCTGCTGATATCCTTCCTCCTCATAGAGAATGGGACTGCCCGATTGATCTCGTTCCAGGGAAGGTTCCACCTCGAGGCCGAACTTATCCGTTGTCTCTGCCTGAGACGCATTCTATGGAGGAATACATTAAAGAGAACCTAGCAAAGGGGTTCATTCGACCTTCTTCTTCTCCAGCCGGCGCAGGCTTCTTTTTTGTAAAGAAGAAAGATGGTGGTCTGCGGCCGTGTATCGACTACAGAGGTTTGAACGACATTACCATCAAGAACCGCTATCCTTTACCCCTGATTACTGAGCTCTTTGACAGAGTTAGCGGAGCTACCATCTTTACAAAGCTGGACTTGAGAGGTGCATACAATCTCATCCGGATCCGTGAGGGTGACGAGTGGAAGACCGCATTTAACACCCGTGACGGACATTATGAGTACCTCGTCATGCCCTTCGGATTGAGCAATGCTCCAGCTGTCTTCCAGCATTTCGTCAATGAGATCTTCAGAGACATTCTATACCGTCATGTCGTGGTCTATCTAGATGATATCCTCATTTTTGCCAACAATTTAGAGGAACATCGTTTTTGGGTAAAGGAGGTTCTGTCCCGTCTCCGTGTCAATCATCTCTATTGCAAATTAGAGAAATGCGTCTTTGAAGTCAAGTCCATTCCGTTTCTAGGGTACATTGTGTCCGGTTCCCGACTAGAGATGGATCCTGAGAAACTACAAGCAATCCAGAATTGGCCGGTACCCTTAACCCTCAAAGGGGTCCAGAGGTTCTTAGGGTTCGCCAATTATTACCGAAAGTTTATACGAGACTTTTCCACCATTGTGGCGCCTATTACTGCTTTCACCAAGAAGGGTGCTAACCCGTCCAAGTGGTCTGAAGAAGCCATGCAAGCTTTTCATCTTTTAAAACAGAGGTTCATCTCTGCGCCTGTCCTGAAACAGCCTGACATCGACTCTCCTTTCATCTTAGAGGTGGATGCCTCCTCCGTTGGAGTAGGAGCGGTGTTATCTCAGAGGGCTAAAGATGGCCATTTACATCCTTGCAGTTTCTTCTCACGGAAGTTCTCCCCAGCGGAACGCAACTATGCCATTGGCGACCAGGAGTTGCTAGCCATCAAGCTCGCTCTAGAGGAGTGGAGATATCTGTTGGAGGGAGCTTCTCATTCAATCACCATCCTTACAGACCACAAGAACCTTCTATATCTGAAAGGCGCACAATGTCTCAACCCTCGTCAGGCCAGATGGGCACTTTTCTTTTCCAGGTTCGACTTTAAACTCCAGTTCTGTCCGGGCTCTCAGAATCGCAAGGCCGATGCCCTTTCCCGCTCATGGGAGCAAGAAAATGAGTCAGAGTCTTCAGACAAGCATCCTATTATAAATCCGTTGGCATTCTCCACGGTAGGGATGGACTCTACGCCCCCATCAGGGAAAAGTTTTGTGAAGCCGACACTAAGGAAGTGTCACGATCCGGGTATCTGGACGCCATTTCTTACCCATCAGATGCCTCCTAAGGCTGGCTCAGCGCTCCAGGACCGGATCCCATCTGTTATCCTGATGTGTACATTCCTGTATCCTCTCCTGTCACTCTGGGACGCTGTCACAGTAAACGCCATATTACACCTGGCATGGCGTCTCCCGCGGCCTCCGCCGCCGTCCCTGAACTTCTGCATGCAGAGTGTCTGAGTGGCGATTACGTCAGCCGCGGCCTCCGCTGTGTCCGCGTGGTTGGATGTGCATCTGTCAGCCTGGCGCCTCCTGTCTCCGGTGGCCGGCGCCGCCATTACTGTTTTCATTACCACATGGATTACAAACCAAACTTCCCTCCAAGTGTCTGCATGGGCGCAGCCATCTTGGATTCTGTCAGCTGATCATTTCCACCAATCTGTTCTCAGTATTGATAATCTGCATAATTGCCTAGCCAATCCCTTCCTTGCTGCAGGTATAAATACACTGTGCCTGAGCAAGGAAGGCGTCAGTGCTTTGGTTGTCAAACCTAGTTCCTGTTTGTCTCTCTCCTGTGATTGTCTTCCAGGTTCCAGCTCCTGTCTCAAGACTTCCACCATAGAGACCCGCACCAGCATTCCACCTGCGGTGTAGCCTGACTCTCCAATCCATTGTGGATTCATCTGTTTCCAGCTACAACATTACCTGCTTCCAGCTCAGCTTCCAGCAGAGTACAGCTTCCCTTAAAGGGCCGGTGTCCTTTCTACACTTTACCACTCTCCACCGGTATTATTATTTCTCCGCTCTCAAGTTCTACATTTCAGTTCATATTTCATCGCTCCCAAGTTCATTTATTATTTAACTGGTTCCAGCCAGTATCCACTCCGTGCTAACAACAGTCTGGTTCCAGCCAGTATCCACAGCAGCTGTTTTATCTTCAGCAACCCAGCTTTTCCTGGAACACCAGCTGGCACAATCCTGGGTTATCTCCATTGCTACAGTCGGGCCTGGTAAGGACTTTCCATCTAGAAGATCATAAGAACTATCTCACACTACCAGTGCCCTGTGGCTCCTGCCATCCTGTAGTACCCAGGAACTGTATTTATTCTTTGCTGACTTTTACGTTTTCTTTTACTGCTGCTGTGTTGCGGAGTTGTCATAATAAACATCATTGACTTTTATCCAAGTTGTCGTGGTCACGCCTTCGGGCAGTTATTATTCATGTTACTTACATGTCCAGGGGTCTGATACAACCTCCCAGGTTCCGGTACATCTCAGCCCCTACAACTGAGGCTGCCTCCCGTCAGCTCAGGCCCTCAGTTGTGACAGGAAGAAGCTCATGCATTGGGCCCATGCTTCCCGCTTTGCCGGACATACAGGTATCCAAAAAACCCTGGAGTTTATCTCTAGGTCCTATTGGTGGCCAACTCTGAAAAAGGACGTTTTGGAGTTTATTGCATCTTGCCCAAAGTGTGCTCAACATAAAGTATCCCGCCAGTCGCCTGCGGGGCAACTGGTTCCACTATCTGTCCCCCGTCGACCATGAACCCATTTGTCGATGGATTTTATTACAGATTTGCCCATGTGCAACAAGTTAACAAGTTTAATACCATCTGGGTGGTAGTTGACCGGTTCACCAAGATGGCACACTTCATTCCTCTCACCGGTCTTCCGTCAGCTTCCAAGTTGGCTCAAGTATTCATACAAGAGATCTTTCGACTCCACGGTCTTCCAGAAGAAATTATTTCAGATCGAGGAGTTCAATTCACAGCCAAATTCTGGCGAAGTTTATGTCAAGTCCTCCAAGTCAAGCTAAAGTTTTCCACGGCTTACCATCCTCAGACCAATGGTCAAACTGAGAGGGAGAATCAGGACTTGGAGTCCTTCCTCCGCATCTATGTGTCCTCCTCTCAAGATGACTGGGTTCAATTACTTCCCTGGGCCGAGTTCTGTCATAACAACCAGTATCATTCTTCATCTTCTTCAACACCATTCTTCACCAACTTTGGATTCCACCCTAAAGTCCCTGAGTTCCAACCGCTTCCAGCAACTTCTGTTCCCGCAGTGGATATCACCTTGCATCAGTTTGCCAATATCTGGAAGAGCGTACGATCAGCTCTGCTCAAGGCATCGTTCAGGTACAAGAAGTTTGCGGATAAGAAGCGTCGAGCAGTTCCTGTTCTCAAGGTGGGTGATCGGGTATGGTTATCCACGAAGAATTTGAGGTTGAGTTCCCAGTATGAAGTTTGCACCTCACTACATCGGTCCTTTTAAAATTGATCAAGTCATCAATCCTGTTGCTTACAGACTCCAGTTGCCTCCCTTCTTAAAAATACCCAGGACATTCCATGTTTCCCTGTTGAAACCGCTAATCTTGAATCGGTTTCATTCCTCACTTCCTCCAACTCCGAAAGTCCAAACTCAACAAGGCGTTGAGTATGAAGTAGCCAAGATCCTGGACTCACGTCACCGTTACGGTCAACTTCAGTATCTTATTGACTGGAAGGGTTATGGCCCTGAGGAATGTTCATGGACCAATGCTTCTGATGTCCATGCTCCTGCCTTGGTCCGGAGATTCCATTCCAAGTTTCCTCAAAAGCCAAAGAAGTGTCCTGGGGCCACTCCTAAAGGGGGGGGTGCTGTCACGGTCCGGGTATCTGGACGCCATTTCTTACCTATCAGATGCCTCCTAAGGCTGGCTCAGCGCTCCAGGACCGGATCCCATCTGTTATCCTGATATGCACATTCCCGCATCCTCTCCTGTTTCTCTGGACGCAGTCACAGTAACGCCTTATACATCTGGCATGGCGTCTCCCGCGGCCTCCGCCGCCGTCCCTGAGCTTCTGCATTCAGAGTGGCGATTACGTCAGCCGCGGCCTCCGCTGTGTCCGCGTGGTCGGATGTGCATCTGTCAGCCTGGCGTCTCCTGTCTCCGGTGGCCGGCGCCGCCATTACTGTTTTCCAGACCACATAGATTACAATCCAAACTTCCCTCCAAGTGTCTGCATGGGCGCAGCCATCTTGGATTCTGTCAGCTGATCTTTCCTACCAATCCGTTGTCAGTATTAATAATTTGCATAATTGCCTAGCCAATGCCTTCCTTGCTGCAGGTATAAATAGGTTGTGCCTGAGCAAGGAAGGCGTCAGTGCTTTGGTTGTCAAACCTAGTTCCAGTTTGTCTCTCTCCTGTGATTATCTTCCAGGTTCCAGCTCCTGTCTCCAGACTTCTGCTATAGAGACCCGCACCAGCATTCCATCTGCGGTGTAGCCTGACTCTCCGATCCATTCTGGACTCACCTGTTTCCAGCTACAACAATCACCTGCTTCCAGCCCAGCTTCCAGCAGTGTACAGCTTCTCTTAAAGGGCCGGTGTACCAGCATTCCATCTGCGGTGTAGCCTGACTCTCCGATCCATTCTGGACTCACCTGTTTCCAGCTACAACAATCACCTGCTTCCAGCCCAGCTTCCAGCAGTGTACAGCTTCTCTTAAAGGGCCGGTGTCCTTTCTGCAGTTTACCTCTCTCCACCGGTCTTATCATTTCTCCGTTCTCAAATTCTACATTTCATCTATATTGCATCGCTCTCAAGCTTTATTTACTATTTAACTGGTTCCAGCCAGTATCCACTCCGTGCCAACACCTATCTGGTTCTAACCAGTACCCACAGCAGCATTTTGTCTACAGCAGTCCAGCTTTCCCTGGAACACCAGCTGGTACGACCCTGGGCTTTCCTCATTGCTACAGTTGAGCCTGGTAAGGACTTTCCAACTTGCAGATAATAAGAACTGTCTCATACCACCAGAGCTCTGTGGCCCCTGCCACCCTGTAGTACCCAGGAACTGTATTATTATTTCTCTGCTGATTTTTAAGTTCTTTTACTGCTACTGTGATGCATGGAGTTTGTCATAAATAAACATCATTGACTTTTATTCCTGGTTGTCGTGGTCACGCCTTCGGGCAATTCTTCTATATGTCTAGGGGTCTGATACAACCTGCCAGGTTCCATTACACCTCAGCCCCTACAACTGAGGCTGCCTCCCGTCAGCTCAGGCCCTCAGTTGTGACAGTAAGCACTGACCTAATGAATCCAGCCGGGGACCAGGATCAAGCGGCCAGGCCAATGCAAGAACTGGCAGCCCGACTTGAACATCAGGAGGCTGCACAGGGCCACATCATCCGCTGTCTCCAGGATCTCTCTACTCGGCTGGATGGGATTCAGACAACCCTCCGTGGATCAGACGCGTCCGGTGCGTCAACCACAGTGACTCCAACTATAACCCCACCCACCTTACCCGTTTCTGCTCCACGTCTTCATCTTCCAACGCCAGCAAAATTTGACGGATCTCCAAGATTCTGCAGGGGATTTCTCAACCAGTGTGAGATTCAGTTTGAGCTACAACCTGGCAATTTTCCCAGTGACCGTACAAAAATTGCCTACATCATCTCTCTTCTCAGTGGCTCAGCCCTTGACTGGGCATCACCGTTATGGGAGAGGTCCGACACCCTGCTATCTTCTTACACTGCATTCGTGTCAACATTCAGGCGCATCTTCGACGAGCCAGGCCGGGTAACTTCAGCTTCGTCTGAGATTCTCCGTTTACGCCAGGGATCACGTACTGTAGGACAATATCTTATACAGTTCCAGATCCTGGCATCTGAACTGGCATGGAACGACGAGGCCCTGTATGCTGCATTCTGGCATGGTTTATCCGAGCGTATTAAAGATGAGTTAGCTACCAGAGACTTACCCTCCAAGTTAGATGAGCTAATCTCACTTTGTACGAAAGTTGACTTACGTTTCAGAGAGAGAGCAACTGAGCGTGGAAGATCATCTGCTCCAAAATCTTCTGCTCCTCCTCCTCGCCAACTGTCACCAACTAAAGATGAACCCATGCAAATTGGCCGTTCCCGTTTAACTCCTGCTGAGCGCCGAAGACGTCTCTCTGAGTCTCTCTGTCTGTATTGTGCAGCTCCGTCTCACACTATTAATGCCTGTCCCAAACGTCCGGGAAAACTCCAAATCCTAGCTCGCCAAGGAGAGGGCCGGCTAGGAGTAATGATCTCCTCTCCATCTCCTCAAGATTGTAATTTCCCAGTCTCGCTTCAAGTTGCTCAACGTTATCAAAACGTCATTGCCCTCCTGGATTCCGGAGCAGCTGGGAACTTTATTACCGAAGCCTATGTTAAACGGTGGTCCCTACCCACCGAGAGACTTCCTTCCTCCTTTTCCTTAACTGCTGTGGATGGCAGTAAAATTTTTGATACAGTTATTGCTCTAAGGACTCTACCAGTTCGTCTGAGAGTGGGAGTTCTTCATTCCGAACTTATTTCACTTTTAGTGATTCCAAGAGCCACACATCCTGTGGTCCTGGGCCTTCCATGGCTCCGTCTTCACAATCCTACAATTGATTGGACGACTACGCAAATTCTGGCATGGGGTCCCTCCTGTGCTGAGACATGTTTGTTTAAAGTGTTGCCTGTCTGTTCTTCCTCCCCCAGGTCGTCTGATGTTCCACCTCCTCCATATCAAGATTTCACGGATGTGTTCAGTAAAGCTTCTGCTGATATCCTTCCTCCTCATAGAGAATGGGACTGCCCGATTGATCTCGTTCCAGGGAAGGTTCCACCTCGAGGCCGAACTTATCCGTTGTCTCTGCCTGAGACGCATTCTATGGAGGAATACATTAAAGAGAACCTAGCAAAGGGGTTCATTCGACCTTCTTCTTCTCCAGCCGGCGCAGGCTTCTTTTTTTGTAAAGAAGAAAGATGGTGGTCTGCGGCCGTGCATCGACTACAGAGGTTTGAACGACATTACCATCAAGAACCGCTATCCTTTACCCCTGATTACTGAGCTCTTTGACAGAGTTAGCGGAGCTACCATCTTTACAAAGCTGGACTTGAGAGGTGCATACAATCTCATCCGGATCCGTGAGGGTGACGAGTGGAAGACCGCATTTAACACCCGTGACGGACATTATGAGTACCTCGTCATGCCCTTCGGATTGAGCAATGCTCCAGCTGTCTTCCAGCATTTCGTCAATGAGATCTTCAGAGACATTCTATACCGTCATGTCGTGGTCTATCTAGATGATATCCTCATTTTTGCCAACAATTTAGAGGAACATCGTTTTTGGGTAAAGGAGGTTCTGTCCCGTCTCCGTGTCAATCATCTCTATTGCAAATTAGAGAAATGCGTCTTTGAAGTCAAGTCCATTCCGTTTCTAGGGTACATTGTGTCCGGTTCCGGACTAGAGATGGATCCTGAGAAACTACAAGCAATCCAGAATTGGCCGGTACCCTTAACCCTCAAAGGGGTCCAGAGGTTCTTAGGGTTCGCCAATTATTACCGAAAGTTTATACGAGACTTTTCCACCATTGTGGCGCCTATTACTGCTTTCACCAAGAAGGGTGCTAACCCGTCCAAGTGGTCTGAAGAAGCCATGCAAGCTTTTCATCTTTTAAAACAGAGGTTCATCTCTGCGCCTGTCCTGAAACAGCCTGACATCGACTCTCCTTTCATCTTAGAGGTGGATGCCTCCTCCGTTGGAGTAGGAGCGGTGTTATCTCAGAGGGCTAAAGATGGCCATTTACATCCTTGCAGTTTCTTCTCACGGAAGTTCTCCCCAGCGGAACGCAACTATGCCATTGGCGACCAGGAGTTGCTAGCCATCAAGCTCGCTCTAGAGGAGTGGAGATATCTGTTGGAGGGAGCTTCTCATTCAATCACCATCCTTACAGACCACAAGAACCTTCTATATCTGAAAGGCGCACAATGTCTCAACCCTCGTCAGGCCAGATGGGCACTTTTCTTTTCCAGGTTCGACTTTAAACTCCAGTTCTGTCCGGGCTCTCAGAATCGCAAGGCCGATGCCCTTTCCCGCTCATGGGAGCAAGAAAATGAGTCAGAGTCTTCAGACAAGCATCCTATTATAAATCCGTTGGCATTCTCCACGGTAGGGATGGACTCTACGCTCCCATCAGGGAAAAGTTTTGTGAAGCCGACACTAAGGAAGAAGCTCATGCATTGGGCCCATGCTTCCCGCTTTGCCGGACATACAGGTATCCAAAAAACCCTGGAGTTTATCTCTAGGTCCTATTGGTGGCCAACTCTGAAAAAGGACGTTTTGGAGTTTATTGCATCTTGCCCAAAGTGTGCTCAACATAAAGTATCCCGCCAGTCGCCTGCGGGGCAACTGGTTCCACTATCTGTCCCCCGTCGACCATGGACCCATTTGTCGATGGATTTTATTACAGATTTGCCCATGTGCAACAAGTTTAATACCATCTGGGTGGTAGTTGACCGGTTCACCAAGATGGCACACTTCATTCCTCTCACCGGTCTTCCGTCAGCTTCCAAGTTGGCTCAAGTATTCATACAAGAGATCTTTCGACTCCACGGTCTTCCAGAAGAAATTATTTCAGATCGAGGAGTTCAATTCACAGCCAAATTCTGGCGAAGTTTATGTCAAGTCCTCCAAGTCAAGCTAAAGTTTTCCACGGCTTACCATCCTCAGACCAATGGTCAAACTGAGAGGGTGAATCAGGACTTGGAGTCCTTCCTCCGCATCTATGTGTCCTCCTCTCAAGATGACTGGGTTCAATTACTTCCCTGGGCCGAGTTCTGTCATAACAACCAGTATCATTCTTCATCTTCTTCAACACCATTCTTCACCAACTTTGGATTCCACCCTAAAGTCCCTGAGTTCCAACCGCTTCCAGCAACTTCTGTTCCCGCAGTGGATATCACCTTGCATCAGTTTGCCAATATCTGGAAGAGCGTACGATCAGCTCTGCTCAAGGCATCGTTCAGGTACAAGAAGTTTGCGGATAAGAAGCGTCGAGCAGTTCCTGTTCTCAAGGTGGGTGATCGGGTATGGTTATCCACGAAGAATTTGAGGTTAAGAGTTCCCAGTATGAAGTTTGCACCTCGCTACATCGGTCCTTTTAAAATTGATCAAGTCATCAATCCTGTTGCTTACAGACTCCAGTTGCCTCCCTTCTTAAAAATACCCAGGACATTCCATGTTTCCCTGTTGAAACCGCTAATCTTGAATCGGTTTCATTCCTCACTTCCTCCAACTCCGAAAGTCCAAACTCAACGAGGCGTTGAGTATGAAGTAGCCAAGATCCTGGACTCACGTCACCGTTACGGTCAACTTCAGTATCTTATTGACTGGAAGGGTTATGGCCCTGAGGAACGTTCATGGACCAATGCTTCTGATGTCCATGCTCCTGCCTTGGTCCGGAGATTCCATTCCAAGTTTCCTCAAAAGCCAAAGAAGTGTCCTGGGGCCACTCCTAAAGGGGGGGGTGCTGTCACGATCCGGGTATCTGGACGCCATTTCTTACCTATCAGATGCCTCCTAAGGCTGGCTCAGCGCTCCAGGACCGGATCCCATCTGTTATCCTGATGTGCACATTCCCGCATCCTCTCCTGTTTCTCTGGACGCAGTCACAGTAACGCCTTATACATCTGGCATGGCGTCTCCCGCGGCCTCCGCCGCCGTCCCTGAGCTTCTGCATTCAGAGTGGCGATTACGTCAGCCGCGGCCTCCGCTGTGTCCGCGTGGTCGGATGTGCATCTGTCAGCCTGGCGTCTCCTGTCTCCGGTGGCCGGCGCCGCCATTACTGTTTTCCAGACCACATAGATTACAATCCAAACTTCCCTCCAAGTGTCTGCATGGGCGCAGCCATCTTGGATTCTGTCAGCTGATCTTTCCTACCAATCCGTTGTCAGTATTAATAATTTGCATAATTGCCTAGCCAATGCCTTCCTTGCTGCAGGTATAAATAGGTTGTGCCTGAGCAAGGAAGGCGTCAGTGCTTTGGTTGTCAAACCTAGTTCCAGTTTGTCTCTCTCCTGTGATTATCTTCCAGGTTCCAGCTCCTGTCTCCAGACTTCTGCTATAGAGACCCGCACCAGCATTCCATCTGTGGTGTAGCCTGACTCTCCGATCCATTCTGGACTCACCTGTTTCCAGCTACAACAATCACCTGCTTCCAGCCCAGCTTCCAGCAGTGTACAGCTTCTCTTAAAGGGCCGGTGTACCAGCATTCCATCTGCGGTGTAGCCTGACTCTTCGATCCATTCTGGACTCACCTGTTTCCAGCTACAACAATCACCTGCTTCCAGCCCAGCTTCCAGCAGTGTACAGCTTCTCTTAAAGGGCCGGTGTCCTTTCTGCAGTTTACCTCTCTCCACCGGTCTTATTATTTCTCCGTTCTCAAATTCTACATTTCATCTATATTGCATCGCTCTCAAGCTTTATTTACTATTTAACTGGTTCCAGCCAGTATCCACTCCGTGCCAACACCTGTCTGGTTCTAACCAGTACCCACAGCAGCATTTTGTCTACAGCAGTCCAGCTTTCCCTGGAACACCAGCTGGTACGACCCTGGGCTTTCCTCATTGCTACAGTTGAGCCTGGTAAGGACTTTCCAACTTGCAGATAATAAGAACTGTCTCATACCACCAGAGCTCTGTGGCCCCTGCCACCCTGTAGTACCCAGGAACTGTATTATTATTTCTCTGCTGATTTTTAAGTTCTTTTACTGCTACTGTGATGCATGGAGTTTGTCATAAATAAACATCATTGACTTTTATTCCTGGTTGTCGTGGTCACGCCTTCGGGCAATTCTTCTATATGTCTAGGGGTCTGATACAACCTGCCAGGTTCCATTACACCTCAGCCCCTACAACTGAGGCTGCCTCCCGTCAGCTCAGGCCCTCAGTTGTGACATAGGTATGATACTGGATACGTAACAAATGAAGGTCTTCCTCCCAATAGAGAAAGCCCAGGACATCCAGAACATGGTCAGAGACCTGCTAAAACCGAAAAGGGTGTCAGTTCACCAATGCACTCGAGTTCTGGGAAAAATGGTGGCGGCCTACGAGGCCATTCCCTTCGGAAGGTTCCATGCAAGGACTTTTCAATGGGACCTTCTGGACAAGTGGTCCGGGTCCCATCTGCACTTACATAGGAAAATTACTCTGTCCCCAGGGGCCAGAGTGTCTCTCCTGTGGTGGTTGCAAAGTGTTCACCTGCTGGAGGGTCGCCGGTTCGGAATTCAGGACTGGATCCTGGTTACCACGGACGCGAGCCTCCGAGGATGGGGAGCGGTCACACAGGGAAAAAATTTTCAGGGACTTTGGTCAGACCAGGAGTCCTGTCTACACATCAATGTGTTGGAACCCAGGGCCATTTACAACGGCCTTCAACAAGCGGAGAGTCTTCTTCGAAACCTACCGGTTCTGATTCAATCAGACAATGTCACAGCAGTGGCTCATGTGAACCGCCAAGGCGGGACAAGAAGCAGAGTCGCGATGGCGGAAGCCACCAGGATTCTTCGCTGGGCGGAAAATCATGTAAGCGCTCTGTCGGCTGTCTTCATTCCGGGAGTGGACAACTGGGAAGCAGACTTCCTCAGCAGACACGATCTCCATCCGGGAGAGTGGGGACTTCATCAAGAAGTCTTTACAGACATAACACGTCTTTGGGGAACTCCTCAAATAGACATGATGGCGTCACGCCTCAACAAACAGCTTCGGAGGTATTGTGCCAGGTCTCGGGACCCTCATGCAGTGGCAGTAGACGCTCTGATAACACCGTGGGTGTTCAAATCGGTCTACGTGTTTCCTCCTCTTCCTCTCATCACAAAAGTGTTGAGGATCATAAGGCAAAGAAGAGTACAGACGATACTCGTTGTCCCAGACTGGCCTCGAAGGGCCTGGTACTCAGATCTACAAGAGATGCTCACAGGAGATCCCTGGCCTCTTCCTCTGAGGGAAGACCTGTTGCAACAGGGGCCCTGTGTATCTCAGGACTTACCGCGGTTACGTTTGACGGCATGGCGGTTGAACGCTGAATCCTAGCGAAAAAGGGGCTGCCCGAGGCGTCTCGGCATTACAACTTTGCCGAGCGGCGACTTGGCCGGGGTCAAACACTTTTGCTAAATTCTACAAGTTTGATACCCTGGCTGATGAGGACCTAGCGTTTGCTCAGTCGGTGCTGCAGAGTCATACACACTCTCCCGCCCGATTGGATGCTTTGGTATAAACCCCATGGTCCTTACGGAGTCCCCAGCATCCTCTAGGACGTAAGAGAAAATAAGGTTTTAAACCTACCGGTAAATCTATTTCTCCTAGTCCGTAAAGGATGCTGGGCGCCCGTCCCAGTGCGGAAACTCTGCAAGACTTGTATATAGTTGTTGCTTACATAAGGGTTATGTTACAGTTGAAATCGGTCTTGGACCGTTACTGTTGTTGTTCATACGGTTAACTGGTTTTGTATGATCCAGGTTACATGGTATGATTGGTGTGGGCTGGTATGAATCTTGCCCTTGGATTTCTAAATCCTGCCTTGTATTGTCCATCTCCTCTGGGCACAGTTCTCTAACTGAGGTCTGGAGGAGGGGCATAGAGGGAGGAGCCAGTGCACACCCATAGTCAAAGTTCTTTTTAGGTGCCCTATCTCCTGCGGAGCCCGCTATACCTGTGCCCAGTGAGACTGGATGCACTCTGAGGAGCTCTACTGAGTTTCTCTAAAAAGACTTTGGGGGTAATTCCAAGTTGATCGCAGCAGGATTTTTGTTAGCAGTTGGGCAAAACCATGTGCACTGCAGGGGAGGCAGATATAACATGTGCAGAGAGAGTTAGATGTGGGTGTGGTGTGTTCAATCTGCAATCTAAATTGCAGTGTAAAATAAAGCAACCAGTATTTACCCTGCACAGAAACAAAATAACCCACCCAAATCTAACTCTCTCTGCACATGTTATATCTGCCTCCCCTGCAGTGCACATGGTTTTGCCCAACTGCTAACAAAAATCCTGCTGCGATCAACTCAGAATTACCCCCTTTATGTCTTATGTTCATTAAATGCAGAGATGTATGGCTTTTGTAATACAGGTTGAGTATCCCATATCCAAATATTCCAAAATACGGAATATTCAGAAATACTGAATTTTTTGAGTGAGATAGTGAAACCTTTGTTTTCTGATGGCTCAATGTACACAAACTTTGTTTAATACACAAAGTTATTAAAAATATTGTATTAAATGACCTTCAGGCTGTGTGTATAAGGTGTATATGAAACATAAATGAATTGTGTGAATGTACACACAGTTTGTTTAATGCACAAAGGGGGTCATTCCGAGTTGATCGTAGCTGTGCTAAATTTAGCACAGCTACGATCATCTTCCCTGACATGCGGGGGGACGCCCAGCACAGGGCTAGTCCGCCCCGCATGTCAGTCCGCCCCATCCCCCCCCCGGCACAAATACAAAAGCATCACACAGCGGCAATGCTTTTGTATTTCTGGAGTAACTCCCAGCCAGCGCAGCTCCTGCGGCTGGCCGGGAGTAGTTTGCCGCTGGCCGCAGCGGCTGCGTGAGACGTCACACAGCCACCACGGCCTGCCCCCCCTAACGGTCCGGCCACACCTGCGTTGGCTGGACTGCTCCCCCTAAACGTCGGCTTAACACCGCAGTCCAGCCCCCTCCCGCCCAGCGACCGCCTCTGTCTCAGAGGCGAATGCTAGGCAACGACGACTGCCATACGCCGGCACACTGCTGCACCGCCGCATGTGCAGTTCCGACCCGATCGCCGCGCTGCGACAAACTGCAGCGAGCAATCGGGTCGGAATGACCCCCAAAGTTATTAAAAATATTGGCTAAAACTACCTTCAGGCTGTGTGTATAAGGTGTATATAAAACATAAATGTATTCTGTGCTTAGACTTAGGTCCCATCGTCATGATATCTCATTATGGTATGCAATTATTCCAAAAATCTGATATCCAAAATAAAATTTTATATTTTTTTATGTGAATGTTTCCTTTTCAGAGTCAATAAATGTATTAAACCGGTTTACTTGTTTGCAGGAATATACTAGGAAGACAGAGGGTGAGGAACAGTCCATAATTCTTTTTTTCTAGCTACCAGGTGTCTGCAGCATGCCCATGTGAGCTGCTCTATACCCTGTGCAAATTATGTGGAGACCAGCTAGACTAATAAGAGAAATGCTAATTTTTGGTGGGAGGTTTGCTTCTTTGTTTCACAGTTTTCATTTCAGTTTAGACGGCCAGACAGCTCTAGGAAGAGTCCTGGTGGTTCCGAACTTCTTCCATTTACGGATTATGGAGGCCACTGTGCTCATTAGGACCTTCAAAGCAGCAGATATTTTTCTGTACCCTTCCCCAGATTTGTGCCTCGAGACAATCCTGTCTTGGAGGTCCACAGACAACTCCTTTAACTTCATGCTTGGTTTGTGCTCAGACATGCACTGTCAAGTGTGGGACCTTATATAGACAGGTGCGTGCCTTTTCAAATCATGTCCAATCAACTGAATTTACCACAGGTGGACTCCAATTAAGCTGTAGGAACATCTCAAGGATGATCAGTATGCACCTGAGCTCAATGTTGAGCTTCATGGCAAAGGCTGTGAATACTTATTCACATATGATTTCTTAGTTTTATATTTTTAATAAATTTGCAAAATTCAAAATTTTTCATGTTGTCATTATAGGGTATTGTGTGTAGAATTTGGAGGGAAAAATGAATTTATTCCATTTTGGAATAAGGCTGTAAAAATAAAATGTGGAAAAAGTGAAGCACTGTGAATACTTTCCGGATGCAGTGTACATGTGTTTAGAGCAGACTAGATGGACCAAGTGGTTCTTATTTGCGATCAAAAATTATTCTATGAAAACCAACCAGTAATGGCGGCAATGTAGTTATTTGGACAGACTCTATGTACAAAAAAGAGAGGTATCCAAACATCAGATAGATGCCTGTTTTTATAAACCATTATTCTCAAATTTTAAAGTGAACTGTAAGGAGCTATATAATAAGGTCATTCAGAACCTTACATACAGGTATCATTGTGAAAATTAATTCTTTAGAGGTAGACAATGTAAATGTTTCCACTCTATGGGGACAATTTAATTGTTGTTTGCACGCCCCCCACCACTAGAGGGTGCCTGCATGCAGCAATGCAATTATGCTGCCATTCGGCGTGATCACCGCTGGTGTTGACACTTCTGCTCTGGAGCCTCCAGAGGTGGCGTGCAGACGTGTGAAAGTGTACCCTTTGGGAGGCCAGACCGGACTTTTTACATTGCGGGCAGTATTTTAGTTGGTTTTTCAGTGCTTTTGGTTGTACCAATATGAAGTAATGGGTGCAACAATTACATTGCTCTGACGAGTGCAAAAAAAAAAAAAACAACTGATTCACCCCAAATATCAACTACTTAAACACTGCCAAGGGTTGCTATACTCATCTTGTGCCACCACCTGTGCAAATATATATCTTGGCTGGTGTGAGAAAAATGGTTTTGTTTTTTTTAATGAAAAATATGAACATTACACAGTTAGTTTAATATTATGGTTAGGATATATAGATGATATTTTAGTTTTGTGGAATGGTAAAAAACAAGAATTAAAGGAATTTATTAACATACTGAACATAAATTCTCACAATTGAAAACTTATTTTTGAAATAAATTAAAGTGATTTATTTTATATAACTAACAGTGTACTAAATGAGCGTACTAATCCGCTAACAGCATACTACATAAGAGTGGTTACCATTTCTCTTACGTCCTAGAGGATGCTGGGGACTCTGTAAGGACCATGGGGTATAGACGGGCTCCGCAGGAGACATGGGCACTTTAAGACCTTTTAATGGGCATGAACTGGCTCCTCCCTCTATGCCCCTCCTCCAGACCTCAGTTAGATTCTGTGCCCAGAGGAGACTGGTCGCACACTAGGGGAGCTCGACTGAGTTTCTCTGGAAAGACTTTGTTAGGTTTTGAATTTTCAGGGAGCACTGCTGGCAACAGGCTCCCTGCTTCGTGGGACTGAGGAGAGAGAAGCAGACCTACTTTACTGATAGGCTCTGCTTCTTAGGCTACTGGACACCATTAGCTCATGAGGGTCGGAACACTTGGTACGCCTAGCTGTTCGTCTCAGAGCTGCGCCACCGTCCTCCTCACAGAGCCGGAAGATAGAAGCCGGGTGAGTATGCGAAGCAAGAAGACTTCAAAGGCGGCAGAAGACTTCAGATCTTCGTGAGGTACCGCGCAGCGGTCGCGCTGCGCGGTACCTCACGAAGATCTGAAGTCTTCTGCCATTGCTCCCACACACACACACGAGGCACAGCAAGGGTGCAGGGCACAGGGGGGGGCGCCCTGGGCAGCAATAATTACCATATAAAAGTTGACTGGCACACATAGATACTGCATGGGCAGTATATACAGACCCCCGCCAGTATAAATATTAGCGGGACCAAAGCGCGCCATCGAGGGGGCGGAGCTTAGTCCCTCAGCTCTAACCAGCACCATTTTCTCCACAGCTTGCTGCAGAGACGCTGCTCCCGGACTCCCTTCACCGCTGTATACAAGTAACAGGGTGCAAAACAGGGGGAGGGCACATTAATTTGGTGCTAGTGTGATACAGAAAGCGCTTACAGGTCTAGGACATTATTAATATTTCAGACCGCAGTGGTGCGGGGTGTGAGCTGGCAAACTCCCTCTCTGTCTCTCTAAAGGACCTTATTGTGGGTCTGTCCCCTATATCCCAGTGTGTGTGGGGGTGTCAGTACGTGTGTGTTGACATGTCTGAGGCGGAAGGCTCTTCCAGAGAGGATGCGGAGCAGAATGTAATAGTGACTCCGTCGGCACTGCTGATTGGGTAGACATGTGGAATGTTTTGAATGCAAGTGTGGCTTTATTACATAAAAGGTTGGACAAATCCAGAACCAAGCATGGAGACAATCCATGGATATTAATGTGTCACAGAACCCATCAGGGTCCCAGAAACGTCCCTTTACCCAGATAGCAGACACTGATACCGACACGGATTCCGACTCCAGTGTCGACTATGATGATGCTCGGTTACACCCAAGGGTGGCCAAGAGTATTCAGTACATGATTATTGCAATAAAAGATGTATTACATATCACAGAGGACCCTTCTGTCCCCGACACACGGGTCTGTATGTTTAAGGGGAAGAAACCTGAGGTAACATTTCCCCCATCCCATGAGCTGAACGCTCTATTTGAAAAAGCTTGGGAAACTCCAGACAAAAGACTGCAGATTCCTAAGAGAATTGTTATGGCGTATCCTTTCCCCTCACAGGACAGGTTACGGTGGGAATCATCACCCACGGTAGATAAGGCTTTGACGCGTTTATCAAAAAAAGGTGGCCCTACCGTCTCCGGACATGGCGACACTAAAGGATCCTGCGGATCGCAGGCAGGAAACTACCTTGAAATCGATTTATGCGACTACGGGAACCCTGCTCATACCGGCGGTAGCGTCGGCATGGGTGAGTAGCGCGATTGCAGGATGGGCAGATAACTTGTCATCTGACATGGACACCCTCGACAGGGAGAGTGTATTGTTGACATTGAATCACATCAAGGACGCAGCGTTATTCCTAAGGGAGACTGCGAGAGATATTGGCCTCTTGGGATCAAGGGCCAATGCCATGGCAATTTCAGCTAGGAGGGCGTTGTGGACCCGTCAATGGACTGGTGATGCTGACTCCAAGAGACTTATGGAGGCCTTGCCTTACAAGGGTGAGCTTTTGTTTGGGGACGGCCTCGCGGACCTGGTTTCCACAGCTACCGTGGGTAAGTCTTCTTTTTTGCCTTTTGTTCCCCCACAGCAAAAGAAAACGCCTCCATACCAGATGCAGTCCTTTCGGTCTCATAAATTCAGAAAGGGACGTGGATCATCCTTCCTCGCCAGAGGCAAGGGTAGAGGGAAAAGAACACCAGCTGCAGCTAGTTCCCAGGAGCAGAAGTCCTCTCTGGCCTCTACCAAATCCACCGCATGACGCTGGGGCTCCGCTGCGGGAGTCCGCACTGGTGGGGACACGTCTTTAGCTCTTCAGCCAGGTCTGGATTCATTCGAACTTGGATCCTTGGGTGCTAGAAATTGTAACCCAAGGATACAGACTGAAGTTCGAAGACGTGCCTCCACACCGATTTTTCAAATCGGCCTTACCAGCTTCTCTCCCAGAGAGAGAAATAGTTTCAGCTGCGATACAAAAGCTGTCAACAGCAAGTGATTATCACGGTTCCCCTGTTGCAACAGGGAAAGGGGTTTTATTCAACTCTATTTGTGGTCCCGAAGCCAGACGGTTCGGTCAGACCAATTCTGAACCTAAAATCCCTAAACCTGTATTTGAAAAGATTCAAATTCAAGATGGAATCTCTCCGGGCAGTGATTTCCAGTCTGGACGGGGGGGATTTTATGGTGTCACTAGACATAAAGGATGCATACCTTCATGTACCCATATATCCTCCTCATCAGGCGTTCCTGAGATTCGCTGTGCAGGATTGTCATTACCAATTTCAGACGTTGCCGTTTGGGCTTTCCACGGCCCCTGAGGATTTTCACCAAGGTAATGGCGGATATGATGGTGCTCCTGCGCAAGCAAGGTGTCACAATTATCCCGTACTTGGACTATCTCCTGATAAAGGCGAGATCAAGAGACCAGTTACTGAAAAGCGTGGCACTCTCTCTGAGGGTACTACAACAACACGGCTGGCTATTAAATTTGCCAAAGTCGCAGTTGATGCCGACAACTCAACTATTGTTTTTGGGCATGATTCTGGACACGGAACGGCAGAGGGTTTTTCTCCCATTGGAAAAAGTTCTGGAACTCCAGAAAATGGTCAGGGATCTGCTGAAACCAAAAAGAGTGTCGATTCATCAATGCACTCGAGTGTTGGGAAAGATGGTGGCGGCCTACGAGGCCATTCCGTTTGGCAGGTTCCATGCAAGAACTTTTCAGTGGGACCTACTGGACAAATGGTCAGGGTCCCATCTCCAAATGCATCGGATGATAAGCCTGTACCCCAGGGCCAGGATATCTCTCCTGTGGTGGCTCCATAGTGCTCACCTCCTAGAGGGTCGCAGGTTCGGAATCCAGGATTGGGTTCTGGTAACCACGGACGCGAGCCTCCGAGGCTTGGGAGCGGTCACACAAGGAAAAAAAAATTCAGGGAATATGGTCAAGCCAGGAGGCTTGTCTGCACATAAATGTGCTGGAATTGAGGGCCATATACAATGGCCTAAGACAGGTGGAGCATCTTCTTCGCAACCTACCTGTACTGATCCAGTCAGACAACATCACAGCCGTGGCACATGTAAACCGCCAGGGCGGAACAAGAAGCAGAGCAGCGATGGCGGAGGCCACCAGGATTCTTCGCTGGGCGGAAAATCATGTAAGCGCTCTGTCAGCTGTTTTCATCCCGGGAGTGGACAACTGGGAAGCAGACTTCCTCAGCAGACACGATCTCCATCCAGGAGAGTGGGGGCTTCATCAAGAGGTCTTTGCAGAAGTGACAAACGGTTGGGGACTCCCTCAAATAGACATGATGGCATCACGCCTCAACAAAAAGCTTTGGACATATTGTTCCAGGTCGAGGGACCCTCAAGCAATAGCAGTAGACGCACTAGTGACACCGTGTGTGTATCAGTCGGTCTATGTGTTCCCTCCACTTCCATTCATCCCAAAGATATTGAGGATCATAAGAAGAACAAGAGTTCAAACGATACTCATTGTTCCAGACTGGCCTCGAAGGGCCTGGTATCCAGATCTTCAGGAAATGCTCACAGAAGATCCTTGGCCTCTTCCTCTAAGAGAGGACCTGTTACAACAGGGGCAGTGTGTGTTCCAAGACTTACCGCGGTTACGTTTGACGGCATGGCGGTTGAACACCAAATCCTAGCTAGGAAAGGTATTCCAGGGGAGGTCATCCCTACTCTGCTTAAAGCTAGGAAGGAGGTAACGGCGAAGCATTATCACCGTCTCTGGAGGAAGTATGTGTCTTGGTGTGAATCCAAGAATGCTCCTACAGAGGTTTTTCAGCTGGGTCGTTTTCTCCATTTTCTACAGGCGGGGCTGGATATGGGCCTAAAGTTAGGCTACATTAAGGTGCAGATTTCAGCCTTATCAATATTTTTTCAGAAGGAATTTGCCTCTCTTCCAGAAGTGCAGACTTTTGTGAAGGGAGTACTGCACATCCAACCTCCTTTTGTGCCCCCAGTGGCACCGTGGGACCTTAACGTGGTGTTACAGTTCCTTAAATCACATTGGTTTGAACCACTTCAAACTGTTGAGTTAAAATTTCTCACTTGGAAAGTGGTCATGTTATTGGCCTTGGCATCTGCAAGGAGGGTGTCAGAATTGGCGGCCTTGTCTTACAAGAGCCCCGATCTGATTTTCCATATGGATAGAGCGGAATTGAGAACTCATCCACAATTTCTACCTAAGGTGGTTTCGTCGTTTCACATGAACCAACCTATTGTAGTGCCGGGGCTACGGATGTCTTGGAGGATTCCAAGTACCTTGATGTAGTCAGGGCTTTAAAAATCTATGTAGCCAGGACGGCTCGTATTAGGAAAACGGAGGCTCTGTTTATCCTATATGCAGCCAACAAGGTTGGCGCTCCTGCTTCCAAGCAGACTATCGCACGCTGGATCTGTAACACGATTCAGCAGGCTCATTCTGAGGCTGGATTGCCGTTACCAAAATCGGTAAAGGTCCATTCCACTAGGAAGGTGGGCTCTTCTTGGGTGGCTGCCCGAGGCGTCTCGGCGTTACAGCTTTGCCGAGCAGCTACTTGGTCGGGTTCAAACACTTTTGCTAAATTCTATAAATTTGATACCCTGGCTGATAAGGACCTCTCTTTTGCTCAATTGGTGCTGCAGAGTTATTCGTACTCTCCCGCCCGGTCTGGAGCTTTGGCATAAACCCCATGGTCCTTACGGAGTCCCCAGCATCCTCTAGGACGTAAGAGAAAATAAGATTTTAAACCTACCGGTAAATCTTTTTCTCCTAGTCCGTAGAGGATGCTGGGCGCCCGTCCCAGTGCGGAATAAATCTGCAGTACTTGTACATAGTTATTTATAAGTCTACACAAGGGTTGTGTTGCAGCTCAGATCAACCTGTTGCTGATCTTTTTTGTACATACTGTTAACTGGTTTAGTTATATCCCAGGTTGTACGGTGTGTTGTGGTGTGAGCTGGTATGTATCTCACCCTTAATTAACAAAATCCTTTCCTCAAAATGTCCATCTTCTCTGGGCACAGTTCCTATAACTGAGGTCTGGAGGAGGGGCATAGAGGGAGGAGCCAGTTCACGCCCATTAAAAGGTCTTAAAGTGCCCATGTCTCCTGCGGAGCCCGTCTATACCCCATGGTCCTTACGGAGTCCCCAGCATCCTCTACGGACTAGGAGAAAAAGATTTACCGGTAGGTTTAAAATCTTATTTTTCCACCAATTGTCAAAAACATACCAAAAGGAGAATTCCTTAGAACATGGCGTAATTGTTCAAATTTCTCTTAGATTTAAAAAGAGAACAGAATTGAAAGCCGGATTACAGATGTGTCCAGCTATAGCTATACTGCATGTAGCATGAGTGTTCTATTGTAGGACCGTAATGCATATGGGTTGTGGCATACCGCTACGTTTGCAGTGCTAGCTGACTCCCATTAGAATGAATGGGTGACTGGAGCATGCATACAGGTGTTGCCGCTGGCTCCCATTGAAAAGCCAGTAAAGCGTTGCGTACCCCCGCTATGCCAGGAGTTGTCACAGCCACAACGAAGGAGGACACATCTGTTTGTGAAACAGTATATAGTAGAGGTTCTTAATTGCGGTCCTTAAGACATCCTAATAGTCCAGGTTTTAAGAATAACAAAGCTTAGGCACAGGTAACTTAATTAGTACCTCAATCAATTTGAATTAACCATCTGTGCTCAGCCATGGATAGCCTTAAAACCTGGATCATTAGGGTGCCTTGAGGTCCGCATTTTTGAACCTCTGGTTTAGAGCTATTGGTCCTTCAAGTGAGCATTAAGGGAGGTTCATTGGATAGACCATCATGACCTTATATATCCCAAGGTTAAACAGAAAGAAGGTTATAAAACCTCTTGTAGAAGTAGCAGTCATCACTATCATTATTTGTACCAGCCAACTCTTTATGCAAGAGATGCAATTCTGGAGACCATATCTCCAGAAGGATATAAATACATTAGAGAGTGTACAAAGAAGGGCAACTAAAATGGTGCATGGCCTACATCACAAAACTTACCCGGAAAGGCTAAAAGATCTTAACATGTATAGTTTGGAGCAGAGAAGGGAAAGGGGGGACATGATAGAAACGTTCAAATACAGCAAGGGTGTCAACAAAGTTCAGGAGGGAAACTTTCTTCAAAGGAAGAGAAGTATTAGAAATCAAGGACATACACTGAAACTGGAGGGAGGCAGGTTCATGGTAAATTTAAGGAAAAATTACTTCACAGAAAGCGTAGTGGATAAGTGGAATAGCCTCCTATCAGAGGTGGTAGAGGCTAAGACTGTAGAGCAATTTAAACATGCTTGGGATAATCATATGAATATCATTACAAAGAACTAAGGTTCAACAATGGTTGAGATTACCTAAAGGATAAAAAATGGGGCAGACTAGATGAGCCAAGTGGTTATTTGCCGTCAAATTCTATGTTTCTATCCATCTGAAATCATATACCGTATGTACTCGAGTATAAGCCGACTTTTTCAGCACCTTATTTTGTGCTGAAAAAGCCTCTTCGGCTTATACACGAGTGAGTATTTAGGAGGGACATGGGAGGGCACAGCGCGTGGCTCTCCTGTGTCCCTCCGGCGGCAGCGGCGTGTGTGTGTTAAAGGAGGGACACGGAGGGCACAGCGCGCGGCTCTCCTGTGTCCCTCCTGTGTCTCCGGCGGCAGCGGCGTGTGTGTGTTAAAGGAAGTGCCGGAAATCGGACTCTGTGCTGGGAGGGGTGAGGACTATCTGCAGGGAGGGGGGAGACCATGTATATATGCAGGGAGGGGGGAGACCATGGCTATGTGCTGGGAGGGGAATGGAAATTACGGCTATGTGCTGGGAGGAGGAGGGGGAATATGGCTATGTGCTGGGAGGGGGATGGGGGCTACGGCTATGTGCTGAGAGGGGAATGGAGATTACAGCTGTGTGCTGGGAGGGGGATGGGGGCTATGGCTATGTGCTGGGAGGGGAATGGAGATTACGGCTACGTGCTGGGAGGAGGAGGAGGAGGACTACAGCTATGTGCTGGGAGGAGGAGTGGGACTACGGCTATGTGCTGGGAGGGAAATGGAGATTACAGCTATGTGCTGGGAGGGAGTGGGGACTACGGCTATGTGCTGGGAGGGAGTGGGGACTACGGCTAAGTGCTGGGAGGAGGAGGGGGACTACGGCTATGTGCTGGGAGGAGGAGGGGGACTACGGCTATGTGCTGGGAGGGAGTGGGGACTACGGCTATGTGCTGGGAGGGGAATGGAGATTACGATTATGTGCTGGGAGGAGGAGGGGGACTACGGCTATGTGCTGGGAGGGGAATGGAGATTACGGCTATGTGCTGGGAGGAGGAGGGGGACTACGGCTATGTGCTGGGAGGAGAATGAAGATTACGGCTATGTGCTGGGAGGAGGGGGGAGATCATGGCTATGTGCTGGGAGGGGGATGGGGACTACGGCTATGTGCTGGGAGGGGAATGAAGATTATGGCTATGTGCTGGGAGGAGGGGGCAGACCATGGCTATGTGCTGGGAGGGGGATGGGGACTACGGCTATGTGCTGGGAGGGGAATGGAGATTATGGCTATGTGCTGGGAGTGTTAGGCGCAGCGGTCCGTAGCCGCCCGCTGCACCTTCTCCCCTTTCTGCATGGCGCCTGGCAACGCTAGGGACGCCGTGCGCGCTGAGCCGCCGGGTCCCTAGCAACGCTAGGACGCCGTGCGCGCTGAGCCGCCGGGTCCCTAGCAACGCCAGGACGCGTGAGTGCCAAGCCGCCGGGTCCATAGCAACGGGGACGCCACAGGCGGACCGCGTTCCCCGTTGCTGGTGTTTAATTAGTATGTACTCACACATGTTCTCTGGTCGTGCAGCAAGGCAGCTGCACGACATTTTGGGTAATTAGGCTCTAGACTCTGATTGGAGGGTTCTCTGTTTTAAGCCTCCTCAGTGCCTCACACAGACGCCGGTGATAGCTTCCTGCATGCTGCTCATGTTTGGTGAACGTCTGTTCCTGGTCTGCTGTGCCCAGTCTTTCCAGTTCTCTGTGTTCCTGAGTCTTGGAGTAGCCGTCTTATCCTAAGGAGTTCTTCTGGTCCTCATTTACCTGTGGCAGTCAACAGAGGATCTTGCTTGGTTTCGTGAGTGGCGGCCCTGCCGCGAATTGCTGCCTAAGCCGCTTTATATTGTTTTCTGGTATTGGAGCATTTGCGGAGGTATCCGCTTCCACAGTCCTCTCTGGTACTCGGCGGTGCCGTGTAGGAGAGTGGACAAGTGGAGTATTTTGTTGTTCTTTTCCCTGGCGGAAATCCGCGCATACTTTAGTTTCAGCTTTGTTAGTAGCCCCTGGCCTTGTTGTTCAGTTAGAGGGCCCCTTGTTATCACCCTGTCTCGGTTCGCTCTTTGTCTCTCGTTAAGACCTGAGGGGGCATCGGAGTTGGGCAGACGTAATCCGCCCTTCAAACGCGGCTGCCATGGGCCCAAGCAACCATAGTCTCGCAAGAGTGTACTGACAGCACGGGCGAGACAACGGAGATAGGGTGCCAGGGGCTATTCCCTTTCCATTCCCCTTTCCCAGCATTACGTTCTGGTATTCAGGTCCTACCGTATAAGATCACCCCTGACCTGAGTATCAGAATCATAACATTATCACCGGCCCAAAACTTTAAAAAAAAAAAAGAAGGTTTTTTTTATTTTTTCCCATTCTGTTTTGGTGAGAGTAAAATCCGGCTTCATGAATCCGGCAGGGTTAGGACCAAATCCCGGTCAACTTTTGGTTAACCAAATTCAAGAACTAACTCAGATGGTTCAGGACCTTTCTCTTCAAGTGAGATCGCAGGAAGATCTTTTGCGAGCCTCCCCGAGTGTGGTCCCTGAACCAAAGATGCATTTACCTGACCGTTTTTCGGGTAACCGAAAAGATTTTTTTAATTTTAAGGAAGCTTGTAAGCTTTATTTTCGTTTAAGGCCTAAGTCCTCTGGTACTGAGTCTCAGCGGGTTGGGATTGTTATGTCATTGCTCCAGGGTGATCCACAGACCTGGGCGTTTGGGTTAAGAACGGAAGATCCTGCTTTGTTATCAGTAGACGCCTTTTTAAAATCGTTAGGCCTGTTGTATGATGACCCTGATAGAGAGGCGTCAGCTGAGAGTCACCTGCGTGCTCTTAAACAAGGTAAAAATCCAGCAGAGGTGTATTGTACCGAATTCCGCCGTTGGTCGAACAACTGTGGCTGGAATGACCCGGCCCTGCGCAGTCAGTTTCGCCTCGGTTTGTCAGAACTTATTAAAGACAGTCTCCTTCAGTACCCCGCTCCTGAGACTCTCGACAAACTCATGGAGCTTGCAATTAAAATAGATCGTCGTCTCCGAGAGCGGAGGGCTGAAAGAGGAACAACTTTTAGGCCTAGACCTAGTGTTTATACCTTTCCTGAGGACGTCGAGGAGCCCATGCAGATGGGTCTCTCCCGGCTGTCCCCAGAGGAAAGAACCAGAAGATTAAGTTCTGGTCTCTGTTTGTACTGTGGTGGTAAGGGACATATTGCTAGCAACTGCCCGAACAAGTCGGGAAACGCTCTGACCAAGTGAATTGTGAGGGGGTTCACTTGGGTCTGCAGCTTATCTCCTCAAATGACCCTATTAGTTCCTGTTAAAATTTCCTTTGGCAGCCTCGGTTCATTGGTGTCGGCCTTCGTCGACAGTGGAGCTGCAGGAAATTTTATGGACTTAGCTTGGGCTAAGGCCTTAGGCATTCCACAGATTCCGTTGGATAGACGTATCACTATGCACGGGTTAGATGGGGGTCCGCTTTCCAATGGGATAATTACTCACCGCACACCTCCAGTATTACTTACAGTAGGGGCCTTACATTCAGAAGATATTGAATTCTACCTTACACATTGTCCGGCAGTCCCTGTAGTTTTGGGTCACCCTTGGCTTGCCTTTCATAATCCCACCATTGATTGGCGGTCTGGGGAGATTTCCCAATGGGGTCCTTTTTGTGTTAAGGAATGTATTTCTCATCCAGTCCGGGTTGCGGCAGTCGTCCCAGAACTTATTCCTGTGGAATATCAGGATTTTGCCGATGTGTTCTCCAAAGGCAATGCGGACATTCTGCCTCCCCATCGGTCCTATGACTGTGCAATCGAGTTAGTACCAGGTGCCACTTTGCCTAAGGGGAGATTATATGCCCTGTCCGGGCCAGAAACCAGGCCATGAATAATTACATTCAGGAAAGCCTTAAGAAAGGCTTTATTAGGCCTTCAAAATCTCAGTTGAGTGCAGGGTTTTTCTTTGTTGAGAAAAAAGATGGGTCGCTTAGACCATGCATTGACTTTAGGGCTCTGAATAAAATCTCTGTGAAGAACACCTATCCGTTGCCATTGATTTCAGTGCTTTTTGATCAGTTATGCTCCGCCGTGATCTTTTAAAAAATCGATCTGAGGGGGGCTTACAACCTCATCCGAATAAAATCTGGGGATGAGTGGAAGACGGCTTTCAGCACTCAGTCGGGTCACTATGAATACCTGGTGATGCCGTTTGGCCTGTCAAATGCTCCGGCGGTTTTTCAAGACCTCATCAACGATGTTCTCCGTGACTTCCTTGGGAAGTTCGTGGTCGTTTATTTAGACGACATTTTGATATACTCTGAGTCTATAGAACAACATGTTACCCAGGTGCGTCTGGTTCTTCAAAAACTACGAGAGAATCATTTATATGCTAAGCTTGAGAAGTGTGATTTTCACATCACAGAACTGTCTATCTTGGGGTACGTTATTTCTCCCCAGGGATTTTGCATGGAACCGAAAAAACTCCAGGCCATTCTTAATTGGGCGCAACCCACTAATTTAAAAGCAATTCAGCGCTTTTTAGGGTTTGCAAATTATTATAGGCGGTTCATTCATACTTTTTCTGACCTGGTCGCTCCCATAGTAGCTTTGGCTAAAAAAGGAGCGGATCCTTCCAATTGGTCGCCTGAAGCTGAGTCTGCCTTCCGGGCCTTGAAGCAGGCCTTTGTCTCGGCTCCTGTCCTCAGACATCCTAATCCGGAGCTTCCCTTTATTGTGGAGGTTGATGCCTCAGAGGTTGGAGTGGGGGCTATCCTTTCTCAGGAAGATCCGGAGTCTCAGGAACTACATCCTTGTGCCTTCATGTCCAGGAAATTCTCCTCCGCTGAATCCAACTATGACGTTGGTAATCGGGAATTACTGGCAGTAAAATGGGCTTTCGAGGAGTGGAGGCATTGGCTGGAGGGAGCTAGGCATACTATTACTGTATTTACTGACCATAAGAACCTGCAATATATTGAGTCAGCTAAACGGCTTAATGCTCGGCAGGCACGTTGGGCATTGTTCTTTACTCGTTTCAGGTTTATTATCACCTTCAGGCCTGGTTCCAAGAATACGAAAGCTGATGCCCTGTCACGTTGCTTTCTTCCGGTTCACAATAGCAATCCTGTTACTACCCCCATAATTCCATCTTCAGTCATCCGGGCAGGCCTCACACAGGATTTATTTACTCAGTTAAACCAGCTTCAACACCAAGCTCCTAGGCTTACTCCTGCTGGTCGTCTTTTTGTCCCTGAATTTTTGAGAGGCACTGTTTTAACTGAGTTTCATGACAACAAAGTCTCGGGGCATCCAGGTATCACTAAGACTTTGAAGTTAGTCTCTCGCTCAGTGTGGTGGCCTAGTCTTTCTAAAGACGTTAAGGAATTCGTCCATTCCTGTCAGGTTTGTGCACAGCATAAGGTCCCTCGTTCGTTGCCTATCGGGCAACTCATGCCTTTAGCCGTTCCTCTCAGGCCATGGTCTCATATTTCCATGGACTTCGTGGTGGACCTTCCCCTTTCAGCCGGATTTCGAGTCATTTGGGTGGTGGTGGACCGTTTTAGTAAAATGGCTCATTTCATTGCTTTTCCCCGATTACCCTCTGCTCAAGGGTTGGCAGTTTTGTTCCTCCGCCATGTGTTCAGGCTCCATGGTTTGCCCACTGATATTGTCTCTGATCGGGGTCCGCAATTCATCGCACGATTCTGGAAACGTTTTTGTGCCTCATTGAAGATGAGACTGTCTTTAACATCTGGTTACCATCCACAGTCTAACGGGCAAACCGAACGAGTCAACCAGTCATTAAAACAATACTTACGCTTGTATTCGGCCAAACTCCAGAATGATTGGTCCGAGTTTCTTCCTTTGGCCGAATTTGCTTATAATAACTCTTGTCATTCCTCCACCAAGGAGTCCCCATTCTTTTCAGTCTTTGGTTTTCATCCTAGAGCCAACTCTTTTTTCCATCATTCTCCAGTTTCCTCGTTGACCTTAACCTCCCACCTCAGAGCAATTTGGAGAAAAGTGCACCTTGCCATCAGAAAAGCTGCCTTCCGAGAAAAGAAATTTTCTGATAGGCTCCGACGTCCTTGCACTTTTAAGGTGGGAGATAAGGTATGGTTGTCAACTCGCAACATCAAGCTCCGACAACCCTCGGCTAGACTGGGACCCAAATTTATTGGACCGTTTCTTATCATTAAGAAGGTCAACCCAGTTGCTTTTCGGCTACGCTTGCCAAGATCTCATAGAATTGGAAATACTTTCCACTGTTCCCTGTTGAAACAATATGTTTCTTCCAGGAGATTTCCTCGGAAGACCTCCCAGGGTAGATCTCCAGTGGATGTTCAGGGGCAACAGGAGTTCTTGGTTGAGAAGGTTTTAGATTCAAAAGTTTCCCGGGGCCGGCTTTATTTTTTGGTTCACTGGAAGGGCTATGGTCCGGAGGAAAGGTCTTGGGTCCTGGATGGGGATCTACATGCCCCTAGACTCAAGAGATTATTTTTTCAGGAATTTCCTCGGAAACCTGGCTTTAGGGGTTCTTTAACCCTTCCTCAAGGGGGGGTACTGTTAGGCGCAGCGGTCCGTAGCCGGCCGCTGCACCTTCTCCCCTTTCTGCACGGCGCCTGTCAACGCTAGGGACGCCGTGCGCGCTGAGCCGCCGGGTCCCTAGCAACGCCAGGACGCGTGCGTGCCGAGCCGCCGTGTCCATAGCAACGGGGACGCCACAGGCGGACCGCGTTCCCCGTTGCTGGTGTTTAATTAGTATGTACTCACACATGTTCTCTGGTCGTGCAGCAAGGCAGCTGCACGACATTTTGGGTAATTAGGCTCTAGACTCTGATTGGAGGGTTCTCTGTTTTAAGCCTCCTCAGCAGCGCCTCACACAGACGCCGGTGATAGCTTCCTGCATGCTGCTCATGTTTGGTGAACGTCTGTTCCTGGTCTGCTGTGCCCAGTCTTTCCAGTTCTCTGTGTTCCTGAGTCTTGGAGTAGCCGTCTTATCCTAAGGAGTTCTTCTGGTCCTCATTTACCTGTGGCAGTCAATAGAGGATCTTGCTTGGTTTCGTGAGTGGCGGCCCTGCCGCGAGTTGCGGCCTAAGCCGCTTTATATTGTTTTCTGGTATTGGAGCATTTGCGGAGGTATCTGCTTCCACAGTCCTCTCCGGTACTCGGCAGTGCCGTGTAGGAGAGTGGACAAGTGGAGTATTTTGTTGTTCTTTTCCCTGGCGGAAATCCGCGCATACTTTAGTTTCAGCTTTGTTAGTAGCCCCTGGCCTTGTTGTTCAGTTAGAGGGCCCCTTGTTATCACCCTGTCTCGGTTCGCTCTTTGTCTCTCGTTAAGACCTAAGGGGGCATCGGAGTTGGGCAGACGTAATCCGCCCTTCAAACGCGGCTGCCATGGGCCCAAGCAACCATAGTCTCGCAAGAGTGTACTGACAGCACGGGCGAGACAACGGAGATAGGGTGCCAGGGGCTATTCCCTTTCCATTCCCCTTTCCCAGCATTACGTTCTGGTATTCAGGTCCTACCGTATAAGATCACCCCTGACCTGAGTATCAGAATCATAACAGGGAGGAGGGGGGAGACCATGGCTATGTGCTGGGAGGGGGATGGGGACTACGGCTATGTGCTGGGAGGGGAATGGAGATTACGGCTATGTCCTGGGAGGAGGGGGCGACCATGGCTATGTGCTGGGAAGGGGGTGGGGACTACGGCTATGTGCTGGGAGGAGGAGGGGGACTACGGCTATGTGCTGGGAGGGGAATGGAGATTACGGCTATGTGCTGGGAGGAGGGGGGAGACCATGGCTATGTGCTGGGAGGGGGATGGGGGCTACGGCTATGTGCTGGGAGGGGAATGGAGATTACGATTATGTGCTGGGAGGAGGAGGGGGACTACGGCTATGTGCTGGGAGGGGAATGGAGATTACGGCTATGTGCTGGGAGGAGGAGGGGGACTACGGCTATGTGCTGGGAGGGGAATGAAGATTACGGCTATGTGCTGGGAGGAGGGGGGAGATCATGGGTTTGTGCTGGGAGGGGGATGGGTACTACGGCTATGTGCTGGGAGGGGAATGGAGATTATGGCTATGAGCTGGGAGGAGGGGGGAGACCATGGCTATGTGCTGGGATAGGGACAACGGCTATGTGCTGGGAGGGGAATGGAGATTATGTCTATGTGCTGGGAGGAGGGGAGTGACCATGGCTATGTGCTGGGAGGGGGATGGGGACTATGGCTATGTGCTAGGAGGGGAATGGAGATTACGGCTATGTGCTGGGAGGAGGGGGAGACCATGGCTATGTGCTGGGAAGGGGTGGGGACTACGCCTATGTGCAGGGAGCGGGATGGAGACTACGGCTATGTGCTGGGAGCGGGATGGGGACTACGGCTATGTGCTGGGAGGGGGTGGGGACTACGGCTATGTGCTGGCGGCAGGAGGTTATCTACCCATTGGCTAGGATGGCACTCACCAGGTGCACTGGCTGAGGAGGGGGAGCTGCCTGGTGGTGCCACCCTTGGCCATGGAGTGGAATCACTTAGTAGTGGCAGTGACTGGGCTGGTGGTACGCACAGCAGCCAAGAGCTGGCGCCAGTGTTCGGCACCGCAATGCACCACAGTGAAGAAACTCAAACTACTAGAATGCTATTCTTAATATATCAATACATCACCACTACTAGGTAGTGCGCAGAGATACCTTTTCACTGCCATTAATATTTGATTATACCCCCTGACTGCGGGTGGCATCGCTTGGCAGTGCCCCTCCTTGGCCACGCCAGGCACTGCTGATTTCTCCACAGTGTGACAAGGATTACTGGACATGATGTGTAAGGTGCACTAGTGTGTGACCAGGGCCGGTTCAGCCTACGCGCCCTTGGAGCATTTTGCCTACATACAACTGACCCATTGCCACCCATGTATGCCCTTTCAGCCTCAAGTGAAATGCGACTGAGATGCTTACGACTCTGGATCGCTCACAGGTGCATGCAGGGGTGTATCTGCCCATTGGCCAGGATGGGACTCGCCAGGGGCGCCAGCCAAGGAGGGGGCGCCACCCGGCAGTGCCACCCTCGGCCAATGGGTGGAATCACTTAGTAGTGGCATCGCCTGGGCTGGAGGATCTCACAGTAGGCAGGAACAGGCACAGCAATGCACTAGTGGAGAACGTGAAAGTAAACTACAGTTCCCAGCAGCCCTTGCTGTCGGCAGCTCCTGGCAGCAAGGGTTGCTGGGAGCTGTAGTTTACTTTCACTTTCTTCAGGAAGTGTGGTGCGGTGCCGAAGTGTGGTGTTCCTGCCTACTGTGCAATCCTCCAGCCCAGGCGATGCCCATAGCACCTCATAGACACTAGAGGTCAATTATGACCTCTAGCGTCTATGGCCGCCAGGGCCGGTGCAAGGTTTCTCGGCACCCTAGGCAAATCTTAAACCTCCCCCCTCCCCCCGAATTCGGGTTATGTCACACAGTGCCCCTTATTCACAGTAGAGACCACTTACGCTAAACCACACAATTGAGCCCATTCACATTCTGGTAGAGCCCATTCATGTCTTGACACACAGTAGGACTGCCCCTTAGAACATTATATGTCGTACAGTAATGTCCTTATAACATTTTGCCACACAATAGTAATGCCCTTACACATTATGCCACATCAAAATTGGCTGCCGGTCCGTGAGCTCCGATTGGCCCGCAGATGACTCCAGATTCAAAATGAAGGAGTCACTGTCTCTCACATGGCTGAGACGCCGTCTGCCAGCTGTAATCATCTCTACAGAAGTCCGCAATGGACAAACAGCAGTAGATCAGCACACCACCTCTTAAGAGGAGTAGAAAAAAAGAGCATTCTTTAATTTGCAACAGTGCAATAACCGAAACGGGCTGTAGGGATAGCCATCTGCCAATATGCTGACTGCATCCATGATATTCGGATGAGTATGAATGCTGCTATGTTTTGTTGAAGGCATGAAGCTATTTACAAATTAAAGAATGCTATTTTTTTCTACTTTTCTAATGGGCCCTACACACTGCGTGATCCACCACCGAGCTGCCCGACAGTGGATACAGCTGACGGGCGACCCGGCGGCGGGGGGAGTGAAGTTTCTTCACTCCCCCCATCACCCGGCTCCATAGCAGTGCAGGCAAATATGGACGAGATCGTCCATATTGGCCTGCATGCACAGCTGACGGGGCACCAGCGATGAACGAGCGTGGGGCCGCGCATCATTCATCGCTGGTGACTCCACACTGAAAGATATGAACGGTATCTCGTTCATTAGTGAACGAGGTCGTTCATATCTTTCATTCATCTTTCATTACTATCGCGCAGTGTGTAGGGCCCATAAGAGGTGGTGTGCTGGTCTACTGCTGTTTGTCCATTGCGGACTTCTGTAGAGATGATTACTGGATGTATTTGAGCACCCAAGGATTCATTCACCCTAAGTGGGTGCGAACTTGTACTATATATAAATACACCATCATTTCACATATTTTCAAGTATCCAGAGTGCTGCCTAATTACAAAATGGAAATATACAGTGGTCGAAGTGGAAATTTTGAAGTGGGGGCATGCAAAAGTCAAGAACGGCGCGCTCGCTCCAGAAAAGGGGCGTGGTCACCCAAAAGGGGGCATGTCCAGTGTAGTAGAACCACGTATACTATCTAGTACTGGTGCCCCTTTCACCCTATAGCACACAGTACGAGCCGAAATTCACATTGTAGCACACTGAATGAGCTGAAATTTACCTTATAGCACACGGTACGAGCCGAAATTCACATTGTAGCACACAGTACGAGCCAAAATTCACATTATAGCACACTGATGGAGCCGAAATTCACATTGTAGCACACTGAATGAGCCGAAATTCACATTGTAGCACACTGAATGAGCTGAAATTCACATTGTAGCACACAGTACTAGCCAAAATTCACATTGTAGCACACTGAATGAGCTGAAATTCACATTGTAGCACACTGAATGAGCCGAAATTCACATTGTAGCACACTGAATGAGCCGAAATTCACATTGTAGCACACTGAATGAGCTGAAATTCACCTTATAGCACACGGTACGAGCCGAAATTCACATTGTAGCACACAGTACGAGCCAAAATTCACATTATAGCACACTGAATGAGCCGAAATTCACATTGTAGCACACTGAATGAGCCGAAATTCACATTGTAGCACACTGAGTGAGCCAAAACTCACCTTGTAGCACACTGAATGAGCCAGAATTCACATTGTAGCACAATCAATGAGCCAAAATTCACATTGTAGCACACTGAGTGAGCCGAAACTCACATTGTAGCACACTGAATGAGCCGAAACTCACATTGTAGCACAATGAATGAGCCGAAACTCACATTGTAGCACACTGAATGAGCCGAAACTCACATTGTAGCACACTGAATGAGCCGAAATTCACATTGTAGCACACTGAATGAGCCGAAATTTACATTGTAGCACACTGAATGAGCCGAAATTGTGACAGCAGGGACAGCCAGAGTGACGACAGGGGGAGAGAGAGTGACGACGGGGAGAGAGAGTGGCGACGGACGACGGGGACAGAGAGCGATGACAGGGACAGACAGTGACGACAGTGACAGACAGTGACGACAGGGAGAGAGAGTGACAACAGGGACAGACAGTGACGACAGGGAGAGAGAGTGACGACAGGGAGAGAGAGTGACGACAGTGACGACAGGGAGAGAGAGTGACGACAGGGAGAGTGACGACAGGGAGAGTGACGACAGTGACGACTGAGAGAGAGTGACGACAGGGAGAGAGAGTGACGACAGGGAGAGAGTGACGACAGGGAGAGAGAGGAGACGACAGTGACGACAGGGAGAGAGAGTGACTAGAGAGAGAGAGTATTTTAGGTCAAGAGGTCAAGTTGCTTCCGGAAAAATTGTGTCCCAAAAGAGACTCCCCCCACAGTGCAGGGCTGCTTTTAAGGGTTAAAGTAGCTGGTATGTAAGGCTGTAAATCTCTTGGTGCAGCGCCTCATACCTTCCAATGTGATTAATGTTCTCTTCAGCAGTCTCCTATCCACACGTGTGCAGGCTCCCTCCCTCGTATTGTGCTATCATTCCGGAGGCCCGTCAGCTGTCCTGTGGTGATGAGATGCACTCCCTCACTGCAGCCTGTCTGGCTGAGCTATTGCCCGTGTAGCTGCAGAGGTGAATGGGGAGCCGCAGCTGTTTCTGTTTACTGCTGGCCCGGGCGGTTGTTTCCGGGAGCGGTCAGCAAGGGGGAGGGGAGGGGGCGCAGCAAACCCTTCACATAGGCGGCCCTGGCTGGGGGTGAAGATGACTGTTTTTTTTTTTTATAAATTTTTTATTGACAGATGGTTACAGAATATAGTAACAGATAACAGATCACAAATGTATCCAGTGCAAAACAGCTTGACAATACATATAAATTATGGTGTTTTGCCATATTTTAACATCCTTAGATATGTATTTAGAACAATCAATTATGCAAAGATGAACGTGATATTATAAAGTCATATCATATTCTATGGAAGTTATGTGAAGACAGGTATATAGATGAAGATCAGAGTCAGAAAGGAGCAGTAGAGTTAAGCGTCTCTAGTAGGTACCATCTGGTATCTTGAAAACATTGTCGTAAAGCGGCCCTTACCAGTGGAGATAAGGTTATAACATACGGTAGCCAAGTTTGGAAGTATTTTTCTGTTAGTTTGTCTTTCTGTAGTGAGGTGTTGGTCCAATCCAGGTGGAAGAGATGGGAGATTCTGGGATGTAACAGTGTGATGGGGATTGGATCAGTGGCGATCCATTGAGAGAGGATTGTTTTCTTTGTTGCAGCGGCCAGTTTGATTAATAGGATGCGATTACCTTTGGTTAGCGTGTTGTGTGAAGAAGGTGGGTAAATGCCCCAAAACGCCCAGGTCCTATTTATGGTAAATTGTATTTTCAGCTCTGTGGTTATATATGATTGGAGTGCCTGCCATAAGACCTGTACTTTAGGGCATGACCAGAGGCAATGGACTATACCCGCTTCTAAAGCGGTGCATTTGTAACAGCGTGATGTAGGGGCAGCTCCTATAAGAAACCTCAACCTGGGGGTGACATATGCTCTGTGTAATATTTTCTGGTGCATCTCTGTGTATGTGACTGAGCCCAGTGTCTTATCTAGGTAGCTGTTGGCGTCTAAAATATTTCTTAGTGTCAGGTCCGGGAAGTCCCTTGTCCATTTCAGTAAGCCCACTGTGCCAGAATCTAAATTTAGTAATGGGCGAGAGTGTGTGTGTATGAATGCTATTGAGAAATGATCTTTTGGATTAAGTCGAGCCGATCTATCTAAGGCGTTGGAAATGTCTTGGGAGGATAGACTGGATAATAATTTTCTTACAAAGCTGCTTGCTTGAAGGAAGGGGGACAATGGTATGGATAGGTTCGGGAAACGTTCTATGATCTGCGAGTGTGTGAGTAGTGTTAAATTTTGGGTGTCTAAGAAGTGATGTGCATATTTTAGTCCCCCTTCGTGCCAATTACGGAATATCGGAGAGGTGACATGTGGTTTAAAATCAGGATTGCCCCAGAGGGGTGTGAAGAGTGACGTCTGGTTTGAGAGTTTTAATTGAGAGCGGATCTTTTGCCATGCAGCACAAGTAGAAGAGATGAGCACATTGTCTTTTATGTGGTTGGGCATGTTATTCGGGGAGGTGTGTAGTAGGGATGTCAAGTTCCAGGTGGGACTGAAGGATTGTTCTAGTTGTGCATTGGTGTATTTGTTTTGTCCACCAATCCAGTCCAGGGCAATCCTGTAATTTGCTGCCAATGCGTATGCTCGAAGGCATGGTAGGTTTAAACCCCCGAGTGACCTTGGTTGTCGCAATTTGAATAGGGAGAAACGTGGGCGTTTACCCGCCCAGATAAATTTAGTCAGTGCTTTGTCTAGTTGTGTAAATGTGCCTTTATTTGGGATCATCGGAAGCATTTGTAACACGTATAAGAGGCGTGGGAAGCTGATCATCTTATACAAGTGACCTCTGCCTGTGTATGTCAGCGGAAGGTGAGCCCATCTGATGAAATCTGCGTGAGTTCTGGCGAGGAGTGGGAGAATATTGAGGGAGTATAATTTGGAAGGATGATCTGGGATTATGATGCCCAGATAGGTGAGACGGTTATTCTTTGCCCATTGGAATGGAAAGGTGTCACCCCACCCCAATTTAGCTGCAGGAAAGAAGGCTAATGCTTCTGTCTTTGAGTAATTAATTTTGAATCCTGATACTGTTTCAAAGGAATTAAGTATATTAAGCAAATGTGGCATGGCCTCATGAGGATTGCTAACGTAAAGTAGTATGTCATCTGCAAATGCTGAAAATTTAAGTTCCTGATTGGCTAGTTTAATACCTCTCCATTTTTTTTCCTTTAAGAAGTGTCTGAGGAGGGGGTCCATAGCTAGGTTAAATAAGAGAGGGGATAAAGGACAACCTTGTCTGGTCCCACGTTGTAGTATAAAACGTTTAGAGTTATGGGCGTTGATTGTTAAGAATGCTTGGGGGTTTTGGTATAGTGTTTGAAAAACATGTGTAAAGTAGAGATGAGCGGGTTCGGTTTCTCTGAATCCGAACCCGCCAGAACTTCATGTTTTTTTTCACGAGTCCGAGCGACTCGGATCTTCCCGCCTTGCTCGGTTAACCCGAGCGCGCCCGAACGTCATCATGACGCTGTCGGATTCTCGCGAGGCTCGGATTCTATCGCGAGACTCGGATTCTATATAAGGAGCCGCGCGTCGCCGCCATTTTCACACGTGCATTGAGATTGATAGGGAGAGGACGTGGCTGGCGTCCTCTCCGTTTAGACACTTGATTTACTAATTTTGGGGAGCATTAGGAGTACTCAGTAGTGTACAGTGCAGAGTTTTGCTGATAGTGACCAGTGACCACCACTTTTATTTATAATCCGTTCTCTGCCTGAAAAAAGCGATACACAGCACACAGTGACTCAGTCACATACATACCATATCTGTGTGCACTGCTCAGGCTCAGGCCAGTGTGCTGCATCATCTATATATATTATATATCTGTCTGACTGCTCAGCTCACACAGCTTATAATTGTGGGGGAGACTGGGGAGCACTACTGCAGTGCCAGTTATAGGTTATAGCAGGAGCCAGGAGTACATAATATTATATTAAAATTAAACAGTGCACACTTTTGCTGCAGGAGTGCCACTGCCAGTGTGACTAGTGACCAGTGACCTGACCACCAGTATATAATATTAGTAGTATACTATCTCTTTATCAACCAGTCTATATTAGCAGCAGACACAGTACAGTGCGGTAGTTCACGGCTGTGGCTACCTCTGTGTCGGCACTCGGCAGCCCGTCCATAATTGTATATACCAGTGACCTAACCGTGGTTTTTTTTTCTTTCTTTATACATACATACTAGTTACGAGTATACTATCTCTTTATCAACCAGTCTATATATTAGCAGCAGACACAGTACAGTGCGGTAGTTCACGGCTGTGGCTACCTCTGTGTCGGCACTCGGCAGCCCGTCCATAATTGTATATACCACCTAACCGTGGTTTTTTTTTCTTTCTTTATACATACATACTAGTTACGAGTATACTATCTCTTTATCAACCAGTCTATATTAGCAGCAGACACAGTACAGTGCGGTAGTTCACGGCTGTGGCTACCTCTGTGTCGGCACTCGGCAGCCCGTCCATAATTGTATATACCACCTAACCGTGGTTTTTTTTTCTTTCTTTATACATACATACTAGTTACGAGTATACTATCTCTTTATCAACCAGTCTATATATTAGCAGCAGACACAGTACAGTGCGGTAGTTCACGGCTGTGGCTACCTCTGTGTCGGCACTCGGCAGCCCGTCCATAATTGTATACTAGTATCCAATCCATCCATCTCCATTGTTTACCTGAGGTGCCTTTTAGTTGTGCCTATTAAAATATGGAGAACAAAAATGTTGAGGTTCCAAAATTAGGGAAAGATCAAGATCCACTTCCACCTCGTGCTGAAGCTGCTGTCACTAGTCATGGCCGAGACGATGAAATGCCAGCAACGTCGTCTGCCAAGGCCGATGCCCAATGTCATAGTACAGAGCATGTCAAATCCAAAACACCAAATATCAGTAAAAAGCCTCTTTTTTTCTTTGCGTCATGTGCTGTTTGGGGAGGGTTTTTTGGAAGGGACATCCTGCGTGACACTGCAGTGCCACTCCTAGATGGGCCCGGTGTTTGTGTCGGCCACTAGGGTCGCTAATCTTACTCTCACAGCTACCTCATTGCGCCTCTTTTTTTCTTTGCGTCATGTGCTGTTTGGGGAGGGTTTTTTGGAAGGGACATCCTGCGTGACACTGCAGTGCCACTCCTAGATGGGCCCGGTGTTTGTGTCGGCCACTAGGGTCGCTTATCTTACTCACACAGCGACCTCGGTGCAAATTTTAGGACTAAAAATAATATTGTGAGGTGTGAGGTATTCAGAATAGACTGAAAATGAGTGTAAATTATGGTTTTTGAGGTTAATAATACTTTGGGATCAAAATGACCCCCAAATTCTATGATTTAAGCTGTTTTTTAGTGTTTTTGGAAAAAAACACCCGAATCCAAAACACACCCGAATCCGACAAAAATAATTCGGTGAGGTTTTGCCAAAACGCGTTCGAACCCAAAACACGGCCGCGGAACCGAACCCAAAACCAAAACACAAAACCCGAAAAATTTCAGGCGCTCATCTCTAGTGTAAAGGCTGGATCAAAGTTCTAGTGTTTAAATATCCTATTAATATGGGCCCAAGATACCCTGTCGAAGGCCTTGTCTGCGTCGCAGCTGAGGATTATATTTCCCATCTCCCGTGATTCGTGGGATTTGATCATGGCCGCTAGTAAAGATCGAACATTGATCACAGAGTGCTTATTACGTAGAAATCCTGTCTGTGCAGGGTGTAGAAGTGTGGGCAGTATCAATTGGAGGCGGGAGGCAAGGATTTTTGTAAAAATTTTGAAGTCTTGGTTCAGTAGCGAGATGGGTCTATAGGATGAGACCAAAGTATGATCTTTGTTTGGTTTAGGTAAAACAATAATTCTGGCTGTGTTGAAGTCGAGCGGAGCCGGACCTCCAGTCAGAATTGAGTTATAGAGGGCCCTTAAGTGTTTTTTGATGTGTGGAAGGAGTGTTTTATAGTAGGCTGCTGACAGACCGTCTGGGCCTGGAGATTTCCCATTGGGAAGGGATTTTATGGTTAGTTCTAGTTCTTCTTCTGTGACGGGGGCGGTGAGACTCATTTTATCAGTGTCACTAAGAGTAGGAAGGTCAGCTTGTAGTAAGAAGTTCTCTCCCATCTCAGGTTGGTCATGGGGTGCTGTGTATAAATTTTCAAAGAATTTCAGGAAAGTGTTACTAACTGCTTCTTGAGTCAGTGAAGGTTTAGTGTGACTGTCTCGAATCAAGGAGATATGCTTGGGAGTGTCTCGGGTTCTTACCATGTTAGCTAATAATTTTCCTGGCCTATTGCTCCAGCGAAAGTATTTGTTAGTTTGAAAAGAGAGGAATAGCTTGGCCTGTTCTGTGCATAAAGTGTCGTGAACTAATTTAGCGTCCTTGTATTGTAGTCTATTATTTTCAGTGGGGTCGGCCAATAACCTTGAATATGTGGTGGTCACCTGTTGAGAGGCTGTGGACATCCTTTCCTTAAGGCGTTTTTTCTTTGTGGCTACATAAGATATTATTTGGCCTCTGAGAACAGGCTTGGAAGCTTGCCAAAAAAGGTTCATATTGTTTGTGTGTGTTGCATTGTCTTGTGTATAGTTTAAGAAGGACTGAGACAGATAGAGCTTAAAGTCTTCTGAGGTGGCTAAATATTCTGGGAAGCGCCAATTATAAGAGATTGTGCGAGGTGTGGTCAACGTGATTGTTAATGAGATAGGAGCGTGATCAGATAGTAGGATACTGGCTATGGTGGAATCTTCTACTCTGTGAATTAAAGAGGCCGACACCAGCCAATAGTCCAGTCTAGAGAATGTTTTGTGCGGGTGGGAGAAGAAGGAGTATTCCCTGTCATCTGGGTGTTTGAATCTCCAGGGATCGAGAAGTTGTAGGGAGTCTAGCATCAAGGAGAGTGTGGGTGGTATTGACCTATTGGAGCCTGATTGTTTAGGACTTCCTGATACATCTAACTGAGGGTCTAGGACTACATTAAGATCACCTCCCAAAATCAATGAGCCCTCGATCCAACCCTGTAGGTTAACAAATATGCTTGAGAAGAAAGGTGCGTTTGATCCTGTGGGTGCATAGATGCATGCTAAGGTAAATCGTTCACCCTCAATATCCATCTTCAATAATAAGAATCGTCCTTCTGGGTCTATCCACTCTTCCCTTATTTTATAGTGCAATGATTTACGAAAGAGTATTAAGACCCCTCGTGTCTTTGTGCTATATGAGGCGCTTCTAAAATCACCCACCCAAGCATCTCTCAATGTATTTGGGTCTGAAATACGCCAGTGTGTTTCCTGTAGAAACACCACATCTGGGTGGAATTTTTTAAGGTGGTTTAGAATTTTCTTCCTCTTAATCGGTGTGTTCAAGCCCTCCACGTTCCATGAGACTAATTTGAGCGATGACTTTGTGCCATCTATAGATGTTTCAGCTGCTCGTGGGTCTATCATTATCCAATACCCAGTCTGATGGAACTTGGAGAGAGAAGCCACAAGCAAAGGCCCAACCCCCCGTCCCAGCGAGCGGGGGTAGACCCAAAGGAGTGTGATATGGCAGCGTGCAGGGTAGTATTTAGGTAACCATGATGCACTGTCATACATATAAACTGTGACAACAAAAACAGTATAAGCCATCGGTCAAAACATTTTTTTAATATCTGAACCCAAGAGGATGGTTCTAGGAACCATTTGTGTTTAACTGAAACTGTGAAAAGATTAGACAAAGGGAAAAAGGTAGGCATAGACAGAGAGGATGGGCAACCACATTCCCCCCTCCCCTGTCCCAACATCATATGTGAAAACAACAGAGTTATCTGTAACCAGGCTAATCGACTGTCTAAAGTTAGTAGTGAATTAGCCATTAGAAAAATATTGAAGATTATTTATAACAAAAGGATACTTGCTATTCTAGGGCACTCAGTCCGCATCATCCATACAGGAGTTTGATCCATGGGTGTCAAGTGATTTGAGAAAGTTTCGTGCTGTTTCAGGGGAATCAAAATAATTTGGTTTTCCTGCGTGGAAGATTCTTAATTTTGCGGGGTATAAGAGTGTGAATCTAATGTTCCGAGTGAATAGTTCCTTGCATACTGGGGAGAATTCCCTTCGTTGTGAGGAGACTTGGAAGGAGAAATCCTGGAAGAGGAGGATCTTGGAGCCCTCATAACAGAGACCGGAACTCTTGCGGTACAGTTCCATAATTTTCACCTTGTCCAGGTAGTTTAGCAGTTTGAAAATTACCGGTCTGGGGCGTGAATGAGCAGATTGGGAGGGTTGTCTTTCGGGGCCGATGCGGTGAACTCGTTCTACTAGGTATGAGGTCGGCGAGGAAGGTAGGTCTAAAGTTGAGGGTAACCAGCGGGTGACTAAGTCCATCAAATCTTTTTGTCTGACCGTCTCCGGAAGCCCAACGAGTCGTAGATTGTTTCGACGATTGCGATTTTCCAAATCTTCGATTTTATCGTTCATGGCTGCTAGTGTGCTGTCGTGAGCTTTTAATTGAGATTGGGTCGCATGTTGGTCGTCTTCCAATGTGGAGATGCGATCCTCAGCCTCTGTTAATCGTTGAGTGTGCTGTGATATTTGGGCCGCAGCTGAGTTGATGGCCTCTAATAGGGGTGCCAGTTTCGCGTCAAACAAGGGTGAAATGATTTCCGTTATCTCCCTGGCCCTCTGTACTGCGGACGGGCTGGCCCTGAGGTCAGTCGATGATGAGTCGTCTGCATCTCTTTCGCCCGGTGAGGAGGGTGACCGCTGTTGAAGTGGGCTTTGTTCTTTGGGTGCCGGCTTGTTTTTATTTTGAGAATTTTTATTTGCCCGGAGTGTTTTAGCCACGTATTTTTCCATGATGATAAGTTTGTCTTCAGGTTAGGTGTAGTGTGGTTTAAAGGTTGTGATGCTGTGTGAACGCGACTTAAACTTTGCTGCTGGTATAGGACGGTCAGGGAAATCTCAGGATACCTGGAAGGGGTCAGCAAGGCCCTATTTGTAGGTTGATTTTGTCAGACTTGTTTGGGCTCAAAACACAAGGCTCGCCTGTCGTTGTCGTGGGTTACAGGCAGCGACCAGCGCGGTACCTGTGGGACCCACAGCGTGTGATGGCGGTTCACTGCCTTGTAGTATCGGGTTGGGGGGAAGTGTGACCGCACCGCTCACCTGTCGTTTGCCAGGAGTTGCCGGGGGTGTGGTATAGTAGGTCTCAGGTAACCAAGGTGCTGCGGGCTCGCATGAATATGGAGGAAAATGCCGTCAGTTAGACCCTCCTGTGACTGCAGTGCTGGTCGGCTGTGAAGTCTCCTTCAGCTATTCCAGGAGTGATGCTGGTGGGTTGTGGGGCTGGTCTGGAGTATTCCCAGGAGGGGGATCGCGGGCCTCGTCCGAGGTCCGCGGCGCAGTGTGGGAGACCGGAGCTCGAGCGGCGATTACCGCGAGGGGTGGTGATTGGGGACGTCCCCCGTCCGTCTCCCCGAGGCACTTGCCGGCTGTGTTGGGTGTCGGGCAGGTCGGACTCGGTTGTTCGCGAGTTCTAAGATGGCCGCCGCTGTGCCCAGGAGGGAGATCTCAGGCCTCCGCCGGGGTCCGCGGTGCGTTGCGGGAGACCGGAGTTCGAGCGGTGATTGCCACGATGGGTGGTGAGTGGGGGCGTCCCTCGTCCTTCTCTCTGGGGCACTTGCTGGCTGTGCTGTGTGTCAGGCAGGCCGGACTCGGATGGTCGCGAGTCCCAAGATGGCCGCCGCTGTGCTGGGCACTTCACGTGTGCCTCTTTCGGTGGGCTCAAAGGAGGAGGGGGAGCGAGCCGGGGAGAGCACCTCTTTGCTCCCTATTATCTCCGCGCCCCGTGGTCGTGTAATTGGGGCCCCCGGGCCAGATATAGCCGATGATAAGGGCTATACTGGCGAGGTGCACGGAGAGCTCTCTAAAAGCAGCCGATCCGTTCGGCCCGCCCACCGGAAGTGTGAAGATGACTGTTAATGGTGGTTGCGGCTGGCCAGACCTGCGCCGCGACCACCGCTAGGCTAGCATAAATAAATGTTTTAAGTACATCTTATTCAGCAGGAGTGTACCGCCCTCTAGTGGCTGCCGCCCATAGGCAGCTGCCTAAAGCTGCCTAATGGTAGCGCCGGCCTTGATGGCCGCTCCCACAATGGCGTGCGGTGCACAGTGACGTCATCGTGCACCGCACGGCACCAGTAGCGGATCTTGCCATGACGGTGGCGCCCTCGGGATGGCAGTGGCCCGTGGCAAGATCCGCTACTGTGTGTGACATAATGTGTATAAGCGGTACTTCTGTGTAACGTAATTTGAATTGGGAGTACTATTGTGCGGCCATGCCCGTTTCCCACAAGATCATGCCCCTTTTTTGCACACGCACCTTCCCTATTTCAAATATGGGGTGGGGTGCCAGTCCCTTACTTTGCCAGAGGCGCCCGGTCCCCTAGATACACCTCTGGGTGCATGGCCTCCACTCTGGCACAAGCGCGGTTGCTAGAAATCGCTTTATCCAGCCTCAGTAGGACTTGCATGTAACTCTCAACCAAGCCCTGAGAGTACATTAAGTGATTTTCTGCTTAAATTATGCTGGAATATTAGAATTTAAAATGTGCACAACATGAACACAAGAACAAAGTGGTCTGATGCCTGTCACTTAATTGCTGCAAATCATTTTTATTAGCTGGTTAAGCAGACATGGCACATGTACATTGCTACAAGGAGTAGGGGTAGTGTCTCATACAATAGACAGAGGAAGGTAATATTTAGCACCAACGTCGCTTTACAGCTATCTGTCTTTAAGCGTTTCCTTTGGCCATCAGCCAGAGAGCATGAAATGTGTATGAATGAGTGAGCAGATAGGGGCAGACTACGGAGGAAATACTGCCAGTGAGTGCTTGTTACATTTATATAGTGTATGTGACAAATGTTACCTTTTTCCTCTGGCATGGACCACCAAAATGTGATCCCACACCTATTTATATTCATTTTATGCAGGTATAGAACATAGAGGTTGGGTTAATTGTGAATGTTGGTAGAATGCTCTTGCTGGGAGGGATAGTGACACATATACTGTATAAATGGTGACAAATTATTAGAATACAAAAGAGGTAACAATATCACCACCTGGGACACAGGCACTTAGATGTTTCATCATGAGGGAAATAGATATTGGTAACATAACCCCTGATTGCTATCTAGATGAACACTCAAATAAAATAAAAATAAAGAAATCACTCTGTCAGGATAGCACAGGCTGCTCCATGCTCTCGGAGCTTCTGATTTCTGAGGTGTTACCAAGGCATTGTGTCTCTTTGTTCTCAATGTTATCTTCTTACTTCTCCCCTTCCGAAGATTTTTCCTTCCTGGACTCGGTCACAACCTGCTGTATGTAAAGGTGGACACTAATGTTATATACACAATATAACCACACACATAAGCCATTATTAACCAAGTTATTAGGGTGCTCAGAATAACATTAAAGGAGTTTATCCACCAATGGAGAATTCCTTGTTTCAGTACTGCCTGCTACAGTTAATAGAACCTCCTCTATCACTACTTTGGCCCCTTTTCACTAGCTGTCGCTACTGATATGCGGTCGCATTTCCCCGCTAAGTCCCGCACTGTGATCGCATCTCACTATGCAAAATCTTCTGCCTGTTTGACAGACAGAGGTGTTCGCAGGGCGTAATGCGGCGGCGTTGCGGAGGCAGTGACTTGGCGTTGGGCGGGTCAACAGAAACAGGGGCAGGTTCGGGGCGACCGTCTGATGCCATACGCGGTCGCTGCGACCCGAAAAATGGCTGCCCTGTATCTGCCGTCACAGCCTGGCTGCGGAGGCAGGGGGCTTCCACAAATCAGCGATGCAATCGCAATTACATTGCAATCGCATCGCTACCGGGTACTTGCATGCTCGGCGGCCTTGCCCTGTGCTGGTCGGCCCTCAGCATGCGATCGCAGCCAGCTAAATTCGCAAAACTGCAACTGAAGCTGAATGAGGGCCTTTATTATCTAGTGGCAGCTACCATTTTCAGAGTCTGGAAGAGTTAATAAAACATGTTCAAAATAAAGTTGTCTATTGAACGTGACATGCAACAGGAGCTGCAGCCAGTACACTCATGTGTCATTAGTTATATACTTCACCTATACAGCAAATAATGCATTCTGTACCCTTTAAAATCACTAATTGGTTAGAAGTGGACCAGTGATAATTGCCATCCACTTTCAAATATAATATATTAGTATGTTATACCTCTCAGTCACCACGTTGCTCTCTCCTTCCCCCATCACTTACAGTATAACACAGAGCTGCAGCATTACTATCTATATGCATGTCTCACAACATTACTGGGAGGAAAAGTGGGACAATCTTAGACCATATAAAGGCACGCCATTAGAGTGCCTTAACCACACCCAAGTCACCACACTCTGGTGGTCATTCCGAGTTGTTCGCTCGGTAATTTTCTTCGCATCGCAGCGATTTTCCGCTAACTGCGCATGCGCAATGTTCGCACTGCGACTGCGCCAATTAAATTTGCTATGCAGTTAGGTATTTTACTCACGGCATTACGAGGTTTTTTCTTCGTTCTGGTGATCGGAGTGTGATTGACAGGAAGTTGGTGTTTCTGGGCGGAAACTGGCCGTTTTATGGGAGTGTTTGAAAAAACGCTACCGTTTCTGGGAAAAACGCGGGAGTGGCTGAAGAAACGGGGGAGTGTCTGGGCGAACGCTGGGTGTGTTTGTGACGTCAAACCAGGAACGACCAGCACTGAACTGATCGCACTGGAAGAGTAAGTCTCGAGCTACTCAGAAACTGCACAGAGAAATCTTTTCGCAATATTGCGAATATTTCGTTCGCAATTTTGATAAGCTAAGATTCACTCCCAGTAGGCGGCGGCTTAGCGTGTGCAATGCTGCTAAAAGCAGCTTGCGAGCGAACAACTCGGAATGAGGGCCTCTGCCTGTTTTGCTTCCCAAAATGTATTAATTGTGCTTAATTCACACCAATTACATTATTTTTAATTCACACCAATGCCATATTGCAATGACACCAGCCAATTTCTGCAGTGTTACTCACCTCTCCATCTCGAGTTTCAATAGTTTTAATTACAACAGTTTTCCTGGTGTGAGTCTCAGCGCTGGGCTCTAGTTCAGGGGCTACTGCAGGAGAAGAGAAGAATAATATGAACATGTAGTATATCATATTGAAAACTGGAAAAATAATGAAACTTACAGAAAATATTAAACATGGCAGAGAATATTATTAAGAGTACAGCATAAAAGATAAGAACATTAAACTCTTAATGACGGTATTATTTTAATACCTGAGGGAGAACGGAATGGGTTTGTTGGGTCAACCCTACAGATGGAGCCACGCTAACTGTGGCTCCATCCGCGACCAGGTGCGCTCGGTGGGGCGCACCGACAGGAATGAATAGGAAGCGCGTGCGTCGTAGATGCGCACGCGCCCCAATCAAAGTGAATGGGAGCCTTTCTGTGCGCTCGGCGGCGTGCCAAAGCACAGGCGCGCCTAGGCACGCTGCACGCCCCCACCTGCGATGCAGCTACGCTCAATGAGCGAGGCTCCATCTGTATTTAGGTCGACACTCATTGAGCTGACCACAATTGGTCGACAGGCAGTAGGTTGACACCTGGAAAAGGTCAACATGGACATCAGGTCGACATTGAAAAAGGTTGACATGAGTTTTTTGGTGTAATTTTGTTCGTAAAGTGACCAGGAACCCCAATTAGTGCACTGTATCCCCTGCTTCAGGCATGGTTCCTCGCTGCGCTCAGCACAGGTTACTATTACCAATCGTAGTCCATGTGGCTCGTAAAGTATGAAAAAGTTCCAAAAAATTTAAAAAATTGTGAAAAACTCACGTCAACCTTTTCATGTGTCGACCTAATGCCAACCTAATGCCAACGTTGACCTAATGACTTTCGACCTAAGTGAGGTCGACCTAAAGACCATATCCCAAAGAGAACACGGTGGCACAGTGATTAGCATTGCTGCCCCACAGTACTGGGGTGCATGGTCTCGATTGCAAACCATGGCATATGTGCATAGTTTGGATGTTCTTCCAGTGTTTTCATGAGTTTTCTCTGGGTGTTCTGCCTATTTGCCACAGACAGCTTCATTTACAGCTGTGTGTAAGCAGCTATTTTCTTTGTTGAAAATAAAATCCAATCAATACAAAACATAAATGATTTATGAGGTGTTTACTAATAAACTGTGGGGCTCATGTAGTGTTGGACCCATTGGACCCAATGCCATTTGTGTCTATTTTCTTCAAAAGTTTTGCTTTTACTGCACATGCATACCAAAAATTCTTACACATCCATATTCATGACAACTGAGACATCTTCTCCTTTTTTTCCAACTGGGGTTGGAAGGAATTAGCAGCTTCTATTGGCTGAATGCATCTGGATTCCTTCCTTTAATGCTAATACTATAGTAATGTTGGTGTTAGGATGTATTTGCATTACTACAGTTTCTGCTGCGGGGTACACTGGGCTCCACAAGGAATGGACAATGGGGTGTAGAGTAGGATCTTGATCCGAAGCACCAACAGGCTCAAAAGCTTTGACCTTCTTCCCAAGATGCATAGCGCCGCCTCCTATATCACCCCACCTCCGTGCACAGGAGCTCAGTTTGTAGTTGGTGCTTGCAGTGCAAGCATGTGACAGGAAGAGCTGCTCACAGCAGCTCCAGAAAAAGCTTTTTCTGCGGAAAAAAGAAGACTACAAGGGCTGCAGCAGAGGCACAGATTGTGCTGGATGTCAGTAGACATAGCCTGCTGCAGCTCCATCTCTCCCCCAGCGGCGCTGTACACTCCCGTGCCCTGGTTGCCGGGTACCTACAGCAGGAGCCTCCGGTTTTCTTCCAAGTTAATCACACACGGCTGGGGCTCTCCGGGATTGCGTGGCCGCACTTCGGGAGGAGGTAAGTGGGTCCCGCTCGCGGGACCCGCACTTTATCGCTATCCGGCGCGACCGGTGGGAGGCGGGCCGCGCGCGCTGGTGGTGGACACTGAGGCAGTACAGACGATCCCACTAGATCACCAGGGCATGGGTGCAGGTCAGGTTTTCTCTATAAACCATTTTATTAAAGCCCGCAGTACCCAGTGGTTTTGCCAGCAGGGGGATAGAGCTTGGCCCTGAAGCCCCTCCCCCAGGGCGCCATTTTCTGCAAATGTTCCCGCCCTGGAGCTGCATATCTGTCTCTCCCTCACTCCCTGGCAGTGTCTGCGGCACCATTATCCCTCAGCTCACTGTTCCTGGGAATGCTTGGGGAAATCCTCCTATGTAAAGCCGCCTGGCTGTCAGTGCTGTGACTTTACAAGACACTTAAGTATACTACCTGCCTTTTTTAGTCAGTGTTAGTTAAGAAAGAGTGCACTTAGTCAGAGTTTCCTAGTACAATTACCCTGTGATATACATCCAGTTCTTACTGTGTACTGTTATATCTATTGTTATATAGCTGTGTAAGGTAGTCCAGTGCAGTATTATTGTTAGTAATAACCTATGCATTGTACAGACTGTGACAATTTGTGTGTGCATTTGATAGCTGAGTGGTGTCCATTTTGTGTCTTTCACTCAACCTGCTATTCCTATATTCTATAACCTGGGGGTGCTTGGTGCGTCAGGTTTTATCTAATATAGGATTTTCACAATGATATACTGTATTACGTATTTTTCTCTGTGATTTAGTCACCATATCTCTCCTTTATCTCTGCTGGTGCTGACTATACTGCGCAGGGGTTTGGGCTAGAGGTAGTGTGCTGCTGACAAATTGTACTGTGTTACCTGATACTGCAAGTTATATCATGTCTGCTTCTGAGGGTAACGGTTCTGGGGCTGAACACACTGCCGATGTTGCTGAAGCCGCAGATACCTATGAGGAGAATATAGCAGCTGTGGGCTCTGGTTCTGGGGGCTCCTTGCCTCCCCGTGGGACGGTGGCAACAGGGGCAAATAATGACCCGCCGTGGGACGCTTTTTCCACGCTTCTGCATACGCTAGTTCATAAACTAACACCCCCTATGGGACCCCCAATGCCGGTGCAACCGTTTGTGGTCCCTGCAGCTAACCCGCCGTGGGCGGACGACTTATCTGCTCAAATAAAGAAGTTGAACCAGTCCCTGACTACTAAAAAGTCTGACCGTCGCTCACCTACGTCCAAGGGGTCCTCTAAGCGAGCACTTGTATCCTCACAATCCACTGCTGTCACTGACACCTCGTCGGATGAAGACGGCACTTACACTGACCCCACAGGTTCTGACTCAGATACGGCTGATGGGGAGGGTGGTTCACATGTGGTTGTTCCTGATTTTTTGGAGGCTATTAAGTTAATTTTACAGATTACGGATGATCCCGAGCCATCCGTTCCTCCTAAGAAACCAAATAGGTTCAAGCATCAGAAGGTGATTAAACAGTTTTACCTCACTCTGACCACCTAATTGATATACGTCAGGAACCCTGGGAAAACCCGGGTATGAAGTTTGTGCCTCAAAAGAAGATGCTGGCTCGCTATCCCTTCGCGCCGGAGCTGTCTAAGAATTGGGAAACGCCGCCTCCAGTGGACTCGCATGTGGCTAGGATGGTGGTTTCCTCAGCTCTACCGGTCACCACCGTCACGTCTCTAAAAGAGCCTACGGATAAACGTGTGGAGGGTTGTCTGAAAGCGATTTACACCCTCACGGGTGCTGCACAAAGTCCCACTATTGCAGCTACTTGGGCTGCAGAGGCCATTAAAGCATGGGCCTTGGAGTTAGATGCTGAAATCTCCTCTGACCATGCTAGACAATGCTTGTCTTATATTGTCACAGCTTCTCGTTATATTAAAGAGGAGGCTTCTGATGCCGGCATCCTGGCAGCCAAGGCCTCTACTACGTCAGTCCTGGCTCGCCGGATATTGTGTCTGAGATCCTGGTCTGTGGATCTGGACTCTAGAAAAACCCTGGAGGTACTCCCTTTTAAGGGAGATATTCTGTTTGGGGAGGACTTAAATAAGATTGTGGCTGACTTGGCTACTGCCAAAACTGCCTGTCTGCCAAGTACTGCTCCTTTTGTGTCGAAGGCTAAAGGTACTTCCTTTCGCCCCTTTCGTCCTTCAGGTAAAGCAAAAGGTCAGGCGTACAACAAGCAGGCCTGCACTTCCAAACCTGGTAAGCCTAAGCCCAAAAGAGCCTGAGTGGCCCGTCAGCCAGCTTCCAAGAGATAAGCCTGCCGCATGACGGGGTGGGCCTCCCTCTGGGGGATCCCAGGGTGGGGGGCCGGCTTCTTGGGTATACCCTGGACTGGTTGAAGACCACTTCAGATGCCTAGGTACGAGAAGTCGTCACTCGAGGTTACGCCATAGCCTTCAAAAACCGAACCCCTCATCGATTTTGCCAGACAGATGTCCCGTTGGACAAGACAAAGGCAAACACTCTACATTCGGTGGTACAGACCCTCCTGGATACAGGAGTCGTAGTCGCAGAGGGGCCGGGGGTACTATTCTCCGCTGTTTCTAGTCCCGAAACCGAATGGGTCCTCCCGGACCATTCTCAACCTCAAGGCATTGAACAGGTTTGTGAAGGTTTCCAAGTTCCCGATGGAAACCCTTCGCTCTATAGTTCTGGCCTTGGAACCTGGGGACTTCATGGTCTCCCTGGATATACAGGATGCTTACCTGCATATTCCTATAGCAGTGTCTCATCAGCAATACCTGAGATTTGCGATTGACAACTGCCATTACCAGTTTCGGGCGTTACCTTTTGGTTTAACAATGGCTCCGCGAGTCTTTACAAAAGTCATGGCGGTGTTGACGTGGTACTCCGCCGTCAAGGGGTCAGGATACTGCCGTATTTGGATGACTTGTTAATCCTGGCAAATTCCCCAGAACTTCTCCTGCGTCATCTAGATGTGACGGTCCGGTTTCTGCAAGCCCACGGGTGGCTCATCAACTGTAAGAAGTCATCTCTGATCCCTGCTCAGAGCATGGTGCATTTGGGAACACTTTTGGACACTCACAACCAGCGGTTGTTCCTGTCTCAGGAGAAAGTCCTGAAACTTCAGAACAGGATTCGTTGCTTCCTATCTCGTCCGCAAGTGTCAATACATTCGGCAATGCAGGTTCTGGGCCTCATGGTGTCAGCATTCGACATGGAGGAGTACGCTCAATTTCACTCTCGCCCTCTCCAGAGGCTGATTCTAGCCAAATGGGACGGCCTGCCTCACCGGATCAGGTCTCAAATGATCTCATTGACTCCGGAGGTCCGTCTGTCGCTGCTCTGGTGGCTCCGGGACCAACAACTGTGCAGGGGCCGTCCGTTCTGGATATCCGACTGGGTCCTGTTGATGACAGATGCCAGTCTAAGAGGTTGGGGGGCGGTGCTGGAGCAACACTCCCTTCAGGGGCGGTGGACCAAGGAGGAGTCCCTCCTCTCGATCAATATTCTGGAGATGCGGGCGGTCTTCAATGCCATAGCCCAGCATTTAATTCAGAACCGTCCTGTTTAAGTACAGTCGGACAACGCCACCACAGTGGCTTACATAAATCATCAAGGCGGCACTTGAAGCCGCCTAGCAATGAAGGAAGTCTCACGGATTCTACAGTGGGCAGAACGCCATCTACCGGCCATATCGGCAATATTCATTCCGGGAGTCCTGAATTGGGAAGCGGACTTTCTCAGTCGTCAGGACATGCATTCCGGCGAGTGGGGCCTCCATCCAGAAGTGTTTCAACTCCTAGTGGAAAGGTGGGGCCTTCCAGACGTAGATCTGATGGCGTCTCGACACAATCACAAGGTTCCGGTCTTCGGAACAAGACAAGGGATCCTCAAGCAGCATTTGTGGATGCGCTGACGGAACCGTGGAGGTTTCGGCTACCGTACGTGTTCCCTCCGGTGTCACTCCTGCCCAGGGTAATTCGGAAGTTCAAGCAATAAAAAGGAATTCTGCTTCTCATAGGTCCAGCATGGCCCAGACGGCACTGGTTCTCAGACCTGCAAAGGCCTATCGTCAGAGCGTCCAATTCTACTTCCACAACGCCCAGACCTCCTCATTCAAGGCCCCTGTGTCTTCCAGGACCTAGCCCGGCTGTCTTTGACGGCGTGGCTCTTGAAGCTTCCGTCTTAAGGGCTAATGGGTTTTCTGAGGCTGTCATTCAAACTATGTTGCGGGCCCGGAAACCGGCTTCTGCTCGGATTTACTATAGGGTCTGGCATTCTTACTTTGTTTGGTGCGCATCTAACGATTATGACGCTTCCAAGTTTAGTATAGCCAAGTTGTTGGCTTTTCTTCAGCAGGGCCTGGACTTAGGCCTGCCTCTGGCCTCCCTCAAGGTTCAAATATCTGCCTTGTCGGTGTGGTTTCAGAGAAAAATTGCGACCTTACCTGATGTGCATACCTTTACTCAGGGCGTGTTGCGTATCTAACCTCCCTATGTCCCGCCTGTGGCTCCTTGGGACTTGTCGGTGGTTTTGGAGGCGTTACAAGAGTCTCCATTTGAACCTCTTGGTTCAGCTGACCTTAAGTGGCTTTCCCTTAAGGTGGTGTTTTTGCTGGCTATTGCTTCAGCTAGAAGAGTGTCGGATTTGGGTGCCTTGTCCTATAGTTCCCCATATCTGATATTTCACCGTGACCGGGCGGTTCTTAGGACTCGTCCCGGCTATCTACCTAGGGTGGTTTCTTCGTTCCACCTTAATCAGGAGATTGTAGTTCCGGCACTTGTTTCTCCTGATCTGTCTCCCAAAGAGCGGTCTTTGGATGTGGTACGGGCTCTCCGTATCTGTGTGAAGAGAACTTCTCCTATTAGGAAATCTGATTCTCTTTCTGTTGTGTTTGGGTTTCACAAACGGGGCTGGCCTGCTCACAAGCAAACTCTGGCCAGATGGATTAGAATGGTGATTGCACATGCTTATGTGAAGGCTGGTCTCTCTGCTCCTGATCACATTAAGGCCCATTCTACTCGGTCTGTTGGACCTTCTTGGGCGGCCCAACGTGGTGCGACCCTTGAACAATTGTGCAAGGCGGCTACGTGGTCCTCTGTGAACACGTTCATAAGGTTCTATGCCTTCGATACTGCCGCTTCCCAGGATGCTTCCTTTGGACGTCGGGTTCTTGTGCCCGCTACAGTGCGTCCCCTCCCATAAGGAATTGCTTTAGGACATCCCCATTGTCCATTCCTTGTGGAGCCCAGTGTACCCCGCAGCAGAAAACGAGTTTTATGGTAAGAACTTATCTTTGTTAAAACTCTTTCTGCGAGGTACACTGGGCTCCACAAGGCACCCACCCTGATGCACTTAGCTTCTTTGGGTTGGTATGGCATTAGCCGCTGACACTTCTCCTGTCGGGAGAGTGTGGTGTTTGTGGCAACTGGCAGTTGTCGTCTCTTTTACTTGCTACTGCATTGGGCTGGTTAACAAAACTGAGCTCCTGTGCACGGAGGCGGGGTGATATAGGAGGCGGCGCTATGCATCTTGGGAAGAAGGTCAAGGCTTTTGAGCCTGTTGGTGCTTCGGATCAAGATCCTACTCTACACCCCCATTGTCCATTCCTTGTGGAGCCCAGTGTACCTCGCAGAAAGAGTTTTAACAAAGGTAAGTTCTTACCATAAAACTTGTTTTTATTAACAATCTGTCCTCAGCAATAAAGCATATTTGCATTTCATGGAAAGCGACAAATATGAGTATAGATATCTACCTACTAAAAACTTTAATTTTGTCCTTGTGTTCTATAGGCATATCTATCACAATCCTCATCTCAGATGCGGATGGAATGATAAATTCGCCCAAATCCGCAATGCGATAACTGAATATATTGCAGGGATGTATCAAGTATCGCATGCAGGGACAGCTTGCAAGAAAGCTTTCTCCCTGCATTCTCGCTGAACTGCTCAGGTATTTGCCCTGAGCGTGTGACCAAACATCGTCGGCTACCTGCCCCTCCTCCATGCTTACACTTACCTGAAGCCAGAACCAGTGATCCTGTGCTCTACTGTGACCCACGGTGCTGTAAAATGTGATGTTGGCTTCAGTCCTCGCCAGATCACTGGTTCCTCGGTGCAGGTAAGTATTACTTTTTAACTGTTTTTTTTTTTTTTTTTTACACAATGTTCAGCTTGAGTGTCCATCAGACACACATGGCTCATCAAAAGCAGTGTCTCTGAGCTCAGCCTTCACTGCCAACAGGCAGAGAAGGCTGTGCAGGAGTCGGGGGACCGGGGGGATGCCCTATTAAGACTACCTGAAGAAAGTGATATTATCACAGAGCTCCCTCTGGTATTTTTTTATAATTTTTTTTTTTTTTTTTTTTTTTTTAATTTGAACAGACTGCATTTCCCATTTTAAGTATTGGATATCCGATCTGGTTATTATAAAAATGTGAATTTAAGGGGTTGGAGTATAATTTTGTGAATTGTCTTCCAATTGCCCATTAGTACATTTAGGTGATTCTAAAATAATGTGAAAAGGGTGTGAAAATAACCTTTTTCACATTATTTTAGTGCAAATAAGTTTGATAATACGCCAGTCAGTCTACTTTTCATTGACATGGTGAATGTGACTTTTAGTAATTCTTAAAATGTTCAGACAAATACAATATTGAGTACGAATTGTATACTGTAGTTTTCGCATTTGCCACTGTGAAGTCACATTGCTCTGGGAAATCCAGGCACATACAAATATACCACTGTTATATCCAGGAGTAATGCAGGTGCATATACTACATACTTGCCTACCTAACCCTCTCCATGAGGGAGAAAATGCTCTGTTCCTGGACTTTCCTGGTAATGTATGATTGTCATCACCTGTGGTGAAACACCTTTTTTATCAATTAACTAGTTCACCACAGGTAATGGCAATCATACATTACCAGGAAAGTTCTGGAACAGAGCATTTTCTCCCTCATGTAGAGGTTCAGGTAGGCAAGTATGATATACTACCATACCTCCCAAACGTCCCAGCTGCTTGTTTGTGTGGTTAGGCTGTGTGATACACACAAACATAGGGGGGTAAGGAGCAGTGGCGCATGCAGGAGGGGTTTCTGAGTACCCAGAAACCCCCCCTGACGGACTAAGTTTATTTTTATGGACAGTGGCAGCTCTTCATACAATGCTGCATGCTGCTCCTCAGGTAAAGCACAGCAGTTGGCCCATTTGGAAGCTGCAGGTAATGGCAGGGGAGGCGGGCACCGGCAGGAGCTGCAGGATCTCATCGGCAGAGGCGGCAGCGGCTGGGGTCGAGGCAGGCACTGGCGGGACCGTGGCAGCGGCTGGGGTCGAGGCAGGCACTTGCGGGAGCTGCGGGACCGTGGCAGTGGAGGCAGCTGCAGGGGAGGCAGGTACCGGGAGCTGCGGGTCCGCGGTAGCAGCGGCAGGGAAGGATGGCACTGACAGCGGCAGGAGAGGGAGATGCCTCGGTGTATGCTTTTTTATGTACTGTATGTGTAACAGTATATACTAAAACTGAGCAACAGCTTGCTCTATATAATCAGTGACTGACTTTGAAAAGTCCCGGGAGAGATAGATAGATAGATAGATAGATAGATAGATAGATAGATAGATAGTCTGGGTGGCACTCACATATTAACCAAATTACAGTTCCCCGTCGCTCTCTGTAGGTCTCCCAAGCCAAGGATCCGATAGTATAGTCCATGTATTGGCAGCAGACGGGTAATAAAGATTGTCACAACGCAGATATGACATCTTTATTACCGTATGCTGCCGATACATGGATTTTGTGTGTGTGTGTCATGTCTATCTAATCACATGTCTGTATCTGAAAACCCCCCTTTATAAATCCTGCATTTGCCCCTGAGGGGGGATGAAATAGCTGCCAGAAGCAGGTAGTGCCATACTTTGTGCAAGCTCTCCTGTTTTCATATCTCCCAACATGACCCTCTCCAGGAGGGACACAATGCTCTGCTTCTGGACTTTTCTCTTAATGTGTGATTGCTGGCACCTGTTTTGAACAGGTGAATGGATAAGAAAGGTGTCTCAGCACAGGTGATGGCAATCATATATTAAGAGGGAAGTCCAGGAGCAGAGCTTTCTGTCCCTCCCGGAGAGGGTCATGTTGGAAGGTATGTGTTTTGTTTTTTAAAGCAGCAATCATTTACAACTGGCAGGCTATTACATTCTCCCCATAATGTGAGAAATCTACAGTGACATACACAAATTCTAACCTGCAATGGTGATGTTTGGTTAATTGCTTAACATAAAAAATTCAAAGCAAAAATAGCACTTAAGACAACTGTAAACAAAGCTTTTAGAATTACTCACACTGGCTTTTAAAACTGAGGGATGTCAGTGAGTGAATGGGAACAGCAATCCTGAAAGAAAATAAATATAAATGAGAAAAAACATTCTAAGTAAATATGACCCAACTGGCAGGTACTGTAGTACATATGAAATATCTTTTCTCTGACGTCCTAAGTGGATGCTGGGGACTCCGTCAGGACCATGGGGAATAGCGGCTCCGCAGGAGACAGGGCACAAAATTAAAAGTTTGACCACTAGGTGGTGTGCACTGGCTCCTCCCCCTATGACCCTCCTCCAAGCCTCAGTTAGGTTTTTGTGCCCGGCCGAGAAGGGTGCAATCTAGGTGGCTCTCCTAAAGAGCTGCTTAGAATAAAAGTTTGTTAGGTTTTTTATTTTCAGTGAGTCCTGCTGGCAACAGGCTCACTGCAACGCGGGACTAAGGGGAGAAGAAGCGAACTCACCTGCGTGCAGGATGGATTGGCTTCTTAGGCTACTGGACACTAGCTCCAGAAGGACGATCACAGGTACAGCCTGGATGGGTCACCGGAGCCGCGCCGCCGGCCCCCTTACAGATGCTGAAGAGAGAAGAGGTCCAGAAATCGGCGGCTGAAGACGTCCCAGTCTTCTTAAGGTAGCGCACAGCACTGCAGCTGTGCGCCATTGCTCTCAGCACACTTCACACCGCGGTCACTGAGGGTGCAGGGCGCTGGGGGGGGGGCGCCCTGGGCAGCAATGTAATTACCTTTACTGGCTAAAAATACATCACATATAGCCCCTGGGCTATATGGATGTATTTAACCCCTGCCAGGATTAGAGAAAAAACCGGGAGAAGAGCCCGCCGTGAAGGGGGCGGGGCCTATCTCCTCAGCACACAGCGCCATTTTTCCCACACAGATCCGCTGGTGGGAAGGCTCCCAGGCTCTCCCCTGCACTGCACTACAGAAACAGGGTTAAAACAGAGAGAGGGGGCATATTTTGGCGATATTAATATATATTAAGCTGCTATAAGGGAAAACACTTACTATAAGGTTGTCCCTGTATAATTATAGCGCCTTGGTGTGTGCTGGCAAACTCTCCCTCTGTCTCCCCAAAGGGCTAGTGGGGTCCTGTCCTCTATCAGAGCATTCCCTGTGTGTGTGCTGTGTGTCGGTACGTGTGTGTCGACAGGTATGAGGACGATGTTAGTGGAGGCGGAGCAATTGCCTGTAATGGGATGTCACCCCCTAAGGAGTCGACACCGGAATGGATGGCTTTATTTATGGAATTACGTGATAGTGTCAACACGCTACAAGGTCGGTTGACGATATGAGACGGCCGGCAAACCAATTAGTACCTGTCCAGGCGTCTCAAACACCGTCAGGGGCTTTAAAACGCCCATTACCTCAGTCGGTCGACATAGACACAGACACGGACTCCAGTGTCGACGGTGAAGAAACAAACGTATTTTCCAGTAGGGCCACACGTTACATAATCACGGCAATGAAGGAGGCGTTACATATTTCTGATACTACAAGTACCACAAAAATGGGTATTATGTGGGGTGTGAAAAAAACTACCTGTAGTTTTTCCTGAATCAGATAAATTGATTGAAGTGTGTGATGAAGCGTGGGTTACCCCCGATAGGAAGTTGCTAATTTCAAAGAAGTTATTGGCATTATACCCTTTCCCGCCAGAGGTTAGGGCGCGCTGGGAAACACCCCCTAGGGTAGATAAGGCGCTCACACGCTTATCAAAACAAGTGGCGTTACCGTCTCCTGATACGGCCGCCCTCAAAGATCCAGCTGATAGGAGGCTGGAAAATACTCTAAAAAGTATATACACACATACTGATGTTATACTGTGACCAGCAATCGCCCCAGCATGGATGTGCAGTGCTGGGGGGGTTTGGTCGGAATCTCTGACTGGAAATATTGATACCCTGAATAGCGACAATATTTTATTGACTATAGAGCATTTAAAGGATGCATTTTCTTTATATGCGAGATGCACAGAGGGATATTGGCACTCTGGCATCAAGGGTAAGTGCGCTGTCCATTTCTGCCAGAAGAAGTTTATGGACGCGACAGTGGTCAGGTGATGCGGATTCCAAGCGGCATATGGAAGTTTGCCGTATAAAGGGGAGGAATTATTTGGGGTCGGTCTATCGGACTTGGTGGCCACGGCAACAGCCGGAAAATCCACCTTTTTTACCTCAGGTCACCTCCCAACAGAAAAAGACACCGTCTTTTCAGCCTCAGTCCTTTCGTTCTCATAAGAACAAGCGGGCAAAAGGCCATTCATATCTGCCCGAGGCAAAGGAAAGGGTAAGAGACTGCAGCAAGCAGCCCCTTCCCAGGAGCAGAAGCCTTCCCCCGCTTCTGGAAAGTCCTCAGCATGTCGCTGGGGCCCTACAAGCGGACTCAGGTCCGGTGGGGGGGTCGTCTCAAGAATTTCAGCGCGCAGTGGGCTCACTCGCAAGTCGACCCCTGGATCCTGCAGGTAGTATCACAGGGGTACAGATTGGAATTCGAGACGTCTCTTCCTCGCAGATTCCTGAAGTCTGCTTTACCAACATCTCCCTCCGACAGGGAGACGGTGTTGGAAGCTATTCACAAGCTGTATTCCCAGCAAGTAATAGTCAAGGTACCCCTACTACAACAAGGAAAGGGGTATTATTCCACGCTGTTTGTGGTACCGAAGCCGGTCGGCTCGGTGAGACCTATTCTAAGTCTGAAATCTTTTGAACACTTACATACAAAGGTTCAAGTTCAAGATGAAATCACTCAGAGCAGTGATATCGAATCTGGAAGAAGAGGACTTTATGGTGTCCTGGGACATCAAGGATGCTTACCTCCATGTCCCAATTTGCCCTTCACACCAAGGGTACCTCAGGTTCGTGGTACAAAACTGTCACTATCAGTTTCAGACGTTGCCGTTTGGATTGTCCACGGCACCCCGGGTCTTTACCAAGGTAAAGGCTGAAATGATGATTCTACTTCAAAGAAAAGGCGTATTAATTATCCCTTACTTGAACGTTCTCCTGATAAGGGCAAGATCCAGAGAACAGTTAGAGGTCGCAGTAGCACTATACCAAGTAGTGCTACAACAGCACGGGTGGATTCTAAATATTCCAAAATCCCAGCTGATCCCGACAACACGTCTGCTGTTCCTAGGGATGATTCTGGACACAGTTCAGAAAAAGGTTTTTCTCCCGGAGGAGAAAGCCAAGGAGTTATCCGAGCTAGTCAGGAACCTCCTAAAACCAAGAAAAGTGTCAGTGCATCAATGCACAAGAGTCCTGGGTAAATGATGGCTTCTTACGAAGCGATTCCATTCGGCAGATTCCACGCAAGAACCTTTCAGTGGGATCTGCTGGACAAATGGTCCGGATCGCATCTTCAGATGCATCAGCGGATAGCCCCGTCTCCAAGGACAAGGGGGTCTCTTCTGTGGTGGTTGCAGAGTGCTCACCTTTTTGGAGGGCCGCAGATTCGGCATTCAGGACTGGGTCCTGGTGACCACGAATGCCAGCCTGAGAGGCTGGGGAGCAGTCACACAGGGAAGAAATTTCCAGGGAGTGTGGTCAAGCCTGGAGACTTCACTTCACATAAATATACTGGAGCTAAGGGCAATTTACAATGCTCTAAGCCTGGCAAGACCTCTGCTTCAGGGTCAGCCGGTGTTGATCCAGTAGGACAACACCACGGCAGTCGCCCACGTAAACAGACAGGGCGACACAAGAAGCAGGAGGGCAATGGCAGAAGCTGCAAGGATTTTTCGCTGGGCAGAAAATCATGTGATAGCACTGTCAGCAGTGTTCATTCCGGGAGTGGACAACTGGGAAGCAGACTTCCTCAGCAGACACGATCACCACCCGGGAGAGTGGGGACTTCACCCAGAAGTCTTCCACATGATTGTGAACCGTTGGGAAAAACCAAAGGTGGACATGATGGCGTCCCGCCTCAACAAAAAACTGGACAGGTATTGCGCCGGGTCAAGAGACCCTCAGGCAATAGCTGGGGACGCATTGGTAACACCATGGGTGTACCAGTCAATGTATGTGTTCCCCCCTCTGCCTCTCATACCCAAGGTACTGAGAATTATAAGGCGAAGGGGAGTAAGAACGATACTCGTGGCTCCGGATTGGCCAAGAAGGACTTGGTACCCGGAACTTCAAGAGATGCGCACAGAGGATCCGTGCACTCTACCTCTAGACTTACCGCGGCTGCGTTTGACGGCATGGCGGTTGAACGCCGGATCCTGAAGGAGAGGGCTCCGACGGAGGAATTTCAACTGGGTCGATTCCTACATTTCCTGCAAACAGGATTGTCTATGGGCCTCAAATTGGGGTCCATTAAGGTTCAAATTTCGGCCCTGTCGATTTTCTTCCAGAAAGAATTGGCTTCAGTTCCTGAAGTCCAAGCTTTTGTCAAAGGAGTACTACATATACAGCCCGGTTGTGCCTCCAGTGGCACCGTGGGGTCTCAATGTAGTTTTGGGATTTCTCAAATCCCATTGGTCTGAGCCACTCAAATCGGTGGATTTGAAATATATCTTACATGGAAAGTGACCATGCTACTGGCCCTGGCTTCGGCCAGGAGAGTGTAAGAATTGGCGGCTTTATCGTACAAAAGCCCATATCTGATTTTCCATTGGGACAGGGCAGAACTGCGGACGCGTCCTCAGTTTCTCCCTAAGGTGGTATCAGCGTTTCACCTGAACCAACCTATTGTGGTGCCTGCGGCTTCTAGCGACTTGGAGGACTCCAAGTTGTTCGACGTTGTCAGAGCCTTAAAAATATATATATATATTTAAAGGACGGCTGGAGTCAGAAAGGCTGACTCGCTGTTTATACTGTATGCACCCAACAAGCTGGGTGTTCCTGCGTCTAAGCAGACGATTGCTCGTTGGATTTCTAGCACAATTCAACTTGCGCATTCTGTGGCAGGCCTGCCACAGCCAAAATCTGTAAATGCCCACTCCACAAGGAAGGTGGGCTCACCTTGGGCGGCTGCCCGAGGGGTCTCGGCATTACAACGCTGCCGAGCAGCTAAGTGGTCAGGGGAGAACACGTTTGTAAAATTCTACAAATTTGATACCCTGGCTAAGGAGGACCTGGAGTTCTCTCATTCGGTGCTGCAGAGTCATCCGCACTCTCCCGCCCGTTTGGGAGCTTTGGTATAATCCCCATGGTCCTGACGGAGTCCCCAGCATCCACTTAGGACGTCAGAGAAAATAAGAATTTACTTACCGATAATTCTATTTCTCGTAGTCCATAGTGGATGCTGGGCGCCCATCCCAAGTGCGGATTGTCTGCAATACTTGTACATAGTTATTGTTACAAAAATCGGGTTATTATTGTTGGAAGCCATCTTTTCAGAGGCTCCTCTGTTATCATGCTGTTAACTGGGTTCAGATCTCAAGTTGTACAGTGTGATTGGTGTGGCTGGTATGAGTCTTACCCGGGATTCAAAATCCTTCCTTATTGTGTACGCTCGTCCGGGCACAGTATCCTAACTGAGGCTTGGAGGAGGGTCATAGGGGGAGGAGCCAGTGCACACCACCTAGTGGTCAAACTTTTAATTTTGTGCCCTGTCTCCTGCGGAGCCGCTATTCCCCATGGTCCTGACGGAGTCCCCAGCATCCACTACGGACTACGAGAAATAGAATTATCGGTAAGTAAATTCTTATTATTTGCTTTACCACTAAATAATACACTTCACATGCTGGCCAAACTCGTACCAAGATGGATGTGTTACCAGAATCATACTGGATTACAGATTTGTCCTCTTACATCATTGCTGCAGTCACGCTAAACAGCCCTTGAAGTCGCGCTATGTCATGGCTGGACATGGCAGCAAAGAACGTCCGTTTTTGTGTTTTTTTTCAATGAAAATGCGTCTTAGACGCAAAGTAATGTAATAGGACATACAAGCACCTTCTGCTGATTAAATGATATGCAGCATGCCTATATTGTATATGTAATTGCGCCTCTAACTGCGTCCGAAATGCCACGTTAGTTTTTCCATGAAAACACTGTAACATAGCATTTTGTATGCAAATAGTCGCAGGCACACCCAGAATAGAGGCATGCTGCATATCATTTTAATCAGCAGAAGCTGCTTGTGTGACCTATTACATTATTTTACGTCTAAGACATATTTTCATGGAAAAAAATGTAAAAATTACACTCTGCGCTACCGATTCACATGGCACTCACGTTTTGGATAACGCAACTTGTAGCGCAATGAGCAGAGATGTAAGAAGACACATCTGTATCAAAAGAAGTGCTTATAAATGCAATAAACTATGAAAGTCCTCTATGGACGCTTAGAACAACCTGCTGTCCACTTCAATTGACAAGGGGGGTAATTCCAAGTTGATCGCAGCAGGATTTTTGATAGCAATTGGGCAAAACCATGTGCACTGCAGGGGAGGCAGATATAACATGTGCAGAAAGAGTTAGATTTGGGTGGGTTATTTTGTTTCTGTGCAGGGTAAATACTGGCTGCTTTATTTTTACACTGCAAATTAGATTGCAGATTGAACACACCACACTCAAATCTAACTCTCTCTGCACATGTTATATCTGCCCCCCTTGCAGTGCACATGGTTTTGCCCAATTGCTAACAGAATTCCTGCTGCGATCAACTTGGAATTACCCCCAAGATTCACATTGTATCCATTTTGAAGTAAAGTGTTTTTTTATAGAATTTTCCTTATAATAAGATAATGGGTGGAATTCAAATGATATATCACGCCCAATCTCCTGTCTAAAATGATCCCCGTTATTGTGCATATCGCGGCCATAGTAATCAGGTTTAGCCGTGTAAAGGGTTGGGTGCCTCGCTACTCCAAGGGCAGCAAGCTGAAATAATGATACCATGCCCCCGAGGGCAGAAACAGAACGGGTGTAGAAAGGGGTGAAAAGAATTGGATCCCGCCCAATGTGTGGACATTTTAAATGTATTTTGTGTAAAGAGAATGTTTTTATTATAAAAAATAAGAATTTACTCACCGGTAATTCTATTTCTCGTAGTCCGTAGTGGATGCTGGGGACTCCGTAAGGACCATGGGGAATAGCGGCTCCGCAGGAGACTGGGCACAACTATAAAGAAAGCTTTAGACTACTGGTGTGCACTGGCTCCTCCCACTATGACCCTCCTCCAGACTTCAGTTAGGATACTGTGCCCGGAAGAGCTGACACAATAAGGAAGGATTTTGAATCCCGGGTAAGACTCATACCAGCCACACCGTATAACTCGTGATACAATACCCAGTTAACAGTATGATAACAACTGAGCCTCTCAACAGATGGCTCAACAATAACCCTTTAGTTAAGCAATAACTATATACAAGTATTGCAGACAATCCGCACTTGGGATGGGCGCCCAGCATCCACTACGGACTACGAGAAATAGAATTACCGGTGAGTAAATTCTTATTTTCTCTAACGTCCTAGTGGATGCTGGGGACTCCGTAAGGACCATGGGGATTATACCAAAGCTCCCAAACGGGCGGGAGAGTGCGGATGACTCTGCAGCACCGAATGGGCAAACTCTAGGTCCTCCTCAGCCAGGGTGTCAAACTTGTAGAATTTAGCAAACGTGTTTGACCCCGACCAAGTAGCTGCTCGGCAAAGTTGAAGAGCCGAGACCCCTCGGGCAGCCGCCCAAGAAGAGCCCACCTTCCTAGTGGAATGGGCTTTCACTGATTTAGGATGCGGCAGTCCAGCCGCAGAATGTGCAAGCTGAATCGTACTACAGATCCAGCGAGCAATAGTCTGCTTTGAAGCAGGTGCACCCAACTTGTTGGGCGCATACAGGATAAAGAGCGAGTCAGTCTTTCTGACTCCAGCTGTCCTGGAAACATAGATTTCTCTGACGTCCTAGTGGATGCTGGGACTCCGTCAGGACCATGGGGAATAGCGGCTCCGCAGGAGACAGGGCACAAAATTTTAAAAGTTTGACCACTAGGTGGTGTGTACTGGCTCCTCCCCCTATGACCCTCCTCCAAGCCTCAGTTAGGTTTTTGTGCCCGTCCGAGCAGGGTGCAATCTAGGTGGCTCTCCTAAAGAGCTGCTTAGAAAAAGTTTGTTAGGTTTTTTATTTTCAGTGAGTCCTGCTGGCAACAGGCTCACTGCAACGAGGGACTTAGGGGAGAAGAAGTGAACTCACCTGCGTGCAGGATGGATTTGCTTCTTAGGCTACTGGACACTAGCTCCAGAGGGACGATCACAGGTACAGCCTGGATGGGTCACCGGAGCCGCGCCGCCGACCCCCTTGCAGATGCCGAATAGAGAAGAGGTCCAGAAACCGGCGGCAGAAGACGTCTCAGTCTTCATGAGGTAGCGCACAGCACTGCAGCTGTGCGCCATTGCTCTCCGCACACTTCACACCAGCGGTCACTGAGGGTGCAGGGCGCTGAGGGGGGCGCCCTGGGCAGCAATGTAATATACCTATTCTGGCTAAAATATATCACATATAGCCCCTGGGGCTATATGGATGTATTTAACCCCTGCCAGGTTCCAAAAAAACCGGGAGAAGAAGCCCGCCGAAAAGGGGGCGGGGCCTATTCTCCTCAGCACACAGCGCCATTTTCCTGCCCAGCTCCGCTGCGAGGAAGGCTCCCAGGACTCTCCCCTGCACTGCACTACAGAAACAGGGTAAAAACAGAGAGGGGGGGCACTTATTGGCGATATTTATAATATTTGAGCTGCTATAAAGGGAACACACTTATTAAGGTTGTCCCTATATATATTTATAGCGCTTGGGTGTGTGCTGGCAAACTCTCCCTCTGTCTCCCCAAAGGGCTAGTGGGGTCCTGTCTTCTATCAGAGCATTCCCTGTGTGTCTGCTGTGTGTCGGTACGTGTGTGTCGACATGTATGAGGACGAGGTTGGCGTGGAGGCGGAGCAATTGCCTGTAATGGTGATGTCACCCCCTAGGGAGTCGACACCAGAATGGATGGCTTTGTTTATGGAATTACGGGATAGTGTCAGCACGCTACAAAAGTCGGTTGACGACATGAGACAGCCGGCAAACCAGTTAGTACCTGTCCAGGCGTCTCAGAAACCGTCAGGGGCTGTAAAACGCCCTTTACCTCAGTCGGTCGACACAGACCCAGACACTGACACTGAATCCAGTGTCGACGGTGAAGAAACAAACGTATTTTCCAGTAGGGCCACACGTTATATGATCACGGCAATGAAGGAGGCTTTGCATATCTCTGATACTGCAAGTACCACAAAAAGGGGTATTATGTGGGGTGTGAAAAAACTACCGATAGTTTTTCCTGAATCAGAGGAACTGAATGAAGTGTGTGATGAAGCGTGGGTTACCCCAGATAGAAAACTGCTAATTTCAAAGAAGTTATTGGCATTATACCCTTTCCCGCCAGAGGTTAGGGCGCGCTGGGAAACACCTCCTAGGGTGGATAAGGCGCTCACACGCTTATCAAAGCAAGTGGCGTTACCGTCTCCTGATACGGCCGCCCTCAAGGATCCAGCTGATAGGAGGCTGGAGAATACATTAAAAAGTATATACACACATACGGGTGTTATACGGAGACCAGCAATCGCCTCAGCCTGGATGTGCAGTGCTGGCGTGGCTTGGTCGGAGTCACTGTCTGAAAATATTGATACCCTGGATAGGGACAGTATTTTACTGACTATAGAGCAGTTAAAGGATGCATTTCTTTATATGCGAGATGCACAGAGAGATATTTGCACTCTGGCATCAAGAGTAAGTGCGATGTCCATATCTGCCAGAAGAAGTTTATGGACGCGCCAGTGGTCAGGTGATGCGGATTCCAAACGACATATGGAAGTATTGCCGTATAAGGGGGAGGAATTATTTGGGGTCGGTCTATCGGATCTGGTGGCCACGGCAACGGCCGGAAAATCCACCTTTTTACCCCAGGTCACCTCCCAGCAAGGTGGACCCCTGGATCCTGCAGGTAGTATCTCAGGGTTACAGGTTGGAATTCGAGAAGTCCCCTCCTCGCCGTTTCCTAAAGTCTGCTTTGCCAACGTCTCCCTCCGACAGGGCGACGGTATTGGAGGCCATTCACAAGCTGTATTCTCAGCAGGTGATAGTCAAGGTACCCCTCCTACAACAGGGACAGGGGTATTACTCCACGCTATTTGTGGTACCGAAGCCGGACGGCTCGGTAAGACCGATTCTAAATCTAAAATCTCTGAACCTGTACATACAAAAATTCAAGTTCAAGATGGAGTCACTCAGAGCAGTGATAGCGAATCTGGAAGAAGGGGATTTTATGGTGTCCTTGGACATCAAGGATGCTTACCTTCATGTTCCAATTTGTCCTTCACACCAAGGGTACCTCAGGTTCGTGGTCCAAAACTGTCATTATCAGTTTCAGACGCTGCCGTTTGGATTGTCCACGGCACCCCGGGTCTTTACCAAGGTAATGGCCGAAATGATGATCCTTCTTCGAAGAGAAGGCGTCTTAATTATCCCTTACTTGGACGATCTCCTGATAAGGGCAAGATCCAGAGAACAGCTGGAGGTCGGAGTAGCACTAACCCAAGTAGTGCTCCAACAACACGGGTGGATTCTGAATTTTCCAAAATCCCAACTGATCCCGACGACACGTCTGTTGTTCCTAGGGATGATTCTGGACACTGTTCAGAAAAAGGTATTTCTTCCGGAGGAGAAAGCCAGGGAGTTATCCGATCTAGTCAGGAACCTCCTAAAACCAGGAAAAGTATCTGTGCATCAATGCACAAGAGTCTTGGGAAAAATGGTAGCTTCTTACGAAGCGATTCCATTCGGCAGATTCCATGCACGAACTTTTCAGTGGGATCTGCTGGACAAATGGTCCGGATCGCATCTGCAGATGCATCAGCGGATAAAATTGTCCACAAGGACAAGAGTGTCTCTGCTATGGTGGTTGCAGAGTGCTCATCTGTTAGAGGGCCGCAGATTCGGCATACAGAACTGGGTCCTAGTGACCACGGATGCCAGCCTGAGAGGCTGGGGAGCGGTCACACAGGGAAGAAACTTCCAGGGCGTGTGGTCAAGCCTGGAGACGTCTCTTCACATAAATATACTGGAGCTAAGAGCAATCTACAATGCTCTAAGCCTGGCAAAACCTCTGCTTCAGGGTCAGCCGGTGTTGATTCAGTCGGACAACATCACGGCAGTCGCCCACGTAAACAGACAGGGCGGCACAAGAAGCAGGAGGGCAATGGCAGAAGCTGCAAGGATTCTCCGCTGGGCAGAAAATCATGTGTTAGCACTGTCAGCTGTGTTCATCCCGGGAGTGGACAACTGGGAAGCAGACTTCCTCAGCAGACACGATCTGCACCCGGGAGAGTGGGGACTTCATCCAGAAGTTTTCCACATGATTGTGGTCCATTGGGAAAGACCAATGGTGGACATGATGGCGTCCCGCCTCAACAAAAAACTGGACAGGTATTGCGCCAGGTCAAGAGACCCTCAGGCAATAGCTGTAGACGCTCTGGTAACACCATGGGTGTACCAGTCAGTGTATGTGTTTCCTCCTCTGCCTCTCATACCAAAAGTACTGAGAATTATACGGCAAAGGGGAGTAAGAACGATACTCGTGGCTCCGGATTGGCCAAGAAGAACTTGGTACCCGGAACTTCAGGAGATGCTCACGGAAGATCCGTGGCCTCTACCTCTAAGACGGGACCTGCTTCAGCAGGGACCGTGTCTATTCCAAGACTTACCGCGGCTGCGTTTGACGGCATGGCGGTTGAACGCCGAATCCTAAGGAAAAAAGGCATTCCGGAAGAGGTCATCCCTACCCTGGTAAAAGCCAGGAAGGAGGTGACTGCACAACATTATCACCGCATTTGGAGAAAATATGTTGCGTGGTGTGAGGCCAGGAAGGCCCCGACGGAGGAATTTCAACTGGGTCGATTCCTACATTTCCTGCAAACAGGATTGTCTATGGGCCTCAAATTAGGGTCCATTAAGGTTCAAATTTCGGCCCTGTCGATTTTCTTCCAGAAAGAATTGGCTTCAGTTCCTGAAGTCCAGACTTTTGTAAAAGGAGTACTACATATACAGTCCCCGGTTGTGCCCCCAGTGGCACCGTGGGATCTTAATGTAGTTTTGGATTTTCTCAAATCCCATTGGTTTGAGCCACTCAAATCGGTGGATTTGAAAATAAGAATTTACTTACCGATAATTCTATTTCTCGGAGTCCGTAGTGGATGCTGGGGTTCCTGAAAGGACCATGGGGAATAGCGGCTCCGCAGGAGACAGGGCACAAAAAGTAAAGCTTTAGGATCAGGTGGTGTGCACTGGCTCCTCCCCCTATGACCCTCCTCCAAGCCTCAGTTAGGATACTGTGCCCGGACGAGCGTACACAATAAGGAAGGATTTTGAATCCCGGGTAAGACTCATACCAGCCACACCAATCACACTGTACAACCTGTGATCTGAACCCAGTTAACAGTATGATAACAGCGGAGCCTCTGAAAAGATGGCTCACAACAATAATAACCCGATTTTTGTAACTATGTACAAGTATTGCAGATAATCCGCACTTGGGATGGGCGCCCAGCATCCACTACGGACTCCGAGAAATAGAATTATCGGTAAGTAAATTCTTATTTTCTCTATCGTCCTAGTGGATGCTGGGGTTCCTGAAAGGACCATGGGGATTATACCAAAGCTCCCAAACGGGCGGGAGAGTGCGGATGACTCTGCAGCACCGAATGAGAGAACTCCAGGTCCTCCTTAGCCAGGGTATCAAATTTGTAGGATTTTACAAACGTGTTTGCCCCTGACTAAGTAGCCGCTCGGCAAAGTTGTAAAGCCGAGACCCCTCGGGCAGCCGCCCAAGATGAGCCCACCTTCCTTGTGGAATGGGCATTTACATATTTTGGCTGTGGCAGGCCTGCCACAGAATGTGCAAGCTGAATTGTATTACACATCCAACTAGCAATAGTCTGCTTAGAAGCAAGAGCACCCAGTTTGTTGGGTGCATACAGGATAACAGCAAGTCAGTTTTCCTGACTCCAGCCGTCCTGGAACCTATATTTTCAGGGCCCTGACAACATCTAGCAACTTGGAGTCCTCCAAGTCCTTAGTAGGCGCAAGGCACCACAATAAGCTGGTTCAGGTGAAACACTGACACCACCTTAGGGAGAGAACTGGGGACGAGTCCGCAGCTCTGCCCTGTCCGAATGGACAAACAGATATGGGCTTTTTTGAGAAAAAAACCACCAATTTGACACTCGCCTGGCCCAGGCCAGGGCCAAGAGCATGGTCACTTTTCATGTGAGATGCTTCAAATCCACAGATTTGACTGGTTTTAAACCAATGTGATTTGAGGAATCCCAGAACTACGTTGAGATCCCACAGTGCCACTGGAGGCACAAAAGGGGGTTGTATATGCAATACTCCCTTGACAAACTTCTGGACTTCAGGAACTGAAGCCAATTCTTTCTGGAAGAAAATCGACAGGGCCGAAATTTGAACCTTAATGGACCCCAATTTGAGGCCCATAGACACTCCTGTTTGCAGGAAATGCAGGAATCGACCGAGTTGAAATTTCTTCGTGGGGCCTTCCTGGCCTCACACCACGCAACATATTTTCGCCCCATGTGGTGATAATGTTGTGCGGTCACCTCCTTCCTGGCTTTGACCAGGGTAGGAATGACCTCTTCCGGAATGCCTTTTTCCCTTAGGATCCGGCGTTCCACCGCCATGCCGTCAAACGCAGCTGCGGTAAGTCTTGGAACAGACATGGTACTTGCTGAAGCAAGTCCCTTCTTAGCGGCAGAGGCCATAAGTCCTCTGTGAGCATCTCTTGAAGTTCCGGGTACCAAGTCCTTCTTGGCCAATCCGGAGCCATGAGTATAGTTCTTACTCCTCTACGTCTTATAATTCTCAGTACCTTAGGTATGAGAAGCAGAGGAGGGAACACATACACCGACTGGTACACCCACGGTGTTACCAGAACGTCCACAGCTATTGCCTGAGGGTCTCTTGACCTGGCGCAATACCTGTCCCGTTTTTTGTTCAGACGGGACGCCATCATGTCCACCTTTGGTATTTCCCAACGGTTCACAATCATGTGGAAAAACTTCCCGATGAAGTTTCCACTCTCCCGGGTGGAGGTCGTGCCTGCTGAGGAAGTCTGCTTCCCAGTTTCCATTCCCGGAATGAAACACTGCTGACAGTGCTATCACATGATTTTCCGCCCAGCGAAAAGTCCTTGCAGTTTTTGCCATTGCCCTCCTGCTTCTTGTGCCGCCCTGTCTGTTTACGTGGGCGACTGCCGTGATGTTTTTCCCACTGGATCAATACCGGCTGACCTTGAAGCAGAGGTCTTGCTAAGCTTAGAGCATTATAAAATTACCCTTAGCTCCAGTATATTTATGTGGAGAAAAATCTCCAGACTTGATCACACTCCCTGGAAATTTTTTCCTTGTGTGACTGCTCCCCAGCCTCTCGGGCTGGCCTCCGTGGTCACCAGCATCCAATCCTGAATGCCGAATCTGCGGCCCTCTAGAAGATGAGCACTCTGTAACCACCACAGGAGAGACACCCTTGTCCTTGGATATAGGGTTATCCGCTGATGCATCTGAAGATGCGATCCGGACCATTTGTCCAGCAGATCCCACTGAAAAGTTCTTGCGTGAAATCTGCCGAATGGAATTGCTTCGTAGGAAGCCTCTTTTCCTGGTTTTAGGAGGTTCCTGACTAGCTCGGATAACTCCCTGGCTTTCTCTTCCGGGAGAAACACCTTTTTCTGGACTGTGTCCAGAATCATCCCTAGGCACAGCAGACGTGTCGTCGGGAACAGCTGCGATTTTGGAATATTTAGAATCCACCCGTGCTGTTGTAGCAGTATCCGAGATAGTGCTACTCCGACCTCCAACTGTTCCCTGGACTTTGCCCTTATCAGGAGATCGTCCAAGTAAGGGATAATTAAGACGCCTTTTCTTTGAAGAAGAATCATCATTTCGGCCATTACCTTGGTAAAGACCCGGGGTGCCGTGGACAATCCAAACGGCAGCGTCTGAAACTGATAGTGACAGTTCTGTACCACGAACCTGAAGTACCCTTAGTGAGAAGGGCAAATTTGGGACATGGAGGTAAGCATCCCTGATGTCCCGGGACACTATATAGTCCCCTTCTTCCTGGTTCGTTATCACTGCTCTGAGTGACTCCATCTTGATTTGAACCTTTGTAAGTGTTCAAATTTTTTTAGATTTAGAATAGGTCTCACCTAGCCTTCTGGCTTCAGTACCACAATATAGTGTGGAATAATACCCCTTTCCTTGTTGTAGGAGGGGTAATTTGATTATCACCTGCTGGGAATACAGCTTGTGAATTGTTTCCCATACTGCCTCCTTGTCGGAGGGAGACCTTGGTAAAGCAGACTTCAGGAGCCTGCGAGGGGGAAACGTCTCGACATTCCAATCTGTACCCCTGGGATACTACTTGTAGGATCCAGGGGTCCTGTACGGTCCCAGCGTCATGCTGAGAGCTTGGCAGAAGCGGTGGAAGGCTTCTGTTCCTGGGAATGGGCTGCCTGCTGCAGTCTTCTTCCCTTTCCTCTATCCCTGGGCAGATATGACTCTTATAGGGACGAAAGGACTGAGGCTGAAAAGACGGTGTCTTTTTCTGCAGAGATGTGACTTAGGGTAAAAACGGTGGATTTTCCAGCAGTTGCCGTGGCCACCAGGTCCGATGGACCGACCCCAAATAACTCCTCTTCCTTTATACGGCAATACACCTTTGTGCCGTTTGGAATCTGCATCACCTGACCACTGTCGTGTCCATAAACATCTTGTGGCAGATATGGACATCGCACTTACTCTTGATGCCAGAGTGCAAATATCCCTCTGTGCATCTCGTATATATAGAAATGCATCCTTTAAATGCTCTATAGTCAATAAAATACTGTCCCTGTCAAGGGTATCAATATTTTTAGTCAGGGAATCCGACCAAGCCACCCCAGCTCTGCACATCCAGGCTGAGGCGATCGCTGGTCGCAGTATAACACCAGTATGTGTGTATATACTTTTTATGATATTTTCCAGCCTCCTGTCAGCTGGCTCCTTGAGGACGGCCCTATCTATAGACGGTACCGCCACTTGTTTTGATAAGCGTGTGAGCGCCTTATCCACCCTAAGGGGTGTTTCCCAACGCGCCCTAACTTCTGGCGGGAAAGGGTATACCGCCAATAATTTTCTATCGGGGGGAACCCACGCATCATCACACACTTCCTTTAATTTATCTGATTCAGGAAAAACTACAGGTAGTTTTTTCACATCCCACATAATACCCTCTTTTGTGGTACTTGTAGTATCAGAAATATGTAACACCTCCTTCATTGCCCTTAACATGTAACGTGTGGCCCTAAAGGGAAATACGTTTGTTTCTTCACCGTCGACACTGAAATCAGTGTCCGTGTCTGTGTCTGTCGACCGACTGAGGTGAAAGGACTTTTTAACGCCCCTGACGGTGTTTGAGACGCCTGGACAGGTACTAATTTGTTTGCCAGCCGTCTCATGTCGCCAACCGACCTTGCAGCGTGTTGACATTATCACGTAATTCCATAAATAAGCCATCCATTCCGGTGTCGACTCCCTAGAGAGTGACATCACCATTACAGGCAATTTGCTCCGCCTCCTCACCAACATCGTCCTCATACATGTCGACACACACGTACCGACATATAGCACACACACACAGGGAATGCTCTGATAGAGGACAGGACCCCACTAGCCCCTTGGGGAGACAGAGGGAGAGTTTGCCAGCACACACCAAAGCGCTATATTTTACAGGGATAGCCTTATAATAAGTGCTCCCTTATAGCTGCTTTTATAAAATCACAATTTCGCCAAATTTTGCCCCCCCTCTCTTGATTTAACCCTGTTTCTGTAGTGCAGTGCAGGGGAGAGCCTGGGAGCCTTCCTGACCAGCGGAACTGTGTGAGGAAATGGCGCTGTGTGCTGAGGAGATAGGCCCCGCCCCCTTTTCGGCGGGCTCGTCTCCCGCTTAAAAATGGATTCTGGCAGGGGTTAAATATCTCCATATAGCCCCGGAGGCTATATGTGAGGTATTTTTTGCCAAAAAAAAAAGGGATTTTCATTGCTGCCCAGGGCGCCCCCCCCCAGCGCCCTGCACCCTCAGTGACTGCCGTGTGAAGTGTGCTGAGAGCAATGGCGCACAGCTGCAGTGCTGTGCGCTACCTTAAGAAGACTGAGGAGTCTTCTGCCGCCGATTCTGGACCTTCTTCTCTTTTCAGCATCTGCAAGGGGGCCGGCGGCGAGGCTCCGGTGACCATCCAGGCTGTACCTGTGATCGTCCCTCTGGAGCTAATGTCCAGTAGCCAAAGAAGCCAATCCATCCTGCACGCAGGTGAGTTCACTTCTTCTCCCCTAAGTCCCTCGATGCAGTGATCCTGTTGCCAGCAGGACTCACTGTAAAATAAAAAACCTAAGCTAAACTTTTCTAAGCAGCTCTTTAGGAGAGCCACCTAGATTGCACCCTTCTCGGCCGGGCACAAAAACCTAACTGAGGCTTGGAGGAGGGTCATAGGGGGAGGAGCCAGTGCACACCACCTGATCCTAAAGCTTTACTTTTTGTGCCCTGTCTCCTGCGGAGCCGCTATTCCCCATGGTCCTTTCAGGAACCCCAGCATCCACTAGGACGATAGAGAAATATCTTACATGGAAAGTAACCATGCTACTGGCCCTGGCTTCAGCCAGGAGAGTGTCAGAATTGGCGGCTTTATCGTATAAAAGCCCATATCTGATTTTCCATTCGGACAGGGCAGAACTGCGGACGCGTCCTCACTTTCTGCCTAAGGTGGTTTCAGCGTTTCACCTGAACCAGCCTATTGTGGTGCCTGCGGCTACTAGCGATTTGGAGGATTCCAAGTTGCTGGACGTTGTCAGAGCATTGAAAATATATATTTCAAGGACGGCTGGAGTCAGAAAATCTGACTCGCTGTTTATACTGTATGCACCCAACAAGCTGGGTGCTCCTGCTTCTAAGCAGACGATTGCTCGTTGGATTTGTAGCACAATTCAACTTGCACATTCTGTGGCAGGCCTGCCACAGCCTAAATCTGTCAAGGCCCATTCCACAAGGAAGGTGGGCTCATCTTGGGCGGCTGCCCGAGGGGTCTCGGCATTACAACTCTGCCGAGCAGCTACGTGGTCAGGGGAGAACACGTTTGTAAAATTCTACAAATTTGATACCCTGGCTAAGGAGGACCTGGAGTTCTCTCATTCGGTGCTGCAGAGTCATCCGCACTCTCCCGCCCGTTTGGGAGCTTTGGTATAATCCCCATGGTCCTGACGGAGTCCCAGCATCCACTAGGACGTCAGAGAAAATAAGATTTTACTTACCGATAAATCTATTTCTCGTAGTCCGTAGTGGATGCTGGGCGCCCATCCCAAGTGCGGATTGTCTGCAATACTTGTACATAGTTATTGTTACAAAAAAATCGGGTTGTTATTGTTGTGAGCCGTCTGTTCAGAGGCTTCTACGTTTGTCATACTGTTAACTGGGTTCAGATCACAAGTTGTACGGTGTGATTGGTGTGGCTGGTATGAGTCTTACCCGGGATTCAAAATCCTTCCTTATTGTGTACGCTCGTCCGGGCACAGTATCCTAACTGAGGCTTGGAGGAGGGTCATAGGGGGAGGAGCCAGTACACACCACCTAGTGGTCAAACTTTTAAAATTTTGTGCCCTGTCTCCTGCAGAGCTGCTATTCCCCATGGTCCTGACGGAGTCCCAGCATCCACTACGGACTACGAGAAATAGATTTATCGGTAAGTAAAATCTTATTTTTTTGGGCCCTGACTACATCCAACAACTTGGAAGCCTCCAAGTCATTTGTAGCCGCAGGCACCACGATAGGTTGGTTCAGATGAAAAGCTGATACCACTTTGGGGAGAAACTGGGGACGAGTCCTCAATTCTGCCCTATCCATATGGAAAATCAGATAAGGGCTTTTACATGACAAAGCCGCCAATTCTGACACACGCCTGGCCGAAGCCAAGGCCAACAACATGACCACTTTCCACGTGAGATATTTCAAATCCACGGTTTTCAGTGGCTCAAACCAATGTGACTTTAGGAAATCCAACACCACGTTGAGATCCCAAGGTGCCACTGGCACAAAAGGGGGCTGAATATGCAGCACTCCCTTAACAAAAGTCTGAACTTCAGGTAGTGAAGCCAGTTCTCTCTGGAAGAAAATCGATAGAGCCGAAATCTGGACCTTAATGGAACCCAATTTAAGGCCCATAGTCACCCCTGACTGTAGGAAGTGCAGGAAACGGCCCAGCTGAAATTCCTCCGTTGGGGCCTTCCTGGCCTCACACCACGCAACATATTTTCGCCATATGCGGTGATAATGGTTTGCGGTTACTTCTTTCCTAGCTTTAATCAGCGTAGAAATGACTTCCTCCGGAATGCCCTTTTCCTTCAGGATCCGGTGTTCAACCGGCATGCCGTCAAACGCAGCCGCGGTAAGTCTTGGAACAGACAGGGCCCCTGCTGCAGCAGGTCTTGTCTGAGCGGTAGAGGCCATGGGTCCTCTGACATCATTTCTTGAAGTTCCGGGTACCAAGCTCTTCTTGGCCAATCCGGAACAATGAGTATAGTTCTTACTCCTCTTTTCCTTATTATCCTCAGTACCTTTGGTATGAGAGGAAGAGGAGGGAACACATAAACCGACCGGTACACCCACGGTGTTACTAGAGCGTCCACAGCTATCGCCTGCGGGTCTCTCGACCTGGCGCAATACTTTTTCTAGCTTTTTGTTTAGGCGGGACGCCATCATGTCCACCTGTGGCCTTTCCCAACGGTTTACAATCATTTGAAAGACTTCTGGATGAAGTCCCCACTCTCCCGGGTGGAGGTCGTGCCTGCTGAGGAAGTCTGCTTCCCAGTTGTCCACTCCCGGAATGAACACTGCTGACAGTGCTAACACGTGATTTTCCGCCCATCGGAGAATCCTTGTGGCTTCTGCCATTGCCGTCCTGCTTCTCGTGCCGCCCTGTCGATTTACATGGGCGACCGCCGTGATGTTGTCTGACTGGATCAGTACCGGCTGGTTTTGAAGCAGGGGTTTTGCCTGACTTAGGGCATTGTAAATGGCCCTCAGTTCCAGAATATTTATGTGCAGGGAAGTCTCCTGACTTGACCATAGTCCTTGGAAGTTTCTTCCCTGTGTGACTGCCCCCCAGCCTCGAAGGCTGGCATCCGTGGTCACCAGGACCCAGTCTTGTATGCCGAATCTGCGGCCCTCTTGAAGATGAGCACTCTGCAGCCACCACAGCAGAGACACCCTTGTCCTTGGAGACAGGGTTATCAGCCGATGCATCTGAAGATGCGATCCGGACCACTTGTCCAACAGGTCCCACTGAAAGGTTCTTGCATGAAACCTGCCGAATGGAATCGCTTCGTAGGAAGCTACCATCTTTCCCGGGATCCGCGTGCAGTGATGCACCGACACCTGTTTTGGTTTTAGGAGGCCTCTGACTAGAGATGACAGCTCCTTGGCCTTCTCCTCTGGGAGAAACACTTTTTTCTGTTCTGTGTCCAGAACCATCCCCAGGAACAGTAGACGTGTCGTAGGGACCAGCTGTTACTTTGGAATGTTTAGAATCCAGCCGTGCTGTTGTAGCACCTCCCGAGATAGTGCTACCCCGACCAACAACTGCTCTCTGGACCTCGCCTTTATCAGGAGATCGTCCAAGTACGGGATAATTAAAACTCCCTTCTTTCGAAGGAGTATCATCATTTCGGCCATTACCTTGGTAAAGACCCTCGGAGCCGTGGATAGACCGAACGGCAACGTCTGGAATTGGTAATGACAATCCTGTACCACAAATCTGAGGTACTCCTGGTGAGGATGGTAAATGGGGACATGCAGGTAAGCATCCTTGATGTCCAGTGATACCATGTAATCCCCCTCGTCCAGGCTTGCAATAACCGCCCTGAGCGATTCCATCTTGAACTTGAATTTTTTTATATATGTGTTCAAGGATTTCAAATTTAAAATGGGTCTCACCGAACCGTCCGGTTTCGGTACCACAAACATTGTGGAATAGTAACCCCGTCCTTGTTGAAGTAGGGGTACCTTTACTATCACCTGTTGTGAATACAGCTTGTGAATTGCCTGTAACACTGCCTCCCTGCCTGAGGGAGTGGTTGGCAAGGCAGATTTGAGGAAACGGCGGGGGGGAGACGTCTCGAATTCCAGTTTGTACCCCTGAGATACTATCTGAAAAATCCAGGGATCCACCCGTGAGCGAGCCCACTGATTGCTGAAATATTTGAGACGGGCCCCCACCGTACCTGGCTCCGCCTGTGGAGCCCCCGCGTCATGCTGTGGACTTAGAGGAAGCGGGGGAGGACTTTTGCTCCTGGGAACTGGCTGTATGCTGCAGCTTTTTTCCCCTACCTCTGCCTCTGGGCAGAAAGGACGCGCCTTTCACCCGCTTGCCCCTATTGGGCCGAAAGGACTGTACCTGATAATACGGTGCTTTCTTTGGCTGTGAGGGAACATGGGGTAAAAATGTAGACTTCCCAGCTGTTGCTGTGGAAACGAGGTCCGAGAGACCATCCCCGAACAACTCCTCACCCTTATAAGGCAGAACTTCCATGTGCCTTTTGGAATCTGCATCTCCTGTCCACTGCCGAGTCCATAACCCTCTCCTGGCAGAAATGGACATTGCACTAATTTTGGATGCCAGCCGGCAAATATCCCTCTGTGCATCCCTCATGTATAAAAGTGCGTCTTTTATATGCTCTACGGTTAGCAATATAGTGTCCCTGTCTAGGGTATCAATATTTTCTGACAGGGAATCTGACCAAGCAGCTGCAGCACTGCACATCCATGCTGAAGCAATAGCTGGTCTCAGTATAACACCTGTGTGTGTATATATAGATTTCAGGATAGCCTCCTGCTTTCTATCAGCAGATTCCTTCAGGGCGGCCGTATCCGGAGACGGTAGTGCCACCTTCTTTGACAAGCGTGTGAGCGCTTTATCCACTCTAAGGGATGTTTCCCAACGTGACCTATCCTCTGGCGGGAAAGGGTACGCCATTAGTAACCTCTTAGAAATTACCAGCTTCTTATCAGGGGAAGCCCACGCTTCTTCACACACTTCATTTTACTCCTCAGATGGAGGAAAAGCTACTGGTAGTTTTTTCTCTCCAAACATAATACCCTTTTTTGTGGTACCGGGGGTAACATCAGAAATGTGCAACACATTTTTCATTGCCTCAATCATGTAACGTGTGGCCCTACTGGAAGTTACATTAGTCTCATCGTCGTCGACACTGGAGTCAGTATCCGTGTCGACATCTGTGTGTGCCATCTGAGGTAGCGTTTTAGAGCCCCTGATGGCTTTTGAGACACCTGGGCAGGCACAGGCTGAGAAGCCGGCTGTCCCACATTTGGTATGTCGTCAAACCTTTTATGCAAGGAGTCAACACTGTCGCGTAATTCCATCCACAGCACCATCCACTCAGGTGTCGACCCCGCAGGGGGTGACATCACATTTACAGGCATCTGCTCCGCCTCCACATAAGCCTCCTCATCAAACATGTCGACACAGCCGTACCGACACACCGCAAACACACAGGGAATGCTCTGACAGAGGACAGGACCCCACAAAGCCCTTTGGGGAGACAGAGAGAGAGAGTATGCCAGCACACACCAGAGCGCTATATAACACAGGGATCCCACTATAAATGAGTGTTTTCCCTTATAGCTGCTTTTTATATATATATATATATATATATATATATATATCTATCCTGCGCCTAAATTTAGTGCCCCCCCTCTCTTTTTTACCCTTCTGTAGCTTGCAGACTGCAGGGGAGAGCCAGGGAGCTTCCTTCCAGCGGAGCTGTGAGGGAAAAATGGCGCCAGTGTGCTGAGGGAGATGGCCCCGCCCCTTTTCCGGCTGACTTCTCCCGCTTTTTCTGGAATACTGGCAGGGGTATTTTTACATCTATATAGCCTCTAGGACTATATATGATGTAGATTTGCCAGCCAAGGTGTCTTATATTGCCCTCAGGGCGCCCCCCCCCCCCCCCCAGCGCCCTGCACCCATCAGTGACCGGAGTGTGAGGTGTACATGAGGAGCAATGGCGCACAGCTGCAGTGCTGTGCGCTACCTTGGTGAAGACCGAAGTCTTCTGCCGCCGATTTTCCGGACCGCTTCACGCTTCTGGCTCTGTAAGGGGGACGGCGGCGCGGCTCTGGGAACGAACACCAAGGTCGGGTCCTGTGGTCGATCCCTCTGGAGCTAATGGTGTCCAGTTGCCTAAGAAGCCCAAACTACCACCTGTTAGGTAGGTTCGCTTCTTCTCCCCTTAGTCCCTCGCTGCAGTGAGTCTGTTGGCAGCAGATCTCACTGTAAAATAAAAAACCTAAATATACTTTCTTTCTAGGATTTTAGGAGAGCCCCTAGTGTGCATCCAGCTCAGCCGGGCACAAGATTCTAACTGAAGTCTGGAGGAGGTCATAGTGGGAGGAGCCAGTGCACACCAGTAGTCTAAAGCTTTCTTTATAGTTGTGCCCAGTCTCCTGCGGAGCCGCTATTCCCCATGGTCCTTACGGAGTCCCCAGCATCCACTAGGACGTTAGAGAAATATATGGATAATTGGTATACCCTGTTACCCTTCTGAATGTAACCTCCTTGCAAGTACACATATCCGGAAGTCCATTAACTTCATTCGCTTTCACCTGTGCCTTGAAAAAGACCGTAATGGTAGAAATGTTTTGAAAATCAGGTGAAAGCTATTTTATAAATAATGGAGAAACTCTGCCTTACAAGCCCACAAACAAATTTGGGATTGGGAGAGTTAAATCACAGAGGGTGTGACAAGGAGCAATTTACTGGACTGAATTAAATGTGTGGTTTTAGCTGAATCAGGGATCACTACCTGGAAAGGAGTCCTAAGACCCGGCGATGTGCCGCCGAGCTGCCCGACCGCCGATTCAACAGATGGGCGACCCGGCGGCGGCGGGGGGGGGGGGGGGGGGAGCAGTGACTTGGGGAGTGCAGTTTCTTCACTCCCCCCGTCACCCGGCTCCGTAGACGTGCAGGCAAATATGGACGATCTCGTCCATATTGGCCTGCATGCACAGCCGACGGGGCATCAGCGATGAACGAGCGCGGGGCCGCGCATCGTTCATCGCTGGTGCCTCCACACTGTCAGATATGAACGTTATCTTGTTCATTATTGAACGAGATTGTTCATATCTTGCAGTGTTATCGCCCAGTGTGTAGGGCGCATAAGGCGTGCACCTATGGGTGTGGTATAGACAATGATTAAGTCGACACCGACAGTCAAAAGGTCGACGGTGTCAAAAGTCTGACAAGGTCAATAGGTCGAAAGTCAAAAGGTCGACATGGTCAAAAGTCCAACGCTCAAAGGGTCGACAGGTTCAGAAGGTTTTTTATTGTGTTATTATGCATTTTTAAACAGTTTTTTATTACATTTGTTGAAATTCGTCACCTCGCGGGCTCGCTTCACATGCCATGATTCCGGCTCAGTGGTTCGCTCCACTTTGCTTGCCACAAGGTTACTAAAGGTAATAGTTTGTGACATGGATAGTAGAAAAAAATGCATGAAAAACCCCTAAAAAAACATGTTTCAACCCAGTCAGTCTTTTGATTGTCGATATTTTGACCTATTGACCTTTTGACTGTCGACCATATGGTGTTGACCTAATGGCTGTCTATCTTTTAACTATCTATCAACCACCTCTCTACACCAATACTCTGTGACCTTTCCAATAGGAAGAATCTGAGCCTCATACGTAAGCAACCTGGAACCTTGTTTCTATGTTTTACCCTTTTTTTTTATTTTCTTGGAAATCATCTCTAATCAGTGTGTATCTTTTTTAAATAATCATAATAATCTTTGTAACTCTTTTTGTAACTGTAAGCTCTATAGTTGTTCTTGAAATTAAAGCATAATTTCTCGTTCTGATATTCTGTGTTCTCAACCTACGACCTTGTGGGGCACATGCTACTGAATTTTAAAGCGTATAAACTGTGAGCGCAACCGAAAGGCTGCTGTGAGTGGAGCCCAGAAGGTTTTGGTGGTCACAAAACGATACATTTTATTGTTAGGATAATTGTCATAACTCCAAGTCACGACCACCCAACACCCAAGTCGGAAGGAGTTTTGAGGGCAACCGCGACACTATATACTCATCTTGCTGTGAGCTAGAAACTCTGGTAGACCATAGAATATTTTATGTATGCTTATGGGCGGTAACTTTTTTTTGTGTGTGTGTGTGGAATACATTGTTACATTTAATGCGCTACATGCATTTTTTATCCTCTCTTTTTGGTAAATATCACTGTTATATTGCTGAAAGTGCTGGGGAGACATCAAAGTAACAATATGGAGCTCCGGTAAAGGACAAATGATCTTCTATTCAGTGAACAGTCCGAGAAGAACTATCTGCAAAGAAAGCGCATTTGAAATAAAGGACATTTGTTCTTCATTTCCACAGATTCCAGTAAGTGAAATACGGGGAGAGGGAGGAAGGAACAGTGTCAAAGGGGTCTACTATGATATCCTAGCTGTCGGGATCCCGGTGCCCAGCATACCAACGCCGGAATTCCGACCGCCGGAATGCCGGCAGTGGGGCAAGCGCAAAAGAGCTGCGCTCACCACGCTACGGGCACGGTGGCGCACTTTGCGTGCCACGCTATTTATTCTCCCTCCAGGGGTGTCGTGGACACCCCAAGTGGGAGAATAGTTGTCGTATCCTGGCGGTCGTGATCCCGGCGCCGGTATGCTGATCGCCGGGATCCCGACAGCCGGGATATCGAATACTTCCCGTGTCAAAGAATTTATTGCTGTTTGGTTTTGCAAACATTGAGAGAGCTAAAGAACATAAAAACTTTCTTTTAAAAGAGGTTTCCTCACTGACTAGGATACAACCAGTGCCATGTTCCAGTTTAACGTTGTTTGTTTAATGCTTATGAATGCAGTCAGCAGATAACCAGTATTGGCCACAGGCAAACTGTAAAGTAAAAACGTATGAGATTTAAATCTTTTCAAACTGTCACACATCCAATGAAGGGTGGTTTGAAAACAACACCATAAACCCCATTAAATACATTTCCTCCTTTAACTTTCTCCTCTAAACTAATGCAAGCTGTAAGCTCTATATATGGCTTATATTAATTCTGGGAGTGTGGGAACATGGGGACTGTCTTGATTACTGGTGGGAATTTTCTTTATGGGGTCATTCCAATTACCCGCAACTTAATCGTGGCACAAGTAAGTCTGCACTTACGGTACTGCCGGACTTGCAGATTTTATGTTCACCGCCCCATAGGGCTGTAAACTTGCGAGCAGGGCCTCCCTACATCTAGGACTGTCTGCTATTACTAGGCTCAGGATTTTTAGGATATAAAAAAACAAACAATATTTTTTTTCAATCCATGTTTTAGTATTTTATAGGCTTTAAAAACTTCAGTTTAGAAATTTATACATTGTGTTTAAACAAAACAAAACCATGAACACTGTGCCTTTATTACGTATGTGTCCTGCTACTTCCTTGCAGTGTTTGCTCCTGCGATGTACTATGCTGCCGGAAGTGTGATCCATTCGCAGCAACGACTTTCCCATAGAGACAAATGGATTGTGGATGCGTGCGTACGCTCGCACCCACGAATCTTGGCAGCCAGCAGTTGCACTTCGTAAGCTATGCAGTAAGGCTGTACAGCAAGGCTGTAACAGGACACATCTGTAAATATGAATTATATATGCAAACTACTCATTCCACACATTTCCACGGTAAATTTATATAGTTTCAACTTAAGAAACAGAATTAGGTCTTTTTAGGTTCAAACAGTCAAAATAGGTCATGTGCCTAGGGGTGACACTTGCTGGGGGGGCATGCTGGGGGGCAACCAATAATGTTGTGCCTAGGGGTGTCTGATACCTAAACGTGCCCCTGATTGGAAGTCCTAATAGTTAGTCACAGACACTACAGGAAGTCCCATTGGGAGGTGTGTCCTCCCTCCAAGACTACCAGACCGAGCTGCGATTAGCAGAGAGCTGGCTTCCTGTAGGAAGCCACTCCCTACCTCGTCAGCCCTAGCCGACATTGGCTGCAATCCATAGAAGCTGAGGTTTTGTGCATGCGCAGTACAGGTGCCGGGACCTGGGTGGCGTGGCCAGCAGCAGCCCTCCTCCCCCATCCAGGTAGGAGTCGATGCTGGAAACTATTAGAATATGTTAGAACTTAAGAATCCTGAACTTAATTATTACCCAGTTTTGTTTTATCACTGTTGTTTCCAATTGTAAAGCGCGGCGGAATTTGTTGTGCTATATAAGAAACTGTTGATAAATAAATAATAAAAAGGGCTGCCTAAAATTTTTTTGCAAGTCTAGAATGAGAACGGGTTGGGAGAGAAGCGAATTGCAGTGCCATTGCAACAACAACTGTCCCCTTCCAAGGGTAATCTGATTGACATCTATAAATGTTCCTATCAATTAGTGAATCATTACTCCTCACCTGCTTTCTTCTCCTTCCAGGAGTTTTCGGTAAGTTGCAATCTCAATATCTAATGCCATCTTGACATTGAGCAGGTCCTGGTACTCCCTCAAGTGACGGGCCATTTCTTCTTTCATATGCTGTACTTCCAGCTCCAGACGTCCAATTGTGTCATGGTAATTAGCTGCCTCCACTCCAAACCGTTCCTCCATATCCCTCATTTGACGTAACAGAGCCTCATTCTGTACAGGAGAAGAAGCCGTGTCTGTTACTAGTTATACATTAAACCTAGACCATAAAATAACCTGAAAGCAGAGATACCCCATTGCATATTGTCATTTAGCACTGCCATGTTATGGGGGTGGAGACAGCATTTGGCCAAGGAACTAAGCAGAAGTAAATGGCCAATGCTACCAAAGAAATATCTATATGATTACAAGTATAGTCTATTATACAAAGTAATGCAGAGATAATTAGACATAATTATTGGACAGATGTATTATTCTGCAGTACAGACAGGCCGAGGACTGATACACTCTGCTGTGTTGTCTGGAGTCAAGTTTTCATTATCTGTATAATTCTACAAGTATATCACTATCAAATAAGGTCCTGTATTTGTAAGCAGGCCACAGAGGCCTGGGACTGAGATGGATAGGGTGAGCAGTAGCCAATCCTGGATGATACTGAGGTGGTTGCCTTAGGCACCTTCACAGCCAATGGGGTATATGCAATTCACGGCGAATCGCAGCAATTTTTCGCCGTTTTTTAATTCGACTAAATTCGCCAGGTGAATTCCGGAAGGTGGCTTCCGGAATTCACCATATTCAATGAAAAACGGATTCGCCAGAATCGCGGGCGAAAATCGGCCGATTTGGCGGATTTTGCCGCGATTTTAAAAAACAAGAAAAAACGGGAAAAACACGGGGAAAAAAATGGCGTGGGGTCCCCCCTCCAAAGCATAACCAGCCTCGGGCTCTTCGAGCTGGTCCTGGTTCTAAAAATGCAGGGGAAAAATTGGGCAGGGATCCCCCGTATTTTTAAAACCAGCACCGGGCTCTGCGCCTGGTGCTGGTGCCAAAAATACGGGGGACAAAAAGAGTAGGGGTCCCCCGTATTTTTAACACCAGCATCGGGCTCCACTAGCTGGACAGATAATGCCACAGCCGGGGGTCACTTTTATGCCGTGCCCTGCGGCCGTGGCATTAACTACCCAACTAGTCACCACTGGCCGGGGTACCCTGGGGGAGTGGGGACCCCTACAATCAAGGGGTCCCCCCCCCCCCCAGCCACCCAAGGGCCAGGGGTGAAGCCCGAGGCTGTCCCCCCCCATCCAATGGGCTGCGGATGGGGGGCTGATAGCCTTTTGTGATAATAAAAAGATATTGTTTTTTCCATTAGTACTACAAGTCCCAGCAAGCCTCCCCCGCAAGCTGGTACTTGGAGAACCACAAGTACCAGCATGCGGGAGAAAAACGGGCCCGCTGGTACCTGTAGTACTACTGGAAAAAAAATACCCAAATAAAAACAGGACACACACACCGTGAAAGTAAAACTTTATTTCATACGCCGACACACACATACTTACCTATGTTGACACGCCGACTGCCACGGTCTCCGACGATCCGAGGTACCTGTGAAAAAATTATACTCACCTTCCAGCGTCCAGAGGTACATCCAGGTCCAGAGATAATCCACGTACTTGGCAAAACAAAAAAACGAACACCGATCCATACCGGACTAGAAAGGGGTCCAATGCTTTCACATCAGACCCCTTTCTCCCGAATGCCGGGACATCACGTGACTCCTGTCACTGAAGTCCCTTCAGCCAATCAGGAAGCGCTACTTCCGTGGCGCTCATCTGATTGGCTGTGCGCTGTCTGTGATGTGACAGCGCATCGCAAAGCCGCTCCATTACTTTCAATGGTGGGAACTTAGCGGCTAGCGGGGGGGTCACCCGCCGGTCAGCCGCTGACCGGCGGGTGACCTCACCGCTAGCCGCTAAGTTCCCACCATTGAATATAATGGACTGGGCTGTGCGATGCGCTGTCTGCTCAGACGCACAGAGCCAATCAGATGAGCGCAACGAAGTTGCGCTTCCTGATTGGCTATAGAGACCTTTCTGTGACAGCTGTCACTGACAGGTCTCTCTGCATTCTGTGCATGCTGTGTCAGCATGGGACCCCTTTCAGTCCGTTTGGTCGGGTATTTGCGGTTTGTTATTTTCTACAAGTACGTGGATGTATCTCTGGACCATGGCTGAGGTGAGTATATTGATCTTTTTTTTCAGGTACCCCTGGATTCTACATGGAGAAGAGGACCGATGTCGGCGTGTGAACATAGGTAAGTATGTGTGTGTCGACGTAAGAAATAAAGTTTTACTTTCACGGTGTGTGTGTCCTGTTTTTATTTGGGTATTTTTTTTCCAGTAGTACTACAGGTACCAGCGGGCCCGTTTTTCTCCCGCATGCTGGTACTTGTGGTTCTCCAAGTACCAGCTTGCGGGGGAGGCTTGCTGGGACTTGTAGTACTGCTGGAAAAAACAATATTATTTTCATGATCCCAAAAGGCTATCAGCCCCCCCATCCGCAGCCCATTGGATGGGGGGGGACAGCCTCGGGCTTCACCCCTGGCCCTTGGGTGGCTGGGGGGGGGGGGGAACCCCTTGATTGAAGGGGTCCCCACTCCCCCAGGGTACCCCGGCCAGGGGTGACTAGTTGGATATTTAATGCCACGGCCGCAGGGCACGGCATAAAAGTGACCCCCGGCTGTGGCATTATCTGTCCAGCTAGTGGAGCCCGATGCTGGTGTTAAAAATACGGGGGACCCCTACGCTTTTTGTCCCCCGTATTTTTGGCACCAGGCGCAGAGCCCGGTGCTGGTTTTAAAAATACGGGGGATCCCCTGTCAATTTTTCCCCCGCATTTTTAGAACCAGGACCAGCTCGAAGAGCCCGAGGCTGGTTATGCTTTGGAGGGGGGACCCCACGCCATTTTTTTTTAGGATTTTACCGTTCCAGCAATAAAAAATAAAAGTAAAAAAAATAATATTTTAAAAAATATATAAATAATATTTGTGCCTCCAAAAAAAAAAAAAAAAAGTACCTAATCCCTTCTAATATAAATAGATCTGCTATTCCCAAAAAAAAAACCACAAAAAAAAAACATGTTTAAAATTTTTTTATTTGTTTTCACCCTCCAAAGTGTGGCGGATTGAAAATGACGAATTTGCTGTCTAAAAGCACTGCTGTCGAATTTCCAAACTTGAATTGAATATGCTTTGGTCGAATTGCAGCACTTATATCATTGCAGAAAAGTCGAATTTGCAAAAATTCGAATTTCAAAAAGTCGAATTTTGAAAGTCCGTTTTTTGGTCGGAAAGCACTGAATTGCATAGGCGAATTTTTTTTTTGGTCGAAAATGACCCGAAATTCGACAATTTCGGGAATTCGACCGCAATTGCATATACCCCAATGTGTGCTATTAATGTCATGTATAGGAACTTTCAGAAATGCCATTGGTAATAACTAGCAGATCCTTCTGTAGTTAATGTAATCCAGAACCAATCATAGTGTTGGAAACAGAGCTCCTGCATTTGGTGGCACCCAGGCCAGGAAGGGCAGAGAGTATGTACTAGAGTCTGCGGTTCATACTAGCTATTAAGATTGGCAGTCTGCTTTCTACACTAATGAAAGAACTGGGGTTAATATTTTACACTAGCCAGAAGTTTGGGTCACTACCCATGACGATGTACATTGGCCATGAGAGGTAACTGGGAATGAAGCACCAGCAGAGAGCTGGGGAGAGGATAAAAAGGAATTACTCACAGTCCCTTTCAGTCCATCAACCTCACAGGTCAAGCTCTGGATCTGTCGCCGTGATTCATTCATGTCCTGCTTGGCTTGACGCAGTGCCTCATTATTACGGTTTGCAGCATCGGACAGGTCGGCAAACTTTTCCAGACAAAATAGAGAAAATGTAAACTTAATATGAAATTGTGTATTGTCATTTCATAACACTAGTAGTGTCAGTTATCTGTGCAATAGTAGTATTTTTGGTGTACTGTCACTACAAGTGCATAGTTACTATTTCTATCTATGTAGAACCTTTAGTCATAGTGAGGACTAAATGACTTAGTCATGATGACCATAAAGAAGCAAATAATATAAGAAGATTCATTCCATTATACTGTAGTTGGGGTGCAACATAAATAATACAAATACAAGTAATAACAATGTTATTCTTCAGTCCATGTCCCATTAGAGCTTACAGTCTTAAGTCCCTGCCACACAAACGCACTAGGGTCTATGTTCATCAGAAGCTGCACATACATACGTTAGTACATGCAAACTCTACACAGAAAGGGCCCCAGTTGGGTTCTAACATATGACATCAGTGCCCTGAGGAAGCACTCACACCCACTGTGCCCTGAGGAAGCACTCACACCCACTGTGCCCTGAGGAAGCACTCACACCCACTGTGCCACTTTTAAATTATATACATTTTTATAACAATATAAAATGTATATTTTGCTGTACTTTAATAAGGAGCAATTCAGAACAACAGTGTTGTACTGTATGGTGTGCAAATAAACTACTATTTTGACAATATTTATGCCATTTTAAGTTACTTATATTTGTGAATAGTTAAACATAATGAAATTAGGAAAGTCATTTTTCCATCCTTTCTAGTCATTACATCTTTCATGTTGTCTCAGTGACCTCAAATACATCCACTATAACTCCTAAAGCTACAGGTCATATTTATAACCTATGTATCAGATTTATAAATGATAGAGGTAATTATGATCTATGATTACCTTCACTATTACACAGTTGCCAACTTGCCTTAGTCGCCCATTGTAATGCCTGGGTTGAGCTACAGTATGTACCTTGGATTTGTACCACTCCTCAGACTCTTGCAGATTCTTGGCAGCAATGTTTTCATACTGGCTGCGGATGTCTCGCAGTGCAGACGTCAGATCAGGCTGCTTTGTTGCCTCAATTTCCAGATGAACTGATTGTGTCTGTACTGACACCTGCACATCTTGCAGTTCCTATATGAAAGTATTCACAGCATGAGTTAAAAAAAGGATATACCTTCATTATAATCATGTAGTAACCTGATAAAATAAAAAGGCTGTACACACCCCTTATGGCAAAAGCCGGTTATGAATTTAATAATGACACTCCCTAAATCTTTCATTGCTGATTGCTGCCAAAAACAAAAAAGACATTTACACTAATGGATACATGAAGACTAGACACTAGAATTTTTAATGAAACTGGTCCATGAGTATCTGCCTTATTCCACATTTGGTCACGAAATGGTCTTAAGTGTTCTCAATCCTACCCCAACCCAGGGCTGTTGAAAGCAGTGACGGGCGCCCATGTACTGTGGGGGGTACCTGACAAAATAGAGCAGATGATGCCACACACCCTCCCCCATTTTAAAAAAAATGTACAGTGTGTGGATTTGCCCCCTTGCAGGGACAGAGATGAGACTGCTGCAGCTCAGCGACAGCAGCCTCCCTGGACACTCTGCAGCACAGCACGCAGCAGCGTGTGCTGGCCTGGGTAAGAGAGGCAACAGAGGTCTCCGCTGAGCAACAAACCCTCCAGCCGGCCGCCCTGACCACACTACAGAGCAAACAAACTAACTGTTATTGTCGCAGCACTATCCATAGAGAATAAATTCCACCAAATACAGTATTGGAATTACACTGATTGATTACCAGTTATTTATATAACACACACATATTCCACAGCACTTTACAGAGACTATTTGACCATTCACATCAGTCCCTGCCCCAGTGGAGCTTACAATCTATATTCCCTACCATTTGTACACATTCATGCTAGAATTAATTTTGTTGGGAGCCAATTAACCTACCAGTATAATTTTGGACTGTGGGAGGAACCGGAGTAAACCCACGTGAGCACGGGGGGATATATACAAACTCCACACAGGTAGGGGGCCATGGTGGGACTCAAACCCACGACCTCAGTGTTGTGAGCAGGGGCGTTTTAAGAGAGGAGAGGACCCGCGTGCAGCGTCCGTCGCGGGCCCCCTCCTCTCCGGCAGCAGTAGACTCTGGCATAATACTAGAGTCTACTGCGCATGCGCAGATCTTCGGGAACATGGCGCCCGCGCCTTGTTCCCAGGGACACCTCCAGTGTGTATACGCAAATCACTCGGAAATGGCAGCGGCGGCCATTTTCCGAGTGATCTGTGCCCGCACAGCAGGGCCTTCGTCACGGGACTCCAGAGGGATAAGTATATTCTATGGGTGCAGTGTGTGCGGTGTGGGCCCCCCTGGACCCAGGGGCCATGTACCGCACACACTGCACCCATTATAGAAAAGCATATGGCTGTGAGGCAGGAAAGCTAACCATTTCACCATCCGTACTACCCAACTTCTGCTTGGCATTGTGGAATGAATGATGTAATCGGAAATGTTCTCTCATTACACTCCATCAACCTTACAGTTGTTTCTTCCATCTCTAGCACAAACCTATTACAGTCTACTTATGGCTGGTACATGGTTTAATATAATATCACACACCATTTAATAATGATTAAAAGGTATAATGGTGTAGTATGCTATTCCTTATTGAGTGTATTGAGAAAGAGCACTATAAGACTTAATATAATTGAATTGAACTGATATAAGAGTTTTAAAGTGATGCTGGCTATTACAAAATAACATTGCACAAAATAGAATAGTCAGTGAGGGTTCCACTAATATGTTTAATAACAGTGGGGGAGATGTATTAATCGTCAGTATGGGGGAGAAGTGGTATCAGCGCATGTTATGTGCACTGATACCACTTCTCCCCCATGTATGAATGTACCGGTGTGTGGAACATGACAAGGGCGCAGCTATCTACAAGATAGCACGCCAATATGCGGGCCAATGTATGAATGGCTGCCAGCTCTGGGCCGCACAGGAGATCTCACGCATGCTCAGAGGAGGGGAAGAGACACAGCACATCAGTACTAGGCTGATGCGTTTTGGGCTCTGGCAGGGATTGCCAGAGGGGGGAGTTTTCACTCCCCTCCTTAAGCAGACAAGATGTTAATACATCTTGTTGGTGTAGCTTCCTGCTTCACCTCGGTAACGAAACAAAGCAGGAAGTACTACAGGGGCACGATCTGTGCCGCTATAATACATCTCCCCCCTTATTAAATAATACTCAGTAGCTATAAATAAACAATTAAAAATAGAGCAGTCCCTCCATTTCCAGCTGCAAATGCAGCCCCCTATAAGGGTTGGTATGCATTCGGATTTACCAAGCTCTAGAATGCGAAGCACTATGAATCTTGGCCCAGATAGCTAACGTAATCTGCAGATGAAGAATGAGCCCTCTCTGTAGGCCCCCAGTGACGCATGCGCCGAAAGATGGCTGTGTATGCCCATAAACTATCACCCAGCTTCCAGGTCTTCTCTAGGACGGGCTCTTATTGGAGCTCCGGGCAAAAGCAGAATGGTAAATTTGTGTGAAAATTATTATTTTCATGTTGTGAATTTACTCGAAATATCACATCTGCATAAAAAATGTGGATTGTGATAAATATGCCCCATAATGGTTGTGGTACACGGGAAAATGATGCTGCAGGAATGTGTAATCCTACAATATTACTGTATATTAATAGCTTGATATACTATATATAGCAGTAAAATAAGTGGCACATATTTACCTCCTCATGAAGTTTCTTCAGGAATTCTATTTCATCCATTAGAGACTCGATCTTTCTTTCCAGCTCCAGGCGAGACAGGGTGGCATCATCTACATCCTACCAGGTAAGGAAAAGGAAAATAAGTGCTCTAGATTTGTATAGTCTACGAATATGTATATAATAATGCTATATTGTGTAGAACAGTGCAGTCCAGGTTACATACAAAGAAGCTGCACTTAGTTACCAGTATGTGCTTGCTGGCTAAATACCATTAAACACAAATGTAAATGGCTGTGGAAACTGTTAGGGATGGCGGGATGCACATAACTGATGTAAGGGGAAACTCTCCCACTCACTGCTACAGGTTATAGGTACCACAGGCCAGACACCTGTTGTATGTACACAGATAGCAGGATGACAGATCACAGCACTAATTGTGAACAGTGTGATGTCCGCTTCTGTGTTTCAGTCCACTTCCCAACTCATAGTTTGTTTTGCGGTGTGTATGTGGGCAAATGCTGCCTAATGGCCATTTATTCACATACTTAGCTATGGATTATTATGCTCAGTGCAAATTCATTTTTTCATCCTTGTGTCTGTTTTTCCAAGTATATACAGGGCTTAGCGTATGAACATGCCTACCATGGAATGATCATTGCAGCAGATGGATCCGTGCACACCTAACATGCTAGGCCTAAAAACAAGGGTAATTTTAGCCCCACAAACAGATTGTTATCACGTTCTCTTGGGGCGTGATGTTTGGGCATTAGGAGACACCATGGGACAGTGATGATTCTGCATCTCCCTTGCATGTGCAGCCTGCAACAAAAACTTAGAATGAGGGTGAGTTTTTGGCAATTCATAAATGACTGTTTCTAACTTCCAAAATACTTATAATTAAGTGTAGGTTTATTTAAAACCTGCACCCCTGCTACTATGGTAGTTAAGATATCTGCACCCCGTGCTACTATGGTAATTAAGATATCTGCACCCCGTGCTACTATGGTAGTTAAGACATCTGCACCCTGCTACTATGGTAGTTAAAACATCGGCACCCCTTGCTACTATGGTAATTAAGATATCTGCACCCCTGCTACTATGGTAGTTAAGACATCTGCACCTCTTCTACTATATTAGTTAATACAGCTGCACCCCTGCTACTATGGTAGTTAATACATCTACACCCCTGCTACTATGGTAGTTAATACATCTACACCCCAGCTACTATGGACATCTGAGAACAAACTGGATTCAGAAGACTGCCTCCTTACTTATACAGGGATTGTTTTTAGCATGAACTTGTTCTGTTTATTGGACTAATCTGTATGTATTAAATACATCTATACATTTCTATTTAACCAATTCCATTTAAGGACCTGCAAAGTACATAATCAAAACAAAAATATAGTTGTTTTTAAACTGAATGTATGTTTCTAACCCGTACTGCTCACAAGATGCGATATGCTATTATAACGAGACATTAGCACTAGTTTTTTTTAGTCGAGTATTTCTCAGTTTACTGGCCCTCATTCCGAGTTGTTCGCTCGGTATTTTTCATCGCATCGCAGTGAAAATCCGCTTAGTACGCATGCGCAATGTTCGCACTGCGACTGCGCCAAGTAACTTTACTATGAAGATAGTATTTTTACTCACGGCTTTTTCTTCGCTCCGGCGATCGTAATGTGATTGACAGGAAATGGGTGTTACTGGGCGGAAACACGGCGTTTCAGGGGCGTGTGGCTGAAAACGCTACCGTTTCCGGAAAAAACGCAGGAGTGGCCGGGGAAACGGTGGGAGTGCCTGGGCGAACGCTGGGTGTGTTTGTGACGTCAACCAGGAACGACAAGCACTGAAATGATCGCACAGGCAGAGTAAGTCTGGAGCTACTCTGAAACTGCTAAGTAGTTAGTAATCGCAATATTGCGAATACATCGGTCGCAATTTTAAGAAGCTAAGATTCACTCCCAGTAGGCGGCGGCTTAGCGTGTGTAACTCTGCTAAATTCGCCTTGCGACCGATCAACTCGGAATGAGGGCCACTATGACAAACAGCAACACACAGCAAATCGCTATAACAGAGGGAGCTGTTAGCCTATTCTAAGAACTGTACAAGGAAAGAAGGTTAGAGCAAAGCTCAGCATGCTAATCTAGGTAATCAGTCACAATGACTAAAAAGCTTTGTTTTCGTATAATGTTTATTTCCTGTCCCCTGCTCTGCAGCCACTGAGAATAAATTATACGGCTGGTTAATCTAATGAACAGCATAAGAAATGTATATAGAAGAAAAAAATGGGAAAAAACCCAAACTTAGTCATTTTAATGCCAGCAACAAACACTTTTTAATTAAATTATTAGCTGAGTTTGGGACCAGAAAAGGGTTGAGTTCCCTACCGAATTTGTATTAGGCCATATCCCTAACCTCTGTATAGAGTGTAGCTTATTTCTCCCATATTCTATTATTTTCTTATCCTCTTATGTGTAAGTGAGCTACATTGTCTGTACATTCACATATACCCTCTTGAATTGTATGTATATATTTGAAAATTAAATGAGTAGGTTTAGAAGAATTAATGAAATTGGATTATGGTATTGATGCAAATTACTCCAGCCGTGAGCATCAGATTTAATTTACCTTCATAATAAAAAATAAAATGGATGAGTAGCAAACAGGAAAGTGCAATCATTTCATTAATCACATCACAGAAAACTATGAAGGTCAGTTACCGAGCAGCAATCGTGTGTGCAATACATTAGGTGAGTATTTCACATGCACATATAACTGCAGACCTACTTGTGAAGTAAAAAGGGGCATGGTGTATGGAACTTTATGCTATGGCAAAGATAGATTGATAAATGAACGACAGAATATAAGGAATGGAGATCTGTTTCTATATGAAGGTTAGCTTACTGTCCCTAAAACACTGGAATCCAGAAGGCTAGCTCTGTACTATGTGGCCTAGTCCTCCGCCATTTATAGCAGTGAACTACTGGCTCTACAAGTATTGAAAAGCCAAGAATACTAGAGATGAGCGGGTTCGGTTTTACTCGGATTTCCCCGGGTATTTCGGGTTTTGCTAATTGGCTAACCAAAACGTGTGACATCCGTGATCCAATAAAAATAAGAATTTACTTACCGATAATTCTATTTCTCGTAGTCCGTAGTGGATGCTGGGGACTCCGTCAGGACCATGGGGTTTAGCGGCTCCGCAGGAGACAGGGCACAATAATAAAAGCTTTAGGATCAGGTGGTGTGCACTGGCTCCTCCCCCCATGACCCTCCTCCAAGCCTCAGTTAGGATACTGTGCCCGGACGAGCGTGCATAATAAGGAAGGATATTGAATCCCGGGTAAGACTCATACCAGCCACACCAATCACACCGTACAACCTGTGATCTGAACCCAGTTAACAGTATGATAACAACGAAGGAGCCTCTGAAAAGATGGCTCACAACAAGAATAACCCGATTTTTGTAACAATAACTATGTACAAGTATTGCAGACAATCCGCACTTGGGATGGGCGCCCAGCATCCACTACGGACTACGAGAAATAGAATTATCGGTAAGTAAATTCTTATTTTCTCTAACGTCCTAAGTGGATGCTGGGGACTCCGTCAGGACCATGGGGATTATACCAAAGCTCCCAAACGGGCGGGAGAGTGCGGATGACTCTGCAGCACCGAATGAGAGAACTCCAGGTCCTCCTCAGTCAGGGTGTGCCCCTGACCAAGTAGCAGCTCGGCAAAGTTGTAAAGCCGAGACCCCTCGGGCAGCCGCCCAAGATGAGCCCACTTCCTTGTGGAATGGGCTTTTACTGATTTTGGCTGTGGCAAGCCTGCCACAGAATGTGCAAGCTGAATTGTACTACAAATCCAGCGAGCAATCGTCTGCTTAGAAGCAGGAACACCCATCTTGTTGGGTGCATACAGGCTAAACAGCGAGTCAGATTTTCTGACTCCAGTCGTCCTGGAAACATATATTTTCAGGGCCCTGACAACGTCAAGTAACTTGGAGTCCTCCAAGTCCCTAGTAGCCGCAGGTACCACAATAGGTTGGTTCATGTGAAAAACAGAAAACACCTTAAGGAGAAATTGAGGACGAGTTCTCAATTCTGCCCTGTCAGAATGAAAAATTAAGTAAGGGCTTTTATATGATAAAGCCGCCCATTCTGACACACGCCTGGCTGAAGCCAGGGCTAATAGAATCTTCACCTTCCATGTGAAATATTTTAATTCCACAGTGGTGAGTGGATCAAACCAATGTGACTTTAGGAAACTCAAAACAACATTGAGATCCCAAGGTGCCACTGGGGGCACAAAAGGAGGCTGTATATGCAGTACCCCTTTTACAAACGTCTGAACTTCAGGCACTGAAGCCAGTTCTTTTTGGAAGAAATTCGACAGGGTCGAAATTTGAACCTTAATGGACCCTAATTTTAGGCCCATAGACAGTCCTGTTTTCAGGAAATGTAAGAACGACCCAGTTGGAATTCCTCTGTAGGGACCTTCTTGGCCTCACACCACGCAACATATTTTCGCCAAATGCGGTGAAAATGTTTTGCGGTTACATCCTTCCTGGCTTCGACCAGGGTAGGGATGACTTCATCTGGAATGCCCTTTCAGGATCCGGCGTTCAACTGCCATGCCGTCAAACGCAGCCGCGGTAAGTCTTGGAACAGACAAGGCCCCTGCTGGAGCAGGTCCTTTCTTAAAGGTAGAGGCCACGGTTCTTCCGTGAGCATCTCTTGAAGTTCCGGGTACCAAGTCCTTCTTGACCCATCCGGAACCACGAGTATCGTTCTTACTCATCTCCTTCTTATGATTCTCAGTACTTTTGGTATGAGATGCATAGGAGGGAACACATACCCTGACTGGTACACCCACAGTGTTACCAGAGCGTCCACCGCTATTGCCTGAGGGTCCCTTGACCTGGCGCAATATTTGTCTAGTTTGTTCAGGCGGGACGCCATCATGTCCACCTTTGATTTTTTCCAACGGTTTACAATCATGTGGAAGACTTCCCGCTGAAGTCCCCACTCTCCCGGGTGGAGGTTATGCCTGCTGAGGAAGTCTGCTTCCCAGTTTTCCACTCCCGGAATTAACACTGCTGAGAGTGTTATCACATGATTTTTCGCCCAGCGAAGAATCCTTGCAGTTTCTGCCATTTCCCTCCTGCTTCATGTGCCGCCCTGTCTGTTTAGGTGGGCGACTGCCGTGATGTTGTCTCACTGGATCAATACCGGCTGACCTTGAAGCAGAGGTCTTGCTAAGCTTAGAGCCTTGTAAATTGCCCTTAGCTCCAGTATATTTATGTGGAGAGAAGTCTCCAGACTTGATCACACTCCCTGGAAATTTTTTCCTTGTGTGACTGCTCCCCAGCCACTCAGGCTGGCATCCGTGGTCACCAGGACCCAGTCCTGAATGTCGAATCTGCGGCCCTTTCATAGATGAGCACTCTGCAGCCACCGCAGAAGAAAACACCCTTGTCCTTGGAGACAGGGTTATCCGCTGATGCATCTGAAGATGCGATCCGGACCATTTTCCCAGCAGATTCCACTGAAAGGTTCTTGCGTGAAATCTACCGAATGGGATCGCTTTGTAAGAAACCACCATTTTTCACAGGACCCTTGTGCAATGATGCACTGATACTTTTCCTGGTTTTAGGAGGTTCCTGACTAGCTCGGATAACTCCCTGGCTTTCTTCTCCGGGAGAAACACCTTTTTCTGGACTGTGTCCAGAATCATTCCTAGGAACATTAGACGTGTCGTCGGAAAAAGCTGCGATTTTGGAATATTTAGAATCCACTCGTGCTGTCGTAGAACTACTTGAGATAGTGCTACTCCGACCGCCAACTGTTCTCTGGACCTTGCCCTTATCAGGAAAGCGTCCATATTTCTTTTAGGAAGAATCATCATTTCGGCCATTACCATGGTAAAGACCCGGGGTGCCGTGGACAATCCAAACGGCAGGGTCTGAACTGATAGTGACAGTTCTGTACCACGAACCTGAGATACCCTTGGTGAGAAGGGCAAAATTTGGACATGTAGGTAAGCGTCCCTGATATCCAGTGACACCATATCGTCCTGGTTCGCTATCACTGCTCTGAGTGACTCCATCTTGATTTGAACCCTTGTATGTAATTGTTCAAATCTTTTAGATCTCACCGAGCCGTTTGGCTTCAGTACCACAATATAGTGTGGAATAATACCCCTTCCCTTGTTGTAGGAGGGGTACTTTGATTATCACCTGCTGGGAATACAGCCTGTGAATTTTTTCCCAATACTGCCTCCCTGTCGGAGGGAGACGTTGGTAAAGCAGACTTTAGGAACTTGTGAGGGGAAGACGTCTCGAATTTCCAATGTACACCTGGGATACTACGTGTAGGATCCAGGAGTCCACTTGCGAGTGAGCCCACTGCGTGCTGAAACTCTTGAGATGACCCCCCACCGCACCTGAGTCCGCTTGTATGGCCCCAGCGTCATGCTGCGGACTTGGCAGAAGCTGTGGAGGACTTCTGTTCCTGGGAATGGGCTGCCTGCTGCAGTCTTCTTCCCTTTCCTCTAACCCTGGGCAGATATGACTGGCCTTTTGCCCGCCTGCCTTTATGGGTACGAAAAGGACTGAGACTGAAAAGACTGTGTCCTTTTCTGCTGAGATGTGACTTGGGGTAACAAAAGTGGATTTTCCAGCTGTTGCCATGGCCACCAGGTCCGATGGACCGCCCCTTTATACGGCAATACTTCCATGTGCCGTCTGGAATCTGCATCACCTGACCACTGTCATGTCTATAAACATCGTCTGGCAGATATGGACATCACATCTACTCTTGATGCCAGAATGCAAATATCCCTCTGCGCATCTCGCATATATAGAAATGCATCCTTAAAATGCTCTATAGTCAATAAAATATTGTTCCTGTCAAGGGTATCAATATTTTCAGTCAGGAAATCCGACCAAGCCCCCCCAGCGCTGCACATCCAGGCTGAGGCGATTGCTGGTCGTAGTATAACACCAGTATGTGTGTATATACTTTTTATGATATTTTCCAGCCTCCTGTCAGCTGGCTCCTTGAGGACGGCCCTATCTATAGACGGTACCGCCACTTGTTTTGATAAGCGTGTGAGCGCCTTATCCACCCTAAGGTGTGTTTCCCAACTCGCCCTCACTTCTGGCGGGAAAGGGTATACCTCCAATAATTTTCTATCGGAGGAAACCCACGTATCATCACACACTTTAATTTATCTGATTCAGGAAAAACTACAAGTAGATTATTCCCACCCTACATAATACCCTTATTTGTGGTACTTGTAGTATCAGAAATATGTAACACCTCCTTCATTGCCCTTAACATGTAACGTGTGGCCCTAAAGGAAAATACGTTTGTTTCTTCACCGTCGACACTGAAGTCAGTGTCCGTGTCTGTGTCGACCAACTGAGGTAAATGGGCGTTTTTACAAGCCCCTGACGGTGTCTGAGACGCCTGGACAGGTACTAATTTGTTTGCCGGCCGTCTCATGTCGTCAACCGACCTTGCAGCGTGTTGACATTATCACGTAATTCCTAAATAAGCCATCCATTCCGGTGTCGACTCCCTAGAGAGTGACATCACCAATACAGGCAATTTGCTCCGCCTCCTCACCAACATCGTCCTCCTACATGTCGACACACACGTACCGACACACAGCACACACACAGGGAATGCTCTGATAGAGGACAGGACCCCACTAGCCCTTTGGGGAGACAGAGGGAGAGTTTGCCAGCACACACCAAAAACGCTATAATTATACAGGGACAACCCCTTATACAAGTGTTTTCCCTTATAGCATTTTCACATATGTAATCATATCGCCAAATAAGTGCCCCCCCTCTCTGTTTTAACCCTGTTTCTGTAGTGCAGTGCAGGGGAGAGCCTGGGAGCCTTCCTCACAGCAGAGCTGAGCAGGAAAATGGCGCCGTGTGCTGAGGAGAATAGGCCCCGCCCCCTAAAACGGCGGGCTCTTCTCCCGGAGTTTGTGAGATCTGGCAGGGGTTAAATACATCCATATAGCCTCAAGGGCTATATGTGATGTATTTTAGCCATAAAAAAGGTATAATACATTGCTGCCCAGGGCGCCCCCCCCAGCGCCCTGCACCCTCAGTGACCGCTGGTATGAAGTGTGCTGACAACAATGGCGCACAGCTGCAGTGCTGTGCGCTACCTTATGAAGACTGAAAGTCTTCTGCCGCCTGTTTCCGGACCTCTGGACCTCTTCAACTTCGGCATCTGCAAGGGGGGTCGGCGGCACGGCTCCGGGACGAACCCCAGGGTGAGACCTGTGTTCCGACTCCCTCTGGAGCTAATGGTGTCCAGTAGCCTAAGAAGCAAATCCATCCTGCACGCAGGTGAGTTTACTTCTCTCCCCTAAGTCCCTCGTAGCAGTGAGCCTGTTGCCAGCAGGACTCACTGAAAATAAAAAACCTAACTTAAACTTTTATTCTAAGCAGCTCAGGAGAGCCACCTAGATTGCACCCTTCTCGGCCGGGCACAAAAATCTAACTGAGGCTTGGAGGAGGGTCATGGGGGGAGGATCCAGTGCACACCACCTGATCCTAAAGCTTTTATTATTGTGCCCTGTCTCCTGCGGAGCCGCTAAACCCCATGGTCCTGACGGAGTCCCCAGCATCCACTTAGGACGTTAGAGAAATGCAGTTTCGAGCCCCGAGTAAATCCGAGTAAAACCGAACCCGCACATCTCTAAAGAATACTAAAGAGTAAGCCATGACAGCGCACGATGGCAATAGCTGTGGGGGCCAGTCTCCGAAATCCGAATATGGCATCATTACATCCCCCATACAAACCTATAAGGGCTGCGGCTGATGGTGGGAATGAAGAGATCACGGCAGATATCGGAGATCTGCTGTGGTCCCTCTGTGATACATCCAGGGGAAGCAAAATATTCGGGGTTAACCCCCGAAAACGGGTGTTTTGGGGGATTAAGACACAAATATTCAATGATAAAAGGACCCCTAAAGGCACAGGAGGAAGTGGAACGAGAGAGAGCCTGCTAGTGCAATCTGAAGATGCTAAATGCAATGGAGGGGTTTGGGACAAAATGTTGACATTCAGTATGTTGACATGGTGATAATGTCAACATTGTGTATGTTAGCATGTCATCATGTTTTCCTACTGTTAGAGCCTGAACCTAACCCTAAACCTATAATGTAGACATAATGTCCATGTGGATAATTCTGACATGACATTTAGACCATGTCGACATTGTGGTACAATAACGACATAGGGCAATAATGACTATTTGCCCTATTGGAGACATGCTATGAAAAAGATTGGATTTTGGAGCGTGAATAATTGCACAATTGCAACATCAGCATACATTGTGTGTGGACGGTGGTATACAACGATTTTGACATAACACATATGATAACTGGGAAGAAAACATTAAAAAAAAACTGCGAGCTAAAAAGATTGATACATATAGTAGGTATATAATATATATTAAAATGGAAAGAACCGGAATAATGTGAAACTGGGAATATTAATATTAAAGTAGTATTTTAGCACAGTCACATTGTTGACATTTTCAGAAATGCCAACATTAGGTATTACATTAGGGTTAGGCATAGTTACCACAGGAACCACCGTTTTGTAACAGTAGCTGCAATCTGCGACTAAAGCCACAAATGGCAGAACATTAGCTGCAGCCTCTGGGTTAGGTTAAGGTAAGTATAGAGTTAGAGTACGTACCGCTGAAACCGCCGGATGGACACACTGCCAATTGCTGACATTGTTAGCATGGCTGGTGCTAGAGCGTTCCGATAAATTTGTGCCCTCCTACAAATATGTCCTGTTAACATGTCTCTTTACAGTGTTTCATATTTACCCGTTATTCATGTTATGCCACACAGTAGTACCCCTTATTAACATTACGCCACACAGTAGAGCCCCTTATACACATTATGTCACACAGTAGAGCCCCTTATGCACTTTATCCCACACAGTACAGCCCCTTATATACATTACGCCCCTTTTTACACATTATGCCACAGTAGAACCCTTTAGTCACCACACAGTATAGCCCCTTATTAACATTATGCCACACAGTAGTACCCCTTATACAAATAATGCCAGACACCTGGTGATCTAGCAAGGAGAAACTGGCAAAGGCTGCACTGGGGAGCTTTATTTAACTCTTTGCTTCCCACCACTTGCAGCACTCTCCAGTCCTCAACTTCCTTCTTCTGCCACTGGCCAGTCCTGGCCAGCAGTTCCGTCTTCTAGCCTCCTCCATGGCTGCCAGAGATCTTTACCCGACATCCTCTTCTATTGACCACTACCACTGCACTAAAGACTGAGCTCAGCTGCATCTTGGCTGCTCCTGATTGGCTGCCGGTCCCTGAGCCGTAATTGGCTCACAACCAATGCAAGTTTAAATAGCCCTTGCTGTCTATTGGCTGCCAGTCCACAGGCCGCAATTGGCTTGCAGTCAGCCTCAAATTTAAACTAGAACCGCACTCGATGCTTACAAAAATAAGAATTTACTCACCGGTAATTCTATTTCTCGTAGTCCGTAGTGGATGCTGGGAACTCCGTAAGGACCATGGGGAATAGACGGGCTCCGCAGGAGACTGGGCACTCTAAAAGAAAGATTAGGTACTATCTGGTGTGCACTGGCTCCTCCCTCTATGCCCCTCCTCCAGACCTCAGTTAAGGAAACTGTGCCCGGAAGAGCTGATACAACAAGGAAAGGATTTGGAATCCAGGGTAAGACTCATACCAGCCACACCAATCACACTGTACAACTTGTGATAACCATACCCAGTTAACAGTATGAACAACAACTGAGCCTCAGTAACAGATGGCTCATAACAATAACCCTTTAGTTAAGCAATAACTATATACATGTATTGCAGAGAGTCCGCACTTGGGACGGGCGCCCAGCATCCACTACGGACTACGAGAAATAGAATTACCGGTGTGTAAATTCTTATTTTCTCTGACGTCCTAGTGGATGCTGGGAACTCCGTAAGGACCATGGGGATTATACCAAAGCTCCCAAACGGGCGGGAGAGTGCGGATGACTCTGCAGCACCGCATGAGCAAACTCAAGGTCCTCCTCAGCCAGGGTATCAAACTTGTAGAACTTAGCAAACTTGTTTGACCCCGACCAAGTAGCAGCTCGGCAAAGCTGTAAAGCCGAGACCTCCCGGGCAGCCGCCCAAGAAGAGCCCACCTTCCTTGTGGAATGGGCTTTCACCATTTTGGATGCGGCAATCCAGCCGCAGAGAGAACCAGCTGAATTGTGCTATAGATCCAGCGAACAATAGTCTGCTTCGAAGCAGGAGCGCCAACCTTGTTGGCTGCATACAGAATAAACAGCGAGTCAGACTTTCTGACTCCCGCCGTTCTGGAAACATACATTTTCAAAGCCCGGACTACGTCCAGCATCTTGGAATCCTCCAAGTCCCTAGTAGCCGCAGGCACCACAATAGGCTGGTTCAAATGAAACGATGATACCACCCTAGGAAGAAATTGGGGACGAGTCCTCAATTCTGCCCTGTCCATATGGAAGATCAGATAAGGGTTTTTACATGACAAAACCGCCAATACTGACACACGCCTAGCCGAAGCTAAGGCCAATAGCATGACCACTTGCCACGTGAGATATTTTAGCTCCATGGTCTTAAGTGGCTCAAACCAGTGGGATCTCAGGAAATCCAACACAACGTTAAGATCCCAAGGTGCCACCGGTGGCACAAAAGGAGGCTGAATATGCAGCACCCCCGGAACAACGTCTGAACTTCAGGCAGTGAAGCCAGTTCATTTTTAGAGAAAATGTATAGGGTTGAAATCTTGACCTTTATGGATCCTAATTTTAGGCCCATAGTCACTCCTGACTGTAGAAAGTGCAGGAATCGACCCCGCTGGAATTCCTATGTAGGGCCTTCCCGGCCTCACACCAAGCAACCTATTTTCGCCATATACAGTGAAAAAGTCTTGCTGTCACGTCTTTCCTAGCCTTTATCAGCGTAGGAATAACTGCATCCGGAATGCCCTTTTCCGCTAGGATCCGGCGTTCAACCTCCATGCCGTCAAATGCAGCCGCGGTAAATTTTGGAACAGACAGGGCCCCTGTTGCAACATGTCCTGTCTGAGAAGCAGAAGCCCTGAGTCCTCTGAGAGCATTTCCTGCAGCTCCGGGTACCGAGTCCTTCTTGGCCAATTCGGAGCAAAGAATATTGTTTTCACTCCTCCTTTTATTACAATTCTCAGCCCTTGGGTATGAGAGGAAGAGGAGGGAATACAGAGACCGACTGGAACACCCACGGTGTTACTAGTGCGACCACAGCTATCACCTGAGGGTCCCTTGACCCGGCGTAAAACCTTTTTTAGCTTTTTATTGAGGTGGGACGCCATCTAGTCCACCTTAGGCAGTTCCCATCAATTTGCAAACTGCGTGAAGACTTCCTGATGAAGTCCCCACTCTCCCGGGTGGAGGTCATGCCTGCTGAGGAAGTCTGCTTCCCAGATGTCCACTCCCGGAACGAACACTGCTGACAGTGCGCTTACTTGATTCTCCGCCCAGCAAAGAATTCTGGTGGCTTCTACCCTCGCCACCCTGCTCCTTGTGCCGCCTTGGCGGTTTACATGAACCCCTGCGGTCTGACTGGATCAGAACCGGTTGGTCGCGAAGCAGGATCTCCGCTTGACTTAGGGCGTTGTATATGGCTCTTAGTTCCAGGATATTGATGTGAAGGCAAGTCAGTTGACTTGACCACAGACAATGGAAATTTCTTCCCTGTGTAACTGCCCCCCACCTTCGGAGGCTTGCATCCGTGGTCACCAGGATCCAGTCCTGAATGCCGAATCTGCGGCCCTCGAGAAGGTGAGCACTCTGCAGCCACCACAGGAGAGACACCCTGGCCCTGGGGGATAGGGTGATTAACCGATGCATCTGAAGAGGTGATCCGGACCACTTGTCCAGTAAGTCCCATTGGAAGGTCCTCGCATGGAACCTGCCTAAGGGGATGGCCTCGTATGATGCCACCATCCTTCCCAGGACTCAAGTGCAGTGATGCACTGACACCTGTTTTGGTTTTAATAGATTCCTGACCAGTGTCATGAGCTCCTGAGCTCTCTCTATCGGGAGATAACCCTTTTCTGGTCTGTGTCTAGGATCGTGCCTAGGAGAGGCAGATGAGCTGTAGGAACCAACTGCGACTTTGGAATATATAGAATCCAGCCGTGTTGCCGTTACACTTCCAGAGAAAGTGATACGCTGTTCAGCAACTGCTCCCTTGATCTCGCTATTATGAGGAGATCGTCCAAGTACGTGATAATAGTGACACCTTGCTTCCGCAGGAGCACAATCATATCCGCCATTACCATGGTGAATATTCTCGGGGCCGTGGAGAGACCAAACGGCAACATCTGAAATTGGTAATGACAATCCCGTACCGCAATTCTGAGGTACGCCTAATGAGGTGGATAAATGGGGACCTGAAGGTATGCATCCCTTATGTCCCGATTCACAATAAAGTCTCCCCCTTTTTAGGCTTGCACTGACCGCTCTTAGCGATTCCATCTTGAACTTGAACCTTCTCAGGTATATGTTCAGGGATTTTTAAATCAATATGGGTCTGACCGAACCGTCTGGTTTCGGGATTACAACATGGTCTAATAATAACATCCTCTTGTTGAAGGAGGGGACCCTTGACCACCACCTGTTAAATATACAATTTGTGAATTGCAGTTAACACTGGCTCCCTCTCTTGGGGGGAAGCCCGCAGGGCCGTCGGTGAGGGGGCATCTTCTCACAGTCCAGCTTGTATCCCTGAGACACAATATCTATTGCCCAGGGATCGAACAGGGAGTGAACCCACTTGTGGCTGAACTTACGAAGGCGTGTCCCCACCGGGCCTAGCTCCGCCTGTGGAGCTCCAGCGGCATAGGTGGATTTTTGTAGGGGCCGGGGAGGACTTCTGTTCCTGGGAACTAGCTGCCCGGCTCTGACAAGAAAGGACGCCCCTCAGACTTTCTTGTTTCTTTATACGAAAGGCTGCATTTAATAATGTCGTGCTTTCTTAGGCTGTGCAAGAATATAAGGCAAACTAGCAGAATTACCAGCTATAGCTGTGGAGACCAGGCCCGAGAACCCTTCTCCACACAATCCTCAGCCTTCCATATGCCTCTTAAGTCGGCATCATCTGTCCAATGCATATTCTACAGGACACGTCAAGCAGAGATCGACATAGCTTTGACTCTAGGACCCAGTATACTCATGTCTCTTTGGGCATGCTTTATAACTATATATCTATCACTTAGGACAGCATCTTTAATATATTTATATTGCATACTAGGGTCTCATCTCTGCTGATAAGGTACCTGTCCACGCTGCCACAGCGCTATAAACCCATGCCGACACAATCGCCGGTCTGGGTAGTATACTAGAATGTGCACGCTATCTGCAGGATCCCTGAGAATAGCAAGTGCTACCGTCTGTACAAACAGGACACCCCAGGGGAAGATTCTCAACATATCCTGGCCCTAGTGGGGAAAGGATACAGCCTTAGAATTCTCTTGTGGGAAGCTGCCGTCTCTTGTCTGGAGATTCCCGCTCTTTTTCCTCATGAGAGGAGGGAAATTTACCTCCGCATTCTTCCCCTTAAACATGTGTACTCTCGTGTCAGGGACAGATGAGTCATCAGTGATATGCAAATCATCTTTTATTTCAATAATCATATATTGAATACCTTCTAGCCATCTTGGCTGTAACTTTGCAATATCGTAGTCGACAGTGGAGTTAAACTCCATGTCGATACCAGTGTTTGTTATTATGGATAGAGAGCATTGAGAGACTCTGAAAGTCTCTGTGACATAGGGACAGACCTAGGTAGATTTCCTGTCTGTTCCCTAACCTTTTGTGCAATAAATTCACCTTAGCACTTACACATATCCAAACAGGTGTCGGCGTTGTCGACGGAGACACCCTCTCACACACATATCCGCTCTATCACCTCCTTAGAGGAGCCTTTTACCTCAGACATGTCGGCACACGCGTACCGACACACCACACACACACAGGAGATGCTCTATTTGAGGACAGTTCCCCCACAAGGCCCTTTGGAGAGACAGAGAGAGAGAGTATGCCAGCACACACCCCAGCACTATATAACCCAGGGATTACACTACAACTCAGTGTTTACCCAGTAGCTGCTGTATATACAATTTTTGCGCCTAAATTTATGTGCCCCCCCCTCTCTTTTCACCCTTTGTGTACCAGGATACTGCCGGGGAGAGCCTGGGGAGCTTCCTTCCAGCGGAGCTGTGAAGAGAAAATGGCGCTGGTGTGCTGAGGAAGAAGGCCCGGCCCCCTCAGCGGCGGGCTTCTGTCCTGTTTCTGACTAAAAATGGCGGGGGTTTTACACATATACAGTCACAGACTGTATTATGTGTATTTATTGCCAAAAGGTATTCTTATTGCTGCCCAGGGCGCCCCCCCCCAGCGCCCTGCACCCTACAGTGACCGGAGTGTGTGGTGTGCAGTGGGAGCAATGGCGCACAGCTGCAGTGCTGTGCGCTACCTTAATGAAGACCGGAGTCTTCTGCCGCCGATTTTATCTCCTTCTTCTGTCTTCTGGCTCTGCAAGGGGGACGGCGGCGCGGCTCCGGGAACGGACGATCGAGGTCAGGCCCTGTGTTCGAACCCTCTGGAGCTAATGGTGTCCAGTAGCCTAAGAAGCACAAGCTAGCTGCACGCAGGTAGGTTTGCTTCTCTCCCCTCAGTCCCACGTAGCAGTGAGTCTGTTGCCAGCAGATCTCACTGAAAATAAAAAAACCTAACATATACTTTCTTTCTAGCAAGCTCAGGAGAGCCCACTAGGTGCATCCAGCTCTGGCCGGGCACAGATTCTAACTGAGGTCTGGAGGAGGGGCATAGAGGGAGAAGCCAGTGCACACCAGATAGTACCTAATCTTTCTTTTAGAGTGCCCAGTCTCCTGCGGAGCCCGTCTATTCCCATGGTCCTTACGGAGTTCCCAGCATCCACTAGGATGTCAGAGAAATACATGTTGGGGTGGCTGCTCCCTTACCCCGCTTACCCCATCGCGCTGGCTCTAATTGTTAGCATATTCACATTTCATCAGTGTCGACAATGCAGACATGTTGAACATGGTGACATTATGAGTTGACCAAGCTGACATTCTCATGTCTACATTTTTTTTTTTTTATTTACAGTTTCTTATATAGTGCAGCATATTCCGTTGCGCTTTACAATTGGAATCAACAGTGATAAGACAAACTGGGTAATAACAAACAGACATAGAGGTAGGAAGGCCCTGCTCGCAAGATTACAATCTATGATGAATGTAGACATTATAATAATTGACAAAATATACCGAACTCCATTTGCTTATATACCAATAAGTACATTGCCAATGGACCCATGTAGATAGTAAAGTGCCATTTAATAACACAAGAAAGGGCAGAATTTTCAAAGGACAAGGACATATACATGCTTTTTCTGGCAATAGATCTCCTTTTTGGTACCCCCCATAAAAAATTGGGGTACAGATTTTGTTACCATTATCTCTAGATGGGAATAACAGGAGATAATCACTCAAAACATGCTATAATTTTTATATTTCTTTATGCCATTAATGATTTACATTAGTTTGTATACAATAAAATCTATTTTGAAACTATATGGAGGTGATTCAATAGTTTTTTTGCACTCCATTAAGTAATGGGCGCCTGACGGAGCTATTCAGTTGTTTTTGGGTGACCATTACTTATTAAGCTAGTCTCGCCCCAAAAGCACTGAGTTTAGGTGTGTAAAGTGGTTAAAGCCGTCTAAAGTACTGGTTTAGGTGCCCAAAACACAGACTGTCGCTGACTTCTGCTTGCCAGCTCAGGTGGGTGTGAGCAGTGTCGGACTGGGGCATGATGGGCCCACCTGGGTGTGAGCAGAAATACGAGTGCCTGCGGCATTTGCATTCATCAGCAGCAACAACAACAACAACAACTGAATTGCTCTTTTGGATGCCCATTACTTACAGCGTGATGTGCATCGGACATTTTTCGGGTTTTGTGTTTTGGTTTTGGATTCGGTTCCGCGGCCGTGTTTTGGATTCGGACGCGTTTTGGCAAAACCTCCCTGAAATTTTTTTGTTGGATTCAGGTGTGTTTTGGATTCAGGTGTTTTTTGACAAAAACCCTCAAAAACAGCTTAAATCATAGAATTTGGGGGTCATTTTGATCCCATAGTATTATTAACCTCAATAACCATAATTTCCACTAATTTCCAGTCTATTCTGAACACCTCACAATATTATTTTTAGTCCTAAAATTTGCACCGAGGTCGCTGAATGACTAAGCTAAGCGACCCAAGTGGCCGACACAAACACCTGGCCCATCTAGGAGTGGCACTGCAGTGTCAGACAGGATGGCACTTCAAAAAATAGTCCCCAAACAGCACATGCTGCAAAGAAAAAAAGAGGTGCACCAAGGTCGCTGTGTGACTAAGCTAAGCGACCCAAGTGGCCGACACAAACACCTGGCCCATCTAGGAGTGGCACTGAAGTGTCAGACAGGATGGCAGATTTAAAAATAGTCACCAAACAGCACATGATGCAAAGAAAAAAAGAGGTGCAATGAGGTAGCTGTGTGACTAAGCTAAGCGACCCAAGTGGCCGACACAAACTCCTGGCCCATCTAGGAGTGGCACTGCAGTTTTCTAACGAGAGGATGAGTGCTTCCATCCTCATGTGAATCTGAACCACTAGCCATGAACATAGGCCAGGGCCTCACCCGTTCCTTGCCACTCCGTGTCGTAAATGGCATATTGGCAAGTTTACGCTTCTCATCAGACGCTTTTAATTTTGATTTTTAAATCATTTTACTGAACTTTTGTTTTTTGGATTTTACATGTTCTCTACTATGACATTGGGGATCGGCCTTGGCAGACGACGTTGATGGCATTTCAACGTCTCGGCCATGACTAGTGGCAGCAGCTTCAGCACGAGGTGGAAGTGGATCTTGATCTTTCCCTATTTTACCCTCCACATTTTTGTTCTCCATTTTTTAATGTGTGGAATTATATGCCAGTAATATATCAATAGCAATGGCCTACTGTACCGTACTGCTATATATTATATACTGGTGGTCAGCAAAATTATGCACTGTCCTCCTACTACTGCGCACAACAACTAAAATGCACCACAGGTATGGATGGATAGAATACTTGACGACACAGAGGTAGGTAGAGCAATGAACTACTGTACCGTACTGCTATATATTATATACTGGTGGTCAGCAAAATTATGCACTGTCCTCCTACTACTGCGCACAACAACTAAAATGCACCACAGGTATGGATGGATAGTATACTTGACGACACAGAGGTAGGTAGAGCAGTGGACTACTGTACCGTACTGCTATATATTATATACTGGTGGTCAGCAAAATTATGCACTGTCCTCCTACTACTGCGCACAACAACTAAAATGCACCACAGGTGGATGGATAGTATACTTGACAACACAGAGGTAGGTAGAGCAGTGGACTACTGTACCGTACTGCTATATATTATATACTGGTGGTCAGCAAAATTATGCACTGTCCTCCTACTACTGCGCACAACAACTAAAATGCACCACAGGTATGGATGGATAGTATACTTGACGACACAGAGGTAGGTAGAGCAGTGGACTACTGTACCGTACTGCTATATATTATATACTGGTGGTCAGCAAAATTATGCACTGTCCTCCTACTACTGCGCACAACAACTAAAATGCACCACAGGTATGGATGGATAGTATACTTGACGACACAGAGGTAGGTAGAGCAGTGGCCTACTGTACCGTACTGCTATATATTATATACTGGTGGTCAGCAAAATTATGCACTGTCCTCCTACTACTGCGCACAACAACTAAAATGCACCACAGGTATGGATGGATAGTATACTTGACGACACAGAGGTAGGTAGAGCAGTGGACTACTGTACCGTACTGATATAATACTGGTGGTCACTGGTCAGTAAAATTCTGCACTGTCCTCCTACTATATACTACAATGCAGCACAGATATGGAGGGTTTTTCAGGCAGACAACGTATAATACTGGTGGACACTGATCAGCAAAACTCTGCACTGTACTCCTCCTATATAATACTGCTGGTCCCCAGTCCCCACAATAAAGCAGTGTGAGCACAGATATATGCAGCACACTGAGCACAGATATAGAGTGTTTTTCAGGCAGACAACTTATACTGGTGGTCACTGGTCAGCAAAACTCTGCACTGTACTCCTCCTATATAATATACTGGTGGTCCCCAGTCCCCACAATAAAGCAGTGTGAGCACAGATATATGCAGCACACTGAGCACAGATATGGACTGTTTTTCAGGCAGACAACGTATACTGGTGGTCACTGTCAGCAAAACTCTGCACTGTACTCCTCCTATATAATACTGCTGGTCCCCAGTCCCCACAATAAAGCACACTGAGCACAGATATTTGCAACACACTGAGCACAGATATGGAGCATTTTTCAGGCAGAGAACGTAGATATTTTCAGCACACTGAGCACAGATATTTGCAGCACACTGAGCACAGATATTTGCAGCACACTGAACACAACTGAGAGAACGCTGCACACGTCCTCTCCCTATCATCTCCAATGCACAAGTGAAAATGGCGGCTCCTTACATAGAATACGAATCTCGCGAGAATCCGACAGCGGGATGATGACGTTCGGGCGCGCTCGGGTTAACCGAGCAAGGCGGGAGGATCCGAGTCTGCCTCGGACCCGTGTAAAATGGGTGAAGTTCGGGGGGGTTCGGATTCCGAAGAACCGAACCCGCTCATCTCTAACAGCCACACAAAAAAACAATTGAATCTTGCAATATATGTTTGGTTTTTTTTCTTACATTAATGTACCTGAAAGCCCAAATCTGCAATCAGCTCAGACACTCATCTGCAAATTCTTAGCATTCCAAATCAGTTTCCCTGGGACAGCAGTGGCCCTGTGCCTTTTTTGGGGATTCAATTACAGGGAAAAGTGATAGAAAAAAAAATAGGATTTTAGTACCTACCGGTAAATCCTTTTCTCCTAGTCCGTAGAGGATGCTGGGGACTCCAAAAGGACCATGGGGTATAGACGGATCCGCAGGAGCTTGGGCACACTATAAAGACTTAAACTGGGTGTGAACTGGCTCCTCCCTCTATGCCCCTCCCCCAGACCTCAGTTAGAAAACTGTGCCCAGGAGAGACGGAAATTTCGAGGAAAGAATTTATAATTTAAACACTGTGAGTGTCATACCAGCTCACACCACGAACATACCGCAAGACATGGCCTTCAACAGAATACCAGCCAACGGTATGAAAACCATCCAGCCATACACTGAGAGAATATGTAACACAACCTGTGTGTCAACCCAACCAATAATAATAAACCACATGCCATAGCATGAACAACGTCAGCGATAGCCTGACAGAGAAGAAACACCACAAAGTGCAACTAAAATCAATAACTGCAGACACAGTACGCTGTAGGTACTAAAATCCTATTTTCTCTTACGTCCTAGAGGATGCTGGGGACTCCAAAAGGACCATGGGGTCAATACCAAAGCACCAGAACGGGCGGGAGAGTGCGGACGACTCTGCAGCACCGATTGAGCAAACATGAGGTCCCCATCATCCAGGGTATCAAACTTGTAGAGCTTAGCACAGGTGTTTGAAACCCGACCAATTAGCCGCTCTGCAAAGTTAACCCGCCGAGACACCTCGTGCATCCGCCCAAGAAGAGTCCATCTTCCTAGTAGAATGGGTCTCCCCCAACTCCGGTAACGGCAATCCAGCCGTAGAACCAGTACACCGAATCGTATCACAGATCCAGCGTGTAACGGACTGCAGAGACGCAGGCGCCCCAAGCACGCTGAGATCATACCGGACAAACAGAGCCTCTGTTACGCCAAACTGAGCCCAATTGGCGACATAAATCTTCAAAGCCCTGACTACATCGAGAGACACTGAATCAGCCAATGCTGAAATTACCACAGGCATCAAACTAGGCATGATTTTGATAAACCCTGCAAACCCTTTTCAGCAGAACTACTATCCGAGTTCTCAATTCTATCCACTTGGAAGATCAAACAGGGGCTCTTGTGAGACAAAGCCGCTACTTCCGACAACCGCCTTGCGGTCGCCCAAAAAGCAAAAGAATGACCACTCTCCAAGAGAGAATTTTGAACACAACCTTTAATAAAGGTCCCAATCAGTGAGACCCAAGAACGCAACACCACGTCAAGAGCCCATTGTGCCAATGGGGCACAAACGGAGGTTGGATGTGCAGTACTCCTTTCACGAACGTCTGAACTTCCGGAAAGGTGGCCAATTCCTTTTTTTTTTTTTTAAAGAAAATTTACAAGGCCAAAACTGCCCTGAAACGGAGCCTAACTGTAGGCCCGCATCCACACTTGCTTGCAAAGAATGGAGAAGAACGACTCAGCTGAAAATCCGCCGTAGGAAGCTTCTTAGATTTACACCAAGACACATATTTACGCCAAATACGGTGTGAAGTCTTTGCCGTTACTTCATTTTTAGCCTGAAGAAGTGTGGAAATGACCTCACTTGGAATACCCGATCGGACTAGGATATGGTGTTCAACCGCCACGCCATCAAACGCAGCCGCGGTAAGTCCTGAAACACGCCCGGATCTTGCTGTAACAGTTCCTCCCGTAGAGGAAGAGGCCAGGGATCTTCTATGAATAAATCTTGAAGAACTGGATACCAAGCCCTCCTTGGCTAGACCGGAACAATGAGGATCGCCAGAACCTCTGTTCTTCTTACGTTTATCACCTTCAGCAGAGTAAAAACGGAGGGGACACATAGACCAAAGGAAAAAATAGCAGCGCTAATGGAATAGTATAAATGAATCTAATATGAAGGATTGAGTGAAAAAATTCTTAAATTTAATAAAACATAAGTTTTAGGCCTCAATAAAAATTGGATGCAAGATCCACATATAACAATTTAAAACAATGAAAACAGCAATTGAGGGTCAATGATGCATAGCTGCCTATCACATTAGTATCCGTTCCTAGTATTATAGAAGACCAGAACAAAAAACTGCAACAAACAAGCGCCTAATCATCAAATAACAATGAAAACCAATACGTGTTTCGTGGGATCAAATGATCACAATTTTATATTCCTGATAGTCTGCGCTTGCCGGAATACTATGTGTAGTATTGTGGTGATGGCATAGAAAAAGAACAAGCGGCTGCGCTGAATATCAGGAACGGAACACAATGTACAGAGAGCCAACGTAAAAAATAACAATGTTTATTTGTAAAACATATAAAAAGATTAATTATCATATGACCGTGAATAATATATATAAGAACATTCACTAGACGTGAACTGGTGGTCTGTTGTGATAGCTCAGCTTTTTGGGGTGAGAAGTTCCGTGTTCAACTAGTTAAAACATTGATAAGTACCAGGTGTACTAGTGGAATCCTAATAAATTCAAAGTCCCTCAGTTGAATTTGAGATTCAATACCTTTCCAAATGGGCTGGTGAAAGCCGAGCATCCTCGGCTTCAATGTCCTGCAATGCCCATATACGCTGTGCAGCGGAAAGGAGGAGACCGTCTCTCTCACAACCCGGTCGTGGCGGCGTGCGTGCTGAAGCCGCTGATGTCGGATGCTGTAGACGGAGGGTGCAGCGGGGACCAAGGAGCACCTGGAGGATTTCACCTGAGCTGAGTACGGATAGGGGCGGGTCCTGACGCGTTTCGTCACGTTCACGTGACTTTTTTCAAAAAAAGCTGCACTGTTCGCAGCGAAACGCGTCAGGAGGAGGCGGCTACTTGGGTCATCAATTGTGCTATCTTTTTGCTGCCAAATCACATCCGGACCAAATACTGGACTTTGCCATCTGCAGATAAAACGGGACAAAACATCCAACAACTTGGAACACCATCACCCCATCTCCACAAAGAGGACACCGTACTAAATGAGGATTCCCGAACCTGGCTGGTTTTTTGAGTATAAACATCAGAGACACTCTTAAGGGACTACACCTCTAGCGGTCTTTGGGTAAAGTGCATTGGTGTGACTGCGCTGTCAGTCTGTTTTTATCTGCTATATGTTCCAGGCATAATACTAGGAACGGATACTAATGTGATAGGCAGCTATGCATCATTGACCCTCAATTGCTGTTTTCATTGTTTTAAATTGTTATATGTGGATCTTGCATCCAATTTTTATTGAGGCCTATAACTTATGTTTTATTAAATTTAAGAATTTTTTCACTCAATCCTTCATATTAGATTCATTTATACTATTCCATTAGCGCTGCTATTTTTTCCTTTGGTTTTCTTTGATGTATGGTTGGGGTGTGACTACCCCCAATACGGTATAGCAGCAGCATTAGAGACACAGCACCTGAAAGCGCCCGATCTTCCATCTGTTTGGTAGATTTCTTTGCTTGGGACACATAGACCGACTGAAAACACCCAAGGTGTCACAAGGGCGTCCACTGCTATAGCTTAAGAGTCCCTTGACCTGGAACCATATTCCTGAGGTCTCTCGTTGAGGCGAGACGCCAACATGACCAATTGAGGCACTCCTCAAAGACTTGTCACTTCTGTAAAACTTCTCGATGAAGATAGTATTATGGAGAGCGCGTCTGCAGAGGAAATCAATTTCTCCGTCGTTTACGTCCGGAACTAAGACTGCTAATATAACGTTTACCAGTCTTTCCACCCAGCGGAAAACTATTTCAGCTTCTGCCATTGTCGCTTTGCTCCTTGTTCCGCCCTAGCGGCTTACTTACGCCACTGCTGTCAAGTCGTCCGACAGAATTAATACGGGCAGATCACGAAGAATATGTTCGTTGAAAATAGCTCTTACTTCAAGAAAGCTCAGTGTAGACAAGCTTCGCAGCTTGACCTTTTCCTCTGGAAATACTTCCCATGCAAGGACTGCTCCCCAGCCTCGGAGATCTGCATACATGGACACCAGGATCTAATCCTGGATCCAGAACCTTCGTCCCTCTAGGAGGTGAGAACTGAGCAGACACCACAGGAGCGATATCCTGGCCATTAGAATTATATTCCGGTGCATGTGCCGGTGAGACCCGGACCACATTCCCAACAGGTCCCATGAAAACCACTCTGGCAATTGACCTGCTCACCGAAAAGGCCTCTTAGGCCGCACCCAACTTCTTCATCAACGGAACATATAGATGGATTGGCACTGCAAATCTGATCCGACTCAGGATCCTCAGACCTCTTTCCCCAGGATACCACCTCCGACATCTGCGTCGTTGGGAACAACAGCCCTGTCCTGTGTTGAAGAACAGTCAGAGAAAAAGAACAACGATTTGCACCACTTGTTTCTTGACCTCGCCTCAATCAGGCGAACATCTCAGTACAGAATAACAATGGCTCTTACTATTGAAAGAAAACCATCATACTACCATCTCCCCAGTGAAATGGCAAAGACCATCCTGGCTATCCCTCCAGGTAATCTGAATGCGTAGAACAACGCATGTAAACTTTTTTTTTTCTTCTTTTTTTTTAAATAATCGGGACAGGAGGACAAGGCCCTGAATCTGACCCCTCTGGTGTGGCGTCGCGTATTACCTCCCCTTCCAGAGGGGAAACAGTAAGATCTATCAGAAAATCAGTGAGGGGAAACATCTGTAACTCCAGACAGTCCCCCTCTGGGTTCTATAACTAACTCACGGGTCCTGGTCTATTCCCGGACTAACTGAAAGGTAGCAGACGAGTCCCCACCGGAGTGGGGTCCAGGCAGGTAGACTCAGCACCATGTGGCGGATGTGAAAGAAACAGAAAACGACATCCGCTTCTGCGAACCTGACAAGGCTGCAGAACACTTACCTTTTCACCTTCCATCTGCACAGAAAAGGAAAATAAGAATTTACTTACCGATAATTCTATTTCTCATAGTCCGTAGTGGATGCTGGGAACTCCGTAAGGACCATGGGGAATAGCGGCTCCGCAGGAGACTGGGCACAAAAGTAAAAGCTTTATGACTAGCTGGTGTGCACTGGCTCCTCCCCCTATGACCCTCCTCCAAGCCTCAGTTAGGATACTGTGCCCGGACGAGCGTACAGAATAAGGAAGGATCTTGAATCCCGGGTAAGACTCATACCAGCCACACCAATCACACCGTACAACTTGTGAACTGAACCCAGTTAACAGTATGATAAACGTAGGAGCCTCTGAAAAGATGGCTCACAACAATAAACAACCCGATTTTTGTAACAATAACTATATACAAGTATTGCAGACAATCCGCACTTGGGATGGGCGCCCAGCATCCACTACGGACTATGAGAAATAGAATTATCGGTAAGTAAATTCTTATTTTCTCTGACGTCCTAGTGGATGCTGGGAACTCCGTAAGGACCATGGGGATTATACCAAAGCTCCCAAACGGGCGGGAGAGTGCGGATGACTCTGCAGCACCGAATGAGAGAACTCCAGGTCCTCCTCAGCCAGGGTATCGAAATTGTAAAATTTAGCAAACGTGTTTGCCCCTGACCAAGTAGCTGCTCGGCAAAGTTGTAAAGCCGAGACCCCTCGGGCAGCCGCCCAAGATGAGCCCACCTTCCTTGTGGAATGGGCTTTTACAGATTTTGGCTGTGGCAGGCCTGCCACAGAATGTGCAAGCTGAATCGTACTACAAATCCAACGAGCAATCGTCTGCTTAGAAGCAGGAGCACCCAGCTTGTTGGGTGCATACAGGATAAACAGCGAGTCAGATTTTCTGACTCCAGCCGTCCTGGAAACATATATTTTCAGGGCCCTGACTACGTCCAGCAACTTGGAGTCCTCCAAGTCCCTAGTAGCCGCAGGCACCACAATAGGCTGGTTCATGTGAAACGCTGAAACCACCTTCGGGAGAAATTGAGGGCGAGTCCTCAGTTCTGCCCTGTCTGAATGAAAAATTAGGTAAGGGCTTTTATATGATAAAGCCGCCAATTTTGAGACACGCCTGGCTGAAGCCAGGGCTAACAGCATGACCACTTTCCATGTGAGATATTTTAATTCCACAGTGGTGAGTGGTTCAAACCAATGTGACTTTAGGAGACTCAACACTACATTGAGATCCCAAGGTGCCACTGGAGGCACAAAAGGAGGCTGTATATGCAGTACCCCTTTGACAAACGTCTGAACTTCAGGCACTGAAGCCAGTTCTTTTTGGAAGAATATTGACAGGGCCGAAATTTGAACCTTAATGGACCCTAATTTTAGGCCCATAGATAGTCCTGTTTGCAGGAAATGCAGGAAACGACCCAGTTGAAATTCCTCTGTAGGGGCCTTCTTGGCCTCACACCACGCAACATATTTTCGCCAAATGCGGTGATAATGTTTCGCGGTTACATCCTTCCTGGCCTTGATCAGGGTAGGGATGACTTCATCTGGAATGCCTTTTTCCTTCAGGATCCGGCGTTCAACCTCCATGCCGTCAAACGCAGCCGCGGTAAGTCTTGGAACAGACAAGGACCCTGCTGGAGCAGGTCCTTTCTTAGAGGTAGAGGCCACGGGTCCTCCGTGAACATCTCTTGAAGTTCTGGGTACCAAGTCCTCCTTGGCCAATCCGGAGCCACGAGTATAGTTCTTACTCCTCTCCTTCTTATGATTCTCAAAACTTTGGGTATGAGAGGCAGAGGAGGGAACACATACACTGACTGGTACACCCACGGTGTTACCAGAGCGTCCACCGCTATCGCCTGAGGGTCCCTTGACCTGGCGCAATATCTGTCTAGTTTCTTGTTGAGGCGAGACGCCATCATGTCCACCTTTGGTTTTTCCCAACGGTTTACAATCACGTGGAAGACTTCTGGGTGAAGTCCCCACTCCCCCGGGTGGAGGTCGTGTCTGCTGAGGAAGTCTGCTTCCCAGTTGTCCACTCCCGGAATGAACACCGCTGACAGTGCTGTCACATAATTTTCCGCCCAGCGAAGAATTCTTGCAGCTTCTGCCATTGCCCTCCTGCTTCTTGTGCCGCCCTGTCTGTTTACGTGGGCGACTGCCGTGATGTTGTCCGATTGGATCAATACCGACTGACCCTGAAGCAGAGGCCTTGCTTGACTTAGGGCATTGTAAATTGCCCTTAGTTCCAGGATATTTATGTGAAGAGACGTTTCCATGCTTGACCACAAGCCCTGGAAATTTCTTCCCTGTGTGACTGCTCCCCAGCCTCTCAGGCTGGCATCCGTGGTCACCAGAATCCAGTCCTGAATGCCGAATCTGCGGCCCTCTAGAAGATGAGCACTCTGCAACCACCACAGGAGAGACACCCTTGTCCTTGGAGATAGGGTTATCCGCTGATGCATCTGAAGATGCGATCCGGACCATTTGTCCAGCAGATCCCACTGAAAAGTTCTTGCATGGAATCTTCCGAATGGAATCGCTTCGTAAGAAGCCACCATCTTTCCCAGGACCCTTGTGCATTGATGCACTGACACTTGTCCTGGTTTCAGGAGGTTCCTGACTAGCTCGGATAACTCCCTGGCCTTCTCCTCCGGGAGAAACACCTTTTTCTGGACTGTGTCCAGAATCATCCCTAGGAACAGTAGACGTGTTGTTGGAATCAGCTGCGATTTTGGAATATTTAGAATCCACCCGTGCTGCGTAGCACTACCTGAGATAGTGCTACTCCGACCTCTAACTGTTCCCTGGACCTTGCCCTTATCAGGAGATCGTCCAAGTAAGGGATAATTAAGACGCCTTTTCTTCGAGGAAGAATCATCATTTCGGCCATTACCTTGGTAAAGACCCGTGGTGCCGTGGACAATCCAAACGGCAGCGTCTGAAACTGATAATGACAGTTTTGTACCACAAACCTGAGGTACCCTTGGTGAGAAGGGTAGATTGGGACATGGAGATAAGCATCTTTGATGCCCAGAGACACCATATAGTCCCCTTCTTCCAGGTTCGCTATCACTGCTCTGAGTGACTCCATCTTGAATTTGAACCTTTTTATGTAAGTGTTCAATGATTTCAGATTGAAAATCGGTCTCACCGAGCCGTCCGGCTTCGGTACCACAAACAGCGTGGAGTAATACCCCTTTCCCTGTTGTAGGAGGGGTACCTTGATTATCACCTGCTGGGAATACAGCTTGTGAATAGCTTCCAATACTGCCTCCCCGTCGGAGGGAGACGTTGGTAGAGCAGACTTCAGGAACCGGCGAGGGGGAGACGTCTCGAATTCCAATTTGTACCCCTGTGATACTACCTGCAGGATCCAGGGGTCCACTTTCGAGTGAGCCCACTGCGCGTTGAAATTTTTGAGACGGGCCCCACCGTGCCTGAGTCCGCTTGTAAAGCCCCAGCGTCATGCTGAAGACTTGGCAGAAGCGGGGGAGGGCTTCTGATCCTGGGAAGAGGCTGCCTGCTGCAGTCTTTTTCCCCTTCCTCTGCCCCGGGGCAGAAATGAGTGGCCTTTTGCCCGCTTGCCCTTATGGGGACGAAAGGACTGAGTTTGAAAAGACGGTGTCTTTTTCTGCTGAGAGGTGACCTGGGGTAAAAAGGTGAATTTCCCAGCCGTCGCCGTGGCCACCAGGTCCGATAGACCGACCCCAAATAACTCCTCCCCTTTATACGGCAAAACTTCCATATGCCGTTTGGAATCCGCATCACCTGACCACTGTCGTGTCCATAAACTTCTTCTGGCAGAAATGGACAGCGCACTTACTCTTGATGCCAGGGTGCAAATATCCCTCTGTGCATCTCGCATATATAGTAATGCATCCTTTAAATGCTCTATAGTCAATAATATACTGTCCCTATCCAGGGTATCAATATTTTCAGTCAGGGAATCCGAGCAAGCCACTCCAGCGCTGCACATCCAGGCTGAGGCGATTGCTGGTCGTAGTATAACACCAGTATGTGTGTATATACCCTTTAGGATATTTTCCAGCTTTCTATCAGCTGGTTCCTTGAGGGCGGCCGTATCAGGAGACGGCAACGCCACTTGTTTTGATAAGCGTGTGAGCGCCTTATCTACCCTAGGGGGTGTTTCCCAACGCGCCCTAACCTCTGGCGGGAAAGGGTATAATGCCAATAATTTATTAGAAATCAGCAGTTTTTTATCGGGGGAAACCCACGCTTTGTCACACACCTCATTTAATTCATCCGATTCAGGAAAAACTATGGGTAGTTTTTTCACACCCCACATAATACCCCTTTTTGTGGTACTTGTAGTATCAGAAATGTTCAAAGCCTCCTTCATTGCCGTGATCATGTAACGTGTGGCCCTACTGGACATTACGTTTGTCTCGTCACCGTCGACGCTGGAGTCAGTATCCGTGTCTGGGTCTGTGTCGACCATCTGAGGTAACGGGCGCTTTAGAGCCCCTGACGGTGTTTGAGACGCCTGGACAGGCACTAACTGATTTGCCGGCTGTCTCATGTCGTCAACAGTTTTTTGCAAAGTGCTGACACTGTCACGTAATTCCTTCCATACGACCATCCAGTCAGGTGTCGACTCCCTAGGGGGTGACATCACTATTACAGGCAATTGCTCCGCCTCCACATCATTTTCCTCCTCATACATGTCGACACAATCGTACCGACACACAGCACACACACAGGGAATGTTCTGATAGAGGACAGGACCCCATGAGCCCTTTGGGGAGACAGAGGGAGAGTTTGCCAGCACACACCAGAGCGCTATATATATACAGGGATAACCTTATATAAGTGTTTCTCCCTTCTATAGCTGCTGTATTTGTATTATCTGCCAATTAGTGCCCCCCCTCTCTTGTTTTACCCTGATTCTGTAGCAGGACTGCAGGGGAGAGTCAGGAAGCCGTCCTTCCAGCGGAGCTGTGAGGGAAAATGGCGCTTGTGTGCTGAGGAGATAGGCTCCGCACCCTTTTCGGCGGCCTTTTCTCCCGCTTTTTTTAGGAAAACTGGCAGGGGTTAAATGCATCCATATAGCCCAGGAGCTATATGTGATGCATTTCTTTAGCCATATAAGGTTTAAAACGTGTTTTATTGCGTCTCAGGGCGCTCCCCCCCAGCGCCCTGCACCCTCAGTGACCGGAGTGTGAAGTGTGCTGAGAGCAATGGCGCACAGCTGCAGTGCTGTGCGCTACCTTATTGAAGACAGGAACGTCTTCTGCCGCCGATTTTTCCGGACCTCTTCGCTCTTCTGGCTCTGTAAGGGGGCCGGCGACGCGGCTCCGGGACCCATCCAAGCTGAGCCTGTGATCGTCCCTCTGGAGCTAATGTCCAGTAGCCAAGAAGCCCAATCCACTCTGCATGCAGGTGAGTTCGCTTCTTCTCCCCTTAGTCCCACGATGCAGTGAGCCTGTTGCCAGCAGGTCTCACTGAAAAATAAAAAACCTATTTAAACTTTTACTCTAAGCAGCTCAGGAGAGCTACCTAGCATGCACCCTTCTCGGCCGGGCACAAAAATCTAACTGAGGCTTGGAGGAGGGTCATAGGGGGAGGAGCCAGTGCACACCAGCTAGTCATAAAGCTTTTACTTTTGTGCCCAGTCTCCTGCGGAGCCGCTATTCCCCATGGTCCTTACGGAGTTCCCAGCATCCACTAGGACGTCAGAGAAAAAAAAGAATGGTATTGAACTAGTTAAAGGGACTGCATCCCACAAAGGAATGCGTCACCAACCGTTGTGAGGGAACTCACTAAGTTAGATTTACCAGCAGTATCCGCCGAGATTGACTGAACTAAGGCATCCCCAAACAGCGGCACACCGCCCCAGGGAAACAACTCCAGTATTTCTCGGAGTCAGCCTCAGCATTTCCCCGGTCACCTCCTGTATACGCACTGCAGCCTGCCGCGATGTATAGAGAAGACCCAACATAAGGAAAATCCCTTATCTCTGCAGGATAATTCTATCGGATGTCCCTCCGAATATAAACACTCCCTCATGAGTCCAAAGAATAGAAATAAAATATCACTTAGCTTCCTGTATCCGATCCTTTGTGACAGGACCCCGTGTCGACCAGGAGTTGACTTTCACCGTATTCTCTCCGCCGCGGGAAAAGAATAAACATTCGGACTCCTTGAGAGGACGGGAGACCCACTCGTCACGGTCGACCTAGAGCTTTATCAACAGAGCGACCAGCACATGAGAAAGAATACTATTACTTCAGCATTCATTATAGATCATAAGATGAATATACATATTGTAATACACATATACACACATATTCTACCTATATATATATATATATATATATATATATATATATATATAACATACATATAAGCGGATTGTCCGGAACCTTCGAGACCCAAGTGACATTAATGTGTTCTGAATGTGTATGACCATGTACTGAATCCGCAGTTGTGGCTCTACCAGGAAACATTATAGTCGACAGAAAACCTAGTAATCGTCGACAGCAGGGAGTAGTAACCAGGCAAAATAACATACTTGTGACTCCGAGGGATCCGAGGGAATTATACATATATAATTTTAATAACCATGTCTGTGCTCGAGCTACAGACTCACGGAACCGACCCATATAAATACATATAAATATATATACAGGTATAAGTTAGTTACAGCATGTCAATTTACACCCGGTAATAACGGTTGGTGCCGACAGGGTCACCCACATACTACTGTGTCTCCCATACCGTGTTTACTATGAACAAGTATAACACAACCGATCTGTTGACTCAGTGTCTACTGTATCAAGTACAAAACAGTTGTCGGCGATGCCGACAATGAACCCCGGAGGCGTTAGTAACAGAACAGTCACACATGTCGACACAGGTGTACATCTGACAGGGAGCACACAGAGAGCATACACAACCAAGAGTACATGTCCATTTCCAACTTAAATAGTGTTATACATTCCTACATAACACTAACATATATGTGCCCCCCCCCCCCTTGTTTGTGCTGTACACATGATTTGGCGGGGACATTGCTTAAAATGGCGCTGTCTCTTTCTGTGAGGGCTAAGCCCCGCCCCTTATCGGCACGCGGTAGCCCCTATAGTAAACCCGGTACATGCAGGCAGGGGACCATATACAGTGGCTACCCACTGTATATGTGTACTGGGAGCGTAAAATAATGTAAAACATACTGCCCGGGGCGCCCCCCCCCCCCCCCCCCCTGCACCTGATACCAGCCGTTGGTGTGTGGGAGCAATGGCGCGCAGCGGGACCGCTGCAATATGCTGGCGGGGGTAGCGGACACGGTGCCTGGGCACCGAATAACAACTCAAGCCAGCCTTTTTGTGTTTAAAGAGCCTCAGTAACTTGCTGCCCAGGGCGCTCCCCAGCGCCCTGCACCCTGTGAGTGCCGTTGGTGTGTGGGAGCATGGAGCGCAACACGACCGCCGCATGTTACCTCCGTTACTGAAGTCTTCTGCCGTCACTGAAGTCTTCTTTTCTTCTGCATACTCACCCGGCTTCTGTCTTCTGTGAGGGGGGTGACGGCGTGGTTCCAGGAACAAGCAGCTAGGCGCACCAAGTGATCGAACCCTCTGGAGCTAATGGTGTCCAGTAGCCTGAGAAGCAGTGCCCTTAAACTAAGAAGAAGTAGGTCCTGCTTCTCTCCCCTCAGTCCCACGATGCAGGGAGCCTGTAGCCAGCAGGTCTCCCTGAAAATAAAAAACCTAACATAAAGTATTTTAGAGAAACTCAGTAGAGCTCCCCTAGTGTGTGTCCATTCACTCCTGGGCACAAAGTCTAACTGAGGTCTGGGGGAGGGGCATAGAGGGAGGAGCAAGTTCACACCCAGTTTAAGTCTTTATAGTGTGCCCAAGCTCCTGCGGAACCGTCTATACCCCATGGTCCTTTTGGAGTCCCCAGCATCCTCTAGGACGTAAGAGAAATTGGACTTAAAGTGGTGATCTGGGTCTAATGCTAAATAGACCCATAAGCAATACTCCAAGCCTGAATTGTTTTCTAAAAAACTTTGAATTGTAAACTATAAAAACTTTGGGGTAAATTTACTAAGATGGGAGTTTTATTTATGATAGGATGTTGCCCATAGCAACTAATCAGATTCCAGGTATTATCCTCTAGAAGGTGCTAGATAAATGAGAAGTAGAATGTGATTGGTTGCTATGTGCAACATCCCATTTTAAACAGAACTCCCATCTTAGTACATTTACCACTTTGTGTCAACAGGTTTTGTAGTTTATATCTGCAATATTTAATTCCTGCAATTTTCCTGCACAGACTACATTCTAAAGCAGGTTTGTTTAAATAGTAATAAAAATGAGCCTCAAACTGGATGAAAATTAGTCTCAGTGGCAGATGGTTGTACCTAAAGCTTCAGATTGTATCGCCCTGGTACTGTCCATGTTTCTGCCATGAAAGAAAACCTTTATATTATATTGAAGCTGAGATTCCACAAATAAAGGGGCACCCAGCAAGAAGGCTACAAGCTGAATACCATTTTGCAAAAATAAAAAAAAATAAGTAGACAAATGTTACATAAGTACTGAGTTGAACTGGCCCACAGGGGTACAGGGGAAATCCCTGGTGAACCCCACTACCTGAGGGCTCCTCCCCCTTCTCTAATGTCAGGTTCTAGACAGTGCACTCAAATTATACATTGGTACTCTATTGGAAGGTCAGTTATATGGTCTCTGTCCAAGGTTCTGTGAGGCATACTTACCTACTTTTAAAAACTCCTCTCCAGGAGAAGCCAGGAGAGAAACATATGGGCACTTCGGGGGTGGAACAGAGCTGTGACATTATTTGCATAATTTAGCCCCCCCTTACCCCCCTGCTCTGACATGCGACTCCCTTTCTGCCCGCTTCACTAGGAAGTGGGCAGGATGCGGGAGGAGTACCCACTCTTACAGGGGGTGCAGGAGATTACCTGAAAAAAATGTAAATCCCCTGCAACTTCCGGGATAGTAGTTTAAGTATGCTGTGGGGACTGGTTTTACACCCCTTAAGCACGTACCCTTACTACTGTATTCCCCCATGTGCCCTTCATGCCCCAATCCGACACTGCAGAAGTATCACTTACCTTCCTGAACAGTACTAGATTATTTTCAGCATCTTCTCTCTTGTGAATTTCTTCATCCAGCCTGCAAGACAAGTCAGGAAAAAATGAGATTCACTTACTAACTGGGTAAAGATGCACTTACATTTCCAGATGCACTTACATTTACAAAGCCATCAGATCTATTTTACATGAAGACTGTGCTGCTGGAAGAGAAGTGCAAAACTACAGGCACAGCACAAATTCCTTTTTATGTTAGATGAATTAAAACTACTACAAAAGAATGAGGGATTTTCCCTAGCAACCAGCTTCTAGCTATCATTTATCCAAAATATTATAGATGATTGCTATAATCATGTTGGTTGCTATGGGCAGCCCCTCCAATTTTCCTCTTAGAAGTTTTAATACATCTACCCCTTTGAGATGTGCGATGATGTGTCTATTTTTGTAAGAATGCACCTGTTTATATAGGCATGGACAGAGATTGCAGTCTACTGTGGTGCAAAATATTAAGGGGACCGGTGGCGTCTCCAGATGCGGGACTACAGCGCAGTCCAAAATTCACATAGGGGAACCACACCAAATGCCAGTGAGTCCTGGCCAGTGATGTTTGGCATTGTTTGGGGTGGCAGTTTGTGTGGCTCCCCTATTTGAATTATGGGCTGCACTGTAGCCCCACCTCTGAAGCCACCACTGCAGGGGACTATTTTAAATCTTCAAAACATGTGGAAATTGCTGTTTCAGGGCAGCTTGGAACAGCCAACCTTGAGATATCAATGACATTGTGAAGCATGAGGGACAAATCAATTGCATTCCTTGTGACGTACAGTATCACTGAAGCACAAATTAAAAAATCATGCCCTGGCCTTGATAACTACTGCCATCTTCACGTGGTATTAGCCCTGTAACCTATACGCAATCCTGATACCTCCGCAGCCCACACCTGATGGGGAAGCATGCATAGTAAAAACACCTACAAGTGGTGAAGAAGGTTTTAATGCGAGCAAAGTTATATTTGAAACAACCTACCGTCAGAAGCGCGGTCATGACACAACTTCACTAGTAAATTGCCCCATTAATTTAGCTATCGATGCGAATATCAGTGACAACAGATGTTAACTGACAACGTTTTCAGTGGCCCTTAATAAATAAGCCCCTATAATCTTTATGGATAGTTATTCATTTCTGCCTGCTGTCTTGTGCGGTACTAGTATTTGGCCTTTAGATACATTAATATTGGTGAAATGATAATATGTTCTCAGCCACACCCTGTGATCTGTAATGGTCAGTCTGCCCTCCAAAAGCACTAAGCTATAGAATATGATGATTAATCCAACAACATTTAATGGCCTTTTCTACAGCTATTTTGAAGTCGTATTTATTGTTGAATGACTGTTGCTATATTTATGGGTAAAAAAAAAAAAAGCACCATTCACAATATGTCTATAAAACTATTTTTATCAGTATCCGGTCTCTAGGTCCACCAGTTAGGTCGACAGCCATTAGGTCGACCACTATTGGTCGACCTAATGACGATGCACTAATTGGGGTTTCCTGTCACTCTACGAAGAAAACGACACCAACATTTTTTTAAAACCTCATGTCGACCTTTTGTCATGTCGACCTATTTTGGGTGTCAACCTAGTCACTGTCGACCAATAGTGGTCGACCTAGACACTGTCGACCTAAGTGTGGTTGACGCTATGGACCACAACCATTTTTGTCCACCTTGGCAACTGGTTAACTGTATGCAGTAAACTGTATCTTTCTTGTATCCATTAGTATAAGTTTCTACTGTGCGGACTTTATCTCCAGTAATATCCTTACATGTGTGAGACTCTGTTCTTCAACAACAGGCTGGACACAATAGATGATCCTTAGTGTCATGAGCGTATTATAAATCTTTACTGTACACAAAGGTGGTTTATACTGTTAGCTGGAATAAGTCTCCCAGTTATTCACCATCACTGCATGTAACCTGCCTTTCTCCTGGTTCATTGGTCTTCCATTGAAAATGTGATTAATGCCCCCTGCCATATCATGCCAGGCTTGGCAGCATTGGGTGTACCTGGCCATATGATGTCAAGCAATCACATGGTGCCCACACCCAGGAATCCTCTCTGCCAATTGCATTAAATAATACTATCTGGCCATGAATAGGAATCCCCTGTAACACTCTGATGTCTTTAGGACATGACATTTATATAGAAAATATCAAACTGTGGGGGACATTTACTAAGCAGTGATAAGAGCAGAGAAGTGAGCCAGTGAAGTGCCTATGGCAACCAATCAGCACTGAAGTAACATCTATAATTTGCATACTATAAAATGATACAGAGCTGCTGATTGGTTGATGGGGCCACTTCTCCACTAGCTCACTTCTCCGTTTTAATCACTGCTTAGTAAATGTCCCCCTAAATGGTCTATTCATAAAGCAGTGAAGAGTGGAGAAGTGAGCCTGTGGAGAGGTTGCCCATGGCAACCAATCAGCTGCTCAGTACAATTGTATAGTATGCAAATTATAAATGTTACTTCAATGCTGATTGGTTGCCATGGGCAACTTCTCCACTGGCTCACTTTTTCACACTTTTCACTGCTTCATGAATAGACCGCTTAGAGAAAGATCTTGCAGCTAATACTCGATTTATTCTTTAAAGTAAATATATATACGGTATATATATATATATATATATATATATATATATATAAAAGGATATGGGCATCGGCGACCACTGGTGTCAGGCGTAGAGGGACATATAATAATAATCAAATTTTCTATAAAATATATATACATTTATTCTACATAAAACAATACTATTAGTTGGAGCAGACAATTGGTAAATCAAACATATTAGCTTGAGTCTGATACAAGTAATAAAAAAGATAAAAAAATAGTTTAAAAATAGAGAGTAAGGAATATATGTATAAAGTGCATAGAGTATGTTCTTATCAGAGTAAGGAATATATGTATAAACTGCATAGAGTATGTTCCTATCTTAAATATGGAGGTCAGTCTAGGGAGCGAGCATGGAGTAACCACCGCGTTTCGTCCGTCCGGACTTCTTCGAGGGTGTGTATATGTGTATATATATATATATATACACACACACACACACACCGTGTGTGTGTATGTATATATGTAGATATATATATATATATATATATATATTGCCTAAGCTCTGCTTTCTGCTGCCACACCAGCTGTTTCTGAAGCTTAAACAATGTACAATATAGAAATAAAATCAGTGGGATATGAGCCATTTACAGACATATAAAGCTAAATGGCAGATATGTGGATAATCCATAAAATAAAAACAACAGAAAAAAACGATTAAAGTATTCTACGTTTTAAGTCATCATCTAATAAAGGTATCCCAATAATAAGGGAACAGCATAACACAAGACAGCCATAGACATCCTAGCTTTAGGTTCTATCCCGTGCACATGTTACTACTGTTTCTTTCCACAGGGTGACACAGTATGAGAGTTTCCTGGGAAAATCAAGAGAACAAAAGGATGAGGGTGGTCTGTATTATCTTATGGTAACTGTCTGGCATGTATCCCTATGTAGCCCAACTCTGCATATACCAGAGAAACAAATGGTAAAGTTTTTGTATCATATGTTTGCAGATGATAGATACACTTTACATATAGATGTTATGAATTAATACCAATAATTTTTTCAATATCTGTTCCTCATATAGGACAGTGATTACTCTGGGGTGGATGATAGAAGGTAAATTACAAGGGCCAAATTTCCACTTGTTTGGACAACCACACCCTAAGTGAAGAACACTGCTGTTTTGTCATGGGCTTACCTGTTGGGGGCGCTCATTCATTTCAGAATGTATGTGGTATAATACTTTGGAAATCTATTGTGTACTCTCTTTTAATGTTCTAATCATTAATCAAATATATATTATTATTTACACAACTCCCCTATTTATCTATTTAAATGATAGTATATGACATGATAGTTTATGACAGTGGTAAAGTAAATTAGTCTCAGGATAATACTGAACAATGATTTGCAAAGCTGACCAGATCCATAGCTAGCTGATCCCAACTGGATCCAGTCTGGACTCCCTGTTGTACTCCTAAGGCAGGCAACAAGTGTCTCCCCAGTCCCCAGCTAGTACTGTATATTGTAGGACACTGACTGCAGTTCTAGAACAGCCTGAGAGAGGGGCTAACACTGCTGTAATTCATATCTGAAACAGATGAACTCTGATATGAAAGAACTTTTTTTTAATAACACTTAAACCATTTAATCAGAGGCAGCATCATTCATCAGATAGAGAAACACATGTTGGTTGGTTGGTTGCTTACTGTATGTCTGTTGAGACTGCTCATTGATGCATCCAGCCAGAGCTCTGAGACACCCACACCCCGTTCTCTCTCACCTTTGCTTAAGATAATTGAGGTCCTCTGCCAGGTTGTCCCTCTCCACCTGGATGTGGTCCCTATCCTTGCCCAGAGCATCCAGCTGTCTTTTCAGTTCCCTCAGCTCTTGCTGGCACAGATCCGCTGCCCGAGTGGGCTCCTTGGATCTGGCTTGGTTGATCTCGGTCACCAACACGGCATTCTGTTGCTCCAAGTATCGGACCTTCTCTATGAAGCTGGCGAAGCGGTCATTAAGCTCCTGCATCTCCGCCTTCTCATTGCTGCGAGTGGTCAAGAACTCCTGGTTTAGAGCCTCGGCTACAGAGAAGTCCACTCTGTCCAGGGAGACGCGGACTGGGGTGCTGGACCTCACCCTGAAGGCAGAGGATGAGGAGCGACTGGAGGGACCAGGAGAGGGACTGCCTAAGTGCCTGGAGGTCTGAAACCTGGATGAGGACGAGTAGGAGGGCATGGGCGACAGGAGAGGGGCCCCAAAAGTGCGCCGGTAGGAGGTTGAGGTGCTTCTCAGCCCAGAGTGACTCATGGTGAGGGAGATGCTGCGGGCTGGTACCAGGTGACTACTTCTGTACACTGAGAAGATTCTGCGTACTAGTCCTGGGATGCTGTGAGGAAAGTCTGTGCCTCTTGCAGCCTGCTTTATAAATCAGCGTGGACCGTCATTGTGCCCTGCCGCCCCTCCCCCTGTAGCCCCTTGTATCCATTATCCAGAGCTCTGGGAGGAGGGGGCCTGCATCCAAGCCTGCTACCACACCCCAATGAAAGCTCCTGCTGTCCAGCCTGCATCTCGTGCCTTCATTGCAGTTGCTAGCCTGAAAAGATGCAGCTTCTTGGTGGCTCTCAACATCATGCCATCTTACATCAGGCCGTCTGAAGATAGAGCAAAGTCATACAGGCATATACACAACATATCCAGCATTATTTAATATGTGTATTCAATATGCAAAGATCAAGTTTTCCCGCAGTAATAAAAAACATGCAAAGTACAAATGTCTGGGGAACAGTTTTACATAATGATGCAGTCAGTGATAAAATCCTGTCTGCTGAGGGCGGCACTACCGTACTTTAACGATGCTGAAGTTAGCTTCTTATTCGGCCAGCTTCTTATTCACTTCTTATTCAAGCTCTAGCTTCTTATTCACTTCTTATTCAAGCTCTAGCTTCTTATTCACTTCTTATTCGAACTCCAGCTTCTTATTCAGATCATTCAGTTTTGCAAGGGTTAATGAGTCTTGGGTAACAAATTTGACACCTGAAATCAACAGAGTAGGTTCCCTTACATATGACGCAGTTGTATTTTGCTTGGCCCAACGCTGTTTTGGGCATGAAATACACTGGCAAAGTGGGCACACACACCATATTTTACCATTTTGAATAAGTAGCTGTAGTTTTGCAAGGGTTAACCAGTCTTGGGCCACAAATCTGACACCTGAAATCAACAGAGGGTGGTCACTTACATATGACGCAGTTGTATTTTGCTTGGCCCAACGCTGTTTTGGGCATGAAATACACTGGCAAAGTGGGCACACACACCATATTTTGCCATTTTGAATAAGTAGCTGTAGTTTAGCAAGGGTTAACTAGTCTTGGGCCACAAATTTGACCCCCAAAAACAACAGAGGGTGGTCACTTACATATGACGCAGTTGTATTTTGCCTGGCCCAACGCTGTTTTGGGCATGAAATACACTGGCAAAGTGGGCACACACACCATATTTTACCATTTTGAATAAGTAGCTGTAGTTTTGCAAGGGTTAACCAGTATTGGGCCACAAATCTGACACATGAAATCAACAGAGGGTGGTCACTTACATATGACGCAGTTGCATTTTGCCTGGCCCAACGCTCCTTTGGGCATGAAATACAGTACACTGGCAAAGTGGGCACACACACCATATTTTACCATTTTGAATAAGTAGCTGTAGTTTTGCAAGGGTTAACCAGTCTTGGGCCACAAATCTGACACCTGAAATCAACAGAGGGTGGTCACTTACATATGACGCAGTTGTATTTTTCCTGGCCCAACGCTGTTTTGGGCATGAAATACACTGGCAAAGTGGGCACACACACCATATTTTACCATTTTGAATAAGTAGCTGTAGTTTTGCAAGGGTTAACCAGTCTTGGGCCACAAATCTGACACCAGAAATCAACAGAGGGTGGTCACTTACATATGACGCAGTTGTATTTTGCTTGGCCCAACGCTGTTTTGGGCATGAAATACACTGGCAAAGTGGGCACACACACCATATTTTACCATTTTGAATAAGTAGCTGTAGTTTTGCAAGGGTTAACCAGTATTGGGCCACAAATCTGACACATGAAATCAACAGAGGGTGGTCACTTACATATGACGCAGTTGTATTTTGCCTGGCCCAACGCTGTTTTGGGCATGAAATACAGTACACTGGCAAAGTGGGCACACACACCATATTTTACCATTTTGAATAAGTAGCTGTAGTTTTGCAAGGGTTAACCAGTCTTGGGCCACACATTTGACCACCAAAAACAACAGAGGGTGGTCACTTGCATGTGACCCACTTGTATTTTGCCTGGCTCAACGCTGTTTTGGGCATGAAATACACTGGCAAAGTGGGCACACACACCATATTTTACCATTTTGAATAAGTAGCTGTAGTTTTGCAAGGGTTAACCAGTCTTGGGCCACAAATCTGACACCTGAAATCAACAGAGGGTGGTCACTTACATATGACGCAGTTGTATTTTGCTTGGCCTAACGCTGTTTTGGGCATGAAATACACTGGCAAAGTGGGCACACACACCATATTTTACCATTTTGAATAAGTAGCTGTAGTTTTGCAAGGGTTAACCAGTCTTGGGCCACAAATCTGACACCTGAAATCAACAGAGGGTGGTCACTTACATATGACGCAGTTGTATTTTGCTTGGCCCAACGCTGTTTTGGGCATGAAATACACTGGCAAAGTGGGCGCACACACTATAATTTTGCATTTTGAATAAGTAGCTGTAGTTTAGCAAGGGTTAACTTGTCTTGGGCCACAAATTTGACCCCCAAAAACAACAGAGGGTGGTCACTTGCATGTGACCCACTTGTATTTTGCTTGGCCCAACGCTGTTTTGGGCATGAAATACACTGGCAAAGTGGGCACACACACCATATTTTACCATTTTGAATAAGTAGCTGTAGTTTTGCAAGGGTTAACCAATCTTGGGCCACACATTTGACCCCCAAAAACAACAGAGGGTGGTCACTTGCATGTGACCCACTTGTATTTTGCCTGACCCAACGCTGTTTTGGGCATGAAATACACTGGCAAAGTGGGCACACACACCATATTTTACCATTTTGAATAAGTAGCTGTAGTTTTGCAAGGGTTAACCAGTCTTTGGCCACAAATCTGACACCTGAAATCAACAGAGGGTGGTCACTTACATATGACGCAGTTGTATTTTGCTTGGCCCAACGTTGTTTTGGGCATGAAATACACTTGCAAAGTGGGCACACACACCATATTTTGCCATTTTGAATAAGTAGCTGTAGTTTTGCAAGGGTTAACTAGTCTTTGTTTGTACATTTTTCCTACCTTATATCTGTCTGTTTTTACCCAGTTTTGTTTTTTCACAGTTGTTTACAATTGTAAAGTTCAACGGAATTTGCTGCGCTATATAAGAATCTGATAATAAGGAGATTTATTTTCAGAACTTAACTTTGTTAAATCTCTTTCTGCGAGGTACACTGGATTCCGCAGGGAATAACATTGGGGTGTAGAGTTGGATATTGATCCGAGGCACCAATAGGCTAAAGCTTCGACTGTTCCCAGGATGCCTTGCACTGCCTCCTCTATAACCCCGTCTGCATGCACAGGAGCTCAGTTTTGTTAACCAGTCCAATGCAGTAGCAGGTAAAAGATACGACAACAGTTAGTAGCCACACAGACCCACATTCTCACAACAGGAGAAGGTACCAGCGGCTAATGCCATACAAACCCAAAGAAGCTAAGTGTGTCAGGGTGTGTGCCCTGTGGAATCCAGTGTACCTCGCAGAAAGAGGACCTTCTCCTGAGACAAGAACAACCGTTGGTTGAGTGTGTCCAACAATGCCCCCAGGTGCACCATGCTTTGAGCAGGGACCAGGGAGGATTTCTTCCAGTTGATGAGCCACCCGTAGGCTTGCAGAAATTGGACCGTCAGTTCCAGATGACGGAGGAGAACCTCTGGGGAGTTTCCCAGGATAAACAAATCGTCCAGACCTGTTGGGATCCTGATACCCTAACAGCGGAGTAGGGCAGTCATAACTGCCATGACCTTGTTGAAGATTTGTGGAGCCGTGGTCAGGCAAAAAGGTAAGGCCTGGAATTGATAATGTAGGTTGCCAATAGCAAACCGCAGGTTTTGTTGATGCGATATGGCAATAGGTATATGTAGGTAAGTTTCCTGTGTATCCATAGATACCATATAGTCCATGGGCTCCAAAGCCAGAACAATAGAGTGAAGGGTTTCCATACGGAACTTGGAAACCTTCACAAAATTGTTCAAAGAATTGAGGTTTAGAATAGGTCGGGAGGATCCATTCGGTTTCGGAACTAGGAACAATGTTGAATAGTACCAGCTGCCTCTCTGAGCCAGAGGCACCGTTACTATCACTCCTGTGTCCAGAAGGGATTGTACCACCAAATGGAGAGTTTTTGCTTTTACCGTGTCTGAGGGGATGTTTGTCAAGCAAAACTGGCAAGGGGGACATTTCTTGAAAGAGATAGCGTATCCGTGAGTGACGACTTCCCTTACCCAGTCATTTGAAGTGGTCTGTAACCATACCTGTGCGAACCTTAGAAGTCGGCCTCCCACCCTGGGATCCCCCAAGGGGAGGCCCACCCCATCATGCAGCAGTCTTTTCTGGTTTAGAAGCAGGCTGACGGGCCACCCAGGAACGTTTAGGTTTGGGCGTAGAGGTTTTGGAAGTGTAAGCCTGTTTTCAGTACGCCTGACCCTTTGCTTTACTTGGAGGTAGAAAGGAATGAAAAGTGGTACTTTTAGCCTTCTGAGCGGAAGGATTAGTACACGTCATACATGCAGTTGTAGCAGACGCTAAGTCAGCAACAATTTTGTTCAAATCTTCCCCAAAAAGGATGTCTCCCTTAAAAGGGATAACCTCCAAGGTCTTTTTAGAGTCTGGATCCACAGACCAGACATGCAAGTCCACTGGTGGCAAAGTTTCCCAATTCATACTTAACTCTGCAGCGAGGGGATAATGAGCTAGCATTTTCTTAGAGAGGGCAAATTTCTTTCCTGGAGACTCCCAGGATTCCTGACGTATGTCAACTAAATGGTCAGAATGGTGCAAAATTAATTTAGTGACCTTCTGACGTTTGAACTTATCAGGTTTCTTAGACGTATCTTGAGGTGCAGATTCATCATCAAAAGAATCAGCCTGATAGCCTCAAGGAGGTCAAGAACATCCACCTGTGAAATAGATTACCCATCAGAAGCATCTGCATCAGTGTCTGTGGGGTCAGTGTATACGCCATCTTCATGTGATGAAGTATCCGTAACATGCGTGGATTGTGAGGATGTAATTGTCCGCTTAGATTACCCTTTGGTCTTAGGGGGGGCGAGGGTTAGGTTTTTGTTTAACCAGAGACCGATTTAATTGCTGTACATGAGTTGACAGCATATCTGCCCATGGCGGATTAACTGCAGGGACAATATGTGGCTGTAATGGCACAGGAGGTCCCACAGGGGGCGTAAGTCTCGTTATTAGCATAGTCAGCACATTAGAAAAGGCAGTCCAAGGTGGTTCTTGGTAAGCCACCAGTGCTACAGGCTGACTGAGGGGTACATAGCCCCCGGTACTTCGACCCTCAGCTGGAATATTTTCCTTAGATAAATCCTCGGCGTCAGCACTGCATGACGCAGGATTCGCCATGGATCTCTCGCCCTGTGATGCAGACATAATATAGAAACGTAGACTTAGGGCGTAACAGTACAACATAGCCAGACGCACTACCTGACATAAACCCCCTGTGGAGTGTGACTGCAGATGCAGAACACAAACAGAGGATTTAAGCAGTATATGGTGACTGAAATAGACAGAAAAAGATACCGATGTAGTATTTCCTGTGAAACTCTCTCTCTTTCTCTCTCTCTCTCTCTCTCTCTCTCTATATATATATATATATATTTATGATCCTGACTTACATAGCCCCCTCAGGGTACAGAATATAGGGAGAGATACATGGAATAAGAACCACACAGCAGCTATTGGCACACACAGTCACAGAAACAATGCAGAAATTATTACAAACAATAAAACTGCACCAGAAAGGCTCATCCTCACCTGCCTCACCCCACCGCACGTCACTGCAGTGTACCCCGTTACAGAAAAATTAATACATTGTGAAACTCATAGATTGCACAGGTTCTGTGGCTGATTAAAACAAAGTGAAATGCAGGCTTGAAGTCAGCAGCCACAGAACCTGTGTAATTCATGAGTTTCCTTGTTTAAAGGGATAGTATGTTAAATATATATATAGTGAATGTTGATAACTTAGACTGTTGCTTTAAGGAGAGGTCATCTGGCTTGACTGACCCTCCCCAGCTACTTATTCATTATTGCAGTCATATGTAAGTGACCACCCTCTGTTGATTTCAGGTGTCAGATTTGTGGCCCAAGACTGGTTAACCCTTGCAAAACTACAGCTACTTATTCAAAATGGTAAAATATGGTGTGTGTGCCCACTTTGCCAGTGTATTTCATGCCCAAAACAACATTGGGCCCAAGCAAAATACAAGTGGGTCACATGCAAGTGACCACCCTCTGTTGTTTTTGGGGGTCAAATTTGTGGCCCAAGACTAGTTAACCCTTGCTAAACTACAGCTACTTATTCAAAATGGTAAATTATGGTGTTTATGCCCACTAAGGCCAGTGTATTTCATGCCCAAAACAGCGTTGGGCCAGGAAAAATACAAGTGGGTCACATGCAAGTGACCACCCTCTGTTGTTTTTGGGGGTCAAATGTGTGGCCCAAGACTGGTTAACCCTTGCAAAACTACAGCTACTTATTCAAAATGGTAAAATATGGTGTGTGTGCCCACTTTGCCAGTGTAGTTCAGGCCCAAAACAGCGTTGGGCCAAGCAAAATACAACTGCGTCATATGTAAGTGACCACCCTCTGTTGATTTCAGGTGTCAGATTTGTGGCCCAAGACTGGTTAACCCTTGCAAAACTACAGCTACTTATTCAAAATGGTAAAATATGGTGTGTGTGCCCACTTTGCCAGTGTATTTCATGCCCAAAACAGCGTTGGGCCAGGCAAAATACAACTGCGTCATATGTAAGTGACCACCCTCTGTTGTTTTTGGGGGTCAAATTTGTGGCCCAAGACTAGTTAACCCTTGCAAAACTACAGCTACTTATTCAAAATGGCAAAATATGGTGTGTGTGCCCACTTTGCCAGTGTATTTCATGCCCAAAACAGCGTTGGGCCAAGCAAAATACAACTGCGTCATATGTAAGTGACCACCCTCTGTTGATTTCAGGTGTCAGATTTGTGGCCCAAGACTGGTTAACCCTTGCAAAACTACAGCTACTTATTCAAAATGGTAAAATATGGTGTGTGTGCCCACTTTGCCAGTGTAGTTCATGCCCAAAACAACGTTGGGCCAGGCAAAATACAACTGCGTCATATGTAAGTGACCACCCTCTGTTGATTTCAGGTGTCAGATTTGTGGCCCAAGACTGGTTAACCCTTGCAAAACTACAGCTACTTATTCAAAATGGTAAAATATGGTGTGTGTGCCCACTTTGCCAGTGTAGTTCATGCCCAAAACAGCGTTGGGCCAGGCAAAATACGATTGCGTCATATGTAAGTGACCACCCTCTGTTGTTTTTGGGGGTCAAATTTGTGGCCCAAGACTAGTTAACCCTTGCAAAACTACAGCTACTTATTCAAAATGGCAAAATATGGTGTGTGTGCCCACTTTGCCAGTGTAGTTCATGCCCAAAACAGCGTTGGGCCAAGCAAAATACAACTGCGTCATATGTAAGTGACCACCCTCTGTTGATTCCAGGTGTCAGATTTGTGGCCCAAGACTGATTAACTCTTGCAAAACTACAGCTACTTATTAAAAATGGTAAAATATGGTGTGTGTGCCCACTTTGCCAGTGTATTTCATGCCCAAAACAGCGTTGGGCCAGGCAAAATACAACTGCGTCATATGTAAGTGACCACCCTCTGTTGTTTTTGGGGGTCAAATTTGTGGCCCAAGACTAGTTAACCCTTGCAAAACTACAGCTACTTATTCAAAATGGCAAAATGTGGTGTGTGTGCCCACTTTGCCAGTGTATTTCATGCCCAAAACAGCGTTGGGCCAGGCAAAATACAACTGCGTCATATGTAAGTGACCACTCTCTGTTGATTTCAGGTGTCAGATTTGTGGCCCAAGACTGGTTAACCCTTGCAAAACTACAGCTACTTATTCAAAATGGTAAAATATGGTGTGTGTGCCCACTTTGCCAGTGTATTTCATGCCCAAAACAGCGTTGGGCCAGGCAAAGTACAAGTGGGTCACATGCAAGTGACCACCCTCTGTTGTTTTTGGGGGTCAAATGTGTGGCCCAAGACTGGTTAACCCTTGCAAAACTACAGCTACTTATTCAAAATGGTAAAATATGGTGTGTGTGCCCACTTTGCCAGTGTAGTTCATGCCCAAAACAACGTTGGGCCAAGCAAAATACAACTGCGTCATATGTAAGTGACCACCCTCTGTTGATTTCAGGTGTCAGATTTGTGGCCCAAGACTGGTTAACCCTTGCAAAACTACAGCTACTTATTCAAAATGGTAAAATATGGTGTGTGTGCCCACTTTGCCAGTGTATTTCATGCCCAAAACAGCGTTGGGCCAGGCAAAATACAACTGCGTCATATGTAAGTGACCACCCTCTGTTGATTTCAGGTGTCAGATTTGTGGCCCAAGACTGGTTAACCCTTGCAAAACTACAGCTACTTATTCAAAATGGTAAAATATGGTGTGTGTGCCCACTTTGCCAGTGTATTTCATGCCCAAAACAGCGTTGGGCCAGGCAAAGTACAAGTGGGTCACATGCAAGTGACCACCCTCTGTTGTTTTTGGGGGTCAAATGTGTGGCCCAAGACTGGTTAACCCTTGCAAAACTACAGCTACTTATTCAAAATGGTAAAATATGGTGTGTGTGCCCACTTTGCCAGTGTAGTTCATGCCCAAAACAACGTTGGGCCAAGCAAAATACAACTGCGTCATATGTAAGTGACCACCCTCTGTTGATTTCAGGTGTCAGATTTGTGGCCCAAGACTGGTTAACCCTTGCAAAACTACAGCTACTTATTCAAAATGGTAAAATATGGTGTGTGTGCCCACTTTGCCAGTGTATTTCATGCCCAAAACAGCGTTGGGCCAGGCAAAATACAACTGCGTCATATGTAAGTGACCACCCTCTGTTGATTTCAGGTGTCAGATTTGTGGCCCAAGACTGGTTAACCCTTGCAAAACTACAGCTACTTATTCAAAATGGTAAAATATGGTGTGTGTGCCCACTTTGCCAGTGTATTTCATGCCCAAAACAGCGTTGGGCCAGGCAAAGTACAAGTGGGTCACATGCAAGTGACCACCCTCTGTTGTTTTTGGGGGTCAAATGTGTGGCCCAAGACTGGTTAACCCTTGCAAAACTACAGCTACTTATTCAAAATGGTAAAATATGGTGTGTGTGCCCACTTTGCCAGTGTAGTTCATGCCCAAAACAACGTTGGGCCAAGCAAAATACAACTGCGTCATATGTAAGTGACCACCCTCTGTTGATTTCAGGTGTCAGATTTGTGGCCCAAGACTGGTTAACCCTTGCAAAACTACAGCTACTTATTCAAAATGGTAAAATATGGTGTGTGTGCCCACTTTGCCAGTGTATTTCATGCCCAAAACAGCGTTGGGCCAGGCAAAATACAACTGCGTCATATGTAAGTGACCACCCTCTGTTGATTTCAGGTGTCAGATTTGTGGCCCAAGACTGGTTAACCCTTGCAAAACTACAGCTACTTATTCAAAATGGTAAAATATGGTGTGTGTGCCCACTTTGCCAGTGTATTTCATGCCCAAAACAGCGTTGGGCCAGGCAAAGTACAAGTGGGTCACATGCAAGTGACCACCCTCTGTTGTTTTTGGGGGTCAAATGTGTGGCCCAAGACTGGTTAACCCTTGCAAAACTACAGCTACTTATTCAAAATGGTAAAATATGGTGTGTGTGCCCACTTTGCCAGTGTAGTTCATGCCCAAAACAACGTTGGGCCAAGCAAAATACAACTGCGTCATATGTAAGTGACCACCCTCTGTTGATTTCAGGTGTCAGATTTGTGGCCCAAGACTGGTTAACCCTTGCAAAACTACAGCTACTTATTCAAAATGGTAAAATATGGTGTGTGTGCCCACTTTGCCAGTGTATTTCATGCCCAAAACAGCGTTGGGCCAGGCAAAATACAACTGCGTCATATGTAAGTGACCACCCTCTGTTGATTTCAGGTGTCAGATTTGTGGCCCAAGACTGGTTAACCCTTGCAAAACTACAGCTACTTATTCAAAATGGTAAAATATGGTGTGTGTGCCCACTTTGCCAGTGTATTTCATGCCCAAAACAGCGTTGGGCCAGGCAAAATACAACTGCGTCATATGTAAGTGACCACCCTCTGTTGTTTTTGGGGGTCAAATTTGTGGCCCAAGACTAGTTAACCCTTGCAAAACTACAGCTACTTATTCAAAATGGCAAAATATGGTGTGTGTGCCCACTTTGCCAGTGTATTTCATGCCCAAAACAGCGTTGGGCCAGGCAAAATACAAGTGGGTCATATGTAAGGGAACCTACTCTGTTGATTTCAGGTGTCAAATTTGTTACCCAAGACTCATTAACCCTTGCAAAACTGAATGATCTGAATAAGAAGCTGGAGTTCGAATAAGAAGTGAATAAGAAGCTAGAGCTTGAATAAGAAGTGAATAAGAAGCTGGCCGAATAAGAAGCTAACTTCAGCCTCGTCGTACTTTAGGCAATTTTGTAATTTAAAGTTGTATCCAGACAGTTCATTCAGGCCAGTTTAATCTATACACTTTTTTGAAGTATTAGTTCACATTAATTTTACATCTTTATGTTTTAAATACGCTTTAAATAAGATGTTTGACTTTCTCTAACGTCCTAGTGGATGCTGGGGACTCCGTAAGGACCATGGGGAATAGACGGGCTCCGCAGGAGACAGGGAACTTTAAGAAAGAATTTGGATTCTGGTGTGCTCTGGCTCCTCCCTCTATGTCCCTCCTCCAGACCTCAGTTTGAATCTGTGCCCGGACGAGCTGGGTGCTGTTTAGTGAGCTCTCCTGAGCTTGCTATAAGAAAGTATTTTGTTAGGTTTTTTATTTTCAGGGAGATCTGCTGGCAACAGGCTCCCTGCATCGTGGGACTGAGGGGAGAGAAGCAGCCCTACTCTCTGAAGATAGGTCCTGCTTCTTAGGCTACTGGACACCATTAGCTCCAGAGGGATCGTACACAGGATCTCACCCTTTGTCGTCCGATCCCGGAGCCGCGCCGCCGTCCCCCTCGCACAGCCGGAAGACAGAAGCCGGGTGAAAGAAGCAAGAAGACTTCGAAATCGGCAGCAGAAGACTCCAGTCTTCACTGAGGTAGCGCACAGCACTGCAGCTGTGCGCCATTGCTCCCACACTACACCCACATACTCCGGTCACTGTAGGGTGCAGGGCGCAGGGGGGGGCGCCCTGGGCAGCAATTAGGACCTCTTGGCAAAAGTTGGACATATATACAGTTGGGCACTGTATATATGTATGAGCCCCCGCCATAATATTGTACAGAAACGCGGGACAGAAGCCCGCCGCTGAGGGGGCGGGGCTTCTTTCTCAGCACTCACCAGCGCCATTTTCTCTCCACAGCTCCGCTGAGAGGAAGCTCCCCAGGCTCTCCCCTGCAGATTCACGGTAGAAGAGGGTAAAAAGAGAGGGGGGGCACATAAATTAGGCGCAAAAACATAATATACAGCAACTACTGGGTTAACACTAAGTTACTGTGTGATTCCTGGGACATATAGCGCTGGGGTGTGTGCTGGCATACTCTCTCTCTGTCTCTCCAAAGGTCCTTGTGGGGGAACTGTCTTCAAAAAAGAGCATCTCCTGTGTGTGTGGTGTGTCGGTACGCTTGTGTCGACATGTTTGACAAGGAAGGCTATGTGGAAGCAGAGCGGGAGCAAATGAATGTGGTGTCTCCGCCGACGGCGCCGACACCTGATTGGATGGATATGTGGAAGGTTTTAAATGATAATGTTAATTCCTTGCATAAAAGGTTGGATAAAGCTGAAACCTTAGGACAGTCGGGGTCTCAGCCCATGCCTGATCCTATGTCGCGGAGGCCGTCAGGGTCTCAGAAGCGCCCACTATCCCAAATTGTTGACACAGATACCGACATGAATTCTGACTCCAGTGTCGATTACGATGATGCAAAGTTACAGCCTAAATTAGCTAAAGCCATCCGTTATATGATTATAGCAATGAAGGATGTGTTGCACATCACAGAGGAAACCTCAGTCCCTGACAAGAGGGTTCATATGTATGGGGAAAAAAGGCAGGTGGTGACCTTTCCCCCTTCACATGAGCTAAATGAGTTATGTGAAAAGGCTTGGGAATCTCCAGATAAAAAACTGCAGATTTCCAAACGGATGCTTATGGCGTATCCTTTCCCGCCAACGGACAGGTTACGCTGGGAATCCTCCCCTAGGGTGGACAAAGCTCTAACACGCTTATCCAAGAGGGTAGCCCTGCCGTTACAGGATACGGCCACCCTAAAAGATGCTGCGGATAGAAAGCAAGAGGGTACCCTGAAGTCCATTTATACACAATCAGGTACCTTACTAAGGCCGGCAATTGCGTCGGCCTGGGTGTGTAGTGCTGTAGCAGCATGGACGGATACCTTATCTGAGTAACTTGATACCTTAGACAAGGATACTATATTAATGACCCTGGGGCATATAAAAGACGCTGTCCTATATATGAGAGATGCTCAAAGAGACATTAGCCTACTGGGCTCTAGAATAAATGCAATGTCGATTTCTGCCAAAAGAGTCCTGTGGACTCGGCAATGGACAGGCGATGCCGACTCAAAAAGGCACATGGAGGTTTTACCTTACAAGGGTGAGGAATTGTTTGGGGAGGGTCTCTCGTACCTGGTCTCCACAGCTACTGCTGGAAAGTCAAATTTTCTGCCATATGTTCCCTCACAACCTAAGAAAGCACCGTATTACCAAATGCAGTCCTTTCGATCACAAAAAGGCAAGAAAGTCCGAGGTGCGTCCTTTCTTGCCAGAGGCAGGGGCAGAGGAAGGAAGCTGCACAACACAGCTAGTTCCCAGGAACAGAAGTCCTCCCCGGCTTCCACTAAATCCACCGCATGACGCTGGGGCTCCACAGGCGGAGCTAGGCCCGGTGGGGGCGCATCTTAGAAATTTCAGCCACAAGTGGGTTCACTCACAGTTGGATCCCTGGGCAATAGATGTTGTGTCTCAGGGATACAAGCTGGAATTCGAAGAGATGCCCCCTCACTGATACCTCAAATCGGCCCTGCCAGCTTCCCCCTTAGAGAGGGAAATAGTGTTAGCTGCAATTCACAAATTGTATCTTCAGCAGGTGGTGGTCAAGGTTCCCCTCCTTCAACAAGGAAAGGGTTATTATTCGACCATGTTTGTGGTACCGAAACCGGACGGTTCGGTCAGACCCATATTGAATTTAAAATCCCTGAACATATACCTGAAAAGGTTCAAGTTCAAGATGGAATCGCTCAGAGCGGTCATCGCAAGCCTGGAAGGCGGGGGTTATTTTATGGTGTCTTTGGACATAAAGGATGCATACCTTCATGTCCCCATTTATCCACCTCATCAGGCGTACCTCAGATTTGTGGTACAGGATTGTCATTACCAATTCCAGACGTTGCCGTTTGGTCTCTCCACGGCACCGAGAATATTTACCAAGGTAATGGCGGAAATGATGGTGCTCCTGCGAAAGCAAGGGGTCACAATTATCCCATACTTGGACGATCTCCTCATAAAGGCGAGGTCCAGAGAGCAGTTGCTGATCAGCGTAGCACGCTCTCGGGAAGTGTTACAACAGCACGGCTGGATTCTAAATATTCCAAAGTCGCAGTTGATTCCTACGACTTGTCTGCCCTTCCTGGGCATGATTCTGGACACAGACCAGCAGAGGGTTTATCTCCCGATGGAGAAGGCTCAGGAGCTCATGACACTGGTCAGAGACCTATTAAAACCAAAACAGGTGTCGGTGCATCACTGCACGCGAGTCCTGGGAAAGATGGTGGCATCATACGTGGCCATTCCTTTCGGCAGGTTCCATGCGAGGACCTTTCAATGGGATCTGTTGGACAAGTGGTCCGGATCACATCTTCAGATGCATCGGCTGATCACCCTATCCCCCAGGGCCAGGGTGTCTCTCCTGTGGTGGCTGCAGAGTGCTCACCTTCTCGAGGGCCGCAGATACGGCATTCAGGACTGGGTCCTGGTGACCACGGATGCAAGCCTCCGAGGGTGGGGGGCAGTCACACAGGGAAGAAATTTCCAAGGTCTGTGGTCAAATCAGGAGACTTGCCTTCACATCAACATCCTGGAACTAAGGGCCATATACAACGCCCTACGTCAAGCGGAGACCCTGCTTCGCGACCAATCGGTTCTGATTCAGTCAGACAACATCACCGCAGTGGCTCATGTAAACCGCCAAGGTGGCACAAGGAGCAGGATGGCGGAAGCCACCAGAATTCTTCGCTGGGCGGAGAATCACGTAAGCGCACTGTCAGCAGTGTTCATTCCGGGAGTGGACAACTGGGAAGCAGACTTCCTCAGCAGGCACGACCTCCACCCGGGAGAGTGGGGACTTCATCAAGAAGTCTTCACGCAGATTGCAAGTCGGTGGGAACTGCCACAGGTGGACATGATGGCATCCCGCCTCAACAAAAAGCTACAGAGGTATTGCGCCAGGTCAAGAGACCCTCAGGCGATAGCTGTAGATGCACTAGTGACACCGTGGGTGTTCCAGTCGGTTTATGTATTTCCTCCTCTAACTCTCATACCCAAGGTGCTGAGAATCATAAGAAAAAGAGGAGTGAGAACAATACTCATTGTTCCGGATTGGCCAAGAAGGACTTGGTATCCAGAGCTGCAAGAAATGCTCACAGAGGACCCATGGCCTCTGCCTCTAAGACAGGACTTGTTGCAACAGGGGCAAAAAAGGCATTCCGGATGAGGTTATTCCTACGCTGATAAAGGCTAGGAAAGACGTGACGGCTAAACATTATCACCGTATATGGCGAAAATATGTTGCTTAGTGTGAGGCCAGGAATGCCCCCACGGAGGAATTCCAGCTGGGCCATTTCCTTCACTTCCTACAGTCGGGAGTGACTTTGGGCCTAAAATTGGGTTCCATTAAGGTCCAGATTTTGGCCCTGTCTATTTTCTTTCAAAAAGAACTGGCTTCTCTGCCTGAAGTTCAGACGTTTGTAAAGGGAGTGCTGCATATTCAGCCCCCTTTTGTGCCTCCAGTGGCACCTTGGGATCTTAACGTGGTGTTGAGTTTCCTGAAGTCACACTGGTTTGAGCCACTAAAAACCGTGGAGTTAAAATATCTCACGTGGAAGGTGGTCATGCTGTTAGCCTTGGCTTCGGCTAGGCGTGTGTCAGAATTAGCGGCTTTGTCACATAAAAGCCCCTATCTGGTTTTCCATATGGACAGGGCAGAATTACGGACCCGTCCACAATTTCTGCCAAAAGTGGTGTCATCTTTTCATATGAACCAACCTATTGTGGTGCCTGTGGCTACTCGTGACTTGGAGGATTCCGAGTTACTAGATGTGGTCAGGGCTTTGAAGGTTTATGTAGCCAGAACGGCTAGAGTCAGGAAAACTGAGTAGCTGTTTATCCTGTATGCATCCAGCAAGCTGGGTGCTCCTGCTTCAAAGCAAACTATTGCTCGCTGGATCTGTAACACGATTCAGCAGGCTCATTCTGCGGCTGGATTGCCGCTGCCAAAATCAGTAAAAGCCCACTCCACAAGGAAGGTGGGCTCTTCTTGGGCGGCTGCCCGAGGGGTCTCGGCATTACAGCTTTGCCGAGCAGCTACTTGGTCAGGTTCGAACACTTTTGCAAAGTTCTACAAGTTTGATACCCTGGCTGAGGAGGACCTTGTGTTTGCTCATTCGGTGCTGCAGAGTCATCCGCACTCTCCCGCCCGTTTGGGAGCTTTGGTATAATCCCCATGGTCCTTACGGAGTCCCCAGTATCCACTAGGACGTTAGAGAAAATAAGATTTTACTTACCGGTAAATCTATTTCTCGTAGTCCGTAGTGGATGCTGGACGCCCGTCCCAAGTGCGGACTTCTTCTGCAATGCTTGTATATAGTTATTGCTTAAATAAGGGTTATGTTATAGTTGCATCAGGGTTGAACTGATGCTCTGTTGTTGTTCATACTGTTAACTGATTAAGTTTATCACAAGTTATACGGTGTGATTGGTGTGGCTGGTATGAGTCTTGCCCTGGATTCCAAAATCCTTTCCTTGTACTGTCAGCTCTTCCGGGCACAGTTTCTCTAACTGAGGTCTGGAGGAGGGACATAGAGGGAGGAGCCAGAGCACACCAGAATCCAAATTCTTTCTTAAAGTGCCCTGTCTCCTGCGGAGCCCGTCTATTCCCCATGGTCCTTACAGAGTCCCCAGCATCCACTACGGACTACGAGAAATAGATTTACCGGTAAGTAAAATCTTATTTTCCTATTCTGTTGACATGGTCATTTCGCCAATAGGGGACTATTTTGTCAGAATATCTAATACATCAATTTTGCAATCTGCCTATTACAAAACAACAGCAACTTAAATCTAGGAGACTCAGGATTTTAACATTTTTGGATATGTGTTATAGTCATTTTTTAAGATAATTACTTCAAAGATAAAATATATGTATTTAGAAAAAAAACAGACATTATTACAATTCAGTTGAAGATGATTTTGTCCAGATACATATTTAAAAGTATATATTTGCAAGAACACATTGGGAGGAACTTAGGGCAGGAGACAAATCCTTGCTCATTGATTGTTTTTCATCAGGAGATTGCCATCTCAGTTTATCTATCTATAGTTAACTTGTTATACTGGGAAGGGCCCTTTAGCGAGTCTCAGACATCAAAAGAACATTTCCATCTGGTCCCCAAATTTGTTTGAAAAGCTCTAGGATCAATGATTCTCATTAGCTGACAATGACCTTTAAGTCATCATACTGTACATAAAAATAACATAGCAAGAAAAATACTTGCAGTTTTGCGCCTTATAAAGTATATTTCTTTACTACAATATGATATATTTGAGCCATGTAATGTTATTACTTTTTTCAGTATTTATAATAGATGTTCTATATCACCGATAGAAATGACCAGATGGACGCTGTCAAGCAGAGCAGCTGCTCCAAGGAGGGTGTCAAGATAACCCCTACACAATAAAATAAAGATGAGCAGTGCTAACAGTGGTTAAGCAATAAAAAAACAATACAATAGAAAAAATAAATAATTTGTAAAAGAAGGAACGAAGAAACCAATATAAATATGATATAGGTATGAATATATATATATATATATATATATATATATATATATATATATATATATTTTAAATGTTACATCAACAATACTAACATGATAAATTATGAGAAAGGTATTACATTCTTCAAAGGAAGAGAAATATTAGAACTTGAGTACATACACTGAAATATAGAAACATAGAATTTGACGGCAGATAACAACCACTTGGCCCATCTAGTCTGCCCCTTTTTATCCTTAGGTAATCTCAACCTTGTTTGAACCTTAATTCTTTGTAAAGATATTCATATGCCTATTCCAAGCATATTTAAATTGCTCAACAGTCTTAGCTTCTACCACTTCTGATGGGAGGCTATTCCACTTGTCCACTTCCCTTTCTGTGAAGTAATTCTTCCTCAAATGTCCCCTTAACCTTCCTCCCTCCAGTTTTAGTGCATGTCCTCATGTTCTCTAATATTTCTCTTTCTTTGAAGAATGTTTCCCTTCTGTACTTTGTTATAACCCCTGATATATTTGAAAGTGTCAATCACGCCCCCCCTTTCCCTCCTCTGCTCCAAACTATACATGTTAATACCCCTTTCAGACCGCCAGCTATGAACACGGGTTATTGGCACATGAGTGCGCATAACCCATGTACAGGTGCGGTCTGAAAGGTACAGGGAAAAAATACCGGGTCGAGCGACCCGCTATTTCAACCCTGTTAGTGAGCAGGGCTGAACTCGTGCTCAACTCGACTCGCTGTGCGGTGTGAACGGGAGCCAGGTCGATGCGACCTATTTCCCGTTCACTGTGTGTGTACGTGTGGCGCTTGGAGATCATGTGATCTCCAAGCGCTATCACCACTGACGTCACCAACCCGGCAATATGCTGGGTTGCAGACAGCGGCGGTGGGGCGCCTGAGGCGGGTCACACCCTGGGAACTTCCGTGTCAGGTTCCCGATTGCAAACCACCTCAGGCGGTGTGAAAGGGGTATTAGTCATTCCTGGAAAGTTTTGTGACGCTTGCCATGCACCTTATATTGGTTTTTATTCTTATCCACTGTTAGCGCTGCTCATCTTTGTTCTTTATTCTGTATCACTGTAAAATATACACTTGGATTAGACAAATAAATAAATATATGCATAGTCTTGATAGTTATAGAGACGTCTGTTCTTACCATTGAGTAGGGAAATTACAAGGGGGACTACAGTGAGAACTAAGATGCCTATTCCAAAAGTTGAGAAAATAATATTATACAAAAACATAAGGAAGAGAAAAAGAGAAAAATAGTTATGTATGTTGGGCTAGGTCAAAAATGAATGGACACATGGTGAAATTAAAATTAGGTTATAGTGCTAGTGGTACTGTGGGGGTCATTTAAATCTAATCGCTAGGCAGCGATTTTTGCTGTCCTGCGTTCAGATAGTCGCCGCCTACAGCGGGAGTGTATTTTTGCTGTGCAAGTGTGCGATCATATGTGTAGCAGAGCTGCACAAACTGATTTTGTGCAGTCTCTGCACAGCCCAGGACTTACTCAGCTGCTGCGATCATATCAGGCTGTTCAGGACCAGATTTGACGTCAGACACCCTCCCTTCAAATGCTTGGTCCCGCTTGCGGTTTTATGAACACTCCCTGAAAACGGTCAGTTGCCACCCAGAAACGAACAGCAATGAATCTGATCTGAATGACCCACAGTGCTTTTCCTGAATTTTGACATCTGTCCTCTGTCAGCACTGTATCCAAAACGTCTATCATTCACAAAAGCTACATGTAGCATTTTCACTTAGCATATAACAAACGTGTTGAACTCCAAGGGTGTAATTCAGTTCAGCGCGGTGTCAGGGCACTGTGCGCGGATAAACATATTACTGCATCTTATGGTAGCCGAACATCAACAGTTTTCCTGAACACCTCTATGGGGTGCAAGTCAAAGGGACCCATTTATCAATAATCACACTCTCAGTGCGATATTGGCGTGATATTAGCGACCAAAGTTGCATTGCAGTATGGGATAATACCACCCGAAAGTATGAAAGAGCACACAGAGGAAAAAGAGCTCGTCCCTGCAATGTGTTCACAGTAAAGTGGCTGCATCAGCTGTCTCTTCACTCCCCTAGCGGTACTTGTGCTGGTGTGACACTAACATAAGCTATACATCTACCACTCTCTAAACTTAGAGAGTGTTAGAGTTACAGGATTAAGCAGAGAGAGAGAGAGAGAGAGAGAGAGAGAGAGAGAATAATTGATGCAGAGTTAATAGCAAACGGTAGTAAGTGACACTAAAATGTATCATATTTCTGCTCACATGCAGAGCCGCACACATCTAGAGATGTGGTTGTCTCTGTTTTGGCAGCATGTGTGCCTTGTTTATGCCACGTCATAATAATCAGCGTGTATTTGCACCTGCCCTGTTTCAGGCATAAACAAGTGTTTCTCTGACGTCCTAGTGGATGCTGGGGACTCCGTAAGGACCATGGGGAATAGACGGCTCCGCAGGATACTGGGCACATCTAAAGAAAGATTTAGGTCTATCTGGTGTGCACTGGCTCCTCCCCCTATGACCCTCCTCCAAGCCTCAGTTAGATTCCTGTGCCCGGCTGAGCTGGATGCACACTAGGGGCTCTCCTGAGCTCCTAGGAAGAAGGTGTTTGTTAGGTTTTTTATTTTCAGTGAGACCTGCTGGCAACAGGCTCACTGCATCGAGGGACTAAGGGGAGAAGAAGCGAACCTACCTAAGTGGTGGTAGCTTGGGCTTCTTAGGCTACTGGACACCATTAGCTCCAGAGGGATCGAACACAGGACCCGACCTCGTCGTCCGTTCCCGGAGCCGCGCCGCCGTCCCCCTTACAGAGCCAGAAGCAAGAAGGTGGTCCGGAAAATCGGCGGCTGAAGACTTCTGTCTTCTCCAAGGTAGCGCACAGCACTGCAGCTGTGCGCCATTGCTCCTCATGCACACCTCACACTCCGGTCACTGATGGGTGCAGGGCGCTGGGGGGGGGGGGCGCCCTGAGCAGCAATACTGACACCTTGGCTGGCAAAACTGGCAGCATATATAGCCCCAGAGGCTATATAGGTGCTTTTTAACCCCTGCCAGAATCCATAAAAATGCGGGAGAAAGTCCGCGAAAAAGGGGCGGAGCTATCTCCTTCAGCACACTGGCGCCATTTTCCCTCACAGCTCCGTTGGAGGGAAGCTCCCTGGCTCTCTCCTGCAGTCAATACACTACAGAAAGGGTTAAAAAGAGAGGGGGGGGGGGCACAATTTAGGCGCAGTATACAATATATATAGGCAGCTATAAGGGAAAACACTCTTTATATGTGATATCCCTGTGATATATAGCGCCCTGGTGTGTGCTGGCATACTCTCCCTCTGTCTCCCCAAAGGGCTTTGTGGGGTCCTGTCCTCTGTCAGAGCATTCCCTGTGTGTGTGCTGTGTGTCGGTACGGCTGTGTCGACATGTATGAGGAGGATAATGAGGTGGAGGCGGAGCGAATGCCTGTAAATGTGATGTCACCCCCTGCGGGATCGACACCGGTGTGGTTGGACTTATGGAAGGATTACGTGAAAGTGTCAACTCCTTACACAAAAGGTCGACGACACAGAACAGCCGGCTACTCAGCTTGTGCCTGTTCCAGCGTCTCAAATGTCATGGGGGGCTCTAAAAACGCCCGCTACCTCAGATGGCAGAAACAGATGTCGACACGGATACCGACTCCAGTGTCGACGACGATGAGACTAGTGTACCCTCCAAATAGGTCCACCCGTTACATGATTGAGGCAATGAAAAATGTATTACACATTTATGATAATACCCCAGGTACCACATAAAAGGGTATTATGTTTGGTGAGAGAAAACTACCAGTAGTTTTTCCTGCATCTGAGAAATTAAATGAGGTGTGTGAGGAAGCGTGGTCTTCCCCCGGAAAGAAATTGATAATTTCTAAACGGTTATTGGCAGCGTACCCTTTCCCGCCAGAGGATAGGTCACGTTGGGAAACACCCCATAGGGTAGATACAGCGCTTACACGCTTATCAGAAAAGGTGGCACTACCGTCTCCGGATACGGCCGCCCTGAAGGAACCTGCTGATAAAAAGCAGGGGGTTACCCTGAAAGATATAGTCACACACTCGGGCATTATATTGCGACCAGCCATTGCTTCGGCATGGATGTGCAGTGCTCCCGCTGCGTGGTCAGATTCCCTGTCGGAAAATAACTATGGATAGGGACAATATGTTGCTGACAATAGAGCATATAAAAGACGTGGTCTTATACATGCGTGATGCACAGAGGGATATTTGCCGGCTAGCATCAAAAATAAGCGCTAGGTCCATTGCCGCCAGACGGGGGTTATGGACTCGGCAATGGTCAGGCGATGCCGACTCGAATCGGCACATGGAAGTTTTGCCCTATAAGGGGGTAAAACTGTTTGGGGATGGTCTTTCAGACCTCGTTTCCACAGCTACTGCTGGGAAATCGACTTTTTGCCACAGGCTACCCCACAACAAAAGAAAGCACCGTATCATCAAGTACAGTCCTTTCGGCCCCAGAAAAGCAAGAGGGCTAGAGGCTCATCCTTTCTACCGAGAGGCAAAGGTAGAGGAAAAAGCTGCAGCACACAGCTAGTTCCCAAGAGCAGAAGTCCTCCCTGCGTCCGGTAAGTCCACAGCATGACGCTGGGGCTGCTCAGGCAGACCCGGGTGCGGTGGGGGCCCGTCTCAGAAATTTCAGCGCCCAGTGGGCTCTCTCACATGGATCCCTGGGTCCTTCAAGTAGTATCTCAGGGGTACAGGCTGGAGTTCGAGACGTTCTTCACCCCGCCGTTTCCTAAAATCTGCCTTACCGGCACCTCCCTCTGCCAGGGAGGCGGTGTTGGTGGCTATTCAACACTATAATCACAACAAGTGATTGTCAAGGTGCCCCTCCTTCAGCAAGGAAGGGGTTACTATTCCACAATGGTTGTGGTACCGAAACAGAACGGTTCGGTGAGACCCATCTTAAAATTAAAATACTTGAACTTTTATATCAGAAGATTCAAGTTCAAGATGGAATCGCTCAGGGCGGTTATTACGAGCCTGGACGAGTGGGATTACAGGGTCTCCCTGGACATCAAGGATGCGTACCTGCATGTCCCCATTTACCCTCCTCACCAGGAGTACCTCAGATGTGTGGTACAGGACTGTCACTATCAGTTCCAGACGCTGCCGTTGGAGTTGTCCACGGCACCGAAGGTCTTTACCAAGGTAATGGCCGAAATGATGATACTCCTTCGCAAGAAGGAAGTTTTTATTATCCCGTACTTGGACGATCTCCTGATAAAGGCGAGGTCCAAAGAACAGTTGGTAGTGGGGGTAGCACTCTCTCTGGAAGTGCTACAACAGCACGACTGGATTATCAATATTCCAAAGTCACAGCTGGTCCCCACGACACGTCTTCCGTTCCTGGGAATGATTCTGGACACAGACCAGAAAAGAGTGTTTCTTCCAGTGGAAGCACACGAGTCCTAAAAAAAATGGTAGCTTCGTACGAAGCATAATTCCATTCGGAAGGTTCCACGTAAGGACGTTCCAGTGGGACCTGTGGGACAAATGGTCCGGGTCCCATCTACAGATACAACAGCGGATAACCCTGTCGGCAAGAAACAGGTTGTCGCTGCTGTGGTGGCTGCAGAGGGCTCATCTACTAGAGGGCCGCAGATTCGGAATACAGGACTGGGTCCTGGTGACCACGGAGGCCAGCCTTCGGGGCTGGGGTGCAGTCACACAGGGAAGAAATTTCCAAGGAGATTTCGCTTCAAGCAAGGCCCCTGCTTCAGAACCAGCCGGTACTGATCCAATCAGACAATATCACGGCGGTCGCCCATGTAAACAGACAGGGCGGCACAAGAAGCAGGATGGCGATGGCAGAAGCCACAAGGATTCTCCAATGGGCGACCTACACCCGGGAGAATGGGGACTTCTTCCAGAAGTTTTCCAAATGCGGGTAAACCGTTGGGAATGACCACGGGTGGAAATGATGGCGTCCCGCCTCAACAAAAAGTTGAAAAGATATTGCGCCAGGTCAAGGGACCCTCAGGCGATCGCTGGGGACGCTCTAGTGACACCGTGGGTGTACCAGTCGGTTTATGTGTTTCCTCCTCTACCTCTCATACCCAAGGTACTGAGAATAATAAGAAGGCGAGGAGTGAAAACCATACTCGTGGTTCCGGATTGGCCAAGAAGAGCTTGGTACCCGGAACTTCAAGAGATGCTGGCAGAGGACCCTTGGCCTCTGCCGCTCAGACAAGACCTGCTGCAGCAGGGACCCTGTCTGTTCCAAGACTTACCGCGGCTGCGTTTGACGGCATGGCGGTTGAACACCGGATCCTAAAGGAAAAGGGTATTCCGGAGGAAGTCATCCCTACCCTGATCAAAGCCAGGAAGGATGTCACCGCAAGACATTATTACCGCATTTGGCGGAAATAGGTTGCTTGGTGTGAGGCCATGAAGGCCCCGAAGGAGGAATTTCAACTGGGTCGATTCCTACACTTCCTGCAAGCAGGGGTGACGTTGGGCCTCAAATTGGGGTCCATCAAGGTCCAGATTTCGGCTCTGTCGATTTTCTTCCAGAAAGAACTGGCTTCACTGCCTGAAGTTCAGACTTTTGTCAAAGGAGTTCTGCATATTCAGCCTCCTTTTGTGCCCCCAGTGGCACCTTGGGATCTCAATGTGGTTTTGGCATTCCTGAAATCACATTGGTTCGAACCACTTAAGACTGTGGAATTGAAATATCTCACGTGGAAAGTGGTCGTACTGTTGGCCCTGGCTTCGGCCAGGCGGGTTTCAGAATTGGCGGCTTTGTCTTGAAAAAGCCCTTATCTGATTTTCCAGATGGATAGGGCAGAATTGAGGACTCGTCCTCAGTTTCTCCCGAAGGTGGTCTCAGCTTTTCACTTGAACCAACCTATTGTGGTGCCTGCGGCTACTAGGGACTTGGAGGATTCCAAGTTGCTGGACGTAGTCAGGGCCCTGAAAATTTATGTTTCCAGGACGGCTGGAGTCAGAAAAACTGACTCGCTGTTTATCCTGTATGCACCCAACAAGCTGGGTGCTCCTGCTTCTAAGCAGTCTATTGCGCGCTGGATTTGTAGCACTATTCAGCTGGCGCATTCTGCGGTAGGATTACCGCAGCCTAAATCAATAAAAGCCCATTCCACAAGGAAGGTGGGCTCATCTTGGGCGGCTGCCCGAGGGGTCTCGGCTTTACAACTTTGCCGAGCAGCTACTTGGTCAGGGGCAAACACGTTTGCTAAATTCTACAAATTTGATTCCCTGGCTGAGGAGGACCTGGAGTTCTCTCATTCGGTGCTGCAGAGTCATCCGCACTCTCCCGCCCGTTTGGGAGCTTTGGTATAATCCCCATGGTCCTTACGGAGTCCCCAGCATCCACTAGGACGTCAGAGAAAATAAGATTTTACTCACCGGTAAATCTATTTCTCGTAGTCCGTAGTGGATGCTGGGCGCCCATCCCAAGTGCGGATTGTCTGCAATACTTGTACATAGTTATTGTTACAAAAATCGGGTTTTGTTGTGAGCCATCTCTTCAGAGGCTCCAATTGTTATCATACTGTTAACCGGGGTTCCTATCACGTGTTATATGGTGTGATTGGTGTGGCTGGTATGAGTCTTACCCGGGATTCAAAAATCCTTCCTTATTGTCTCAGCTCTTCCGGGCACAGTTCCTAACTGAGGCTTGGAGGAGGGTCATAGGGGGAGGAGCCAGTGCACACCAGATATACCTAAATCTTTCTTTAGATGTGCCCAGTCTCCTGCGGAGCCGTCTATTCCCCATGGTCCTTACGGAGTCCCCAGCATCCACTACGGATTACGAGAAATAGATTTACCGGTGAGTAAAATCTTATTTTCTGTGGGACTGTGGGCCTAATTCAGACCTGATCAGAGCAGCAAATCTGTTAGCAGATGGGCAAAACCAAGGGCCTAATTCAGACCTGATCGCAGCAGAAAATTTGTTAGCTAATGGGCAAAACCATGTGCACTGCAGGGGGGGCAGATATAACATGTGCAGTGCACATGGTTTTGCCCAGGGGCGGATCCAGAAGAAAATGGTAGGGGGGGCACCATGGAAGGGGAAGTACATTTGCGTGCGGCTTCGGTGCATATGAGGTGGCACTTCTTATACAATGCCCACAGTTGTAGCGCTCATTATGCAATGTCCACTGTACTGGTAGTGCCCCTTATATAGACCCCATAGTAGTGGTGCCCCTTATGCAATGCCCGTATTGCCCCCAGTAGTAATGTTGCCTGTAGTAATGCCCGCAGTCATTTAGTGAGTGTGGCCAATTAAAATGAGACGTGATACACAGACATATGCCCCCAATAGTGCAGTGCCAAATCCACAATTGCACCCACAGTGCCAGATCCACAATTGCCCCCACAGTGCCAGATCCACAAATGCCCCCACAGTGCCAGATCCAAAAATGCCCCCACAGTGCCAGATCCACAAATGCCCCCACAGTGCCAGATCCAAAAATCCCCCCACGGTGCCAGATCCAAAAATGCCCCTACAGTGTCAGATCCAAAAATGCCCCTACAGTGCCAGATCCAAAAATGCCCCTACAGTGCCAGATCCAAAAATGCCCCCACAGTGTCAGGTATACAAATGCCCTCACAGTGCCAGGTAAACAATTGTCCTCACAGTGCCAGGTAAACAATTGCCCCCACAGGCCAGGTATACAATTGCCCTCACAGTGCCTGGTATACATATGCCCCCACAGCAGGTATACTATACAAATGCCCCCACAGCAGTTCTGCAGCTGCTTACCGCTGCTGCTGCTTCTCTGCCGGCTCTGAGGGTGTCAGGAGGAGAGCGCGGCTATGTCTGGCGGCGTGTAGGACTTCAAACTAGCCGCCAGTTCGTGAGCCAATCAGAGCTCGCGGACCGGCGGCTCCTGATTGGCTGCCGGTCCGCGAGCTCTGATTGGCTCACGAACCGGCGGCTGGTTTGAAGTCCGCAACACGCCGCCAGATAGCCGCGCTCTCCTCCTGATAGCTGAGACACGCTGCCGCTGGACTAGGCGGCAGCGTGTCTTAATGACACAAGCGGAGGGGGGGGGACAGATGGGGCCACAAATGACAGGGGGGGCATGGGCCTGAGTGCCCCCCCCCTGGATCTGCCACTGGTTTTGCCCATTAGCTAACAAATTTCCTGTTGCGATCAGGTCTGAAATAGTCCCCATGTGCACTGCAGGGGAGCAGGGCCGGTGCAAGGTCTCTCTGCACCCTAGGCAAAACTTCTGCCTACTGCCCCTTCCCCCTACCTGCCCTTCAGGAGCAAGGCATACTGCTTATCTCCCCCACCCCGTCTGTTGTATGGCTGCTCCCTTCTCCCCATCTTCCCAGTCTGTGTGGTCTCCTGCTGCCCCCCCCCCACTCTTTTAAATGTCTTCTGCTCTATCATCTCCACTATCTGTGTGCATGCCAGCTGCTCATCTCCGTCCCCCAGACTGCTGCTCTCCCCCTCTTTTCTTATTAAATGCAGAGTGTGCACGGTGCAGCCACCTTACCTGCAGGCTGCGATGCAGAGTTGGGACTGAGTAGTCTGTGAAAGAGCCTGGTATGAAGAGCAGCACCGCATGTCACCCCCAGCCACGACTCCAGGAGCTGTCAAAGTTACTGCCTGTGCCAGGTGGAGCTGGATGCTGCAATACAGGAGCTTGGCAGTTGCGGCTACAGTAGATACGAGTGCCAGGGGGATTGCGGCTGCTATGAGATGTAGGACCACACTACCTTTTTCATGCAGCTGTAACAGGCCGCCCCTTCAGGTCCTGGTGCCCCTAGGCAGCTGCCTAAAGCTGCCTAGTGGAAGCTCCGGCCCTGCAGGGAGGCAGATATAACATGTGCAGAGAGAGTTAGATTAGGGTGGGTTATAGTGTTTCTGTGCAGGGTTAATACTGGCTGCTTTATTTTTACACTGCAATTGAGATTTCAGTTTGAACACACACCACCCAAATCTAACTCTCTCTGCACATGTTATATCTGCCTCCCCTGCAGTGCACATAGGAGGTAATTCAGACCTGATCTCTAGGCAGCATTTTTGTACAGCGGGCGATCAGGTCTAAACTGCGCATGCGTATGCACCGCAATGCACAGGCGCATTGCATGGGTACAAAGCGGATCGGCGCTCAGCGATGGGTTTGTGCGAAGAAACCATTCGCACGGGCGTTCGCAAGGAGATTGACTGGAAGAAGGCGTTTGTAGGTGGCAGCTGACCGTTTTCTGAGAGTGGTTGGAAAAATGCAGGCGTGTCCATGCAGGGAGGGTTCCTGACGTCAATTCCGGTCCCAGACAGGCTGAAGTGATCACAGCGGCTGAGTAAGTCCTGGGCTACTCAGAGACTGCACAAGATCTGTTTGTACAGCTCTGCTACACATACGTTCGCACACTTGCACAGCTAAAATACACTCCCGCTGTAGGCGGCGACTATCTGTTCGCAGCAGTGCAAAAATCACCTGCTAGCGATCAGGTCTGAATTAGGCCCATCGTTTTGCCCATCTGCTAACAAATTTGCTACTACGATTAGGTCTGAATTAGGCCCTGTACTTGGATTCTGTTAGCACACCCCTTCGCTCCCTTGTTCTGGCTTTCCAGCCACAAGTGACAGGTACACGCATTTCTGCATTGTCACCTATGTGTTGTCTACGCCAGTGATTCCCAACCTTGGTCCTCTAGCCACATACTAGCAATCCAGGATTTAAGGATTTCCATAATTGAGCGCAGATGCTTAAATCAAAACAGCTCACATACGTACTAATTAAGTTAGCTGTGCTCAAGTATGACAGTCCTTAACACAAGGACAGTTAGTGTGCCTTGAGGACCAAGGTTAGGAAACAATGGTCTATGCATTACTCTAGGTTGGCATACGCAGTTCAACGTAACACTACACATACAAACACAAGTTCAGCTAAGTATCAAGCAAAGTGTATACCAACCTTTACTTAAACACTGTAATCTGCCCTCTCCATAGTAAACTCAGCCTATAAAATGTTACAATTCAGGTCTGTTTCAGTGGGATGGAGGCAGGGCTGCCATCAGAAAATGTGGGTCCTGGGCTGACAAAATAGGCAGGGCCCTCCCTGGAGGAAAAACAGACTCTGGTGCCACCCCCACTCCCCTCCCCTGTTAAAGCAGCTGGGGGGCAAAAGAGTAAAGTATTGTGCCCTTCTGTCTCGTTATCCTGCTGTCTCTCCATCCAGTCCCTTTCTGTCTCTCCATCCAGTCCCTTTCTGTCTCACCATCCAGTACCCCTTCTGTCTCTCTGGTCTCTTTCTATTTCTCCAGCCAGTCCCTTCTGTATCTCCAGCCAGCACCCCTTCTGTCTCTCCAAGCCTTCTTCTGTCTCTCCTGCCCCCACCCCAGTGTCTTTCTAGTTCCAGCCAGCACCCTTTCTGTCTCTCCAGCCAGTCCCCCCTTCTGTCTCTCCAGCCAGTCCCCCTTCTGTCTTTCCAGCTCCAGGCAGTCCCCTTTCTGTTTTACTAGTCAGCCCCCTTTCTGTCTCTCCAGCTCCAGGCCCCCTTTCATCTCACTAGCCAGCCCCCTTTCTGTCTCCAGCCAACCCTCTGCTGTCTCTCCTTCTATCTGTCCATCCACCACACCTAATATCTCATCAGCTAGCCCCCCTTCTGTCTCTCCAGCCAACCCCCTTTTGTCTCTCCAGTCAGAACTCCTTCACCTGCCAGTCTCATTCTGTTTCTACAGTGAGCCCTGTCAAAGTCGAAAAATATAGCGACCTATGATGCCTTGTACTAACCCCATGCGCTTGCCCGCTGCACGTGCACATTCTCTCCCGTGCGTGCGCATATTCGCAGTTGCGTGACGGCGCCCCCACGGTCGTGCGCTCAGGCGCGTGGTATGCGCATTTACGGTAGAGTTTGTGTGCGTCTGGCGGGCGACTCGATCGTTACATAGTTAATCTAAATAGTGTATTTTATAGATTATGGTCCCCTTAATAATATCAGTAAGTTTGTTTAGTGTAACTGGTTCATGGACAGAGAGATCCCTCTTTACATGATACGAAGGGTCAGACAGGTTTTGAGCAGTGGTGTTTAGTATGCAACGGAAGAGTATATTATTAGTAACATTCCGGTGTTGGTTTGAAAGAGATTAATCGCTCCTGCGTATAGTTATGTTTATAAGAAGTTTATGGACATTTACTGTATTTGCAGTTCATTATCCATGCGGCGGGAAACCTGAGATTCCCTCCCACCTGAGCAGTTTGAAATAGTCACAGCCCACCTGTTCGAATCAACCTATGACCTTTTGTTATAATGTGAAGACAGATTCCTGTGTCCAATGAACAATGAGATTGTAGGGCCCTTTGTAGTGTACTGTATGTAGTGTATATAAGAACAGCCAGCCTGGGCCAGCTCAGTCTTCTCTCCACAAAGGTTTTCATCATTGACTAACTAGAGAGCTGGTTCCAGGACTGCGCTAGCGATCGTTCCCCACGTGTGTAAGTTGTCTGTGACCAACTTATTCTCTGTCTGTATTGGCCATACTCTCTCTCTCTCTCACTGTTATTGTTTAGGATTAAGACGCTATTGTATATTTATGTCCAGTTATTCTGTTTAGGTGTTTTATGTTAGTGCTGTAGTGTATAAGCTGTTAACTGTTTTCCCCTTTTTTTACATAGCTAAACCTCGGTAGTAAAGGTGTTGGAACCTCAGCAAGGTGTCTGTGTTTCTCTAACTAGTATAGAGGGTTTCTGAGCGTCTCAATCGCTCAATCAGCTTTTATGTAATAGAGGTTAATCAGCGTTACATTGTGTTAACATTACAAGACCAAGGTTTACTGTATAAGCTTAGCCTTTCAGTGTGTTGCATACAAGGTTTACTGTGTATCATCCTGTGAGCGTCTGCGCCGCTCGTGTTCCTCTCGTGGGCACAGCGTCCGCTACGCTAGTAGCGTAGCATTACGGTGCTCGGGCCGCCTATAGCGTGCTCGATACCTAGCGTAAGCCGTGAGTGAACGTGCCGCTCGTGCGTCTCGACCACGGCCTAGCGTCTGCTACGCTAAGTGCGTACCATTACGGTACCCCGTATGCCCATTGCGTACTGAGTCTCTTACCAATATATAGTGAATGTTATAAGATAAATAATTAGCTTTATCAATTGGCGGCTCGTCCGTCCTCCACATATCCGCTCTAGCGAACACAAGCAGACTTTATCTGTCAGCAAAGGGTGGGAAGGTAGTATCCCTTCGTATCCGTGTTGGTGGTGGGGGATACGGTAGTGCTGACTAGATAAGCGTCTGCATCGCTACGTTGTAGGAGTGCTGGTGGAATCCAGAACCGTAAGGTAAGAACAGTACGCTATTGGTTTTTTTTTTTAAACTGTTTCATTTCTGTTTGGTACACATTGCATACGCAACACAAGCACACACCTGTATTTACATTGGTATTTTCACATCTCGCCTTCCTGTTTGCCATTTATCATTGATAACGTGCTGAGAAAGATTTGTTGCTATTGATAGTTAAAAGTAAAAATAATACGTAAGGAAGTAATTTGTAAAACACGCACACGGCTTTGCCTAAGATACAAGGAAGTTCTGTGTGGTGCTCGGTAAATGATTACAGTTAAATATCATTTGCATTGATAGAAACGTGTTACTTGTGTTACTGTGGACGTGTCTGGCCTGTGTACACGTGTCCCTAACAAAGGGCGGGACAAGCGTACGCGACGCAAGGGCTTACACACGTAGCGTATATTACGCAACGGAGCGTATGGGTACGCCCACGTAATACAAATCACACGATAGTATTGTTTTAGTAGGCGATACGGAAGCAACACGATAATAGCGCAAGTTAATCTCAGTGTCCTAAATTTTAGCGTAAAAGATCCTTCTCTAGTTGCAACTCCTCTGGGACTAGCCTGCGATACTGAATGAAAGGAATTTCTGTACAGAAAAGAAAGTAAAGAGTATATGAGGTGAAAGAGTGTGTGCATATATATAAGTTTCTCATTTTTGGTTGGAACCCCCGGAAGTCGAGTTCTCGTGAGGTACATCCGTGAAAGTGACAGCGCGTGGTGGCTTGGGAGGCATCCCTTGTTAAATATTGAAATAAGAGCATTAGAGTATAGCAGATTAGGAGGTCTACTGTAGACACAGACCAGGAGGTCACGGACCAGGAAGTCCAGAGACAGACCAGGAGGTCTAGGTGCAGCAGACTAGGAAGTCCGCTATAAGATAAAGTCAAGAAGCACAACCCCAGGAGGGTTGGTGCGGTACCCATATAGGCCATTAAGCTCTGGCTGAAGGAATTCGCAGCCGTAATTTTCGATTCCGTTGGTCGTTCCGCACATAAGATTAGTTGCTTATGTGCAGTACGATTGTACCGCATGTAATTGTGTGCATTAGTTTGTAATTTGACCCAGTACCATTTGCGTACGCTAGAGGGGTCATAAACGCTATTTGTACATTCTAACGTGATTTGTGTACATTTTTTTATTTTAAGAGAGGTTCGCTGGTCACTCAGGAATTCTCTAACAACCGATACTTGCTGGGGACGGGTAACCTACTCCCACAACGCCCCAGTAAATAAAGGTTTATAGGGGCCCTAGGTTGGGTACAGTAGCTCTGAGTCAGTGATTGAAGTACTGGCCAACGTGGGCGAAGAGTGGGTGAAAGCACTCGGTCGAACTTTCACCGTCGGCTTACCCAGGGCAACTTGGTTTTTGTAAGGGTTCGCTGAAGACCCTGATTTGAAGGTCAGAGGTAGTGAAAGCAACACCTGCAAAGATGGGGGCCAGTTGTTCAGGTAAGGGACGATCAACCCTGGTTCAGGTTGATTTAGTAAACCGGCCCATAAGGTCGGCAAGCTATATAACGTGTGATACAGACCAGGAGGTCCGAGATGGATCTCACACAAAGGTTTTCAATGAATGGGAAAGAATGACTGTGCATGACGGGGAAAAGTTCCCACGGGTAGGCAGTTTTAGTCCCAAGGTGTTACAAAATTTAAGGAGAAGGATATGTCTAATTAAATCCAGCAAGCAGCGAATCAGACATTATGATTGTTTACAGTTATGGCAACGGGAATGTGAGATACAAGGAGGATTAGTTTACACAGATGACTCTCACTTTGGTAAGAAAAATATGGCAACAAGAGAGAAAGTGGTTACAGAGAATGGCACACTGGTATATGATAATTGTGCACTTAGCAACTGTATTATTGATGATAAGAATAATTGTAACAAATGTAACAATGATAAAAGTAAAACTGTTAAATGTACAACTGTAACCCGTGCAAGTTGCACCCCATGTTAAACTTCCCTCAGGATTACAAGCAAGAAAGTGAGCCCAGCACGATGTCGGCACCTTTTCCAGCAGCCATCATACGAGACATCCAGGTGGACGCGACCCAATCGGTAAAGGCAGTAGTCGAACCCCCTAACGGAGGGTCAGGTGAGGTCGTGTCCACAGGTACGTACGATGTTATATATCACGCACAAACAAATGTACCTCATATTGTAGAACCAACACAAGATGATGTGGTTGAATTTAATCCTGTCAGGGTGATCACAGTCCCCAATGGGAAGACTGACGCTCAGGGAATCATTCCCGCCAGGAACAGTGCAATGCCCTGCCCCTGGTCCCGGACAGAATTAAGGACAATTATGTCTGAATTCCCTGATCCTAGGAAAGATCTAGTTGCATGTCAGAGGTTTATTAAAGAACTAGGAAACTCCACAGAACACACCAACAAAGGTTGGCGGAAGGTGCTGAGGGCATGTTTGCCCTCCAGTGTTGACCCTGCGAAATTTATTACTGATTGTAAATTAGACACAGAAGTACCTCGTACGGAGGAACAACAATCAGGAATGTATTAAGCAGATCAACCGACAGTTAGGAGTATATTTCCCAGCCGTTGTCGAGTGGAACAAAATCTTCTCCATGAGACAAAGAGAGGGGGAAAGTACTTCTAATTATTTCAATCGAGCACTGCAAGTAATGGCTAGAGACACTGGGATCACGGACATTGAGAGAAATGCACAGCATAGAGATATAGCGGTTAAGGTATTAATGGATGGTTTACAGGAAGTGTTGAGAACAAGGGTACAGACCTCTCTACCTAACTGGAGAGGTGTCTCGGTGGCTGTTTTGAGAGAGTCTGCTATTGACCATGAATGGAACATCAAAAGACACCTGGAGTCACAGGGCAGTAAGCAAATGACAATCAGTAGACAAGCCCTGACAACGAAGCCACACCAGCTTAAGCCCCAAACCCCTGTGAGAAATTCAAATGTGATAGTTTGTTATCATTGTCACAAAGAGGGACATTTTGCAAAAGATTGTAGATCAAGAAATATACAAAAGTCATATCAACTTCCTAGACAACGACATGACCATGATATCCAAAGAAACAGGGAAGCACAGGGAGGTAAGAAGCCTCAGATCCCTGTGGGTAAGTCAAAGGTGATAAGATGTTATAATTGCCAGAAGGAAGGTCATTTTGCATGAAATTGTAGGTTTTAAAGATCCACAAAAAGTATATCAACCCCCTAGACAAAAACATGAGCAAAGTCATGATACACGAAATTGTAATCAGGAATCACCTAGGAAGAAGTTTGGGCCGCACCTGTAATATGCAATCAGGAAAGTTGATCATTAGGACTGGTAGTAAACCTGAGGTTACAGTTAATGATATTGGGAGGTCAGTTCCTTGTAGACACAGGAACGGCCGGGTAAACTTTGTAATTTATCTGTAAATGTTTCTTTTTCCCCATCTCTGACGTTCATCGGCAGAACTCAAACATCACATAGCTACTTGGTCTTTGCAGAAGTCTACCTAACCCCAGTGTGACCTACCGACATCGGTGTGTCCTGGCCAGGCACAAAAGGGTGAAGTGTGGAAATACTGGTGGGGGAGACTGCGCAAAGATACCAATGGATGTGTTGGTGTGACAGCCTGATGGTGAACGGAAGATCTGACAATGTTTTTTTTGTTTGTTGTTTTATGTAACATATATATGAATTGTTCTCTCTCTCGTTTGTTTTTTTGTCTCTTCTCTCTCATGTTCTCATGCTTTACAGATGGTATGTCACAAATCAGTTAGACAAATGGTAATGCAAGATTTTTGCTCCTTACAGAAAGATCGCAGATTTGGAAGGAAAATTGTATCACCAGAATGTTCGTTTGGAAGACTGAGAGAAAGCACCTTTGAGATGACAACAGAGTAAGAAGAACAACAAGACTAGAGGACAAAAGCATCGTAACATTTTTCTTTCCCCTCAAATTATTTTTTGTACCCCCATTACAAATTTCTCCTTCTCCTCCTGTAAGATGGACTTCCCCCAAGAGACTGTGATCCGGATTTTCCTGTTGACCATGATGTTGACCAGAGCAGTCTGTTTCGGTGAGAGTACCATGGAGGTCGAGAAAGGATCTAGAATGGAATCTGATGACCAGGATGGAGGCGTAGATTTCCAAGAGCAACATAATCACAGAGTAAAGGCGAGTATCAGAAAACGATCTGGTAGCATTGACAATAGAAGGAATTGTGAAGGATTGTTAGCTGAAGAGAACTGCATCTGTAGGCATTGTGACAATATAGTTGAGGATGGGTGCATCAAGAAATGTCAGTCCAGTTTTAATATCCACATGGACCGGCATCCATTGAGTGACTATCACTCCTTAGTGGGTAAAGTGTTAAACCAGACAGACTGTTGGGTATGCTCTCAAGTACCTCAAGGTCATAGCAAATCAGGACTAGTACCATTCCCTTTAACTGTAGGAGAGGTACTTGAGTTAAGTGGTGGGAGGCCAGTGGACAAGAGGTTTAATATCTCTAGTCCTCCTAGTTTGAAGCTCCACCAATATCATGTGGATAAGTCCTTAGTATGAAAAAGAGAAAAAATTAAGACCCCTTAATTGCGCAATTGTCTAATAGCTCAAACCACTGAGAGATACCCTCTGTCAGAAGGAGTACTGCACATAGAATGGACAAAAACAAAGGTTCTCTTGGGGAGCTTAACCACCACAGATATACTTATATTATTATAAAATCATTTATTAAAAAACATGTTACATACATACTTTTATAACATGAATCACAAGATCACACATGTCACTTGAGCAATACATTCATTTCTGATTATCTGTTATATATGATGTTTTCAATCATTAGATGGAATACTTATTCCTCAGCATGAGAAAGTATGTATGATCTGTTCACTGTTTTTACGGAAACGCACAATCGTTGAAATCCAACGCGTTTCGTCCCTTAGGACTTCATCAGGGGTGCAAATCAAAGAATGGGTTCACCAAAGGAAATACAGACAGAACATGAATTCACTGAGAGTGTATTCCTGTAGAAACTCAACAGACCATCAAATTATGGGTGTTGGCCGAAGTACATCAATAGTGCATCCGTGTATTTCCAGAAACTTCTATTTTGATTTCACAAAATGGCAATTCGGATGGAATCAGGAGATATTATCCGATCAAACCCTGGCTTGTTGTCTCAAGGTCCACCTCACAGCTATCATACTAAGTCCTTAGTATGCTTTAACATTTCCAATCCCCGAAAGCCGGGAAATTGGGAAGTGTCATGGAGCAATCAAACCATGACCTTTTCACACAGAGCCGACAGAATGCCCATAGACACAGAACTTATACGCCAGATAGCCAACAGTGGAAGATACTTCCGGTATAGGTACACTCTAGGAAGTAGGACCATGCGAGTTGGAGAAGTATCACCAGGATACTGTGCACATATCGTACAACCAGATACGTGTACTAGACAGATGGGAGAATTAGGGTTAGGAGATTTCACATGGAAAGTTTGTAACATGGTTATGTCATACTCCGTCCCATATGTTCTCCCCGATGATGCATATTTCATATGCGGGAGAAAGGCGTATAAGTGGCTTGCCCCAAACTCAGAGGGATTGTGTTATATTGGAAAAGAACTGCCTGAAGTAATGACTGTATCCCATATCAAAATGAAAGACATTCACCGCGGTGCCCAAGCTCCTTATACTCACACTCATTACGAGCACGTCGTTAAACGGCACCTGATAGAGAGGACAGAGCATCCAGCCTCTGATCTGATCCATGAATCCACCGGGATTCAATTCCTACTCGCGTTAGATATCACTCGTACCGCCAGAGGAGTGATAAATTATAGATATATATCTGTGCTAGCAAACTTGTTAGACAATATCACCGAAATGTATGACGACACGTTCAGGTATACTGGGAGAGAGTTACAAGCCTACAAAACAGAGCTGGTTCAGCATAGGATGATTCTCAATTATCTCACAGCAGTGACAGGCGGGTATTGTGTTACCCTGGCAACTCAATATGGAGTAAAGTGCTGCACGTATATTACAAACAGCACTGAGGACCCGGCCGAGGTCATAGACCAAAAGATGGATGACATTTTGCAATTAAAGTGGGAGTTCCGAAGGAGACATAATCTCACACTTGCTGCTGTGGGTAATGAGCTGACCAGTTGGGTGTCATGGTTGAACCCACGAAATTGGTTCTCTGGTTTAGGAGAATGGGCTCAAGGAATTATTATGGATGTAGGGAAATTTCTCTTGTGTATTCTGGGAGTCGTCATATTGGTTGGTCTGATATTTAGATGCGTTCGGACTTTGACGAAGTGTAAAGGTAGTACCAGAGTGATGAGTCTGAGGAGCGAGGACACTGTAATAACAACAACTAATTTAATTTATGACCCAACGATAGAGACAATGTTGTGATGAAAATGTGATTCCACGGTCCGTTTCTTTCACCCGTTTCTCCATTGTTTTCCTCCAAGGCACAAAGACATCCACTTGGAAGAAGAATTTGACAACCTCTTTTATACAGACCATTGATGAACTGTGTCACAGACACCCAATACTTTTAGTGACTTTAACTATCTACGGGAAACCCAATACTTTAAAGACTAATTTTATGGACACTGGAACAGCTTTTGTTCGCCATTTACAACAAAAGCACAGAGAGACATCAGACAACATGTACATCAGACAAGACATCAGACAAGACCTCAATCGGCGACTGTTTATTTAAACTCACATAGTTTACGACTGCATTTATAACGATTGTTTCTTATCTTCATCTCTACAACCTCCAGGTAGTATCTCACATAGTCGACAGGTGATTCTCACATATTAGCATTCACATGTTCCCCCCCTTCATGTATCATCAACTAAATGTGCTCCCCCATTTGTTGCAACCAAAAGCCGAAAAGAGCTCGGTAGAGTTTGACAGCCCATCCACAGACCCTTAATACGGGATAAGAAGGATTCAAATGTATACTTCGCAATACCTCGAAGCTTGATTTAGAACACGTACGGCACGATGATACATGACCCCTCAAACATGGATCTCATACACACATGCTTTTACTGTCTCACTAGGTCATACATTTCCCACCTTCTCCTCTCCTCCCTTTACCCAATCATAAAAAGGTATTTACATGATGACATATATTTTTCTGTTTGAACTGTTTAGGAAGTGGCAGTTATTGGTGACTGCCAAAGGGTGGACTGTCAAAGTCGAAAAATATAGCGACCTATGATGCCTTGTACTAACCCCATGCGCTTGCCCGCTGCACGTGCACATTCTCTCCCGTGTGTGCGCATATTCTCAGTTGCGTGACGGCGCCCCCACGGTCGTGCGCTCAGGCGCGTGGTATGCGCATTTACGGTAGAGTTTGTGTGCGTCTGGCGGGCGACTCGATCGTTACATAGTTAATCTAAATAGTGTATTTTATAGGTTATGGTCCCCTTAATAATATCAGTAAGTTTGTTTAGTGTAACTGGTTCATGGACAGAGAGATCCCTCTTTACATGATACAAAGGGTCAGACAGGTTTTGAGCAGTGGTGTTTAGTATGCAACGGAAGAGTATATTATTAGTAACATTCCGGTGTTGGTTTGAAAGAGATTCATTGCTCCTGCGTATAGTTATGTTTATAAGAAAATTATGGACATTTACTGTATTTGCAGTTCATTATCCATGCGGCGGGAAACCTGAGATTCCCTCCCACCTGAGCAGTTTGAAATAGTCACAGCCCACCTGTTCGAATCAACCTATGACCTTTTGTTATAATGTGAAGACAGATTCCTGTGTCCAATGAACAATGAGATTGTAGGGCCCTTTGTAGTGTACTGTATGTAGTGTATATAAGAACAGCCAGCCTGGGCCAGCTCAGTCTTCTCTCCACAAAGGTTTTCATCATTGACTAACTAGAGAGCTGGTTCCAGGACTGCGCTAGCGATCGTTCCCCACGTGTGTAAGTTCTCTGTGACCAACTTATTCTCTGTCTGTATTTGCCATACTCTCTCTCTCTCTCACTGTTATTGTTTAGGATTAAAACGCTATTGTATATTTATGTCCAGTTATTCTGTTTAGGTGTTTTATGTTAGTGCTGTAGTGTATAAGCTAACTGTTTTCCCCTTTTTTTACATAGCTAAACCTCGGTAGTAAAGGTGTTGGAACCTCAGCAAGGTGTCTGTGTTTCTCTAACTAGTATAGAGGGTTTCTGAGCGTCTCAATCGCTCAATCAGCTTTTATGTAATAGAGGTTAATCAGCGTTACATTGTGTTAACATTACAAGACCAAGGTTTACAGTATAAGCTTAGCCTTTCAGTGTGTCGCATACAAGGTTTACTGTGTGTCATCCTGTGAGCGTCTGCGCCGCTCATGTTCCTCTCGTGGGCACAGCGTCCGCTACGCTAGTAGCGTAGCATTACGGTGCTCGGGCCGCCTATAGCGTGCTCGATACCCAGCGTAAGCTGTGAGCGAACGTGCCGCTTGTGCGTCTCGACCACGGCCTAGCGTCTGCTACGCTAAGTGCGTACCATTACGGTACCCCGTACGCCCATTGCGTACTGAGTCTCTTACCAATATATAGTGAATGTTATAAGATAAATAATTAGCTTTATCAGCCCCCTTCTGTCTCATCAGCCAGACTATTTCTGTCTCATCAGCCCCCTTTTATCTCACCAGCCAGCGCCCCTTATGTCTTTCCAGCCAGACCCCACTTCTGTCTCTCCAGCTCCAGCCCCTGTAGCCCATAGACTAACCATCTCCTGTGTCTTCTGGCTGCAACTGTCCCCTTCACGCTTTGACTGGATCCTCTGTCTGACAGCAGTGCTGCAAGTGTGATGTCATGATGTTGCAAATGCCTTGTCTCAATAGAAAAAAAAAAAAAAACTTTATTCACTGTACCAGGCAACCACCAGCAAATGCCAGTGGCTGCCCGGCCCCGGACCACACACCCATGATCACAGTCATAGATACACCTACACCTGGTAGGAGCCAGGGACGGGCCCCCCTCTCTGTCTGGGTATCGGAGTCCAGTCCCAGCAGTCTTCTTGATGGCAGCCTTGGATGGATGCAATCTGCTTGGATTGCAATGGCCCCCTTGCAATTGTTTGCTGTCATCCCATAGAATGTTAAATTATTAGGTACCAATACATTGATACGTCTATTTTTTTTTCCAATAAATGTTTATTGATTTATAAGTAAATAACAGAATAAAGCAGAGAGCGTACATAATATAACTTGTAATACAGGAAAATACAGTCCAGTAGATATACGCAATGACAGTTAAATAGTGCAGTTATGGCCGTGTTTGTATAGACTCAGTGTCTGGGTAAATACCTTATAGCCCAAGTCAAACCAGGCCTCTCTAAATAACAGCTGTCTAAACAAAGCATTTCTTAGCTCTAAAACATTAAAAGAGAAAGAAAAAGAAAAGAGAGCAGGGTGGAAAAAGGAGAAATCAGAAGAAGGGAAGGGAGGGTAAAGACAATGTGGGCTTTCCAAGGTCCAGTAGGATCAAGGAGCATAAATATCAACATCTAGCTCCAAATAACAGTAAGGCAGTCAGAAATCGGAAATAGGGGTCGTTGTGAGGGGCCCGAGTTAGAGCAGTAATATCGGGTATGCTTGTGAGGACTTAAATTCCAACCAAGGGGACCAAGTATTCGTGAATCTCCGTTGAGTCTCCGGTGTCACCCGCAGTTCTTCCATAGACATATACCAGTCCACTCTGGCAACCCATTCCCTCATAGTAGGGGGTTCTATAGATCGCCAGCGAACCGGAAAAACCGCTTTGGCGGCACTATTGAGAAACTTTAGTAAAGAGTGTTTGTAGGTCGACAGGAGTCATGCAACACAGTTGAGAAGCCAAAAGGCAGGCTCAGAGGGAACCTCCAATCCCACTATCAATTTTGAGACTGCAACGACCTTACCCCAAAAGGGACGAAGTACGGGGTAGTCCCACCAGACATGCATCGGGGAGCTCGTTTCATTGTTACATCTCCAGCACGTGTCTGGTACATCAGGGAACATTTTAGCCAGTGTTAGGGGGCATCTGTACCATCTAGATACAACTTTAAAATGTGTTTCGAGGACTGAATAACTTGAGGAACCTACAAAGGTGGTTTGGAAACTTTTCTCCCAGTCTTCCTCTGATAAATCTATCTGCATGTCATGGCCCCAATCCCTGGTATATTTAGGGAGATCTGGAAATTTGTTCACAATCAGGAATCTATAACATTTGGAGAGGAAGTGCAACGGGCGAGATGGGTCTGAACACAAATTCTCAAAAATAGTTAATGGTCTAGTCAGGCTTGAGCGAACATTACTCCCCAGGGCAAAGTGTTTCAGTTGAAGGTATTTCCAAATCTCTGAAGGCGGGAGATTCCACTTTGATTGCATCGAAGGGAAGCGGATTATCTCTCCACGCTCCACCAGCTGGCCAGCACGCGTCACCCCAACCTGTTTCCAGGAGTCAAACCCCCGGCCTGAGGCTGCCGGTGGGAAAATAAGATTTTACTCACCGGTAAATCTATTTCTCATAGTCCGTAGTGGATGCTGGGGACTCCGTAAGGACCATGGGGAATAGACGGGCTCCGCAGGAGACAGGGCACTTTAAGAAAGAATTAGGAATACTGGTGTGCACTGGCTCCTCCCTCTATGTCCCTCCTCCAGACCTCAGTTAAGGAAACTGTGCCCGGAAGAGCTGACAGTACAAGGAAAGGATTTTGGAATCCAGGGTAAGACTCATACCAGCCACACCAATCACACCGTATAACTCGTGATAAACTTACCCAGTTAACAGTATGAACAACAACAGAGCATCAGACAAACCTGATGCAACCATAACATAACCCTTATTTAAGCAATAACTATATACAAGTATTGCAGAAGAAGTCCGCACTTGGGACGGGCGCCCAGCATCCACTACGGACTACGAGAAATAGATTTACCGGTGAGTAAAATCTTATTTTCTCTAACGTCCTAGTGGATGCTGGGGACTCCGTAAGGACCATGGGGATTATACCAAAGCTCCCAAACGGGTGGGAGAGTGCGGATGACTCTGCAGCACCGAATGAGCAAACACAAGGTCCTCCTCAGCCAGGGTATCAAACTTGTAGAATTTTGCAAAAGTGTTTGAACCCGACCAAGTAGCTGCTTGGCAAAGCTGTAATGCTGAGACCCCTCGGGCAGCCGCCCAAGAAGAGCCCACCTTCCTTGTGGAATGGGCTTTTACTGATTTCGGATGCGGCAATCCAGCCGCAAAATGAGCCTGCTGAATCGTGTTACAGATCCTGCGAGCAATAGTTTGCTTTGAAGCAGGAGCACCCAGCTTGTTGGATGCATACAGGATAAACAGCGAGTCAGTTTTCCTGACTCCAGCCGTTCTGGCTACATAAATCTTCAAAGCCCTGACTACATCTAGTAACTTGGAATCCTCCAAGTCACGAGTAGCCGCAGGCACCACAATAGGTTGGTTCAAATGAAAAGATGACACCACCTTCGGCAGAAATTGCGGACGAGTCCGTAATTCTGCCCTGTCCATATGGAAAACCAGATAGGGGCTTTTACATGACAAAGCCGCCAATTCTGACACACGCCTAGCCGAAGCTAAGGCCAATAGCATGACCACTTTCCACGTGAGATATTTTAACTCTACGGTCTTAAGTGGCTCAAACCAGTGAAATTTCAGGAAACTCAACACCACGTTAAGATCCCAAGGTGCCACTGGTGGCACAAAAGGGGGTTGAATATGCAGCACTCCCTTTACAAACGTCTGAACTTCAGGAAGAGAAGCCAGTTCCTTTTGAAAGAAAATGGATAGGGCCGAAATCTGGACCTTAATGGACCCTAATTTTAAGCCCACAGTCACTCCCGACTGTAGGAAGTGAAGGAAACGGCCCAGCTGGAATTCCTCTGTAGGGGCCTTCCTGGCCTCACACCAAGCAACATATTTTTGCCATATACGGTGATAATGTTTTGCTGTCACGTCCTTCCTAGCCTTTATCAGCGTAGGAATAACCTCATCCGGAATGCCTTTCTCCGCTAGGATCCGGCGTTCAACCGCCATGCCGTCAAACGCAGCCGCGGTAAGTCTTGGAACAGACAGGGCCCCTGTTGCAACAGATCCTGTCTGAGAGGCAGAGGCCATGGGTCCTCTGTGAGCATTTCTTGCAGTTCTGGATACCAAGTCCTTCTTGGCCAATCCGGAACAATGAGTATTGTTCTCACTCCTCTTTTTCTTACGATTCTCAGCACCTTGGGTATGAGAGGAAGAGGAGGAAACACATAAACCGACTGGAACATCCACGGTGTCACTAGTGTCCACCTGTGGCAGTTCCCATCGATTTGTAATCTGTCTGAAGACTTCTTGATGAAGTCCCCACTCTCCCGGGTGGAGGTCGTGCCTGCTGAGGAAGTCTGCTTCCCAGTTGTCCACTCCCGGAATGAACACTGCTGACAGTGCTTGCACGTGATTCTCCGCCCAGCGAAGAATTCTGGTGGCTTCTGCCATCGCCACCCTGCTTCTTGTGCCGCCCTGGCGGTTTACATGAGCCACTGCGGTGATGTTGTCTGACTGAATCAGCACCGGCTGGTTGCGAAGCAGAGGCTCCGCTTGACTCAGGGCGTTGTATATGGCCCTTAGTTCCAGGATATTGATGTGCAGACAAGTCTCCTGACTTGACCACAGCCCCTGGAAGTTTCTTCCCTGAGTGACTGCCCCCCACCCTCAGAGGCTTGCATCCGTGGTCACCAGGACCCAGTCCTGTATGCCGAACCTGCGGCCCTCGAGAAGGTGAGCACTCTGCAGCCACCACAGAAGAGACACCCTGGCCCTGGGGGATAGGGTGATCAGCCGATGCATCTGAAGATGCGATCCGGACCATTTGTCCAACAGATCCCACTGAAAGGTCCTCGCATGGAACCTGCCGAAGGGAATGGCTTCGTATGACGCCACCATCTTTCCCAGGACTCGCGTGCATTGATGCACCGACACCTGTTTTGGTTTTAAGAGGTCTCTGACCAGAGTCACGAGCTCCTGGGCCTTCTCCTCCGGGAGAAACACCTTCTTCTGGTCTGTGTCCAGAATCATGCCCAGGAAGGGCAGACTCGTCGTAGGAATCAGCTGCGACTTTGGAATATTCAGAATCCAGCCGTGCTGTTGTAACACCTCCCGAGAGTGTGCTACGCTGATCAGCAACTGCTCTCTGGACCTCGCTTTTATGAGGAGATCGTCCAAGTATGGGATAATTGTAACTCCTTGCTTTCGCAGAAGCACCATCATTTCTGCCATTACCTTGGTAAATATTCTCGTTGCCGTGGACAGACCAAACGGCAACGTCTGGAATTGGTAATGACAGTCCTGTGCCACAAATCTGAGGTACTCCTGATGAGGTGGATAAATGGGGACATGCAGGTAAGCATCCTTTATGTCCACAGACACCATAAAATCCCCCTCTTCCAGGCTTGCAATGACCGCCCTGAGCGATTCCATCTTGAACTTGAACCTTTTCAGGTAAATGTTCAGGGATTTTAAATTCAATATGGGTCTGACCGAACCGTCCGGTTTCGGAACCATAAACATTGTGGAATAGTAACCCCTTCCCTGTTGAGGGAGGGGAACCTTTACCACCACCTGCTGGAGATATAATTTGTGAATTGCCGCTAACACTACTTCCCTTTCTATGGGGGAAGCTGGCAGGGCCGATTTGAGGTAACGGTGAGAGGGCATCACTTCGAATTCCAGCTTGTATCCCTGAGACACAATCTGTATAGCCCAGGGATCCACCCGTGAGCAAACCCACTGGTGGCTGAAATTTCGGAGATGCGCCCCCACCGCTCCTGGCTCCACCTGTGGAGCCCCAGCGTCATGCGGTGGATTTAGTGGAAGCCGGGGAGGACTTCTGTTCCTGGGAACTAGCTGTATTGTGCAGCTTCTTTCCTCTACCCCTGCCTCTGGCAAGAAAGGACGAACCTCGGACTTTCTTGCCTCTTTGTGATCGAAAGGACTGCATTTGGTAATACGGTGCTTTCTTAGGTTGTGAGGGAATATATGGCAAAAAATTTGACTTCCCAGCCGTAGCTGTGGAAACTAGGTCCGAGAGACCGTCCCCAAACAATTCCTCACCCTTATAAGGTAAAATCTCCATGTGCTTTTTTGAGTCGGCATCACCTGTCCATTGCCGAGTCCACAGGACCCTTCTGGCAGAAATTGACATTGCATGTATTCTAGAGCCCAGTAGGCAAATGTCTCTCTGGGCATCCCTCATATATAGGACAGCGTCTTTTATATGCCCCAGGGTCAGTAATATAGTATCCTTGTCCAAGGTATCAAGTTCCTCAGATAGAGTATCTGTCCATGCTGCTACAGCACTACACATCCAGGCCGACGCAATTGCCGGCCTTAGTAGGGTACCTGAATGTGTATAAACGGACTTCAGGATACCTTCCTGCTTTCTATCCGCAGGATCTTTTAGGGTGGCCGTATCCTGTGACGGCAGGGCTACCTTCTTAGATAAGCGTGTCAAAGCTTTGTCTACCCTAGGGGAGGATTCCCAGCGTAACCTGTCCGTTGGCGGGAAAGGATTCGCCATATGTAACCGTTTGGAAATCTGCATTTTCCTATCAGGAGAATCCCAAGCTTTTTCACATAACTCATTTAACTCATGTGAAGGGGGAAAAGTCACTTCCTGCCTTTTTTCCCCAAACATATAAACCCTCTTGTCAGGGACAGGGTTTTCCTCTGAGATGTGCAATACATCCTTCATTGCTATAATCATGTAGCGGATGGCTTTAGCCATTTTAGGCTGCAACTTTGCATCATCGCCATCGACACTGGAGTCAGAATCCGTGTCGATATCTGTGTCAACAATTTGGGATAGTGGGCGCTTCTGAGACCCTGACGGCCTCTGCGCTGTAGGATCAGGCATGGGCTGAGACCCCGACTGTCCCAAGGTTTCAGCTTTATCCAACCTTTTATGCAAGGAGTTTACATTATCATTTAACACCTTCCACATATCCATCCAATCAGGTGTCGGCGCCGTCAGCGGAGACACCACATTCATCTGCACCTGCTCTGCTTCCACATAGCCTTCCTCGTCAAACATGTCGACACAAGCGTACCGACACACCACACACACAGGGGATGCTCTATTTGAGGACAGAAACCCCACAAGGCCTTTTGGAGAGACAGAGAGAGAGTATGCCAGCACACACCCCAGCGCTATATGACCCAGGAATTACACAGTAACTTAGTGTTTACCCAGTAGCTGCTGTATATACTGATATTGCGCTAAATTTATGTGCCCCCCCTCTCTTTTTACCCTCTTTCTACCGTGAATCTACAGGGGAGAGCCTGGGGAGCTTCCTCTCAGCGGAGCTGTGGAGAGAAAATGGCGCTGGTGAGTGCTGAGGAAGAAGCCCCGCCCCCTCAGCGGCGGGCTTCTGTCCCGCGATTTTGTGTAAAATAATGGCGGGGACTCATGCATATATACAGTGCCCAACTGTATATATGCTCCTTTATGCCAAGAGGTACTTAATTGTTGCCCAGGGCACCCCCCCCCCCTGCGCCCTGCACCCTACAGTGAACGGAGTGTGCGGGTTTAATGTGGGAGCAATGGCGCACAGCTGCAGTGCTGTGCGCTACCTCATATGAAGACTGGAGTCTTCTGCCGCCGCTTTCGAAGTCTTCTTGCTTCTCACGCCGGCTTCTGGCTCTGCGAGGGGGACGGCGGCGCGGCTCCGGGATCGGACGACCAAGGGTGAGTTCCTGTGTTCGATCCCTCTGGAGCTAATGGTGTCCAGTAGCCTAAAAAGCATGACCTATCCACAGTGAGTAGGTCTGCTTCTCTCCCCTCAGTCCCACGTAGTAGAGAGTCTGTTGCCAGCAGATCTCTCTGAAAATAAAAAATCCTTACAAAATACTTTCTTATTAGCAAGCTCAGGAGAGCTCACTAAAGTGCACCCAGCTCGTCCGGGCACAGATTCTAACTGAGGTCTGGAGGAGGGACATAGAGGGAGGAGCTAGTGCACACCAGTATTCCTAATTCTTTCTTAAAGTGCCCTGTCTCCTGCGGAGCCCGTCTATTCCCCATGGTCCTTACGGAGTCCCCAGCATCCACTAGGACGTTAGAGAAATCAGGGTTATAGAATAGTGGGGTCAAAGGAGAGTGTTTAGAAGAAATATACGGGAGGACCCTAAGTCTATTCCAGCGTGAAAGTGTAGGGCCAATGGTAGGATGATCTATATGGGAGACATCCGGTGTCTAGCCGTGTAGCAGGGTGAGAGCTGTGCCATCCACGAGATGGCTGCCGCCTTCCAGTGAGACCAGCTCTTTCTGGAGGTCTCCCGGCTGTTAGCCACCGCCAGCGAGGGGGAATCTGCCAGACGAGGGTGTATGAGATGGGGGCCAGAGTTCAGGCGCCCGAAGGGACCGGGGCATCAGCGAGGCAGAGCTAGGAGTCCGGACGGCGCCAACCACAAGATGGCCGCCGGACGCCAGTCACACGTGCCCCGGCCACCACCTACCGCAGGTCGCCCGGTCACTGGTCTCCTGTAGAGATTAGGGTCCGACGGGCGAGGGATCCGGCGGTGAGGAGCGTTGCCCAGATGGAGGAGGGGGTCCGCAAAGCAGCAGCACCGGGCCCAACAGATCGACGTCCTCGGCATCCACACTCCAAAATCGAGGCCCCGGCTTCTGTAGCGGAGGTAGGCCACAATCCACATGGGGCAGCGCAGGTCCCCCCCGATTCCGCAGCTCCGACCTCCAGGTGCAGGGTGATTTAGCGGGGACTAGGGGACTGTATCACGGCAAGTGGGCCCCCAAAACCCAGGTCCGGGGTTATATAAAAGTATTGCAGGACGGAGCTCTGCAGAAACTCGACCTCCCCTGATGCCGGCCAGGCCACGCCCCGATACGTCTATTTTTGTATGCTGTTTATATCAGGATTAATGTGAATCTGGAAGTCACATGAGGGTTTGTGTGTAAGAAATGCCTCAGGGGTATAAGGCTTTTTAGTAGGTTATATTGAGGTTGTAGCTGTTGACCTCTATGAGATCATACACAGGATAGTGGGATATAAATTCAAAGAAGAGACAGATATTAGCAGAGTGAAAACTGACAGCTATGTCTGGAAAGGGAGGGAGAGAGAGAGAGAGAAGGAGGGGGTGGGCGATAGCTAAGCTGTGGCTGGGATAAATGCATTACATCCTCCTTAGGGAGCTTCCAGGCCAGACCATGGCAATTACCAGCTAATGGAGAGGTACAGACAGCTGCTGCTTGCCGTTAATGGAACATTCCTCTTCCTTTTAAAAACTTTATTCCATTCCATCCTCTCTCATTGATTTTGAACCAATCACAGCAGATGCATTTTTACACATCATAAAGTAGCTAATCTGCCAGCAACATACACTAAATATCTGCCTGCCAAAGTCCAATATCAGCTAAATCATTTTTATTGTAAGCAAATTGAGTTTTTCAGTATACTGAGTTATCATGTTCTTATTTATTGTAATCTATAAATATCAGACTTTTCCTGCAATCATATTTATTATGTATACTCAGAATCCACATAAAGCTGTAATGCATAGTGCTGATTCGTTGTTTAATTATATTCAAGTTTTTAATTGAAATTATTGACAAAAAATGAATTATGACCAATACGTAAAAGTTCTCAAGAGTGGGCGCCAATACAGAAAACATTCAATCAGCCAATGAAAGCACTTCATATATGCTCTGAGCCACTCACAGCCAATCACATATTAGCTCATGCTCTGTCTCCAGCGTGTGTAAACGTTTGTGCTCCCTCATTAATTTTTGCCATTTTTTTCGTCCATAGTGTCTCCATAATAGTGTCTTGTAGATAGTCTGCACCTTTTTGGTTAGGGTAATACATCTAAAGGGCCCCATACACTTTATACAAAATTCAAGGTAAAATCTTAGTGCGGAAAGCAATAGCTGCTGGACACTTCCCCCTTCACCGAAGGTTCCCAATTCCTTCACCAAAAGTGCAAAATAGAATAAAAAACGGAAGGGGGACCTATCCTGCGCTTCCACAGAAGAATCACAATTCACACGATTCACACGGTTCCAGAGTTATTTGCAAACTCACATGGATATCATATAGGAGAAAGGATATGTGCATATAGTGAAGTACAATTTTAATAAAATGAAAACACATTACATTACAATGGTAAAACCAATTAAAAGATATACATAGCAGCATATATGCTTATACTCCACAAATATGTCTCTAGGCGCTGATTCTTATTTTTATTTCATTCTATTCAATTAATATACTAATAGACAAAGAGTGATAACCACCCCATCTAAATTACTATTCAGCTGCAAGTCGTGAGATTATGCCTGTGTACGCATAAACAGCACCTCCCGTTACTACAGGAGACAACCAAAAGAAAAAAGATTTTTCACTTCTGCGCTTATTTAAAGGCTTAATTGAGATGAATACAGACACAAGTTATCATGCATTTCTTATTTAATATAATAAAACTAGCACCAATCAGTGCTTCTAATCTCACAATTTTCATACAATATTAAAAATCTATATAGATACTAATACATCCAATGAACAACCTAATCTATTATATTTAAATCTCTCCAATTGCCTACAATATATCAATGTATCAATTCTCTATAAACTACTACTTGAGGTGTGGAATTGGGTTCAAGGTAAAAATCCTGCGCACTCTAATGCAGCCTTTAGTGGTGCCTTACCCTGATGTGTCACCACACACACCTAAAGAACATAAACAAGGCAAAACAATGGGATGGGAACCAACTGGTGGCGCAAAAAGAAAAACAAAGTGCATCAAACCAATGGATACAGATTACCTAGACACAGCTGAGACTATGCAATGTCCTTATAGGTCAAAAGTCCAGAGTCCAAAGGCTTCTCAAATTTGCTTCTCGTGAGTTGTCCAAAACCAAATGGTAACATGTAAAAAAACACAAATGGTACACACTAGTTCAGAGAAAAATCCCAGATGTGAAATAGGGAATATGAATGTTTCTTCCCGGGTTCCTTGTGCTGGGATGTCTATGGGAAGTGATGTTCTAGCCGTACAGGTTCACCTCGGTGTGAAAGGTGTTATGGGCTCCTCACATGTGTGCTTACTTCAATATGATTCCAAACAAGCTCATAAAGGTTTCTTTGGATTCTTAACATATATGCTTTATATGCTCCAATCGTGCTCCAATAGTGATAATATCATATAATCTTTAAAATTAGCCGCTCACATTCAGGCTTACTTTAAAAGATGCCGTTCTTCCATGTAGCGGTTTCTTTATGGGTAAGTCGTCTTGTCGTCCTCGAATGTCTCCTCACTTTGTATTGTGCTCGATAAAAAGCATACAAACGAGGGGACGTGTGAGGATACGTAATATATTTATTATAAAAAAAGATAAAAAGTGTTTCCAAAGATAAAACAGAGATAGGATCCCCACAACAAAAACCAGTAATGAGGATCTTAATACAGCCTAGTCCGACAGTAAGAAAAAGATATTACCCCGGGAAATCTCACCGCTTTCTGGCTGGAATAACTGGTTGCTGTGGTGATCCAACTTGTCACATGCTCCCACCAACGCGTTTCTACTAAAAGTCTTTGTCAAGGTGCATGTGTGGTGTACCATGCCTTCTATTTATACCTGGCATGGTGTGTAACCTACCGCCCCTTCCTGGGCGGGTCCTGGTTCATTAATTAATATATAACCTTTATAAACTCAAAATTATAAAGGTGAAATACTGCAATGGGTGTTGTGATAAAAACAATCGTATTTAAACGAAAAATAAGGATAGAGGGAGTTTGGAGAGTGTATATACGTTTTGTGCGTTCCATTACGTCTGGAACGCACACTACTTCCGCCGGACATCCGGCGGAAGTGATACTACATGTGAGCCAATGCATCGCTGCAGTGAGCGGTTACCGTGACCCCGCTCTGAGACGTGGTTGTCATGGTACCGCTCAAACATTGCGTCGCCCACAAGAGCTGGTTACCATGGTTATGCAGGGTGACGTGTCTGTAGAAACTGACGTCATCCCGCATTGTAGTGGCGTGACCCGTCACTCGGTGTATCACGCCTCCATGGTAGCTGTGCCGTGAGTCTTCCTGTTTCTTGCGTTCCAATTACAATGGAACGCAGGTGGGAAGTAAACACCTATATGAAATATCATTAAAAAGTACAAAAACTACGAGCTAATTGTACACCCAATAACGGGCCTAATTCAATACAGAACATAGAACACAGAAAATACATGGTACTCCATCTAATAATATTAAGTGGGTCTTTAAGATTTCCTTCCAATTCTGCATATAAAAAAAACCTTTTTTAGGATGGGTACATGTGTTATATGTAGCAAAAAAGCATTCGGACAGAGGTAGGAATGGGGTCAGAGATAAATCACTTTCTTCTAAAGGGTGTTTATATGACGGTGACATTCCTATACAGAGAACTTATTCGGGTTTCCAAATGATGTATAGTATAAACCATGACTAAGTTTAGTGCCTCAACCTTAGATAAGGGTGAAACCCTTGAGGCCCATATGGGAATGGTCTATAGAACATGAGACATTCCGATGATTTTTTAACGGGTGTTCAGATACGGAGTAGTGTATGGATTACTATTATATGTCATGATAATCTGGTATGATGTATGCCATTTTTAATGCCATTTAGGTTCCCTACATAGAATACACTTTACCCTAATCCTGGTTGGAATTTTTAGGTTTTCCAACCAGAAAAAAGCAAAGACTGAATGATGGAATCACAGGAACCATTTTGTCTCGAAGTCCAGGTTGAGACCTGCTGGGTGTAGGGTACCCATTTAAAAAATGCTACGCATCTCTCTCTTGGCAAGGTCTTCCTCCATACTATTCTTCCTCCAGTTTCCCTTTATGATATGGATTCCGCAAAAGGCGACCAAGTCCGTGGGTTGACATTGATGGAAATCCTTGAAGTGGGCCGAAACCCCATGTGTAATGACTCCTTTCTTAATGTTTCGAACGTGTTCGGCCATCCGTTCTTTCAACTTTCTCCCAGTCCTTCCAATGTATTGTTTATTGCATGAACAGGTGAGGAGGTATACTACGTTATTGCTGTTGCAGGTAATAAAATGCTGGATACGTCCCACTCTTCCATTGGTAGTTGAGGTGTATTCCGTAATCTTTGATACAGAGCTTTTACAGTTCCTACACATGCTGCAAGTGCCGCATCTGTGGAAGCCCTTAGTCATAATCGTACCAGGTTTTCTTTTTTCATTTATTACGCTTTTCACTAAGTGATTCTTGAGATTATCGGCCTTTCTGTATATGAACCTGGGCTTATCCCTCAGTGTTTCTTTCAGTGCTGGATCACGTAATAGGATGTTCCAGTGTCTTTTGATTATGGATTCCATTTGTTTATGTTGGCTGCTATACTTTGTTATGAATGGTATGCCCATTTCTTCCAAGGGATTCTCTAGATTCTTTTTTGATATCAGAAGATCTTCTCTATTACTAATCCGATACTCCTGGAAGGGGGTTTCCAATGTTCCAGCTGCGTATCCTTTGTCAATAAATTGTTTTTTGAGATGGGTCCCTTGTTTTTGATAGTCTTCTAATCTGGAGCAATTTTTTCTAATCCGGTGGAATTGGCTCTTTGGTACCGATGCTAGCCAGTTTTTGTGATGGTTACTATTTGAGGGTATGAACGAATTGCAATCCGTAGGTTTCGTGTACGTGCGTGTATGTAAAGTTCCTCCTTCTATGAAGATCTCGAGATCTAGAAAGTGCACCGACCTTTCACTGATGTCGAACGTGAGAATGATGTTTTTGTTATTGCTGTTAAGGGATAGGCAAAACTCCTGTAGAGATAAGTCCGTGCCATGCCATACAAAAAAGATATCGTCTATATAGCGAACCCAGGTGACCAGGCCCGCCCCCTCGCCACCCCACACGTCCATGACTTCTTGTTCCCATTTAGCCATGAACAAATTAGCGTAGCTCGGGGCGAACCTGGTCCCCATAGCCGTACCATTAACTTGTAGGTAATAAGATTGATTATGAAAGAAGAAATTATTCTTGAGTATGAGTTCTATTCCCTCCAGGAGAAAGTCTTGTAGTAGATTGAGATTATGTTCTTTTGATACGAAGTAGGACACTGATTCCAAACCATCGGTGTGTTTGATGACGGTATATAGTGATGAAACATCAGCTGTCACTAGGCGATACTCTGGATTCCACTCAATACCTTCTAATTTTCTTATTAGGTCCGTCGAGTCCCTAAGATATGAAGGTGTTTTTATAACTAGAGGTTGTAACAGATGGTCTATGAATTGTGACAGATTGGACATCAGAGAATCGGTTCCCGCTACTATAGGTCTTCCGGGTGGTTTTTGCAGGTTTTTATGAACCTTCGGTAAGATGTAGAACACCGGAATCGAGGGGTTCTGTATCAACATGTATTTGTGATTTTTCTCTGTGATAATGTCTCGTTGCTTATACTTGTCTAGGAAGGTGGTTAATTTCTTCTTTATCTGTTCTGATGGATTTCCTCTTAGCTTCTTGTATGTATGTTCATCTCCCAGCTGTCTCATGATTTCTTCGTCATAATCTTTCTGATTCAAAATGACAATTCCACCCCCCTTATCGGCTGGTTTTATTACGATGGATGTCTGCTCCTTTAGATGTTTCAATGCATCCCGTTCTTTCTTATTTACATTTCTGGATCCATTCTTCCAAGGGAACCCCTGTTCCAAATCTTCTTTGACGGCTTTTTCAAATGTTTCTATAAAGCAGCCTTTTTTGTGGGCTGGGTAGAAGATGGACTTAGGTTTAAAGATGCTTGTTGTTGCATCTTCCTGTATTGGTTGTTCTTTGAAGAATTTTTTGAGGGTAAGTTTTCGTACGAACTTCTGTAGGTCCACATATGCTTCAAAATTATCAATCCTTGATGATGGAGCAAACTTTAGGCCTCTAGATAGGACCTTTTCTTCCTCCTCTGAAAGCTTGTAGTTACTTAAGTTGAAGATTTTAACGTAACCTTGATCCTTTTTGTCCTGGATTTCTCCATCTTTACAGGGATCGTCACTCTCTTCCTGAGATATTTTCTTCTTTTTCTTCTTTCTTTTACGCCTTTTCTTTTTCTTTGGACATAGGTTTCCCTCTTCAGTTTTCTTCCCCCCGCCACGTCTACCTCTTCTGATCTTAGGGGCGGGTTTTATTCTAAAAAAACCTTTCCCTCAGTGTCCTCTCTTTGGTGATAATCGTTCCTAAAACGATTTCTTCTTCCACCATACCCATTTGGAGTATATTTTTGATGGTGGAGAATGCTTCCCTCTCTTCTCCTATGTTGATATCCATCTCTCCAAGATTCTCTTCTCTCTGTCCGATATGTTCTCCTTGGAATACTTGGGGTTCTTGCTCTCCAGGACCTTCTCCTTTCCTCCCTGTAGCGATTTCTCATGGGGGAGGGATCCCTTCTCCATTGGGGTGAATTCCTTCTGGGATTGAACCTTGTTCTCCTTCTTCCTTCTCCCTCTTTACTTCCCTCTTGGCGTTTCTCATTAAACCTAACTCTATTGTTGTTGTTGTTTCCTGTTGTCTTTTGGAGTCCAAAAAAATTCCTCTCCTTTTTGGTAATGAGGTGTTGTTTTCCCTCTTTGAAGTCAGTGACATCGCGTAGATATTTTTTCTTTTTTTTCTGCATTAATTCCTTTTCGTTATCCCTCACTTTTTCTACAATATCTTGCTCCATTTCCTTGTAATCTGTGAGCTCCTTGAATGGCTCTACCAGATTTTTCAAGGAGTCTATCTCAGTTTCTACTTCCTTCAGTTCTTTTGTCCTCTCTCGTACCAAGAGTCTCATTAACGAAAGAGAACAGGAGTCTAGGATTCTCATCCATTCTACTTCGAAAGGTGAGGATCTGTTTTGAAATGAAGGTAGTTTGTCTATTCTTAGGCCTCTCGGAATGATTTCCTCAGAGATGTATCTCTCTAGGGAAATCAATTCCCACCATATTTTTCCTTCTTTCAGCAAAGCTTTCTGCAGTCTCTCCATCATACCTTCCAGATCCTCGTCCAAACATTGGACGGAATCTACATGGTCTTGGAATATTTCTTCCAATTTTTCCCTTCTTACATCTCTATGCGAGAACATGATAATGGTGCAGCTGGAAGACTACCTTGGGGTGAAATGACTATATGGAATTGGGTTCAAGGTAAAAATCCTGCGCACTCTAATGCAGCCTTTAGTGGTGCCTTACCCTGATGTGTCACCACACACACCTAAAGAACATAAACAAGGCAAAACAATGGGATGGGAACCAACTGGTGGCGCAAAAAGAAAAACAAAGTGCATCAAACCAATGGATACAGATTACCTAGACACAGCTGAGACTATGCAATGTCCTTATAGGTCAAAAGTCCAGAGTCCAAAGGCTTCTCAAATTTGCTTCTCGTGAGTTGTCCAAAACCAAATGGTAACATGTAAAAAAACACAAATGGTACACACTAGTTCAGAGAAAAATCCCAGATGTGAAATAGGGAATATGAATGTTTCTTCCCGGGTTCCTTGTGCTGGGATGTCTATGGGAAGTGATGTTCTAGCCGTACAGGTTCACCTCGGTGTGAAAGGTGTTATGGGCTCCTCACATGTGTGCTTACTTCAATATGATTCCAAACAAGCTCATAAAGGTTTCTTTGGATTTTATAGAAACATTTGAAAAAGCCGTCAAAGAAGATTTGGAACAGGGGTTCCCTTGGAAGAATGGATCCAGAAATTTAAATAAGAAAGAACGGGATGCATTGAAACATCTAAAGGAGCAGACATCCATCGTAATAAAACCAGCCGATAAGGGGGGTGGAATTGTCATTTTGAATCAGAAAGATTATGACGAAGAAATCATGAGACAGCTGGGAGATGAACATACATACAAGAAGCTAAGAGGAAATCCATCAGAACAGATAAAGAAGAAATTAACCACCTTCCTAGACAAGTATAAGCAACGAGACATTATCACAGAGAAAAATCACAAATACATGTTGATACAGAACCCCTCGATTCCGGTGTTCTACATCTTACCGAAGGTTCATAAAAACCTGCAAAAACCACCCGGAAGACCTATAGTAGCGGGAACCGATTCTCTGATGTCCAATCTGTCACAATTCATAGACCATCTGTTACAACCTCTAGTTATAAAAACACCTTCATATTTTAGGGACTCGACGGACCTAATTAGAAAATTAGAAGGTATTGAGTGGAATCCAGAGTATCGCCTAGTGACAGCTGATGTTTCATCACTATATACCGTCATCAAACACACCGATGGTTTGGAATCAGTGTCCTACTTCGTATCAAAAGAACATAATCTCAATCTACTACAAGACTTTCTCCTGGAGGGAATAGAACTCATACTCAAGAATAATTTCTTCTTTCATAATCAATCTTATTACCTACAAGTTAATGGTACGGCTATGGGGACCAGGTTCGCCCCGAGCTACGCTAATTTGTTCATGGCTAAATGGGAACAAGAAGTCATGGACGTGTGGGGTGGCGAGGGGGCGGGCCTGGTCACCTGGGTTCGCTATATAGACGATATCTTTTTTGTATGGCATGGCACGGACTTATCTCTACAGGAGTTTTGCCTATCCCTTAACAGCAATAACAAAAACATCATTCTCACGTTCGACATCAGTGAAAGGTCGGTGCACTTTCTAGATCTCGAGATCTTCATAGGAGGAACTTTACATACACGCACGTACACGAAACCTACGGATTGCAATTCGTTCATACCCTCAAATAGTAACCATCACAAAAACTGGCTAGCATCGGTACCAAAGAGCCAATTCCACCGGATTAGAAAAAATTGCTCCAGATTAGAAGACTATCAAAAACAAGGGACCCATCTCAAAAAACAATTTATTGACAAAGGATACGCAGCTGGAACATTGGAAACCCCCTTCCAGGAGTATCGGATTAGTAATAGAGAAGATCTTCTGATATCAAAAAAGAATCTAGAGAATCCCTTGGAAGAAATGGGCATACCATTCATAACAAAGTATAGCAGCCAACATAAACAAATGGAATCCATAATCAAAAGACACTGGAACATCCTATTACGTGATCCAGCACTGAAAGAAACACTGAGGGATAAGCCCAGGTTCATATACAGAAAGGCCGATAATCTCAAGAATCACTTAGTGAAAAGCGTAATAAATGAAAAAAGAAAACCTGGTACGATTATGACTAAGGGCTTCCACAGATGCGGCACTTGCAGCATGTGTAGGAACTGTAAAAGCTCTGTATCAAAGATTACGGAATACACCTCAACTTCCAATGGAAGAGTGGGACGTATCCAGCATTTTATTACCTGCAACAGCAATAACGTAGTATACCTCCTCACCTGTTCATGCAATAAACAATACATTGGAAGGACTGGGAGAAAGTTGAAAGAACGGATGGCCGAACACGTTCGAAACATTAAGAAAGGAGTCATTACACATGGGGTTTCGGCCCACTTCAAGGATTTCCATCAATGTCAACCCACGGACTTGGTCGCCTTTTGCGGAATCCATATCATAAAGGGAAACTGGAGGAAGAATAGTATGGAGGAAGACCTTGCCAAGAGAGAGATGCGTAGCATTTTTGAAATGGGTACCCTACACCCAGCAGGTCTCAACCTGGACTTCGAGACAAAATGGTTCCTGTGATTCCATCATTCAGTCTTTGCTTTTTTCTGGTTGGAAAACCTAAAAATTCCAACCAGGATTAGGGTAAAGTGTATTCTATGTAGGGAACCTAAATGGCATTAAAAATGGCATACATCATACCAGATTATCATGACATATAATAGTAATCCATACACTACTCCGTATCTGAACACCCGTTAAAAAATCATCGGAATGTCTCATGTTCTATAGACCATTCCCATATGGGCCTCAAGGGTTTCACCCTTATCTAAGGTTGAGGCACTAAACTTAGTCATGGTTTATACTATACATCATTTGGAAACCCGAATAAGTTCTCTGTATAGGAATGTCACCGTCATATAAACACCCTTTAGAAGAAAGTGATTTATCTCTGACCCCATTCCTACCTCTGTCCGAATGCTTTTTTGCTACATATAACACATGTACCCATCCTAAAAAAGGTTTTTTTTATATGCAGAATTGGAAGGAAATCTTAAAGACCCACTTAATATTATTAGATGGAGTACCATGTATTTTCTGTGTTCTATGTTCTGTATTGAATTAGGCCCGTTATTGGGTGTACAATTAGCTCGTAGTTTTTGTACTTTTTAATGATATTTCATATAGGTGTTTACTTCCCACCTGCGTTCCATTGTAATTGGAACGCAAGAAACAGGAAGACTCACGGCACAGCTACCATGGAGGCGTGATACACCGAGTGACGGGTCACGCCACTACAATGCGGGATGACGTCAGTTTCTACAGACACGTCACCCTGCATAACCATGGTAACCAGCTCTTGTGGGCGACGCAATGTTTGAGCGGTACCATGACAACCACGTCTCAGAGCGGGGTCACGGTAACCGCTCACTGCAGCGATGCATTGGCTCACATGTAGTATCACTTCCGCCGGATGTCCGGCGGAAGTAGTGTGCGTTCCAGACGTAATGGAACGCACAAAACGTATATACACTCTCCAAACTCCCTCTATCCTTATTTTTCGTTTAAATACGATTGTTTTTATCACAACACCCATTGCAGTATTTCACCTTTATAATTTTGAGTTTATAAAGGTTATATATTAATTAATGAACCAGGACCCGCCCAGGAAGGGGCGGTAGGTTACACACCATGCCAGGTATAAATAGAAGGCATGGTACACCACACATGCACCTTGACAAAGACTTTTAGTAGAAACGCGTTGGTGGGAGCATGTGACAAGTTGGATCACCACAGCAACCAGTTATTCCAGCCAGAAAGCGGTGAGATTTCCCGGGGTAATATCTTTTTCTTACTGTCGGACTAGGCTGTATTAAGATCCTCATTACTGGTTTTTGTTGTGGGGATCCTATCTCTGTTTTATCTTTGGAAACACTTTTTATCTTTTTTTATAATAAATATATTACGTATCCTCACACGTCCCCTCGTTTGTATGCTTTTTATCGAGCACAATACAAAGTGAGGAGACATTCGAGGACGACAAGACGACTTACCCATAAAGAAACCGCTACATGGAAGAACGGCATCTTTTAAAGTAAGCCTGAATGTGAGCGGCTAATTTTAAAGATTATATGATATTATCACTATTGGAGCACGATTGGAGCATATAAAGCATATATGTTAAGAATCCAAAGAAACCTTTATGAGCTTGTTTGGAATCATATTGAAGTAAGCACACATGTGAGGAGCCCATAACACCTTTCACACCGAGGTGAACCTGTACGGCTAGAACATCACTTCCCATAGACATCCCAGCACAAGGAACCCGGGAAGAAACATTCATATTCCCTATTTCACATCTGGGATTTTTCTCTGAACTAGTGTGTACCATTTGTGTTTTTTTTACATGTTACCATTTGGTTTTGGACAACTCACGAGAAGCAAATTTGAGAAGCCTTTGGACTCTGGACTTTTGACCTATAAGGACATTGCATAGTCTCAGCTGTGTCTAGGTAATCTGTATCCATTGGTTTGATGCACTTTGTTTTTCTTTTTGCGCCACCAGTTGGTTCCCATCCCATTGTTTTGCCTTGTTTATGTTCTTTAGGTGTGTGTGGTGACACATCAGGGTAAGGCACCACTAAAGGCTGCATTAGAGTGCGCAGGATTTTTACCTTGAACCCAATTCCATATAGTCATTTCACCCCAAGGTAGTCTTCCAGCTGCACCATTATCATGTTCTCGCATAGAGATGTAAGAAGGGAAAAATTGGAAGAAATATTCCAAGACCATGTAGATTCCGTCCAATGTTTGGACGAGGATCTGGAAGGTATGATGGAGAGACTGCAGAAAGCTTTGCTGAAAGAAGGAAAAATATGGTGGGAATTGATTTCCCTAGAGAGATACATCTCTGAGGAAATCATTCCGAGAGGCCTAAGAATAGACAAACTACCTTCATTTCAAAACAGATCCTCACCTTTCGAAGTAGAATGGATGAGAATCCTAGACTCCTGTTCTCTTTCGTTAATGAGACTCTTGGTACGAGAGAGGACAAAAGAACTGAAGGAAGTAGAAACTGAGATAGACTCCTTGAAAAATCTGGTAGAGCCATTCAAGGAGCTCACAGATTACAAGGAAATGGAGCAAGATATTGTAGAAAAAGTGAGGGATAACGAAAAGGAATTAATGCAGAAAAAAAAGAAAAAATATCTACGCGATGTCACTGAAAACAACACCTCATTACCAAAAAGGAGAGGAATTTTTTTGGACTCCAAAAGACAACAGGAAACAACAACAACAATAGAGTTAGGTTTAATGAGAAACGCCAAGAGGGAAGTAAAGAGGGAGAAGGAAGAAGGAGAACAAGGTTCAATCCCAGAAGGAATTCACCCCAATGGAGAAGGGATCCCTCCCCCATGAGAAATCGCTACAGGGAGGAAAGGAGAAGGTCCTGGAGAGCAAGAACCCCAAGTATTCCAAGGAGAACATATCGGACAGAGAGAAGAGAATCTTGGAGAGATGGATATCAACATAGGAGAAGAGAGGGAAGCATTCTCCACCATCAAAAATATACTCCAAATGGGTATGGTGGAAGAAGAAATCGTTTTAGGAACGATTATCACCAAAGAGAGGACACTGAGGGAAAGGTTTTTTTAGAATAAAACCCGCCCCTAAGATCAGAAGAGGTAGACGTGGCGGGGGGAAGAAAACTGAAGAGGGAAACCTATGTCCAAAGAAAAAGAAAAGGCGTAAAAGAAAGAAGAAAAAGAAGAAAATATCTCAGGAAGAGAGTGACGATCCCTGTAAAGATGGAGAAATCCAGGACAAAAAGGATCAAGGTTACGTTAAAATCTTCAACTTAAGTAACTACAAGCTTTCAGAGGAGGAAGAAAAGGTCCTATCTAGAGGCCTAAAGTTTGCTCCATCATCAAGGATTGATAATTTTGAAGCATATGTGGACCTACAGAAGTTCGTACGAAAACTTACCCTCAAAAAATTCTTCAAAGAACAACCAATACAGGAAGATGCAACAACAAGCATCTTTAAACCTAAGTCCATCTTCTACCCAGCCCACAAAAAAGGCTGCTTTATAGAAACATTTGAAAAAGCCGTCAAAGAAGATTTGGAACAGGGGTTCCCTTGGAAGAATGGATCCAGAAATTTAAATAAGAAAGAACGGGATGCATTGAAACATCTAAAGGAGCAGACATCCATCGTAATAAAACCAGCCGATAAGGGGGGTGGAATTGTCATTTTGAATCAGAAAGATTATGACGAAGAAATCATGAGACAGCTGGGAGATGAACATACATACAAGAAGCTAAGAGGAAATCCATCAGAACAGATAAAGAAGAAATTAACCACCTTCCTAGACAAGTATAAGCAACGAGACATTATCACAGAGAAAAATCACAAATACATGTTGATACAGAACCCCTCGATTCCGGTGTTCTACATCTTACCGAAGGTTCATAAAAACCTGCAAAAACCACCCGGAAGACCTATAGTAGCGGGAACCGATTCTCTGATGTCCAATCTGTCACAATTCATAGACCATCTGTTACAACCTCTAGTTATAAAAACACCTTCATATCTTAGGGACTCGACGGACCTAATTAGAAAATTAGAAGGTATTGAGTGGAATCCAGAGTATCGCCTAGTGACAGCTGATGTTTCATCACTATATACCGTCATCAAACACACCGATGGTTTGGAATCAGTGTCCTACTTCGTATCAAAAGAACATAATCTCAATCTACTACAAGACTTTCTCCTGGAGGGAATAGAACTCATACTCAAGAATAATTTCTTCTTTCATAATCAATCTTATTACCTACAAGTTAATGGTACGGCTGTGGGGACCAGGTTCGCCCCGAGCTACGCTAATTTGTTCATGGCTAAATGGGAACAAGAAGTCATGGACGTGTGGGGTGGCGAGGGGGCGGGCCTGGTCACCTGGGTTCGCTATATAGACGATATCTTTTTTGTATGGCATGGCACGGACTTATCTCTACAGGAGTTTTGCCTATCCCTTAACAGCAATAACAAAAACATCATTCTCACGTTCCACATCAGTGAAAGGTCGGTGCACTTTCTAGATCTCGAGATCTTCATAGAAGGAGGAACTTTACATACACGCACGTACACGAAACCTACGGATTGCAATTCGTTCATACCCTCAAATAGTAACCATCACAAAAACTGGCTAGCATCGGTACCAAAGAGCCAATTCCACCGGATTAGAAAAAATTGCTCCAGATTAGAAGACTATCAAAAACAAGGGACCCATCTCAAAAAACAATTTATTGACAAAGGATACGCAGCTGGAACATTGGAAACCCCCTTCCAGGAGTATCGGATTAGTAATAGAGAAGATCTTCTGATATCAAAAAAGAATCTAGAGAATCCCTTGGAAGAAATGGGCATACCATTCATAACAAAGTATAGCAGCCAACATAAACAAATGGAATCCATAATCAAAAGACACTGGAACATCCTATTGCGTGATCCAGCACTGAAAGAAACACTGAGGGATAAGCCCAGGTTCATATACAGAAAGGCCGATAATCTCAAGAATCACTTAGTGAAAAGCGTAATAAATGAAAAAAGAAAACCTGGTACGATTATGACTAAGGGCTTCCACAGATGCGGCACTTGCAGCATGTGTAGGAACTGTAAAAGCTCTGTATCAAAGATTACGGAATACACCTCAACTTCCAATGGAAGAGTGGGACGTATCCAGCATTTTATTACCTGCAACAGCAATAACGTAGTATACCTCCTCACCTGTTCATGCAATAAACAATACATTGGAAGGACTGGGAGAAAGTTGAAAGAACGGATGGCCGAACACGTTCGAAACATTAAGAAAGGAGTCATTACACATGGGGTTTCGGCCCACTTCAAGGATTTCCATCAATGTCAACCCACGGACTTGGTCGCCTTTTGCGGAATCCATATCATAAAGGGAAACTGGAGGAAGAATAGTATGGAGGAAGACCTTGCCAAGAGAGAGATGCGTAGCATTTTTGAAATGGGTACCCTACACCCAGCAGGTCTCAACCTGGACTTCGAGACAAAATGGTTCCTGTGATTCCATCATTCAGTCTTTGCTTTTTTCTGGTTGGAAAACCTAAAAATTCCAACCAGGATTAGGGTAAAGTGTATTCTATGTAGGGAACCTAAATGGCATTAAAAATGGCATACATCATACCAGATTATCATGACATATAATAGTAATCCATACACTACTCCGTATCTGAACACCCGTTAAAAAATCATCGGAATGTCTCATGTTCTATAGACCATTCCCATATGGGCCTCAAGGGTTTCACCCTTATCTAAGGTTGAGGCACTAAACTTAGTCATGGTTTATACTATACATCATTTGGAAACCCGAATAAGTTCTCTGTATAGGAATGTCACCGTCATATAAACACCCTTTAGAAGAAAGTGATTTATCTCTGACCCCATTCCTACCTCTGTCCGAATGCTTTTTTGCTACATATAACACATGTACCCATCCTAAAAAAGGTTTTTTTTATATGCAGAATTGGAAGGAAATCTTAAAGACCCACTTAATATTATTAGATGGAGTACCATGTATTTTCTGTGTTCTATGTTCTGTATTGAATTAGGCCCGTTATTGGGTGTACAATTAGCTCGTAGTTTTTGTACTTTTTAATGATATTTCATATAGGTGTTTACTTCCCACCTGCGTTCCATTGTAATTGGAACGCAAGAAACAGGAAGACTCACGGCACAGCTACCATGGAGGCGTGATACACCGAGTGACGGGTCACGCCACTACAATGCGGGATGACGTCAGTTTCTACAGACTCGTCACCCTGCATAACCATGGTAACCAGCTCTTGTGGGCGACGCAATGTTTGAGCGGTACCATGACAACCACGTCTCAGAGCGGGGTCACGGTAACCGCTCACTGCAGCGATGCATTGGCTCACATGTAGTATCACTTCCGCCGGATGTCCGGCGGAAGTAGTGTGCGTTCCAGACGTAATGGAACGCACAAAACGTATATACACTCTCCAAACTCCCTCTATCCTTATTTTTCGTTTAAATACGATTGTTTTTATCACAACACCCATTGCAGTATTTCACCTTTATAATTTTGAGTTTATAAAGGTTATATATTAATTAATGAACCAGGACCCGCCCAGGAAGGGGCGGTAGGTTACACACCATGCCAGGTATAAATAGAAGGCATGGTACACCACACATGCACCTTGACAAAGACTTTTAGTAGAAACGCGTTGGTGGGAGCATGTGACAAGTTGGATCACCACAGCAACCAGTTATTCCAGCCAGAAAGCGGTGAGATTTCCCGGGGTAATATCTTTTTCTTACTGTCGGACTAGGCTGTATTAAGATCCTCATTACTGGTTTTTGTTGTGGGGATCCTATCTCTGTTTTATCTTTGGAAACACTTTTTATCTTTTTTTATAATAAATATATTACGTATCCTCACACGTCCCCTCGTTTGTATGCTTTTTATCGAGCACAATACAAAGTGAGGAGACATTCGAGGACGACAAGACGACTTACCCATAAAGAAACCGCTACATGGAAGAACGGCATCTTTTAAAGTAAGCCTGAATGTGAGCGGCTAATTTTAAAGATTATATGATATTATCACTATTGGAGCACGATTGGAGCATATAAAGCATATATGTTAAGAATCCAAAGAAACCTTTATGAGCTTGTTTGGAATCATATTGAAGTAAGCACACATGTGAGGAGCCCATAACACCTTTCACACCGAGGTGAACCTGTACGGCTAGAACATCACTTCCCATAGACATCCCAGCACAAGGAACCCGGGAAGAAACATTCATATTCCCTATTTCACATCTGGGATTTTTCTCTGAACTAGTGTGTACCATTTGTGTTTTTTTACATGTTACCATTTGGTTTTGGACAACTCACGAGAAGCAAATTTGAGAAGCCTTTGGACTCTGGACTTTTGACCTATAAGGACATTGCATAGTCTCAGCTGTGTCTAGGTAATCTGTATCCATTGGTTTGATGCACTTTGTTTTTCTTTTTGCGCCACCAGTTGGTTCCCATCCCATTGTTTTGCCTTGTTTACTACTTGAGGTGGATCAATTAATACAAAGGACAGTGCACTGCCAAAAGAAAAGGCCACAATTGTCCGTAAAAATGTTGTATATGCCGGACCTTTTCTTTTCCTTTTCCTTTCTTAGTCCCGCACAATGTTTCTTTTAATAATTATTATCCTAATGCAGTTTTTTCCAGTAAATTAACCATTCATGCATGAGCTAGTAGTATTAGTATACCATTGCGTATACACGCCAAGTGCTGGCCACCTGTGAGGATATTAACGGGCTCACCAAAGTCAGATAAATAATTGCTCGAGCAGCTTCTCCCACGGCGAGTCAATGTTATGTTGTAAAGGAAATGGCTGGGAGGCGCCGGACGTCTCCGTCCTCCCCAGTCTAATTGCCGCTGCGCCTTCCACTGACCGTCAATTGGTTTGCTGCCGCTTTCTGGTGGTGAGCTGATGTCCGTATTACGTCTGTCCCCAATGGTGGTCCTCTCGTCACCAATACCCCTGACGCGTTTCGCTCGACTGGAGCTTTATCGAAGAGTGTCCTTACTGTTTATGGTGACGTTATTTAAACCTGTTGAATGTCCTCAATTGGTCCACCTAATTTGTCCACCTGCTTCGTAATCAATTGATCCACCTCTTTTTTCAAAAAGTGATCCACCTCCATTTTAACCTCATCTTTACTTAGTTTAATTTATACAGGTCTCTATAATCACAATGTTGCTATACCATACACATACAGTTATTACCTTCCTTAGTACAATAATATATTAAAATATATAGTATTAGACTTCTAAACTTAACTTATTAAAAAATAAACTAAAAAATATATAACATAAAAATATTCAAAAGTATCCCACCAGATCCGAACCCACGGACCTAACGCTATGTAAACCGTTCCTCTGGTATTCACACCACTCACAGATTTACAATTATACAGCCAATATTAGGGTATTCTTATTAAACTAGGGACATATAGATTTACTCAGCAATATTTTCCAAAGAGTTTTCCTATAGATATATACACCTATAGTGTAGACCGTAATTATACCAAATAAAATTACGGACCCATAATACAATATACATAGGAACCACTGGTCCCTCCTTGTCCTTCACCAATCTCCCCGGATTCGAACTCGCAGACTCTCTATATGTTAACCATTTCTCTAGTGACCCCGCGACTCACTGGCTCCAACTTTCGACTCTTCCATAATCTTAAATCTTTAATTCCTACTTAAATTATCCTAAAACCCCCCAACGTAATTTGGTATCTCTATGTAAACTCCTATTCATTCCCTAACCTTAGTCGAGATATATATTTTTATTAAATTACTGGATCCAAAATAAAAAATATATTTAGATACATTCCATTCTATAGGACATATTAAATATTTACCCTCACTTTATTTATAAATTATTAATTTATTTTTTAATAAAATCCCTATTTTTGTGATTACTAAGGCTGATTGAGATGGGTGAATTCACATGTTTTAATAGTCGCCTATGTAGGAGGGAAATGTATTTACAAACAGGGGAAGATTGGTCTGATACGAATAAAGTTGATAATCATGAAGAAGGTTTAATAAAAGGTTTTTTTAAGCTAGAGCATTTACTAAAGGATGAAATGAGACATTGGTGGGACAGTGTGTCCCTGAAAAAGTATTTGGTTAGTAAACAGATTCCAAGGGGACTTAGACTAATTAAAGCACTTGGTATTCAAGATGACCCCAAGCTCATTGAAAGCTGGAATCAATCCCTGGATGATTGTTCATTTAAATTAATTGAACTCCTTATACAATATGGAGAAAGGAAAGTCACAGAAATAGGGGTAAAAATAGATGGTTAAAGCTAATTTTATTCAGTATAAAGATTCCCCAATGTTCAATGAAAGAGACCGCATGACTAACAAGCGAGTTGAAACCTTTGAACAAGAGATTGTGGATACAAAAAATAGAAAATTAGCTAGGGATAGACAAGATTACAAAGAGAATAAAGAACATACCGAAAAAGAGGTTTGATACATGATGTATCAGGGGATGACACTCCACAACATTTGAAAGGTCATACAGCCTCTGGAGTTACAGAGGTGAACCCAGATGTTAGACCCAAACAGGGTTTTAATAGAGGAAGATTTCCTAGTGACCAAACAGGTAATCGATATCAATCACCCAGATCTACTTATAGGACTAGACGAGATGAACATCTAAGTAATGCAGAATATACTAATGGACCGAGCAGAATAAATAAGAATAGAACATTTTTAGAGGGTCATCGACTAGATCAGTTTCATCACAAAAACAGATATGCACCATTAACAGGAGGGACCCCAAAAAGACAGAGAGAACAAGAGGAGGGTGGAAACTACTCAAGGAAATCAAGGGTACGGTAAATCAGGAGGGTATATTTAATCTAACAGATAATACTCTTACTGAAGCACAAATTTCACTTTTAAAGAAGGGTTTAAATTTTGTTCCTACAAAAAATCCTAACTTATTTGATTTATTTGTAGAGCTTAATTATTTTGTTAGAAATCTATGTAGGAAAAGATATTTTACAACAAAAAAATTGAAAGGTAATGAGGAAGTATCCCCTATAGTATTAGATATATTAGATATGGAATCACTCCTAACTCTTGAAACTCTGTGGGAAGAAAACCACACAGAGATAGGTAGTTTGGAAGAAAGGAAGATTTTTGATGTAAAAGAAAATGGAGATATACAAAGTCCACTAAACAGGAAGGTCTTTAAGAATAAGTCAAATTTTTATCCCAGCAACCAGAAATCGGGCACTATAGTATATTTTTATAGAAAAACTATGGAAGATTTTAAACTTATCTGTAGTAATAGGAAGGCCTATGGGTCGAATCTGTCCAACAAAGAACATAAGGCTTTGAAATAATTGGAAAGGGATCATTCCCTGGTAATCAGGAATGCTGATAAAGGAAGGGGGGGGGGGGGGGTCGTTATACTCACCAGAGAGGCATATCTTAAGGAAGCTTATCGTCAATTAGATGATCATACATTTTATAGGAACTTGTTAAGAGACCCCACGGTGGAATTTCAAATCCAGTATACTCAGTTGTTGGATCAAGCCCTTGGAGGCAATGTAATCACTAAAGATGAACACACATTTTTGTTTATTAAATATCCTATCACACCTATATTTTATCACATCCCTAAAATACACAAGTCACTCACTACACCTCCCGGTCGTCCTATTATTTCCGGTATTGGGGCCCTCACTTCTAATTTATCACAGTTTATAGATCAATTTTTACAGAAATATGTAGTTACTCTGAAATCTCACATTCGTGACACTACACATTTATTGAATCATATTAAAACAATAACATGGGATTCTCAGTATAATTTTTTATCTTTAGACGTACAAGCGTTATATACACATATCCCCCTTGTAAAAGGGGTACAGGAAGTGAAAAAATATTTGGATAATGACGTAGAGATTTCAGAGGACTTGAGTAATTTTTTGTTGAACTCCATTATGTGTATACTTACACATAATTATTTCACTTTTGAGGATAAGTTTTATTTACAAACACTTGGTACGGCCATGAGCACTAGGTTTGCGCCTAGTTTTGCCAACTTATATATGGGTGCATTTGAAGAACAATATATCTGGGGAGGACCCTATGGCGCAAACCTAGTGTACTATGGCCGTTTTATTGATGATTTGCTTATTATTTGGAATGGGGATGAGCACAAGGCACTTGAGTTTGTTTCATTTCCTAATGATAACACTTATAATTTGAAATTCACACACACCTCCGATGGCACTAGTCTTATTTCTGATAACTATAGGAAACAAGTAGATACTAATAGTTTTCTACATTATACAAGCTGCCACTATAAACCATGGCTTAATAATGTGCCTTATAGTCAGTTTAGCAGATTGCGCCGAAATTGTTCTACATTAGAATTATTTGTTCCACAGGCAGAGAAGATGTTTCAGGATTTTGTGAGTAGAGGGTACCCAATTTCTATATTAGAGTCTGCCTATGAGAAGGTATACAACGGAGATAGAAATAGATTTTTACAATATAAAAATAAAAATATAAGTAACATTAAAAGCAGAATACAAACTGAGGATACAGGGGAAAAAAGTGTGAAGGAGGAACAGATGATATTTGTCTCGAAATTTAATAATCAATCACACAGGATTAAAACTGTTTTGAAAACGAATTTCAATATTCTACAACAGGACCGGATACTCCAACCAGTCCTAAATCCACAATTGAGAGTGGTTTTCAAAAAGAATAATAGTATAAAAAATACATTATCCCCTAGCATGTTAAGGAAGAAATGTGAGGTGAAGGGAGGAAAGAGTACAAATAGGGGATTGGATTCAGGAATCAGTGAAAGGGTGTTATAAATGTAATAAAAAAGATGCCTCACATGCGGATTCATTCAGAATAGAACAAAAGAAATTATTTCACATGTCACAAAAGAAAAGTTCCCTATAAAAGAATTTATTAATTGCGATAGCAATTATTGCATTTACGTACTGCAGTGCACTTGTGGCCTGCAGTACGTGGGTAGAACTACACGGTCGCTAAAAGCGAGATTTAGGGGACATAGGCAGAATATTTTAAAGAAAAATCCATTACATAGTGTGTCGAAACATTTTATAGAAGCACACAACAGTAATGTAGATCAACTCACATTAGTAGGGGTGCAACACATTCATCACACCAGTAGAGGGGGTGATAGGTTCCGCAATCTCTGTAGTAAAGAGGTGTTATGGATGCACAGATTGCAAAGCATTTTTCCTCAAGGTCTAAATGAAACAATAGAATTTGAATCATTTGCTTGATGGTGGTCGGGAAACTAGTAAGGATGGAAGCATAGGGATGAGTTAGTACTATACATGTAAGAATAAAATCGTGGTGATTGATGGTTTGGATAGGTTAGATATTGGGGTGGGTCAATAGATGTTTGAGGGGTTTTGAGGATAGTTAGGTCTTGTGTTTAGTGGCAGCACATCAATTAATGAGAAGTATGGGGTATGTGCAATTATTAATAATTTATAAATAAAGTGAGGGTAAATATTTAATATGAGGGTGGACATACTGTCCCATAGGGTGGAATGTATCTAAATATATTTTTTATTTTGGATCCAGTAATTTAATAAAAATATATATCTCGACTAAGGTTAGGGAATGAATAGGAGTTTACATAGAGATACCAAATTACATTGGGGGGTTTTAGGATAATTTAAGTAGGAATTAAAGATTTAAGATTATGGAAGAGTCGAAAGTTGGAGCCAGTGAGTGGCGGGGTCACTAGAGAAATGGTTTACATATAGAGAGTCTGCAAGTTCGAATCCGGGGAGATTGGTGAAGGACAAGGAGGGACCAGTGGTTCCTATGTATATTGTATTATGGGTCCGTAATTTTATTTGGTATAATTACGGTCTACACTATAAGTGTATATATCTATAGGAAAACTCTTTGGAAAATATTGCTGAGTAAATCTATATGTCCCTAGTTTGATAAGAATACCCTAATATTGGCTGTATAATTGTAAATCTGCGAGTGGTGTGAATACTAGAGGAACGGTTTACATAGCGTTAGGTCCGTGGGTTCGGATCTGGAGGGATACTTTTGATGATTTTTATGTTATATACTTTTTAGTTTATTTTTTAATAAGTTACGTTTAGAAGTCTAATACTATATACAGGTTGAGTATCCCATATCCAAATATTCCGAAATACGGAATATTCCGAAATACGGACTTTTTTGAGTGAGAGTGAGATAGTGAAACCTTTGTTTTTTGATGGCTCAATGTACACAAACTTTGTTTAATACACAAAGTTATTAAAAATATTGTATTGAATGACCCTCAGACTGTGTGTATAAGGTGTATATGAAACATAAATGAATTGTGTGAATGTAGACACACTTTGTTTAATGCACAAAGTTATAAAAAATATTGGCTAAAATTACATTCAGGCTGTGTGTATAAGGTGTATATGTAACATAAATGCATTCTGTGCTTAGATTTAGGTCCCATCACCATGATATCTCATTATGTTAGGCAATTATTCCAAAATACGGAAAAATCCCATATCCAAAATACCTCTGGTCCCAAGCATTTTGGATAAGGGAGATTCAACCTGTATTTTAATATATTATTGTACTAAGGAAGGTAATAACTGTATGTGTATGGTATAGCAACATTGTGATTATAGAGACCTGTATAAATTAAACTAAGTAAAGATGAGGTTAAAATGGAGGTGGATCACTTTTTGAAAACAGAGGTGGATCAATTGATTAGGAAGCAGGTGGACAAATTAGGTGGACCAATTGAGGACATTCAACAGGTTTAAATAACGTCACCATAAACAGTAAGGACACTCTTCGATAAAGCTCCAGTCGAGCGAAACGCGTCAGGGGTATTGGTGACGAGAGGACCACCATTGGGGACAGACGTAATACGGACATCAGCTCACCACCAGAAAGCGTCAGCAAACCAACTGATGGTCAGTGGAAGGTGCAGCGGCAATTAGACTGGGGAGGACGGAGACATCCGGGGCCTCCCAGCCGTTTCCTTTACCACATAACATTGACTCGCCGTGGGAGAAGCTGCTCGAGCAATTATTTATCTGACTTTGGTGAGCCCGTTAATATCCTCACAGGTGGCCAGCACTTGGTGTGTATACGCAATGGTATACTAATACTACTAGCTCATGCATGAACGGTTAATTTACTGGAAAAAACTGCATTAGGATAATAATTATTAAAAGAAACATTGTGCGGGACTAAGAAAGGAAAAGGAAAAGAAAAGGTCCGGCATATACAGCGTTTTTACGGACAATTGTGGTCTTTTCTTTTGGCAGTGCACTGTCCTTTGTATTAATTGATCCACCTCAAGTAGTAGTTTATAGAGAATTGATACATTGATATATTGTAAGCAATTGGAGAGATTTAAATATAATAGATTAGGTTGTTCATTGGATGTATTAGTGTCTATATAGATTTTTAATATTGTATGAAAATTGTGAGTTTAGAAGCACTGATTGGTGCTAGCTTTATTATATTACATAAGAAATGCATGATAACTTGTGTCTGTATTCATCTCAATTAAGCCTTTAAATAAGCGCAGAAGTGAAAAATCTTTTTTCTTTTAGCATATATGCTTAGTAAACAAAAGCAGTGTCTCTGATATTCATAGCAGCATATGATAGGACTATTCTATTTGGCCCCATACACTTATCCGACCACATGTCGGAGGTGATCGCAGGCGATCACCCCGGCAACCTCCTGGGGGGCCAGGATCGGCCAAGATACATCGTATGCTGCCCTTTTGCATCCGATGTATCCTGGGCGATCCCAGCCATGCCCCCAGGTCTGACCTGATTAAATGTGCACATTAAATCTGGAGGATCCTATCCAATGCTCACGGGAACGCGCATCGGATCGGATCGGACCGGAGACACCTAAAAAATGCCAGATTTCACCCAATATATTGGGCCGAATACCCGAATTGGGCTGAAATCGGGCATAATGCTTGGTACCTCTAAAGATATTTCTGTCCAATCTGGCTGGTTGGAACAACAACAATCAGTCATTTGCTCCCAAACAATGGAAAACAGGCAAAAATGATCCTTCAGACAAATTGGTTAAATCAGTTCCATTTAACTGATTTAACCAAACATTGTTGTCCATATTCCGGCATTTTGGAGCAAATGGCTAATTGTCATTTGCTCCCATACATTACTAGATTTTTGTTCCAGCCAGCTAGATTGTACAGATATATCTTTAGCTGTGTAAATCGCTCATAATATCGTTTAGTGTATGGACACCTTAAGAAAAACATTAGTATAGATGTGAAAACTGTAAATAATACAGTACAGGTTGAGTATCCCTTATCCAAAATTACTTTCCTTAAATTATAGCATTTATTGTCATTATTTTTTTATGTAGTGTATAAATAAGTGTATTGTTATTTTTTTTTTATACCACATCCAGCTTAAGTTCTGTTTATATTATCTACAGTACATCCGGAAAGTATTCACAGCGTTTCAGTTTTCCACACTTTGTTATGTTACAGCTTTATTCCGAAATGGAATAAATTCATTTTTTCCTTCAAAATTGTACACACAATACCCCATAATGACAACGTAAAAAAAAGTTTTTGGTTATTTTTGCAAATTTATTAAAAATAAAAAACTAAGAAATCACATGTACATAAGTATTCACAGCCTTTGCCATGAAGCTTAGGTGCATCCTGTTTCCACTGATCATCCTCAAGATGTTCCTACATTGGAGTCCACCTGTGCTTAATTGGAGTCCACCTGTGGTAAATTCAGTTGATTAGACATGATTTGGAAAGGCACACACCTCTCTATATAAGGTTCAACACTTGACAGTGCATGTCTCATCACAAACCAAGCATGAAGTCAAAGGAATTGTCTGTAGACCTCCGAGACAGGATTGTCTCAAGGCACAAATCTGGGGAAGGGTACAGAAAAATATCTGCTGCTTTGAAGGTCCCAATGACCACAGTGGCCTCCATCATCCGTAAATGGAAGAAGTTTGGAACCACCAGCAGTACTCTTCCTAGAGCTGGCCGGCCGTCTAAACTGAGCAATCAGGGGAGAAGGGCCCTAGTCATGGAGGTGACCAAGAACCCGATGGTCACTCTATCAGAGCTACAGCATTCCTCTGTGGAAAGAGTAGAACCTTCCAGAAGGACAACCACCTCTGGTGCAATACACCAATCAGGCCTGTATGGTAGAATGGTCAGACGGAAGCCACTCCTTAGTAAAAAGCACATGGCAGCCCATCTGGAGTTTGCCAAAATGCACCTGAAGGACTCTCAGACAATGATAAACAAAATTCTCTGGTTTGATTAGACAAAGATTGAACTCTTTGTCGTGAATGCCAGGAGTCATGTTTGGAGGAAACCAGGCACCACTCATCACCAGGCCAATACCATCCCTACAGTGAAGCATGATGGTGGCAACATCATGCTGTGGGGATGTTTTTCAGAGGCAGGAACTGGGAGACTAGTCAGGATAGAGGAAAATATGAATGCAGCAATGTACAGAGACATCCTGGATGGAAACCTGCTCCAGAGTGCTCTTGACCTCAGAATGGGGCGCCGGTTCATCTTTCAGCAGGACTACGACCCTAAGCACACAGCCAAGATATCAAAGGAGTGACTTCAGGACAACTCTGTGAATGTCCTTGAGTGGCCCAGCCAGAGCTCAGACTTGAATCCGAATGAACATCTCTGGAGAGATCTGAAGATGGCTCTGCACCAACTCTTCCCTTCCAACCTGATCGAGCTTGAGAGGTGCTGCAAATAGGAATGGGCAAAACTGCCCAAAGATAGATGTGCCAAGTTGTGGCATTATATTCAAAAAGAGTCGATGCTGTAATTGCTACCAAAGGTGCATAAACAAAGTATTGAGTAAAGGCTGTGAATACTTATGTACATGTGATTTCTTATTTTTTTTATTTTTAATAAATTTGCAAAAATCACAGCGGGTGAAGTGAGCGACCTGCTAGATTGGCCTGCATGCAGGCCAATCTAGCACCAGCAATAGCGATGCGCAGGGCTGCACATCGCTATCGCTGTGGGGGTACACACGGAGAGATCACTGTTACAAATCTAAGCAATCTAGTCAGATTGCTTAGATTTTAAGCAGCGATCGCTCCGTGAGTACCCCCCTTAACTCTGCTGCTGGATAGAGAAGAGGAAATAAAAGGCACTGTACTAGGTGTGTACTAGCAACCTATTAAAATACCGGGGTTTACCCAAATAGAACCCAAGGAAGTCAACATAGCGCTGATTTACATTTCACTCTACTGGCGAGGTTGTCATCCTCAGAGTTAAGTGGGATCTGTATGTATGTTTTTGGCAAATTGTGCTAATTTTAGACTTTCAAGTACACTATTGGCATGGTAAAAGTGGCAAGTATGAAATGTGCAGAAGCTATACAAATCCATGAAGAGTAATTAGGGGTGAAACCTACCTGGCCAGCCAAATTACATATATCTCATAAATGATTGAAGTGATTGGGTATACACTTTAAAAGAATAATATTGTTAGTTTCATCAATATTGGACATATCCCCACATAGGAATTACTATCTTAGCCCAGTGGTTCCCAAACTCAGTTCTCAAGGCACCCTAACAGTCCAGGTTCTAAGGATATCCATGACTGAGCACATATGGTTAAATCAGATGGACTGCTGTCCTAATTAAGGCACCTGTGCCCAAACATGGATATCATTAAAACCTGAACTGTTAAGGTGCCTTACGGACCGATTTTGGGAACCTCCGGTTTAGCCTATAGCAGTGGGGCTCAAAATTATATCAGCTGGGAACATTGTTTTCAGTGTGTCAATGTAATGAGCCTCTGTAGTAGGTAGTTCCCAGTAAATTATAATGTTTGTCTGGTTACCAGAACAACCCTTTCACAGATTCTGGGTCACAAAGGTTGTGCACGTCAGATTTATGGCAGCAAGAACATTTGCATTGAATAAATTGGCTTCCAAAATGTTGCAGCCTGAGGCAGCTGTGACTCTTCCTATTTATTGCTGCTCACATATCTATAGAGGAAAAAGCTTTATGCTGTAAGTAATGTTTATATATTGATTTCTAACCAGTATGGGTTGTAGAGAAAGTTAAGCTGTGTTTTATGTGTGTTTTATCCATTTCAATAGTTTAATTAGATTAGTTTATGCATGCATATTATATGCTGTACAGGTACCTAGATGACACAAACATTGTTCCATTGAAAACATTTAGCAAACACAATACCCTGATCTGTCAAACTCTTGACATCAGAAGCATTATGTTCCATGCAGTTGCTGCCATCATATCTTACATTCATCCCGATTTTAGCAGCACAGTCCCAAGTCCACTATGGAAGCAGTAATACCCCCAGAGTGCTGCAGTTTTGCCATTCATTGTGATGTAGAATCTCCGGACTGATTAAGATTAATATTAATGGCAGTGCCTGACTCAAGCCACCACAAGTCCTAACTTTGGGCCTGGGCTTTGCTGGGCTCTTCTAGGCAGCTAAGACATGGCCCAAGTCATAACCTATGGCAACACAGTGGTGTGACACCATAGGTTACACTGATGTACACATACGATACACACAGTGCTCTGCATCACTGAGGCTGCACTGCTGCAACAGCTGCTGGTGCTGGCCGTGGCTAAAGGCGAGGGAAGGGCTGGGAGCTCTTCTCCACTGCAGTGCTACTGACAGGTCAGTCTTCTGTAGGGGGGCTGGGGCAACTAATGTGTATTTTATTTTTTCCTGTGGAGGCCAATGTGTTTTTTTTTTTTTTTTTTTTGGGGGGGGGGGGGGGTCCTGTCAGGGGCCACTATGCTTTTTTCCACTTTGGGGGCCATTGTGTATTCATTTTTTTACTTTGGGGGCCAATGTGTTTTATTTTAACAAGGGTCGCCAGTGTGTTGCTGGTAATATCAAGAGTGGGGGAGGCTGGTGCTGTAAATGCATTGGGTGCAGGGTGCAAAACTGAGGCATAAGGTCATCTTTTTCTGCAAGGCCATGCTCCTTTGCTGCAGGACAAAACTCAATTTTTCAGTATTGCAAATGTCCTATCCCCTGCTTCTCACAAGTTGGGAGGCATGGGGTTGGTGCACATTTTTACTGTTTGCACTGGAAGCCATATTGTCTAGCAACTGCCCTGGCCTCTCCCTTAGCTGTCATTCCCTATGTACCTGCTACTTGTACTCTAGGCCCTGCTCTCCTCTATCATCTCCTTTCTGAGTGCTGCAATGTTGTGTAACTGCAGACACTAGATGCATTTGAACCCCCAGAATGCCACGTGCACAAGCCATCATTTTAGAGTTCCAAAATTAAATTCTGCCAAGGGCGAAGAAGAACTCTTCTTAGGTTGGCAGCAGCCATCCCATAAAGGTAAGCAGCAGAGGGCATGGCAAATGAGGACAGTGATTTTGTGGGCCCCATTAAAATATTGCTGTCAGCCCACCGCAAATGTCTTCTTATACCCTTGTGTATGAACTTTTACATTTAATAGCAACATTTTTTTTATAAAGTGAAAATCATTAAGGCTCTCAAATTATTAACCAAACATTTAATCTGTTTAATTCAAGTAGTGCATTTCTGCTACACTTTATATTATTATACTGCTGACCTTTTAATAAGGGGAAATGACTGTCTACATGTAACATGAAAACACTTTAAAAAATGAATCCAACATGTTCTCTTCAATTACACTTTGTCCGTCTCCTAACTAATATACATGACCCTTTCTCCATGCATGCCTCCTGGGAACTCACTAATGGCATAGGACACATCTGTCACCCTGGTATATGTACAGGATGTCATTGATCAGCAGCCAGGGCCACAAAAGAGGGATCGGTAGCAGGCTGGCACAGCTGTGTCTTTATATAATTAAAGGGATGTGATGGAAGCGGATACTGCCACTAGTACACTGCTCAGTGATATAGTATATACGTATTATTTCTTAATGGCGCTACATCTACAGTAAGGGTTTTGTCAGAAAATAATCTATTTGTTTTTAGCAGAAAGAGGATAATGTATCAGTTATCATCAGAAAATAATCTATTTGTTTTTAGCAGAGAGATGATAATGTATCAGTTATCATCAGATAGAACATTTTTAGATGCTGACATTTTGTTTATTACACAAAAGTAAAATCCATAGAAAATGTAAAGTCCATCTATTGTAAAGTTCATTTGTTTGGACAGAGCAGTTACTTTGTTGCCAGCTACAAATTAGTTTAATGGTCTTGTAAAGAACAAAACAATAAGGATATGATATGCTCCATGGGAAACCATTCTTGCTCCTATATGTTTCTATTTTTCAACACATGAAAATTGGGAATCAGTATGAAAATTGGGAATCAGTATGATATCCCGGCTGTCAGGATCCCAGCGGTCAACAGACCGACATCGGAATCACGACAGCGTGTTCCCTCATGGGCTTGCTGCGCTCGCCACTCTTTGGGCTCGGTGGCAACCTTTAGTCGCCACACTAATCTATTCCCACTCGGGTGGTGGTGTGGACCACCATCAGGGGCGTAGCCAGAACTTTGTGGGCCTCCATAGCAACATTTTGAAGGGGCCCCTGTCCCAATGCTTCTAGAGAGACACTTCTCTGCAGCAGTTGTTAACTGCATGCCCCATAATAGTGCTCTAGTTCATTTTCTGAACCATAGTAGTGCCATAGTTAATGTTTTGCCCCATAGTAGTGCCCTAGTTTATTTTATGAACCATAGTAGTACCCTGGATCATGTTATATCACATTGTAGGGCAGCCGGTACACATTATGTAACACAGTACTCCCAATGCACATTATGAAATACAGTGCCCCCAGTTCATATTATGCCACACTATAGTGCCTACACTTCATATTGTGCCACATTACAGTACCCTAGTTCATATTATGCCACACTATAGTGCCTACACTTCATATTGTGCCACATTACAGTATCCTAGTTCATATTATGCCACACTATAGTGCTTCCACTTCATATTGTGCTACATTACAGTCAGGGTTGGGCTGCCCCACAGGGGTACAGGGGAAACACCCAGTAGGCCCCACTGCCTGGGGGACCACCTCTTCCTCTAGGGATCAGGTTCCAGACTTTGCACTTGAATTATACATTAAACATATGCAGAGGCATCACCGGGTGTAGTGACACCCGGTTCGCACCCTTAATATGCGAACGCGCCTCTGGCGCATTCACAGCAAAAAGGGGGCGTGGCCGCAAAAGGAAAGGGCGTAGCCTCACTGGTCGTCACTCTGCGGGCGTGCCCAGCATCTCCGAAGATGCAGGGCTTTACTGGGCTGCCTCCAGAGACTGTTTGCAGTGCTGACGTCTCTCCTTCTATGACAGGAACCGGGTGCTGCAGCAGAATTTCACACTGCAGCATCTGGCTCCTGTCATTGCGGAGGAGCCCACAGATTGGTGTCACCCCTTCTAGGCGTCACACCCGGGTGCGGGCCACACCCCCCGCACCCGGCTTGTGACGCCACTGAACATATGTTACCTTATACTGCACAGGACTATGGTGTATATTTATCAATGAGACCTGCCCATGCACTCTCTAATGGTTAGCTAAGCCTTTCTGGAAAATGGCCACACCACTAAACATGGGCTTCTTCCACTGCATTTCCCCAGGGGTCCTTTATGCCCCAATCCAACACTGATTACAGTGCACCAGTTCATATTATGTAACATTATAATGCCCTCCAGTTCATTTTATACCTCTTTATCATGAGCAGGTCTGGATATACCTAGATATATTGTAGGTCCCAAGACAAAAGTGTGCAAGGGCCCCTGTGTACCAACCAATGATGAAAAAATGTATATAACACATGTAACTGTGACATGGAAGGTGGGCCCCTTTCAGCTCTGGGCCCCATAACAGCTACACTCCCTGCACCTATGGTAGCTACGTCCTTGACCACCACCCAAGTGGGGATCTGGAGGGATTCCAAATGTCGGCATTTCACCGGGGTTTGGGATTCTGGCGTTGTGATTGCCTCTCGAAAATTGCAGTGAAAATAGGTGACATAGGCGTCCATGATGTGGTTCCCACTATATTTAAAAGTAAAATGTTTAGGATGTGACATTACTTATTTCTCATGCATTCTCAATTAACTGGTAAAAGTGCTGTAGAAACCCATAAAAAAAAAAAAAAAACAGATGACTAAAACAAGCCTAAAGCACATATTAGAGTTTTTACCAAACTTATTATGGCAAATGTGTGAGGAAGTCCTGCTACAGTTACGCAGTAGTGTCCTAGAGGTCAGCTAAGGTGCCTCAAACTGTTCTACAGCCTAAAAAGGACAAATAAATAAATACTGTGATACGTTGTCTTCTCAACCATTGTTGCAGGTCTCTGAACCCATATATTAAGGAAGGGAAAAATGTGAGTTGCAGTTGTCAAAACAACAGTTAATAAATGTAAACATTTTGTTTAATATGGAATTAACAATTTTATTAATGAACATGATATACAGTAATCTTTCTGAATTCTTTCAAACTTATCTTAATTAAAAACACATTGCTAAAATTAGCAACTGTTTGAGACAATTTATTATTATTATTATTATTATTATTATTATTATCCTTTATTTATATGGCGCCACAAGGGTTCCGCAGCGCCCAATTACAGAGTACATAAACAAATAATCAAACAGGAAAACAGCAACTTACAGTTGACGACAATATAGGACAAGTACAGGGTAAATAAACATAGCTACATCAGCAGATGACACTGGAATAAGTATCAGGTGGCAGAAGACTGCTGGATTTGGTGCAGCTGAAGATTATTAAAGTAAGAAAAGGGTAAGCACATGAGGGAAGAGGGCCCTGCTCGTGAGAGCTTACATTCTAAAGGGGAGGGGTAGACAGACAGGGGTGAGACAGATGGGGTACATAGAGAGCGTGGAACAGGTTTAGGATGAGATTTGGCTGGGTTTGGTGAAGAAGTGGGTCTTGAGAGCCCGTTTGAAGTTTTGTAGAGAGGTGGAGAGTCTGAGGGGGAGAGGTAGGGAATTCCAGAGAAGTGGTGCAGCACGTGAAAAATCTTGGAGGTAGGAGTGGGAGGAAGTAATCCTTAGGCAGGAGAGTCGGCGAGCATTAGCAGAGCGAAGAGGACGGGTGGGAGTGTAAAGCGAGATAAGATCAGAGATGTAGATGGGAGAGGAGTGGGTGAGGGCTTTGTAAGTAAGTGTGAGAAGCTTGAAATGGATTCTGAAAGGGAAGGGGAGCCAGTGAAGGTCTAGTAAGAGAGGAGAGGTGGACGTAGTGCATTTGGTGAGGAAAATGAGCCGGGCAGCAGCATTGAGGATAGATTGGAGTGGAGAGAGGTATTTGTCAGGAATGCCAGTCAGGAGGAGATTACAGTAGTCCAGTCTGGAGATGACCAGTGAGTGGATAAGAGTCTTAGTAGCATCCTGGGTCAGAAAGGGTCTGATCCTGGAAATATTTTTTAGATGAAAACGGCAGGTTTGTGAGAGGTGCTGAATGTGTGGTTTGAAGGAGAGGGAGAAGTCAAGGATTACTCCAACACAGCGCACTTGGGGGTAGAGGAGATAGTAGTGCCATCAATAGATAATGAGATTGTAGGAGGTGAGGTTATGCGGGAGGGAGGGAAGATGATCAGCTCGGTCTTAGACATGTTAAGTTTAAGAAAGCGCTGGGACAGGAAGAGATAGCAGAGAGACAGTTGGAGATACGAGTGAGGAGAGCAGGGAAGAGGTCTGGAGAGGAAAGATAGATTTGAGTGTCATCAGCATAGAGATTATATTGGAAACCAAAAGAACTAATGAGCTTACCTAGTGAGGACGTATAGAGAGAGAAGAGAAGAGGACCAAGGACAGAACCTTGGGGTACCCCTACAGTTAGTGGAAGTGAGGGGGAGGTGGAGTCATGAGAGGAGACAGAGAATGAACGGTCAGAAAGGTAGACAGTGACAATGTGCTTTGACAGTTTGTCCCTTATACTGTATACTACTGATTCAGAGATCCTATGCTGTCTATAATAGCAGTAAATATTAAACATTTAACATACAAACTATTTCATGTTTTTTTCTAAGAAGAGAAACAGCTTTAGATGTTTTCTACAAATATCAATGACTGTCTGGGTTACAGTATCTAAATATGGATGGAACTTAAAGGTATGTAACTATATATATTGGAGAACTGATATATAAACTACTGTATGAAACAGCTACTGTATGAGACAGACCAGGGCCTTTGAAGGCCCGTAAAAGACTATTGAGCTCAATATAATGCAGACTTTACATTCTTGTAAATATGCTGTAAATTTAACTGCATTGTTATAGATTATTAAAATGAATATAAAATATATATATAACAATAAAAAGTGTACAATGTTTACAGGCCAGAATCACTCCTCTTAATATGTCTGCAAGGCTTTATTAAAAAGCAAATAAAATACAATATGCTGTATTTATCATTGGTGAGAGTGGCTGCATTCTGTAGCTCGGCATATCGCAGTGATACAAAATGTAGTTTCTTTGCAAATGATCTATCCATGCCGGGCTCCTTTTGTACATACACATACAGTTTTTACCTGAAGGGATACAGTGACACATCACCGGTGTTACAGTACCCCCATTACAAGTTATAGTTAATGAGTTAAGCCACTGTTCCCATACGGCTCTATAGGGATACCAATAAAATGGGGAATGAAGGTTCATGCCAAAGAAACCTAAATTCTCCAGCCTTATTAAGTGGGGATAGAGGCTTTACCACATGAACTATGTGTTATTTAAATTCACTATTTCTATAAAGAATTGTCCATCTTACTCAATTGTTGTTGTGTTTTTTTATGTACAACTAGCTTTATTGTGCTTCTTATTGATTTTATTATATTTGCCCTTCAAGAAAGGCTAGAGGCCCTGTCTAGACATGTAGTTTGTAGTCAGCATTTACATGTCCTTTTCTGTGCTTTGTGCAAGAATTATTGGCATAGAGGAAAATGCTCTGACTCAACTGCAGTTCACTAGTGAAAGGTGGAAACTAGTTTCAGAAGTCATATCGAAATAGGAGTGGGAGTCGGTCAAGCCAAACTGAGTATCTCATCATAAACTAGTGGGTTAATGTGACCAGACGGTCTCAGTTCTGCATAGGTAGTGCACATCTTTTGGGACCATTCGCAGATCACATATCCCCAGTCACTAGCTCAAGCAACGGTAGGGCTTCGAAGGACTTGAGTTCAAGACTGAGGGACCCATTACACAAATAGATAAGCTAGTTTACACATATTTTAGGAAATGGGCCATTCAGCATTAGGAGTCCAATCGGACCACCTGATATTCAGCAAACTCCAAAATCTTACAGCCCCAGATGATGAATAGGCCCCTGAAGGTGAAAATTATTTTGTTGAAGACAAGAGTGTGGATGATTGGGACAGTTTGTTACATGATTTGCATAATAAGCAGGTTTGTTAAGCTCCCAGACACAGCATGTTAATTATTACACATACGTGGGGGACTCAGGATGAGAAATGGAAATGTTGTTAATGATACTGTGAGTGAGTGAGTGAGTGAGTGAGTGAGTGAGTGAGACCAAGCTTTTGCATTTGCCAAGCTTATTCTGAGTGTGTTTGGCGCAGTGCTAGGCATTAGGTTCTGCATTAAGCAACTCGCTTGGCTATTCCCTGTTCTTCTAATTGTAATTAAGTAAACCTTTCCTGTTCTTCCAATTGTAAGTAACCCAGGACCATCCCTGGAGAGTCATTGCATTCATGGGTCCTATAGTGAACAGTGGGATCCTATTGGGACATGGTGGATGAGAATGCCCAGAAGCGAGCTTTGCTCACCAACTGGTAAATAAAAGTATCATCTGGTGAAGCTGTATGTTTTGAGGTGTTTTGAATTACTGGAGGTTAAGGAAAAATATATAGGGAGGAGTATGTGGAAATATTTACTTTCATTCTCGTCTTTAATCTAGACTTAGCGAGAAGAGATAGGAGCAAGAGAAAGGAGGACAACATTATAAAATGATCTCTAGGATTTTTGGGGATTGGACCCAGGTACTTGCAAATTTTGATCAATACCTTTCTTTTTTTTATATATATATTTTATTGATAAGATCACAAAGAATAACATTAATTGTAACAAGTGAACAGTAAAATTACATATAGAATAGGTGTGCTAAGTTCCAATTCTAATATAGTGTAAGCATACAAGTGATCCAAATTTTATAAGGAATGTCATAGAAGATAAGATAGGAGTCTTCCTACCGAAGCTGGTATATAATACCGAACGGAGGAAGAAGCAAGAAGAAAGAGAAAGAAAAGAGATAAGCTAGGAAAAAAGAAAAGGGTACAGAGAAAAAACCCTTGGGGTGGGATCTCCAGTTGTCGAGCAGGGAGAGGAAGGGGGGGAGTGTATTAAGCTGTTACATGGAAAATAAGCAATTTACAAGGTCAAGCATTTGGACCCAGTAATTTGGGGATCAACCCCAGTCCTTTTTCTGTGTGAAAGGGTCAACCAGGGTCGAAATTCCCAGGACTTTGACCCTGATTGCCTGTGTGAGAAAGGGTCAGGTTGGGATCGAACAAAAAACTCCGGCTCTGAAATGGCGAGTAAAATCATTTTTTTTCCACTTTCTGTCTGAAACTGGTATTATTTAAAAAAAAAGCTAGAATAAAGCTGTTAATTGGAAATATGGATGTTACTGGGACGTCTTATAAAGCCTTTGCGGACAAGGCTAGCTGCATTATCATGAGACGCTGTCAGGTTAAGCAAATGTCCCAGGTTAGGGGTGGGATGAGATAACCTATATATTGGCCTATAAATGAGACTTGTACTGTATTTTCTGAAAAGGGTTAGCAGTAAACATCTCCATGGCCTGTTAGAGCTCCAGGCATGGGTATGGGGTTCAGCAGGGACAAAGAGTACCTATCCCAATGAGGGGGGGGGGGGTCATATAAATTTAGGCATCAAATTGAGTATCCAGATGACTTTTGGTTCATGGGCCTACAGTACTCTTTGCTTCAGTATGGGTATTATAGCTCATGTTAGTGGAGTAGCTGGAGAGCCATTTCAGGGTGCCACTAAGTGCTCATCCATGAAATTTGTAGGCATAGAAATAGAGTTCATTCAAACAGAATGCAGGCTTTCAAATTTCAAAATGAAGTTGTTCCACTTGGGGGCTTCATTTACAGTTGGGGATATGTGCTCAATGCTCATGTATACTAAAATGCATCTGCATGTAGATTTAGACATATCTTGCACACTATTGCGTCTGCAGATTGGGATCAGGTAATATGTTTTATTGAATACATTATGCGCGTATCCACAGACATGTCTTTTACAGGCTGTATTTCTACAGTATGACTGGGTGTCAGTATACAAACTTATACACCTGATGCATATTCTACCCAGGAGTTTTGAAGTTAGATATAGCATAAGATAGTGTATATTTGCCTCAAAATACATCAAACTCTGAATGGGACATTGTATGGCTATACTGGGTTCATCAGAAAATTGATTATAGGCCTGATTCAGGTTTCAGATTTATTAGCAAACCAAAGAAGTAAGCAATTGGGCAACACCATGTTGCACTGCAGGGGGGCAGATGGCAGATGTAACATGTGCAGAGAGAGCTAGATTCAGGTGGGTTATATTGTTTCTGTGCATGGTTAGTTATAATAGTTATAATAAAGGGGGCATACAATTTATTTATTATGTTTAATATGTTAGAATAGTGGCAATTTTACACAAACAGCATGCACAAACCACAGGCAGTTTGGCTTAAATTGTATGTGATTTTGGGGTTTAAACAGTAGCGGATCTTGCCACGGGCAAGCAGGACTTTTGCCCGGGGCGCCGCCTTCCGGAGGGCACCGCACCATGGCAAGATCCGCTACTGCTGTGCCCCCTGCTGCCCGCTGTGTCCCCCGCTGTGAAGGGAACTAGACGCTACCCGTCTAGTTTCCCTTCGTGGAGAGGACCTTTGCTGTGCGGTGCGCAATGACGTCATCGCGCACCGCACAGCATTGTGGGACTGACAGACGCTAGGGGTCATAATTGACCTCCAGTGTCTGTCTATGGCAGATCCGAGGAGAGGAGCGGCGCCGGCGGAGGTCTGCAGCGGTCGGGAGCGGGGATAGTAAGTATTCTTTTATTTTTTTTTTCATTTTCAGCGGCGCTACTCTACTGTACAGGGGGCGTAACTGACCACGCCCCCTGTATGAAGCCACACCCCTATTTCCCACCCGGGCCGCCAAAAGGGCAAGAACCGGTCCTGGGTTTAAAGCACTGCACACCACCTTCAATTTGAGTTTTAACCTTCCAAAACACTAGATAATAAATAGGGCAGTTTGGAGGCCAAAATTGTCAGAGTGATGCAGCTGTTTCAACCTCGAAAGAAAACCTTCATTTGGAAAACTTACCACTAAATATCCATTCTAGAAGATGTAGGACATTGCATTGAGCATCCTGTTTTCTAGCAATCAGATCTACTCATGTTACCAAGCTTATACCATGCAATTTTGGGTCCCGGGTACTAAACATAGATTCACAATTGTTGCAGTAAGTCTGGTTATCAGGAACTTTCCTTTGAATTAAAAGATAGTGTGGGTGCAATAAATAAAATTGTGGGCATAAAACATTGTGTTTATGCCTAAAAAAACCTCTTTTAATATAGTGCATACAGAGGAGGTATTGCATAGCCTTATCCTCACAGCAATGTTATTCTCCTAATTCACAAACAAGAAGTACCATAAATATTTTTACAAACAATGATATTTCTTAAAAGAGAACATCTGTTTATCCAGGTTTAGTTCATACTGAGGATATGGCTGTCTGCCATGTTTCCATTACAAGACTGCAATGCAGAGTAATTTGTTCCGGTAAGGGTTAAGGTGATTTGCAGAAAATAGAAGAATTATGGGTAAATCTTCAGGATGCTGAATCATTATCATCAAAATATGCATCCGCAATGGCAACACCCAGGCAGTCTGCTAGTTCGGCCTAATATGAATGTGCATTATCTCATCTTACCTAACCTAGCAACAAGATGTCTGACATTCAGGTCTTATGGTCAGTAAGTATTCTCTCTCTCTCTCTCTATATATATATAGTGCTGCATGATATGAATTACTGTTAATTAAATAAAAAAGAATCTAAATGGAAAGCATTCCCATTGTGTATCTGAAGAGTAATGTAAGCCCTTTTAAACATATAATGGCTGTTGTTATTACTGATCTTTGCACATTACTGTCGGTCAACGTTCATCTGATTCTACTACAGCTTCAACAGCACTCTGAGGCTATAGAATAATATGTTACATTGTATTATACAGTCGGGGTGAGAATTAGATTGTACTATTAACTATGTGACCATTAGGTGGGCTATTAATAACAGAGGTTGAATTTGTCTAGTAAAATACGAATCAAAATAGTTGAGATGAAGCATCCTGACTACTGAAACTCATGATAATAACAAGCATGGCTGGATTATAATTTATCACACCCAGGCAGAGCTGCTGCTTCAATTAGTCAACCATAGGTCAACACTGAATGTGTGACATCATGTTATTCATCCAGGGTTTTAATGTCCCTTTGGCATCTCCACTAGAAGCACCAGATACTGGCATGAAGCAGCCCACAGTTTGTTATTTGTGACCCTGTTGGCTGCTCCTTCTCAATGTCAGTATTATGCTGGGAGTGTGGAACTTTAATATAATGATAGCTCCACTCTCCCAGTCTAAGAAGCAGAGGATGCTATCCCCACCATATACATGATAGGGTAGGATGCATCTGGATTGGTGTTGTAATGCCTGAGGACGGGTGCCTTCCCCAAGGAAGGATGAGCACCGTGTAAGTCCCCCTGAGATTTTACACTGGATTCAGGTTTCAACGTTTTTTTTTTTTTAACGTACATTTAACTAGTGTTTGAGTCAGGGGCATATCTAGAGAGGAGGGGATCCGTGTGCAGTCTCCGGGTGTGGGCCCCCTCCTCTCCCGCCCCATAGCCAGCAGCAGCGCTGATAGTGCTCTGTCCGAGCGCTAGAAACTCTGGTACAATGCCAAAGTCTACAGTGCATGCGTAAGTCTCCGAAAAAATGGTGCTGCGGCTGCCGGCTACGGGACTCGGGAGAGGAGGGGACCCACACCTGGACACCAGAAAGGTAAGTATATAGAAGAAATGGGTGCAGTGTGTGCGGTGTGGGCCCCCTCTCGACCCAGGGGCCCGTGTGCCCCGCACACACTGCACCCATTATAGATACGCCAGTGGTTTGAGCACCAAAGTCTGTTCAGCCTAAATCTCCTGCTCATTTTGAATGTGCCCAAAATAATAATAAATGCTCTAGTTAAATTTAGGGTGCGTAAAAAAGGCGGTAGGTTAGGTTTATTTTTGAGTCATGAAAAGCCACTTTAAAGAAAAATCTTTAGAAAACACCAGTAATTTAAACCTTAAATCTTTAAAACACCTGTCCCATCTAAACAGCACCCCCATATACCTGTCGCACATCTTTTAACCCATTATTCGGCACTCTGCAGAATTTTACCCTAATAATGACTGTTACCTTATGAAGTTTACCCTAAAAATGACCATGATTATTGGCATAATTAAGCTAATTGAAAACTCTGATTGCCTAATATCCCTTTCAGACTACCAGCTATGAACATGGGTTTATTGGCAAGGTGCCAGGTTAAAAATACCAGATTGACCCGTTTCCCGTTCACTGTGTGTATACTGGCAGCGCTTGGAGATCATGAGGTCACACCCTGGGAGCTCCCGTGTCAGGATCCCGGGTGTGACCCTCCTCAGGCGGTGTGAAAGGGGTATAAGTAATCATTAGGGAGGTGTCCCAGGGGTTCACCAACCAAGTCCTGACATTTTTACCTTGAAATAGGGGTTTTTCCCAACTTTGCACTTGCTCTGAAGCTGCGAGAGAAAAGTAGTGTTAATTCCTATTGAAATTACAGTAACTAACATTCTTGCAGTGAATTTAATAAGAAAAATCTTGTGGCTGCAAGAAAAACTTTGCACCTTAGGAAAAAAAAACCCTCAGGTTGAATTTGATATGGCCCTAATTGTTCTCTTGCAGAAGTCAAACTTCTCCTGGGAGCTCCAATAGTCATGAAAACAGGTTGTTAATTCAATGGTTAAACCTTTGATGGAGATGTAATGGGAAGCAGGAAGTAGTAAAGGAAATAGGAGATATACAGTACAATACAGGCATGTATATACAAAATAAACCATTCATTTCTAAGATAAATTCAGAAGACTATACATCTAGTCTATAATAAAAAAATATATATAACTATACGAGGGTAGTCCAATAAGGTAACAAGACCTCTCACATGTGTAATGTATTCTATTGCATTCTAACTTCCCACCAGGCCAGAGCAGGTAGACCACTGCTTCCCCTCATGGCCATTACACTGCACCTCATATCAGTAATACTGTCCCAAAATCCGTTGTAAGAGGGCGGGGTCAAACATTGAGGTGTGTAGTCTGATCAGGTTTCTGCATCTAAAGGGCATATCATAACGTCATGTCATGGAAACAGGTTTCGGTTTGGTGCACTGCCGTTGATAACAGCAGGACAGACACTGAAGATAAGTGCGATCTGGCTGACCAGGCACGTCCACCACAGGCAGTGCACCAAAGCCAGTATGACTGATCTAGGCACAGTCTACTGCCCATGAAGTGAAGCAGTGGTTCACCTGCTCTAGCCTGGCCTTGCAGGAAATTACAATAAAATAGGGAACATTACACACGTGAGCGTTCTTGTTACCTTACTTATTGAACACCCTCATGTAATATGTTCCCCTAAGTACTATGTGACAAGGTGTGGCCTGATTATCAGTTCTTCATTCAGAGTAATCCACAAGAGGGTTTAAGGGGCCCATACATCAGGGCATTATCGTGGCAATTTCCCATTCTGCCAATGCCTTGGTTGGGGAATCAGGAAAGTACAACAAATTGAAAATCACAGGTTCTGACCAAAAAATGATCAGGATTATTAAACTAGGGATCTTTAACATGCTGTTTTTTTCCCTGATTACCCAATGGATTGCAGATCATCGATGTCCAATGATCTGTGTTTTTGATTCCCGATAGATGTCGGGGAATCACCCACCTAATGTATTGCCCGCATAACAGATAAAGTAGGAATATTGGTAGTTTTTTGGGGGGTTCAGATTGAAATGCCGGCGTTCGGGATGCTGGCGGTCAGAATACCTACCGCGACATCCCGATGTAGAGAATCCCTACAGGGGAAGGTAAGTATACTTACCTTCCCCCAATAACACCCTAACCCTCCCTTCTAGCAGCAAAAATCTAACCCTACACCCGCAGCCTAACCCTCTACTCTGGTGCCTAAACCTAAACCCCCCTCCCTGAAGACTAAACCTAACCCCCCCTTCCCCGCAGCCTAACCCTAACCCTCCCCGGCGGGTGCCTAAACCTAACCATCCATCCCTGCGGCCTAAACCTAGCTCTCCCTCCCCACAGCTTAACCCAAAACCACCCCCTGCAGCCTAAACGTAACCTTCCCCCACCCACACTCCTGCAGCTTGCCTGTCAGACGGGCCGGCATACGATCGTTCGTGATCCCGGCAGTCGGGATTCTGGCGCCGGGCTTGTGATCCTAATCAGAATGCTGGAGTCAGCATTCCAAGTAGTGTTAGGATTCCGGCGTCAGTATTTCAACTGCCGGGATACCAATCGCTGGGATACTGACCGGATCCTGTTTTTTTCAGTGGTGGTAACCTGATGGGAGTCTTACCTATACTGTTCACCATTTTAATCTGTTTCCCTTTTATTGTTGATTTGTTAGGAAAAACAGTAGGGAAAACAGAATGCTCATATGTGGCACCCTGGAACTGCTTGTGTGCCCCTTTCAGAGACCCTTACTGACCTTTACTGAAGCTCTGCAGTATCAGGAAAAGTGCTGCTGCAGAAGGAGTTAACTGCAGCCCTTAGTCCAGTCATGTGGCCTGAGGAGAGGGAGCTGATTGGCTAGAGGCTGCTGGGAGAAGCGGGGAGTGCTGTGAAGAAGAAGGAGGCGGAGAGCTTGGTGTGTACTGGCAGAAGGAGGAACGCGCAGCAGAGCGGGAGCTGTATGCTGGAGAGAGCTGCAGGAAGCTGGGTGGTGAGAGCATCGCTTTTAGAGAGAGCAACAGAGTGTTGCTAGACACCGCCAGGCCTGGTACTAGGCGTGGATGCCATGGCCATTTTGGAGGGGAGAGTGAGGAGTCAATGCAGCGGGAACAGCCAGCCTGAAATTCCATTCCCTGGGTCAGACAGCCAGCCACAGACTAGTGTACTGTTCAGCCTCCACAACCTGTGTTACAAGCTAGCCAGTGATTAAGAAAAGTGCAGTCAGCCACGCCATTTTGTACCAGCCCCACCCCTAAACAGAGGGCTGAACCAGGACTGAGTTTATTCCAAGTTCAAGGGAACTATTTGTGTTCCAAAGCAGAGTTTAAATGCAAGGATAAGAGACATATCTGTGCTAAAAGACTGAGTGTGTGCAACGCAGATAGATAGTCATTGCTGAAGGACTTAGCTAATTATACAAGTGTTGATCCAGCCCTGCAACTGAAAGAGAGTGAGTTTGTTCCATACCAAAAACCCCTTATTGTGATATAAGTGCCGATGGCAAGAGACATTGCTATTCCTTCGCTAGTTACATCCTCTTTGAAGTAAAGAACTGTGTACAATTTGTATTCTTGACCCCAGAATTTCCCCCGCATTAACTGTGTGCCCATTTCCCCTCATTGACACACTGTGGCACAGCAAACTGTAACAAAAGCTCCAATGAGAATTGCTAGTGAAGATACTTGTTGCCATGGCTAAGGAAAGTTAAAAGTCAGTAGTTAGGATTTCTGAAACGTGTTGTCTTTATTCTTCTTGTGATCACATTATAGAATGGAATGCACCACATCTGATTTGATCTTCCTGATTCCAATGATTTTATGTTAATTTTGGGATTTGAATGTTTTTCATCTTGATTCTAATTATTCTTCTTTGTGATTCTAATAACTTGTCTTTTGCAAATTGGATGACTTTTTGTGGTGTAACTAGAGAGAAATTGCATAATCCTGTTTACTTGTATGCCAAAGTCTTCATTTTGTAATTTATCACACAAGCAACCTTCCTAAATCAATCAATCATCCTAAATCCAGAGTTCATTGCAGATTAATAAAAATACTTCCTGTTGGAATTGCTGACTCATTTCTGATTCGTATCAATCTCTCCTAACTCTCTGAGCACGGTACTACAATGGTATGGGGAACAGTGTTTAAGGGGAAAGTACAGTCACATAGCCACCTATGATACCCCTCTCAACCACCTAGACATACCCTGTCAACACTAGGGCCTGTGATACCTCTCTCAACCACCTAGACATACCCTGCTAAACCCAGGGGTGTTACACATACATTAACAGGGACATAAAAGGTACACAATATAAATACAGGCATGAAAACAGAGGATAGGGATAGGGAGGGCCCTGCTCAATAGAGAGCTTACATTGTAATTGGAAAAGGGCACAGCTGAAAGAAGAGGGACAAGTTTGGCTCATTGTGGAGATTGGGGCAGATGTGAGAGTGCGTTGATGTGGGTAGTATTGGTGGGAGTAGGGTAAGCTGTAATAAATAAATGAGTTTTCAAAGAGCATTTAACAGTTTGACGGCTGTGGGAGAATCTGATCTGGTGTGGCAGAGAATTCCATAAGTGCATTTGTATTAATTTGATGTGGGTAAGAGTAACTGTAGCATTGTGAGAAACTAAATACCAGCCGCAATGGTAAACACAAACTTTAGAATAGACTATGTCATATTACATGTAGTTTAATGTAGAAACTTGGTTTTGCTGTCTAGTAGGACCAGGACCATTGAGAGCTGATTGGGGGTCATGTACTGGGGGGGGGGGGGATTGGGGGGAGGGGTTATAGCCAAACCTGGGAGGTATGACCATGCCCATTCTGAAATTACAACCAAAAAAATAATATATGTGACAAAGGTAGACATTTGTTCCCCTCAGCAGCTGACTCAGGCTCTTCCAGTAAGCCCAAGTTTGGGGAATACTTACCGGCTTCCCTCCCGACACCCCTAAGTAGAATTACCAAATGTCTCTAAATTTCCAATGATTTTTTAACAGGTCATGTTTATATGGGCCTGCAGCAAGATGACTAGAAACAGACCTTTTAATGTATTTGGAAACAGTAGGGATTGAAGAGGCTACAATGGGGCTAATTCAGACCTGATCGGTGCTGTGCGTGTTCGCAAAGCAGAGATCAGGCCTGAACTGCGTATGCGCCGGCGCCAAAAGGCTGTCTTAGCCCTGCAATTGCCTCTGCCTGATTGACAGGCAAAGGCGGTCGCTGGTTGGGAGGGGGCGGTTTGGCGGTGTTTAGCCGCCATTTAGTGGGCGCGGTCTGGGCAATGCAGGCGTGCCTGGACCGTTAGGGAAGGCGGGCCACGGCAGCTGCGTGACGTCACACGCAGCCGCTGTGACCCGGGCTGCGACAAGTAGCTCCCTGCCAGCGCGCAGGAGCTGCGCTGGCTGGGAGCTACTCCTACAGTACAAAAGCAGGGCCTAACATGTGGGGCGGACTAGCCCTGTGCTAGGTGTCCCTCCGCATGTCAGTGTGCCTGATCGTAGAGCACAGCTACGATCAACTCTGAATCACCCCCAGTGTGGCTTTTTCTTTAAACATGGATGATGTTATTGTTAGTTATTGTGTGAATGAGAAAAATGAACTCATGGCTTCAGCCTATCTGGGAAAATATAAAATTTAAATGAACTGGATGGAGAATGGAAAAGCTGAGGAACAATTAGATATAGTGCCAAGCTTTATGTGCCTATATCATCCATTATGGTAAGTTTGGACCTGGTCACCCTTGAACAACAAGTACAATGCCTTTAGAAGTACAATGGCTGCTCTTTTATGCATTTAATATAGCTATCATTATATATCAAGCCTAATAATAGGCATATTGCAGTACATTTATATCCATAATTACTTAATGTAAAGTCATGGAAAAATCTATAACTTTGCTATAACCTGTTTTGCTCAGCATACATCTATATCTCATGCTGTGTATGTTGACATTAGTTTATAACAAAGACAGATTTAAAAAGTAATTTTACATTTGTGATATTAAACCAAAACCTAATTAAAAAAATAATTATTGTTTTGATGCACTCAATTTATTATAAATGTCTTTATTTATTGGTAATTAAATAGAGAGATAAACAAAAAGAGAAACTAGAGAGGAAGGACACAAATGAGGCATGTGGAAAAACACACAGATTACCATTAAAAAAGTAATAGTGAGGGCAATGATCGCACAAGGGTGCAGAACAGGGAACAGAAGAGAGTGAGGATTGTGTTGGTTGCTGGGTAACTTTGTAACCTTTGAGCAGTAAGTTGTGCATCTGAAGCATTCTGTAAATACCCACCCTGTGAAGATTTATTTGCACTGATGCAGTGGAAAGGAATAGAAAACAAAGACTCAGGAAGGACCAGGCACAAGAGTGCAGCCAGGATTTCTTGCCTGACCTCAGTAAACAGTGATGGGAATTCTCCATGGAGGTACTTGGAGACAGTGGAAATCCTTCATCCTCTCTGAACTTGTCTCCCCACTGAATGAATCTTGTGTGCTGAGCAGTGCCTTTTGTACTCACTCAGTGGCCGCAAAGAATTAATAACGTAGTGTGAAAATCTAGGTTCCAGGGTGATTCGATAGCTTTGTCATGTGGGAAGGGAAGTAAAGCACTTGGTTTCTCACAGTGTTTTGTGTTGAATAGCCTATGCCAATGCTCAAAGTTAATCTTGAATCTCTAAGTCGTTTCGTGAGTTTTCAATAACAGAAGGAAAGTGGTGAGAGTGAGAATTTTGTTTATGTTTTTATTCTGGTCCTTTAAGCATCATCAATTGCAACCATTAAAGTATTTCTATTTACTTATGGCAGCGTTAATGTAAATATGTGCCACTAGTATAGTAGGTTGTTGTGTTGTTGCTTATGCAATACGTAATATGTGTGGTGTGATTCACATGTCTAGTCAAAAAGAAATGCTTTGGCAAAGTTGATCACACATGTAAGGAAGATGTGTTACGTTCTCCATATATCCATATATGAGGTCCCTACAGTTGAATATAGACTGTATTTTTGTGTAACTTGTGTAAATTGTGCATTTTCATACTGCTCACAGTAAATCTGCATAAGAGTCACTGCCTGTGTAGAATTACATATATTCTATGCCAGCTGTTCCCAAACGCAGTCCTCAAGGCACCCCAGCAGTCCAGGTTTTAAGGGTATCTATGCTTAGGCACAGGTGACTTAATTAGCACCTCATTCAGTTTGATTATACTATCCCTAAACCTAGACTGTTGGTGTGCCTTGAGGACCGCGATTGGGAACCACTGTCCTATGTTAACACCTCCTTATGTTTAGAAAGTTGGACACAGTGGACATAGTGGAGGTACATTAAGGGGTATGCCTAAAGGCCCATATTCACGGGCCGATGTAGGAGAGATGTGTGCTGAGCGAACCGCTCAGCACACATCCCTCCCACCGCTCAGCACAGCGCGATGTGTGCTGAGCGTGCGGGAGGAGACAGGGGGGGGGGGGGGGGGCGCTCATTTCACCCAGCGGGTGAAATGAGCGACCTGCTAGATTGGCCAATCTAGCACCAGCGATAGCGATGCGTGGGGCTGCGCATCGCTATCGCTGTGGGGGGTACACACGGAGCGATCACTGCTTAAAATCTAAGCAATCTAGTCAGATTGCTTAGATTATCGCTCCGTGAGTAACCCCCTTTAGACAGAATTTAGTGGTGGAAGCAGCCACAGATATGCAGAAGGTGTGTTGCAACTGATTTGTGCGAGATATGTGCTGAACTCACTTTGTTAAATATATTTATAGCAGTGACATACAGGGTAGGCAGAGCCTACTGATATACTGTAATACGAGAAGTACCAGCACTAGCTAGTATCCTTCATGGTATTTCCTAGGGGGTTAGCTATTGCCAAAATGTGCTCCCTCCTCTCAGAGGCATAGCCAAAACTTTGTGGGCCCCATAGCAACATTTTGAAGGGGCCCCCGGCCCAATGCTTCTAGAGAGATACTTCTCTGCAGCAATTGTTAATTTTATGCCCTATAATAGTGCCCTAGTTCATTTTCTGAACCACAGTAGAGCCTTATTTAATGTTACGCCCCATAGTGGAGCCCTAGTTTTTTTATGAATCGCAGGAGTGCTTAAGTTCACCCTATGTCACATTTCAGAGCTGCCAGTACACATTATGCCGCATAGTACCCCCAATTCCCATTATAATATATAGTGCTCCCTGTTCATATTGTGCCACATTACAGTGCCCCCGGTTCATATTACATAACATTAAAATGCCCTCCAGTTCATTTTATACCACACTACAATGAGCAGGTCCAGGGGCATACCTTGATATATTGCAGGCCCCAAGGAAAAAGTTTGAAAGGACCCCTATGTACCACTCAATGGCGAAAAATGTATACAACGAATGTAACTTTGACAGGGCCCCTCTCAGCTCTGGTCCCCATAGCAGCTACACTGCCTGCACAAATGGTAGCTACGCTCTTGCCTCTTCTTCCCCCTTAGAAGAAAAAGTACGTTACTAAAGGCGCTAGGGCTCATCCTACACCACTGCAGCAGAAGAGGGTTAATAAAGTTTGGAAAAATAAGATTTTACTTACCGGTAAATCTATTTCTCGTAGTCCGTAGTGGATGCTGGGGACTCCGTAAGGACCATGGGGAATAGACGGGCTCCGCAGGAGACATGGGCACTATAAGAAATAATTTAGATTCTGGTGTGCTCTGGCTCCTCCCTCTATGTCCCTCCTCCAGACCTCAGTTAGAGAAACTGTGCCCGGAAGAGCTGACAGTACAAGATTCATACCAGCCACACCAATCACACCGTATAACTTGAGATAAACATACCCAGTCAACAGTATGAACAACAGAGCAACAGGTCAACCCTGATGCAACCATAACATAACCCTTATTTAAGAAATAACTATATACAAGCATTGCAGAAGAAGTCCGCACTTGGGACGGGCGCCCAGCATCCACTACGGACTACGAGAAATAGATTTACCAGTAAGTAAAATCTTATTTTCTCTAACGTCCTAGTGGATGCTGGGGACTCCGTAAGGACCATGGGGATTATACCAAAGCTTCCAAACGGGCGGGAGAGTGCGGATGACTCTGCAGCACCGATTGAGCAAACACAAGGTCCTCCTCGGCCAGGGTATCAAACTTGTAGAACTTTGCAAAAGTGTTTGAACCTGACCAAGTAGCCGCTCGGCAAAGCTGTAATGCCGAGACCCCTGGCAGCCGCCCAAGAAGAGCCCACCTTCCTAGTGGAATGGGCCTTAACTGATTTTGGCAGCGGCAATCCAGCCGCAGAATGAGCCTGCTGAATCGTGTTACAGATCCAGCGAGCAATAGTCTGCTTTGAAGCAGGAGCACCAAGCTTGTTGGAAGCATACAGGATAAACAAAGACTCTGTTTTCCTGACCCTAGCCGTTCTGGCTACATAAACCTTCAAAGCCCTGACCACATCAAGCAACTCGGAATCCTCCAAGTCAGTAGTAGCCACAGGCACCACAATAGGTTGGTTTATATGAAAGGATGAAACCACTTTCGGCAAGAATTGTGGACGGGTCCGCAATTTTGCTCTATCCGCATGGAAAACCAGATAGGGGCTTTTATGTGACAAAGCCGCCAACTCTGACACACGCCTAGCCGAAGCCAAGGCTAGCAGCATGACCACCTTCCACGTGAGATATTTAAATTCCACCGTTTTGAGTGGTTCAAACCAGTGGGATTTCAGGAAACTCAACACCACGTTAAGATCCCAAGGTGCCACTGGAGGCACAAAAGGGGGCTGAATATGCAGCATTCCCTTTACAAACGTCTGAACTTCAGGTAGAGAAGCCAGCTCTTTTTGAAAGAAAATGGATAGGGCCGAAATCTGGACCTTAATGGAACCCAATTTTAGGCCCAAATTCACTCCGGACTGTAGGAAGTGGAGGAAACGGCCCAGCTGGAATTCCTCCTTAGGAGCATTTCTGGCCTCACACCAGGAAACATATTTTCTCCATATACGGTGATAATGTTGAGCTGTCACGTCCTTCCTAGCCTTTATCAGCGTAGGAACGACCTCCTCCGGAATGCCTTTCTCCGCTAGGATCCGGCGTTCAACCTCCATGCCGTCAAACGCATCCGCGGTAAGTCTTGGAACAGACAGGGCCCCTGCTGCAACAGGTCCTGTCTTAGAGGAAGAGGCCACGGGTCCTCTGTGAGCATTTCTTGCAGATCTGGATACCAAGTCCTTCGTGGCCAATCTGGAACAATGAGGATTGTTCGCACTCCTCTTTTTCTTATTATCCTCAGCACCTTGGGAATGAGAGGAAGAGGAGGAAACACATAGACCGACTGGAACACCCACGGTGTCACCAGGGCGTCCACAGCTACCGCCTGAGGGTCTCTTGGCCTGGCGCAATACCTCTGTAGCTTTTTGTTGAGGCGGGATGCCATCATGTCCACCTGTGGCAGTTCCCACCGCGTTGTAATCTATGCGAAAACTTCCTGATGAAGTCCCCACTCTCCCGGGTGGAGGTTGTGTGGAGGTCGTGTCTGCTGAGGAAGTCTGCTTCCCAGTTGTCCACTCCCGGGATGAACACTGCTGACAGTGCGCTTACGTGATTTTCCGCCCAGTGAAGAATTCTGGTGGCTTCCGTCATTGCCACCCTGCTCCTTGTGCCGCCTTGTCGGTTTACATGAGCCACTGCGGTGATGTTGTCTGATTGAATCAGAACTGGTTGGTCGCGAAGCAGGATCTCCGCTTGACGTAGGGCGTTGTATATGGCCCTTAGTTCCAGGATGTTGATGTGAAGGCAAGTCTCCTGACTTGACCACAGACCTTGGAAATTTATTCCCTGTGTGACTGCGCCCCAACCTCGGAGGCTTGCATCCGTGGTCACCAGGACCCAGTCCTGAATGCCGAACCTGCGGCCCTCGAGAAGGTGAGCACTCTGCAGCCACCACAGAAGCGACACCCTGGCCCTGGGGGATAGGGTGATTAACCGATGCATCTGAAGATGTGATCTGGACCACTTGTCCAGTAAGTCCCATTGAAAGGTCCTCGCATGGAACCTGCCGAAGGGAATGACCTCGTATGATGCCACCGTCTTTCCCAGGACTCGAGAGCAGTGATGCACAGACACCTGTTTTGGTTTTAATAGGTTCCTGACCAGTGTCATGAGTTCCTGAGCTTTCTCTATCGGGAGATAAACCCTTTTCTGGTCTGTGTCTAGGATCATGCCCAGGAAAGGCAGACGAGGGACCAACTGCGACTTTGGAATATTTAGGATCCAGCCGTGTTGCCGTAACACTTCCAGAGAAAGTGCTACGCTGATCAGCAACTGCTCTCTTGATCTCGCTTTTATGAGGAGATTGTCCAAGTATGGGATAATTGTGACCCCTTGCTTCCGCAGGAGTACCATCATTTCCGCCATTACCTTGGTAAATATTCTCGGTGCCGTGGAGAGACCAAACGGCAACGTCTGTAATTGGTAATGACAATCCTGTACCACAAATCTGAGGTACGCCTGATGAGGCGGATAAATGGGGACATGAAGGTATGCATCCTTTATGTCCAGAGACACCATAAAATCCCCCCCTTCCAGGCTTGCGATAACCGCTCTCAGCGATTCCATCTTGAACCGGAACCTTTTCAGGTACATGTTCAGGGATTTTAAATTCAATATGGGTCTGACCGAACCGTCCGGTTTCGGGACTACTAACATGGTCGAATAATAACCCCTTCCTTGTTGAAGGAGGGGAACCTTGACCACCACCTGTTGAAGATACAGTTTGTGAATTGCAGTTAACACTAATTCCCTCTCGTGGGGGGAAGCTGGCAGGGCCGATTTGAGGTATCGGTGAGGGGGCATCTCTTCGAATTCCAGCTTGTATCCCTGAGACACAATCTCTATTGCCCAGGGATCCAACTGGGAGTGAACCCACTTGTGGCTGAAATTTCGAAGACGCGCCCCCACCGGGCCTAGCTCCACCTGTGGAGCCCCAGCGTCATGCGGTGGATTTTGTAGAGGCCGGGGAGGACTTTTGTTCTTGGGAACTAGCTGTGTTATGCAGCTTCTTTCCTCTGCCCCTGCCTCTGGCAAGAAAGGACGCACCTCGGACTTTCTTGTTTTTCTGAGATCGAAAGGACTGCATTTGATAATACGGTACTTTCTTAGGCTGTGAGGAAATATACGGCAAAAAAAATTGACCTTCCAGCAGTAGCTGTGGAGACCAGGTCTGAGAGACCCTCCCCAAACAATTCCTCACCCTTGTAAGGTAAAACCTCCATATGCCTTTTTGAGTCGGCATCAACAGTCCATTGCCGAGTCCACAGGACCCTTCTGGCAGAAATCGACATAGCATTGATTCTAGAACCCAGCAGACTAATGTCTCTTTGAGCATCTCTCATATATAGGACAGCGTCCTTAATATGCCCCAGGGTCATTAATATAGTATCCTTGTCTAAGGTATCAAGTTCCTCAGATGAGGTATCCGTCCATGCTGCTACAGCACTACACACCCAGGCCAGTAAGGTACCTGAATGTGTATAAATGGACTTCAGGGTACCCTCCTGTTTTCTATCCGCAGCATCTTTGAGGGTAGCCGTATCCTGTGATGGCAGGGCTACCTTCTTGGACAAGCGTGTTAAAGCCTTGTCCACTCTAGGGGAGGATTCCCAGCGTAACCTGTCCGTTGGTGGGAAAGGATACGCCATAAGGATCCTTTTGGAAATCTGCAGTTTTTTATCTGGAGATTCCCAAGCCTTTCACATAACTCATTTAGCTCATGTGAGGGGGGAAAGGTTACCTGCGGCTTCTTTTCCCCATACATATGAACCCTCCTGTCAGGGACTGGGGTTTCCTCTGTGATGTGCAACACATCCTTAATTGCTATAATCATATAACGGATGGATATAGCCAATTTTGGCTGTAACTTTGCATCATCGTAATCAACACTGGAGTCAGAATCCATGTCGGTATCCGTGTCAACGATTTGGGATAGTGGGCGCTTCTGAGACCCTGACGGCCTCTGCGACATAGGATCAGGCATGGGTAGGGACCCTGACTGTCCTAAGGCCTCAGCTTTTTCTAACCTTTTATGTAAGGAATTCACACTATCATTTAAAACCTTCCACATATCCATCCAATCAGATGTCGGCGCCGTCGGCGGAGACACCACATTCATTTGCTCCCGCTCTGCTTCCACATAGCCTTCCTCATCAGACATGGCGACACAAGCGTACCGACACACCACACACACAGGGAATGCCCTTTTCGAAGACAGTTCCCCCACAAGGCCCTTTGCAGAGACAGAGAGAGAGTATGCCAGCACACACCCCAGCGCTATAACCCAGGAATAACACAGTAACTTAATGTTAACCCAGTAGCTGCTGTATATTGTGTTTTTTTTAGCCTAATTTATGTGCCCCCCCCCCCCCCCTCTCTCTTTTTACCCTCTTCTACCATGAATCTGCAGGGGAGAGCCTGGGGAGCTTCTTCTCAGCGGAGCAGTGGAGAAAAAATGGCGCTGGTGAGTGCTGAGGGAGAAGCCCTGCCCCCTTGATGGCGGGCTTCTGTCCCGCTCAAATATGCATTTTCTTGGCGGGGGCTCATACATATATACAGTGCCCAACTGTATATATGTGTACTTTTGCCAAAAGAGGTCCATATGCTGACCAGGGCGCCCCCCCCTGCGCCCTGCACCCTTACAGTGACCGGAGTATGTGAGGTGTGTGGGAGCAATGGCGCACAGCTGCAGTGCTGTGCGTTACCTCAGTGAAGAACGGAGTCTTCTGCCGCCGATTTCGAAGTCTTCTTGCTTCTCATACTCACCCGGCTTCTGTCTTCCGGCTCTGCGAGGGGGACGGCGGCGCGGCTCTGGGATCGGACGGTGAGGGTGAGATCCTGCGTACGATCCCTCTGGAGCTAATGGTGTCCAGTAGCCTAAGAAGCAGGACCTAGCTTCAGAGATTAGGGCTGCTTCTCTCCCCTCAGTCCCACGATGCAGGGAGTCTGTTGCCAGCAGAGCTCCCTGAAAATAAAAAACCTAACAAAATACTTTCTCACAGCAAGCTCAGGAGAGCTCACTGAACAGCACCCAGCTCGTCCGGGCACAGTCTCAAACTGGGGTCTGGAGGAGGGACATAGAGGGAGGAGCCAGAGCACACCAGAATCTAAATTCTTTCTTAAAGTGCCCATGACTCCTGCGGAGCCCGTCTATTCCCCATGGTCCTTAGAGTCCCCAGCATCCACTAGGACGTTAGAGAAAAGTAGATTTCTACAGTGGTGCTTGAAAGTTTGTGAACCCTTCGGAATTTTCTATATTTCCACTGAAGTTTGGCATAAAACTTCCTCAGATTTCCACACAAGTCCTAAACGTAGATAAAGAGAACCAAAACAAACAAATGAGACAAAAAAATTAGACATGCTTATTTTTTAAATGAGGGAAATAATCCAATATCACATGTCTGTTTTCCTCCCACAATCCAAAAATATACTGGTAGGCTAATTGGCTCCTGATATTAACCCTAGTGTGTATGTACATGTACATGTGTTTAGGGCAAACTAGATGGGCCAAGTGGTGCTTATCTGCCGGCAAATTCTATGTTTCTATGTTCTACAAAGCACCTGATACATAACACATATGGCTCTGGTGTATTTAAGGCGCTCCTCAGTTAAAGAAATACTCAGAGAGATTGGCTTGAGCCCTTTTATGCTCAATACCTTCTGTCCAGGCGCACCGACACCATCATTGTCCCACCAAGTTCACATTTAGGGGGTCATTCCGAGTTGATCGCACGCTGCAACTTTTTGCAGCCCGTGCGATCAACTAGACGCCGCCTATGGGGGAGTGGATTGTTGCATAGCAAGGCTGCGAACACTTGTGCAGCCCTGCTATGCTAAAAAAGTTTTGTGCAGAAGTAGACTAGGGTAAGAGTTACTCACCCTGCGCGATCACTTCAGCGTTGCAGGTCCCGGAACTGACTTCAGACATCCGCCCTCCAAACGCCTCGACACGCCTGCGTTCAAATCTCCACGCCCCGAAAACGGTGAGTTGACGACAGGATCCGCCTTCCTCCTGTCAACCTTCTTGCGGTTGCCGCTGCGACTGCTTTCTTCGTTGGAGGCGTCGCTGCCCAGCGACAGATGTCGCCGGGCAACGATGCACCTGCACAATGTGGCCGCTGCGCATGCGCAGTTCCGACCCGATCGCACAGCTGCGAAGAAGCGAAGCGTGCGATTAGGTCGGAATGACCCCCATAGACCCCAACTTGAGATTAACATGCAAGATGCTCTGCAGAAGTCAAGATAAAACATCCCATAGTTTAAGACCAATGTCCCCTGGGCAGACCATCCAGACACCTGTCAGGTTTAGCAGAGTAGGATCTTCCTACAGGACCAACAGCTATGTGGTGTAATCTGTGTTTTGTATGAGCGCTACAGGCACCACATGACACCTACTGATGGTATCAGAATATCCATCAACCACACATCATCTTGGACAGTGAGTCCCCTGAAGAAGCACCTATTAGGATGCAGGACAGTCCCATGCCCTTGCCCTATAGTAAGCCCTTTTCAGACACCGAACACACCACTAGCCGCTTTCTTTGTCACCAGGTCTGGGAGAATTCCCAGGCCTAATCCAACATTCCAGAACTATGTTATTTAATTACCTATTTTTTACTTTATGTTTATTCTTTATTGCACACTGGGGGTCATTTCCGACCCGTTCGCATGCTGCAATTTGTCGCAGCGGTGCGAACGGGTCGGAACTGTGCATGCGCGACGGACGCATTGCACACGCGCATCATTGCCCAGTGACAGCCGTCGCCGGGCAGCGATGCCACCAGCGGGAAAAAGTGATCGCAGCGGCAATCGCAAGAAGACTGACAGGCGAGAGGCGTTCCGGGGCGTCAACTGACCGTTTTCCAGGCATGGTGAGACGAACGCAGGTGTGTCCAGGCGTTTGGAGGGCGGATGTCTGACATCAATTCCGGGACCTTCGTCGCTGGATCCGTCGCAGAGGGTAAGTAAGTCTGACCCTGGTCTTGTTTTGCAGGAAACTTTTTTAACATAGCAGGGCTGCACAAGTGATCGCAGCTCTGCTATGTTAAAATACACTCCCCCATAGGCGGCGTCAAGTTGATCGCACGAGCAGCAAAAAGTTGCTATGTGCGATCAACTCGGTGCTACGTGCGATCAACTTGGAATGAGGGCCACTGTCTCTACATCCAACATTGGGGGTCATTCCGACCCGATCGCTCGCTGCAGTTTGTCGCAGCGCAGCGATCGGGATGGGACTGCGCATGCGCCGGCACACAGAGGCGGGCGCTAGGCTGGAGGGGGCTGAACGGCGGCGTTAAGCCGCCGTTTAGGGGTGGTGGTCCGGCCAACGCAGGTATGGGCGGACCGTTGGGGGGGGGGGCGGTCTGTGGTGGCTGCGTGACATAACACGCAGCCGCTGCGGGCCGGGAAGAGATGAGTAGCTCCCGGCCAGCACGCTAAAGCTGCGCTGGCCGGGTGCTACTCTTGAAGTGCAAAGGCATCGCCGCTGTGTAATGTCTTTGCACTTCTGCAGGGGGGCGGCACTGACATGCGGGGTGGACTAACCCTGTGCTGGGTGTTCCCCCGCATGTCTGTGAATGATCGTAGCTGTGCTAAATTTAGCACAGCTACGATCAACTCGGAATGACCCCCATTGTCACACTATCTTACATCCACACACCTGTTTATTGTTATGTTGACAAAGGGAGATGTAGATTTATGCTGTATGGGGAAGAGGGAGGAAGCCGCTGAATTTGTTAAAGGCTGAGAAATGCGTAAGACATCACTCTTGTCCGGTACCGGTCTGTATCTCCATCTACCTGCAGGCATTTGGACCACTGTTTGGACACTCCAGATATGGCACCTTTAATGGGTTAAATAAAGCACCAGGAGCCGGGAGACACCATTACATTGGACCAAAGGATCAACTTCTAGATCCATGAAGCAGGTTTTATACTAATCTAATAGCGTGGACCACTGTTACTGCTTTAAAGTCACAATAATATAAGAAACAGCATGCTGTATTAATTGACTAACACTGATTGAACATTTGTTGCAACTAACTAACCAGCTATTATCAGTGGCAATAATTACTGCTTTGCAAATGACTTTATAATTTCTAAAGAGTCAAGAGACTAATTAATCAGCTGTGCCTGAAAAGCTTGAGTACTAAACACTACCATTAAGGCTTGGAATTGAATTGTCCCTTTTTAATGCTTTGCAGGACTGACCGGCATGTGTGATGAGATTTGTTATTAACAACTGTTGAATCTTTTAATTGTGTTAATAAAAGTACACACTTTTTTAAAAAGTTATCTGTTTATATATTTGTGTCTTTTCAAGGGTAGAGTACTCTCCCTTATTTAACAGCTGCTATTTATTTGTGTGTTCTTTTATAGATTTTTTTTTTATATATGTGCACTAAATTCTTTTTAGCGGTTAGCGCCAAGTCGTTTTTTGTTTAGGCCCTGTATTACTGACCCGGGATGTCACGCGTCATGTAACGTACGACAATACGCACTACCCACCTGCCCTGGGCCGGTGCTAGGGTGTTCGGCGCCCTCCCGCAAACTATAAATTTTGCGCCCTACTACTGCCGCATCATAGTCATTGGCCCAAATTTAGTAGGCCTTAAAAGGTGATATGGTGAAGAGGATAAAGTACCAGCCAATCAGCTTCCTAACTGACATGTTACAGGATGTGTTTGAAAAATGACAGTTACAGTAGGAGCTGGTTGGCTGGTGCGTTATCACTATTTATCCGTCTCCACTTAATCACTTTTAAGGCTTACCACGGGGGGGGGGGGGGATCAAAACTCACCAGATTTCCGGCAGTATATACTGCTGCACCTGTTTATAATGCCCACATAAACCCTAGGGCTCATATATCTCTGGTACTAGATAGTGCCACCTGCGCAATTTACCTCACCGCACGTCCACCTGCAGGTGGCAGATTTTACAGGCCGTACTGCAACCTCTAGTTAAATCCGTCTACTTACCTGGGACAAAACGTCAGAGCTTCTCATTCCCCATCCACTACAAAGAGCCAAATTTGGAGCAGGAGGAGGGGAGCAGCAGATCCTACAAATCCCTCGCCAGGTAAATGTTGTGAAATAACTATTGCTATCTAAAGATGGTGTCAGCTACTGGGGCCATATAACTCCTGAAAACATTGGTCAATTGCTACAAATACTTCCATATCCTTTACTATTATCATCATTTACTTGTATAGCACAACAAAGGGTTTGCACTACCTTACAACGTTAATAAACAGGAACAGCATAAACAGAACAAGAAAAAAGTGACTTACAGTACAAATCATAAGCAGTCATCGTAACCAAATAAGCAGTGGGACGGCAGAACAATTGAAAGCAGTGGGGAGAAGATGATGGTGTAATAGGCCCTACACACTGGGCGACATAAGTAAAAGATATGAACGATCTCGCATATCTTTGAGTGTGGAGGCACCAGCGATGAATGATGCGCGGCCCCGTGCTCGTTCATTGCTGGTGCCCCGTCGCTTGTACATGCCACCCAATATGGACGATCTCGTCCATATTTGCCAGCTGTGCTATGGAGCCGGGTGACGGAGGAAGTGAAGAAACCTCACTCCCCCCGTCACTGCTCCCCCCCCCTCCCCGCCGCCGGGTCGCCCGTCGGCAGTATCCGCAGTCGGGCAGCTCGGCGGCGGATCATTAAATGTGTAGGGCCCTTAAGTGTGTATGGTGTGTAAAGTATACACAGTAACTATTGGGTTCTACGATGTCCAAACTCTATATGTTTCATGTCTAACTGCTTTGGGACATCCCATACAATCAGGAATGCCCTCAAGACAGTTTTTCCTAAAAATCTATATCTTTAGGAAAAATGGTCGGAATTGTTATGAACTGCTGTGGTAACCCTCCTAATGACTAATTAAGCAACTGGAATGTTCTAATTAGCTTATTTCGTTTTTAAATACTCACCTTCCGCAGCACTGCCTCTCCTGCAGTTCTCTTCTTCTTCAGCGTCACAGAGCAATTTTCCAGGGACCTATCGGGCACAGGACAGGTACATACTATACCTCCTCCTCCACGTACAATACACTGCAGCCAATACCCTGAACCTCCCTCCCCACACACTACACTACCACTGCTACCCTGCACCGCTCTCCACACACACACATTACATTACACTACCGCGGCTACCCTGCACCCCTCTCCACACACACAGATTACATTACATTACACTACCGCTGCTACCCTGCACACACTACCGCTGCTACCCTGCACCCCTCTCCCCGCACACACTACACTACCGCTGTACCCTGCACCCCTCTCCACACACACACTACATTACACTACCGCTGCTACCCAGCACCCCTCTCCACACACACTACACTACCACTGTTACCCTGCACCCCTCTCCACACACACACTACATTACACTACGACTGCTACCCAGCACCCCTCTCCACACACACACTACATTACACTACGACTGCTACCCAGCACCCCTCTCCACACACACACTACATTACACTACCGCTGCTACCCAGCACCCCTCTCCACACACACTACACTGCCACTGCTACCCTGCACCCCTCTCCACACACACACACACACACACACACACACACACACACACACACACACACACACACACACACATTACACTACCGCTGCTACCCTGCACCCCTCTCCACACACACACACTACATTACACTACCGCTGCTACCCAGCACCCCTCTCCACACACACACTACATTACACTACCGCTGCTACCGAGCACCCCTCTCCACACACACACTACATTACACTACCGCTGCTACCCAGCACCCCTCTCCACACACACACTACATTACACTACGACTGCTACCCAGCACCCCTCTCCACACACACACTACATTACACTACCGCTGCTACCCAGCACCCCTCTCCACACACACTACACTGCCACTGCTACCCTGCACCCCTCTCCACACTCACACACACACACACACACACATTACACTACCGCTGCTACCCTGCACCCCTCTCCACACACACACACTACATTACACTACCGCTGTACCCTGCACCCCTCTCCACACACACACTACATTACACTACCGCTGCTACCCAGCACCCCTCTCCACACACACTACACTACCACTGCTACCCTGCACCCCTCTCCACACACACACACTACATTACACTACGACTGCTACCCAGCACCCCTCTCCACACACACACACTACATTACACTACCGCTGCTACCCAGCACCCCTCTCCACACACACTACACTACCACTGCTACCCTGCACCCCTCTCCACACACACACACACACACACATTACACTACCGCTGCTACCCTGCACACACACACTACATTACACTACCACTGCTACCCTGCACCCCTCTCCACACACACATTACATTACCGCTGCTACCCTGCACACACTACCGCTGCTACCCTGCACCCCTCTCCACACACACACACACACACACACACACACACACACACACACACACACACACACACACACATTACACTACCGCTGCTACCCTGCACCCCTCTCCACACACACACACACACACACACACATTACACTACCGCTGCTACCCTGCACCCCTCTCCACACACACACACACACACACACACACACACACACATTACACTACCGCTGCTACCCTGCACCCCTCTCCACACACACACACACACACACACACACACACACACACATTACACTACCGCTGCTACCCTGCACCCCTCTCCACACACACTACATTACCGCTGCTACCCTGCACACCTCTCCGCACACACACACTACATTACACTACCGCTGCTACCCTGCACACCTCTCCACACACACACTACACTACCACTTCTACCCTGCACACCTCTCCACACACACACTACACTACCGCTGCTACCCTGCACACCTCTCCACACACACACTACACTACCGCTGCTACCCTGCACACCTCTCCACACACACACTACACTACCGCTGCTACCCTGCACACCTCTCCACACACACACACACACACACACACACACACACACACACACACTACCACTGCTACCCAGCACCCCCTCTCTCCGCACACAGTACATTACACTATTGCTGCTACCCTACACCCCCTCTCCACGCAGACACACTATCGCCGCTACCCTGCACCCCCCTCCCTGCACACACATTACTGCCGCTACCCTGAACCCCACACACGACACTGCCACTACCCTGCACCCTCTTGGTCCGCACACACTACACATGCTGGAGCTGGCCCAACGGTCAGAGAGCGCCACGGCGGGGAACAAATGACAGCAAAGCGCCAATGCAGATGAACATTTCCCTTTTTCTCACCTCGCACCGCTGGGTTTTCAAAGCAGAAAACCCAGCCTGCAACATAGTGTAAATATGCCACTTCTGCCCGATCCCCCACCCTCAGCACACACTTTATTTGCCACACCCCAGCACAAATTAATATGACACCCCACTTCCCCAGCACACATGAATTTGATACTACCACCCCTCCCTGGCACACACGAATAGGATACTGTCCCCCTTCCCTGGCACATGCATACATGAATATAATACTAACCTCTTCCCTGGCACACACAAATATTATACTACCCCCTCTCCCGCAACATGCACACATGAATATACTACCCTCCTCCCCAGACACATGAATAGGATGCAACTACCCCCTCCCCAGACACATGAATAGGATGCAACTACCCCCCTCCCCAGATACATGAATAGGAGGCAACTACCCCCTCCCCCTCCCCAGATACATGAATAGGATGCAACTACCCCCCTCCCCAGACACAAGATTAGGATGCAACTACCCCCCCCCCCTCCCCTGACACATGACTAGGATACAACTACCCCCCCCCCCCCTCTCCCCAGATATATGACAAGGATACAACTAACCCCCTCCCCTGACACATGACCAGGATACAACCCCCCCCAGACTTTACCTGAGTGTCAGCTCCTCTGTAGCTGGTGGCTAGTGTTGCAGGCTGTCACACTGGCTGGCTGCTCCTCCTCTCTTCACAACAGCTTGCTCCTCCAGACAGTGCACACACAGTCACATCATGTATATCATGTGACTTCCTGTGGTGTCTCCTATTTGACTCCGTAATAACTGATGGAAGGGGAGAGAGGGGGGCGGTGCCGAAGATCTGCAACACGGCGCATCAGCAAGGCAGCAGAGTGGGGAGAGCGCCTCTCCATCCTGGCGCCTCCCCGCTTTGCGGACCTTGCTGAGTAGGTTGCGCCGGCTCTGCACCTGCCCTTCCCTGTTTGTCCCTGCCTGCTGTGGCATCGCATCCTCCTTTGAGGAACAGGCAGGTGGCAGGCCGGGCACCAGTCCAGAACAAAGGGAGCAGCCCAGCAGTGGCCTGACAGACTGCAGTACTGGGGGACAGGATTGCTTTGGTGGTGACTCTTGTGAGGCAGAGTCAGTGCCATGTTTTTTTCTAGTCTGAGTAATCTAAATCTGATTAGAATTCAACCCTATACCTACCAGTTATTATTACCAGCTAAATCTGTTAAACAAGAATCTCACATTGAGGTGAGAAATAGGGATCATGTATTTTGATTAACAATTGGTGGCCGGATCAAGCTTTCTGCTCATAGTGGGAGTTTAGTATTGCAGTGCATCTTGCACTGAATGCTACACCACACTACAATGAGCAGATCCAGGGGCATACCTAGATATGGGCCCTCATTCCGAGTTGTTCGCTCGTTCTTTTTCATCGCATCGCAGTGAAAATCCGCTTAGTACGCATGCGCAAAGTTCGCACTGCGACTGCGCCAAGTAACTTTACTATGAAGAAAGTATTTTTACTCACGGCTTTTTCTTCGCTCCGGCGATCGTAATGTGATTGACAGGAAATGGGTGTTACTGGGCGGAAACACGGCGTTTCAGGGGCGTGTGGCTGAAAACGCTACCGTTTCCGGAAAAAACGCAGGAGTGGCCGGGGAAACGGTGGGAGTGCCTGGGCGAACGCTGGGTGTGTTTGTGACGTCAACCAGGAACGACAAGCACTGAACTGATCGCACAGGCAGAGTAAGTCTGGAGCTACTCTGAAACTGCTAAGTAGTTAGTAATCGCAATATTGCGAATACATCGGTCGCAATTTTAAGAAGCAAAGATTCACTCCCAGTAGGCGGCGGCTTAGCGTGTGTAACTCTGCTAAATTCGCCTTGCGACCGATCAACTCGGAATGAGGGCCATAGTACCAAGGAAAAAGTTTGAAAGGACCCCTACGTACCACCCAATGGCGATAAATGCATATAACACATGTAACTTTGACAGGGAAGGTGGGCCTCTCTCAGCTCTGGGCCCCATAGCAGCTGCACTGCCTCCACCTATGGTAGCTACGCCCTTGGTGCAAGCAATACCAGTGGTTGTAGAGTTGTGTATTAACCTGTAAATGCAGTGTATCACTGAGCTAAGTTGAACATGTCCATGTCCTACTGTGGCACTCAGTAACAAGATGGAGCTGGGCATGTGTAGAAGTACAGATGGCAGGATCTTGGTTAGGGTTTGAAGCCTCCCTAAAGGAGCCAACATGGAGACTGAACAGTAGAATGCGCCTGGCTTCAACACAGTTTCTATATCTAATTATGTCCTCTATGGCTGCAGCTGTGCATCTGGGAATGTTGCTGCTTTCATTGACTTACCTGCGACAGGGCCTGATTCATGTTTGTAAGCAAAGCAAAAAAGCAAGCAACTGGGCAAAACCATGTTGCCCTGCAGATGCAGTGCTGCAAGTATGGTGGTACGGGGCTGTACGGCGTACCGGTAAGAAATTCCCAGCCTGTACACCGTACCGCCGGGCCTTCCACCATACCTGCATCCCACTGGCTGCTATGTGAGGGGAGGAGAGCGCAGCACCTTTCCTCCCCCTCAATTCTCTGTGATGTCCAGTCTCCGCTCCGGCGGCTGTGCTGGTGGGGGGTGATCTCAATAAGGCACCGGTTTGCTAGCCAATCAGAGCTCGCGGACCAGCAGCTGCGGCTCCTGATTGGCTGCCGGTCCGCGGGCTCTGATTGGCTAACGAACTGGCACCTCATTTGAGACACCCGCCGCCGGAGACCGGACTTCATGAGCATTGAGGGGCAGGAGAGGCGCTGCGCTCTCCTCCCCTCACATAGCAGCCAGTGGGATTCAGCAACAGAGGCAGCGGTGAGCAGGGGGGGGGAGGCACTCTGGGGCAATGCATATCTGGCACTGTAGGGCAATGTATATCTGGCACTGTGGGGGCATTTGTGTATCTGGCACTGTGGGGCAATGTATATCTGGCACTGTGGGGGCATTTTTGTATCTGGCACTGTGGGGCATTTGTGTATCTGGTACTGTGGGGGCATTTGTGTATCTGGCACTGTGGGGCAATGTATATCTGGCACTGTGGGGGCATTTGTGTATCTGGCACTGTGGGGCATTTGTGTATCTGGTACTGTGGGGGCATTTGTGTATCTGGCACTGTGGGGGCATTTGTGTATCTGGCACTCTGGGGCAATGTATATTTGGCACTGTGGGGCAACATGTATCTGGCACTATTGGGGTCATATGTGTATCTGGCCCCCTCATATGTGTATCACACCCCCATTTTCATTGACCACGCCCCATGTGGCATTTGGCCACACCCATTTTTTTTGCACACAGTACCTATAAGACATTTCTTCTACTTGCACCACTGTGTGGGTGGGACAGATGTAACATGTGCAGGGAACTTTAGATTTGGGTGGGGTGTTTTCAAACTGAAATCTAAATTGCAGTATAAACATAAAGCTATCTAACATTTGTGTATTTGCTCCCTGTGCATGGGAACATGGGCCCTCATTCCGAGTTGTTCGCTCGGAAAAAATCTTCGCATCGCAGCGATTTTCCGCTTAATGCGCATGCGTAATGTCCGCACTGCGACTGCGCCAAGTAAATTTGCTATGCACTTAGTAATTTTACTCACGGCTTTTTCATTGTTCTGGCGATCGTAATGTGATTGACAGGAAATGGGTGTTACTGGGCGGAAACAGGCCGTTTTATGGGCGTGTGGGAAAAAACGCTACCGTTTCCGGAAAAAACGCAGGAGTGGCCGGAGAAACGGAGGAGTGTCTGGGCGAACGCTGGGAGTGTTTGTGACGTCAAACCAGGAACGACAAGCACTGAACTGATCGCAGATGCCGAGTAAGTCTGAAGCTACTCAGAAACTGCTACGAGGTGTGTAATCGCAATATTAGATGCTAAGATTCACTCCCAGTAGGCGGCGGCTTAGCGTGAGCAACTCTGCTAAAATCGCCTTGCGAGCGAACAACTCGGAATGACCTCCATGGTTTGTCCCAGACACAAAGTTACTTGCTTTTTTTGTCTTTACTCATACCCCTTCACACCGGCCTAAAATCCCGGGATTATTACCAGGTCGACCCGGGTCTAGTGCTGGTGTGAAAGGGTCCCGGGCCAAAATCACAGGATTTCTGTCTAGGCATTTCAACTCTGCAAAGTAGCAGGGTTGGTCCAAGTATCATCCCGGGTTACTGGCCGGTGTAAACGGTGCAGGGACATGTCTCTCCTTCCCAGGTTGCCTCTGCTCATGCTGATTGGATATGCTGGGTAGCTTCCTGGTGATGTCATTTTGCAGAGCCAAGCAGAGCCATCACACAATGCAGAGGCAGATACACATTGCAGCTCTGTGGCACAACAAATCCCAGCAGCTTCTTGATATCATTTTGCAGAGCCCCGCAAAGCCATCACACAGTGCAGAGGCAGATACACATCATACCTCCCAACTTTCTTCTTCGGGGAAGCGGGACACTCCCCCGTTTTCGTCACTGAGGGGGCATGCCCAGCGCTCTGTGAGCCGCTGGCATGCCTCCTCTCCCTCTGTCTGCACTGAATACACCGCTGCTCTGCTAAGCAGGGCAGCGGGTGACAGAGACTCCCAACTGCCCCCCCCCCCCCCCCACCGCGGGACACTGCGGCCCGCGGGTGGGACAGCGGGACAGTCCCCAAAAAACGGGACTGTCCCGCGAAAATCGGGACAGTTGGGAGGTATGTACACATTGCAGCTCTGTGGCACAACAAACATCAGCAGCATTATTAACCCCTGCAATGTCTTGGTCCAATGATCAGGTGATGGAGCTGTTAAGTATTAGAGGAGAAGAGGAGATCCGGCGCCAGATCACGGGTACTGTCAAGGATGCTCAGGTCTACCACAACATAGCACAGATCCTGGCCTCGCGGGGCATCCAAGTGGGTGTGGCCTCTGGAAAAGTGGGCGTGGCCTCGTAACTTCATATCATCAAACGATAAATATATTTTCACACAATTAGCAGCCTTACACATAACAGCCACAGTAGTGTTCCTTACACACAATGTCTCCAGTATAGTGCCAGATACACATAATGTCCAGTGCCAGATAGACATGACATGCCCCCCAGCAGTGCCAGCTACACGTGACATGCCCCCCAGCAGTGCCAGCTAGACATGACATGCCCCGCAGCAGTGCCAGCTACACGTGACATGCTCCCCAGCAGTGCCAGCTACACGTGACATGCCCACCAGCAGTGCCAGCTACACGTGACATGCCCCCCAGCAGTGCCAGCTACATAAATGGCCACACAGTGCCAGATATGCACCCACAGTTCAGATACATAAATGCCCCCAAAGTGCCAGATACATAAATGCCCCCACAGTGCAGATATGCCCCCCACAGTGCCAGATACATAAATGCCCCCACAGTGCCAGATACATAAATGCCCCCACAGTGCCAGATACATAAGTGCCCACACGGTGCCAGATACATAAGTGCCCCCACAGTGCCAGATACATAAGTGCCCACAGTGCCAGATATGTCCCCACAGTGCCAGATATAAAAATGCCCACACAGTGCCAGATATAAAAATGCCCCCACAGTGCCAGATATGCCCCCACAGGGCCAGATACATAAATGCCCCCAGTGCCAGATGCATAAATGCCCACAGTGCCAGATATGTCCCCACAGTGCCAGATATAAAAATGCCCCCACAGTGCCAGATACATAAGTGCCCACAGTGCCAGATATGTCCCCACAGTGCCAGATATAAAAATGCCCCCACAGTGCCAGATATGCCCCCATAGGCCCAGATACATAAATGCCCCCAGTGCCAGATACATAAATGCCCCCAGTGCCAGATGCATAAATGCCCCCAGTGCCAGATGCATAAATGCCCCCAGTGCCAGATATGTCCCCACAGTACCAGATGTAAAAATGCCCACACAGTGCCAGATATGTCCCCACAGCGCAAGCCAATCAAAGCTCGCGGTCCGGCAGCCAATCAGCCTCAGCTGCCGGACCGCGAGCTGTGGTTGGCTCACGGGCCGGCGCCGGTTAGCGGGGAGGGGAGCGGACTGCAGCTGTAGCGACGGCTCCAGGCTCCAATATGGCGGCCAGAGCTAGCGGCGCCCATAAAGTGTGGCGCCCTGTTCGGCCGCTCTATTGGAACATGCCTGGAGTCGGCCCTGCCAATGCGCATCAGTATTTGGCAACACTGCGCTCAGTGACCACATCAGCCTCTCATCCTCCAGCTCTGCCACTCCATCCCCCATTGTGGTTGCTTCTGAGAGTCAGTTCAGCATGGTCAGTAGCCTATGTGGGCCAACATCTCCATTCCCAGATGACCCCATCGACCCCGATCTGGACTCTTCCAACAATCTGACACCAGTACGGATGCTGTGTCTGGCCAGAACACAGATGTGGGCGTGGCACTCCAGTCTGATCCCCCAGTCATGCGCACCAATAGTAAGTATTTGTCCTTGCTTTGCATAATTTCTGCCCAAAGCACCCACATTCCAATACACATGAATTGTTGACTGTCGCAGAGTGTATCAAGTGCAGGTGGGAGGAGGCTACAAACACATACGATCACACCCCTGCTAGTATGCTCAGGTGTGCCACAATAATGACAAGTTCCCTATCCCCAAAATCTATTGCTCTGCATCCATTCTGCCCTATACGCCACCAGTACCACCCTGCCATAACGTTTCCTGTCGCAGAGAGTATCTAGTGCAGGTGAGAGGAGGCCACAAACACGTACGTTCACACCAATACTTTTTCTTATGCCCTTTTTTCCTTCTTACTCCCCTTGCAGTATATTCAGTTCCCAAGAAGAAACGCAAAGTAACCAAAGTGGAGCAAGGTGCACTGGTAATGACCAGGGTGCTTGTTGAAAAATTGCGCACGATGGACGCCAACATGCAGCAACAGGAGGATGCCCGGTTCATAGAGGCGGAAAGAGAGCTGCAGCAATCCTTTATAACACAGATAATGGGCCACCAAGAGCGCATCTGGGGGGTAATTCTGAGTTGATCGCAGCAGGAACTTTGTTAGCAGTTGGGCAAAACCATGTGCACTGCAGGGGAGGCAGATATAACATGTGCAGAGAGAGTTAGATTTGGGTTGGGTGTGTTCAATCTGCAATCTAAATTGCAGTGTAAAAATAAAGCAGCCAGTATTTACCCTGCACAGAAACAAAATAACCCACCCAAATCTAACTCTCTCTGCACATGTTATATCTGCCTCCCCTGCAGTGCACATGGTTTTGCCCAACTGCTAACAAAGTTCCTGCTGTGATCAACTCAGAATTACCCCCCTTGCGCGAGTACCAAGTCAGACAATTTCAGTTTCTGGAACACATCTTGCCCCGCATTCAGGGTAGCCACATGCACCCAGCTCTCCAGGCCCCTCCTGTCCCCGAGCACAGTTACCCACAGTATTCTAGAGGTCCCTACTATGACCTTCCCCTAACCCTAATCCACAATCTTTTGAATACCCAGTATATAGCCAATTGCCATAGGCAGTGTTTTATTTTGACTGTGTTTTCAGTTTTGCTTGTTTTTGGCCCGTTATTAGGTCACAATTTTAATGTTATGGGGGGGCACTTGAGGTTGGGTTTGGGGTTTTTGTGTTGTTTATTTAAATGATTTCTATGTGTTGTACACATGTTATAATTTAAGGCCTACAGATAAAGCCAAGTTTGGCTCGTTTAAATGCATGTGCATTATTCTGGTTTGATTTATACCAAAAATAAAAAAAAAGATTAAGACACTCCAAACTGGTGTATTTATTAATAAATGACTTAAAAAGGGGATCATTATTTATCGGGTAACATTTCTGTGGGTGTGGTATTGAATGTCGACCACACTTAGGTCGACAGTGTCTAGGTCGACCAATATTGGGCGACAGTAACTAGGTTGACAGGGATTCTAGGTCGACAGGGTCTCAAGGTCAACATGGTCTAGTTTGACAGGTCAAAAGGTCGACATACATTTTTAAAAACTTTTTTGGTGTAGTTTTCGCCATACAGTGACCGGGAAGCCCAATTAGTGCACCATGTCCCCTCACATGGTTCGCTTTGCTCACCATGCTTCAGGCAATGTGCCTCACTGCGCTCGGCACAGGTTACCGTTCCCAATCGCAGTCCACGTGGATCGTAAAGTATGAAAAAGTAAGAAAAAAAAGTGAAAAACTTATTTCGACCTTTTGAGCTGTCGACCTAGTTACTGTTGACCAATAGTGGTCGACCTAGACACTGTCAACCTAAGTCTTGTCAACCTAGAGACCGGATACCTATTTCTGTAAGGTGGGTAGCAATGGATTCCCTTATGATTTCTGCACTTGAGGAATGTTGCCCCTCAAAGGACGCCAGATCAAGAGTAGAGTGCGCCACTTCAGGGTTCTGCACAGTCCACTCCTATAGAAATTGTTACTTCTGTATCTCACATATGTTGTGAAGGATACAGCAGGCCGCTACTACATGAGGCATAAATTGGAGCTCCACATCATTTCTCTTCATGAGGCAGTACCAACAGTCTTTCAGGCGGCCAAAGGCATTCTCCACCACGATCCTTGCCGAACTGAGAGTGCGGGTGTATGCCACTTGGATGGTAGACAGCTGCACATGCTGGGGGTATCCCTTTATTAGCCAGCGCCGCACAGGGTAGGCTGCATCCCTGATAATGTGGACTGGGATGTCCACCCCATCCACGGTCTTGGATTTCTGAAAGGAAATACAAGAGTATCACTATATTTCATTGCCGAAACAAGTATGGGGGTGAAGCAGGTGGCAGCAATCTACACTGACATAGAGGATTTAAATAAACCTTTTAAAAAGAGAAACACTATAGGTCATACATATTATGCCACAATTTACACCAAAAAGTGAAATCAGGAAAACCATTTAAAACACAGTTGTGAAACCCCAAAAATATATATATATATATATATATATATATATATATATATATATATTTTTTTTTTTTTTTTTTTTTACTTCTCTGGGTAAAAGCCATCCGCCCTGCTTGTCCTCCGCAATCTTGTACAAATCAGAGTTTGCAAGAACACGAGCGTCATTTGCTCGCCCAGGCCAGCCAATAAATACATCAATGAAGCTAAAAGAAAGGTTTGAAAAGTTTTTAAAATGAAAGGTACATTGCATTTAAAAACACACACTGTGAAAAATATGCTTACCAGTATTTATGGTCGACCACAGCCTGTAAGATGATGGAATGCCATCCTTTCCAATTATAATAATCCGCCGGGTTGCCATGGGGGGCAATGATGGGGATATGGGTCCCATCGATGGCATTGGCACACTGGGGATACCCACGCAGCAGGAAGCCTTGGATGGTGTCATATAGGCGCTGCCCTTGCGGTAAGCAGATGAACCGTTGGTATAGGGTATACAGAATAGCCTTCATCACCTGGTGTATAACTCTGCAGACAGTGGAGATCCCAACACCGAACATGCAGGATTGTGCGGTACTCTCCTGGCATAGCATACCACCACAGCACAATCGCCAGTCTCCTCCTTGGCTGGATGGGTGTCCGGTAGTGGGTGGTCTGCATAGTAAGTGAAGGGGTGAGTAGGTCCAGCAGGTATCGGAACATAGCACGCAACATGCGAAAGTGGGCCATCCACTGCTCATCTTGAAAGACTCCACAGTCTCCATGAAAACATCTCCATGAGGGCGGCCACTGACCCACATTCTTCGCTCGGTCATGGTACTCATTTGCATAACGGAAGCCAGGGATTGCAAAATCAGGGTTCTCCTCCTGCGGAAATACTGGCGTCGAGTCCTCCCTCTCTGCCACAAAAAGTGCTCTCCTCCTCCAGATATAACTCTGTACTATAGAGCACAGAGTCAGAAGCTGCATCAGGCTCTCTCTTGCTGTGTCAGACAGCAGTAAAGCCCACAAAAACATGAACACAGGCATACACAGTGGTACTCCGTCGGCCATGATTGCTGCAATGAGGTGAGCAGCTCCACCCTCCCTCTAATGACGGGGGCCACCCGGTAATGCCCCGGCATAATCCCGGTACCGAATTCCCGGGTAAGTCCCTGCATTTCTGGTGTGAAAGGGGTATCATGAACATGAATCAGGCCATCAGTGTCAGATAGACTGGAGGAGTCTTTCTAAAACACGAAAGACTCCTATTTGCCAGGAATAAATTCACGGGGACATCAAATTTATGAAGCGCTGTCCCTGCCGCCAGCGAGAAATGTGATCGCAGCGGCGATCACAAGAAGATGGACAGGCGGGAGGCGTTCTGGGGGGGATACTCACCGTCTTCCAGGCGTGGTGAGTCCAACACAGGCGTGTCGAGGCGTTTGGAGGGCGGATGTCTAACATCAGGACCGGGACCTTCATCGCTGGATCCGTCGCACTGGGTGAGTAACTGCAGCCCTGGTCTTATTTTACTTAAAACTTTTTTAGCATAGCAGGGCCGCACAAGCATTCCCAGCCCTGCTATGCTAAAATACACTCCCCCATAGGCGGCGTCAGGTTGTTCGCATGAGCAGCAAAAGATGCTACGTGCGATCAACTCGGAATGACCCCCCATGTTGGTACCAAAGAGTAATCCTGGAAATATCACATTGAAGATGATTTGGATGTTGTATTTTATTGCTTTAGAAAATTGATCTGTAATCTGTGAGCATACTTACATTTATTAAAGAAACATTATTACAGCAGAGATGGCCTCTCTCCTCCCGAATAACAGAGGCAGTCCCTAGTGTAATAGATAACATTTACCATCTATTGCATTACATAATTATAATTAGTTCTCTGTAAAATTCACACAAACTCCCATGGCTAAAACAAAAATAGTCTGACCGGAAACACTTAGCTGTGCTTACTGTACAGAAGTCATATTTCATGCCAGCTGAGTGCTATTTCTTTCACTTAACTACTTTTGTAAAGCAGACTGCACCCAACATCTCAATGACCTCTCCCACAAGAATTGGAAGGTTATTGCACTAATCTTGTACTACATGTCAGTAAAAGGTTTTCATTTTAAAATAACTTAAATGGTCCTATGGCTGAGTGGAGTAAAAATACCTAATGTCACTGACCTGGGTTCGGAGTGTTGAGAACTCGGGGGTTCTTCCGATGATCGGAAGGAGGAACCACAGCTGGGCCAGAGCAGGGATGGCCGGATGTAGGTTTTCCTCATGCAGAACTAGCCGTAGTAACTGGCGTATAATGCTGAAGAATTAAATGATGATTTGAGAACGATGGTGAAGCACACAGAAGAATGAAGAACTTGTGAGCGATGCTGAAGAGATGAATGAGGATTTGAGAACGATGGTGAAGCACACAGAAGAATGAAGAATTTGTGAGCGATGCTGAAGAGATGAATGAGGATTTGAGAACGATGGTGAAGCACACAGAAGAATGAAGAATTTGTGAGCGATGTTTGAAGAATGAGAAGCTTGTGAGCGATGTTGAAGAAATTAATGAGGATTTAAGATTCAGTGTAACTATGGAAGTATGGAAGGCGTTCCACTTGGAGATATCATGTAATACAGGAAACACAGGAGGTGTCCCCCTAAGAGAAACACTGTAACTCAGAGAATGTCCCACTGAGTGATACACTGTACCGCTGGTAGCACAGTGAATGTTCCACTGAGTGATACACTGTAACGCTGGTAGCACAGTGAATGTTCCACTGAGTGATACACTGTAACGCTGGTAGCACAGTGAATGTTCCACGGAGTGATACACTGTAACGCTGGTAGCACAGTGATTGTTCCACTGAGTGATACACTGTAACGCAGATAGCACAGTGATTGTTCCACTGAGTGATACACTGTAACGCTGGTAGCACAGTGATTGTTCCACTGAGTGATACACTGTAACGCTGGTAGCACAGTGAATGTTCCACTAGGTGATACACTGTAACGCTGGTAGCACAGTGATTGTTCCACTGAGTGATACACTGTAACGCAGATAGCACAGTGATTGTTCCACTGAGTGATACACTGTAACGCTGGTAGCACAGTGAATGTTCCACTAGGTGATACACTGTAACGCTGGTAGCACAGTGATTGTTCCACTGAGTGATACTCTGCAAACGCTGGTAGCACAAGGAATGTTCCACTGAGTGATACTCTGCAAACGCTGGAAGCACAAGGAATGTTCCACTGTGTGATACTCTGCAAACGCTGGAAGCACAAGGAATGTTCCACTGAGAGATACTCTGCAAACGCTGGTACACAGGAGACGTTCAGTTAGAGAACTCACTGAACGCTGCTAGCACTGGTGATCATAGAAGAGACGATACTCAGGCGCCGGAGCTCTGCACGGCGTCTTCCTTTGAACTTCCCACTCTCTCCCAATTGGTGGAAGGGGCCGATGATGTCACTCGCCCACCACGCTCCCGTGAACGCCAGGCGCAATGGCGGCACCCACACCCCGGGAACCCACCGGAGGCAGCGCCAGCAAGACGCAACAACCCGGCGCACCGGGGGCGGCGACCGCCGGGAGACCCAGCGCACCCGGAGCGGTAAGCGCGGCAGCCGCAGCGCCGCGAGTGTGACAGTACCCCCTCCTCTAGGAGTGGCCCCTGGACACTTTCCTGGTTTCGTGGGATGCTTAAAATGAAAGATCCGGACTAGTCGGGGAGCAGTGACTTCAGAAGCTTTGACCCAGCTCCTCTCCTCAGGACCATAACCTTTCCATTCTACCAGATACTGTAAATTCTTGTGAAGATAACGAGAGTCAAGAATAGCTTTGATTTCAAATTCTGTTCCAGCTTCAGTCTCTACCGAGGTCGGCCTAGGAGACTCTGAATGAAACAGATTTAAGATGAGGGGACGAAGAAGAGAAACATGGAACGAATTTGGTACCCGAAAGTGGGAAGGCAACCCCAATTTGCAGGCAACCGGGTTCAGGACTTGCAAAACAGGGTAAGGACCGATGAACCTCGGAGCAAACTTCATAGCGGGCACTCTTAAATGAAGATTGCGGGTAGAGAGCCATACCCTGTCACCAACTTTGTATTGAGGAGCTGCTCGCCATTTTCTATCCGCAAAGAATTTGTAGCGGCCAGAGATTTTTTTGAGATTAGCATGAACCTTACTCCAGATTTGACTGAAGTGCTGGAGAGTAGAAGCTGCAGCAGGAACATCCTCCGAAGGAGATATGGGTAATTCTGGGACTCGTGGATGGAATCCATAATTAATGAAGAATGGAGACTCACCAGTGGAAGAGTGATACAGATGGTTATGGGCAAACTCGGCCCAGGGTAACAGTTCCACCCAATCGTCCTGCGAAGGAGAAAAATAAACGCGGAGAAAAGTCTCTAAATCTTGATTGACGCGTTCAGTCTACCCATTGGTTTGTGGATGGTAAGCAGATGAGAACTTGAATTTTATTTGTAAAGCTGAACAGAGGGCCCTCCAGAATCTAGCAGTGAACTGTACCCCTCGATCAGAGACTATCTCCCGAGGTAACCCGTGCAGGCAGAAGTGTTCACGAATAAATAGTAAAGCCAATTTGGGAGCCGTTGGTAACCCGGACAACGGAACAAAATGTGCCATTTTAGAAAAGCGGTCAATAATCACCCAGATGGTATTGTAACCCTTGGAGAGGGGTAATTCGGTAACAAAGTCCATGGAAATATGGGTCCAGGGTTTCTTAGGAATGGACAGTGGACGAAGCAACCCCGCAGGAGGCAGACGAAGAGTTTTGTGCTGAGCACATTGTGGACATGAGTTGACATAATCTTGTATATCCTTCTTCATGGTGTCCCACCAATATGACCTTCGTAGAAATTCACACATTTTTTGAACACCAGGATGACCGGAAAACTTGGAGATATGAGCCCACTGCAGCAACTTTGGACGAAATTCAACTGGTACAGACATTCTCCCAGGAGGAGGACCCAGAGTAGTGGGAGCTGCTGAAATAGAGACTGGACTGAGAATCAAACTCTTTTCAAAGGAATTCTCCTCATCCGAGGCCGTTAAAGAACGAGACAGAGCATCAGCCTTAGCGTTGAGAGTCCCAGCCCGGTACTTAATAACGAACGAGAATCGAGTGAAAACGAGCGCCCATCTAGCTTGACGGGAATTCAAGCACTGGGCCGTCTTGATATACAACAAGTTCTTGTGATCGGTATAGATCGTAATTAGGTGTTTAGCACCTTCCAATAAGTACCTCCATTCTTCTAGGGCAGATTTTATTGCTAAAAGCTCCTGATCTCCAATGGTGTAGTTTCGTTCAGCAGGAGAGAACTTACGAGAATGGAAACCACATGGATGTAACTTCCCATCAGAGGAGTACTGTGAGTACCGGAGCAGACATGAAGGCTGATTTCAACCGGGCAAACGCTACTTCAGCTTCTGAAGACCAGTGACTTGGGTCAGACCCCTTTTTGGTTAGTAATAGGTGCAACAATGGTAGAAAATCCCTTTATAAATTTCCGGTAGTAATTTGCAAAGCCCAGAAATCTTTGTACCGCTTTCAAGGAGAGAGGCTGAGTCCAGTCCCGAATGGCAGTGAGTTTCTCCGGATCCATGCGAAGCTCCGTACCTGAGATGACATATCCGAGGAATGGAATTAAAGGGACCTCGAAGACACATTTGGAAATCTTGCCATAGAGACGATTCCTTCGTAGGCGAAGAAGTACTTCTTTGACCTGTACTCTGTGCTCTGCAAGATTCTTAGAAAATATCAGAATGTCATCCAAGTACACCACTACGCTTTGATATAACATATCTCGGAAGATTTCATTTACAAATCCCTGAAAAACGGCTGGGGCATTGCTGAGGCCAAACGGCATTACCAGATACTCGTAATGCCCGTCCCTGGTATTAAAGGCCGTCTTCCATTCGTCCCCTTGTCGGATACGTATCAAATTATAGGCTCCTCTTAAGTCGAGCTTAGTGAAAACGTGGGCTCCACGAACCCTATCAAATAGCTTCGTGATTAGCGGTAGAGGGTATTTGTTCTTAACGGTGATATCGTTTAAGCCACGATAATCAATACATGGTCTTAACCCTCCGTCCTTCTTCTTCACGAAAAAGAAACCTGCTCCAGCCGGGGAGGTAGAGGGGCGAATTAATCCTTTCAGCAGATTAGACTTGATGTAGTCCGACATAGCTTGGGTCTCGGGTAATGATAAGGGATATGTGCATCCCCGAGGTGGCATTCTCCCTGGGATAAGCTCAATGGGACAGTCCCAGGGTCTATGCGGTGGTAACTGATCGGCCGCCTGTTCTGAAAATACATCTGTGAACTCCCGATAGGCCTCTGGAATAAGCTCCTCATCCGACTTGGAAGATGCACGGAGCGGGTAAACAAGAGTGAGACAATTAGAGTGACAAAACGAACTCCAGGACACTATTTGTGACGACTTCCAGTCAACGTGAGGATTGTGAATTCTAAGCCAAGGTAGACCAAGAACAAGATCGTGAGGCATCTCCGGAATTACTAGGAACTCCAGATGTTCTTGATGCAGAGCTCCGACCTGCAGCTTGATTGGCTCTGTGCGACTTGTAATAAGACCATTAGATATTTTGGTACCATTGATGGCGGTCAACGTAATAGGTCGTTTGACAGACTGTAACTGTAAACCCAGACTCTGAACACAAGAAAGAGAAACAAAGTTCCCTGCAGCCCCAGAGTCCAGCAGGGCTTTAACAGGTTTAGTTATAGACTCAGAAAACAGAGACACGGAGAGTAAACAATCCACTGTCGGAGAAGATTTAGATGTAACCCCTAACTCGACTTCTCCGGAACAAGCTAGGACTGCCCGTTTCCCGAACGGGACTTGCAGTATTTGATAAAGTAATCCACGGCTCCACAGTAGAGGCAGAGTTTACCCTCACGACGGCGCTGTCGTTCTTCCGGGGACAGCCGGGATCGATTGATTTGCATGGGTTCATCCGAACTTGGGGTAACTGTTTGCTTAGACGGGAGAGACCGGAATCTGGATCGATCCGACCGACTACGTTCGCCACCTCGTTCCTGCATGCGGAGATCAACCTTAACGCAGAGTGAGATCAACTGTTCTAAGGAATCTGGCAGATCCCTAGTAACCAGTTCGTCTTTTAGAGCCCGTTCCAGAAAGCGGCCCGGAGAGCATCATTATTCCAGTGTAGTTCCGAGGCTATGGTCTGGAAGTGAATCACATACTGTCCCACTAAACGGTAGCCTTTACGGACTCGGAGCAGGTCCGAGGAAGCAGCGGTCATTCTGCCGGGCTCGTCAAAAATCCTTCGTAATGACGCGATGAAATTGGTGTAACTGGAAACCAAAGGGTCAGATCGCTCCCACAACGGAGACACCCAATCCAACGCTGAACCTTCAAGCAAGGAAATAATGTATGCCACTTTGGCCCGATCCGTGGGGAAGTTGTGTGAGAGAAGTTCAAAATGCACCTCGCATTGATTGAGAAAACCACGGCAATTCTTTGGATTCCCATTATAGCGAGAGGGAGTGGGAAGCTGAAGGCGTGACCTGGTTCCGGACAAGGATTGAACATTACTGGTGGCAACCACTGGAGCGGGTACTGGTACTGGAGCAGGAACTACAGAAGCCAGGGAAGCCTGAATTTGATCCAGCCGGCCGGATAATTCCTGGAGATACTGCATCACCTGGCCCTGTGCCGCCTCCTGACTCTTAACTCGGAAAACTACGTTTTGGATGGCACTTGATTCTGGGTTCCGATCCCCCGGGTCCATGTGGCCTGAGTATACTGTCACTGACCTGGGTTCGGAGTGTTGAGAACTCGGGGGTTCTTCCAATGATCGGAAGGAGGAACCACAGCTGGACCGGAGCAGGGATGGCCGGATGTAGGTTTTCCTCATGCAGAACTAGCCGTAGTAACTGGCGTATAATGCTGAAGAATTAAATGATGATTTGAGAACGATGGTGAAGCACACAGAAGAATGAAGAACTTGTGAACGATGCTGAAGAGATGAATGAGGATTTGAGAACGATGGTGAAGCACACAGAAGAATGAAGAACTTGTGAGCGTTGCTGAAGAAATGAATAAGGATTTGAGAACGATGGTGAAGCACACAGAAGAATGAAGAACTTGTGAGCGTTGCTGAAGAATGAGGATTTGAGAACGATGGTGAAGCACACAGAAGAATGAAGAACTTGTGAACGTTGCTGAAGAAATGAATGAGGATTTGAGAACGATGGTGAAGCACACTGAAGAATGAAGAATTTGTGAGCGATGTTTGAAGAATGAGAAGCTTGTGAGCGATGTTGAAGAAATTAATGAGGATTTAAGATTCAGTGTAACTCTGGAAGTATGGAAGGCGTTCCACTTGGAGATATCATGTAATACAGGAAACACAGGAGGTGTCCCCCTAAGAGAAACACTGTAACTCAGAGAATGTCCCACTGAGTGATACACTGTAACGCTGGTAGCACAGTGAATGTTCCACGGAGTCATACACTGTAACGCTGGTAGCACAATGAATGTTCCACTGAGTGATACACTGTAACGCTGGTAGCACAGTGAATGTTCCACGGAGTCATACACTGTAACGCTGGTAGCACAATGAATGTTCCACTGAGTGATACACTGTAACGCAGGTAGCACAGTGATTGTTCCACTGAGTGATACACTGTAACGCAGGTAGCACAGTGATTGTTCCACTGAGTGATACACTGTAACGCTGGTAGCACAGTGAATGTTCCACTAGGTGATACACTGTAACCAGAGCCGGATTAAGGGGGGAGCCCAGGGGACACATAACCCTGGGCCCCCCATATTTAAGGGCCTGCCGTCAAACACTGGTAGTTTTTTTTTATTTTAGAAAGTTCATTCATTGGTGGCAGTGGTGTAAACTTTCTCCTCTGCAGACAAATTTTGTGTTTCAGAGACGGAGACAGCCTTGTCCCCGTCTCTGCACCCGGCGGGGCCACCCACAGGCACTTACGAGCTGCCGTGAATGAATTGTACGGCTGCTCCTCACTGAGCTCTGCCTCTGATCAGCTGAGCTCTCTGCCTCTCAAACACCGTAGAGGGAGCTGCTGAGCATGTGCAGCAGCAGCAGCTCCTGTGTTTAACTCACATGGACTCCGGCAGAATCTCCTCCTCTTCTCCTCTCCTCTGTTCAGTTGGTTAGTGGTGTGTGTGTGTGTGTGTGTGTGTGTGTGTGTGTGTGTGTGTGTATGTATATGTTGTTGGTGTGTAGTGTGTTTGTGTATATGTTGTTGGTGTGTGTGTGTGTATATATATGGTGTTGGTGTGTAGTGTGTGTGTGTGTATATATGTTGTTGGTGTGTAGTGTGTGTGTGTGTGTGTATATATATATGTTGTTGGTGTGTAGTGTGTGTGTGTGTGTATATATATATATGTTGTTGGTGTGTGTGTGTGTGTGTGTGTGTGTGTGTGTATATATGGTGTTGGTGTGTAGTGTGTGTGTGTGTATATATGTTGTTGGTGTGTAGTGTGTATGCTGTTTGTGAGTGTTTATGTATGCTATGTGTGTGTTGTGTGTATGTATGCTAATTTTCTATTTAATAATAAGTGCTATCCTTTGTTGCTGCCTCCAACAGCTTTCTGCTCACACTTTTATCAATCTTAAGGCCCGTACACACTGGCCGATATATCGGCCGTTCTCTTGAACGGCCGATATATCGCGGGTCCGTCGGCCAGTGTGTACGGCCGATACGTCTGTGAACTCCGTCGTTCACAGACGTATCGCGTCGGCCCCGCAGCACAGCCGACGGCCAATATATCTATATATTGGCGCGTCGCTGTGTGTGTACGGCGGTCGGCCGACCGCCCGTACACATGCTGCGGCGGCCGGCGGTGATTGACAGCTGAACTGGGCGGGCGTGTGTACACGCCCGCCCAGTTCATGACGTCAGTCCCCGACGGATCGGGCAGTGTGTATGCACAGCACACTGCCCGATCCGTCCATAGATATATCTGCAGATCAATTGATCTGCAGATATATCTTTCCAGTGTGTACCCACCTTTAGATATATATATATATATATATATATATTTGTAAGAAACCTCCCCTTCCTCAGTATATACACTATATTTAGCCCTCAGGGGCCCCCCTTGTCTAAAGTACCCCGGGCCCCCTGGAGCCTTGATCCGGCCCTGACTGTAACGCTGGTAGCACAGTGATTGTTTCACTGAGTGATACTCTGCAAACGCTGGTAGCACAAGTAATGTTCCACTGAGTGATACTCTGCAAACGCTGGAAGCACAAGGAATGTTCCACTGAGTGATACTCTGCAAACGCTGGAAGCACAAGGAATGTTCCACTGAGAGATACTCTGCAAACGCTGGTACACAGGAGACGTTCAGTTAGAGAACTCACTGAACGCTGCTAGCACTGGTGATCATAGAAGAGACGATACTCAGGCGCCGGAGCTCTGCACGGCGTCTTCCTTTGAACTTCCCGCTCTCTCCCAATTGGCGGAAGGGGGCGATGCGTCACTCGCCCACCACGCTCCCGTGAACGCCAGGCGCAATGGCGGCGCCCACACCCCGGGAACCCGCCGGAGGCAGCACCAGCAAGACGCAACAACCCGGTGCCCACCTGGGGCGGCGACCGCCGGGAGACCCAGCGCACCCGGAGCGGTAAGCGCGGCAGCCGCAGCGCCGCGAGTGTGACACCTAAGAAGAAGCAGTTAATTTCCGAGTTGGGAAACCTATAATCCTCAGTGGCTAAGAACGTGTGAGGGAGACAAAAACTGGACTCAGTCATCTGAGGCAATTGGAGCATGATGGTGCGCGTCAGTGACGGCCAGGCCACCTATTCTTCTCTACATACTTGTGAGGGTGTCGTATGTTATGCTGACATTCAGAATGTTGACATGTTCAGAATGTCAATACTGACATAATGTCGACAATTATAATGTTGAATATAAGATTTTAAAAGTAAACCTAACCTTAACTCTAATTACCCTAACATCCTGTGTAGACATTTTGGCTTTGAACATTCCCAATGTCGACATTATGCCCGAGTCGGCGTTGATGACGGCATACCACTTGGACCTTGTCAGGAAATCATCAAAGTCAGAAAATGTGAGAGGACGTGTAGAAAAAATGTGTTTGGTTTATTGTAATTTATTGTGTTAATTTGAACACAGTTATTAGAACTAAGGCTGGGTACACACCTGAGCAACGGCCAATCATCCTGATGGTTTGGCCGAATTCTCTTTCTCCCGAACTGGTGGGGATTTGCCATACACGTATGAAGGCCAAAACTACATATTGGGAGATATTCAGAGTTGTTAGCAAACCCAAAAAGTTAGCAATTGGGCAGAACCATGTTGCACTGCAGGTGGGGCAGATATAACATGTGCAGAGAGATCTAGATTTGGGTGGGTTATATTGTTTCTGTGCATGGGCCCTCATTCCGAGTTGTTCGTTCGGTAAATTTTTTCGCATCGCAGCGATTTTCCGCTTAGTGCGCATGCGCAATGTCCGCACTGCGACTGCGCCAAGTAAATTTGCTAAGAAGTTTGGTATTTTACTCACGGCTTTTTCATCGCTCAGGCGAACGTAATGTGATTGACAGGAAGTGGGTGTTTCTGGACGGAAACAGGCCGTTTTATGGGAGTGTGTGAAAAAATGCTACCGTTTCTGGGAAAAACGCGGGAGTGGCTGGAGAAACGGAGGAGTGGCTGGGCGAACGCTGGGTGTGTTTGTGACGTCTAACCAGGAACGACAAGCACTGAACTGATCGCAGATGCCGAGTAAGTCTGGAGCTACTCAGAAACTGCACAGAGATGTCTTTTCGCAATATTGCGAATCTTTCGTTCGCAATTTTAAGAAGCTAAGATTCACTCCCAGTAGGCGTAGGCTTAGCGTGTGCAATACTGCTAAAATCGCCTTGCGAGCGTACAACTCGGAATGACCCCCATGGTAAATACTGACCGTTTAATTTTTACACTGCAATTTAGATTTCAGGGGTGTATTTACTAATCCTCAGGTGGGGTAAAGTGGATGGAGATAAAGTACCAGCCAATCACCTCCTAACTGTCATTTTTCAAACACAGCCTGTGACATGGCAGTTAGGAGCTGATTGGCTGGTACTTTTATCTCTGGCCACTTTATCTCCATCTAAGGCTTAGTAAATAGACCCCTCAGTTTAAACACACCCCACCCAAATCTAACTTCCTGTGCACGTTACATCTGCCTCATTTGCAGGGCAACATTGGCCCTCATTCCGAGTCGATCGCTCGCTAGCTGCTTTTAGCAGCATTGCACACACTAGGCCGCCGCCCTCTGGGAGTGTATCTTAGCTTAGCAGAATAGCGAACGAAAGATTAGCAGAATTGCTACTAAATAATTCTTTGCAGTTTCTGAGTAGCTCCAGACCTACTCACAGATTGCGATCAGCTCAGTCCGTTTAGTTCCTGGTTTGACGTCACAAACACGCCCTGCGTTCGGCCAGCCACTCCCCCGTTTCTCCAGACACTCCCGCGTTTTTCCCTGACACACCTGCGTTTTTTAGCACACTCCCGGAAAATGCTCAGTTACCACCCAGAAACGCCCCTTTCCTGTCAATCATTCACCGATCAGCAGTGCGACTGAAAAGCGCCGCAGGATCCACCTCAAAACTGCTAAGTTTTTAGTTAAATAACTAAGCGCATGCGCAATTAGCAACAAATCGCAGCATAGCGAAAATCGGCAACGAGCGAACAACTCGGAATGACCCCCCATTGTTTTGTCCAATTGCTAACTTTTTTGGTTTGTTACCAACTTTGAATAATTCCCATTGTTCCGTTCTTCAGTTGCACAGCATCAGGTCGTTAACGTTATCTTCTGTTGGTCCTGCTGCAGAATGATCCAGGCAATGAAGGCATGCATCCTAAATGTGGCCACGAACAACATATTGTGATATATCGTTATATTGGTTGTCCCATCGGCAGGGTATACGCTACCGGGACACTGTGGGGCCTGACTTCACTGGGACACTGTGGTGCCTGGCTGCACGGGGACACTGTGGGGGCTTAGCTGCACCAGGACACTGTGGGACCTGGCTTTACTGGGACACTGTGGGGGCCTGGCTGCACTATCTGAGACACCGTGGGACCTGGCTGCACTGGGACACTGTGGGGGACTGGCTGCACTGGGAAGCTGTGGATCCTGGCTTCACTGGGACGCTGTGGGGACCTGGCTGCACTGGGACGCTGTGGGGACCTGGCTGCACTGGGACGTTGTGGGGGCCTGGCTGCAGTGACACTGTGGGAAAACCTCTGCCATATGATGATGACATTGGCATACCTTCCAACATTCTATCCCTGGAAAGAGGCACTCTTCTGCTCTTGAAAAGGGTGTGTGACCTATGGGAAAGGAGGCGTGGCTTCGCAGGAATGCCGTGATCGCAAGCCACCCTCCCATTTTTGTCACTATGGGGGCATGGCCAGCACCCTGTGAGCTGCTGGCCATGCCCCCTGTCACGCTCTCCCAGTAAATAGACGCTGTGCGCATGCGCACAGCATCTATTCCCCACTGTTCTGCTATCCATAGCAGCAAGTGACAGCAGGACAGTCCAAGAAAAAAGGGTCTGTCCTGCAAAAATTGGGAAAGTTGGGAGGTATGCATTGGTTATATTCCTTTGCAAACAGGCGCCTTCCGAACCATGTGATCAACTATGTGAATACTGAATACTCTGAAGTCACCATCTCAGGGGCGCTTTAAGAGAGAAGCATGCCCATGTTCAGCCTCCTTCGTTTGGGCCCCCACTTCTCTGCTGGCAGCATTGTAGAGTCTGAGCGCTAGACGGCTCAGACCCTACTGTGCATGCGCAGATCTTCGAGAAAATGGCGTGCGGCCATTTTCCCAGTGATTTCTCTAAAAATAATGCAATGAAAATGCCCACTGCACCATTTTCACAGTGATTTAACACCGCTACTGCAGTCTACGCGAGACTGCACACTGCACCCATTATAAATATGTCTTGCACCATCATCTGCACAGGGAGGAACATTTTCTTCAGAGGTTCCGAATTGCAGAGAAACCACCATATACAGTAGGTAAGGTAGACCCTCAAGCAACTGGCCTGTACCTGCCAGGGACCCTGAGAGGTGGGGCCCTACAAAAATGGTACGGGCACCTATAATTTCTGTTGCCAGCCCTACCTTGGGCGGATGCAGGCAGGGAAGGAGCTAGAGGCTGCTATATGTATATATATATATATATATATATATATATATATACTGTATAGGGGCTGCTGGCAGGTTGTGTCGCTATCCTATGGGGTGAGTGTGTGTGCGTGCGTGTGTGTAGAGGTGTGGGTGCCAGTAGTGGAGACAGTGCTACTGCTGCAGGTAACGGGGAACCCGTATCTATGTTGTTACTGGAGTTTTGTCGGGTCTGTACCCTGTGGCCGGAGCTTGCAAAGGTTTCTATGTCCCAAACTGGTACCAAATGTCCCTTCCTGCAGGAGGATGGAGCACAGTGAAGAGGCCCTTTTAGCCGGAGGGGCTTCCTCACATGCTCCCTTCTGACGCCCGGCTTCCCATTCCAGCAAAGACCCTCACGGCTGCACCTCACTGGCACTTGCAGCTTCCTGTAACTGGGTGGGGGATGCTCGTCATACTCTCACTTCAGCCTGCATCTGTTCAGCTCCAACCAGAGAACCCTCTGCCAGCGTCGAATACCCGCTGCCGATACCGATGACCCCAGGGCCGATGATCAGATGGACCCATTGCTACAGGTCAATTCCGCATGCTCCATCCCCCTCTGCCGCTATTGCTACAAGTGATCCTGGGCAGACGGGCTCCCCAACATTGAAGGATTGGTGGTGGTGATCGCAGGGGGACGGGCGTGCCAGGTGATTGCGGGGGTACAATGCGGAAAGGGGACACAAAGTTTCTGCTGCTGAGTGCTGCTGATTACGGGGGGCTTGGGGTGATCGCAGTGGGTGTGAGGCAGCCTGCATTTAGCGGGACGGGGTGAACAGGGATGGGCTGGGACCATTTTCGGGGTGGCTGTGTGACGTCAACCCTAGATCCGATGTGTTTGCAATTAAATTGCAAACGCACTGGGAGGCAGCCCCACAATGCTGGGCGGCCCTCAGCATGTGCCGAGATGAACACAGATCTGGCTGCACATGCAGCCATCTGTGTTATCTCTGAATAACCCCCTATGTGCATTGTTTTGATGTCTGTAAAGCGCCTTGAGTCCTGTTTGGAGAAAGAGCACCATAAAAAAATGAATTATTATTTATTATTATTATTATTATTATTATTTGTATAAGTGTGTGACTGTGTTCACAGTATGTTTATAAGTGTGTGACTATGTGTGACAGTATGTATATACAGATGGAGCCATCCGTCTGTGCCTAGGTCAATTAGGACCTCTAGCGTCTGCGGCCTTTCCCACAATGCTGTGCAGTGCGCAATGATGTTAGGCGCACCGCACGGCAGCATGTAGGAGCTGGGAGGGTCAGGCGGTGCAGTGGCGGCGGCAGCGCCCTTCAAGATGTGGCACCCCGGGCAAAAATCCTGCTTGCCCGCTGCAAGAGCGGCTCCTGCCCAATGGCAGCAGTTTCTTCTACCAAGTTTGCTGTGTGTCTGGCTTTGAGCCCTCAATCAGTGCACTGGACCAGAGAGTAGCTCACAACATGAAGAGAAAAGAGTGTTACAATGAGGTGGAATTAGAAAGTGCATTTCTGTCTCCTACTGGTTATATAGTTTGTATATTTATTTATTTATTTATTATGGTGTGTTTAACCTTTGACTGCCCACTTATTGCATTTATAGTAGGTAAGTATGTTTAATACAGCCTAAATTATAGACCAGGCATGTCCAAACTGCGGCCCTCCGGCTGTTGTGAAACTACATATCCCTGCATGCCCTGACACAGTTTTGCTGTCAGAGAATGCTAAAGCTGTGTCAGGGCATGCTGGGATGTGTAGTTTATCAACAGCTGGAGGGCCGCAGTTTAGACATGCCTGCTATAGACCATCTATAGTGTTAAATATTAATACAGTATTCAGAGTATAAAAAGACCAATGTGTATATTAATGTCTGGGATTGGAACTAGGCTTTTCTACCGGTCCCCCACTCCCATGCTTGCTCCAATCTTCCACAGAGCTATTGGGATATTGTGGATTGCATTTCGGAACCCCCCCCCCTCTGGAAATCCTGTGTTTGCCCCTGGACAGGGCCGTTACTAGCTATGGGCCAGCGGTGCCTGGCACACAGCGCAAAAGCGTTGTGTGCGCAGGGCCACTGGCAGAACCCGCAGGGCTGCGACATCAACTACTGCCGACAGCTGCAGCTCTCCCTCTCCAGCTGCAGTGCTTCCGCTTCCAGGCAGTAACAACATAATATGTACCAGGGAGCAGATTATAGAATGGTTATCCCAGGGCCCCCAACAAATAGGTACGGAGGGCAGACCAACATCTGCTTCAACTCCGTGGTCCCCGTCCCCTCCCGTGCGGTAGATGCGGCGGTGGGAGACCAAAATGCAGAGAGGCCGGTGGCAGAGCTGGATTTAGGCCTCGAGGGGACCCGCCTCTCTCCACCAACATACTATGGAAAAGTAAGATGTATTTATAATTAACAATTATAGTCCCTGCTCCGCCGTCGAACAGCAGTGCCGAGCCCTCTGAAAAAATAGCCGGGTGGGGATGGATGCCGGGATTAGTGTCCTGTGCAATCTCTCACTAACTGTACACTGACATTGCAGCATTCATGTGGGGGCGTATCATGGGCAGAGCATCCAGTTCTAAAGAGGAGTTGGGGGCGGGCACAATAATGCAATATTCCCAACACCTTAGCTCCGCCCATTGGACAGAAAGACACACACTTGAAAATGACAGGGCTTCACCATTAAAGAATAAAGACCTACAGCTGGCCACACTCTTCAGTAAGTTTTATTCCTGTCTGAACCTGTGCCGCACTGCTCCTCTTCCTCTCTGTGCTTCCTGTGTCGGTGCCTCCATGTCCCCAGCCTCAATGTGTATGTCTCAATGCCCCCCTCCCCCAATCACCAGTGTGCATATCACATACAAACAGTATGTCTACACATCCCCCTCCCCCTCCAAGGCACCAGTGTGTACCCCCTCCCCCCATCTTCATGCATCCCAAGCCAACGGTGTCTCCATGTCCCACTCCCCCCACCCCCAGTCACAACTGTATACATCTCCATGTCCCCCTCCGCCCACCCCCAGTCACCAGTGTGTACATCTGCATGTCCCCCCCAAGTCACCAGAGTGTATTGTGTATTTCTTAATATCCCCCTAGTCACCAGGTGTATTTCTTCATGTCCCCCTGCCCACCGCCACCACCAGTGTGTATTTCTTTATGCCCACCCACTAGTCACCGTTGAGTATGTTACCCCCTCCCAGTCACTGGTATATGCAGGATGTCGCTCCAGGTCCCAGTGTGTCTCTGTATCATCTTTGTGTGTGTCTGGCCTATGTTTTTCTCCTTCCTTTGCCTGTGTCTTCTAATACTCCTGCTATTATATCTGTGCCCCCACCTAATCCAATAATTTATCATCCACTGCTCATCTTTTTCCTGTGCCTCCACCACCCACCTTAAAATTGTGCCCCCTCACAAACCCCTTTTCCTCTTACCCTGCTTCTCCTTCCACCACTACCACCCCCTTTCTTCTTTCACTTCTCCCTTCATCCTTTACAATCCCCCACCTCTTCCACTGAAGGCAGTGGAGTCTTACTGGCCACCGGTTAACACAATCTGTTTTAACCAATGCATTTCCCTATAACGCTGCTGCCCTCCCTGTCTCCCTGCCCCACCAGAGAAGAAAGTCCCAAACAGGGACATATAATGTCATGTGTTGTTCAAGAGATTCATTTTTTTTTTTTTAATATTTGCCTTAATTTTTAGTTTATGTAGAATTTTTTTTATTTATTTTTTATTTTGTTTGCTGGCATGGGTGGGGGGCTCCAGACCAGCAACTTGCCTAGGGCCCCATGAAGTGTAAATCCGGCTCTAGCCAGTGGCTGCAGCAGATACCCCATCGTCTGCTGCTCAGCTACGGAGTCCATCTTTCTGCTGCCACTACTCTCTTGTGCCTGGCCTGGTAAAGGATCCTACTCCGTGCACTGTGCCCACTAACTAGTTAGTATCCTGGCACTCCCTCCCAGCTGTTAATCTGCTTCCCCGGCATATCCACTACCAGAGCCATTTCAGCCTTGTAACGCCCAGCCATGCCGCTTTCCCACACAGCTTTCCCTAGCCCCTCAGACCTGGCAGCAAGTTTCTGCTTCCCCTGGGACTAAGATCTGCCCATAGGACTCAGGGTATATATATATATATATATATATATATATATATATATAGAGAGAGAGAGAGAGAGAGAGAGAGAGAGAGGGAGAGAGAGAGAGAAAACAGTGATGGCAGCACTCCATGTAATAATACAAGGCCCTGGAGCCTTCCGTAGGGTTCTCCGAAGGGGAACCAAACATATGCAATGTGGACGGCGGCACTCAGATAAAAAGCAGACAACAGGTATAGAACTAGCTCAGAGTGTGAGGATGTGGGGGTGTTGTGGTGGCAGAGGATGTAAGTAAGGGGCCCGGGACACACAATTTATCTTCCGGCCGTATAACGCAGCGCTGCTAGTGGTTGTGAATGTGTGCCCCAGTGTAATGTCTCTTGTGACTCTACCTGCTGTACTGTGTACAAGGGGATTCTACCTGCCGTAATGTGTAAAAGGGAGCTCTGCCTGCCGTAATGTGTAAAAGGGAGCTCTGCCTGACGTAATGTGTAAAAAGGGACTCTGCCTGCCGTAATATGTAAGACAGAGCTCTATCTGCCATAATGTGTAAAAGGGAGCTCTACCTGCTGTACTGTGTAAAAGGGGACTCTGCCTGCCGTAATGTGCAATAGGGGACTCTACCTGCCGTAATGTGCAAAATGGGGCTCTACCTGGTGTAATGTGTGACAGGGGCTCCACTTGGTGTAATGTGTGACATGGGCTCTACCTGGCGTAATATGTAAAAGGGGCTCTACCTGATGTAATGTGTGTAAGTGGTGCTACTGTGCTGAGTAATTTAAATGATGGAGACTACTGTGCAGAGTTATATGAATTGGTATTATTTTGTGGCCACACCCCTTCCTCATCAAGCCACACCCCTATATTTTTGGCACTGACCCTGTTTTAAATATGGGGGAGGGCGCCGATGCTGTTTCTTGCACACAGCGCTAAATGCCTAGTTACGGCACTGCCCCTGGATACAGGTAAGTAAAACCAAACGCATTGAAGATACACCAAGCACCAGCACCTTTTCAAGTGCAGGACCCTAACAAAAGGATTTCTATATCAAAACCACCAAGGACACCTGGATATCCCATTTTAGGAGTACGCCCCGCCTAATTGCAGGTCAGTGAAGCAAGTCGCCTCTCCCCCAGGAGAGTCGAGCGGCCAGGTAGAAGTTAATCAAATCCGGAAGCCGTTATTCGTAACAGGACAATGACTCCGAAGGTGAGAAGGCTCCCTGGTGTCTCCGTCAGCACACCATAAATCGAGGATGCTGACGTGAGAGCCCTACAGCAGCAGCAGCGAGCGGGATGAGGACCAGGGACCGGAGAGAGGACACTGCATACCATCGGAAGAGTAAGCTGTGCACCTGCGGGAGTATGGGATGCCGGCACCCCCAGAACACAGCAACCCCACCATTATTATTTTATCTATTTTTGAGCTTTATCCTTTTTTTATGTTTTTGTTTTTCCCTTTTTTTGGACGATTTTGGAATAATATTACCCTCACGGCAACCACATTTACCATAGTTTTGATAATAATTGGATAGGAGACACTGACCTCCTCAATATATTCACGTTAACCCCTTCTGGTTAATTATTTACAAACCGGCAACTTAACCTCATTTTGAAGTGTGAATAGTACCAATTTGTGTACACAGACTGGCATTGCTATTTAACTCTGGGCCTAATTCAGACCTGATCGTAGATGTGCTAAATTTAGCACATCTACGATCAGCTTCCCTGACATGCGGAAGGGGGGGATGAACACTCACCCTGCATGTCAGGCCCTGCCCATCGCACAAGTACAAAAGCATCAAACAGCAGCGATGCTTTTGTACTTGAAGGGTAGCTTCCCACCAGCGCAGCTCCTGCGCGCTGGCAGGGAGCTACTCATCGCTGTGAGGGTCGCAGCGGTTGCATGTGATGTCACACACACCCCACACGGGACTGGGAGCACCTACGTTGCCCGGACTGCGCCCCTAAAATGGCGTCCATACACCGCCATCCCGCCCCCTCCCGCCCAGCAAACGCCTCTGGCATGAGTCAGCGCACTGCGGCGCTGGCACAGTTCAGACCTGATCGACTGCTGTGCGTAAACGCACAGCACCGATCAGGTCTGAATTAGGCCCTCTATTCTGAAGTAGCAATTTGGTACACACAGACCAGCATCAATACTTTAATTTGAATTGTGAGTTACTATCCAAAACAAACAGTCTAAATAGAAAAACAATTCCACCTATGGCGCTGCACAATTATAGCAGCAAAAGACAGTACTAAATAGGTCACCAAACCTATAACAACAAGTGGATATAGAAAAAGGTACGATCTCACTTTGCGCTTCAAATGTCCAACAGTTCAACTGATCCTCACAATGAAAACAAATGATGTGTGGACCAATGACAATCACATAGAAAAAAAAGATAACAAATATATAGTGTAATACTGTAAAATAAATTTGATTACTCCCAGTGCACAGAAAAGATGGCTGTGCAAAAAGCCCCAACAGGTTTCCAGACTCCACATATTAGGGACCACAAAAATAGACATTATGGTAAGAACTTACCGTTGATAACGTGATTTCTCTTATGTCCACAGGTATCCACAGGATAACATTGGGATATGCCGGAGCGACAGTGGAAATGGCACCAAACGGTCACAAGCTTTCTGGCCTCCCAGGATGCATCGGGGCTTCACCATATAATCCTGCCTACTGACTCAGCCAAATCAGTTCTTTCCACAGCAATTAGGCAGGAACTTCAGGTAGAAGCCTATTCAGGCGATAAGAACACACATGCACACCCTTCCATACAAGAGGGAAGAGGTTTAGTGATTGTCAAGATCCTCAAATCAGGTGTGTCAGGGTGGGACCCCTGTGGACATAAGAGGAATCACATTATCAACGGTAAGTTCTTACCATAACGACTATTTCTCTGGCTGGGTCCACAGGTTATCCACAGGATAACATTGGGATTCCCAAAGCCAGGAGAACCTTTCGCCCGAATTCTGCGTCATGAGAGGCAAAAGTATCCAAGGCATAATGTCTAATGAATGTGTTTATGGAAGACCATGTGGCTGCCTTACAAATCTGTTCTGCTGAAGCACCATGTTGTGCTGCCCATGAAGGACCTACCTTACGTGTAGAGTGAGCAGAGACATTAGCCGGAGTAGGGAGATCTGCATGAGAATAAGCTTCTGATATTACCATTCGGAGCCATCTTGCCAGCATCTGTTTACTAGCAGGCCATCCTCTTCTATGAAATCCGTAGAGGATGAAGAGAGAATCTGTTTTTCTGATGGCACTAGTACGATCTATGTAGATTCTTAATGCTCGGACTACGTCCAGCGACGCTTCTCCCGCAGACAGTCCCGATACCTGAAAAGCTGGGACTACAATCTCTTCATTAAGGTGAAACTTTGAAACCACCTTCGGAAGATAACCAGATCTAGTTCTGAGAATTGCTTTATCTGGAAAAAAAACTTAGGAAAGGAGACTTACACGACAGTGCTCCTAAATCTGATACTCTTCTAGCTGAGGCCATTGCCAGTAGAAAGAGTACTTTAACCGTTAACCATTTAAGATCTGCTCTCTTAAGTGGTTCAAACGGAGGTCCCTGAAGGAATTTAAGAACTAGATTCAAATCCCAGGGAGCTGCAGGAGGAACAAATGGAAGTTGAATGTGTACAACTCCCTGAAAGAAAGTACGCACATCCTGTAAATCAGCAATCTTTCGCTGAAACCATATAGTTAATGCTGATACTTGAACTCTCAAGGAAGCTACTTTCAAACCCTTATCCAATCCTGCTTGAAGGAAATCCAAAATCCTGGATACTTTAAAAGATCTTGGATTCAAACTTTTTCCACTACACCAATGAATATAGGCTTGCCATATTCGATGATAAATACGAGCTGAAGAAGGCTTTCTTGCTCTAAGCATAGTTTGAATTACTTGTTTTGAAAATCCTCTAGCTTCTAAGATAGAGGTTTCAACAGCCACGCCGTCAAAGACAGACGATCCAGATGGCTGTGACAACAAGGACGCTGCATTAGCAGATCTGGACGTTGAGGGAGCAGTATCGGTGCTTCCACGGACATTCTCAGTAGATCTGTGTACCAATGCCTTCTTGGCCAAGCTGGAGCTATTAGAATTATGACTCCTTTTGCTTGCTTTATTTTCCTCACTACTCTGGGTAACAGAGAGATTGGAGGGAACAGATATGCCAGATGAAATTTCCATTTTACTGACAGTGTATCTACAAGGACCACTCCAGGATCCTTTGTTCTTGATCCGTACCTCGGAACTTTGTTGTTTAGACGAGACGCCATGAGGTCTATTTCTGGTAGACCCCATCTGTTCACTATTGTCTGAAACACTTCTGGGTGTAATGCCCATTCGGTTTCCTGAATGGTGTGTCGACTGAGTTCAGTTCAGTACACCTGGAACAAACACTGCTGACAATGCTGGAAGATGGAGTTCTGCCCACCTTAGTATGGGAGTTACTTCCTCCATCAATCTTTTGCTGTGAGTTCCTCCCTGATGATTGAGGTATGCTACTGCTGTCGCATTGTCTGAGCGAATCTGGACCGGTCTTCCTTGCAGACTGTCCTTTGCCTGAACTAGAGCCATATAAATGGCCCTTATTTCCAACAGATTTATTGGCAGGCGACTTTCCCTTATGGACCATTTTCCCTGGAACCAAAGGCTTTTGAGTACCACTGCCCAGCCTTGAAGACTGGCATCTGTTGTCAGAACTTGCCATTCTTTTATCCAAAAGGGTCTCCCCCTTGTTTAAATGGTCTGTCTGTAGCCATCACGCTAGAGACCTTTTGACGTTTACTGGAAACTTTATCATCTGCTTTTTTTTATTGTCTGATGATTTCCGTTCCATTTGGACAGAATAAGGTGCTGTAATGGTCTGGAGTGGAATTGTGCATATTCCACCATGTCGAAGGTTGATACCATCAGACCCAACAGTCGCATTGTTGCATGGACTGACATTGTCTGAGTGTGCAACACTTCCTGAGTCATGACCTGCACCTTGACTATCTTTTTCTCTGGTAAGAAAACTCTCTGTAGACCTGAATCCGATATGGCCCCCAAATGAACCATCCGCTGCGACGGATTCAGAGACGACTTTTCCCAGTTTATGAGCCACCCGTGTCTCTGTAAACAAACTACTGTCTGTTGAAGATGGCTCAAAAGTAACTCCTGCGAATGTGCTAGGATTAACAGGTCGTCGAGGTATGGAAATATTCTTATCCCCTGCTTGCGGAGATAAGCTGCCATAACCACCATCATTTTGGTAAACACCCTGGGTGCTGTTGCTAGCCCAAAGGGCAAGGCTTGGAACTGAAACTGTTCCTGGAGGATGGCAAACCTGAGGTATCAATGATACGACCGTGCTATAGGCACATGTAGGTAAGCATCCTGTATATCCAGAGATACCATGTAATCTCCCGGTTCCATAGCCAATATTACGGAGCGTAATGTCTCCATGTGGAACCTTGGAATCCAAATGTATTTGTTTAACATTTTGAGATTGAGAATTGGTTGGAATGACCCATTTGGCTTCTGAATCAAAAATAGATTGGAGTAAAACCCCTGTCCCCTTTGTGATGGAGGTACTGGGACAATCACACCTGACTGCAGTCATTTTTGGACTGCTTCTTGCAGGGCATTGGCCTTCGACTCTATACGAGAAGGGCTGGTGCAAAAAAATCTTTGAGGAGGTTGCCTCCTGAATGGGAACCCGTACCCGTGAGATACCACCTTCTGCACCCAAGCATCTGTCGTCGACTGTTGCCATATGTGTGCAAAATGAGGGAGTCGGCCCCCCAACCCTGGAATTCTCCAGGTGGAGGCCCGTCTCTTCAGGCTGATGGTTTCTGTACAGGCTTGGAAGCTGGCTTTCTACTAGCCCATTGCTTCCTACCCCTGGTCGATCTATTGAACTGGGGTTGCTTAGACTCCTCTTTAGCCTTTGCTTTGCCTTGCCATCGAAATGGCCGAAACTTTGAACCCTTAGTCTTAGGGTTATAACTAACCGGAAATCTGACCTTTTTGGATTCAGCTTCCGATTCTAGAATATCAGATAATTGTTTCCCAAACAATATATTACCATTGAAAGGCAATGCTTCCAATTCTTTCTTGGATTCAGCATCTGCTTTCCAAGTGCATAGCCAAACTGCTCTACGAGCGGCTACTGTGAAAGCTAATGCTTTAGAAGCAATCATACCCATATCAATTGCTGCTTCTTCCATATATTGGGCAGCTTGTCTTAAACGGCCTAAATGATACTCCTGCTCCCTATTAAGGGAGGAGAGGCCATTCTCTAGTTCCTCCATCCATTCTACCATTGCCTTTGCCATCCAGGCTGAAGCCATAGCAGGCCTTACCACTGCTCCCGAGAGAGAAAATATACTTTTCAAGAAGCTATCTACCCTTCTGTCTGTGACATAATTTAGTGAGGTAGACGACAATGGTAAAGCAGATCTATGCACCAGTCGCAGTACATGTGCATCTACTTTCGGAGGAACTTCTCTTTTTGAACAATCCGCAGCTGGAAATGGATAATAAGAATCCCATTTTCGGAATCTTATATTTTTAACTGGGTGTCGCCCAAGATTCTTCCATCATTTCCATCAGATCCTCTGACACTGGGAATTCAGTCTTAACTGTTTTTGTTCATTTAAACACAGGTGCTTTAGATTTTGACACTGTTTTGGCAGTTTCCTCCAAAGAGAGAATAGCCTTCATTGCATCAATAAGTTCAGCTACATCCTCTGAGCTGAAACTCTGCGATTGATCATCATACGGAGTATTTGAATATACTGTATCATCATCTGTTGTATCATCTTGTGTAGTCTGCAAAATAGACGTATCTGTCTTAGTCTTACCTGTACCTTGGTTACTTATAGAAGCTACTGGAACCAGACCGTAGGAAGGGAGCTGCATGTATGGGTTAATAGTGTAACCTATCCCCTGGGGTGGTGCTGCCGGAGTTAACCTGTCCGCTATTGAAGACAAAGTCTGTGCGAACATACTCCATGGTGGCTCTGCTGGTTGTTGAACCAATTCCTGTTTTTTACTTTGCTGAAAAGCAAAACAGTTCGCACATAACCCCTCATAAGTGACCAATTGGCCTTTACCAATTAACCCTGTTTTACAAGATAAACATGTTAGGGATGTAGGAGTGCCTGATAAATTCTTCTCTTCACTTTTGCCGCTCACAGACATGGTAATATTCTGATTATGACTACACAATTTGTGACTGCAAATCACCTATATATAGATACAGTGGGGATTGAAAGTTTGGGCACCCCAGGCAAAAATTAATTTTAATGTGCAAAAAGAAGCCAAGGAAAGATGGAAAAATCTCCAAAAGGCATCAAATTACAGATTAGACATTCTTATAACATGTCAAAAAAAGTTTGATTTTATTTCATCATTTACACTTTCAAAAGAACAGAAAACAAAAAATAGCGTCTGCAAAAGTTTGGGCACCCTGCAGAGTTAATACCTTGTACTGCCCCCTTTGGCAAGTATTACAGCTTGTAAATGCTTTTTGTAGCCAGCCAAGAGTTTTTCAATTCTTGTTTGAGGTATCTTCGCCCATTCTTTCTTACAAAAGTCTTCCAGTTCTTTGAGATTCCTGGGCTGTCTGTGACGCACTGCTCTTTTAAGGTCTATCCATAGATTTTCAATTATGTTGAGGTCAGGAGATTGTGAAGGCCATGGCATAACCTTCAGTTTACGCCTCTTGATGTAATCCACCGTGGATTTTGAGGTGTGTTTAGGATCATTATCCATTTGTAGAAGCCAGCCTCTCTTTAACTTCAGCTTTTTCACAGATGGCATCAAGTTTGCGTCCAAAATTTGCTGGAATCTTATTGAATCAATTTTTCCTTCTACTCGTGAAATGTTCCCTGTGCCACTGGCTGCAATACAGCCCCAAAGCATGATTGATCCACCCCCATGCTTAACAGTTGGACAGAGGTTCTTTTCATTAAATTCTGTGCCCTTCCTTCTCCAAACGTACCTTTGCTCATTCCGGCCAAAAAGTTCTATTTTAACCTCATCGGTCCACAGAACTTTATTCCAAAATGCATCAGGCTATATGTTCATTTGCAAACTTCAAACGCTGATTTTTGTGGTGAGGACGTAGAAGAGGTTTTCTTCTGATGACTCTTCCATGAAGACCATATTTGCACAAGTATCTCTTTATAGTGGAATAGTGTACCACAACTCCAGTGTCTGCCAGACCTTCCTGGAGGGATCGTGCAGTCAAACGTGGATTTTGACTTGCTTTTCTCACAATCCTGCGAGCTGTTCTGTCTGATATTTTTCTTGGTCTTCCAGATCTTGCTTTAACTTCCACTGTTCCTGATGACTGCCATTTCTTAATTACATTCCGAACAGAGGATATGGGCATCTGATAACGCTTTGCTATCTTCTTATAGCCTTCTCCTGCTTTGTGAGCGTCAACTATTCTCAGTTTCAGTGTTCTACACAACTGCTTAGAGGAACCCATGGTGCTGATTGTTGGAGCAAGGTCAGATGAGTCTGGGCTTTTAAAACCTTTGAAATCGACATCACCTGGTCTTTCCAGACGATGATTGAGAACAATCCATGACACTGCCAGGTCTCAGCTGTCCAAAGGGGGCAGTACAAGGTATTAAATCTGCAGGGTGCCTAAACTTTTGCAGACACCATTTTTTGTTTTCTGTTCTTTTGAAAGTGTAAATGATGGAAATAAAATCAAACTTTTTTTGACATGTTATAAGAATGTCTAATCTGTAATTTGATGCCTCTTGGAGATTTTTCCATCTTTCCTTGGCTTCTTTTTGCACATTAAAATTAATTTTTGCCTGGGGTGCCCAAACTTTCAAACCCCACTGTATATAGAAGTGAGATCAATCTGACCACAACCGTGCACCTGAATTGAGGTTCAGAACAGGACTGACAACACATAAAAGTCAGCACACATACTAGCAGTCAGTCACATGTTAAAGCATTAAACATTGTCATATAAGAATACAATCACCATCATAATAACTTACAAGTAAGCAGGAAAATTGTATTTCTGTTTTTAACTGTTTTTTTTCAAACATCACATGCAGAAACAACAGTAATATACAGGTTTCATATGCAATATGTACCAAAATTAACAATTCGTACTAACAAGTAGAGAGAATTTTTATTACTGTATAGCCCTTCTTCCATAGAGCGGGATACAGGGAGACTCACCACACTTCCATATCCATCAAATACGCTCGCAAGACGCTGAGTGGATTCAGACGCTACTGGTGTACACTGCCGTTCTGATAACTGATGAAAAGACACGGACGCTCACAAACGGACACGGACGCTCAGTGAATGCCACGTGTATGCAGACGCTAAGGCCTGCGACTCGGTCCGGCAATCTAGTGTACACAACCGCAGCGTTTAAGCTGCGACAGAGTACCCTCATAGTAGCATCTGAGACGGAAGTGAGGTAATTCAGTTCATGGACGGGAGACGCGCGGAAACTGGTCATGAACTTGGGGGAGGGGTGGCCAGGAGAGTGTCTGATTCCCTTGTTGACTTAAAATTTAAGGATCGCGGCCTCAACCTAGTCCTGGCGCTTATGATCCCTAAAGCATAGCGCTGTCGCACCTAAGAGTGTTCGGCGCATCAACACACTGTTTGTAGTCTCCACCAAATACAGTGTAGCTGTGTCCGGACACCCTAGTAAGAGGAAATCCATAGACTTACCTTCCCCCCATGCTCCGGCCACAGCCTGGTTACGTCTGCTGGACCTGCTAGAACATCCGACACAGACGCCCGTCGAGACAGCACTGTACCGCGAAGGAAAGCGTTGTTGCGACCCGGTGGGGAGTTGTTGGAGCGACTCTTTCTAATATGCGTTTAAGACGCTGTTAAGAAAAGTCACTCAAAAAAACCATAGTAAGACTATAAAAATAAAATAATAAAAAGCTACAGGCTGCTATAACAGCAGCCCTGCGACCATGGCCGGCTCCTTGCCGCACCAAACAAAAAACTAATTTGACTGAGTCAGTGGGCGGGATTATATGGTGAAGCCCCGATGCATCCTGGGAGGCCAGAAAGCTCGTGACCGTTTGGTGCCATTTCCGCTGTAGCTCCGGCATATCCCAATGTTATCCTGTGGATAACCTGTGGACCCAGCCAGAGAAATTATTTATTTATATATAAAATTTCATAAAAAATGGGTATGAACAATGCCTGCTTCTGATAAGCTGGGTGAGTGACAGGCATTCTACATAAGTGTTAAATACACTGTTGTAATCTTGACAAAGACGCTGCAGAGCACTGAAAACACGTTGATACAGTGTTTTATTTGAGGCTGATCACCAAAATCCATATATGTGAACCCACTGCTTATTGATACCCGGGTTAAAATTTGTCAGTGGATTCCCATTTTCCATCTGTATGGTACGGTTGTTCATACCCATTTTATATGAAATTTTATATATAAATAAATAATTTTTGTGGTCCCTAATATGGTCCCCATTTTTGGCTTCATATATGTTACGAGAGACAACGGTCCTTATTCATATCGAGTGAAGATGTTTTAGAAGCCCAAAGAAACCTTTATGTGCTTCACATCCTCCTGCTACAAGTAAGTATACATGTAAGAATCTGTGGGGGTTTATACTCATCACCGTTTCGGGTGTCTGCTTGTAAGAAGGTGGAGTCTGGAAACCTGTTGGAACTTTTTGCACAGCCATCTTTTCCGTGCACCGGGAGGAATCAAATTGATTTTACAGTATTAAACTATATATTTGTTATCTTTTTTTCTATGTGATCGTCATTGGTCCACACATAATTTGTTTTCATTGTGAGGATCAGTTGAACTGTTGGACATTTGAAGCGCAAACTGAGAGCTGACCTTTTTCTATATCCAAAACAAACAGTCACCCATTTTTTTAGTGATACACTGTTTATTGTTATTTTGTTTTCATTATAGAATGTCATAAACCATTGCTACATTGTTTTTTCATTAAACAGTTAATTCATCCACACTTTCTGATTCTTGGAGAGCGCTAGAACTAAGGACTAAGGTGGCCAATCCCGGGCCATTTTTTCAATCCCGGGTGTCGGGATATAAAAATGGTCAATCCCGGGATTCCTGGGATACCCGGGATTGGTTTGCTTACTGTATAAATCCCCCCCCCCCCTGCACCACGTCACGCTGCGCATTGGGAGGAGGGAGCTGGGCAGCATCTGAGCCTCCTGAGGACACAATGCTGCCTGGCATTAAAAAAAACAAAAGATCCCGAAATCCACAGGATTGGAGCTTCCAATCCTGGGATTAAATTCCGGATGATTTTTGGCCTAAATCCCAGTATCCTGCCGATCGCGATCCCGGGATTGGCCACCCTAGCTAGAACCCACACTTCCAATCTATTCAAGTAAAACCAAATGCCGACAATGTGTTTCGAGTTTGTAAACTCTTCCTCAGGGCAGTATGACTCTCACCTGCATGCATCCCTATTTGTAGCAAAAATAACCTGAAAGTACTTCCCATAATCTCCCAAGATCCCCATAGTCCATGGTTATCTGAAAACATCAATATTGTTATTTGCATTCATACCACACAATATAAAATACAAGGCTACATGGAAATTATTTATCAATAATCACTATATAACCATAAATTATTATTAAAATGAATCACTTCTGGTTCACAGTTTAGTGTGTGATCAGTTCACTCGATAACATTACATGTAAAAAAATATCCATGTACAGAAATGGTACAATTTACAATGTTAACTAAGGTCAAGACAAACCCCAATTGAAGAAAATTGTATAATGCCGTTAAATACAGTGCAAAAATTGCACTAGAGGCCGCATGCGTTCCAAAGACACTTACCGGATTAATTCAATCGAAAAAAAAGGTTTGCAGACGTGCGCACTTCTGGGATAGAGTAAATCAGTCAAAAAATAAAAGGGTAGTGATTTCAAACCATCAAATTCATCAGTTGGACCCAAGTCTTCAAGTGGTTGTCCTCCTCTTGGTGATGTGACCTTTTAAGAAATTGTTCGGTCCACACTTAAATCCCCATCACCCCCACACGTGTAGCCGCCTAGTCGGAAATGGGACCCAGAACCCGGGCAGTGTCACAGACTCATGATGTCACCACACTATTGTGCAGCTCACAGTGCTTGACACAAGTGTATATCCATCACCAAGGAAGCCATTGTTAAACTGCAGAAACCACAGAGATCCAAACAAACTGACCAGGAACTAATGCTGATGCCAAAGGTCTGATTTACTCTATCCCAGAAGTGCGCACGTCTGCAAACCTTTTTCGATTGAATTTGTCCTTGGGGGTGAGGTGACCACCCTAGCAGCTGTTGCAGCACTATTGCTTTGAAGCGCAGTTTTCTGACTTTTTGTTTTAGTACACTTACCGGATTATTTGTATGTGTTGAATCCCTAAAAATCATTTACTTGCTTTTGTGGAGCAATTATACGAGATTCTAAAATGATTGGAAAGATTGTGAGTTTACAGACCCTTTATCCTCACATATTTTCTCTTTCTTCACTTTCACATCCTCCTGCCCCGTGGCCAACATGGCTGGGTGACCATATCACACAGGGAGTGATACATAATCCCGGCAGTCGGGATGTCGGTGGTCACAGGGCCGACACTGGCATCCCAACAATCAGAACGCAGACAGGGAACGGAGTAATTACTTTATCCCTCCCCTGTCCCCTACCCTAACCTGCCTGGGGTGGTGGCTAGGGCTAAGATTCGGGGGGTGGCGGCTAGGGCTAAGAATCCGGAGTTGGCAGTTAGGGCTAAGAGTCAGGGGATGGCGGCTATGGCTAACTCCCCCCCACCCCCCCTCTAAACTTAATAGCAACTCCTATACTTACCTTCAGGATTTCGGCAGTCGGTGTTCTGATGCCCCGATTCCGAATGGAGTCAGGATTCCGTCATTGGTCACATGACCGCCAGCATCCTGACTGGCGGGATGCTAACCACATCCTATCATACAGCCCACCAAGAACCTTTGCAATCTGGTGGTCCATTATGCAATAGCTAGCACCTATCCTTGTATATACATGCCTATTTCCCTATAGATTGTAAGCTTGATAGCAGGGCCTTCCTACCTCTATGTCTGTCTATTATAGCCGCCACTGGCTATTATCCAGTTTTGTTTAATCACTATTGTTTCAATTGTGAAGTGCAATAAAATTTGCTGCGCTATATAACAAACTGTTAATAAATAACTAATAACTATTCTGGTTGTCAGAAGGAGAGCATTAAGACGTATGAAGACAGGCAAGTCAGCAAACAGGAAAAAGTTTCAACAAATATTTCAATTATTTCCCTCCAGAGTATGTACTACATGCTGTAGTTTACTATTCATTAGTTTCAATATTATAGGTTTGTGGAAGGTTTATCTTTTGTTTAGGTTTTGTGATAGTATGTGCAATGTATAAATGGAGATGCAGTGCAGCAGTAGCTTATTGGGATGAATGGATCAGCTATCTTCCGTGCAGTGTGATTAATTTTTCAGCCAACTGAGAGACGTTCTGCAGACTTGACCCCACGGGGGGAGAGTCTGGCGCCAGTAAACTGCGTCTGTGCCTTCTGCCAATCCATCAGGCCTCCTGTAATCAATATAGGTCATTACAAACAGCATAATCAGGAAGATTATCTTTGCATTTAGTCTCAGATGGATAATCCTTCTAAGCACTGAACGATTTCTATGTAAAATGAAATGAAAAGCCATGTCTATAGCAAGTTTCCTGCATACGAAACATTATGTAATAATTGTATCGTCATATGAAAGACACATATAGCTTGTTTATAAACAGGCTAATTATACTAGCTCTACCTTTTCTTATTTTCAAATTACACTTTTTAAGACACAACTAAGTTATTCAATAATGATAGATATTTTTCATGGCTTATACTATGAAATACTCAGAGCAGGCTAAATGTGGAAAATGGTGTGTGTTTGCCCCTTTAAAAGTTTGCTTACATTGTCCGCAGCAGTGAAGGTAAAACACTGGCACAGCAGGGGTTAAGCACAGATCCTGGTCCGATCACATGGTCTTTATGCTGATTGGGGATTGGACATAGCAGTATGGGAGCAGAGGAGCATTGTGGGAAGAAGAAGAAGGAGGAGTCGAGGAGAAGTGTGGAGAGGTGCTGGACATGCTCAGTGAGGAGCGGAGCAGGAGTTGAGTACCAGCTGCCAACCACATGGTCACGCTTGGTAGTGGCAGCAGTGCTGCAGAGCAGAAGCAGCTGGGTGCTACCGGGAAGCAGACAGCCAGGTGAGCGAGTGTGAGACGTTGCAGCCACAGACTGGATGCCGCCAGGCCTAGTTACAGGCGCGGTCGGCGCGGCCATTTTGTACATGGAGGAACCGTTGAAACAGCTCCAAACAGTGAATGCCTCTACCGCAAAGTTCTGAGTGAGTACATTGAGACTATGTTGACACGAACCACGGACAAACCAAATACCCAGCGCCAGTATCCAGTTTGTCACAAGCTGTGCAGTATAAAGAGCACAGACAGCATACAGCAACATCTTAAAAGTCCTTGTTGGAAAATAGAAAAGACAACCACCTCATGCTTAAACACTGTTGGGAAATAAGAGACTCATGCTTAGATTTATCAAGCCTTGGAGAGTGATACATTGCACAGTGATTAAGTACCAGCCAATCAGCTCCTAACTGCCAGGTTACAGGCTGTGTTTGAAAAAATAACAGGAGATTATTGGTTGGTACTTTTTCACTGTGAAATTTATCACTCTCTAAAGGCCTGTACACACTGGTCGATATATCGGCCGTTCTCCCGAACGGCCGATATATCGCGGGACCGTCGGCCAGTGTGTACGGCCGATACGTCTGTGAACTCCGTCGTTCACAGACGTATCGCGTCGGCCGCGCAGCACAGCCGACGGCCAATATATCTACCGATATATTGGCGCGTCGCTGTGTGTGTACGGGGCGGTCGGCCGACCGCCCGTACACATGCTGCGGCGGCCGGCGGTGATTGACAGGTGAACTGGGCGGGCGTGTGTACCCAGTTCATGACGTCAGTCCCCGACGGATCGAGCAGTGTGTATGCTCGATCCGTCCATAGATATATCTGCAGATCAATTGATCTGCAGATATATCTGTTAGTGTGTACCCACCTTAAGGCTTTATAAATTTGGGCCTGAGTTATTTATGCAAGTTAAAGTGAGTTACTCTATCTAGAGACATAAACCGAGTTTATTTTCCCAAGAAATCCTTATTACCAAGTAAGCTGCATTTGTTCAGAGACACTACAATCCCTTCGCTAGCTACATCTTCTTTTGGAATAAGACTGACATACAATGACATTGTTACAACCCGGGATTACTTGTGTATCTGTGTGCCATTTCTACCGCTGGAACAGGAGCGGTCCTTGGTGCGGGCAAGCAGTGCCTTTGCCCGGGGCGCTGTGGCCTGGGGGCGCGGCCGCAGTCACCCCGCAGGCACCGCCGCCTGCCCGCACTCCGCTCCACGGCTGCAGTGGACGCCGTGGGCTGTGTGGGCGTCCGCTGCAGCCGGCTCCAGGCACAGACACTAGAGGTCGTTATTGACCTCTAGTGTCTGTGCGGCGCTATGGGAGAGACGTCATTGACGTCTCTCCCATAGAGAGGAGCGGGCGGCCAGACTGACGGAGCAGCAGCAGCAGCAGCAGAAGAAGCAGGAGCGGGGCAGTGGTAAGTATTGTTTTTATTATTTTGTGTGTGTGTGTGTTTGTAAGCGGGGGGGGGGCACAGCGACAGGGGGCAAATAAAGAGGGGGCACAACAATTGGGGGCAAATAAAATGGAGGCACAAATACTGGGGGTACATAAAGAGGGGGCACAACTGGAGGGGGCGTGGCCTGACGGGATATGGAGTAGGACGTGTTCTCCTAGCTCCCCAGCCGACTACATCCTGAATATATCCTGCACCCCCTGAGTGACTGCACAAGTGGCCCTACACGGTACCTCAACATCTGCTGCCCGTTCTGGACCTCACTTTGGGAGGATACAGTGCCTGGTGTCCCTGCTGAGACCGTTGGAAGGGGTGAGCTGCCCCAGATCTGCATGCAGCCGGCGCCATCTTGAATGCTGCTGCGGGGGAACTCCACCATCCGCCTCCTACCCGGCTTGCCTGATATACCCCGCGACCGGTGAGTGGACAGAGCGGGGGCCCCGCCACCCGAACAGCGCCTCAGTTTGCTCCTCTCCCCCGCTGGATGACCAGGGCACTTGTCGCGGCCGTGCTGTGCGGAGAAGCCGCCGGGCGCCATCTTGCGATTGGCGGGCGGGTGCACACACGGAGCTCCGCTGCCCGCTCCTGACAGCGCTGGACATATATTGAAGAGGCCTGGGAGCTGACCGGAGGGCACTTCCCCCTGTCCAATACAGGAGCCCTTGCACCCCTAAGAATATACTACCAGCTGTGCTGACTGTGGAGGATCCCGGGCGCCATCTTGGGATTGGCAGCAGGCTCAGTTCTGTTCCTATCCATACCCCCCCTGCTGGAAGTGCCTGGTAACTGACGCCTGTTAAAGTGAAAACCTGCTTTGCTTTGCCTCAGGAAAGTGCTGGCTGTTAAGGAGGGAAAGTGCCTGACTCCCTGATCCTGAGTACAGCTCCCACACCCATAGTGCCGACACGCAGCAACACAATCAACAACACTGGTCCTTTTATATATATATATAATTGTCCCGTGCCTCTTGGCCTTCACACGGCGCGCTGGTGCCTGCGTCCCTTCTCTTGGTCTGCATTGCTTTGATACATAATTAGAAAAAATAATACGGCGGCACTGTGTTGTCCAAGATGGTGAAAGGCCGCCAACAAAACGCGGCGGCGGGCGCAATGGAGAAGTTTGTCCGTAACCCCGGTCCCCAACAACAGAGGAGGGAAATTACGCAAACTGAGTCTTCGCCCCCCTCTCCTGCACACAGCTCTGCCTCATCTGAACCGCCGGATGCTGCGTTACAAAGAGTGTTGGACGCCGTGACAGCTAGTGAGGCCCGATTGGCTGACAAAATTGGGCAGGTGCAGTCTGATCTCTCCATTATCCATCAGGACCTGCAACGGGTGAGAGAGAGGGTGGGTGAGGCCGAAACCCGTATCTCCAATGTCGAGGATACTATCACTCCACTGGGACGGCGTACTGATACTTTGGAGTCTCAGATGACTGATGTGCACAAAAAACTGACGGATATGGAGGGACGCTTACGTCGCAATAATGTCCGTTTCATTGGTTTGCCCGAGAAGGAGGAAGGCTCATCTCCTGAGGAATTTCTAGAAACATGGCTTCGGAAGGCATTTGGTCCCGATGAATTCTCGCCTCATTTCACCATAGAACGAGCTCATAGGGTTCCGATGCGCCCATTGCCTCCGGGGGCTCCACCTCGTACCTTCATCGCCAAGTTCCTTCACTTCCGTGACCGGGATACTGTTCTGAAACTTGCTCGCACGAAAGGCCCCCTAAAATGGAACGGGTCGCCAATATCGGTCTTCCCAGACTTTGCGGTGGAGGTGCAGAAAGATAGAGCTCAATTCCTGCCTGTTAAGAGGAGACTCCGGGAACTTGATTTGCCGTACGCCATGCTCTTTCCATCACGATTACGAGTGGTAGCTGATGGCGAGACTAAATTTTTTGCGACTCCTCGAGAGGCGATGGTATGGCTGGATAGACGCTTCCCGGCGAGACGGGCTCTGGCTGATCCGTGATTAATTCCTGTGACTATGGGTGCAAGAGATTTTATGTACAGGATAAGATTATCTGCATATATATTGGGGGAATGCAGGATGTGAAAAATGTTTAAATATCTCAGCGCTGCTCCTTGAGGGTGGGGGGGTGGTGGGGGGGATAAGTGCCTACCCTATTTTTTATCATGGTACTTTTCTCACGCAGGCCTATCACTATATGCATATCGCTGGGATGCTGGGGAGGGGTGAGCTGGGGGGAGAGGAGGAATATATTAGTGGCCTGAATATGCACGATCATATTTTGTTCTTAAGTCCCGGGGGGTGACTTTGTATGCTTTGCCCCCTTCTTTTTATTGTAAGGGGGCGATTTCGTCTAATGGCTGGGGATATTTTGTTTGTGTTTTGTTCTCTTTATCTTAGGGCCATTACATAATTGGCTCCACCCAGAGTGAAATGGGTTGTGTACTCTGGGTCTGAGCCGGTGTTAGGTTAAGGGATCCAAGTATGCTGCAGGTTGGGAGTAGTGTACAGGGAGGGGGGAGGGGGGAAGTTAATAGCTGCGGTTGTATTTGGTATGGATACTTGGAATTTGTGTGTGTGTGGCTTACGAATCTATTAATTGAGCGGTGGTGCCCTTTACTTATATTCAAAGAGGATGGATCTGGCTGGCTGTGGGCTGCAGCCTCTATTATTGCCAAAATGACCACTCATGGCTGGGCTTAGGTTGTTGTCATGGAATGTACGGGGCCTCAATGATAAGATTAAGAGATCTCTGGTGCTTCGACAAATTAAGCAATATGCCGCTGATGTGATATGTCTTATGGAGACCCACCTGGCGGGCAGCAAGACCCTAGCCCTTAAAAGGCCTTGGGTGGGGTGGGCATTCCACTCTACACATACTTCTGCCTCTCGGGGGGTCTCTATTCTTGTAAAAAGGACTGTTCCCTTTGTGCTGGAGTCAGTACAAACGGACCCATGGGGGAGATATGTTTTTTTAAAGTGCAAGATCCACTGTACCCCTTTGCTTTTGCTGTCCGTGTATGTGCCTCCCCCGTACTCCTCAGATGTCCTGAAAAAGGTTGCAGGGTTTATGGCCTTATCACCGGGAACGCCCGTGGTTTGTGTGGGAGATTTTAACAATGTGTTGGATAAAGCGATGGATAGATTCTCAGCTAATTCCTCCGGTCCACACTCCGGTAGAAATGATTTTGCTGATGTCGTGTCGGGGCTGGGTCTGGTTGATCCCTGGAGACTGAGACATCCTTCTGTTAAACAATATTCATGTTTCTCACACTCCCACTCCTCGTTCTCTAGGATTGACCTAGCCCTTCTCTCGAGCGATCTGATTCCTAAGGTCCGGGATAGCAAATATGAGACTAGGGGTATATCGGATCACTCCCCTTTAACATTGATCCTGGATTTTAATGGCTCTAGAGGCCAGACAGTGTGGAAGTTCAATCCGTTCTGGCTAATACATATGGGAGATGGCTCCGATCTGGTGGCCGCGTGGCGGGAATTTTTCGAGATGAACAAGGTTGGGCAGCCTATCTCTAATTTATGGGATGCGTTCAAGGCCTATTTGCGGGGAACCCTAATTAAACGAGTGGCTAATTTAAAAATATTTTTCAGACACCGGGAGTCCGAACTAGAGACCATAAGTGTTGCTGCAGAGGCACAATATTTACAGGATTGCTTGGATAGTTCCAAATCTGCATGGTTGTCAGCCCAGGGGGAATGGAGGGAATATCTAATGGAAAAGACTCAGCATAGACTTCTCTTCTCCTCTCACGCCTTTTACGCCTCCGGGGATAGGCCAGGTTCATATTTGGCCTCCCTGGCACGGGGTGAGAGGTCCGCTAATACCGTGATTGAAATAGAGACCTCAGACGGTACCACTTTATTGCAGACCCCACAGATTGCGTCGGAATTCGTGTCGTACTATAGGAGGTTATATAGTTCTAAATTAGACTGTACCCCGATGCAATTAGAAGAATATTTACAGACTATACAGCTCCCCTTGCTGACTTGTGAGGCACGTGACTTCCTAGAGGCACCTATTACACCTGAGGAGATTGCGATTGCGATCAACGCTGCCCCCGGTGGGAAGGCGTCGGGGCTCGACGGCATACCGTCTGAGTTATATAAAAGCCACTTAGATTTTTTTGTCCCCCAATTACTTGAGCTATATAATCAGATATTTACACAGGAATCCCTCCCATTATCTATGGCGGAGGCTTTGATTATTGTCCTTCCGAAACCCGATAAGGACCATAGGAAAGTTGAGTCTTACAGACCTATCTCCCTTCTTCCGACCGACATTAAAATTCTTGCCAAAATCCTAGCATGTAGATTAAATCAGGTCATTACGCAGCTCATACACCCAGATCAGACGGGATTTATGCCCAATAAATCAACATCCATTAATCTTAGACGATTATTTACCCATCTCCAGATCTCCCGTGAGGCAGCCTCATCCATAGTAGTTTCATTGGATGCCGCTAAGGCCTTTGATTCCGTGGAATGGGAATATTTGTGGAGTATCATGCGTAAGTTTGGTATAGGCCCCAGTTTTATCAAATTTGTCCGTTTGATGTACTCCTCTCCCATGGCTAGGGTGGCGGTTAACGGCTTTGTGTCGCACTCCTTTCCATTATCTAGAGGTACTCGTCAGGGATGCCCATTGTCCCCTACCCTGTTTGCGATGGCCATTGAACCCCTTGCTTGTCTTCTGCGAGCGAACCCTGAGATTGCTGGCTATACAGTGGGCACCAGAGAGGAGAAAATAGCCTTATATGCCGATGACATCCTGCTATTTGTGGATCGCTATGCTGAGTCTATGCCGAAGATTTTAGATATTATTAATAAGTTCGGAGGTTACTCTGGGCTCCTGATAAATTGGGAGAAATCCTTCATTATACCGCTACAGGGCGAGGTCCCGGCCTCCCCAATGGTAGCTCTCCCTCTAAGGTGGGTGAATTCCTTTAAATATCTGGGCATCTGGGTATCCAATGACCCTCATAAATTTACCTCTCTTAATATCACACCGCAAATATCTTATCTCCGCAATAAAGTGAAAGTCTGGGGGAAACTGCCCCTGACAGTCACAGGGAGGGTTAACTTGGTGAAAATGGTTTTTCAGCCCAAACTCCTGTACATCCTACAACAATCCCCAATATATATCCCCCAGAAAACTTTCAAACAGATAGATGGTTTGATGTCCTCTTTAGTCTGGGCTAGTAAACGGGCACGGTTGAAACTTACTACTCTGACCAGGCCCAAAACGTCAGGGGGGCTGGCTCTTCCCAACTTTCGTTTTTATTACTATGCAGCACAATTAGCACATCTATGGGAATGGGTTAATGAATCTGACACCTCAAGTCTGCACTCGCAGGCGGTGTTGCGGGAGTATCCAGGTGGCTCCCCACTGAGACTACTTCTCTGTGGAGGCGTCAGGGGGTCGGCACTACCACTGATTAAACAATCTATCACTATTTGGAGACAGGCACACCGGATATTGCAGGGGCAGGGCATTGACCCTGACACTCCGCTGGACAATAAATTTGGATTGCCGGAGTTGTGTCAGCTTCAAGTCAGGGAGGTATGGGAACCGTGGGGAATAACTTCACTGGGACAATTATACACTGGCGGGTTTTTTAAATCCTTTCAGCAGATTCAACAGGAATTTAATGTCCCTTCAGCGTATTTTTTTCGATTCCTTCAACTACGACATGCTATGACTGCACAATTCCCCGATGGCCCGCCGGCACTCACTGATTCCCCGGTCAAACTGCTGATGCAGACGGTGGGATCCAGTCATTTAGTCTCCAAAATATATGGCCGTTTACTCCAAATGCACCATATAGACCCTCTTGGCGCCCTTAGGACCAAGTGGGAAACTGATCTAGGTCCAATATCGGATGATATGTGGGAGGGTGCTATGGGATCGAGCCGGCTTTCAACATCGTCTGTTAGATATCAACAAATTCAGTTGTTCGTGCTCCACAGAGTATACATGTCACCTCTGAGATTGTCACATATAGGGGGATCCCATAGTTCTAAATGCCCCAAGTGTGGCAGTCTGGGAGCAGACTTTTGGCACATGATATGGCTATGCCCCTTGGTGTCATTCTTTTGGGAGGCGGTTATACGTGCCATTGCAGCTACGGGTATCCCCTCCACCGTACTTACACCTATATCTTGTATATTGGCAACTATAGATGAGGAGGCTCTAGATCCACCCAGTCGACGCTATGTTGTAAGCCTCTGTGCTCTGGCCAAGGTTTGCATAGCCAGACTGTGGATGGCTAATGAAGCCCCAACACCACAATCCTGGATTGCTCTGGTTAATGCCTCTGTTATACATGAAAAATTTGTATATTTGGCCAGGAATGGGGAAAAAAAGTTTATTGCTATATGGGGAAAGTGGTTGAGCTCACGATATTTCGCTTCACGGTTGAATAATGCTGATCCCTAGATTTATTTAACTAACCGATGGGGGTGTTGACTGTGCGAGGTCCCTGGGGTGGGTGGCCCATGGCTGGCCGGATTCAAAGATTCTAAGGCACGTTACTGACATGACAAAAGATAATAAGATGTGTGTATAATATTTAGAAGGTTCGGGTCATCACTGCTCTATCGCTATTTATGACTTCGAATGTGATACATAACACCACGTCACACTGTTATTGACGAAATACCGTAAGCATGTTGTTGTTTTATTACTTTTTATTTCTATAAGAGTTTAAGCCTAGTTGAGCTATGTTTGTTATAGCTGCCCTAGGCAATGTTTAAATGTTAAAGCATTGTAAAAATCAATAAAAACTTATTGAATTTAAAAAAAAAGAGGGGGCACAACTACAGGGGGCAAATAAAGAGGGGGCACAACAACTGGGGGCAAATAAAGAGGAGGCACAAATACTGGGGGCACATAAAGAGGGGGCACAACTACTGGGGGCAAAATAAAGAGGAGGCGCAAATAAAGAGGGGGCACAACTACTGGGGGCAAATAAAGAGGAGGCACAAATACTGGGAGCAAATAAAGAGGGGGCATAACTACTGGGGGCATATCTACAGGGGCAAATCAACTGGGGGGCACAGCTACTGTGAGCATAACTGGCCACGCCCCTCCCCTATGAAGCCACGCCCCCGCACACTAACTGTTTTGCCACGGGGGGGGGGGAGGGGGGCGCCAGTGGTAACTCTCGCACTGGGCGCCACAAGGGGTAGAACCGGCCCTGCGCTGGAACGCTGTGGCACCACAGGATTCAAAAAGAGCTCCAATGTTATTTGCGGGGTGAAGATCATTATAACTCGGTTAGGGAAAGCTAGAAATTTAGCTCTTTGTTTAACTGTTATTGAAAAGTGTTTTTCATTACTCTTATTATCACATAATAGATTGTGATTATAATATGCCAATATCTGTGAGTCAGTTGATTGTCTTTTGCATTTTTGAATGATCCAGTGTGATATGAACTGTAGTTAATTGTCCTCTTCTTATTTTCTTTTATGCTCTATTCTTCTTGTGATTATTTAGTATTTTGTGCCAATTAACCAATCATTAGCTATAATTAGCTGGCTTACTGGTATGCCAGTGTCTACTTGCTGCCAGAGAGGAGGGGGCCTGCAATGGAGGCTGCATGCGGCTTCATTCTTAAACCGCCCCTGCTCACATAAGTTCAGCCTATATGTACTATAGCAGGGCCGTAACTGGGGGGCGCCAAGAAGTTACAGAGGAGCAGAGTTTTTTTTGTGTGTTTTTTTACCGGCAGTGCTGTGTTACTCCAGTGAGACAGCAGACAGCTCCCAGGGCAATTTATCTGACCCACCTGTCTGCCACAGCTGGCTCTGATGCTGTGCGGGTGAGCTCCAGTACCTGGGATTTCTCCTATGTGGCTACTGTCTTAAACTCTCTTCTTTGCCATGCAGTGCTCCGACTAGCATGCAGTGCACCGTACAAGTTATAGAAGCGCACTATGCTTCCAGTTCCAGTGATGGGGGTATTTGGTGTAGCTTATAGGGGGCTGGAGTGCATTGATGTAGTGTACCATATAGGGTATGTAGTGTAGTAATGTACTGAAGTATATAGGGGCATGTAGTGCACTGATGTGGTGTACCATATAAGGGGATGTAGTGTAGTGATGTAGTGTAGCATAAAGGGTATGTAGTGCAGTGCATAGGGGCATGTAGTGTAGTGATGTAGTTCAGAGTGTAGGGGATGTAGAATAGTGATGTAGTGCAGTGGATAGGGGAATGTAGTGCAGTGATGAAGTGTTATGATATAAGGCCTAATTCAGAGTTGATCGAAGCAGCAAATTTGTTAGCAGTTGGGCAAAACCATGTGCACTGCAGGAGGGGCAGATATAACGTGCAGAGAGTTAGATTTGGGTGGGTTATTTTTTGATGCTTGATGCTTATTCTCTCCCTACGGACAAACTGTACATGTGTCAATTTTGTTTTACTTGTCTTATACCAATTAAGAATATGAGCAGTGTAGGGAGGTATGTTTATACGTGTGGATGGCGGGTGGTTTATAAGATACTTTATGTGTGTAAACAAAATATGTTATAGTTATAGTACCTGTCACCTACACACAGAAATATGCTTACCTACTGTACATTGCCCCCATTCTGAATTGAGATGAAATATGCGCACTGCTATGATACGGCAGTGTGTGCAATGGATCTGAATTCAAAACTCTGACAATTTATAGGATTCATTTTACACAAAGATAAACCTTTTTTTAAACAATTTTGTTTCAATTGTATTCTATTATTGTGTGCTGTTTCTTTCTTTCATGTATATGCATGGTACAATTGGATTATGCAGCAAGTGAAAATCACTTTGTACAGTATTATTGCCTGTTTAGTAATAGGGTTTGCAGTGTCACCTGTCCATTTTCAACTGTAGCTGCAGTGGTCAAGTGACCCCTCTTTTCCAATTTATTTCTTTTGTTTTTTGATCCTGATCATGCAAATAAATGAATAAAAACATTTATTAAAAAAAAAAACAGCGTAACTCCCGGCAGTGTCAGTTGTAAAAAGAAAGTTACATTTTTTAAAACAAAAAGCTAAAAAAAAAAAAATCATTTAATTTTATACAACCTGTGTGTGCTGTACTACAGTGTGTTTATTCATGTACATATAAATTACTTCTGAATCCCTGCAATGTAAGTTGAGCTGCGAATTTAAAAAAATAAAAAAAATATGTATTGTTCTATTGTTTGAACTGTTCTGTGCGCTGTAATCCCCTCAGTGTGAGCTGAGCTGCAACTTTAAAAAATGATAATGTGCGTACCTTGCTGCTCGCCTTTTACTTGAGCTCCCTGCTCCCCACTAAAGCTGGTGCTTCAACACATCTTTTGGCACAGAGTGAGGAGCCCCAAATACACCTGGGCAAGAATCTGAGATAGCGGTGGGTAAGCGGATGGTGGTCTTGGCTCCCCATCTTCCTTCTATCCCCGGAATCGAGGCGTTTGTAAATCGCCGGTTCTCCCATGGTCGCCATATTAGTTTCCCTATACGCTAGTGCAGCATTGAATCCGGAGGCCCCCACAGCCTGCTGCCACTCCCCTGCCCTCCTACGGATACTGTGTGCTCAGCTGCCGGGACTGTTACCGCCGGCGGCCGCTCTCTCTCACTAGCGGTTCTCACCTTACCATACTCTGTGACCGCCAGCTGGAGCCCTCCATGCAGCGCACACTAAGCTGGCAGGGGCATCCTGTGTTCACCTGGCGGGACTTTGTCAGCAGAGATCCCAGCTTCTGAGAGCTTGTGGTTCGCTGGCTGGATTGGCTCCCACCTCCTGTCCCCTGCCTCCAGTCCACCAACGCTGCAGCATCTCTGGCACCCTGGGCTGCTCACTGAAGGGGATTGTCAGGTCTGCAACACACCCTCTCTTATAGACACACACAGAGGCTGTGGTGAGTGCACAGCTGTGGCATATACACTATTGTGTTTCTCCAGCTCACATTACTTCTTAGTTCATTACCTATGTGCCTTTCCCTTTGCTCAGCTGGTACATGCTCCATGAATACTGGGATAGAGTGGATGTTACCTACTTTACCCTTCCTCAATATATAACTCTGCGTGTCCCCACTATTTGATATTTGTTGATCGAGACCTGTCATTGTGCTTCTCATGGATGATCCACTGTATATCGTCGACATTGGCTCCAGATTGTTCTTCTACACCCCCTGCTGGTCAGGATTACCTATTTCCGGCAATATACAGTTGTTCTCTATAGTCTCATATTTTATTGTTGCATGGACTCTCTCTTGCTTCCCTACACGTCTTCGCATTTTTATGAAAAGAGAAGTTTATGGCTAAGCCTCCGAAAGGGACAAGGCTGCCCCTGGTCCCAAACAGAGGAAGACGAAAGCCACATCATCGACGACAGCAAGCCGACCTGCTTTCCCGGCTGGGGATGATGTCCTACTGGATGTATCTGATCCCACTGCCTACAGCGCGGCGTCAGTGGCCAAGGCTCAGGAGATATCCGATTTGCTGTCACCTTTATTTGATAAAAAATTAGCAGGCATAAAATAAGATTTTAAACCTACCGGTAAATCTATTTCTCCTAGTACGTAGAGGATGCTGGGGACTCCGTAAGGACCATGGGGGTATAGACGGGCTCCGCAGGAGATAGGGCACCTAAAAAGAAATTTTACTATGGGTGTGCACTGGCTCCTCCCTCTATGCCCCTCCTCCAGACCTCAGTTAGAGAACTGTGCCCAGAGGAGATGGACAATACAAGGCAGGATTTAGAAATCCAAGGGCAAGATTCATACCAGCCCACACCAATCATACCATGTAACCTGGATCATACATAACCAGTTAACCGTATGAACAATAACAGTAACGGTTGTCAAAGTCGAAAAATATCATAATGCATATGTATTGTACTAACCCCATGCACATGCCCGCTGCTCGTGCACTCAGTCCTCCGTTCGTGCACATATCCGCAATTTGCGTAGGATCGATCCGGCGATCATGCGCGTGATATAGGTATTTACGGCGGAGTTTGTGAGCGCGTAGAGGGTTATTAGAACATTACATATTTAACCCAAATAGTGCACATTGTACACATAGCCCCCTGCACCACATCAGAAAGAAATAGCTGTTTAAAATGATAACAGAACAAAGGGATTCACCTTTACAGGATAGGAGGGGACAGAACAAGGTTACAAGGTGGTGTTTGGTATCCAGCTGTAGGGTATTTTAAGGGAAACATTCTGGTGTTGGTTTGAGGAAAATCGCATGTTCCTGAGGATAGTTAGATGCAGAAGCAGAATATAGGTTTAAACTTTATTTACTGTATATTATGTATGCGGGGGGAATCCAGAGGAGACCACCCACAAGAGCAGTTGAGAAAGACATAGCCCACCTTTTCAAATCAACCTATGACCTCTCCCGTAATGAAAAGGTACATCTCTGTGTCCAATAGACAAAGGGATTACAGTGACCATTGTATTGTTTTGGATGAAGTGAATAAAGAGAGCTTGCAGCAGGCTTGGACACACAAGACTCTGAACGCTATCTGTATGACCAGCGGAGGACCGGCTCGGGTTGCGCTTGCGAAACATTCTCACGTATGTACATTCTCTGTAGCCATTATTCTGTATAGATTTACTTGTTAGCCTGTAGTGTATGATTTGTATTGCTTTACCTTTTTTGGAATCAATCCACTGTGGCCTTAGAACCCTGTGGTTTCAACTACAAATCGGTGTGGTATCTTCACTTTCCTGCAAGGGGGTTTAAAGTAGATTTATCTGTATAAGGTGTATTGGTATTGATAAGGTGTACGCACTGCGGATACTTTGTACCGTCAGCGCTACTTAAGGTTAAAGGTATTACATCATTACAGCACTTCGCTGTTAAAGGGTTTAAAGTGTAAGCATATCATTACATTGTATCATAAATAAGGTTTAAAGGTTATCAATTGTGTGTGCGCACGTTGTGTGTACTCCGTACACTCAGCGCGGTGTGTGTACGCCAAGTGCGTACCACGTGCAGGACTCTGTACGCAAATAGCGTACAAAGTGCGTAGTACGTGCATTTAGTCTAGCAGCCATAGCAGCTCCACGGTAATAGTGTATTTAGAGGTATAGCTTTGCGGTCTAAGATAATATCGACATTATCACGGTCCAAGACCGATTCCAACTGTAACAGAACCCTTATGTAAGCAACAACTATATACAAGTCTTGCAGAGTTTCCGCACTGGGACGGGCGCCCAGCATCCTCTACGGACTAGGAGAAATAGATTTACCGGTAGGTTTAAAATCTTATTTTCTCTTACGTCCTAGAGGATGCTGGGGACTCTGTAAGGACCATGAGGTTTATACCAAAGCATCCAATCGGGCGGGAGAGTGCGTATGACTCTGCAGCACCGACTGAGCAAACGCTAGGTCCTCATCAGCCAGGGTATCAAACTTGTAGAATTTAGCAAAAGTGTTTGACCCCGACCAAGTCGCTGCTCGGCAAAGCTGTAATGCCGAGACGCCTCGGGCAGCCGCCCAAGAAGAACCCACCTTCCTAGTGGAATGGGCCTTTACCGAATTTGGTACCGGCAATCCAGCCGTAGAATGAGCCTGCTGAATCGTATTACAGATCCAGCGAGCAATAGTCTGCTTCGAAGCAGGTGCGCCAATCTTGTTAGCAGCATACAGGACAAACAGAGCCTCTGTTTTCCTAATTCTAGCCATCCTGGCTACATAAATCTTTAAGGCCCTGACTACGTCCAGGGATCTGGAATCCTCCAGGTCACTTGTAGCCACAGGCACCACAATAGGTTGATTCATATGGAATGAAGAAACCACTGTAGACACAGCGTTTGAATTGCAGCTAAGACTACATCCCGTTCCGATGTGGAAGCTGGTAGGGCCGATTTGAAAAATCGGCGCGGGGGCACCTCCTCGAATTCCAGTTTGTAACCCTGGGAAACTATTTCCAACACCCAAGGATTCAGGCCTGAGCTTACCCAGGCCTGGCTGAAAAGTCGAAGACGTGTCCCCACCGGTGCGGACTCCCTCAGGGGAGCCCCAGCGTCATGCTGTGGGCTTTGGAGTAGCCGGGGAGGACTTTTGTTCCTGGGCACCTGCCGAAGCAGGTGCTCTTTTGCCTCTGTCCTTACCTCTGGCGAGGAAGGAGGATCCCCGACCTCTTCTGGACTTGTGCGACCGAAAGGACTGCATCTGATAGGGTGGTACTTTCTTTTGCTGTTGGGGAATAAATGGTAAAAAGTTTGATTTACCTGCTGTAGCTGTGGAAATCAGGTCTGTCAGCCCATCCCCAAACAATACATCTCCCTTACAGGGTAGAACTTCCATATGTTTTTTGGAATCTGTATCACCCGTCCATTAGCGAGTCCATAAGGATTTTCTCACAGAGATAGACATGGCATTGGCCCTAGAAGCCAGCAAACCAATGTCCCTTTGAGCATCCCTCATAAATAAGACTGCGTCTTTAATATGGGCTAGAGTTAAGAATATAGTATCCTTATCCATCTTATCAAAATCAGCTGTCGGCTCATCTGTCCAAGCTGAAATCGCGCTACACACCCATGCCGACGCAATTGTCGGTCTAAGGACTGCTCCAGTATGAGAATAAATACACTTTAAGGTAGTCTCTTGCCTGCGATCTGCGGGGTCCCTAAGGGCAGCTGTGTCAGGAGACGGTAGCGCCACTTTCTTGGACAAGCGCGTCAGGGCCTTGTCCACAGTGGGAGGTGATTCCCAACGCTCCCTGTCCTGTTTAGGGAAGGGGTATGCCATATAAATTCTTTTGGGTATCTGCGGTCTCTTTTCCGGAGTCTCCCAAGCTTTTTCAAAGAAATCATTTAGTTCATGAGATGTGGGAAAATTTATCATCTGTTTCTTTCCCTTAAACATGTGCACCCTTGTGTCGGGGACCGAGGGTTCATCCGCAATATGCAACACATCCCTTATTGCCACAATCATACACTGAATGCTTTTTGTCACTCTAGGGTGCAATTTCACTTCGTCATAGTCGACACTGGAATCAGAGTCCGTGTCGGTAGTAGTGTCTTGTGTTAAGGGACGCTTTTGAGACCCCGACGGGCCCTGTGAGTCGGTCCAATCCGAAGATTGACCCCCTGATGTCCCCCCTAATTCAGCCTTATCAAGCCTCTTATGTAAGGATGCCACACTTGCATTCAACATATGCCACATGTCCATCCATTCCTGAGTCGGCACAACCGACGGGGACACACCACTCATTTGCTCCACCTCCTCCTTGGAAAAGCCTTCCGCTTCAGACATGTCGACACCACGTACCGACACCCCACACACACAGGGATTAACCTATAAGGGGACAAAACCCCAACCAGGCCCTTATGAGAGACAGAGAGAGAGTATGCCAGCACACACCCAGCGCTTGATAACACTGGAAAAATATGACCAGATAGCGCTTTTATATATAAAATGACCAGATTCCCACTCACTGCGCTCAAAATGCCCCCCTCCTCTTTTTTCCAGCCTGAATGTTCAGCAGGGGAGAGACCAGGGAGCCAGCGTTTTCCTCATGCAGCTTCTGTGGAGAAAATGGCGCTGGTTAGTGCTGGGGATCAAGCTCCGCCCACCCGACGGCGGGCTTTGGTCCCGGTGATTTTTTTTTATAGAAAATGGCGGGGGATCGTAGAATTACTGCCCAGCAGCCTAATCTACCTTGTCAGTGCCCAAATGTGAGGTTTATTGCTGCCCAGGGCGCCCCCCCCCCCCCTGCGCCCTGCACCCTTCAGTGCTGCTCTGTGTGTGTGAATGGGAGCAATGGCGCGCAGCTTACCACTGCGCGCCTTACCTCATGAAGATCTGATGTCTTCTGCCGCCTATGATGTCTTCTGCCTTCTCATACTCACCCGGCTTCTATCTTCGGCATCTGTGAGGAGGACGGCGGCGCGGCTCCGGGACGAACCCCAGGTGAGACCTGTGTTCCGACTCCCTCTGGAGCTAATGGTGTCCAGTAGCCTTAGAAACAGAGCCCAACCGTTAAGCAAGCCCTGCTTCTCTCCCCTCAGTCCCACGATGCAGGGAGCCTGTTGCCAACAGGACTCCCTGAAAATAAAAAACCTAACAAAATTATTTTTCAACAGAAAACTCTGGAGAGCTCTCTGCAGTGCACCCATTCTCCTCTTGGCACAAGATCTAACCGAGGTCTGGAGGAGGGGCATAGAGGGAGGAGCCAGTGCACACCCATAGTAAAAGTTCTTTTTAGGTGCCCTATCTCCTGCGGAGCTCGTCTATACCCCCATGGTCCTTACGGAGTCCCCAGCATCCTCTAGGACGTAAGAGAAAAGATGCTATTATCTCCGCCCTTACGCAATTGATGGAACATAATACTCAACTTGATGAGGCGGAGCAACGTATTTCTAAAGCGGAGGATGCTTTACTCACTGCTAAAGCCACCATTGCTTCTCAAGCGGCCTCGCTACAAGCTGGCCAAAGCAAGTTTGATGACCTTGAAAACCGCAGTCATCCTAATAATCTGAGGCTCATTGGCTTACCTGAATAACTCAAACAACGCAATTTGTTGGACTTGGTGTCTATTTGGCTCCCGAAGGAACTGGGCTGCCTGCCAGAGACGGGCTCCATGCTGGTGGAACGTGCTCACCGCATTGGTCCAAATCATCTAGCAGACCGCCGTAGGCTCCGATCGGTTATCTTTAAACTACTCAACTATACTGACAAAATATGCCTATTAGATGCCTACAGAAAATCACAAGGGCTACATTATCAAAGTGACAAACTTCTGCTCTTCCAAGATTTCTCATAACAAGTGGCGATGAGGCGTATGGAATTCACCCCAGTCTGCAAATCGTTGTTTGACGCAGGAGTGCGTTTTGCTTTATTTTATCCCGCTAAACTGAGAGTGCAACACAATGGCAAGCAATACTACTTTGATTCAGTGTCACCGGCGAAATCATTTGCTGCTTCCTTATTGGATTCGCATTGCACCTCACAGGGTAACGCTGATTGACTTTAGAGTTCTCCGGCAAGTATTCTGTTTTCCTTGTGCAATGATGTATCTGCTATTCTTAACATTACTGTTTTGCTTCTTAGACACTGATGTACATGTTTGTTCTGCTCCATGTAGTTTCTCAGATGTACTCATGTTCCTTCAGCACCAATTGTTTTCTACATTTTTCTTTCTTATAGAAATGTTTTTTGTTTCCCCTTCCATTTGCTCACATTTTATATGTTTTCCTGAGTGTGATTGGCCCTGCAGGCCTTTTGTTTTGGTTTGAAAAACCAGAAAACTGGATTGGACTGCACTCCATATTTATTGTTTGCAATTGTTATTGTTGTTGTTGGTTCTTTTAAGAGAATACACATTGGGGTAAATTTACTAAGATTCGTGTTTTCCCGTTTGAGGTCAAAGTTCAATCACGAATGACATCGAAAGTGTAAATATGCAACTTTTTGAATTGATTACGACTAATTTACTAAGCTGCCGTATTCTGCATTTTCGGGTTTTCCGATGTCGATGTCATTCGTTTTTTTTGGCAGTGTTTTACGTGAGTGACTTATAAAACACTGCCGACTTTAATACAATGAATCTCGGCCGGATCTGAGAGATCCGTGCTGGGCTTCATTGTGCACTTTGTTAAAAAAATAAATAAAGTTTAAATGTAAAAAAAAAAATTGCGTGGGGTCCCCCCTCCTAAGCCAAACCAGCCTCGGGCTCTTTGAGCCGATCCTGGTTGCAGAAATATGGGGAAAAAATGGACAGGGGTTCCCCCATATTTAAGCAACCAGCATCGGGCTCTGCGCCTGGTCCTGGTTCCAAAAATACGGGGGACAAAAAGAGTAGGGGTCCCCCGTATTTTTGAAACCAGCACCGGGCTCCACTAGCTGGACAGATAATGCCACAGCCGGGAGTCACTTTTATACAGTGCCTTGCGGCCGTGGCATCAAATATCCAACTAGTCACCCCTGGCCGGGGTACCCTGGGGGAGTGGGGACCCCTTCAATCAAGGGGTCCCCCCCCAGCCTCCCAAGGGCCAGGGGTGAAGCCCGAGGCTGTCCCCCCCCATCCAATGGGCTGCGGATGGGGGGCTGATAGCCTTTGTGATAAGTGTTTGATATTGTTTTTAGTAGCAGTACTACAAGGCCCAGCAAGCCTCCCCCGCAAGCTGGTACTTGGAGAACCACAAGTACCAGCATGCGGCGGAAAAATGGGCCCGCTGGTACCTGTAGTACTACTACTAAAAAAATACCCCAATAAAGACATTACACACACACCTTGAAAGTATAACTTTAATACATCCATCCACACCTCCATATACACATACTTACCTTATGTTCCCACGCAGGTCGGTCCTCTTCTCCAGTAGAATCCATGGTGTACCTGTAGAAAAAATTATACTCACATAATCCATGGTTGAAGGCTCCTCGGTAAATCCTTTTGTAATCCACGTACTTGAAAAAATAAAAAAACGGATACCCTACCACGAACTGAAAGGGGACCCATGTTTTCACATGGGCCCCCTTTCCCCGAATGCCAGAAACCCACTCTGACTGATGTCTAAGTGGGTTTCTTCAGCCAATCAGGGAGCGCCACGTTGTGGCACCCTCTTGATCGGCTGTGTGCTCCTGTACTGTATGACAGGCGGCACACGGCAGTGTTACAATGTTGCGCCTATGCGCTCCATTGTAACCAATGGTGGGAACTTTCAGGTCAGCGGTGAGGTCACTTTCGGTCAACCGCTGACCTGAAAGTTCCCACCATTGGTTACAATGGAGCGCATAGGCGCTACATTGTAACACTGCCGTGTGCCGCCTGTCATACAGTACAGGAGCACACAGCCGATCAGGAGGGTGCCACAACGTGGCGCTCCCTGATTGGCTGAAGAAACCCACTTAGACATCAGTCAGAGTGGGTTTCTGGCATTCGGGGAAAGGGGGCCCATGTGAAAACATGGGTCCCCTTTCAGTTCGTGGTCGGGTATCCGTTTTTTTATTTTTTCAAGTACGTGGATTACAAAAGGATTTACCGAGGAGCCTTCAACCATGGATTATGTGAGTATAATTTTTTCTACAGGTACACCATGGATTCTACTGGAGAAGAGGACCGACCTGCGTGGGAACATAAGGTAAGTATGTGTATATGGAGGTGTGGATGGATGTATTAAAGTTATACTTTCAAGGTGTGTGTGTAATGTCTTTATTGGGGTATTTTTTTAGTAGTAGTACTACAGGTACCAGCGGGCCCATTTTTCCGCCGCATGCTGGTACTTGTGGTTCTCCAAGTACCAGCTTGCGGGGGAGGCTTGCTGGGCCTTGTAGTACTGCTACTAAAAACAATATCAAACACTTATCACAAAGGCTATCAGCCCCCCATCCGCAGCCCATTGGATGGGGGGGACAGCCTCGGGCTTCACCCCTGGCCCTTGGGTGGCTGGGGGGGGACCCCTTGATTGAAGGGGTCCCCACTCCCCCAGGGTACCCCGGCCAGGGGTGACTAGTTGGATATTTGATGCCACGGCCGCAAGGCACTGTATAAAAGTGACCCCCGGCTGTGGCATTATCTGTCCAGCTAGTGGAGCCTGGTGCTGGTTTCAAAAATACGGGGGACCCCTACTCTTTTTGTCCCCCGTATTTTTGGAACCAGGACCAGGCGCAGAGCCCGATGCTGGTTGCTTAAATATGGGGGAACCCCTGTCCATTTTTTCCCCATATTTCTGCAACCAGGATCGGCTCAAAGAGCCTGAGGCTGGTTTGCCTTAGGAGGGGGGACCCCACGCAATTTTTTTTTCTGAAAATTTAGAACCTTTCCCCCCCCTTCCCACTGAAAAACATGCACGGATCTCATGGATCCGTGCATGCCTATACAAACACGGGATAAAAAAGCAGGTCTGGTTTTTTTTAGCACTTTTTCACGATTTGTATTTTATCACGGCAGTGTTTGGCTATTGTCGGCAGTGTTTGTGTTTTGCACTTTTTAGTAAATTCCCGATTTCTAGCAAATTGCAGGCGTATTTGACCGATGGTGTATTGATTCGTGATTTTTTCCTAGGACTTCCAAAATATTACGAATGCCCTCATCACTGCCGTGATTTTTGCTTAGTAAATTACCGAGATGACACTTTGATTAAAAAACGGCATCTCGGTCAAAATCGGGACCTTAGTAAATATACCCCATTATGTTTCCCTATGGTATCCCTGCTAGCTGGGACAAGGGGATCCTTTGTTTTCTTTGCCCTTTTTACACGATATGTTTACAAGGTCAGGTATAGGTTGATATGACTCCTCCATATTCTGTATCGTCCTCCACACAGGACCATATCAAGTTCTTGACATGGAATGTATAGGGTCTTAATACTCCGTTAAAACAGAGGAAAGTTTTACAGCATTTAAAGAGACTTAAGCCTGATGTAGCAGTACTACAGGAGACACACTGGAGGGAAGGGGACCCTAATACTCTATGGGACACTTGGTTTAATGATTATTTCTCTGCTTCCTAGCTTTCTAAACGTAGGGGTGTGCTTCTTATTAATAGGTCTTTACATTACTCAGTTCTTGATAAATTATGTGACTCTGAGGGTAGATTTCTGTTTGTAAAGCTATGCCTAGAAGGGGAAATATACATGATGCCCCCATTTATGCTCCCACAGGCCCCAATAATGAGTGCTTTACCGATTTGTATGTTAGACTACAGGACTGGTCTGAGGGACATGTTATCTTGGGTGGACATTTTAATACCACCCTTAGCCCACTGCTTGACAAATCTGGGGTGTCTACCCGTACTACTCCATCATCTGCCCTTTCCCTACTTCTTTCCTCATTGAATTTGTCTGATCCCTGGCGTTTTCAACACCCTGTAGACAGGGAGTACACATTTTATTCTTATCCTCATCACACCTCCACTAGAATGGACTATTGGCTCATTCCCACTAATCTTTTATCTAGGGTTTGTTGGTCTAAAGTAAAAAAATATTGCTATATCAGACCGTGCCCTGACCTGGTTCACGATGACTCTTTCCTCCCCTAGATCACTCTTCTTTAATTGGAGATTCCTGTCCTACCTTGCTGATTCACCTGATTTTAAATTTTGTCGTTAGAACAAAATTTCTTGAATTATGTTACTGATAATGCACAACATGTGGAAGATATAAATCTATTTTGGGCCACTTCGAAGCCAGTACTTTATGGCCATGTCATTGCATATGTTGCGGCTAAGCGCAAAAAAATTAATCAGAGGCTACAGGACCTCAGCTAAACTGTTTCTGCCTCCTACTCACCAATGCTAAACAATAATAATCCAGACTTTCGCTAAATTTACACAGATACTAAGGCTATGTATGATACGGTATGCGCTGAAAAGGTACAATATTCACTTGATTATCAAAAGAATCGATATTTGCGATAGGTTAATAAAGCTGGAAAACTATTGGCCTCGGTGGTTCGAAGTCAACGCTCTCCAATGACCATTTGTATAACTGACTCTGACAGTGGCCAGCTTACTTCTACATCTGCCATAGCAACATCATTCCTAGATTAGTATATTAATTTATACACTGCTTCCCCGGACAACCCTTCTTTAGGCATGGAATTTATCCTACAAGCAGATGTTCCGCTATTAACTAATGAAGACAGAGATACATTGGTAGACCCTGTCTCTGAACCAAAATTGCGCTCTGCCATAGGCAGACTGGTCAAATTTAAAGCCCTGGGCCCTGATGGCCTAGGAGCTGAATATTATAAATTGCTGTTACTGCATCTACTACCTTATCTTTTATCTTTATTTAACTCTCTAATGTCTGGCAATAACCCCCACCTGGCTTTAACCAGGCACGAATCATCATGCTGCCTAAACCAGGCAAAGATCCCACAATGGTTCAGTCATATCTCCTTATTAAATCCCCCTCCTCCCCGTCATTAGTATTCTGCTCGGGGGCGGAGTTTCATGTAATGACGTGTTTGCGTCGTGACATCACGACGCAAACACGTCATTACACGAAACTCTGCCCTCCGAGTGGAGTAGTAAAGAGGGGGAGGAGGGGGAGCACCAAGAGAGCCACAGCGGGCACCCCGTGCAAATGCACGCATCGCCCACCACAAGAAACGGCTCTGAACTACATGACTATATGGATCCATTCTGCCTTATGTCAATGTCTCATTCTGGTAGTGTACGGTTATAGGGAATGTTTTGTTGCCACACATTTGCTCCCTTTACCCCTTGTCTGGCGTTGTCACATCAAACGCAACCATGCCAAACTGGGCTTTCCCTGACATGGTCGCATCTAATGCAACCATGTCAAAGGAGCCTACCGGCAGTTGCTGGCCTCTAATATCCCAGCAGCTGCCAGGCTCAGCCACACGTTTGGCCCCTTAGTAGCCGCAGCAGCTGCCCCCAGTCTTTTCAAAATGGCTGGGATATGGAAGCACAGTCTTCCTGCAGCTCGGGCTCAAGGAAGCTGCAGCTTCCCTCCATCCTAACCCCCCTCCCACACACACACACACACTACAGGCACTGCTGGGGAGGCTTTGATAAGCAGTCCTAATAGGATCACTTACCCACCAGTCATAGCCAGATCAACAGGGGGCGCGGAGGTGCAGGGCATACTGCACCCCGTCCACCCCTTTGTCAGCAAGAATGCTAGCAGGACAGTATACAGTGCAGGTAGAGACACAGGAGTATCAGGTTTCATGAGCTACTGACTGATCTTTCCAACCAGAGGAGAGATAGGAGAGGGGAGAGAACTGTAAGTGACACAGAAGTGACACTTCTCTCTCTCTCCCCGCCTGGGTGTCTGGTTCGTGTATAACCTGTTATCTAGAGAGAGACACACACACGGGTAAATTTACAAAAGCTTCTAAAACAAAGAATTGGTGATGTTGCCCATAGCAACCAATTAGATGCTATACTTTCTCTATTTCCACTTAGAAAATAATAGCATCTGATTTGTTGCTATGGGCAACATCACCAATTTTCTGTCTTAGAAGCTTTAGTAAGTTTACCCCACAGAGTCCTCCTGGGTCCTGTCCCACTGTATCAATAGTACAGAGCCAGCTGCTAGTCTTGCATGTGACAAGATAAATTATAGATTTTATTTTTCTATGTGTATTTCAAGGTTGTTTAAGTTGTCTTTGTTCCACTACAAGAACATTTTATAAACAGTTGTCTTTCAATTATGTGGAGCTATAAACAGTACCCAGGCATTATTAAACTATTAGTTTAAATCTAATACACGCCATTGGTTTAAATTTAATAATCCATACATTAGAGATGAGCGGGTTCGGTTTCTTTGAATCCGAACCCGCACGAACTTCACTTTTTTTTTCCACGGGTCCGAGCGACTCGGATCTTCCCGCCTTGCTCGGTTAACCCGAGCGCGCCCGAACGTCATCATGACGCTGTCGGATTCTCGCGAGACTCGGATTCTATATAAGGAGCCGCGCGTCGCCGCCATTTTCACTCGTGCATTGAGATTGATAGGGAGAGGACGTGTCTGGCGTCCTCTCCATTAGAATAGAGATAGATAGATTAGATAGAGAGAGATTGTGCAGAGTCGCAGACAGAGTTAGTTTACCACAGTCAGTGACCAGTGCAGTTGCTAGTTAACTTTTATTTAATATAATATATCCGTTCACTTCTCTCTGCTATATCCGTTCTCTGCCTGAAAAAAAAAACGATACACAGCACAGTCAGTCACACAGTGTGACTCAGTCTGTGTGCACTCAGCTCAGCCCAGTGTGCTGCACAGTCATCAATGTATAAATTAAAAGCTTATAATTAATTGTGGGGGAGACTGGGGAGCACTGCAGGTTGTTAGCAGGAGCCAGGAGTACAATTATATTAATTAACAGTGCACACTTTTGCTGCAGGAGTGGTGACCAGTGCCTGACCACCAGTATAGTATTGTTGTATACTACTAATATCTCTTTAAATATCAACCAGTCTATATTAGCAGCAGACACAGTACAGTGCGGTAGTTCACGGCTGTGGCTACCTCTGTGTCGGCACACGGCAGGCAGTCCGTCCGACCAGAATTGTATTATTTATTATTATATACCTACCACCTAACCGTGGTTTTTTTTTCATTCTTTATACCGTCATAGTGTCATCCTAATTGTTACGAGTATACTACTATCTCTTTATCAACCAGTGTACAGTGCGGTAGTTCACGGCTGTGGCTACCTCTGTGTCGGCACACGGCAGGCAGTCCGTCCGACCAGAATTGTATTATTTATTATTATATACCTACCACCTAACCGTGGTTTTTTTTTCATTCTTTATACCGTCATAGTGTCATCCTAATTGTTACGAGTATACTACTATCTCTTTATCAACCAGTGTACAGTGCGGTAGTTCACGGCTGTGGCTACCTCTGTGTCGGCACACGGCAGGCAGTCCGTCCGACCAGAATTGTATTATTTATTATTATATACCTACCACCTAACCGTGGTTTTTTTTTCATTCTTTATACCGTCATAGTGTCATCCTAATTGTTACGAGTATACTACTATCTCTTTATCAACCAGTGTACAGTGCGGTAGTTCACGGCTGTGGCTACCTCTGTGTCGGCACACGGCAGGCAGTCTGTCCGACCAGAATTGTATTATTTATTATTATATACCTACCACCTAACCGTGGTTTTTTTTTCATTCTTTATACCGTCATAGTGTCATCCTAATTGTTACGAGTATACTACTATCTCTTTATCAACCAGTGTACAGTGCGGTAGTTCACGGCTGTGGCTACCTCTGTGTCGGCACACGGCAGGCAGTCCGTCCGACCAGAATTGTATTATTTATTATTATATACCTACCACCTAACCGTGGTTTTTTTTTCATTCTTTATACCGTCATAGTGTCATCCTAATTGTTACGAGTATACTACTATCTCTTTATCAACCAGTGTACAGTGCGGTAGTTCACGGCTGTGGCTACCTCTGTGTCGGCACACGGCAGGCAGTCCGTCCGACCAGAATTGTATTATTTATTATTATATACCTACCACCTAACCGTGGTTTTTTTTTCATTCTTTATACCGTCATAGTGTCATCCTAATTGTTACGAGTATACTACTATCTCTTTATCAACCAGTGTACAGTGCGGTAGTTCACGGCTGTGGCTACCTCTGTGTCGGCACACGGCAGGCAGTCCGTCCGACCAGAATTGTATTATTTATTATTATATACCTACCACCTAACCGTGGTTTTTTTTTCATTCTTTATACCGTCATAGTGTCATCCTAATTGTTACGAGTATACTACTATCTCTTTATCAACCAGTGTACAGTGCGGTAGTTCACGGCTGTGGCTACCTCTGTGTCGGCACACGGCAGGCAGTCCGTCCGACCAGAATTGTATTATTTATTATTATATACCTACCACCTAACCGTGGTTTTTTTTTCATTCTTTATACCGTCGTCATAGTGTCATACTAGTTGTTACGAGTATACTACTATCTCTTTATCAACCAGTGTACAGTGCGGTAGTTCACGGCTGTGGCTACCTCTGTGTCGGCAGTCGGCAGGCAGTCCGTCCATCCATAATTGTATTATTATTATAATATATACCACCTAACCGTGGTTTTTTTTTCATTCTTTATACCGTCGTCATAGTGTCATACTAGTTGTTACGAGTATACTACTATCTCTTTATCAACCAGTGTACAGTGCGGTAGTTCACGGCTGTGGCTACCTCTGTGTCGGCAGTCGGCAGGCAGTCCGTCCATCCATAATTGTATTATTATTATAATATATACCACCTAACCGTGGTTTTTTTTTCATTCTTTATACCGTCGTCATAGTGTCATACTAGTTGTTACGAGTATACTACTATCTCTTTATCAACCAGTGTACAGTGCGGTAGTTCACGGCTGTGGCTACCTCTGTGTCGGCAGTCGGCAGGCAGTCCGTCCATCCATAATTGTATTATTATTATAATATATACCACCTAACCGTGGTTTTTTTATACCACCTAACCGTGGCAGTCCGTCCATAATTGTATACTAGTATCCAATCCATCCATCTCCATTGTTTACCTGAGGTGCCTTTTAGTTCTGCCTATAAAATATGGAGAACAAAAAAGTTGAGGTTCCAAAATTAGGGAAAGATCAAGATCCACTTCCACCTCGTGCTGAAGCTGCTGCCACTAGTCATGGCCGAGACGATGAAATGCCAGCAACGTCGTCTGCCAAGGCCGATGCCCAATGTCATAGTACAGAGCATGTCAAATCCAAAACACCAAATATCAGAAAAAAAAGGACTCCAAAACCTAAAATAAAATTGTCGGAGGAGAAGCGTAAACTTGCCAATATGCCATTTACCACACGGAGTGGCAAGGAACGGCTGAGGCCCTGGCCTATGTTCATGGCTAGTGGTTCAGCTTCACATGAGGATGGAAGCACTCAGCCTCTCGCTAGAAAACTGAAAAGACTCAAGCTGGCAAAAGCACCGCAAAGAACTGTGCGTTCTTTGAAATCCCAAATCCACAAGGAGAGTCCAATTGTGTCGTTTGCGATGCCTGACCTTCCCAACACTGGACGTGAAGAGCATGCGCCTTCCACTATTTGCATGCCCCCTGCAAGTGCTGGAAGGAGCACCCGCAGTCCAGTTCCTGATAGTCAGATTGAAGATGTCAGTGTTGAAGTACACCAGGATGAGGAGGATATGGGTGTTGCTGGCGCTGGGGAGGAAATTGACCAGGAGGATTCTGATGGTGAGGTGGTTTGTTTAAGTCAGGCACCCGGGGAGACACCTGTTGTCCGTGGGAGGAATATGGCCGTTGACATGCCAGGTGAAAATACCAAAAAAATCAGCTCTTCGGTGTGGAGGTATTTCACCAGAAATGCGGACAACAGGTGTCAAGCCGTGTGTTCCCTTTGTCAAGCTGTAATAAGTAGGGGTAAGGACGTTAACCACCTCGGAACATCCTCCCTTATACGTCACCTGCAGCGCATTCATAATAAGTCAGTGACAAGTTCAAAAACTTTGGGTGACAGCGGAAGCAGTCCACTGACCAGTAAATCCCTTCCTCTTGTAACCAAGCTCACGCAAACCACCCCACCAACTCCCTCAGTGTCAATTTCCTCCTTCCCCTGGAATGCCAATAGTCCTGCAGGCCATGTCACTGGCAAGTCTGACGAGTCCTCTCCTGCCTGGGATTCCTCCGATGCATCCTTGCGTGTAACGCCTACTGCTGCTGGCGCTGCTGTTGTTGCCGCTGGGAGTCGATGGTCATCCCAGAGGGGAAGTCGTAAGCCCACTTGTACTACTTCCAGTAAGCAATTGACTGTTCAACAGTCCTTTGCGAGGAAGATGAAATATCACAGCAGTCATCCTACTGCAAAGCGGATAACTGAGGCCTTGGCATCCTGGGTGGTGAGAAACGTGGTTCCGGTATCCATCATTACTGCAGAGCCAACTAGAGACTTGTTGGAGGTACTGTGTCCCCGGTACCAAATACCATCTAGGTTCCATTTCTCTAGGCAGGCGATACCGAAAATGTACACAGACCTCAGAAAAAGAGTCACCAGTGTCCTAAAAAATGCAGCTGTACCCAATGTCCACTTAACCACGGACATGTGGACAAGTGGAGCAGGGCAGGGTCAGGACTATATGACTGTGACAGCCCACTGGGTAGATGTATGGACTCCCGCCGCAAGAACAGCAGCGGCGGCACCAGTAGCAGCATCTCGCAAACGCCAACTCTTTCCTAGGCAGGCTACGCTTTGTATCACCGCTTTCCAGAATACGCACACAGCTGAAAACCTCTTACGGCAACTGAGGAAGATCATCGCGGAATGGCTTACCCCAATTGGACTCTCCTGTGGATTTGTGGCATCGGACAACGCCAGCAATATTGTGTGTGCATTAAATCTGGGCCAATTCCAGCACGTCCCATGTTTTGCACATACCTTGAATTTGGTGGTGCAGAATTTTTTAAAAAACGACAGGGGCGTGCAAGAGATGCTGTCGGTGGCCAGAAGAATTGCGGGACACTTTCGGCGTACAGGCACCACGTACAGAAAACTGGAGCACCACCAAAAACTACTGAACCTGCCCTGCCATCATCTGAAGCAAGAAGTGGTAACGAGGTGGAATTCAACCCTCTATATGCTTCAGAGGTTGGAGGAGCAGCAAAAGGCCATTCAAGCCTATACAATTGAGCACGATATAGTAGGTGGAATGCACCTGTCTCAAGTGCAGTGGAGAATGATTTCAACGTTGTGCAAGGTTCTGATGCCCTTTGAACTTGCCACACGTGAAGTCAGTTCAGACACTGCCAGCCTGAGTCAGGTCATTCCCCTCATCAGGCTTTTGCAGAAGAAGCTGGAGGCATTGAAGGAGGAGCTAACACGGAGCGATTCCGCTAGGCATGTGGGACTTGTGGATGCAGCCCTTAATTCGCTTAACAAGGATTCACGGGTGGTCAATCTGTTGAAATCAGAGCACTACATTTTGGCCACCGTGCTCGATCCTAGATTTAAAGCCTACCTTGGATCTCTCTTTCCGGCAGACACAGGTCTGCTGGGGTTGAAAGACCTGCTGGTGACAAAATTGTCAAGTCAAGCGGAACGCGACCTGTCAACATCTCCTCCTTCACATTCTCCCGCAACTGGGGGTGCGAGGAAAAGGCTCAGAATTCCGAGCCCACCCGCTGGCGGTGATGCAGGGCAGTCTGGAGCGACTGCTGATGCTGACATCTGGTCCGGACTGAAGGACCTGACAACGATTACGGACATGTCGTCTACTGTCACTGCATATGATTCTCTCAACATTGATAGAATGGTGGAGGATTATATGAGTGACCGCATCCAAGTAGGCACGTCACACAGTCCGTACTTATACTGGCAGGAAAAAGAGGCAATTTGGAGGCCCTTGCACAAACTGGCTTTATTCTACCTAAGTTGCCCTCCCACAAGTGTGTACTCCGAAAGAGTGTTTAGTGCCGCCGCTCACCTTGTCAGCAATCGGCGTACGAGGTTACATCCAGAAAATGTGGAGAAGATGATGTTCATTAAAATGAATTATAATCAATTCCTCCGCGGAGACATTGACCAGCAGCAATTGCCTCCACAAAGTACACAGGGAGCTGAGATGGTGGATTCCAGTGGGGACGAATTGATAATCTGTGAGGAGGGGGATGTACACGGTGATATATCGGAGGGTGAAGATGAGGTGGACATCTTGCCTCTGTAGAGCCAGTTTGTGCAAGGAGAGATTAATTGCTTCTTTTTTGGGGGGGGTCCAAACCAACCCGTCATATCAGTCACAGTCGTGTGGCAGACCCTGTCACTGAAATGATGGGTTGGTTAAAGTGTGCATGTCCTGTTTTGTTTATACAACATAAGGGTGGGTGGGAGGGCCCAAGGATAATTCCATCTTGCACCTCTTTTTTCTTTTCTTTTTCTTTGCATCATGTGCTGATTGGGGAGGGTTTTTTGGAAGGGACATCCTGCGTGACACTGCAGTGCCACTCCTAGATGGGCCCGGTGTTTGTGTCGGCCACTAGGGTCGCTAATCTTACTCACACAGCTACCTCATTGCGCCTCTTTTTTTCTTTGCGTCATGTGCTGTTTGGGGAGGGTTTTTTGGAAGGGACATCCTGCGTGACACTGCAGTGCCACTCCTAGATGTGCCCGGTGTTTGTGTCGGCCACTAGGGTCGCTAATCTTACTCACACAGTCAGCTACCTCATTGCGCCTCTTTTTTTCTTTGCGTCATGTGCTGTTTGGGGAGGGTTTTTTGGAAGGGCCATCCTGCGTGACACTGCAGTGCCACTCCTAGATGGGCCCGGTGTTTGTGTCGGCCACTAGGGTCGCTTATCTTACTCACACAGCGACCTCGGTGCAAATTTTAGGACTAAAAATAATATTGTGAGGTGTGATGTGTTCAGAATAGGCTGAAAATGAGTGTAAATTATGTTTTTTGAGGTTAATAATACTTTGGGATCAAAATTACCCCCAAATTCTATGATTTAAGCTGTTTTTTAGGGTTTTTTGAAAAAAACACCCGAATCCAAAACACACCCGAATCCGACAAAAAAAATTCGGTGAGGTTTTGCCAAAACGCGGTCGAACCCAAAACACGGCCGCGGAACCGAACCCAAAACCAAAACACAAAACCCGAAAAATTTCCGGCGCTCATCTCTACCATACATCCCAACATGACCAGTTCCAGGAGGGACAAAATGCTCTCTACCTAGACTTCCTTCTGAAGTTATGATTGCAATCACCTGTATTGAAACACCTTTCTTATCAATGAAATAGTTCAATACAGGTGACACCAATAATATATTAATAGGGAAGTCCAGATAGGGAGCATTCTGTCCCTCCTGGAATGGACCATGTTAGGAGGTATGCACAATCTAATATATCCCCTGTCTTAAGTGCCCTGCCCCTCTCCACCAAGGCTTAATGCAGCCCTGGCTGTATGATATGGTCACCCAGTAATGTTGGCCAAGGGCCAGGAGGACGTGAAAGTGTAGAAAGATAATGGGCTAGATCAGGGATAGGGAACCTTTGGCCCTCCAGCTGATGTTGAACTAGACATCCCAGCATGCCCTGCAACAGCTTTAGAATGGGCAAATGGCAAAACTGTAGCAAGGCATGCTGGTATGTGTAGTTCAACAACAGCTGGAGGTCTGAAGGTTCCCCATCCCTGGGCTAGATGCATCATCGCTTGGAATGTGATAAAATGGAGAGTGAAAAAGTACCAGCCAATCACCTCTTAACTGACATTTTTCAAACACAGCTGTGACATGGCAGGTAGGAGGTAATTGGCTGGTACTTTTTCACTCTCCATTTTATCACTTTCCAAGCGATGATGAATCTGGCTCAAATATATGTGAGGATATGTGTGGACTGTGCAGAGGGGATGTAATTAAATAGGGAAGTATTCCTACAGTAAAACTGATCTACGCACACAGGGAATTTAATTAACCACATTAAGTTAAGGTTGTACTGCTGGTTGACTTATTGACTTATATTTCAACCTATTTTGAGCATGCGCGCTCCCACAACCCTTGCTTTTCAACTAGAAATAGCTTAATGTGGCACCTGTACTGTAATTCTATAGTGTGCGACTTTGGGGAACTACATGGAAAAAGTGGGGAAATCACCCTGAACGTAGAAAGGTGGGAAATAACACTGGGTAATACTATAGACAGCTATTAGTGGCCATAAGCAAAGTATTTCAGTTTTTTTAATTCACAATGATAAAATTATAGTAAGCAAGTGATATGTGTTCTGACCCTCATGTTTTAGGTTTGGTTTTGCTGAAACCACCCTCTTTGTTTTGTTTTTGTTTTTCTGTTTTGGCAAACCCACCTTGAAGTGTTTTGGTCCAGATTTGGATTTCTATAAAATTGCTAAAAACAGCTAAAATCATATAATTTGGACCTATTTTTGTTCCTACAGTATTATTTTGTATCAGAAGAGAGTGGTCAACATTGTCAAATGCAGCAGAGAGAGGCAGTAGAATTTGAAGTGAGTAATAGATCAAATCATTCACCCCCTTATTTAGTTCAGTCTCTGGAGTGTTGTGAATTAAAACTAGACTGAAGTAGGTCCAGTAAGTTATGCAAATTAAGAACGTGTAAGGCCGGTGTATTTGCAAGCCCTACAAGCTTCTTGGAGACGAAAGGTAGCTGAGAGATTGGATGGGTTAAGACAGAGCTTGGGTCAGAATTGTGTTTCAATTGCACACCATTGGCGTTTCTATAGTGGGTGCAGTGTGTGCGGTGCACACGGGCCCCTGTGTCCAGGGGGGCCCACACCGCACACACTGCACCCATACTTTATACTTACCCCTTCGGAGTCCCGCAACGGTGTCACTGCTGTGCGGGCACAAACCACTCGAAGAATGGCCGCCGCTGCCATTTCTGAGTGATTTGCGCATGCGCACTGAAGGTGTCCCCGGGAACAAGGTGCGGCCGCCATGTTCCCGGAGACCTGCGCATGCGCAGTAGACTCTGGCATTATGCCAGAGTCTACTGCTGCCGGAGAGGAGAGGGCCCGCGACGGAGGCTGCACGCGGATCCCTTCCTCTCTTAAAGCGCCCCTGTTGCACACACAATATGTAAAGCATCTAAGTGACCACCATACAGTACACTGAGCATCCCACTGACCAATATACAGTACATAGAATCCCAGTACCACTGTACAGTATATGGAGCTCCCCAGTGACTAACACAATAGACTGAGCATCCTGGTGATCAACACACAATACATGGAGCATCCGAGTATTTGCTACAGAGTTCACTACGCTTCCTAGTGATTGCCATACAGTACATCTAGCATCTCAGTGACCGCTGTACAGTACACTGAGAATGCTAGTGGTCAACACACAGTACACAGAAAATCTCAGTGACTGCCATAATAGAGCATATTTGTTAGTGACACCATCATCTATAAATTAACCCCTTCTCAAAAAGAAGTTACTCATCCCAGTCAACATAATTTGTCCCATTAAATTCCTAATCCCCATTATTACATAACCCACATATCCAGTTATGTTATATGTTCATTAACCCCTAGTTACCTCCCTAGTTAAATCCATTAAATCATTAACCTCTTCATCCTTATAATGAAACCTAAAAATCCTAACTAACATCCAAGGGCAGCATGATTGGTAATTTATTATTATGGATTCCTTCCATTTCTGCCATGCAGCGTCACATCAGATAAATCGTTTGCTTTATCCATTGTTTCTAAATTTAAAACTACAGATAACATGGAGGGAGGTGTCTGAAGGGGTAAGTGTGACAGGACAAACGTTGTTAGCTGAAGTTATTATTTGGTCCTTACCTAAAGATGTTATTCAAATTCTTTTTCTGAAGGTATAAATCCTTATAAGAAGTTGTTGTTCAGCACTTTACTGGACGATGTAATCCAAATCCTTATCAGTAGTCATTTTCCAAAGTCACTTAAATGAAGCAGGAATTACTCAGCAGTATCCATCTAGGATAAAATGTCACCACAAAATGGCTGCTAGTAGCTGGGCATCCTTTCTATAGGGCTGTGACCTGGACTGTGACATCACAATGCATGCAGACAGCTAGAGATGGCTGCAGCTTAGATCAGCACTGGGCCCTACCTGCATGGGATACATAAGTCCTAGCCAGTGCCGTAACTAGAGGTCTTTGCTCCATTGGCAAAGAGAATTACTTGCCCATCCTAGCTGCAATTGAGGCTCAGTCTCAGATTATGTCCTTCAAATCCATATTCACCATCTTTTGTTCAATTGAAAGTATGCCAAGAAGATCCTCTAACCTCTCCCTCCCAAACAAACTGTCAATAAGGAGGCTTCTGCTCCTTATTATTTATTAAGTTTCTTATATAGCGCAGTATAATCCATTGCGCTTTACAATTGGAACAACAGTAATAGAACAAAACTGGGTAATAACAGAAAGACATAGAGGTAGGAAGGCCCTGCTCACGAGCTTACAATCTACAGTATAGGGAAATAGGCATTGATACACAAGGATAGGTGCTACCTTTTGCATAATGGTCCAGATGTTGTTAGCTGAAGTTGTTATTTGGTCCCTACCTGGAGATGTTATTCAAATTCTTTTATCTGATAATATAATTCAAAGTGTATACTTCCAGCCGGGGCTGGAGATGGTCGCATGCTCACAGAGCTCCCATCCCTGGCCCTATGAATCAGCCTGTATTCCGAAGGTCCTTCTCTGCTGCCGCCACACCATAGATTGAGCACCACTGGACCAAGCAATGCCGCCTCTATTGCAACATTGTGTGCGACTCCCAGCACCGCCGCACTGTGATCAGCCGACTGCAGCTCCCAGCTCTGTGTGATCTTCCAATCACAGCACCATCTCCATAGGCGTGCGCAGCTAATTGTATTAGGGGGTACACTGCCGGAGGGGCGTATCTAGTACCGCCTTTTGGGCATGTCTAGCACCACACAGGGACATGTCTAGAACTATTTTACATTCTTGCAGTAAAATCACATGGCTTAATCTAATTTCTCCCTAGTTCCTAATAATAAAGTAGATCTAATATACCCCAGAGAAATAAAATAAAACATAATGGTGCGACCACTGGCTAATACTGACTGTCCGCTACGGCATAACCCTGAGTCCTAGCTGCCGCTGCACCCTATTGCTGCTTACACTTCCCCAACCTATCCCTGACCAAGTGGCTGAACTAGAGAGTGGTATGCCTAGGTGCATGTGCATTCCCCTCCCCACACATTACGCCACAGAGTATGCCCCCAGCATTGCCAGATAAACATAATAACCCCAGTGCTAACAGTTATAATATAAGTAAAACACATTATTAACAATATACATTTCGAGGGATATAAATAATAGTAATAAAAAATAGAAATGTAACATATTTAACAGATATTATATATATAAAATATATCCTATATAATAGCCCAGATCTGTGACTCTGTGCCTGTGTGGCTAACGCTGGGCGTGGCTAGGAGCTCTCATTGGGTTAGCAGCAGGTCTATCACTGCCAGTCCACAGCTGATTGGCCGAGAAACGCCCTCCCACACAGGTTACATCCAATGGGAGGCTCTGCCCTTTGGCTGCTGTGTGTTCCCAGAGCAGGATTAACAATGGGGCTGATGAAGCTGCAGCACCAGGTCCACACCCCAAAATAGGCCCACTGCATCTGCAGTAACATACCCTCTGTTTTGTTCATATGTTTGTAAATCCAGTCATAAGGACACAGAGACATGTAAGTTCACTGCTGTGCTGATTTAGTCCATCACCAACTCCAGACACACTGCACACTGGACCACCCACTTCCCAGCATCCCCCTGGTCCTAGGGACCATCACTGATGATTCAGGCTTACACATATTAGTAAGGGAGTGTCTACAAATATTAAATATTCTAATACACTAACATCACATCCTCTTTTCTTTAAAGATAAGCCCTGTACGCTTCAATGCAACAATTAACAACGTCATATTAAGAACATCATCTAACACGTTTCAATGAGTCTCTCAGGTCTGCGTATTTCCCTTTTGGGTCTTTCATACACAGTCTGTGTTTCATCGACCATGTTGGACCTTTCTAGAATCGTGGTTTGTTCACCATTATCAGGATCATCATAGATGTCAGATGAAGGGTATTCTTCAATCATGTTGTCTTCATTATGGTTAGGTTGAGATCTTAAATCCACCCGATTTCTTCTTACTTCCGTTCCATGCTCTGTATGTATAGTATGAGATCTTGGTGCTACTTGTGCTTGCACAATACCTTTCTGCACCCAAATACCTTTCTCGTGATCTCTGAGGCGGACTTGGTCACCCGATTTTAGATCAGATAAGCTTTTTGTTCGCCTGTCATGGAACAGTTTCTGTTTCGCCTGTTGACGTTCCTTACACAGTCTGACCAACGCTGAGTTATGTGTATTAAGCAGTTCATCATGTATCGGAAGATTTGCTCTAATCCTCCTTCCCATCAGCATTTGTGCAGGAGAAAGTCCATTCTGTAAAGGTGTACTGCGGTAGATTAAAAGACTTTTGTAGAAATCTTCTTTACGGTCTTGAGCTTTTTTCATGAGACTCTTTACAGTTTTTACTGAACTTTCCACCAACCCATTTGAGCGTGGATAGTGGGGACTTGAAGTAGTATGGACAAATTCCCACTCATCAGCAAATTGTCTAAATTCAGCACTGGAAAACTGAGGACCATTGTCAGTGAACACTTCCATAGGAACACCATGCCTTGCAAAGATTGACTTCATGCAATTGATTACGGCTTTACTAGTAGTTGTATGTAGTGTCTTCACCTCAGGGTAGTTAGAGTAATAATCAGTCACAACAATGTACGTTTTCCCATTACAATCAAATAAATCTGCGCCAACTTTCTGGTACAGTCTCTCTGGCACTGCATGAGGACTCAGTGGCTCGACTTGTTGTTTCGGTCTATATGTAAGACATAATTCACATGTAGCTGTAGTCTGTGCTATGTCTTGGTTCATTCTTGGCCAATACATAACTTCACGCGCTCTCCGCTTACATTTTTCTTCTCCTAAGTGGCCTTCATGTATCTTGCACAGCATAGTTTTTCTTTGTCGTGCAGGTATGACAAACCTATTGCCTTTGTAAATAATACCATCGACAACTGTAAGGTCACCGTGGTACATCCAATAATCATGAATAGACAGCGGGCACACATTTTTTTCCGCTGGCCAACCTTTCAGAATGATATCTTTCAACACTTTCATTGTGTCATCTGTCTCAGTTTCTTTCCTAATCTGCTCTTGTCTTGCAAGAAACACTTGTCGAGAAGCTACGATCAAATTAACATAGGCTTCTATCTCTTCATCCATCAGACTTTTGGAACCTTCACTTTTGTCCACAGCACGAGAAAGTGTATCAGCAATGTACATGTAAATGCCGGGACAGTACAGCAAGTTTACATCATATTTCTGTAGTCTGATAAGCATTCGTTGAATTCTCATGGGACAGTCATGTAATGATTTAGTCATGATAGCTACCAATGGCTTGTGGTCAGTTTCCACTGTAAATGTTTGACCATACACAAATTGATGAAATCGCTCACATGCATATGTGATCGCTAGAAGTTCTTTTTCTATCTGAGCATACCTTGTTTCAGCACTTGTCAGTGCTCTTGATGCATAGATTACTGGTTGCCATGTATCCTCATGTTCTTGTAACAGCACTGAGCCTAGGCCAAATTGCGAAGCATCTGCTGAAATTTGTAATCTTTTCGCAGGATCAAAGAATTTTAGCACTGGTTGCTCTGTAATGATCTGTTTCAAGTTTTGCCAACTTTCTTCTTGTTCATGTGACCACATCCACTCGTTATCTTTGTCCAACAATCATCTAAGAGAGGCTATTCGTTCAGAGAGTTGAGAAATAAACTTTCCTAAGTAAGTAATCATTCCTAGGAATCTTCTGACGTCGTCTTTGTTGTTAGGACGTTCTATGTTCACTGTGGCTGATATTTTCCTTGGGTCTGGTTTTACACCTTGAACCGAGACCACGTCGCCCATAAAGGTAAGTGTATTCACGCCAAATTCACATTTGTCCTTGTTTAGCTTTAGATTCACTTTCTTGACAAGTTCCATTACTTGTCTCAATCTAGAATCATGTTCTTCCTTTGTAGATCTCCAGACAATAATGTCATCCATCATTGTTTCAACACCTGGAATATGTTCAAAAATCATGTGTATCTTTTTGTAAAATACTTCTGGAGCAGACAATATTCCATATGGTAGTCGAAGAAATCTGTATCTACCTTCTGGTGTATTAAATGTACAAAGCTTTGAGCTGGCCTCATCTAGCTTCATTTGCCAGAATCCTGATGATGCGTCCAATTTACTGAACCATTTTGCTCCCACAAATTGCAACATGATTTCATCTCTGGTTGGTAGTTTGAAATGTTCTCATTTAATACCTTTGTTTAAATCTCTGGGGTCTAGACATATTCTGAGTTGTCCATTTTTCTTTTCAACAATTACTAAGGAGCTTACCCATTCAGTAGGCTCATCAACTTTCCATATCACACCCAAGGCTTCCATACGATTTAACTCTTGTTTCAGTTTTTCTCTCAGTACAAACGGCACTTTTCTACAGGGGTGTATCACTGAAGAAACTTGAGTGTCTATATTTATTTTATGCTCTCCAGGCAAACAACCTAGCCCTTCAAACAAGTCTCTGTATTCTGTAAACATCGATTTGCGGTCATCTTCTACTTGTGATGTCACCATAAAAACTTTCTTTAGCAAGCTTAGTTTCTCACAGGAACTTAATCCTAGAATCAGTTGCACATTTTTATCCACAATCAGTAGAGATGTTTTAATCTGTTGTCCCTTATATTTCAGTGTCACTGAGCATGTACCTTTCACAGGAATTTCCTCCACAGTGTACCCTGTAACTTTCACTTTGGCTGGATGAATTTTAGGTTTTACTCTAAAAGTCTTATAGTCTTGAAACGATATTAAATTCACCTGCACGTCAGTATCAAGCTTAAAGGGAATGACAATCTCATTCACAGTTAAAGGGACAATCCATTCTTTCTTATCTGCACTGCAAAGTTCAATGCAATCCACAAATAATTCCTCTGTTTAACAGCATGCACTTTGGTTGTTTCACTTTTCATTTTACAGCATTTGGCAAAGTGATTAAGTCTACCACATTTCATGCAGGTTTTACCATAAGCAGGGCACATTTTAGGATTGTGAGCATTTCCACATCTACTACACATTTCCTTGTTAGACTGTGGCTTAGACTGCTTCATTCTTGAGAATGGAGGTTTGATTGGCTGTTTTCTGCACTACATGTACAGCAGCATCAGCTTCCTTATGTAACTTTTTGGCTTGAAATCTAGTTATTTCTGCAGATCTGCACATAGTCACTGCCTTTTCTAGTGTTAGGTCTTGCTCTCTCAGCAATCTCTCTCTGAGTCCATTATCAGGTATTCCACAGACAATACGATCTCTAATCAGTGAATCCTTTAAATCACCAAACTCACAGGTTTTACTGAGTTATTGCAGCTCTGTAACATACTGATAAAATCCATCTCCAGACTTCTGATCACATGTGAAAAACTTATATCTTTCATATGTCACATTTTTCCTTGGCACAAAGTAATCTCCATACTTTTGCATTATAGAAGATAGCACCATATTCTGCCCCCCATCAAACTGAAAACTATTATAAATGTCCAGCACATCCTCTCCTATCACATGGCGGAAAATGGATGCCTTAGTTTTGTCAGCTTCTGTATCAGCTCCACATGCAGCAAGATATATATTAAACCTTTGCTTAAATCTTTTCCAGTTTTCAGACAAGTTACCAGACATCAGCATGCCGGTTGGAGGAGCTAGTTTATCCATGGTTACTCACTGTTTGAAGAGAGGAGCACACGGCAGGCTTTGCAGACACTGAGTATCACAGCCTTACAGACTGCTGCAGGATTCTTTCACACTCTGAGAGCACTAGTAGTCCAAGTTAAACTTCTTCTGACACCATGTTTTGTTCATATGTTTGTAAATCCAGTCATAAGGACACAGAGACATGTGAGTTCACTGCTGTGCTGCTTTATTCCATCACCAACTCCAGACACACTGCACACTGGACCACCCACTTCCCAGCATCCCCCTGGTCCTAGGGACCATCACTGAAGATTCAGGCTTACACATATTAGTAAGGGAGTGTCTACAAATATTAAACATTCTAATACACTAACATCACACCCTCCAACAATTTACACATAAAAATTGGTACAAGTTCGAAAAGGGGGCGTGGTCACGGGTAAAGTGGCATGGCCATGCCCATTTTCCTATACTTTCAATGGAAGTTTGAAGAGCCAAAAATCGGTACCATAAAAAAAGGTACTGTACTTGCCAAAAAAGGACAGTTGGAGGGTATGACACTGCATCCGCAGCAAGTCTCTGCGCTGTAGATAGGGGGAAAAAAAATCCTTTTACTGCAGCGTCCTATGTCCTGCTGCCTGTCCGCCTGCCCCCTCCGGCATCAACAATCCCCACTCCCTAGCAGCGGCACAGGTGGAACAAAAGCTGCTGTGGCCACCAGCATAGATGTGTATGAAAGCGGTGCAGCGGAAGGATTTCATAGCCATGCTTGTGCCACATACTCTCTGAGCCCTGGAGCCTCCTCTGCCCGTGATGTCACAGAAGTGCCTCCCGGCCACAACCGCGCCCAGATCCCCAGAGGCCCTGACTCCGCAACACAGCACCTGGGCTGCCGGCCCCGAGATGGCTAATGTAACGGATAGAGTGGGAGATATCGCGGAGCGTAATGTCTGGACGCTAAATCAATGTTAAAGGTGACAGTGCTGTGCAGTGCAGTGGGTGTGCAGTGTCACTGACACTGCACAGCACTCTCACCTTTTACATTGATTCAGCAAGTCAGTCAGTTCTGCCAGCCAGTCACTATTGTTAGCGCTGTTGTCTGTCAAAGTCAAAAAATATTGTAATGCATATGCCTTGTACTAACCCCATGCACATGCCCGCTGCGCGTGCACTCAGTCTGCCGTGCGTGCACATATCCGCAATTTGCGTAACGGAGCTTTTCACGGCCATGCGCCTTAGCGCGTGGTATGCGCATTTACGGTAGAGTTTGTGAGCTCGTAGAGGGTTATTAGAATATTACATATTTAACCCAAATAGTGTACATTTTAGATATAGTTCCCCTAGACCGCATCAGCGAGTATTAATAGTTTAAACAGTTCCAGGACTAAGAGATTCGCCTTTGCATGATAGGAAGGGTCAGATAAAGGTTGGAAGGTGATGTCTAGTATCCAGCTGTAGGGTATTTTGAGGGTAACATTACGGTGTTAGTTAGAGAAAGATTGGCATATAGTTATGTGCAAAAGTAGAATATGAACATTAACTGTATTTACTGTATATTATGTATGCGGCGGGAATCCAGAGGATACCACCCACAAGAGCAGTTGGGGAAAGACATCGCCCACCTATTCAAATCCACCTATGACCTCTTCTGTAATGTAAGGACACATCCCTGTGTCCAATGGACAATGAGATTACAGTGACCATTGTATTGTGTATGCATGTTGTGTATAAAAAGCCCCTTGTTGCCTGGCCGGTCAGAAGACTCTGAACGCTATCTGTATGACCAGCGGAGGACCGGCCGGGTTGCGCTTGCGAACATTCTAACGTATGCACATTCTCTGTAGACATTATTCTGTTTAGATTTACTTGTTAGCCTGTAGTGTATTATTTGTACTGTTTTACCTTTTGGAATTAATCCACTGTGGCCTTAGAACCCTGTGGTTGCAACTACAAATCAGTGTTGTGTTTTCACTTTCCTGCAAGGGCTTTATAGTGTATTAATCTGTATAAGGTGTATAAGCATTGATAAGGTGTACGCACTGCGGGTACTTTGTATCGTCAGCGCTACTTAAGGTTTAAAGGTATTACATCGTTGCAGTACTTTGCTGCTAAGGGTTAAAGTGTAATCATATCATTGCATTGTATCATTAACAAGGTTTAAAGGTTATCAATTGTGTGTGCGCTCGCTGTGTGTACTCTGTACAATCAGCGCGGCGTGTGTACGCCAAGTGCGTACCTCGTGCAGGGCTCTGTACGCAAATAGCGTACAAAGTGCGTAGCACGTGTATTCAGTGTAGCGGCCACAGCGGCTCCACGGAAAAAGTGTAATTAGAGGTATGGCTTTACGGTCTAAGATAATATCGACATTATCAATTGGGAGCTCGTCCGGTTCTTCCTCATACCCGCAGCCTAGCAGATTTACGCAGACTTTATCTATCAGCAAAGGGCGGAAAGGTATCCCCTGTAAGCCTTCTCTTGGTCAGTGGATACACTAGTGCTGATTAGATAAGCATCTGCGTTGCATGGTTTGAAGGGATGCTGGAGGGATCCGTAAGGTAAGAACGCAAAAGCTATTTTTCTTTTAAAATCTGCAAATTTCTGTTTGGCACCAAATGCGCACGCAACACACGCATACACCTGTATTTTGTACTTTGCATATCTGCTCACATTTTTGCCGTAAGCATTGATTACTAGATTCATTTTGACCTGTACTGAGAAAATTTGTTGCTACTTAGTTAAAATATAGAGTTAATAGTTAAGGAAGTAAGTGTAAGACGCACACGCAGCCTGGCCTAGTTGTAAAGGTTTATACAGTAGAAACTGTGTGGTGTGTTCAGTAAGCGATTATAGTTAAATATCGCTTACATTTATAGAAGTGTGGGTTTTGTAGCACTGCGGACGTATGGCCTTTGTACACGTGTCTCGGACAGTGTGCGGGACTGCGTACGCAACGTAAAGGCATACACACGTGGCGTGTTCACGCAACGTGCGTAAAAGTACGCCCGCTAAATACAAAGCACACAATAGCATTGTTTTAGTTTAGGCGCGAGACGGTAGCCATGCAATAATAGCACAAATTGATCAGTGTCCAATATTTAGTTTAAATACCTTTTTACTGTATTACCTCTGGAATTAAGACTGTTTTTCCTGAATGAAAGTTAATTTTCTGTACAGAAAAACCAAAGTGTATATGAGTGAATGAGCGTGAGTGTGCAAACAATAAAGGTTTTGTGGACCCAGGGAATTCGGGATCCCATAGGAGACCACACCAGGTGAGTGGACACTTGGTGGCGTGAGAGTGGCTTGCTCACGTTAACATTGATTAAGGTATAAAGGAGCAAGTAGTAGATACAGCAGACCAAGAGGTCAGCGAAGTCAGAAAACCGCTGACAAAGTCAAGCGAAGCTCTGAATACCTCGGCCTAAAAGGTCAGCGAGGTTTTGTGTAGAGAGCGCAGCCCAGGGGGTTGGCGTAGTACCCATATAGGTCCGTTCAGATACGCTCCGGCTGAGGTTTTGCAGCCTGAAAAACGATTCCATTGGTCGTACAGCGGATAAGTAACAGTTACCTATACGCTGTGCGATTGTACCGTGCGTTCGTGGGTGCAATACTTAGGTCACCGCGATACCCTTTTATGCGTTTTGCGTAAAATCGCGGGCTTATTGGCGCTAGGTGTAGCACACGCAACGTGATTTGTGTAACAATTTTTTTGTTTTAAGGGACTTTTGCTGGTCACTCAGGAAATCTCCAACGACCAATATTTACTGGTTAGGGTAAGTCACTCCCACACATTTCCAGTAAATAGAGGTTACACAGGGGCCCTAGGTTGGGTACGACCGGCGCTGATGACAGTGTTTAGGTGTATTGGCCAACGTGGGCGTGAGTGGGTGAGAGCACTCAGAGGACTTTCACCGTTGCCTTATCACTGAGTATTTTGTTTTAATGTAGGAATTAGCTGAGAAGGCAATACCTGCAAAAGATGGGGGCCAGTTGCTCAAGTAAGGGACGATCAACCAGGGTTCAGGTTGATATTCTGCGGCCCAAGGGGTCGGCGAGGTACATAATGTGTGAGAAATATGGATCACACACAGAGGTTTTATGCAATGAATGGGAACGTATGACTGCGGAAGATAGGGAACCATTCCCTAAGGTAGGCAGTTTTAATACAGAGGTGTTGCAGAATTTAAGGATTAGGATATGTCTGATAAAATCCCGAAAAGAAAGGATCAGACACTCAAACTGTTTACATTTATGGCAACGAGAGAGTGATATGCAAAGGGAACTAGCTCACGCAGCCGGTTCCAACCCTAGCAGGAAACTGATTGCAACTGCACCACCACCACCGTATATTACAGGGGAGAAAGTGGCTACAGAGAATGGCATACTAATATATGATAAGAGTGAACTTGATAAATGTATTAATGCTAACCCGTGCAAGTTGTATCCCATCTTAAACTTCCCTCAGGACTGCGACCAAGAAGATGAGCACAGCACGATATCGGCACTCTCTCTGGCAGCCAGCATACAAGACACACAAGTGGGCACGGCCCAACCAGTAAGAACCGTAGCAAATGCCCCTAGCGGAGTGACAGGTGAGGTCGTGTCCACAGGTAAGTACGGTACAGTACATTATGCAGAGACAATTGCACCTCACATTGTAGAAGCAACCCAGAATGATGTAATTGAACTAAATCCTGTCAGGGTGATCGCAGTCCCCAATGGGAAGACTGACGCTCAGGGAATCACTCCCGTCAGGAACATTGCTATGCATTGTCCTTGGTCCCGGACAGAATTGAGGACAATTATGTCTGAATTTCCCGATCCCAGAAAAGATCTAGCCGCATGTCAGAGGTTTATTAGAGAACTAGGTAACGCCACCGAACCCACAAACAAAGATTGGCGGACAGTGCTACGGGCATGTTTGCCCTCCAACATTGACCCTGTGAAATTCATTGCTGATTGTAAATTAGACGCAGAGGTACCTCTCACTGATGAGTACACTCAGGAGAATGTACGACAGATCAATCTGCAGTTAGGAGTATATTTCCCTACTGTTGTCAAGTGGAATAAAATATTTTCCATAAGACAAAAAGAAGGTGAAACTGCTTCTGAATATTTCCATCGAGCACTGCAGGAAATGGCTAAATACACTGGGGTCGAGGACATTAAGGAAAATGTACATCATAGAGAGGTAGCTGTGTCCGTATTAATGGACGGCTTGAAAGAAACGTTGAGAACAAGGGTACAAACCACTCAACCTAACTGGAGAGGTATTTCGGTGGCTGCATTAAGAGAGTCCGCTATCGAGCACGATCGGAACATCATTAAGCACAGGGAGTCACAGGGGGATAAGCTGATGACCGTAAGTATCAAAGCCCTGACAACGAAGCCACATCAGCCTAAACCCCAGACCCCTGATGGTAAGTTGTATGTAGTGAAATATTATAATTGCAAGAGGGAAGGACATTACTCACGGAACTGTAATTATAAAAGCAACGTATATTGACCCCCTAGACCAGAACATGACTCACAGCATAACACACGTAATTGGGATCAGGGACCGCATAGGAGGAATTATGAGCCACATGCAGGGGAAACAAGGAGGTACCCACCTAGGAGGGACTGGCAGACCTCTGGAAATTCTCAACTACCCCCCTCACATATTGTAGCTGCCAGCGCGCTGCGGGAGGGTCACAACATACAATAGGGGTTAGGCCACACCTGTAGTTTGCAGCCAGTGAAGTTGATTGCTAGCCTTGGAAATGAACCTGAGGTTACAGTTGATGTAGCTGGTAGATCACTACCTTTCCTTGTAGATACAGGGGCGGCCAGGTCAGTGTTAAATTCAACGGTAGGTATGAAAACAACGGGTAAAACAATTTCAGCAATGGGGGTAACAGGAGTAGTGCAACACTATCCCTTAAGTAGACCAGCAGAACTTACGATAGGGCCTTTGCAGACCAAGCACTCCTTTTTGCTAGCTGCATCGGCTCCGACTAATCTACTTGGGAGAGATTTATTGTGCAAGATGAGGTGTGTCATATATTGTACTCCTGAGGGTGTCTTCTTAGATATACCCGAGAATCACGTTCAGGAAGTGCAGGATATGTTAGACACCCCACAAAGGTTGATGTCACACTCTGCTGTTATAGACAGGTGTCCATCCAAGGTAGAGGAAATGATCTCCCAGATACCGGAATCCCTCTGGACCAAAGATGGACAAGGCACTGGATTGATGGCAAATGTAGCTCCTGTAGTTGTGCAAGTAAAAGATGGTAGGATAGCTCCAAAAATCTCACAGTATCCTCTGAAGCCAGAGGTGGAATTAGGAGTGTACCCAGTCATAGAGCGCTTGCTACAACAAGGCATCCTAGTTAGGATGTCCAGCACTGCCAATAGTCCCATCTTCCCTGTGAAAAAGAGTGGGGGGAGGGGTTACAGGCTAATGCAGAATCTAAGGGGGATAAACAAGATAGTTGAGAGCCAATTCCCCGTAGTGCCAAATCCAGCTGTCATCCTCATGCAAATTCCCCCTACTGCGAAATTTTTCACTGTCATTGACCTCTGTTCTGCTTTCTTTTCGGTCCCTCTGCACCCTGACAGTCAATATTTGTTTGCATTTACATACAGAGGAGTACAGTACACTTGGACTCGTCTTCCCCAAGGTTTCATTGACAGCCCAAGTATTTTCTCCCAGGCTTTGCATGAATGTTTACAATCCTTTCAACCTGAGAGCGGATCAGTATTAATACAGTATGTAGATGACTTACTGCTGTGTTCAGATTCACTCGAAGCATCCTTGAAAGACACGAGACAGCTTCTATTTCACCTTTCTAATACGGGACACAAGGTTTCAAAGGATAAGTTACAGTTGTGCCAGACCAAGGTGAAATATTTGGCACATTGCTTGACACAAGGATTGAGACACCTCACCGCTGATAGAATACAGGCGATTCGCGACATGACTCTGCCACAAACCCAGCAGCTGATCCGCACTTTCCTTGGAATGTGTGGGTACTGCCGAAACTGGATCCCAGGGTTCTCCATACTGGCTTTACCTTTGCAGGAAATGGTCTCCTCGTACAAACCAGATCGGATCTCTCACACAGATGAGTCCGAACTGGCATTTGAGAGACTTAAACAATGCCTATCACAGGCACCTGCATTAGGCATGCCAGATTATGGGAAACCTTTTGAGTTGTACGGTACGGAAAGTGCTGGGTGTGCGGCAGGTGTCCTAACCCAGAGACATGGTGATGCCAGCAGGCCGGTAGCTTACTACAGTGCACAGTTGGACACCGTAGCACGGTCTCTCCCCACATGCTTGCGAAGTGTCGCAGCGATAGCCTTGCTAGTGAGTAAAAGTGAAGATGTAGTGTTGGGACACAACCTGACCATACATACACCTCATGCAGTATCAGCCTTACTGAACTCTGCCCAAACCAGACATGTCTCATCAGCACGGTTTACAAGGTGGGAATTAGCACTAATGGCACCTGTAAACATCACCATAAAATGATGCAGCGCACTAAATCCTGCAACCTACCTCCTGGGTATGCCTGGACAGGCACAAACGGTGGAGGATGAGAGTGATGGTGAAGGAGGATTTAGTACAGACACTGACACACATGATTGTATGGAATATCTGAACCAAACTTTCACTGCAAGACCCGACATTAGTGACAACCCACTGGAAGACGTAGATTTTACTTTTTACACTGACGGTAGTTGCCACAGACAGACGGACTTGGGAGACTTGTGTACTGGATACGCAGTCGTAGATGACAAAGGTATCATAGAAGCTGAACCCCTGGGCCCACCGCACTCAGCACAAGTTGCTGAGCTGGTCGCCCTAACCAGAGCGTGTGAATTGGCTAAGGGTAAGTCAGCCAATATATATACAGATTCTAGGTATGCCTTTGGAGTAGTGCATGATTTCGGGGCCCTATGGCGCCTCAGAAATTTCATGACGGCAGCTGGCACACCTGTAGCGCATGCATCCCATATAAAAAGGCTTCTAACAGCGATACAGGAACCTGACAGAGTGGCCGTTATCAAGTGCAAAGCCCACACTTACAGTCAAGACCCAGTGTCACTTGGTAACAGCCGGGCAGACGAAGCTGCTAAATCAGCAGCCAGCACCCCCATACAGACAGATATCACACAACTGATGGTATTCAATAACGTCAACACATAAAAATTAAGTGAAATGCAAAATTTGTGTTCTCCACAGGAAAAGGCAGTCTGGAGGTCAAAAGGATATGGCCAGAAGTCCTCAGGACTCTGGACAGATGGACAAGGTAAGCCAGTAGCCCCCAGAGCATATCTTCCAAGCTTAGCTGAGGCGGCACACGGTCTGACTCATCTGGGCAAAGAGGGTATGTGTAAGCTGGTGAGAGCCTACTGGTGTGCGCCAGGATTCTCTTCTCATGCGGGTAAGAGAGCAATGACATGTCTTACCTGCTTGAGGAAGAATATTGGAAAGTCAATACCAACAGAACCATCCCATATCCCGCCAACAGACGGCCCTTTTCAGGTAATACAAATTGATTTCATACAGTTGCCACCCTGCAGAAATTTAAAGTATGTGTTAGTTTGTATTGACGTGTTTTCAAATTGGGTAGAAGCGTTCCCCGCTGCCACAAATACTGCTACGTTCACTGCAAAGAAAATTGTGTAGGAATATGTGTGCAGATATGGTATCCCTAGGATAATTGAAAGCGATAGGGGTACCCATTTTACAGGTGAAGTCTTTCAGGTTAGGTGCAAACTGATGGGAATTAATAGTAAGCTGCATACTCCGTACCGCCCACAGGCGAGTGCGAAAGTGGAAATAGTAAACAGCACTATTAAGAACAAGCTGAGCAAAGTGATGGCTGAAACTGGATTGTTATGGCCAGAAGCTTTGCCACTTGTATTGTACAGCATCAGAACCACTCCCAGGTCCCCCCTTAACCTATCACCCTTTGAGATTCTTTTTGGTCGACAACCCCATGTAATGATTGACCCCCAGGATGATTTGAAATGCAATAATGAGGTGATTGTAAAATATATGGTTAAGATGAGCCAGCAGTTGAGGAATCAAAACAGAAATCTAAAGCTGGTGATTCCTGACCTACCAAACAGTAATTGTCATGGCATTGAACCTGGGGATTATGTAATGATTCAAAATTTTCTACGCTCAGGTTGCCTTATTGACCGGTGGGAAGGACCGTACCAAGTCTTACTGACCAGTATGACAGCATTAAAGGTTGCCGAGAGAGAAACTTGGGTCCACTTGTCCCACTGTAAGAAGGTCGCTGACCCAGAGAGAGCCCGTGACAAAGAGCAGAGTGTAGAGGAAATCGTATCACTGGAGTGCCTGTTCCGGGAAGGTTGAGAGGCAGGACTGTTGTCACGGCACCTGAGCATGGAGAACTACAAGACCAGAGGCGGTTGTCGCACCAAATTTCTTTTTCCTTTTTATTATTTTCTCCATCTCCCATTACCCTCCTTTCCCCCCTTCCTTGCTCCTTTTTATCTCCCCTTAACAAGATGGACTTACCCCAAGAGACTGCATTCCGGGTTTTGCTGTTTACCCTGTTGTTGACCAGAGCAGTCTATTTCGGTGAGAGTACCAGAGAGGTCGAGAAAGGATCTGGAATGGGTTCTGATGACAAGGACGGATTTGTAGAATTCCAAGAGCAACATATCCACCGAGCAAAGGCGAGTATCAGAAAATGATCTGGTAGTCAAGAAACTAGGAGGCACTGTGAAGGGTTATTGGCTGAAGAAAATTGTATTAGTAGAAACTGTGAAAACATAGTTGAGGACGGGTGCATCCAGAGATGTCAGTCCAGCCTTAATATCAACATGGACCGTCATCCATTGAGTGATTATCACTCATTAGTGGGTAAGGTTTTAAACCAAACAGAATGCTGGGTGTGCTCACAAGTACCTCAAGGTCAGAGCAAGTCAGGACTAGTACCGTATCCATTAACAATAGATGAAGTACTTGAATTAAGGGGTGGGAGACCGGTGGACAAGAAATTTAATATTTCTAGGTCCCCTAGTTTGAAGCTCCACCAATATCATGTGGATAGATCCTTAGTATGTTTCAACATTTCCAATTCCCGAAAGCCGGGAAATTGGGAAGTGACATGGAATAACCAAACCATGGCATTTTCACACAGAGCCGACAGAATGCCCGTAGACTCAGAACTTATACGCCAAATAGCCGACGGTGGAAGGTATTTTCGGTACAGGTATACTCTAGGAAGTAGGACCATGCGGGTTGGAGAAGTATCACCAGGGTACTGTGCGCATATCATACAGCCTGATACATGTACTGAACAGATGATAGAGTTAGGGATAGGATTTTTCACTTGGAAGGTTTGCAATATGGTAATGTCATATTCTGTCCCATATGTTCTCCCCGATGATACATATTTCATATGCGGGAGGAAGGCGTATAAGTGGCTTGCCCCAAACTCAGAGGGATCGTGTTACATTGGAAGAGTGTTGCCAGAAGTTATGACCATAACCCATAATAAGATGAAAGACGTTCACCGCAATGCTCAAGCTCCTTACACTCACACTCACTATGAACACATCGTTAAGAGACACCTTATAGATAGGACAGAGCACGCAGCCTCTGATTTGATCCACGAATCCACCGGGATTCAATTCCTACTCGCGTTAGATATCACCCGTACCGCCAGAGGAATTATAAATTATAGGTATATTCATGCGCTAGCGAACCTGATAGATAATATCACCGAGATGTATGATGACACCTTCAGGTATACAGGGAGGGAGTTGCAAGCTTACAAAACGGAACTGATCCAGCACAGGATGGTTCTAAATTATATCACAGCGGTGACAGGCGGGTACTGTGTCACCTTGGCAACTCAGTATGGTGTGAAGTGCTGCACGTACATTACAAACAGCACTGATGACCCAACCGAGGTCATAGATCAAAAGATGGACGATATCTTGCAATTGAAGTGGGAGTTCCGAAGGAAACACAACCTTACCCTTACTGCTGTGAGTAATAAACTGACCGGCTGGGTCTCATGGTTGAACCCACGCAATTGGTTCTCAGGTTTAGGAGAATGGGCTCAAAATGTTATCGTGAGTGTAGGAAAGTTTCTCCTTTGTATCCTGGGAGTTGTCATAATGATTGGTTTGATATTTAGATGTGTTCGAATTTTAACGTGGCGCAAGCACGGTACCAAAGTGATGAGTTTGAGGAGCGGGGGCATTGTTACAACAACTGATTTAATTTATGACCCATCAATAGAGACAATGTTGTGATAAGACGTGATTCCACGGTCCGTTTCTTTCACCCGTTTCTCCTTTGTTTTCCCTCAAGCAAAAATACATCCATTGGGAAAAGACTGATGAACAATACATCCATTCGGAAAAGACTTTTGATGAACAATACATCCATTTGGAAAAGACTTTTGATGAACAATACATCCATGCAGAAAAGACTTTGATTAACACTTTCAACAAAGATACACCCATCCGGACAAGACTTCAACCAACACCCAAGAACGATTGCACAAATGTTATGTGATTGTATTTGTGATACGTGTCTTATCTTCATCTCTACAACCTTCAGGTAGTGACACACATAGTCAACAGGTGATATAGATACATATATTAGCATTCACATGTGTTTCCCCCTCCATGTATCATCAACTAAATGTGCACCCCATTTGTTGGAACAAGAAGCCGAAAAGAGCTCGGTAGTGTTTGTTGGCCCACTTACAGACCCTTAATACGGGATGAGAAGGATTTAATGTATACTTCGCAATACCTCGAAGCTTACCTAGAACATGTACGGCACGATGATACATGCCCCTCAAACATGAATTTCATACATACATGCTTTTACTATCCCACTAGGTCATACATTTCCCGCCTACTCCTCTCCTCCTATCATCCAATTATTTTATAGATATTGTATTGTATATTTTTTCTGTTTAATGTTTAGATAGTGGCAGTTATTGTTGACTGCCAAAGGGTGGACTGTCAAAGTCGAAAAATATTGTAATGCATATGCCTTGTACTAACCTCATGCACATGCCCGCTGCGCGTGCACTCAGTCTGCCGTGCGTGCACATATCCGCAATTTGCGTAACGGAGCTTTTCACGGCCATGCGCCTTAGCGCGTGGTATGCGCATTTACGGTAGAGTTTGTGAGCTCGTAGAGGGTTATTAGAACATTACATATTTAACCCAAATAGTGTACATTTTAGATATAGTTCCTCTAGACCGCATCAGCGAGTATTAATAGTTTAAACAGTTCCAGGACTAAGAGATTCGCCTTTGCATGATAGGAAGGGTCAGATAAAGGTTGGAAGGTGATGTCTAGTATCCAGCTGTAGGGTATTTTGAGGGTAACATTCCGGTGTTAGTTAGAGAAAGATCGCATGTTCCTGCGTATAGTTATGTGCAAAAGTAGAATATGAACATTAACTGTATTTACTGTATATTATGTATGCGGCGGGAATCCAGAGGATACCACCCACAAGAGCAGTTGGGGAAAGACATCGCCCACCTATTCAAATCCACCTATGACCTCTTCTGTAATGTAAGGACACATCCCTGTGTCCAATGGACAATGAGATTACAGTGACCATTGTATTGTGTATGCATGTTGTGTATAAAAAGCCCCTTGTTGCCTGGCCGGTCAGAAGACTCTGAACGCTATCTGTATGACCAGCGGAGGACCGGCCGGGTTGCGCTTGCAAACATTCTCACGTATGTACATTTTCTGTAGCCAATATTCTGTTTAGATTTACTTGTTAGCCTGTAGTGTATGATTTGTACTGTTTTACCTTTTGGAATTAATCCACTGTGGCCTTAGAACCCTGTGGTTGCAACTACAAATCAGTGTTGTGTTTTCACTTTCCTGCATGGGCTTTATAATGTATTAATCTGTATAAGGTGTATAAGCATTGATAAGGTGTACGCACTGCGGGTACTTTGTATCGTCAGCGCTACTTAAGGTTTAAAGGTATTACATCGTTGCAGTACTTTGCTGCTAAGGGTTAAAGTGTAATCATATCATTGCATTGTATCATTAACAAGGTTTAAAGGTTATCAATTGTGTGTGCGCTCGCTGTGTGTACTCTGTACACTCAGCGCGGCGTGTGTACGCCAAATGCGTACCTCGTGCAGGGCTCTGTACGCAAATAGCGTACAAAGTGCGTAGCACGTGTATTCAGTCTTGCGGCCATAGCGGCTCCACGGAAAAAGTGTAATTAGAGGTATAGCTTTACGGTCTAAGATAATATCGACATTATCATGTCCCAACGCGCCGCATTACAGGGAAGTTGACACACTAAATGAACTACAGCTCCCAGCAGCTCTTAGCGCCAAAGCATTCCGGCCTGCTGGGAGCTGTAGTTTATTGAGTGCATCTTCTTCCCTGTAATGCGGCGCGCTGGGACACCGGCTATAACAATAGTGACTGGCTGCTTGGCTGCTGTGCGAGTCTCCGGGAGAGCCACTGTCAAAGGGAGGACAGCAGCTTAGCTGCTTCCAGGAGGAGAAGTATTTCCCGCCCATCCCCCACTCGCAGTACCTCTGGGCCCCATCCGCGGCACCCCCACACACACACACACCACCACCACCACCTGTGGTGGCTCAGGACCCCCTCCCCCACCCACAGCACCCCGTACCTGTCCCTCTCCCACCCATGGCACCACCGCACCCACCCCTCCCCTACCTGTGGCACCCCCGAAACGGATCTTCCCCCACCCGCGGTGGCTTCGGACCCCCACCCATGGCACCAACACACCAGGCTCTCCACCACCCGCGTCACCACTGCACCAGCCCCTCCCCCACCCGTGGCACCCCTGCAACCGCCCCTCCCCCATCCGCTGCACCCCCAGACCCCATCTGCATCTCCCCCACACCCACCACTCCCCCAACCACAGCACCTACTAGGTGATTCATCAGGCCCTGAGTGCACTGTTGCAAGTGGCTATGACCCCCTAACCCTTTGTCCGTGCAATATTTAACCACTCACACAATTATGATTGGAGGTAATACTCCATATAATTCAATTATTGCACACCACAAGGGCGTGCAGGGGGTTAAGGGGGCGTATCCCCTTATGAAGGTGTGAAGAGCGCCTGTAGGGCGCAATGAATCACCTGGTATATGTGTGTGTGTGTATATATATATATATATATATATATATATATATATATATATATATATATATTTATAAAATCTGTGCATGTATAAACAGGCTTCCTGTCTTTTTCTTTGTGATTTTTTATTTTTCTGAGTGCACTTTAAGTTCTACAGTTTACAGATCTGCTCTGTTTATTTTTGAGGGGGGGGGGGGTGTTGGGGGGTAACTTTATGTACAGGAACTGGCTTAGATGCAGGCCTGCAGCACTGCAATTTACTTAACACTCACCAACTGACTGATTAAGCTGAGCGGTGTGTCTCACTGGGCTCCAACTCCCGAGGGGAATGCTGGCCTGTGGCTGTGGCTGCACATCGACATAGGGCGGACGGGAGGGGGGAGAGAGAGCTGCTGACAGGAGGGGGAGAGAGAGACACTGACGGGAGGGGGGAGAGAGAGACACTGACGGGAGGGGGGAGAGAGAGACACTGATGGGAGGGGGGAGAGAGAGCGCGGACAGGAGGGGGGAGAGAGCGAGGACAGGTGGCAGGAGGGGTCATAGGAACGAACAGCGATCACTGTGCTGCAGGCATAATGTGCAAGGGGTGCCGGACATTAGTGGGTGCGTGTGCGCACCAGGCACCCCCCGTGCGCACGCCTATGACCATCTCTGCCCACTGCCGTGCCTGAAGAGCCCTGGGGTGAACAACCACCGAGCACAGGGTGCCAGAACACCACCACCATTGGATGACACAGAGGAGCTGGAGATGCTGGTAGGCACCATCTCACTGTGGTCGCCATATTGCCACCTGCATGCCGCTACCAGCCTGGGGCTCGTTTGAGTGGGCCAGCATAGGTGATTGACTCCATCTGTTCCCTGCCTACTGATGCAGCTCTCAGCTTCTGTGTGCTGCAGCCGTTGCCCTAGGACACTAAGTGAGGAAAGTCCTTGGCCTCTGGATCCTGTATTGGCACCCCATCTTGTGCCACCTCCACAAACATGACAATGAGCTCTGTGTTCTCCAAAGACTTTCGCTGCCCCATATCTCCCCATGCTTGAATACAATAGAGAGCACCTCTGGGATGGAGCAGACAGGGCTGTAACTAGGTGTGTGCGAGCAGTGTCGTTGCCCACAACGCAGAGCCCAGGGAGCAGCACCATTGCTACACTACTGCATCTGCTTTTGGCTTGCAGGGTGCCCGGAGCGTCATAAACAGTGCTGTGATTCCTGTTACCAGTGACCCTGTCCTGTCTGTGTGACGTTATGCACCCTGCTGCGGCACTGATGGTGGGACCGGAGCTCTTCAGCATGAATATGTGGCAGACAAGTCTCCAGCAACTGTAAGATACTGTCCTGCCAACATGGGCCAGAATATCTCAGGAATGTTTATAGCACCTTGTCCTTGACACAAAGAATTCCTGCCTTTCTGAAGCAAAGGGTGGAGCTACCCTAGAGCTAACACTAGAAGGGTCTACCTAACAAAGTAGTCATCTAATGTATGAATTGTGTCCCTCATTCCGAGTTGTTCGCTCGCAAGTGAATTTTAGCAGCTTTGCACACGCTAAGCCGCCGCCTACTGGGAGTGAATCTTAGCATCTTAAAATTGCGAACGATGTATTCGCAATATTGCGATTACACACCTCGTAGCAGTTTCTGAGTAGCTCCACACTTACTCGGCATCTGCGATCAGTTCAGTGCTTGTCGTTCCTGGTTTGACGTCACAAACACACCCAGCGTTCGCCCAGACACTCCTCCGTTTCTCCGGCCACTCCTGCGTTTTTTCCGGAAACGGTAGCGTTTTTTCCCACACGCCCATAAAACGGCCTGTTTCCGCCCAGTAACACCCATTTCCTGTCAATCACATTACGATCGCCAGACCGATGAAAAAGCCGTGAGTAAAATTACTAAGTGCATAGCAAATTTACTTGGCGCAGTCGCAGTGCGAACATTGCGCATGCGCATTAAGCGGAAAATCGCTGCGATGCGAAGATTTTTACCGAGCGAACAACTCGGAATGAGGGCCTGTATCTTCTGCACAAACCATAAACCTGTGACAGTGAGCTTAACAAATGACTTTACCACCACCTGCTGGAGACATAGCTGAACTGCATTAAATGAATATTACTAATATAGGGGGTAATTCCAAGTTGATCGCAGCAGGAAATTTTTTAGCAGTTGGGCAAAACCATGGCCCTCATTCCGAGTTGTTCGCTCGGTATTTTTCATCGCATCGCAGTGAAAATCCGCTTAGTACGCATGCGCAATGTTCGCACTGCGACTGCGCCAAGTAACTTTACTATGAAGAAAGTATTTTTACTCACGGCTTTTTCTTCGCTCCGGCGAACGTAATGTGATTGACAGGAAATGGGTGTTACTGGGCGGAAACACGGCGTTTCAGGGGCGTGTGGCTGAAAACGCTACCGTTTCCGGAAAAAACGCAGGAGTGGCCGGAGAAACGGTGGGAGTGCCTGGGCGAACGCTGGGTGTGTTTGTGACGTCAACCAGGAACGACAAGCACTGAAATGATCGCACAGGCAGAGTAAGTCTGGAGCTACTCTGAAACTGCTAAGTAGTTAGTAATCACATTATTGCGAATACATCGGTCGCAATTTTAAGAAGCTAAGATTCACTCCCAGTAGGCGGCGGCTTAGCGTGTGTAACTCTGCTAAATTCGCCTTGCGACCGATCAACTCGGAATGAGGGCCCATGTGCATTGCAGGGGAGGCAGATATAACATGTGCAGAGAGAGTTAGATTTGGGTGGGTTATTTTGTTTCTGTGCAGGGTAAATACTGGCTGCTTTATTTTTACACTGCAATTTAGATTGCAGATTGAACACACCACACCCAAATCTAACTCTCTCTGCACATGTTATATCTGCCTCACCTGCACTGCGCATGATTTTGCCCAACTGCTAAAAAATTTCCTGCTGCGATCAACTTGGAATTACCCCCATAGTTACATAGATCACTTAGGTCTCTTTACTAGTAGTATTATATATCAGTATGCTTCATATTTCTCTTCATTTCACAATTAGAATATACAGTAAATAATAATTATTGATCAATTATATTAGTCATTCTCACTGGCAACTATAAGCATCATTCTCACTGGTAACATTTGTTTTCAATCATTCCCCAGCGTAGTTCATGCTTTAGATTTTAGCACATAAAAACAACTTACATTTTCTAGACTTTATACTACTGAACCTAATACCCCTCGGGAGCCTGACACTGGAGATTCCCGGCTGCTACCCGCCTCAGGCCCCTCTCCGCCCAGGGTCGGTTTAATAATGGGGTTCATGGAGCTGCAGCTCCAGGCCCACACCCCAAAATAGGCCCATGGAATCTGCTGCAGCAAGTCTGTGCTTTTATTCGGTAGGGAAAAAATATACGTTATGGTAAGAACTTACCGTTGATAATGGTATTTCTCCTATGTCCACAGGTTTCCACAGGATAACATTGGGATATGATGGAGCGACAGCGGATTGACATCAAACGATCACAAGCTTTCTGGCCTCCCAGTGTTAGGTTCCTGGTGCTCAGAACAAGGGAGATGTTATGAAGCGAGTCCAGAGCACCAGGACGGAATGCTGGGAAAGGGGAATGGAAAGGGAATAGCCCCTGGCGCCCTATCTCCGTTGTCTCACCCGTGCTGTCAGTACACTCTTGCGAGACTATGGTTGCTTGAGCCCATGGCAGCCGCGTTTGAAGGGCGGATTACGTCTGCCCAACTTCGATGCCCCCTCAGGTCTTAATGAGAGACAAAGAGTGAACCGAGACAGGGTGATAACAAGGGGCCCTCTGACTAAACAACAAGGCCAGGGGCTACTAACAAACCTAAAAGCAAAGTATGTGCGGCTTGCCGCCAAAGGAAAAGAACAACAAAGGAAATGCTGACCACACACCGACACAATACTTTTGTGTACCGGCGGTGACAGCATAAGCAGAACCCTCTGCAAAACACCAGTGACAGAAATAATAAGGGAACACAGCGGCCTAAGCCAACGGACGCGGCCGTGCCGCTACTCACGGAACCGGTACGAATACTGGCAAACGGACAGGAACTCCCAATGCTGCTGACACAGACTCTCAGAACTGGAGGACAGGCAGAATCCCAAACGACAGACCGGTGGACACCAAGAAGCCAGAAACTTGCACAGGCAAAGGTACTGGACCTCAGGACAGGAACGCCTCACGGCAGGACACGGGATCAGACATAGGAATCGACACAGGGACTGACACAGGAATCGACACAGGAAGCTCAGGAACTAGCAGGAACCAAGCTCAGAACTCAAGCAGACTGAAAACCCAGGAATTATCACCAGCATCTGTGAATTGCAAACAGCCAGCATATAACAGAGAGGCCTAATTAGTAATCCCATGCAGCTGCCTTGTTGCATGATTCCAACTGACCAGATGCAATTAGCAGCCAGGTGAGGCTGAACACAAGGGAACAAGCTGCAATTACACAGACTCACCAGCGGCAGCAGACAAGAGGATTCTAAAACAGAGCAACAGGAAATCCTGGCATGCAAGACAACTTTATAAACATAAAATAGGAATGAACCACTACCTGTGGTTCATAACAGTATCCCCTCCTTAAGGGTGAGCTCCGAGCACCCCATGACACCTACGGGGAACATAAACAGAAGTATAACATGAAATACAAAACAAAACTGCAAAACAGGAATGAGCCACAGCCGTGGCTCATAACATCACCCCCCCCTTGAGGAGGGGTCAAAAGACCCCAAAATTCAGACTATCCAGAACAAGGGATACAAAAAAAAAAAAACCTGACACACTGGTCTAACAGACAAGAAAAAAAAAAAAAAAAGTTGTAGCAACAACTTGTAACAGTGCCCTCCCCTTGATGGTGGCCACTGGACACAAGACAAGGGAAAAAAAATATCTTTTTTTATCAAGGCAAGAGTCAAAAATTATTTATTTTTCTTCTTCTTCTTTTTACAAAGCTCTTTAGGTCTGACCAAGGTAATTCCCCAAACATTGTCTGAACTGATGGTACCACCCAGCAAGGCTGCGTTCAAATCAGAGACAGGTCTCTTACCCTTGGGAGCTGAACTTTCTGGTAAAGTACTAATATTAGAAGAAGAAGTCAAAAAAGCACATCCTGCAGTCAAAACAACGGGCTGGGACTCTTGTGCTGAGTTTGCAGTATTTGGTGGACTCTCAGCAGACAAGACGGCTGACCTAGACGAACCTGAATCAATTTCTTTGGAACCATATCTTTTAATAATTGCATCACTGAATGCTGGGGGATCCTGAAGAATGGGATCTTCAGCTTTCATTAAGCTGGTCGCCCACTCAAAAGGCTCTCCTCTAAAAGAATAAATCAGATAGAGCACAAGGTTCTCTGGAGTGATGCCCAGAAATGGTCTAGACAACATAATAATGTAATAGTGTTTGTAAAGCGCCAGAAATTGGGCTAAGTCCCCATCAAAGATTATGGATGTTGAGATATCAGAGTCAGGATCTGTTTCCTTCTCATCTGACTGACTGGAGTGCTTTGCTAGGACCTGGTCACTATTGACCTTACTCGAAGCTGAGACTCTCTGAACCCCACCCGGGGCAGTGACTTTCTGAACCCCACCCGGGGCAGTGACTTTCTGAACCCCACCCGGGGCAGTGACTTTCTGAACCCCACCCGGGGCAGTGGCCTCCGGGAACCCCGCTGGGGCAGTGGCCTCCGGGAACCCCGCTGGGGCAGTGGCCTCCGGGAACCCCGCTGGGGCAGTGGCCTCCGGGAACCCCGCTGGGGCAGTGGCCTCCGGGAACCCCGCTGGGGCCAGCACCTCGGATTCTTTTACTGGGACCGGGCCGTTGGCCTCCCTCTCTGAGTCGATAATTATCAAAAGTTCTCCCGGGACTATGACTTCCGGGACTTTTGCTGAAGCAATAACGTTCAGATCCTCCACTAATGCTATGCTTCTCAAGTTCTTTCCTGGGGAAGCGACTTCTAGGCCCTTCTTTGGGGCTGCATCTCTCGAGACCCCACTTGGGGATATTACTTCAAAGATCCCTTCTGGGGTTTTGCTTCTCGAGTTCCCTTCAAGAACTATGGTTTTAGAGACCCTTTCTTGGGTTGCGCGTTTCAAGTCCCTACCTGGGGTGACAGCTTCTGAGACCCCTTCCGGTATGGACACCTGAACTATAATATTTGATGTCCCTCTATAAGCTAGGGCATCGGGTACCGCTCCAGCACTCTGGGCATCGGGTACCGCTCCAGCACTCTGGGCATCGGGTACCGCTCCAGCACTCTGGGCATCGGGTACCGCTCCAGCACTCTGGGCATCGGGTACCGCTCCAGCACTCTGGGCATCGGGTACCGCTCCAGCACTCTGGGCTACGGGCACCACTCCAGGACCCTGGGCATCGGGCACCACTCCAGGACCCTGGGCATCGGGCACCACTCCAGGACCCTGGGCATCGGGCACCACTCCAGGACCCTGGGCATCGGGCACCACTCCAGGACCCTGGGCATCGGGCACCACTCCAGGACCCTGGGCATCGGGCACCACTCCAGGACCCTGGGCATCGGGCACCACTCCAGGGGCTTGCAACTCCGCTTCCACAGGAACCTCAAGAGAGGAGAAAAACATTCTTTTTTGATTCCTGAATCTATAATGGGGCTCCCTTGCCCAAGGACCCCAATTATAGGACAGAGAGCTTTTTAGTGTGGGTTGTGTGACAAGTACCTCTGCCACAGTAGAGACAGGAGTAGGTCTTGTATCCTGACTCAACTTGGCCAGAGGGCAAGACTCGTCACCACACTTTGGCTTGCGCAACTCACAGGTCTGCAGATAGTGGCCTAAACCCCCACAATATAGGCATAAGTTTAAGTTTCTGCGACGCAGACGCTCCTCTTCTGAGAGCCTGGGCCGCAGAAAACTTTTAAACCTTTTCTCTTCAATTAAACCAGAGGATTCTCTTGTCACCATACTGTGAACAAGAGTCTCTTTAGGGATAGATGTACTCTCAACGACTTCTGGCAAAATGAGCAAGATTTTAGTCAGAAGGTTTTGCAGTTGCTTTAGGGATTGCTGCAAAACTTCTAGTCGCTCTGGTCTCAAAGCACTGAATACAGAGTTCAGGGCTGCGAGAGATGCCTGCAGGGCTTGCATAGTAGACATAGGAGGATTTAAAACTAGACAGGACAAGACAAGACAAGGCAAGACTAAATTTTGCTAAACAAAACAAGACTTTTTTTTTTTTTAAACACCGGACTGGATTCTAAACACCGGACTGGATTCTAAACACCGGACTGGATTCTAAACACCGGACTGGATTCTAAACACCGGACTGGATTCTAAACACACTGAAATCTAGACAGGACTGGATTCTAGACTAGACACTGGACCAAAAAAGAAAAAAAGTTTTATTTCTTTTTTGTGGTATGGCTGGTGATAATGTTAGGTTCCTGGTGCTCAGAACAAGGGAGATGTTATGAAGCGAGTCCAGAGCACCAGGACGGAATGCTGGGAAAGGGGAATGGAAAGGGAATAGCCCCTGGCGCCCTATCTCCGTTGTCTCACCCGTGCTGTCAGTACACTCTTGCGAGACTATGGTTGCTTGAGCCCATGGCAGCCGCGTTTGAAGGGCGGATTACGTCTGCCCAACTTCGATGCCCCCTCAGGTCTTAATGAGAGACAAAGGGTGAACCGAGACAGGGTGATAACAAGGGGCCCTCTGACTAAACAACAAGGCCAGGGGCTACTAACAAACCTAAAAGCAAAGTATGTGCGGCTTGCCGCCAAAGGAAAAGAACAACAAAGGAAATGCTGACCACACACCGACACAATACTTTTGTGTACCGGCGGTGACAGCATAAGCAGAACCCTCTGCAAAACACCAGTGACAGAAATAATAAGGGAACACAGCGGCCTAAGCCAACGGACGCGGCCGTGCCGCTACTCACGGAACCGGTACGAATACTGGCAAACGGACAGGAACTCCCAATGCTGCTGACACAGACTCTCAGAACTGGAGGACAGGCAGAATCCCAAACGACAGACCGGTGGACACCAAGAAGCCAGAAACTTGCACAGGCAAAGGTACTGGACCTCAGGACAGGAACGCCTCACGGCAGGACACGGGATCAGACATAGGAATCGACACAGGGACTGACACAGGAATCGACACAGGAAGCTCAGGAACTAGCAGGAACCAAGCTCAGAACTCAAGCAGACTGAAAACCCAGGAATTATCACCAGCATCTGTGAATTGCAAACAGCCAGCATATAACAGAGAGGCCTAATTAGTAATCCCATGCAGCTGCCTTGTTGCATGATTCCAACTGACCAGATGCAATTAGCAGCCAGGTGAGGCTGAACACAAGGGAACAAGCTGCAATTACACAGACTCACCAGCGGCAGCAGACAAGAGGATTCTAAAACAGAGCAACAGGAAATCCTGGCATGCAAGACAACTTTATAAACATAAAATAGGAATGAACCACTACCTGTGGTTCATAACAGTATCCCCTCCTTAAGGGTGAGCTCCGAGCACCCCATGACACCTACGGGGAACATAAACAGAAGTATAACATGAAATACAAAACAAAACTGCAAAACAGGAATGAGCCACAGCCGTGGCTCATAACACCCAGGATGCAACGGGCTCGTCCATATAATCACGCCCACTGACTCAGTCAAATCAGTTGTTTCCAAAGCATTTAGGCAGGAACATTATGTAGAACCCTATTCAGGCGAGAAGAACACACATGCACACCCTTCCATGCAAGAGGGAAGACGTTAGTGACTATAAAGATTCTCAAATCAGGTGCGTCAGGGTGGGATCCCTGTGGAAACCTGTGGACATAGGAGAAATACTGTTATCAATGGTAAGTTCTTACCATAACGTATATTTCTCCGGCTGGGTCCACAGGTTATCCACAGGATAACATTGAGACTTCCCAAAGCAATTTTTAGTGGGATACTGTCAGGAATCGGCGCTCTGCTACGTCTCACTTACCAGCGCGCTGGTGTGCGGGCCTCCGGAGGTCTTGGCCCCAGTTGCGGCTGCGTGGGTGTAGTATCCGCGAGCGTTCTATTTCACATTGCTGAGGACTCCTGAGTCTGGTCCTGTGTGGGTTTTGCGGCGTGCCGAAGTCCCACCTGTGTGGTCGTTACCATGGCACCTGCACGCAGCTGATTCTGATGTTCAATCCGACTTATATCTCCGCCTGCAGTTTGTGTCCAATCACTGCTGGGCAGGAGGTATAACTTCCAGCTTGTGGCTCTCTCACATTGCCTCGGACAACAAGTCACACACCGTGTGCCTTAGTTCTTCTGGTTCCTGTTTCCAGCGACCCCCGTGGTTACTTCCATTTGTTCCAGTCTTCATTCTCACAGCTCTCCTGTTAACTCCGGACTCCAATTCCATTCAGCCACAATCACCAGCAGCAGAGACTCTCCTCAGGTGTTCGTATTACCATCTCACTTGTACACTGGCTATCTGTATTCCATCTGTGCATTTCAGCAGTATTACTATTGATGGCTTAGAGACTGTTTCCTGCTTGAGCCTAGTAAAGCTATCTGGACTTGTGTGCTTTATAGAGACTGAGTGTTTCTTTTACATACCGGAGTTCTGCCTTTCAAGTTACTTTATCTTGCGTTATACCGAGACTGTGTGCTATCAAGTACTATTGGACTTTAGTTATATCATCTGCCTTCAGTTTTGTTGTTTCTCATTTCATTTGCAAGAGACCTCTGCTATTTAAATCCAGTTATCATCTATTGTCATTCCATTACCGGTTTTCTGTTTATACTGTGTTATCCGATCTGCTCAGAACAATAAAACATCAGCGCCTATGCGCAGGACTATTATATTGCCTCCACGTTTTATCCATCAGACCAACACTGACCCACTAGCGCCCCCGCCGGGGACAGACAAACCTAGAGACCTGACAGTTTGTCCGAGGCCCATGGACCCGGACGGTGGTCAGAGTGTGGGGTCAGGGACACTCCAAGACCTAGTGTCACGACTGGATGGTCAAGAGGCTGCGCAGCAGCAGATTATGCAATTCCTGCAAGGAATGTCTTTACGATTAGATACTTTGCAACAATCACTTCCAATTCCAGTTTCCCCAGTGTCCTCTTCAGTTACAGTTCCTGCTCCAGGTTCCTCAGTTTCCAGCTCTCCAGTTGCTCCTGTTTCAATGTCTCGCATCCATCTTCCTACTCCGAGTAAATTTGATGGTAATTCTAAGATGTGTCGTGGGTTTCTAAACCAATGCGAAGTTCAGTTTGAATTGCAGCCACAGAACTTTCCAACACCTAGAACAAAGGTTGCTTATATTGTTTCTCTTCTAGCTGGCTCTGCTTTGAACTGGGTCTCTCTGCTGTGGGAGCGAGCAGATGCAATATTGAACAACTATACTGAATTTGTTGCCGCATTCCGACGCATCTTTGACGAACCTGGGCGTACGACCTCTGCTTCTTCTGACCTCCTTCAGATCCGCCAGGGAACACGTACTGTGGGTCAGTACGTTATCCAGTTCCAGACATTGGCATCGGAGGTGAAGTGGAACAACCAGGCATTGGTTGCCGCCTTCTGGCATGGTCTGTCTGACCACATCAAGGATGAACTGACTACTCGAGATTTACCAGAGCAACTGGAAGCTCTAATTTCCCTATGTGTCAAATTGGATCTACGTCTACGCGAGCGGACCTGTGAACGCTCTCGAGGTGATCTTCGCAAGCACCGAGCAATGCCTCCTGTACAGTCTCTACCTATTATTACTGATGAACCCATGCAGGTAAACAAATCTCGTTTAACACCTGAGGAGTGGTCCAGAAGATTAAAGGAAAGACTGTGTCTCTATTGTGCTGCTGCTGGTCATCTGATTGGTTCCTGCCCTGCTCGGCCGGGAAACGCCAGGTCCTAACTTGTAGAGGAGGAGTCAAGTTAGGGCTTTTGAATAAAGCTCCTTCATCTCAGGATCTTATATTACCTGTCACCTTGGAAAGGTCTGAGGGACTCCAATCTTTGTCTGCCTTAGTGGATTGTGGTGCTGCTGGGAATTTTATCACGCAAGCTGCAGTGGATAGACTTCATCTCCCAGTGACTAAGCTGTGTCGTCCAGTTTATCTCACGGCCGTGGACGGAAGCCGTATTTCTGAAGGTTCCATCTTTCAGCAAACCAAGCCGGTAGTTCTAGGAGTAGGCTTCCTGCATTCTGAGCTCATTGAGTTCCTGGTTATACCCAAAGCGGGCTATGAGATAGTACTGGGTATGCCTTGGCTCCAACTGCACAATCCGCAATTTGACTGGTCCACATTGCAGTTAACATCATGGAGTTCCTCCTGTCGTCAGTCTTGTCTGGCTCAAGTGTTTCCAATAAAGTCTTCTGGTGTAAAGTCTCAGTCTGGCCTCCCGGAGGCCTATCAGGAATTCACTGACGTCTTCAGTGAGAAAGCAGCGGATGTCTTGCCTCCCCATCGAGAGTGGGATTGTCCCATCGATCTGGTTCCAGGGAACAAGCCGCCTAGAGGGCGTACATACCCTCTTTCAGTCCCAGAAACTCAAGCCATGAGTGAATACATAAAGAAAAATTTACAGAAAGGTTTCATCCGTCCATCCACTTCCCCAGCTGGTGCTGGATTCTTCTTCGTCAAGAAGAAAGATGGAGGACTTCGCCCCTGTATCGATTATCGGGGTTTAAATGATATCACAATCAAAAATAGCTACCCGTTACCTCTTATCACAGAGTTGTTTGACAGAGTTAGAGGGGCTTCCATCTTCACGAAACTGGATCTTCGCGGGGCATACAACCTTATCAGGATTCGAACTGGTGATGAGTGGAAAACCGCCTTCAATACTCGTGACGGCCACTATGTATATCTAGTGATGCCCTTCGGTTTAAGTAATGCCCCTGCCGTGTTTCAAAACTTTGTCAACGAAGTGTTTAGAGATCTCCTGTATAAATGTGTGGTGGTTTACCTCGATGACATCTTGATATTCTCCCGTGATTTAGTCTCTCATCGCCAACAGGTGAAGGAGGTTCTGCAACGTCTTCGACGGAATCATCTGTATGGCAAGTTGTCCAAATGCACATTTGAAGCTTCTTCAATATCTTTCTTAGGATACATAATTTCCGGAACAGATCTTCAAATAGATCCAGCTAAACTGGAAGCTATAGAAAACTGGTCTCTTCCAACAACACTCAAGTCAGTTCAACGCTTCATTGGCTTCGCTAATTACTACAGAAAGTTTATTAAAGGCTTTTCCACGCTAATAGCTCCAATTACCTGCCTTACCCGGAAAGGGGGAAATCCTTCCCAATGGTCTGACGACGCACTGTCCGCTTTTCACAAAATAAAACAAGCTTTTATTTCAGCTCATGTGTTACAGCAGCCGGATGTCAGTAAAGCCTTCATCTTGGAAGTGGACGCTTCAACGGTTGGCGTGGGCGCAGTCCTGTCCCAGGTTGGCAGTGATGGTAAGACTCACCCCTGTGGGTTTTTTTCTCGTAGGTTCTCGTCTGCAGAAATGAACTATACCATCGGTGACCAGGAGTTGTTAGCAATCAAATTGGCCCTTGAAGAATGGAGGTATCTGCTGGAGGGTACGAGATTTCCCATTACCATCTACACGGATCACAAGAACCTTCTCTACTTGAAAGCCGCGCAGTGTCTGAATCCTCGGCAAGCAAGGTGGGCTCTATTATTTTCTCGCTTTGATGTTAAGTTGATGTTTAGACCGGGCTCACAAAATGTCAAAGCGGATGCTTTGTCTCGCTCCATGAGCTCAAACGAGGAATCTGCAGAACAGGCTGCTCGACCAGTATTAAATCCAGTGGTTTTCGCAGCTACAGGGATGTCGCAAGTCCCGCCTCCAGGCAAGATGTTTGTCTCTCCGGAGCTTCGTCCAAACCTTCTGTCTTGGGCTCATACGTCCAAGTTTACTGGTCACCCTGGGGTCCTAAAGACTTTTAAGTTTCTGTCTCAAACGTATTGGTGGTTCGTATGAAGGTAGACATTCAAGAGTTCATAGCTTCATGTCCCAAATGTGCTCAGCATAAAAATTCTCGTCAGGCTCCCGCAGGCCAATTGATACCCAATTCTATTCCTAGGCGCCCCTGGTCCCATTTGTCGATGGACTTTATTTCTGATCTCCCTCCATCCAAAGGGTATGACACCATCTGGGTAGTAGTCGATAGGTTTTCAAAAATGGCTCAGGTTACATGGACTTCCAACAGAAATCATATCTGACCGAGGAGTACAATTTGTGGCCAAGTTTTGGAGGGCTCTGTGTTCAGCGCTACAGGTAAAACTGAAGTTCTCTACGGCCTATCATCCTCAAACAAATGGGCAGACAGAGAGGGTAAATCAAGAACTTGAGACCTATTTGAGACTGTATATCTCTTCTTCACAGGATGACTGGGTAGAATTGTTGCCATGGGCGGAGTTTGCTCATAATTTCCGTTATCATACTTCAACTGATACAACTCCTTTTTTCGCAGTTTATGGTCAGCATCCTAGAGTACCAGATTTTCAAGAATTACCTGCCATAGATGTACCTGCGGCTACTTCTGCTCTACAGCGGTTCGCTCAAATTTGGAAAGAGATCCATTCGTCTCTTAAGAAAGTTTCTCAACTGTATAAAATGTTCGCTGATCGGAAGAGGCGAGCAGTTCCTAGTTTGAAACCGGGCGATAAGGTCTGGTTATCTACCCGTAATCTCCGGCTCAGAGTCCCCTCAATGAAGTTTGCTCCACGGTTTATTGGACCTTTTCCTGTAGAAAGTGTTATTAATCCGGTGGCTTATAAATTGAAACTGCCTGCTTTTTTGAAAATACCCAACTCATTCCATATTTCTCTCCTAAGACCACTAATTCTCAATCGTTTCCAGAGAACGCTTCCAGCAGCTCCAAAGGTACGAACTCATCGGGGCGTGGAATACGAGGTGGAAAAGATATTAGACTCTCGACATCGTTATGGTCATCTGCAATATCTCATTGACTGGTCTGGATATGGTCCTGAAGAGAGGAGTTGGGTCGACGCCACGGATGTACATGCTCCACGTCTGCTCCAAGCCTTCCACAGACTCTTCCCTGCCAAGCCTCGTGGGTGTTCGGAGCTCACCCATAAAGGAGGGGGTACTGTCAGGAATCGGCGCTCTGCTACGTCTCACTTACCAGCGCGCTGGTGTGCGGGCCTCCGGAGGTCTTGGCCCCAGTTGCGGCTGCGTGGGTGTAGTATCCGCGAGCGTTCTATTTCACATTGCTGAGTACTCCTGAGTCTGGTCCTGTGTGGGTTTTGCGGCGTGCCGAAGTCCAGCCTGTGTGGTCGTTACCATGGCACCTGCACGCAGCTGATTCTGATGGTATCCGGTCGATGGATCGGCAGACGCTTGATCGACAATGCGAACATCGACCACGCAACATAGACAACATCTACATCGACAGTGTTCGAACATCTACAAACACAAGATCGACATCACACTAACATCGGCACACACTACATCGACAAACACTGAACATCGACAATACGTATACTCGATAAACAAAACATCGACACACAAATGATCGATCACGCACAACATCGAAACAACGTCAGGTCGACCAACAAATCATCGACATGTAATTGTTCTACAAACAAATGCATCGACCTACTGAAGATCGACCAACCATAGACAGACAAAACATAGATCGACATGTAATTGTGCGACAAACAAATACATCGACTTACTGAAGATCGACAAACCTTAGATTGACAAGTAATTGTTCGACAAACAAATACATCGACATACAGAAGATCGACATACCATAGACCGACAATTTATCGATCGATTCTGATGTTCAATCTGGCTTGTATCTCCGCCTGCAGTTTGTGTCCAATCACTGCTGGGCAGGAGATATAACTTCCAGCTTGTGGCTCTCTCACATTGCCTCGGACAACAAGTCACACACCGTGTGCCTTAGTTCTTCTGGTTCCTGTTTCCAGCGATCCCCGTGGTTACTTCCATTTGTTCCAGTCTTCATTCTCACAGCTCTCCTGTTAACTCCGGACTCCAATTCCATTCAGCCACAATCACCAGCAGCAGAGACTCTCCTCAGGTGTTCGTATTACCATCTCACTTGTACACTGGCTATCTGTATTCCATCTGTGCATTTCAGCAGTATTACTATTGATGGCTTAGAGACTGTTTCCTGCTTGAACCTAGTAAAGCTATCTGGACTTGTGTGCTTTATAGAGACTGAGTGTTTCTTTTACATACCGGAGTTCTGCCTTTCAAGTTACTTTATCTTGCGTTATACCGAGACTGTGTGCTATCAAGTACTATTGGACTTTAGTTATATCATCTGCCTTCAGTTTTGTTGTTTCTCATTTCATTTGCAAGAGACCTGATAAATCTAAATATTTATCTTATAACATTCACTATATATTGGTAAGAGACTCAGTACGCAATGGGCGTACGGGGTACCGTAAGGGTACGCACTTAGCGTAGCAGACGCTAGGCCGTGGTCGAGACGCACGAGCGGCACGTTCGCTCACGGCTTACGCTGGGTATCGAGCACGCTATAGGCGGTCCGAGTACCGTAATGCTACGCTACTAGCGTAGCGGACGCTGTGCCCTACAAGAGGAACACAAGCGGCGCAGACGCTCACAGGATGACACACAGTAAACCTTGTATGCAACACAATGAAAGGCTGAGCCTATACTGTAAACCTTGGTTTTGTAATGTGAACACAATGCAATGCTAATTAACCTCTATTATATAAAAGCCTCTTAAGTTATTGAGACGCTCTGAATACTCTCAGCAATGTAATAAACACACAATACCTTGCTAAGGTTCCAAAACCTTTACTAACGAGATTTAGTTATGTAAAAAAGGAAAATACAGTTAACATTTTATACACTACAGGCTAACATCAATATCTAAACATAATAACTACACATATACAATATACAACAGCGTAACAATAACAGAGAGAGAGAGAGTATGGCAAATACAGAGAACAAGTTGGTTACAGAGAAACACTTACACACTGGGGAATGATCGCTGCGCAGTCCTGGTCACCAGCTCCATAGTTAGTCAGTGATGAAAACCTTTTGTGGAGAGTAGACTAAGCTGGCCCAAACTGGCTGTTCCTTATATACACTGCATACAGTACACTACAAAGGGACCTATATCTCATTGTTCATTGGACACAGGAATCTGTCTTCACATTACAACAAAAGGTCATAGGTTTGTTTGAACAGGTGGGCTGTGACTATTCCAGACTGCTCAGGTGGGAGGGAATCTCAGGATTCCTACCACATGGACAATGAACTGCAAATATAGCAAATGTCCATAAACTTCTTATAGACATAACTTTTCGCAGGAGCGATTGATTTCTCTCAAACCAATACCGGAATGTTTCTAATAATATACTCTACCGTTGCATACTAAACACCACTGCTCAAAAACCTGTCTGACCCTTCGTATCATGCAAAGAGGGATTTCTCTGTCCGTAAACCAGTTACACTAAACAAACTTACTGATATTATTAAGGAGACCATAACCTACAAAATGCACTATTTGGATTAACTATGTGACGATTGAGTCGCCCGCCAGACGCACACAAACTCTACCGCAAATGCACATACCACGCGCTTGAGCGCATGTCCGTGGAGGCGCCGTCACGCAACTGCGAATATGCGCACGCACGGGAGAGAATGTGCACGTGCAGCGGGCAAGCGCATGGGGTCAGTACAAGGCATGAGAATAACGACTTTTTTCGACTTTGACAGTCCACCCTTTGGCAGTCACCAATAACTGCCACTTCCTAAACAAAACAGAAAAATATATGTCATCATGTAAACACCTTTTTATGATTGGGTAAGGGGAGGAGAGGAGAAGGTGGGAAAAGCATGACCTAGTGAGATAGTAAAAGCATGTGTGTATGAAATCCATGTTTGAGGGGTCATGTATCATCGTGCCGTACGTGTTTTAAATCAAGCTTCGAGGTATTGCGAAGTATACATTTGAATCCTTCTTATCCCGTATCAAGGGTCTGTGGATGGGCTGTCAAACTTTACCGAGCTCTTTTCGGCTTTTGGTTGCAACAAATGGGGAGCACATTTAGTTGATGATACATGAAGGGGGGAACATGTGAATGCTGATATATGTGTCTATATTCCCTGTCGACTATGTGTGTCATTACCTGGAGGTTGTAGAGATGAAGATAAGAAACAATCGTTATAAATGCAGTCGTAAACTATGTGAGTTTATATAAACAGTCGCCGATTGAGGTCTTGTCTGATGTCTTGTCTTGATGTACATGTTGTCTGATGTCTCTCGGTGCTTTTGCTATAAATAGCGAGCAAAAGCTTTTCCATTGTCCATAAAGTTACAGTCTCTAAAGTATTGGGCTATCGTAAAAGTTAAAGTCACTAGGGATATTGGGGGCTTGTAGCATAGTTCATCAATGGTCTGTATAAAAGAGGTTGTCAAATTCTTCTTCCAAGCGGATGTCTTTGTACCTTGGAGGAAAACAAAGGAGAAACGGGTGAAAGAAACGGACCGTGGAATCACATTTTCATCACAACATTGTCTCTATCGTTGGGTCATAAATCAAATTAGTTGTTATTACAGTGTCCTCGCTCCTCAGACTCATCACTCTGGTACTACCTTTACACTTCGTTAAAGTCCGAACGCATCTAAATATCAGGCCAACCAATATGACGACTCCCAGAATACACAAGAGAAATTTCCCTACGTCCATTATAATACCTTGGGTCCATTCTCCTAAACCAGAGAACCAATTTCGTGGGTTCAACCATGACACCCAACTGGTCAGCTCATTACCCACAGCAGCGAGTGTGAGATTGTGTTTCCTTCGAAACTCCCACTTTAATTGCAAAATGTCATCCATCTTTTGGTCTATGACCTCGGCTGGGTCCTCCGTGCTGTTTGTAATGTACGTGCAGCACTTTATTCCATATTGAGTTGCTAGGGTAACACAATACCCGCCTGTCACTGCTGTGAGATAATTGAGAATCATCCTATGCTGAACCAGCTCTGTTTTGTAGGCTTGTAACTCTTTCCCAGTGTACCTGAACGTGTCGTCATACATTTCGGTGATATTGTCTAACAAGTTCGCTAGCGCAGATATATATTTATAATTTATCACTCCTCTGGCGGTACGAGTGACATCTAACGCGAGTAAGAATTGAATCCCGGTGGATTCATGGATCAGATCAGAGGCCGGATGCTCTGTCCTCTCTATCAGGTGCCTTTTAACGACGTGCTCGTAATGAGTGTGAGTATAAGGAGCTTGGGCACCGCGGTGAATGTCTTTCATTTTGTTATGGGATACAGTCATTACTTCAGGCAGTACTTTTCCAATGTAACACAATCCCTCTGAGTTTGGGGCAAGCCACTTATACGCCTTTCTCCCGCATATGAAATATGAATCATCGGGGAGAACATATGGGACGGAGTGTGACATTACCATGTTACAAATTTTCCATGTGAAATCTCCTAACCCTAACTCTCCCATCTGTCTAGTACACGTATCAGGTTGTACGATATGTGCACAGTATCCTGGTGATACTTCTCCAACTCGCATGGTCCTACTTCCTAGAGTGTACCTATACCGGAAATATTTTCCACTGTCGGTTATCTGGCGTATAAGCTCTGTGTCTATGGGCATTCTATCGGCTCTATATGAAAATGTCATGGTTTGATTACTCCATGACACTTCCCAATTTCCTGGCTTTCGGGGATTGGAAATGTTAAAGCATACTAAGGACTTATCCACATGATATTGGTGGAGCTTCAAACTAGGAGGACTAGAGATATTAAACCTCTTGTCCACTGGCCTCCCACCACTTAACTCAAGTACCTCTCCTACAGTTAAAGGGAATGGTACTAGTCCTGATTTGCTATGACCTTGAGGTACTTGAGAACATACCCAGCAGTCTGTCTGATTTAACACTTTACCCACTAAGGAGTGATAGTCACTCAATGGATGCCAGTCCATGTGGATATTAAAACTGGACTGACGTTTCTTGATGCACCCATCCTCAACTATATTGTCACAGTGCCTACAGATGCAGTTCTCTTCAGCTAACAATCCTTCACAATTCCTTCTATTGTCAATGCTACCAGATCGTTTTCTGATACTCGCCTTTACTCTGTGATTATGGTGCTCTTGGAAAACTACGCCTCCATCCTGGTCATCAGAACCCATTCCAGATCCTTTCTCGACCTCCATGGTACTCTCACCGAAACAGACTGCTCTGGTCAACAACAGGGTCAACAGGAAAATCCGGATCACAGTCTCTTGGGGCAAGTCCATCTTAGAGGAGCAGAAAGAGAAATTTGTAATGGGGGGGACATAAAATAATTGAAGGGGGAAAAAAAAATGTTACGATGTCTTTTGTCCTCTAGTCTTGTTGTTCTTCTTGCTCTGTTGTCATCTCAAAGGTGCTGTCTCTCAGTCTTCTAAACGAACATTCTGGTGATACAATATTCCTTCCAAATCTGCGATCTTTCTGTAAGGAGCAAAAATCTTGCATTACCATTTGTCTAACTGATGTGTGACATACCATCTTTACAGCATGAGAACATGAGAGAGAAGAGGAAAAAAAACAAACGAGAGAGAGAACAATTCATATATATATTACATAAAACAACAAACAAAAAAAAACATTGTCAGATCTTCCGTTCACCATCAGGCTATCACACCAACACATCCATTGGTATCTTTGCGCAATCTCCCCCACCAGTATTTCCACACTCCACCCTTTGTGCCTGGCCAGGACACACCGATGTCGGTAGGTCACACTGGGGTTAGGTAGACTTCTGCAAAGACCAAGTAGCTATGTGATATTTGAGTTCTGCCGATGAACGTCAGAGATGGGGAAAAAGAAACATTTACAGATAAATTACAAAGTTTACCCGGCCGTTCCTGTGTCTACACGGAACTGACCTCCCAATATCATTAACTGTAACCTCAGGTTTACTACCAGGCCTAATGATCAACTTTCCTGACTGCATATTACAGGTGCGGCCCAAAATTCTTCTTATGTGATCCCTGATTACAATTTCGTGTATCATGACTTTGCTCGTTTTCTTGTCTAGGGGGTCTAACTTTATGTGGGCTGTTACAGTTGCTGGCATAATGCCCTTCTCTTTTAGAAAGATAACAAACCCTTGGCTTCCTCCATGTGCCAGGGGCCTGGGGTTTTGGTCGATTTGATGCCTCCTCTAGGGCTTGGATGCTCATCACCATCAACCGCTCTCCCTGTGCTTCCCTGGTTCTTTGGATATTATGGTCATGTCGTTGTCTAGGGGGTTGATATGACTTTTGTATATTTCTTGATCTACAATCTCTTGCAAAATGTCCCTCTTTGTGACAATGATAACAAACTATCACATTTGAATTTCTCACAGGGGTTTGGGGCTAAAGCTAGTGTGGCTTCGTTGTCAGGGCTTGTCTACTGATTGTCATTTGCTTACTGCCCTGTGACTCCAGGTGTCTTTTGATGTTCCATTCAATTATAACATCATCTTGTGTTGGTTCTACAATATGAGATACATTTGTTTGTGCGTGATATATAACACTGTACGTACCTGTGGACACGACCTCACCTGACCCTCCGTAAGGGGGTTTGACTACTGCCTTTACCGATTTGGTCGCGTCCACCTGGATGTCTTGTATGATGGCTGCTGGAAATGGTGCCGACCTCGTGCTGGGCTCACTTTTTTGCTTGTAATCCTGAGGGAAGTTTAACATGGAGTGCAACTTGCACGGGTTAACAGTTGTACATTTAACAGTTTTACTTTGATCATTGTTACATTCGTTACAATTATTCTTATCATCTATACAGTTACTAAGTGCATGTTTATCATACCCCAGTGTGCCATTCTCTGTAACCACTCTCTCTCTTGTTGCCATATTTTTCTTACCAAAGTGAGAGTCAGCTGTGTAAGCTAATTCCCTTTGTATCTCACCTTCCTGTTGCCATATTTTTAAACAATCATAATGTTTAATTCGTTGCTTCCCGGATTTTATGAGACAGATCCTTCGCCTTAAATTATGCAATACCTCTGAGTCAAAACTACCTATCCCAGGAAATGGTGCTTTATCCCCCACAGTCATTCGTGTCCATTCATCACAAAAGGTCTCAGTGTGGGGACCATACTTCCCCCACATTACTAAACGAGCAGACCCTCGAGGTCTGCAAGCCTCTTCAGTCTGAACCCTGACTGCTAAACATCCCTGTGTTGTGCACTTGGCTTCCATTGTGGACCTTTTTAACACAGAAAAAAACTTCCTAAAATGCACCAAACACAGAAGTCTACGGTGGAAGTTTTCCAAGCTCTTCCACCAGCTTCTTCTGCTCCGAGTACAACGAATACGCCCCTTTTAGCAGACGCACGTAATCGTTGCAGGCCCTACCAGCGAAAATTCCTTACCTTTATATTTTACACAAATCACGCTTGCATGTGCTCCCTACAACACGCATGAGGGCAATTTACGCATGAATATACGACCTCATATCACGTTGCGTTATTGGTCACACATACAACCGTGCGGTCCAATCGTACCACTTATAGACACTTGTTGCCTATAAATGGTAGGATCATTGGAGTCTCCCTACTGTGCTCCAGAACAGCCGGAGTGTAATACCACAAAATTATCACACTTCGTCGCACGTGTTCACCAAGACCGTGCACGCACGTTTTCACCTAGACCGTGCTCATCACGTATTCACCTAGACCGTGATTCACCAAGACTTCACCAAGATTTACTTCACCAAGATTTCACCAAGACTTCACCAAGATTTCACCAAGACTTCACCAAGAGGAGTTCAATACACTCATACCGTTTTCAACCCACTATCATTCTATAGTTTTCTGATCAGAAAAAAAATAATCATTTCCCGTAATCTGATAGCTCTCCCCAGAGGCATTACAGTAAAGTAAGGTATTTAAACTAAATTTTTGGAAACTGAAATCCAGTTGTGCTATTATCGCGTTGCTTCCGTATCGTCTACTAAAACAATACTATCGTGTGATTTGTATTATGTGGGCGTACCCATACGCTCCATTGCGTAATATACGCTACGTGTGTAAGCCCTTGCGTCGCGTACGCTTGTCCCGCCCTTTGTTAGGGACACGTGTACACCGGCCAGACACGTCCACAGTAACACAAGTAACACGTTTATATCAATGTAAATGATCTTTAACTGTAATCATTTACTGAACACCACACAGAACTTCCTTGTATCTTAGGCAAGCCGTGTGCGTGTTTTACAAATGACTCCTTTACGTATTATTTTTACTTTTAACTACCAATAGCAACAAATCTTTCTCAGCACGTTATCAATGATAAATGGCAAACAGGAAAGTGAGATATGTGAAAATACACAGGTGAAAATGCAATTCTAAATTAATCTAATGACATACATTAATGTAAGAACGCACATATAGATATTACATCTATGAGACCCTATTCAGTGCTTCTAATTTGCATAATGAATGTGCTTTTTAACCATCTGTGAAGGCGATTTCTTTCACTGCTGGGAGAGAAAAAAAAACAAAACCCAGTTACACAGGTTCATTTGCATTTCAATGGCCCATCTCACAAGTAGCAGAGTTAAACAGGCTCTTGAAGGGAGGAAAAAAGAAAAAAAAAACACAACTTTGTTTTATTTGTGTGTTTCCTAAATCAAATATTCATTTTGCTATTAACTTATATTAAACTCTATCTGAACCACTTATGATTGACTATGATATGGATTAAATAAATGCATTAAAAACTCATTAAATGATGATTTCTTTTTGACAATGGATGGCTGATTATTTCCCGAGTCAACTGAAAATCAGCCATTCAGAGAAAAAAAATTGACCTTCCCAAAATGGCCGCTGCTCCTCCCCCTTCCATATCCATGAGGTTTACACAAAATGGAGGACAGACCATGCGGCTTCTTTTGTCACAAAGAAAATCATCATTCCAGCCCCTTAAGTTATTCTATGCCTGAGCTAAAAATAAAACTATCAAGCCATGCAGAGCGACCAAAAATACTTTTAAACCTATTTAAACAGACAAGCAATCCAATCTGCGTGTGCAGTTGGCACCAAATAGAAATAAAAACCAGATTTAAAAAGACAATAGCTTAATGTTCCTACCTTCCGGTTCCGGATTCCACCAGCACTCCGACAGCGTAGCGATGCAGACGCTTATCTAGTCAGCACTACCGTATCCCTCACCACCAACACGGATACAAAGGGATACGCCTTCCCGCCCTTTGCTGACAGATAAAGTCTGCTTGTGTTCGCTAGAGCGGATATGTGGAGGACGGACGAGCCGCCAATTGATAAATCTAAATATTTATCTTATAACATTCACTATATATTGGTAAGAGACTCAGTACGCAATGGGCGTACGGGGTACCGTAAGGGTACGCACTTAGCGTAGCAGACGCTAGGCCGTGGTCGAGACGCACGAGCGACACGTTCGCTCACGGCTTATGCTGGGTATCGAGCACGCTATAGGCGGTCCGAGTACCGTAATGCTACGCTACTAGCGTAGCGGACGCTGTGCCCTACAAGAGGAACACAAGCGGCGCAGACGCTCACAGGATGACACACAGTAAACCTTGTATGCAACATAATTAAAGGCTGAGCCTATACTGTAAACCTTGGTTTTGTAATGTGAACACAATGCAATGCTAATTAACCTCTATTATATAAAAGCCTCTTAAGTTATTGAGACGCTCTGAATACTCTCAGCAATGTAATAAACACACAATACCTTGCTAAGGTTCCAAAACCTTTACTAACGAGATTTAGTTATGTAAAAAAGGAAAATACAGTTAACATTTTATACACTACAGGCTAACATCAATATCTAAACATAATAACTACACATATACAATATACAACAGCGTAACAATAACAGAGAGAGAGAGAGAGAGAGAGTATGGCAAATACAAACAGAGAACAAGTTGGTTACAGAGAAACACTTACACACTGGGGAATGATCGCTGCGCAGTCCTGGTCACCAGCTCCATAGTTAGTCAGTGATGAAAACCTTTTGTGGAGAGTAAACTAAGCTGGCCCAAACTGGCTGTTCCTTATATACACTGCATACAGTACACTACAAAGGGACCTATATCTCATTGTTCATTGGACACAGGAATCTGTCTTCACATTACAACAAAAGGTCATAGGTTTGTTTGAACAGGTGGGCTGTGACTATTCCAGACTGCTCAGGTGGGAGGGAATCTCAGGATTCCTACCACATGGACAATGAACTGCAAATATAGCAAATGTCCATAAACTTCTTATAGACATAACTATTCGCAGGAGCGATTGATTTCTCTCAAACCAATACCGGAATGTTTCTAATAATATACTCTACCGTTGCATACTAAACACCACTGCTCAAAAACCTGTCTGACCCTTCGTATCGTGCACAGAGGGATTTCTCTGTCCGTAAACCAGTTACACTAAACAAACTTACTGATATTATTAAGGAGACCATAACCTACAAAATGCACTATTTGGATTAACTATGTGACGATTGAGTCGCCGCCAGACGCACACAAACTCTACCGCAAATGCACATACCACGCGCTTGAGCGCATGTCCGTGGAGGCGCCGTCACGCAACTGCGAATATGCGCACGCACGGGAGAGAATGTGCACGTGCAACGGGCAAGCGCATGGGGTCAGTACAAGGCATGAGAATAACGAAATTTTTCGACTTTGACAGACCTCTGCTATTTAAATCCAGTTATCATCTATTGTCATTCCATTACCGGTTTTCTGTTTATACTGTGTTATCCGATCTGCTCAGAACAATAAAACATCAGCGCCTATGCGCAGGACTATTATATTGCCTCCACGTTTTATCCAACAGACCAACACTGACCCACTAGCGCCCCCGCCGGGGACAGACAAACCTAGAGACCTGACAGATGCTCCTGATTAGACAGGAGAACCTTTCGGCCGACTTCAGCGTCATGAGAGGCACAGGTATCCAAGGCATAATATCTAATGAAAGTGTTAATGGAAGACAATGTGGCTGCCTTACATATCTGTTCTGCTGAAGCACCATGTTGTGCTGCCCATGAAGGACCTACCTTACGTGTAGAGTGAGCAGAGACCTTAGCCAGAACAGGGAGATCAGCTCGAGAGTATGCTTCTGAAATCATCATTCGAAGCCATCTTGCTAGTGTCTGTTTAGTAGAAGGCCATCCCCTCTTGTGAAATCCGTAGAGAATGAAGAGAGAATCTGTCTTTCTGATGGCACTGGTACGATCTACGTAGATTCTTAATGCACGGACTACGTCCAGCGACACTTCTCCCGCAGAAAGTCCCGATACCTGAAAAGCCGGGACTACAATTTCTTCGTTAAGGTGAAACTTAGATACCACCTTAGGAAGATAGCCAGACCTAGTTCTGAGAACTGCTTTATCTGGATAAAAAAATCAGAAAAGGAGATTCACATTAAAGCGCTCCTAAATCTGATACTCTTCTAGCTGATGTCATAGTCAGTAGAAAGAGCACTTTAGCTGTCAACCATTTAAGATCCACTTTCTTAAGTGGTTCAATCAGAGCCCCCTGAAGGGCTTTGAGGACCAGACTTAAATCCCAAGGTACTGCAGGAGGAACAAAAGGTGGTTGAATGCGCAGCATTCCCTGGCAAAAGTATGCACATCCTGTAAAGTGGCAATTTTCTTTTGAAATCATACAGTCAATGCTGAAACTTGAACTCTCAAGGAAGCCACCTTCAAACCCTTATCCATTCCTGCCTGAAGGAAATCTAAGATTCTGGATACTCTGAAAGATCTTGGATCCATATTTCTTTCACTGCACCAATGAATATAGGCTTGCCATATTCGGTGATAAATGCGAGCCGAGGAGGGTTTCCTTGCTCTGAGCATTGTTTGAATTACCTGTTGTGAAAAACTTCTTGACTTTAGGATAGAGGCTTCAACAGCCATGCCGTCAAAGAAAGCCGATCCAGAAGCCTGTGATAACAAGGACCCTGCATTAGTAGATCTGGACGTTGAGGGAGCAGAATTGGAGCATCCACCGACATCCTCTGCAAATCTATTTACCAATGCCTTCTGGGCCAAGCCGGAGCTATTAGAATCACGACACCCCTTGCTTGCTTTATTTTCCTTACCACCCTGGGTATCAGGGAGATTGGAGGAAACATACGCCAGATAAAATTCCCATTTCACTGACAGAGCGTCCACAAGGATCGCTCTGGGGTCTTTTGTTCTTGACCCGTATGCCGGAACATTGTTATTCAGACTGGACGCCATGAGATCTATCTCTGGCAACCCCCACTTGTCTACTAGAGTCTGAAATACTCCGGGTGTAGAGCCCATTCGGTTGCGCGAATGGTGTGTCGACTGAGAAAGTCTGCGTCCCAGTTTTGGACTCCTGGAACGAACACTGCGGACAATGCTGGAAGATGAAGTTCTGCCCACTTTAGTATGTGACTTACCTCCTTCATTGCTCTATGGCTGCGAGTTCCTCCCTGATGGTTGAGGTACGCTACTGCCGTTGTATTGTCCGAGTGGATCTGGACTGGTTTTCCTTGCAGAATGTCCTTTGCCTGAATCAGTGCCATGTATATGCCCCGGAGTTCCAACAGATTAATTGGCAGGCAACTTTCTTCTGTGGTCCATTGTCACTGGTACCACAATTTTCCGGACACTGCTCCCCAGCACTGAAGACTGGCATCCTTTGTCAGGATCTTCCAATCTGATATCCAAAAGGGTTTCCCCTTGTCTAGATGGGATGTCTGTAGCCACCAGGCTAATGACCTTTTTACCTTTACTGGAAGTACCATCATTTGTTTCTTTATTTTCTGATGTACTCCATTCCATCTGGTCAGAATCAGATGTTGCAAAGGTCTTGAGTGGATCTGTGCATATTCCACCATGTCGAATGTTGACACCATCAACCCCATCACTCGCATTGCCGTGTGAACTAATATTGTTTGACTATGCAACAATTCCTGAATCATTAACTGCACCTTGGATATCTTTTCCCAAGGTAAAAATATTTTCTGCGGACTTGAATCCAAAACAGCCCCTAAGTGAATCATCCGTTGTGACGGAATCAGAGACGACTTTGCCCAATTTATGAGCCATCCAAGTTATTGTCTGTTGGAGATGGCTCAAGAGCAATTCCTGGGATTGTGCCAGAATTAAAAGATCGTCGAGGTATGGAAAAATCCTTATCCCCTGCTTGCGGAGATAAGCTGCCATAACCACCATGATCTTGGTAAATACTCTGGGGGATGTGGCTAACCCAAAGGGTAATGCCTGGAATTGAAAATGTTGTTGGAGGATAGCGAACCTGAGGTAACACTGATGGGACAATGCTATTGGCACATGCAGGTAAGCATCCTGTATATCCAGAGATACCATATAATCCCCTGGTTCCATGGCCAAAACTATGGAGCGTAACGTTTCCATGTGGAACCTTGGGACCCAAATGTATTTGTTTAACATTTTGAGATTGAGGATGGGACGAAATGACCCATTTGGTTTCTGGACCAAAAATAGGTTGGAGTAAAACCCCTGCCCCCGTTGTGCCGGGGGTACTGGAATAATTACCCCTGACTGAAGCAATTTCTGCACTGTTTCTTGCAGTGCTCTGGCCTTTGTCACTGTATGAGATGGGCTGGTGCAAAAAAACCTTCGAGGAGACTGCTTCTTGAAAGGAAAAACATAACCCAGAGATACCACTTCTTGCACCCAAGCGTCTGTTGTCGACTGCGCCATATGTGTGCAAACTGAAGAAGACGGCCCCCTACCTTGGAGTCCCCCAAGTGGAGGCCCGCACCATCAGGCTGATGGTTTCTGTTCTGGTTTGGAAGCTGGCCCTCTAGTGGCCCATTGCTTCTTTGCTTTACCAGACTTATTGTACTGGGTTTGCTTTGATTCATTTTTACCTTTTGTTTTACCTTGCCACCGAAATGGCCGAAATCCCGAGCCCTTAGGCTTAGGGTTATAACTGGCAGGAAACCTGACCTTCTTGGATTCAGCTTCTGACTCCAGAATATCTGTTAGTACCTTACCAAAAAATAAGAATTTACTTACCGATAATTCTATTTCTCGTAGTCCGTAGTGGATGCTGGGGACTCCGTCAGGACCATGGGGGGGGGATAGCGGCTCCGCAGGAGACAGGGCACAAAAGTAAAAGCTTTAGGATCAGGTGGTGTGCACTGGCTCCTCCCCCTATGACCCTCCTCCAAGCCTCAGTTAGGATACTGTGCCCGGACGAGCGTACACAATAAGGAAGGATTTTGAATCCCGGGTAAGACTCATACCAGCCACACCAATCACACTGTACAACCTGTGATCTGAACCCAGTTAACAGCATGATAACAGCGGAGCCTCTGAAAAGATGGCTCACAACAATAATAACCCGATTTTTGTAACAATAACTATGTACAAGTATTGCAGACAATCCGCACTTGGGATGGGCGCCCAGCATCCACTACGGACTACGAGAAATAGAATTATCGGTAAGTAAATTCTTATTTTCTCTGACGTCCTAAGTGGATGCTGGGGACTCCGTCAGGACCATGGGGATTATACCAAAGCTCCCAAACGGGCGGGAGAGTGCGGATGACTCTGCAGCACCGAGTGAGAGAACTCCAGGTCCTCCTCAGCCAGGGTGTGCCCCTGACCAAGTAGCAGCTCGGCAAAGTTGTAAAGCCGAGACCCCTCGGGCAGCCGCCCAAGATGAGCCCACCTTCCTTGTGGAATGGGCTTTTACATATTTTGGCTGTGGCAGGCCTGCCACAGAATGTGCAAGCTGAATTGTACTACACATCCAACTAGCAATCGTCTACTTAGAAGCAAGAGCACCCAGTTTGTTGGGTGCATACAGGATAACAGCAAGTCAGTTTTCCTGACTCCAGCCGTCCTGGAAACCTATATTTTCAGGGCCCTGACAACATCTAGCAACTTGGAGTCCTCCAAGTCCCTAGTAGCCGCAGGTACCACAATAAGCTGGTTCAGGTGAAACGCTGACACCACCTTAGGGAGAAACTGGGGACGAGTCCGCAGCTCTGCCCTGTCCGAATGGACAATCAGATATGTGCTTTTGTGAGACAAAGCCGCCAATTCTGACACTCGCCTGGCCGAGGCCAGGGCCAACATCATGGTCACTTTCCATGTGAGATATTTCAAATCCACAGATTTGAGCGGTTTAAACCAATGTGATTTGAGGAATCCCAGAACTACGTTGAGATCCCACAGTGCCACTGGAGGCACAAAAGGGGGTTGTATATGCAGTACTCCCTTGACAAACTTCTGGACTTCAGGAACTGAAGCCAATTCTTTCTGGAAGAAAATCGACAGGGCCGAAATTTGAACCTTAATGGATCCCAATTTGAGGCCCATAGACACTCCTGTTTGCAGGAAATGCAGGAATCGACCGAGTTGAAATTTCTTCGTGGGGCCTTCCTGGCCTCACACCACGCAACATATTTTCGCCACATGCGGTGATAATGTTGTGCGGTCACCTCCTTCCTGGCTTTGACCAGGGTAGGAGTGACCTCTTCCGGAATGCCTTTTTCCCTTAGGATCCGGCGTTCAACCGCCATGCCGTCAAACGCAGCCGCGGTAAGTCTTGGAACAGACATGGTACTTGCTGAAGCAAGTCCCTTCTTAGCGGCAGAGGCCATGAGTCCTCTGTGAGCATCTCTTGAAGTTCCGGGTACCAAGTCCTTCTTGGCCAATCCGGAGCCACGAGTATAGTTCTTACTCCTCTACGTCTTATAATTCTCAGTACCTTAGGTATGAGAAGCAGAGGAGGGAACACATACACCGACTGGTACACCCACGGTGTTACCAGAACGTCCACAGCTATTGCCTGAGGGTCTCTTGACCTGGCGCAATACCTGTCCAGTTTTTTGTTCAGGCGGGACGCCATCATGTCCACCTTTGGTTTTTCCCAATGGTTCACAATCATGTGGAAGACTTCCGCGTGCAGTCCCCACTCTCCCGGGTGGAGGTCGTGCCTGCTGAGGAAGTCTGCTTCCCAGTTGTCCACTCCCGGAATGAACACTGCTGACAGTGCTATCACATGATTTTCCGCCCAGCGAAGAATCCTTGCAGCTTCTGCCATTGCCCTCCTGCTTCTTGTGTCGCCCTGTCTGTTTACGTGGGCGACTGCCGTGATGTTGTCCGACTGGATCAGCACCGGTTGACTTTGAAGCAGAGGTCTTCCTAGGCTCAGAGCATTGTAAATTGCCCTTAGCTCCAGTATATTTATGTGGAGAGAAGTCTCCAGACTTGACCACACTCCTTGGAAATTTCTTCCCTGTGTGATTGCTCCCCAGCCTCTCAGGCTGGCATCCGTGGTCACCAGGACCCAGTCCTGAATGCCGAATCTGCTGCCCTCTAGTAGATGAGCACTCTGCAGCCACCACAGAAGAGACACCCTTGTCCTTGGAGACAGGATTATCCGCTGATGCATCTGAAGATGCGATCCGGACCATTCGTCCAGCAGATCCCACTGAAAAATTCTTTCGTGAAATCTGTCGAATGGAATCGCTTCGTAAGAAGCCACCATTTTTCTCAGGACTCTTGTGCATTGATGCACTGACACTTGGCCTGGTTCAAGGAGGTTCCTAACTAGCTCGGATAACTCCCAGGCTTTCTCCTCCAGGAGAAACACCTTTTTCTGGACTGTGTCCAGAATCATCCCTAGTAACAGCAGACGTGTCGTCGGAATCAGCTGCGATTTTGGAATATTTAGAATCCACCCGTGCTGTCGTAGAACTACTTGAGATAGTGCTACTCCGACCTCCAACTGTTCTCTGGACCTTGCCCTTATCAGGAGATCGTCCAAGTAAGGGATAATTAAGACGCCTTTTCTTTGAAGAAGAATCATCATTTCGGCCATTACCTTGGTAAAGACCCGGGGTGCCGTGGACAATCCAAACGGCAGCGTCTGAAACTGATAGTGACAGTTCTGTACCACGAACCTGAGGTACCCTTGGTGAGAAGGGCAATTTGGGACATGGAGGTAAGCATCCTTGATGTCCAGGGACACCATATAGTCCCCTTCTTCCTGGTTCGCTATCACTGCTCTGAGTGACTCCATCTTGATTTGAACCTTTGTATGTAAGTGTTCAAAGATTTCAGATTTAGAATAAATCTCACCGAGCCGTCTGGCTTCAGTACCACAAATAGTGTGGAATAATACCCCTTTCCTTGTTGTAGGAGGGGTACTTTGATTATCACCTGCTGGGAATACAGCTTGTGAATTGTTTCCAATACTGCCTCCCTGTCGGAGGGAGACGTTGGTAAAGCAGATTTCAGGAACCTGCGAGGGGGAGACGTCTCGAATTTCCAATCTGTACCCCTGGGATACTACTTGTAGGATCCAGGGGTCCACTTGCGAGTGAGCCCACTGCGCGCTGAAACTCTTGAGACGACCCCCCCCACCGCACCTGAGTCCGCTTGTACGGCCCCAGCGTCATGCTGAGGACTTGGCAGAAGCGGTGGAGGGCTACTGTTCCTGGGAAGGGGCTGCCTGCTGCAGTCTTCTTCCGTTCCTCTACCCCTGGGCAGATATGACTGGCCTTTTGCCCGCTTGCCCTTATGGGGACGAAAGGACTGAGGCTGAAAAGACGGTGTCTTTTTCTGCTGAGATGTGACTTGGGGTAAAAAGGTGGATTTTCCAGCTGTTGCCGTGGCCACCAGGTCCGATGGACCGACCCCAAATAACTCCTCCCCTTTATACGGCAATACTGCCGTTTGGAATCTGCATCACCTGACCACTGTCGTGTCCATAAACATCTTCTGGCAGACATGGACATCGCACTTACTCTTGATGCCAGAGTGCAAATATCCCTCTGTGCATCTCGCATATATAGAAATGCATCCTTTAAATGCTCTATAGTCAATAAAATACTGTCCCTGTCAAGGGTATCAATATTTTCAGTCAGGGAATCCGACCAAGCCACCCCAGCGCTGCACATCCAGGCTGAGGCGATCGCTGGTCGCAGTATAACACCAGTATGTGTGTATATACTTTTTAGGATATTTTCCAGCCTCCTATTAGCTGGCTCCTTGAGGGCGGCCGTATCTGGAGACGATAACGCCACTTGTTTTGATAAGCGTGTGAGCGCCTTTAATTTTCTATCGGGGGAGACCCACGCATCATCACACACTTCATTTAATTTATCTGATTCAGGAAAAACTACAGGTAGTTTTTTCACACCCCACATAATACCCTTTTTTGTGGTACTTGTAGTATCAGAAATATGTAACACCTCCTTCATTGCCCTTAACATGTAACGTGTGGCCCTAATGGAAAATACGTTTGTTTCTTCACCGTCGACACTAGAGTCAGTGTCCGTGTCTGTGTCGACCGACTGAGGTAATGGTCGTTTTAAAGCCCCTGACGGTGTTTGAGACGCCTGGACAGGTACTAATTGGTTTGCCGGCCGTCTCATGTCGTCAACCGACCTTGCAGCTTGTTGACATTATCACGTAATTACCTAAATAAGCCATCCATTCCGGTGTCGACTCCCTAGAGAGTGACATCACCATTACAGGCAATTGCTCCGCCTCCTCACCAACATCGTCCTCATACATGTCGACACACACGTACCGACACACAGCACACACACAGGGAATGCTCTGATAGAGGACAGGACCCCACTAGCCCTTTGGGGAGACAGAGGGAGAGTTTGCCAGCACACACCAAAACGCTATAATTTTACAGGGACAACCTTATATAAGTGTTTTCCCTTATAGCATCTTAATATGTAATAATATCGCCACAAAAATGCCCCCCCTCTCTGTTTTAACCCTGTTTCTGTAGTGCAGTGCAGGGGAGAGCCTGGGAGCCTTCCCACCAGCAGTTCTGTGAGGGAAAATGGCGCTGTGTGCTGAGGAGAATAGGCCCCGCCCCCTTTTCGGCGGGCTTCTTCTCCCGTTTTTCTGACAACCTGGCAGGGGTTAAATACATCCATATAGCCCCAGGGGCTATATGTGATGTATTTTTAGCCAGCATAGGTACTTTCATTGCTGCTAAGGGCGCCGCCCCCAGCGCCCTGCACCCTCAGTGACCGTTGGTGTGAAGTGTGCTGAGAGCAATGGCGCACAGCTGCAGTGCTGTGCGCTACCTTAAGAAGACTGGGAAGTCTTCAGCCGCCGATTTCTGGACCTCTTCTCTCTTCAGCATCTGCAAGGGGGTCGGCGGCGCGGCTCCGGTGACCCATCCAGGCTGTACCTGTGATCGTCCCTCTGGAGCTAGTGTCCAGTAGCCTAAGAAGCCAATCCATCCTGCATGCAGGTGAGTTCACTTCTTCTCCCCTAAGTCCCTCGATGCAGTGAGCCTGTTGCCAGCAGGACTCACTGAAAATAAAAAAACCTAACAAAACTTTTACTCTAAGCAGCTCTTTAGGAGAGCCACCTAGATTGCACCCTTCTCGGCCGGGCACAAAGATCTAACTGAGGCTTGGAGGAGGGTCATAGGGGGAGGAGCCAGTGCACACCACCTGATCCTAAAGCTTTTACTTTTGTGCCCTGTCTCCTGCGGAGCCGCTATCCCCCCCATGGTCCTGACGGAGTCCCCAGCATCCACTTAGGACATCAGAGAAAGAATGTTTCCAACAAAAGGCAAAGCTTCCAGAACCGTTTTGGATTCTGAATCAGCTTTCCATGTACGTAGCCAAATTGCTCTGCGAGCAGCTACCGTTAAGGCTGATGCTTTAGAAGCAATTATACCCATATCCATTGCTGCTTCCTCTAGGAATAGCGCAGCCTGTTTCATATGGGCTAAATGTGACTCCTGCTCCCTAGTAGGTGCTGAGAGCCCATTTTCCAGTTGTTCAGCCCATTCCACTATCGCTTTTGCCATCCAGACTGAGGCCATAGCTGGCCTTATGATTGCCCCTGACAGAGAAAATATGTTTTTCAAAAAACCATCAACTTTTCTGTCTGTGACATCATTTAATGACGTAGATGGCAAAGGCAAAATAGATTTTCGCACTAATCGAATGACGTGCGTATCTACCTCTTTTTAAACAGTCCCCAGTTGGAAAAGGGTAGTAAGAATCCCATTTTTTTGGAATTCTATATTTCTTATTGGGCGTAGCCCAAGGTTCCTCCATAATTTTTGTCAGTTCCTCTGACCCTGGAAACTCAACCCTAACTGTTTTGGGACATTTAAACACAGGTGCCTTAGTTTTAATTATTGGCTCAGCTGAATCCTCTAGAGACAGAATAGCCTTCATTGCTCAAATTAATTCAGCTATGTCCTCTGAGCTGAAGCCCTCCACTTGTTCTTCATATGGTGAAGTAGAGTGTATGGAATCATCATCTGTTGTATCATCCTGTGTAGCCTGTGAATTTGATGATATATTTACCCTTGGTTTATCAGCTTGTTGATTAGTAGAAGCTGTAGGGACTATACCATAAGATGGGATCTGCATGTATGGGTTAATAGTGTATTCTATTCCTGAGGTTGAAGCTGCAGGGACCAACCTGTCAGCTATACTGGATAAAGTTTGTGCAAACACGGCCCAAGGTGGATCTACTTGTCGTTAAAAAAGGGATCTGCCTTGCCATCTGCTGAAACGCAAAACAATTTGCACATAACCCATCGTGTGCCAGAGTTTGTGTTGATAAACCCACCTTGCAGGATAAACATGTTATGAGTGTTGGTGTTATTGTTAATGTAACCTCGTCACCTTTGCCGCTCTTAGACATGATAAACAATCAGCTTTTTCACAGTATACTACACAATTTGTGACTGAAAACACTTTACATGTATAAAAGTGATATCAATCTGACCCCAACCCAAGCACCAGCATTGAGGTTCAGAAGAAAACACTGACAAACATATATAAAGTCAGCAATCACACTAGCAGTCAGTCATATGTTATATATTAGTCATATGAGCATATTATCAACTACGAACACATTTCAAGTATGTAAGAGTACATCTACTGTATTCTGTTCTATACAGTTATTTTAATGTATTCAGACGCAATTGCGGAGAAAACCACAGTATTGTACATCAACTCATATGCAATAGGCACTAAACTTAACTATTCGTATAACCCTTACTCTGTAGAGTGGGATACAGGAAGACTCACCCCACTTCCAGGATCGATCAATACGTTAGCAAATGCTGAGTGGATCCAGACGCTACTAGTGTACACTGCCGCTCCGGTATTTTTAGTGGACACAGATGCTCAGTGAACGTTAGTGCATGCAGACGCTCATGTCTGCGACCTGGTCTCTAGCGGTAAACTTTAGTGTATACAGACGCAGCGGCCTATGCTGCAACAGAGTCCCCTCATGGTAGCATCTGAGACGGAAGGGAGGTAATTAGTTCATGGCGGGAGACGCACGGTAGCTGGTCATGAACTGGGGGGTGGGGCGACCAGGAGAGCGTCTGACTCCCCACCGCTGACATCAACCCTAGGGATCGCAGCCTCAAACTAATCCTGGCGCCTACTGATCCCTAAGGCCTAGCACTGGAGCACCTGTGGTGGCAGCGCGTCAGGTACTGTTTGGTAGTCTCCTCCCAAACAGTGCGGCTGTGACCGTATTCCCCTTCTAAGCAGAACCGATGCCTTACCTTCTCCCCGTGCTCCGGCCACAGCCTGGTAACGTCTGCTGGACCTGCTAGTTACATCCGACACAGACGCCCGTCGAGACAGCACTTGTGCCGTGGGTAAGCGTTGTTGCGACCCGGCGGAGAGTTGTTGGAGCGACTCTTTCCAATATGCGTGTAAGACGCTGTTAGGAAAGATCACTCAGCAAACTTAGTAAGACTATAAAAATAAATCAAATAAAGCTTAGGGCTGCCAAAAAACAGCAGCCATGTGACCATGGCCCGGCTCCTGCCGCACCAAACAAAAAACTGATTTGACTGAGACAGTGGGCGGGATTATATGGACGAGCCCGTTGCATCCTGGGAGGCCAGAAAGCTTGTGATCGTTTGGTGCCAATCTGCTGTCGCTCCATCATATCCCAATGTTATCCTGTGGATAACCTGTGGACCCAGCTGGAGAAAAATTGCTTTACAGCATCGTCCTAGGCCCTGCTGTCAGTCCTCCCTGCCTCTCCGGCATTAATACCATCCACTCTCCGGCCATGGCACCAGTGCAACAAAAGCTGCTGCGGCTGCCAGCATGGACGTTTATGATAGCGACGCAGCGGAAGACTTTCATTCACTGAGGCCCGGCTCATCCTCTGCGCTTGATGTCACATGGTGCCTCCCTGCCACCGGCGCGCCCAGATCCCCGGACTCCACACCACAGCACCTGCTGCCTGGAAGCCCAGAGATTAGGAAGTAGCGGGTGATGCTGCGGGGACGTGATGTCTGGACGCAGCACAGATTTTAAAGGTGAGTTTGCGCCACTGTGCGGTGTCCGGTGCAAGCTGGGGGCCAGGAGAGAGCTCTAGTAACACCCCAGTGATGTGTGTGTGTGTGTGGTCAGGGTGTCACCACTTCCACGCTAGTCACATCCACCAGGACCCCCATAGTTTAAGGGGCAGTGCACAGCCCTAGCTAAGCAGGGCATTATCCATTCATCTTTGTGTTCACTATGTCTCCGCTCCCGGAGTCCACTCCCTCCACTAGTTTTCCTCCTCTCCTCCCTCAACTTCCTCATTGGGCACTTTTGTCAGACACTCAGCCCAAGAAAAATACTGCATCTCTAAATCCATATATTCCCATCTCTCTCTACCCTCCCTACCACATCTCTCTGCCCCGCGTCTCTCTATGCCCTCGCCACTGCCTTACGTCTTTCTATGCCCTCCCTACCACCCGCGTGTCTATGCCTTACCTACCGCCCGCGTCTCTATGCCCTCCCTACCTCCCCGCATCTCTCTATGCCCTCCCTACCACTCCGCGTCTCTCTATGCCCTCCTTACCGCCCACGTCTCTCTATGCACTCCCTATCGCCCTGTGTCTCTCTATGCCCTCCCTACCACCCGGCGTCTCTATGCTCTCGCAAGCATAGAGAAATTTCAGCTCCAGGTCCATGAGGACCTTAATCTGGCACTGTCTCCGCCGCTGTTTCCAGCCCGGCATATTGGTGACGTCATCGGTGACGCGGCGGGGGGTGGTGCCTAGAGATCACATGATCTCCAAGCTCCACCCGTCCACACAGAGTGAACGGGAATTGGGTCGCATCGACCTGGCTTCCCATTTACACAGCACATCGAGCTGGGTTGAACACGTGTTCAACCCTACTTGCTACCTGAGTTGGAATACTGTTTCGCTCAACCAGGATTATTACAACTGGGCCCTTTTACACCACACAGCAACACAGGATATGCGCGCTCATGTGCAATAACCCTTGTTCAAAGCTGGCGATGTAAAAGGGGTATTATTTAATAGGTCAAAGAAAAATTGAATATGCCACTTAGACGGAAGAGACAGGCAATGAATGGAAAGTTTTAAAATTAAAAACATTGAACAAAAGGGCCCGATTCAGCTGGCCCACGTCTCTATGCTCTCCCTACTGCCCTGCATCTCTCTATGCCCTCCCTACCACCTGTGTCTCTATGCTCTCCCTACTGCCCCGCATCTCTCTATGCCCTCCCTACCACCTGCGTCTCTATGCTCTCCCTACTGCCCCGCGTCTGTATGCTCTCCCTGCCGCTCTGTGTCTTTCTATGCCCTCCCTACCGCCCGCGTCTCTCTATGCCCTCCCCACCACCCCACGTCTTTATGCCCTCAATTCCGCCCCGCGTGTCTCTATGCCCTCGCTACCACCTTACTTCTCTCTATGACCACCCTGCCACCCTGTGTCTCTATATGCCCTCCCTTCTGTCCCATATCTCTATGCTGTCCCTGCCTCCCCACTTCTTTCTATGCCCTCCCTACCACCTTACGTCTCTCTATGGCCTCCCTACCGCCCCGCGTCTCTCTATGCCCTCCCTACCTCCATCTCTCTACGCCTTCCCTGCTGCCCCGTGTCTCTCCATGCCCCCCTCACCGCCCCGCGTCTCTCTATGCCAGTGATGGCTAACATTGACACTCCAGCTGTTGTTGAACTACACATCCCAGCATGCCCTGCATCAGTTTTAGCAAGGCCAAATAGCAAAACTGTAGCAGGGCATGCTGGGTTCTGTAGTTCAACAACAGCTGGAGTGTCAAGGTTAGCCATCACTGCTCTATGCCCTCCCTACCGCTCCGCGTCTCTATGCTCCCACTACCGCACCGCATCTCTCTATGCCCTCCCTACCGCTCCGCGTCTCTATGCTCTCACTACCGCACCTTTCTATGCCCTCCCTACTGCCCCATGTCTCTCTATGCTGTCCCTGCCACCCCGCGTCTCTCTATGTCGGGAGGTATGTAATAGGCCCTGCAGAAATTTCAGCTCCATGCCCATGAGGACCTTAATCTGACACTGTCTCCGCCACTGTTGCCAACCCGTGATGTTATCGGTGACGCGGTGGGGGCGGTGCTTAGAGATCACATGATCTCCAAGCGCCGCCCGTCCATACAGAGTGAACGGGAATTGGGTCACATCAACCTGGCTTCCCGTTTACACAGCACAGTGAGCCGGGTTGAACATGTGTACAACCCTGCTTGCTACCCGAGTTGGAATACCGGATCGCTCAACCCGGATTATTCCAACTGGGCCCTTTTACGCTGCACAGCAACACGGGTTATGCGCGCTCATGTGCAATAACCCACGTTCAAAGTAGAGATGAGCGGGTTCGGTTTCTCTGAATCCGAACCCGCCAGAACTTCATGTTTTTTTTCACGGGTCCGAGCGACTCGGATCTTCCCGCCTTGCTCGGTTAACCCGAGCGCGCCCGAACGTCATCATGACGCTGTCGGATTCTCGCGAGGCTCGGATTCTATCGCGAGACTCGGATTCTATATAAGGAGCCGCGCGTCGCCGCCATTTTCACACGTGCATTGAGATTGATAGGGAGAGGACGTGGCTGGCGTCCTCTCCGTTTAGAATAGATTAGAGAGACACTTGATTTACTAATTTTGGGGAGCATTAGGAGTACTCAGTACAGTGCAGAGTTTTGCTGATAGTGACCACCAGTTTTATTTATAATCCGTTCTCTGCCTGAAAAAAGCGATAGACAGCACACAGTGACTCAGTCACATACCATATCTGTGTGCACTGCTCAGGCTCAGGCCAGTGTGCTGCATCATCTATTATCTATATATAATATTATATATATCTGTCTGACTGCTCAGCTCACACAGCTTATAATTGTGGGGGAGACTGGGGAGCACTACTGCAGTGCCAGTTATAGGTTATAGCAGGAGCCAGGAGTACATAATATATTATATAGTGAGTGACCACCAGACACACAGTGCAGTTTATTTAATATATCCGTTCTCTGCCTGAAAAAAGCGATACACACAGTGACTCAGTCAGTCACATACCATATCTGTGTGCACTGCTCAGGCTCAGGCCAGTGTGCTGCATCATCTATATATATTATATATCTGTCTGACTGCTCAGCTCACACAGCTTATAATTGTGGGGGAGACTGGGGAGCACTACTGCAGTGCCAGTTATAGGTTATAGCAGGAGCCAGGAGTACATAATATTATATTAAAATTAAACAGTGCACACTTTTGCTGCAGGAGTGCCACTGCCAGTGTGACTAGTGACCAGTGACCTGACCACCAGTATATATAATATTAGTAGTATACTATCTCTTTATCAACCAGTCTATATTAGCAGCAGACACAGTACAGTGCGGTAGTTCACGGCTGTGGCTACCTCTGTGTCGGCACTCGGCAGCCCGTCCATAATTGTATATACCACCTAACCGTGGTTTTTTTTTCTTTCTTTATACATACATACTAGTTACGAGTATACTATCTCTTTATCAACCAGTCTATATATTAGCAGCAGACACAGTACAGTGCGGTAGTTCATGGCTGTGGCTACCTCTGTGTCGGCACTCGGCAGCCCGTCCATAATTGTATATACCACCTAACCGTGGTTTTTTTTTCTTTCTTTATACATACATACTAGTTACGAGTATACTATCTCTTTATCAACCAGTCTATATATTAGCAGCAGACACAGTACAGTGCGGTAGTTCACGGCTGTGGCTACCTCTGTGTCGGCACTCGGCAGCCCGTCCATAATTGTATATACCACCTAACCGTGGTTTTTTTTTTCTTTCTTTATACATACATACTAGTTACGAGTATACTATCTCTTTATCAACCAGTCTATATATTAGCAGCAGACACAGTACAGTGCGGTAGTTCACGGCTGTGGCTACCTCTGTGTCGGCACTCGGCAGCCCGTCCATAATTGTATATACCACCTAACCGTGGTTTTTTTTTCTTTCTTTATACATACATACTAGTTACGAGTATACTATCTCTTTATCAACCAGTCTATATATTAGCAGCAGACACAGTACAGTGCGGTAGTTCACGGCTGTGGCTACCTCTGTGTCGGCACTCGGCAGCCCGTCCATAATTGTATATACCACCTAACCGTGGTTTTTTTTTCTTTCTTTATACATACATACTAGTTACGAGTATACTATCTCTTTATCAACCAGTCTATATATTAGCAGCAGACACAGTACAGTGCGGTAGTTCACGGCTGTGGCTACCTCTGTGTCGGCACTCGGCAGCCCGTCCATAATTGTATATACCACCTAACCGTGGTTTTTTTTTCTTTCTTTATACATACATACTAGTTACGAGTATACTATCTCTTTATCAACCAGTCTATATATTAGCAGCAGACACAGTACAGTGCGGTAGTTCACGGCTGTGGCTACCTCTGTGTCGGCACTCGGCAGCCCGTCCATAATTGTATATACCACCTAACCGTGGTTTTTTTTTCTTTCTTTATACATACATACTAGTTACGAGTATACTATCTCTTTATCAACCAGTCTATATATTAGCAGCAGACACAGTACAGTGCGGTAGTTCACGGCTGTGGCTACCTCTGTGTCGGCACTCGGCAGCCCGTCCATAATTGTATATACCACCTAACCGTGGTTTTTTTTTCTTTCTTTATACATACATACTAGTTACGAGTATACTATCTCTTTATCAACCAGTCTATATATTAGCAGCAGACACAGTACAGTGCGGTAGTTCACGGCTGTGGCTACCTCTGTGTCGGCACTCGGCAGCCCGTCCATAATTGTATACTAGTATCCAATCCATCCATCTCCATTGTTTACCTGAGGTGCCTTTTAGTTGTGCCTATTAAAATATGGAGAACAAAAATGTTGAGGTTCCAAAATTAGGGAAAGATCAAGATCCACTTCCACCTCGTGCTGAAGCTGCTGCCACTAGTCATGGCCGAGACGATGAAATGCCAGCAACGTCGTCTGCCAAGGCCGATGCCCAATGTCATAGTACAGAGCATGTCAAATCCAAAACACCAAATATCAGTAAAAAAAGGACTCCAAAACCTAAAATAAAATTGTCGGAGGAGAAGCGTAAACTTGCCAATATGCCATTTACCACACGGAGTGGCAAGGAACGGCTGAGGCCCTGGCCTATGTTCATGGCTAGTGGTTCAGCTTCACATGAGGATGGAAGCACTCAGCCTCTCGCTAGAAAAATGAAAAGACTCAAGCTGGCAAAAGCAGCACAGCAAAGAACTGTGCATTCTTCGAAATCCCAAATCCACAAGGAGAGTCCAATTGTGTCGGTTGCGATGCCTGACCTTCCCAACACTGGACGTGAAGAGCATGCGCCTTCCACCATTTGCACGCCCCCTGCAAGTGCTGGAAGGAGCACCCGCAGTCCAGTTCCTGATAGTCAGATTGAAGATGTCAGTGTTGAAGTACACCAGGATGAGGAGGATATGGGTGTTGCTGGCGCTGGGGAGGAAATTGACCAGGAGGATTCTGATGGTGAGGTGGTTTGTTTAAGTCAGGCACCCGGGGAGACACCTGTTGTCCGTGGGAGGAATATGGCCGTTGACATGCCAGGTGAAAATACCAAAAAAATCAGCTCTTCGGTGTGGAGGTATTTCACCAGAAATGCGGACAACAGGTGTCAAGCCGTGTGTTCCCTTTGTCAAGCTGTAATAAGTAGGGGTAAGGACGTTAACCACCTCGGAACATCCTCCCTTATACGTCACCTGCAGCGCATTCATAATAAGTCAGTGACAAGTTCAAAAACTTTGGGTGACAGCGGAAGCAGTCCACTGACCAGTAAATCCCTTCCTCTTGTAACCAAGCTCACGCAAACCACCCCACCAACTCCCTCAGTGTCAATTTCCTCCTTCCCCAGGAATGCCAATAGTCCTGCAGGCCATGTCACTGGCAATTCTGACGAGTCCTCTCCTGCCTGGGATTCCTCCGATGCATCCTTGCGTGTAACGCCTACTGCTGCTGGCGCTGCTGTTGTTGCCGCTGGGAGTCGATGGTCATCCCAGAGGGGAAGTCGTAAGCCCACTTGTACTACTTCCAGTAAGCAATTGACTGTTCAACAGTCCTTTGCGAGGAAGATGAAATATCACAGCAGTCATCCTACTGCAAAGCGGATAACTGAGGCCTTGGCATCCTGGGTGGTGAGAAACGTGGTTCCGGTATCCATCATTACTGCAGAGCCAACTAGAGACTTGTTGGAGGTACTGTGTCCCCGGTACCAAATACCATCTAGGTTCCATTTCTCTAGGCAGGCGATACCGAAAATGTACACAGACCTCAGAAAAAGAGTCACCAGTGTCCTAAAAAATGCAGCTGTACCCAATGTCCACTTAACCACGGACATGTGGACAAGTGGAGCAGGGCAGGGTCAGGACTATATGACTGTGACAGCCCACTGGGTAGATGTATGGACTCCCGCCGCAAGAACAGCAGCGGCGGCACCAGTAGCAGCATCTCGCAAACGCCAACTCTTTCCTAGGCAGGCTACGCTTTGTATCACCGCTTTCCAGAATACGCACACAGCTGAAAACCTCTTACGGCAACTGAGGAAGATCATCGCGGAATGGCTTACCCCAATTGGACTCTCCTGTGGATTTGTGGCATCGGACAACGCCAGCAATATTGTGTGTGCATTAAATATGGGCAAATTCCAGCACGTCCCATGTTTTGCACATACCTTGAATTTGGTGGTGCAGAATTTTTAAAAAAACGACAGGGGCGTGCAAGAGATGCTGTCGGTGGCCAGAAAAATTGCGGGACACTTTCGGCGTACAGGCACCACGTACAGAAGACTGGAGCACCACTAAAAACTACTGAACCTGCCCTGCCATCATCTGAAGCAAGAAGTGGTAACGAGGTGGAATTCAACCCTCTATATGCTTCAGAGGTTGGAGGAGCAGCAAAAGGCCATTCAAGCCTATACAATTGAGCACGATATAGGAGGTGGAATGCACCTGTCTCAAGTGCAGTGGAGAATGATTTCAACGTTGTGCAAGGTTCTGATGCCCTTTGAACTTGCCACACGTGAAGTCAGTTCAGACACTGCCAGCCTGAGTCAGGTCATTCCCCTCATCAGGCTTTTGCAGAAGAAGCTGGAGGCATTGAAGAAGGAGCTAAAAGGGAGCGATTCCGCTAGGCATGTGGGACTTGTGGATGCAGCCCTTAATTCGCTTAACAAGGATTCACGGGTGGTCAATCTGTTGAAATCAGAGCACTACATTTTGGCCACCGTGCTCGATCCTAGATTTAAAGCCTACCTTGGATCTCTCTTTCCGGCAGACACAGGTCTGCTGGGGTTGAAAGACCTGCTGGTGACAAAATTGTCAAGTCAAGCGGAACGCGACCTGTCAACATCTCCTCCTTCACATTCTCCCGCAACTGGGGGTGCGAGGAAAAGGCTCAGAATTCCGAGCCCACCCGCTGGCGGTGATGCAAGGCAGTCTGGAGCGACTGCTGATGCTGACATCTGGTCCGGACTGAAGGACCTGACAACGATTACGGACATGTCGTCTACTGTCACTGCATATGATTCTCTCAACATTGATAGAATGGTGGAGGATTATATGAGTGACCGCATCCAAGTAGGCACGTCACACAGTCCGTACTTATACTGGCAGGAAAAAGAGGCAATTTGGAGGCCCTTGCACAAACTGGCTTTATTCTACCTAAGTTGCCCTCCCACAAGTGTGTACTCCGAAAGAGTGTTTAGTGCCGCCGCTCACCTTGTCAGCAATCGGCGTACGAGGTTACATCCAGAAAATGTGGAGAAGATGATGTTCATTAAAATGAATTATAATCAATTCCTCCGCGGAGACATTGACCAGCAGCAATTGCCTCCACAAAGTACACAGGGAGCTGAGATGGTGGATTCCAGTGGGGACGAATTGATAATCTGTGAGGAGGGGGATGTACACGGTGATATATCGGAGGGTGAAGATGAGGTGGACATCTTGCCTCTGTAGAGCCAGTTTGTGCAAGGAGAGATTAATTGCTTCTTTTTTGGGGGGGGTCCAAACCAACCCGTCATATCAGTCACAGTCGTGTGGCAGACCCTGTCACTGAAATGATGGGTTGGTTAAAGTGTGCATGTCCTGTTTTGTTTATACAACATAAGGGTGGGTGGGAGGGCCCAAGGACAATTCCATCTTGCACCTCTTTTTTCTTTTCTTTTTCTTTGCATCATGTGCTGATTGGGGAGGGTTTTTTGGAAGGGACATCCTGCGTGACACTGCAGTGCCACTCCTAGATGGGCCCGGTGTTTGTGTCGGCCACTAGGGTCGCTAATCTTACTCACACAGTCAGCTACCTCATTGCGCCTCTTTTTTTCTTTGCGTCATGTGCTGTTTGGGGAGGGTTTTTTGGAAGGGACATCCTGCGTGACACTGCAGTGCCACTCCTAGATGGGCCCGGTGTTTGTGTCGGCCACTAGGGTCGCTAATCTTACTCACACAGCTACCTCATTGCGCCTCTTTTTTTCTTTGCGTCATGTGCTGTTTGGGGAGGGTTTTTTGGAAGGGACATCCTGCGTGACACTGCAGTGCCACTCCTAGATGGGCCCGGTGTTTGTGTCGGCCACTAGGGTCGCTTATCTTACTCACACAGCGACCTCGGTGCAAATTTTAGGACTAAAAATAATATTGTGAGGTGTGAGGTATTCAGAATAGACTGAAAATGAGTGTAAATTATGGTTTTTGAGGTTAATAATACTTTGGGATCAAAATGACCCCCAAATTCTATGATTTAAGCTGTTTTTTAGTGTTTTTTGAAAAAAACACCCGAATCCAAAACACACCCGAATCCGACAAAAAAAATTCGGTGAGGTTTTGCCAAAACGCGTTCGAACCCAAAACACGGCCGCGGAACCGAACCCAAAACCAAAACACAAAACCCGAAAAATTTCAGGCGCTCATCTCTAGTTCAAAGCTGGCGGTGTAAAAGGGGTATTATTTAATAGGTCAGAGAAAAATGTAATATGTCTTTTAGACGGAAGAGACAGGCAATGAATGTAAAGTTTTAAAATTAAAAACACTGAACAAAAGGGCCTGATTCAGCTTGGGAAGCATCTGAGATGCATTCACATTCACCCTGGGGTCGCAATGGAACACACGCGCAGGATCCGCACTGCATGTGCACAGGCCAGCGTTGCGGGGGGCGGTGACTCAGCATTGGACGGGCATGGTAACAAAAACGGGGGTGGATTTGGGGCTGTGCGACGTCACACAGGGCTGCTGTAACCCGGAAAATGGACGCTCTGTGCCTGCTTTCGCAGCCTTGCTGCGGATGCCTCCACAAATCAGCTATGCGATCCCAATTACATTGCGACATACTTACCGACATTCTGGCTGCTCTCTGCGGGAGGGAGCAGCCAGGTCGGCTCAGCAGGGGGCAGGGGAGGGCTGTGACGTGGGAGGAGGTGGACCGGAGGTGGGGTGGCGGCTGGACAGGAGCGGGATGGGGGTGGGGTTGCAGTGGCACCTCCTTTAAGCCACACACCCTGCTCTGTAATGCCGCGATCACTGGTATTACACCGCAGGGGGCATGGCTGTGATGACGCTGTCGAAGTCAAATAAATATTACATAAAGAGAACATACAAACTACACACATATAAGTCGCTATACTTGCAAATACGCGCAGCGAGCACAGCAATATATGGTAACACACGCATTTACACGGACATGCCACAGAGACGGATTCGACACTTATTTCATACAGTACATAACTATAATAATATCAAGCGCCAGACATCATGATGATTTAAAATTATCTAATGAATTAATGTCATGAATGTGTATTATTTGAACGAAACAAGATAGACCTGTCATGTTTACTATTGAAGCAATCAGATTGATGTGTAGATTCATTTGATGCTTGTTGTGAATTTGTGGGACATTGCAGCGGATAGTTATGATTACATGTATAAAAGCTAAAATCACTTTTATTAGAACAATAGATATTCCAAACAGGTGGTGGACAGGAAACTCAGGCCAGCCCCTTTGGACGTCCCCAAGGCTGAACCTGTTCAGCATATACAAAGAAACTAGTGACTCATCATGAATGAGAGAGAGTCCCCTCCCCCAAACTAGATAACACATTGTTGATCACACTGGAGCTCAGTGGCTTTTTGGTCTCAGAGGATGATGGACTTGCTGCCAGTTCAGTTCCTGTATTTACTTACAGAGAGAGAGAGAGAGAGAGAGAGAGAGAGATAAGATGCATTGGAGGGAATGGTAATTGTATCGCTGGCCTGTAACTGGATGTATGTAAATGTATGTATTAACTGCTTACTGTATGAGTTGTAACTATAGGTATACTGTACTTTGTAATATATATTGAATCCATATCCTTTTAATAACAAATATATACATCAATGAGCTTTGGAACTCAGATAATGTGTGGGTGTATTGTTTTCTCTTATGGGATGCAGTGTTTTGCGATGTATAGCGCACATTCATGGGATATGGTAATAAGAGGTGCAGGCGTTTACAATATATATTAGAGCGGGCATTTTAAATATTTGTGAGAAATCAATTTGGCATTCTTAGATGGGGGCTCGTCCGTGATATCACGTTCTTAATGATGCACTGTACATTATAAATGCGACGCTGTGGTCGATCAGCTTGTAATGGACGTATCCTAAAAGCTGAGAAAATCATATCCGTGTGTATTGTTGTGTTATTAGTAAGACGCTGATATGAAATTCAAGGGACAATGCGTTTCTCATAATATTTAAGATGCTAAAATGTATTTTTATTGTTGCAAAACAAGGTTCAAATAAGTCATATTGTGTTTGATTCAGATTGGATTGTTTATCTGTAAAGAGAAAAGAACAGTCCCCTTCGTGCGCTTAAATATTAATAGCAGCCCTTGGAGGCAAATGAGAACCTTTCACCGTGATTCAAACAGAATAAATTACTAGATAGTTGTGACTCCACGTGGCGCTACTCCACACCCTCAAACAAAATGCTTACACAATCAATATACAGCAGGATTCAATTCCACAGGTGGTTCTTTTTATAGATGAAATATCACTAAAATAGACAAACAAATAGAGGCATAGCGTAACCCTGTTGGAAACAAATAATGTTGGTATTTGCTTAGATCCACTCACATAAATATGGGATCTTATTGCATGTAGAGAATCGAGGTTCAACAATCTTTAAGATGAAACAGCTTTGTACTCCATAGCAGAATCCTTATTCATATGTCACTTAAAAGAAAAGTAGTAGTAATAGTGCAACACCGTCTTAGACGTTAAGACAAAGATTTTTAATGAACAAAAATGCACTCACAAACATCCGACAAAAAACAACATATAGGTGCCAAGGAAATTCTCATGGACAAAGTTGCTGCAAAGGGTATAATCACCACAAGCCCCGGTAGCTCCGGTGTCCCCAATAGTTGGAAATCGCAGCTCCAATCTCCAGGTCCTCGTATTGTGCCGTCTCCCTGCTTGAGCGCTTTCGGACAAATGTCCTTCTTCAGAAGAAGGACATTTGTCCGAAAGCGCTCAAGCAGGGAGACGGTGCAATACGAGGACCTGGAGATTGGAGCTGCGATTTCCAACTGTTGGGGACACCGGAGCTACCGGGGCTTGTGGTGATTATACCCTTTGCAGCAACTTTGTCCATGAGAATTTCCTTGGCACCTATATGTTGTTTTTTGTCGGATGTTTGTGAGTGCATTTTTGTTCATTAAAAATCTTTGTCTTAACGTCTAAGACGGTGTTGCACTATTACTACTACTTTTCTTTTAAGTGACATATGAATAAGGATTCTGCTATGGAGTACAAAGCTGTTTCATCTTAAAGATTGTTGAACCTCGATTCTCTACATGCAATAAGATACCATATTTATGTGAGTGGATCTAAGCAAATACCAACATTATTTGTTTCCAACAGGGTTACGCTATGCCTCTATTTGTTTGTCTATTTTAGTGATATTTCATCTATAAAAAGAACCACCTGTGGAATTGAATCCTGCTGTATATTGATTGTGTAAGCATTTTGTTTGAGGGTGTGGAGTAGCGCCACGTGGAGTCACAACTATCTAGTAATTTGGATTGTTTATCTGTTAAGTAGGTTTAAAAGTTGCTGCATAGCCTTGATATAGTTTTTATTTTTAACTCAGGCCTAAAATAACTTCTGGTGCTTGTATGATGTGTGATTTCTTTGTGACAAAGGAAGCCGCATGGGCTGTCCTCCATTTTGGACTAACCACATGGCCTGTCCACCATTTTGTGTAACCCTCATGGATGTGGAAGGGGGAGGAGCAGCGGCCATTTTGGGAAGGTCATTTTCTAAATGGCTGATTTTCACTGCTCAGAATAATCAGCTTTCCTTGGTCACATCAAACACCATTTATTAGTTACCGATGCATTTATTTAACCCATGCCATAGTCAATTACAAATAGTTTCAGCTGGGCCTAGTGAGAATTAATAGATGAATACTTGATGTAAGAATTACACACAGATATAAACAAAGTTTTTTTTTCTTTTTCCTCCAAGATTTAGTTAAATCTGCTTGCTATAAGATAGCCATTGAAATGCAAATTAACCTGTGTAACTGCTTTTTCTTAGCAGCGAAAAAACACTTTTACAGGCAGGCAAAAGCACATAGCTTTGATATGCAAATTAGAAGCACTGAATGGGTAAATGAGTCTCATAGGAGACCAGTGAATGGTACCTATATATAATATTATTATAATTATGTGTGTGTTTATATCAGTGTATGTTCTGCAGGATAGCTATCCAATCTGAATCATATAATTTAAATTATTGATTATTGCTAGAGTCATTATAGATCTGTGTGAAATAGGATACATTTATTGCTATATAGTTAAAACTGAAATAACAGTATTTTAAGGAAGTAAGCGTAAAGACACAAACGCAGGTCTGCATAAAAGTTTATACAGAACAAGTTGTGTCTAGTGGGCAATAGTAATTAGTATTGTTCACATTTATACTTAGAGCTGTCTGATTTGTTTTATTGCGGACGCAGGGTTTTGTACACGTGTCTCGGACAAAGTAAAGGACTGCGCATGCAGCGTAAGAGACACGCACGGTCGCGTGTTTGCGCAAAGTGCGTAAGAATGCGGGCGTTGAGTACAAATGATACAATAGTGTCGTTTAGTTCAAAGGTGGGATAGTAGACATTTAATACAATAGCACATAACTATCAGATTTAAAAAGCAGGTTACTCTAAATTTAGTTTGAAAACTGTATTGCCTCTGGGGTAAAGCTGCCTATCTGAATGAATCCAAATTTTCTGTACAGAAAAACAAAGTGTATTTGAGTGAGCGAACGTAGGAGTGAGTGGATATTTGAACCCAGGGAATTCGGGATCCCGTCGTGTGGTACATCAAGTAAGAGGAGGCTTGGTGGCGTGAAGTGGCTGACTCACGTTAGTATAAGGTTTAATACACAAATCGTGAGGTGATTTGCAAAGGAGCGTGATAGTGCATAAGTATTGCGAAGTATTGAAGTAAAAAGGTTTTTGTATTACGCGACGGGCTGAGGGTCGCAGTTTGTACATCGACCCGTGGTTGTACGGCAGATAGGTAACAAGTACCTATAAGCTGTGTAATTGGACCGTGCGTTTGTGGGTGCGATATATACAGCGCAACTTGATACCCCTTTACGAACTTTTGCGTAAAATCGCAGTACCATTAGCGCTGTGTAGAGCATACGCAAGCGTGATTTGTGTATAAGTGTATAGGGAGTTTTCGCTGGTCTCTCTCAGGAAAATCTCCAGCGGTGTATATTCACTGGAATAGGTAAGTCACTCCTAAACACTTCCAGTGAATAGAAACCAGATAGGGGCCTCACTGGGTTCGCGGTGGTCACTATTGGAGTGAGTCGTGGTACTCGGCGGAAAAGGAGTGGGTGAAAGCGCTCTAAGAGCTTTCACCGTCTATTCGTATTGTGCATTGGGGATTGCGTAAAAGGAAAAAGTTCGCAATGGGATCCAATTGCACAAGCGGTGGATGTTTTGTAGCCAGGGTTCAGGTTGAGGTGCCGTGGCCCTAGGGGTCAGCGAGGTTTGTTATGTGTGGTAAATATGGATCACACATGGAAGACTTTTTGTCTGAATGGGTATGTATGACTGACAAAGATAGGGTACCATTCCCTAAAGTGGGCAGCTTTGAACCAGAGGTATTGCAGAATTTAAGGAAAAGAATATGTCTGATAAAATCCCGAAAACAAAGGGTCAGACATGCAAGTTGTTTAAACCTGTGACAGCAAGAGGGGTTGGTGAGTTTGATCCTAAGGTATTGCAGGGGGTATGTCTAACCAAAGTCATATAAGACAAGAATGGAAATATAAGAACTGTTTGAACTTGTATCAACGATAAATAAGTAGGAAGAAAAAAAAAGAGAATGCAAGTACACCGCCTTATGTAGATGTGGAAGCAGTTACGGCCAGCATACAAACTATAGAAAATAATAAAAATATGAAAAATATGACTGTAACCTATATATGTACTAATGAATGTTGAAGTTTTATTTAGGAGGAGAAGGTGACATGATCGTTTTCAGCCATTTCTCATGCACTCAGAGGAGTATCAAACCGGTAAAAGAAGAGCAGTAGCCTGTGGGGGAAGTGGAACAGGTAAGTATGGTATAATTCGTGTACATATATAGTTAAAAAAAAAATTAAGAAAGTAACGTCAGAAATGGAGAAAAAACCTGTCCGCACATTAGTATTTGCCAGTAGGAAAGCGGACAGAGACAAGGTAACCCCAGGGTATTTCTTTCAGTTACCATATAAGAAGTATTCATTCCTAGTAATGCCCCTAGTAAAGATGAGCTTGGAAATGTTTGTTGGACCATGTACAGACCCTTAATACAGGATGAGAAGGATTGAATGAATACTTCGCATGACCTAGAAGCTTGTTAAACTTTTTTTTGTTTTTGTCTCTTGCAGTAAAAGAAAACTCTCCATCTGGATAAGACCACTGGTAAACACTAATTCGGCAAATGGGAGGTGGCTGTCTCTGTGCAAATGGACGGGCTCAATAAGGCATTGAGTGTCAGGGTGCAGACTTCTTTGCAAAATTGGAAAGGCGTCACAGTAGCTAATTTTAGATAGTGTGCTATTGAACATCACAAGAATAGTGCTAGGCGCAGAGAACAACAGGTGGAGAGGTGAGGACGGTAAGTATACTGGCACATACAGGAAAGACCCATCAGTCCAAACCCCAGATCCCTAATGGTCAATAATATGTTACACTTGTAGGAAGGAAGGGCATTTTGCCAGAGATTGTAGGAGTAGTAGGACACATGGTCAATATAGATCCCCTAGACAGAAAACACAAGCCACATTATTAAACACATAGACGGGACCAAGGGACATATAGTAAGGAATCACGAGCTATATAGAAAACACAGATTCGGGCAATGGGAGTAACAGGAACGATGCAACAATACCCTTTGAGTAGACCTGCAGAGATTACGATAGGGCCCTTGCAAACCAAACAGTCTTTTCTGCTGGCTGCATCGGCTCCGACTAATCTACTCGGCAGAGATTTAGTGTGTAAAATGCGGTGTGTCATATATTGTACTCCTGAGGGTGTCTTCTTGGATATACCTGAGAACCATGCTCAAGAAGTACAAAATATACTAGACACCCCTCAAAGGCTAATGTCGCATTCTACTGTTCTAGATGCATGTCCATCACAGGTAGAGGAAATTATCTCACAGATACCGGGTTCCCTATGAACTTAGGATGGACAGGACACTGGATTGATGGCTGGGATAGTCCCAGTAGAGATAAGACACACAGAATTTTTTTTTAAGGGGAGTAGACCAAGTAGAGAATCACTTCCCCGTAGTGCCCAATCCAGTTGTCAAATTTTTATAAATCTTCTTCACCTCTACAAACTCATCTGTCACCAACCTCTATTCTGTTTCTCTACAGTTTCCTCTTCTTTTTTTGCGTTCACACAGGGTGGTACAATACATGGACCCAAGTACAGTTCAAACTCCACATGCCTAGGTCCTTCAGAGTTCTGCCCGAACCCAGTATATCTCAACAGCACGATGACACCAGTATTACTGCAGTGTGCCTTGTCATGCACAAAGGGTGGAGAATGGGAATACTGGTGAAGGGAAATTTTGTATAGACACTGATATGCCTGTTGGTGAATGGCAAACCTGACATTTTCTTTTTAATTTTCTTCTTCTTTCTCTCCTCTAGAGATGTTTCTTTTTTTCTTTTTCTTTTTTATGAGTTATGCTCATGGTACTCTACATTGCAAACACACGATAGTTAAATTAAGATATAAAAATTTGCGTTCCCTGCAGGAAGAGGCAGTCTGGAGAACAAAGGGGTATGGCCAGGAGTCCTCAGGACTGTGGGCAGGTGGACACGGTAAGCCAGTAGCCCCCAGAGCATACTTTCCAAGTCTAGCTGAGGTGGCACACGGTCTGACTCATCTAGGCAAAGAGGGTAGGTGCAGGCTGATGAGAGCCTACTGGTGTGCGCCAGGATTCTATTCTCATGCAGGTAAGAGAGCAATGACCTGCTTTGCTTGCTTGAGGAAGAATATTGGTAAAGCAATACCAACAGAGCCATCCCATATCCCTCCTGCAGACGGATCTTTACAGGAAATACAAATCGACTTCGTACAGTTAACACCCTTTAGGAATTATTGTTATGTATTGGTGTGCACTGATGTTTTCTCAAACTGGGTAGAGGCATTTCCTGCCGCCACGGATGCTGCTGTGTTTACCGCAAAGAAAAATTGCGCAGAAATTTGTGTGTGTCACGAACCGGTCTCTCACCTTTGCGGGTTCTGGGGTTCATCCGTTGCCAGTGCGGTTGCTCGCGGTGCTGTGCGCCCGTGTGGGGACACGGCGTGATCAATGGCACAGGTAATGCAGAGTCTGGGAACTGTGAGTGCGGGGACCAAATGGCCTAAGGCACTGCGGTGTGTCTGCTGTATAGGAGGTGGCCATGTTGGAGACCAAATAGCTAATACTGAGCACTTGTGAAAACACCTGTGGGCAGGTGTAAGCCAATCCCGTGCTTGTGCTGCCTTTAAGTAGGCTGGGATTATGTCACTCTGGGCCAGTGCTTTGTTGTATCAAAGCTGTGCTCTAGCTCTGAACTCTCTCCGTGCATTCCTGTGTGATTCCCGTGGTCCAGATATCGCCTCCGTTCCCAGAGGTCCGTTTTGCAGCCTTCACTGCCAAAGATCTACCGGCTCTCCATTGTGCTATCAGTCAATTGCACACCTATTGGAAATACTTGGATTCCCAGTGTCCTGCATGAGGTTACCTTGTCTGTCTGCCTATCATACAAAGTCTGGAGGATTCCAATTCCCTCAGCTGTTCGTTTGTTCAACTCTGCATTTAACCCATTCATCACCTCGCCATCTACTACAGTTTCACAGTGATCTCCGGAACCCGCAAGTAACCCAATTCAGTACTTTTTCTATGTTGTCATTACAAGGATAATTCTTCACAGTCTCTCAGTTAACTCTTAAAACTCCATTGCAAATTCTTACAGTTAATTCTCCATGTCTGCATTAACCAGTTAAACACAATCTGCAGTTCAGCATCAAAGCCTGTTTATATTTGGACAATTCAACATTTATTCTTCAGCTTGTTTTTGCATATGTTTCCATGAACATTTCTTTTATTTATTTCTGAGTTTTCTCTTGCATATTATTTCTGTCATTCCTGCAATACTTCAGTATAATGATGATTAACAACTAGTCATTTAACTCCTTACTGAATTGTTACTTTAATAAATATATGAAACGGAACTTCCTTCGTCCTCCCTGTTTTCTTCATACCCCAGCACCTACCCCTGTGGTTGGTTCCAGGTTAACGGATTCACAAAAACACCCGGACCTGACAGTAAGCACTGGCCACATGGATCCGTCAAGTGACCAATTCGCAGGAGGCGGTGCTACGTCAAATATCCTTTCCCGTCTGGAAAACCAGGAGTCTATACAGACACAAATAATGCAGTTTATGCAAACTATGGCAGACCGTTTAGAGACTCTTCATACAGCAATTAAAACGTCTCAAGTCCAGATTCCAACTCCGGTTGTCCCAGTTACCACTACAGCTTCTCCTGTGATGCTGCCTACGTCCCGCTTGCAGTTACCCTCTCCGAGTAAGTTTGACGGAACTCCAAAACTTTGCAGGGGATTCCTGAATCAATGCGAGATCCAGTTCGAACTGATGTCCGCCAGTTTCCCATCAGCTCGTTCTAAGGTCGCATATATTATTGCCCTCCTCTCCGGTCAGGCTCTGGAGTGGGCATCACCATTATGGGAGAGAGGTGATCCTATCCTCTCTAATTACAAAGAGTTTGTATCTTCTTTCCGGAGAATCTTTGACGAACCCGGCAGGACCACCTCAGCATCTTTGGAGATTCTCCGTCTACGTCAAGGTTTACGTCCTGTCAATCAATATATTGTTCAGTTTCGCACGTTGTCTTCAGAGTTAAACTGGAATGAGGAGGCCCTGATCGCCGCGTTTTGGAATGGACTTTCTGAGAGAATCAAGGACGATTTAACTATCCGGGATGTGCCAACTAAACTGGATGAATTGATTTCTCTCTGTAACAAACTTGACCTACGCTACAGGGAGCGATGTTTAGAGAAATCCAGGGCAGAGCGATCCAGTCCACGTTATCATCCTAGGCCTCGACAAGATTCTTCATCACAGTCTCCGGTAACGACAGACGAACCTATGCAGATTGGGCGCTCTCGCCTCACAGAAGAGGAACGACTTCGTCGTCGACAGGGTAACCTCTGCATGTACTGTGGGTCCTCTGAACACTTAGTTAAATTCTGCAAACTCCGACCGGGAAACTCTCGCTCCTAGCTTATTCAAGAGAGGTTAAGCTAGGAGTTACTCTAGAATCACGTTCTGGGAAAGAGCCGACCTTGTCTATTCAATTAGAAGTGCCAAGTTCTACAGTGAAAGTTTCAGCTCTCCTAGATTCTGGGGCAGCCGAGAACTTCATCTCCTCAGCCTTTGTCATGCGGTCTAAAGTTCAAACCATGCCTCTGGAAGCAGCAGTTGCCGTTACAGCAGTGGATGGAAGTCGAATTCCAGATGGTATAATTACTCATCGAACCGTATGTCTCAAGATGAAAGTTGGTGTGCTCCATTCCGAATACCTCTCCTTCTACGTGATTCCCAAAGCCTCTCAAGATGTGATACTTGGTTTACCTTGGCTGCAGAAACATAACCCTCAACTTAATTGGCAAACCATGGAAGTCCTTTCATGGGGTAAATCTTGTACCAAGAACTGTTTAGCCTCAATTGTACCTCTCCGGTCAATCAGCCTTCCCGACCTACCTCCGGTGTATCAATCCTTTGCGGATGTTTTCAGTAAACAAGCAGCAGACTCTCTACCTCCTCATCGTGAATGGGACTGCCCAATTGTCCTGGTTCCGGGTAAAACACCTCCTAGGGGACGAATTTATCCGCTATCCATCCCAGAGACGCAAGCTATGTCTGATTATATACAAGAAAATCTAACCAAAGGATTTATCAGACCATCTTCTTCACCTGCAGGAGCCGGATTCTTTTTCGTTAAGAAGAAGGACGGTGGGTTACGACCATGCATAGATTACCGTGGACTCAATGAGATCACTGTGAAAAACAAGTATCCATTACCCTTAATTCCAGAATTATTTGACCGGGTAAAAGGAGCTACTGTGTTTACAAAACTGGATCTCCGAGGGGCCTACAATTTAATCCGCATCCGAGAAGGGGACGAGTGGAAGACTGCTTTTAATACCCGGGATGGGCATTACGAATACCTTGTAATGCCTTTCGGTCTTTGTAATGCACCTGCAGTTTTTCAAAGCTATGTGAATGAACTTTTTCGTGATCTTCTCTACAAGTGTCTAGTAGTGTACCTGGATGATATCCTAATATTCTCTAGGGATATAAAGTCTCACCGTCACCAAGTTAAAGAGGTACTGACACGTCTGAGGAAAAATCAACTTTATTGTAAGTTAGAGAAGTGCACTTTTGAAGTATCTTCCATACCGTTCCTTGGTTACATCATTTCTGGATCAGAGCTATGTATGGATCCCGGTAAGGTACAAGCTATCCGAGATTGGTCCACTCCTACAACTCTCAAGGGGATTCAGCGATTTCTCGGCTTTGCTAATTTCTATAGGAGATTCATTAAGAATTATTCTACGTTAGCTGCTCCCATCACAGCCCTAACTCGTAAGGGAGCAAATCCTACGAACTGGTCTTCAGAAGCAATCAAAGCCTTCTCTGATTTAAAGCAAGCCTTTGTGTCAGCCCCCATTCTTCGACAGCCTGATCTGAATCGTCCCTTTCTACTAGAGGTGGATGCATCTACAGAAGCAGTAGGAGCTGTGTTGTCACAAGTCTTTGAAGATAAAAAGGTCCATCCCTGCGGATATTTCTCCCGTAAGTTCCTCCCGGCAGAACGTAATTATGCAATCGGTGAGCAAGAGTTACTTGCCATCAAGTTGGCATTTGAGGAGTGGAGATACCTTCTAGAAGGAGCTCAACATCGCATTACAGTTTATACTGATCATAAGAATCTTCTGTATCTGCAGTCAGCTCAGTGTTTGAATCCACGACAAGCCCGATGGGCGCTTTTCTTCTCACGATTTGATTTCAAACTCACCTATCGTCCAGGGTCTCAGAACAAAAAGGCAGATGCCCTTTCCCGGTCCTTTGCTTCTTCTGAATTAAATGATGCTACCACGAATCAAGCCATTGTGAATCCTAGGTCCTTTTTAATGACTCGAACCTCTCCAGTTCCTCCGCCTGGCAAGACCTTTGTCGCCACAAGTCTTCGAAAACGGCTGCTTACCTGGGCTCACTCCTCTTCCTTCATGGGTCATCCTGGGGTTCTAAAGACTCTCAAGTTTATTCAACAGTCTTATTGGTGGCCACGTCTCAAAGCCGATGTCCAAGAGTTTATAGCAGCATGTCCTAAATGTGCCCAACATAAGAGTCCAAGAAGTTCTCCACCAGGTTTGTTACATCCACTATCCATACCCAAACAACCATGGACTCATATCTCAATGGATTTCGTGACCGATCTACCTCCATCAAAAGGGCGAAATACCATTTGGGTGATAGTGGATCGATTTTCGAAAATGGCACATTTCATTCCATTAACTGGGTTACCATCAGCCCCTTTACTAGCCAAATTGTTCATCTCTGAAATCTTCAAGTTGCATGGCCTTCCTCGAGAAATTGTTTCTGATCGGGGAACACAGTTTGTGGCCAAGTTTTGGAGGTCGCTTTGTTCATCTTTAAATGTCAAGTTGAACTTTTCTTCTGCATATCATCCTCAGACAGATGGACAAACTGAGAGAGTCAACCAAGACCTTGAAACATTTCTCCGGCTATATATATCGTCCTCACAGGATGACTGGGTTGACTACCTTCCATTGGCAGAATTTGCTCATAATAATCTCTTCCATTCATCTTCAGAATCTACGCCCTTTTATATTAACTTCGGCTTTCATCCTCGTGTGCCAGAGTTTCATCCATTGCCAGCCCTAGAGGTCCCAGCGGCAGATCAAGAGCTTCAACGTCTATCTAGCATCTGGAGTTGTGTACGTAAGTCCTTGGTCAAAACTTCCGCTCGTTATAAATCTTTTGCAGATAAAAAACGTAAAGCTGTACCGAATTACAAAGTGGGAGACCAAGTTTGGATTTCTACGCGCAATCTCAAGTTCAAAGTTCCTTCTAAGAAATTTGCTCCCAGGTTTATTGGTCCATTTCCCATTGTAAAGGTACTCAACCCTGTGTCATACAAAGTCAAGCTGCCACCGTCTTTGAGAATTCCTAACGCCTTTCATACATCTTTACTGAAGCCTTTGATTCTCCATAAGTTCCGTACTACCCAGTCCAAATCTCCTAAAGTTCACTCTTTGCAGAATGAGGAATTTGAAGTTAAAGAGATTGTGGACTCACGTTCCCGATATGGACGTTTACAGTTTCTGGTCGACTGGAAGGGTTACGGCCCGGAGGAGAGATCCTGGGTTTTCTCTGAAGATGTTCATGCTCCAAGACTGGTACAGAAATACTTCTCCAAAAATCCTGACAAGGTTCAAAGGTGTTCGGAGACCACCCGTAGAAGAGGGGGTACTGTCACGAACCGGTCTCTCACCTTTGCGGGTTCTGGGGTTCATCCGTTGCCAGTGCGGTTGCTCGCGGTGCTGTGCGCCCGTGTGGGGACACGGCGTGATCAATGGCACAGGTAATGCAGAGTCTGGGAACTGTGAGTGCGGGGACCAAATGGCCTAAGGCACTGCGGTGTGTCTGCTGTATAGGAGGTGGCCATGTTGGAGACCAAATAGCTAATACTGAGCACTTGTGAAAACACCTGTGGGCAGGTGTAAGCCAATCCCGTGCTTGTGCTGCCTTTAAGTAGGCTGGGATTATGTCACTCTGGGCCAGTGCTTTGTTGTATCAAAGCTGTGCTCTAGCTCTGAACTCTCTCCGTGCATTCCTGTGTGATTCCCGTGGTCCAGATATCGCCTCCGTTCCCAGAGGTCCGTTTTGCAGCCTTCACTGCCAAAGATCTACCGGCTCTCCATTGTGCTATCAGTCAATTGCACACCTATTGGAAATACTTGGATTCCCAGTGTCCTGCATGAGGTTACCTTGTCTGTCTGCCTATCATACAAAGTCTGGAGGATTCCAATTCCCTCAGCTGTTCGTTTGTTCAACTCTGCATTTAACCCATTCATCACCTCGCCATCTACTACAGTTTCACAGTGATCTCCGGAACCCGCAAGTAACCCAATTCAGTACTTTTTCTATGTTGTCATTACAAGGATAATTCTTCACAGTCTCTCAGTTAACTCTTAAAACTCCATTGCAAATTCTTACAGTTAATTCTCCATGTCTGCATTAACCAGTTAAACACAATCTGCAGTTCAGCATCAAAGCCTGTTTATATTTGGACAATTCAACATTTATTCTTCAGCTTGTTTTTGCATATGTTTCCATGAACATTTCTTTTATTTATTTCTGAGTTTTCTCTTGCATATTATTTCTGTCATTCCTGCAATACTTCAGTATAATGATGATTAATAACTAGTCATTTAACTCCTTACTGAATTGTTACTTTAATAAATATATGAAACGGAACTTCCTTCGTCCTCCCTGTTTTCTTCATACCCCAGCACCTACCCCTGTGGTTGGTTCCAGGTTAACGGATTCACAAAAACACCCGGACCTGACAGTGTGTAGATAATGGTACCCCTAGAAGTAGGAGCAAAGCCTGAAATTGTACTATTGTGATCATAGATACTGCCACTAGTATTATGTAGCTTCAGAACCACTCCCAGATCTTCACTCGACGAATCACCCTCTTCGAAATTTGTTTTTGTTTTGGTATTTGTGTTTTTTGGTTGTTTTTGGAAGACAACCTCATGTCATGATTGATCCGCACAATGATCAGAAATACACCAATGAGGTGACAGTACAGTACCTTGTTGAGATGAGCCAGCATTTGAGAACTTGACAAAAGAACTTGAAACTGTTGATTGCTGGTATACCATATGCTAACTGTCTTGATTGTGAACCAAGAGACTGTGTGATTGTTCTTACGTTCAGGTTGCCTAATAGACAGGTGGGAAGGACCATACTGTTAGGCGCCGGGGTCCGCTTGATGGTCTGCGCGGCCCGGCGCCTAGCAACTAGAGACGCCGTGCACGTACAGCCGCCGGCTCCCTAGCAACGCTAGACGCCGGGCGCGCTGAGCCGCACGGACCCTAGCAACAGGGACGCCACTGGCGGACCGCATTCCCCGTTGCTAGGCTTTAGGAAATTAAGATATTCACCTGCTCTCTGGCCGTGCAGCAAGGCAGCTGCACGGCATTTATTCTAATCAGCCTTTAGCAGCTGATTGGAGGACTCCTTGTTAAATACACTCCCAGGGCTTCTCACAGACGCCGGTAATAGCTTCCTGCATGCTGCCTTTGTTTGCTGAGAGTCTGTTTCCAGTCCTGCTGTATCCGGTCATTCCAGTCCTCAGAAGTCCGGTATTCGGGAGTTGTCATCTCATCCCAAGAGGTCGTTTGGTTCCCTGGAGTCCTGACTGATCACTGTTTTATATCCAGTGGTGTTCGTGAGTTGCGGCTCTGCCGTGTGTTGCGTCTCAGCCGCTTTACCTTTTATATTTTGTGTTTGGAGCATTTGCGGAGGGTTCCGCTTCCACAAGTTCTCTCTGGTACTCGGCGGTGCCGGGTAGGAAAATTGGACAAGTGGATATTTTGGTTGTCCTTTTCCCTGGCGGTTTCTCCGCACATATTATAGTTTTGAGTTTGCTTAGCCCCTGGCCTGGTTGTTTAGTTAGAGGGCCTCTTGTTATCACCCTGTCTCGGGTTTCCCTTTGTCTCTCATTAAGACCGGGGAGCATCGAAGTTGGGCAGACATAATCCGCCCTTCAAACGCGGCTGCCAAGGGCTCAAGAAACCATAGTCTCGCAGGGGATTTCTGACAACACGGGTGAGACAACAGAGTTAGGGCGCCAGGGGCTATTTTCCTGTCCTGCTCCCTTCCCCAGCATTCCGTTCCAGTGCTCCGGTCCTTGCCATAAGATCTCCTCTGACCAGAGTGCTGGAATCATAACACATACCAAGATTTGTTGACAGCACTAAAGGTCGCCAAAAGAGAGACTGGTGTCCACTTGTCCCACTGCAAGAAGGTCACTGACCCAGAGAGAACTCGTGACAAAGTAGTTTATTGCTCACGTTCATCGAGTTTGTGAACCGTGTGTTCGAAGTGAACTGTGTGTTCCAAGTGAACTGTGTGTTCAAAGAGCAAGGTGGAGAGCAAAGTGAACTGTGTGTTCCAAGTGAACTGTGTGTTCAAAGAGCAAGGCAAATAGATCGCAAAAGTATCACCAGAGACTCTGTTCCGTGAAGACTGAGAGGCGGCACTGTTAAACACTACCTGAGCGTACTAAAAGACTGCAGAAAGACCAGTCATTGTAATTGATTTGTTATGAACAAGAGTTGTTTTGTTCTATTTCTCTTTTTCTCTCTTTCCCGCTGACAAACATTTTCTTTCAGGATATTCTATTTTTGCAAGGTTTTTTTTATGAGGAGTCGAGTGTGGGACCGGAACTGGTTCTGTAGGAAGGAGTGATTTCCTTATAGGATCCCAGGATTAGCCGATCAGTTTGTTAAAGTCAGAGAAAAAAATCAAAGTTCTAGTAGTTATGGAGTTCAGAGGTAATCAGGAACAGTCAGACAATGGCTATTCACACATTGCAGATAAAGAGCTCATTAATATATGTGGAAGAAAGGTTTATGAGTGGCTCTCCCCGAACTCCGAAGGTTTATGTTATTTAGGAAGGACACTACTTATAACTCTTGTTCAATGATTAAACAGACCTAGCATACGTTCCAGAAATGGAAACAATGTTCAGAAAATGATAGGAATATGTAGATCATGAAAATTTTATATGTCACTGTCACGATTTGTTTGTGTCTTCTTCACCTACCCAGCAGAACCTCAATTGAATCCAAACATCAGTGTACAAAGACATAGGTACATGTATGTGTGAAATGTACATCACAAATCAGACATTATAGGCCAAAGCACTGTCCCAGCATACTCTATAGGTTGAATGTTGTCCCACACCCAACCAGTGGTCCCGTGACCGCCGAGTGCATATAGAGGATGTCTTGTCCTCCTCCCTGTCTTCCCCAAATATAGTCAAGTGTCTGATTTGCGAAATGCATACATACTTGTGTCTAGGTCAACGATTATGGTATGAAATATTTTTTTCTTATGTTAATAATTGATGGCAGTTATTGTTTACTGCCAAAGGGTGGACTGTCGAAGTCAAAAATATTACATAAAGAGAACATACAAACTACACACATTTAAGTCGCTATACTTGCAAATACGCGCAGCGAGCACAGCCATATATGGTAACACACGCATTTACACAGACATGCCACAGAGATGGATTTGACACTTATTTCATACAGTACATAACTATAATAATATCAAGCGCCAGACATCATGATGATTTAAAATTATCTAATGAATTAATGTCATGAATGTGTATTATTTGAACGAAGCAAGATAGACCTGTCATGTTTACTATTGAAGCAAACAGATTGATGTGTAGATTCATTTGATGCTTGTTGTGAAGTTGTGGGACATTGCAGCGGATAGTTATGATTACATGTATAAAAGCTAAAATCACTTTTATTAGAACAATAGATATTCCAAACAGGTGGTGGACAGGAAACTCAGGCCAGCCCCTTTGAACGTCCCCAAGGCTGAACCTGTTCAGTATATACAAAGAAACTAGTGACTCATCATGAATGAGAGAGAGTCCCCTCCCCCAAACTAGATAACACATTGTTGATCACACTGGAGCTCAGTGGCTTTTTGGTCTCAGAGGATGATGGACTTGCTGCCAGTTCAGTTTCTGTATTTACTTACAGAGAGAGAGAGACATAAGATGCATTGGAGGGAATGGTAATTGTATCGCTGGCCTGTAACTGGATGTAACTGGATGTATGTAAATGTATGTATTAACTGCTTACTGTATGAGTTGTAACTATAGGTATACTGTACTTTGTAATATATATTGAATCCATATCCTTTTAATAACAAATATATACATCAATGAGCTTTGGAACTCAGATAATGTGTGGGTGTATTGTTTTCTCTTATGGGATGCAGTGTTTTGCGATGTATAGCGCACATTCATGGGATATGGTAATAAGAGGTGCAGGCATTTACAATATATATTAGAGCGGGCATTTTAAATATTTGTGAGAAATCAATTTGGCATTCTTAACGCGATTCAGCAAGAATTGCATCATCGACTGTCCGGTCCGCCCACTTTACACACTAAGTGGGCGGACGGGCAGGGAGGAACCCTTGAAATCGGGAGACTTGCCTGCTCTTCCGGGGGGCCAGGAGGGTCACCCGATTTTCGGGAGCCTCCCGGCCATTTTGGGAGAGTAGGCAAGTATGCATTGCGATCACATCACTGGCAGGCATTTGCATGCTGGACAGCCTTGCTTTGTGCTGGGTGGCCCCCAGCATGCGATTGCAGCCAGTTGCAGTTTTGCTATTTTAGCAAAACTGAAGCTGAATAAGGTCCAAAGCCTGGCAGACAACCAGTTCCTACATGCCTGGGTTCCTTGTATTAAATTATAATAAAATAAAAAGTCCAATCTCTTCTATGACCGGATCGTCTTTCCTCCACATGAAATAGGAAAAAATTTATTTATTGTATGAATTTACTTCCATTAAGGATGCAAAGTGTATTGACTTATAAGGTATTGCCATTTTTATTAGTATAGTATTTTATTTATATGCTACTAGACTTAGAGTGACCATATTATCCCTTTTACCTGGGATGCTTATGGATTACACAGGTTCTGTGGCTGATTAAAACCAGCTGAAATGTAGGCTTGAAGTCAGCCAGCCACAGAACCTGTGTAATCCATGAGCGTCCCAGGTAATAGGGACAATATCGTCAGTCTATATGAGTATATTGGAAGACACTGAAGGAACAGGTTTATGATTATATAGCATGTTAGGACAATAAATTGCAAGCCGGTTAAGCATTTGGTTGGACTAAGACGATATAGGGCCAAACACATCCTTTAACCTAAATGAACAACAGTGTGTCATCCTTATTTATTTCATGTGCCTTGTGTGCAAAGCTGGGTACACACAGACTGAATGACTGAAAGACCGAAAGATAAAATCTTTCACTTTCAGCTCCCTGCTCCTGACTCAACGATCTAGAGCAGACATGTCCAAACTGCGGCCCTCCAGCTGTTGTGAAACTACATATCCCAGCATGCCCTGACACAGTTTTCCTGTCAGGGAATGCTAAAGCTGTGTCAGGGCCTGCTGGGATGGGTAGTTTCTCAACAGCTGGAGGACCGCAGTTTGGACATGCCTGATCTAGAGTGTACACATGGAAAGATCTAGCCAAATCCTTCAATCTCTCAAAGATCTCGCCTAGATAGTTTTTGGCTCCAAATTAAAATATTTTTTTAGTGACTAGATGACATCATCTAGCCAAAATCGTTCATCGTTCATACAAACTGTGGAAACAGTGAAAGATCTAACCAAAATTGACCTTGCTGCAGTCTATCAACGATTTTGTCGTTTACCCACGTGAGCGCGCCTAGTGAACGTTCTAGCCTGTACACACGGAACGATATTATCGTTCAATGACCTATCTAGCCAAAATAGTTATCTAGATCGTCCCGTGTGTACCGATCGGCCCGTGTGTAGCCAGCTTAAGAGTTTCCTGTTGAAGTATCCTAGTGATGATACTCTGTCCCTGCTAACACCTGCAATAAGGGACAAAATGACTCCCGCCTGGTAACACTCAGCCTGCGCTGCAGCATCAAGATCTAAATAAAAGCTTGCAATAAGATCCAAGTTCCAAGGCTTCTCACTGCTGAGCAGAGAGAAAACCGAAAGCAAATTTGTACAGAAATTTTGGAACAAATTCAAGCAGTTCCGCTTTTTTTAGATAAAGTTATTACCTGTGATGAAACATGGATCTCCCAGTACAAACCTGAGACAAAACGCCAGTCCATGCACTGGAAAACACTATCATCACCAAGAATGAGGAAAGCGAGTCAAATCAGATCTACATTTTAAAGCTATGTTAAGTAAATCAACATTACTACAAAAATGTTCTCAAAACATTGTGGGAAAGTATCAGAAGAAAGAGGCCAGAGTTGTGGAAATAGACGTTATGGTAAGAACTTACCGGCGATAACGTGATTTCTCTTATGTCCACAGGTATCCACAGGATAACATTGGGATATTGTCGAGCGACAGCGAAAATGGCACCAACACGGTCACGAGCTTTCTGGCCTCCCAGGATGCATTGGGGCCTTCACCATATAGTCCCACCCCCTGACTCAGTCAGATCAGTTCTTTCCACAGCGATTTTAGGCAGGAACATCAGGTAGAGACCTGTTTAGGCGATAAGAACACACATGCACACCCTTCCATACAAGAAGGAAGAGGTTTTAGTGATTGCCTAGATCCTCAAATCAGATGCTTCAGGGTGGGATCCCTGTGGATACCTGTGGACATAAGAGAAATCACGTTATCAACGGTAAGTTCTTACCATAACGTCTATTTCTCTGGCTGGGTCCACAGGATTATCCACAGGATAACATTGGGATTCCCAAAGCCATTTTAGTGGTGGGGACGCTCCTGATTGCACAGGAGGACCTTTCGCCCGAAGTCTGCGTCATGAGAGGCAAAAGTATCCAGGGCATAATGTCTAATGAATGTGTTTATGGAAGACCATGTGGCTGCCCTACATATCTGTTCTGCTGAAGCACCCTGTTGTGCTGCCCAAGAAGGACCTACCTTACGTGTAGAGTGTGCAGAGACATTATAGGGAGATCTGCATGAGAATAAGCTTCTGATATTACCATTCGGAGCCATCTCGCCAGCGTCTGTTTACTAGCAGGCCATCCTCTTCTATGGAACCCGTAGAGGATGAAGAGAGAATCTGTTTTCCTGATGGCACTAGTACGATCTATGTAGATTCTTAAAGCCCGGACCACGTCCAGCGACGCTTCTCCCGCAGAAAGTCCCGATACCTGAAAAGCTGGGACTACAATCTCTTCATTCAGGTGAAACTTTGATACCACCTTTGGAAGATAGCTAGATCTCGTTCTGAGAACTGCTCTGTCTGGAAAAAAACTTAGGTAAGGAAACTTACATGATAATGCTCCTAAATCTGACACTCTTCTGGCTGACGCCATTGCCAGTATAAAAAGAACTTTAACCGTTAACCACTTAAGATCTGCTCTCTCAAGTGGTTCAAACAGAGGACCCTGGAGAAATTTAAGAACTAAATTCAAATCCTAGGGAGCTGCAGGAGGAACAAATGGAGGTTGAATATGTACTACTCCTTGAAAAAAAGTACGTACATCCTGTAAATCAGCAATCTTCTGCTGAAACCATACAGTTAACGCTGAAACTTGAACCCTCAAGGAAGCAACTTTCAACCCTTTATCCAATCCTGCCTGAAGGAAATCCAAAATCCTAGCTACTTTAAAAGATCTCGGATTGTAATTTTTTCCAGTACACCAATGAATATAGGCTTGCCATATTCTATGATACACACGGGCCGAAGAAGGCTTTCTTGCTCTAAGCATAGTTTGGATTACTAGTTTCGAAAAACCTTTAGCCTCTAAGATAGAGGTTTCAACAGCCACGCCGTCAAAGACAGGCAATCCAGATGACTGTGACAACAAGGACCCTGCATTAGCAGATCTGGACGTTGAGGGAGCAGTATCGGTGCTTCCATGGACATTCTCAACAGATCTGTGTACCAATGCCTTCTTTGCCAAGCTGGAGCTATTAGAATGATTGCTCCTTTTGCCTGTTTTATCTTTCTCACTACTCTGGGTAACAGAGATATTGGCGGGAACAGATACGCCAGCTGAAACCTCCATTCTACTGACAGTGCGTCTACAAGGACCGCTCCTGGGTCCCTTGTTCTCGATCCATACTTTGGAACTTTGTTGTTCAGACGAGACACCATAAGGTCTATCTCTGGTAGACCCCATCTGTTCACCAGTGTCTGAAACACTTCTGGGTGTAGTGCCCATTCGGTTTCCTGAATGGTGTGCCGACTGAGAAAATCCACTTCCCAGTTTATTACACCCGGGACAAATACTGCTGACAATGCTGGGAGATGGAGTTCTGCCCATTTTAGTATGGGAGTTACTTCCTCCATCAGTCTCTTGCTGTGAGTACCTCCCTGATGATTGGGGTATGCTACTGCCGTCGCATTGTCTGAGCGGATCTGGACTGGTCTTCCTTGTAGATTGTCCTTTGCCTGAACCAGAGCCAAGTAAATGGCCCTTATTTCTAACAGATTTATTGGCAGGCGACTTTCCCTTTCGGTCCACTTTACCTGGAACCATAGGCTTCTGAGTACCGCTCCCCAGCCCTGCAGGCTGGCATCTGTTGTCAGGACTTGCCACTCTTTTATCCAAAAGGGTCTCTCCTTGTCTAAATGGTCTGTCTGTAGCCACCACGCTAGAGACCTTTTTACGTTTACTGGAATCTTTATCATTTGCTTCTTTATCGTCCGATGATTTCCGTTCCATTTGGTCAGAATAAGGTGCTGCAACGGTCTGGAGTGGAATTGCGCATATTGCACCATGTCGAAGGTTGATACCATCAGACCCAACAGCCGCATTACTGCATGGACTGACATTGTCTGGGCTTGCAACGCTTCCTGAGCCATGACCTGCACCTTGACTATCTTTTTCTCCGGTAAGAGAACTTTCTGTAGGTCTGAATCCAATATGGCTCCCAAATGAACCATCCGCTGTGATGGATTCAGGGAAGACTTTTCCCAATTTATGATCCACCCGTGTCTCTGTAAACAAACTATCGTCTGTTGAAGATGGCTCAACAGTAAATCTTGCGACTGTGCTAAGATTAACAGGTCGTTTAGGTATGGGAATATTCTTATCCCCTGTTTGCGCAGACAAGCTGCCATAACCACCATGATCTTGGTAAACACCCTGGGTGCTGTAGCTAGCCCAAAAGGCAGAGCTTGGAACTGGAAATGTTCCTGGAGGATGGCAAACCTGAGGTAACACTGATGCGACAGTGCTATAGGCACATGTAGGTAAGCATCCCGTACATCCAGAGATACCATGTAATCTCCCGGTTCCATAGCCAACATTATGGAGCGTAACGTCTCCATGTGGAACTTCGGGATCCATATGTATTTGTTCAGCATTTTCAGATTTAGAATTGGTCGATATGACCCATTTGGCTTCTGGATTAGAAATAGATTGGAGTAAAACCCCTGTCCCCTTTGTGATGAAGGTACTGGGACAATCACACCTGACTGCAGTAATTTTGGGACTGCTTCTTGCAGGGCATTAGCCTTTGACTCTATACGAGACGGGCTGGTGCAAAAAAAAATCTTTGAGGAGGCTGCCTCCTGAATGGGAACACATACCCCTGAGATACTACCTTCTGCACCCAAGCATCCGCTGTTGACTGTTGCCATATGTGTGCAAAAAGAAGGAGTCGGCCCCCAACCCTGGAATCCTCCAGGCGGAGGCCCGTCTCTTCAGGCTGACGGTTTCTGTTCAGGTTTGGAAGCTGGCTTTTTGCTAGCCCACTGCTTCCTACCCCTGGATTTAAACTGGGGTTGCTTAGGCTCCTCTTTAGCTTTCGCTTTGCTTTGCCAACGAAATGAGCGAAATTTTAAACCCTTGGACTTAGGGTTATAAGCAGCCGGAAATCTGACCTTTTTCGATTCAGCCTCTGATTCTAGAATATCCGATAAAGGTTTTCCAAATAATATATTACCGACAAAAGGCAATGCTTCCAATTCTTTCTTGGACTCCGCATCTGCCTTCCAGGTCCGTAGCCAAACTGCTCTGCGAGCAACTACTGTCAAGGCTGAAGCTTTAGAAGCAACTGTACCTACATCAATTGCTGCTTCTTCCAAATACTGGGCAGATTGTCTTAAACGGCAAAAACGATCCTCTTGCTCTAGTAGGAGAAGGGATGTTATTCTCTAGTTCCTCTATCCATTCGCCCATTGCCTTTGCTACCCAGGCCGAAGCCATAGCAGGTCTTACCACTGCTCCTACTAGAGAAAATATATTTTTCAAAAGGCTCTCTACCCTTCTGTCTGTGACATCATTCAATGAGGTAGATGACAGTGGTAAAGCAGATTTATGCACCAGTCGCAGAACATGTGCATCTACTTTTAGAGGAACTTCTCTTTTCGAACAATCCACAGCAGGAAATGGATAATAAGAATCTCATCTCTTAGGAATCTTATACTTTTTACTGGGCGCTGCCCAAGACTCATCCATCATTTCCGTCAGCTCGTCTGACGCTGGGAATTCAGCTTTCACTGATTTTGTTTGTTTAAATACAGGTGCTTTAGCTTTTAACACTGTCTTGGCTGGCTCTTCCAACGAGAGAACAGCCTTCACAGCATTAATAAGTTCAGCTACATCTTCTGAACTAAAGCTCTGCGACTGATCATCATACGGAGTTGAATCTATTGTATCATCATCATCCGATGTATCATCTTGTGTAGTCTGCCACACAGACGTATCTGTCTTAGTCTTACCTGTCCCTTGGTTGCTTGTAGAGGCTACTGGAACCAAACCATAGGAAGGGAGCTGCATGTATGGGTCCATAGTGTAACCTAACCCTTGAGGTGGTGCTACCAGAGTTAACCTGTCCGCTATTGAAGATAGAGTCTTTGCGAACATATTCCATGGTGGCTCTGTTGGTGGTTGAACCAACTCCTGTTTTTTACTTCGCTGAAAAGCGAAACAGTTTGCACACAAACCCTCATAAGTGACCAATTGATTCATATCAATTACCCCTGACTTACAAGATAAGCATGTTAGGGCTGTAGGAGTGCTTGATAAATTCTCCTCATCACTTTTGCCACTCACAGACATGGTATTAACCTGTTATTGACTACACAATTTGTGACTGAAAATCACCCTATATGTCAGTATATAGAGGTGAGATCAATCTGACCACAGTGCACCTGATTTGAGGGTCAGAACAGGACTGACATTACACAGAAAAGTCAGCACACATACTAGCAGTCAATCACATGTTAAAGCATTAGACATTGCCATATGAGAATACAAACTCCATAACAACTTATACATAAGTAGGAAAATTGTACTTCTGTTTTAAACTGGGTTTTTTTTCAACATAGCATGCAGAAAACACAGTAATAGACAGGTCTCATATGCAATAGGTACTAAAAATTAACAATGCATACTAAGAAGTAGAGAGAATTTTTAGTACTGTATACCCTGCCTCCGTAGAGCGGGATACAGGGAGACTCACCACACTTCCATATCCAAGCAAATACGCTCGTAAGACGCTGAGTGGATTCAGACGCTTCTTGTGTACACTGCCGCTCTTGATAACTGATAACGGACACGGACGCTCACCAACGGACACGGACGCTGAGCGACTTCCACGTGTATGCAGACGCTAAGGCCTGCAACTTGGTCTGGGCGGGTTTATCTCCAGTGTACACAACCGCAGCGTCTAAGCTGCGACCGAGTACCCTCGTGGTAGCGTCTGAGCCGGAAGTGAGGTCATTTAGTTCATGAAACGAGAAACATGCGGGAACTGGCCATGAACTCCGAGGAGGGACGGCCAGGAGAGCGTCTGAAACCCCCTGTTGACTTAAACTCCCAGGATCGCGGCCTCTACCTAGTCCTGGCGCCTATGATCCCCGGAGAGTAGCGCTGTCGCACTCTAGATGTTCGGCGCATCAACACACTGTTTGTAGTCTCCACCAAAATCAGTGTAGCTGTGTCCTGACCCCTCTAGTAAGAGGAAGTCCATAGACTCACCGTCTCCCCATGCTCCGGCCACAGCCTGGTTACGTCTGCTGGACCTGCTAGAACATCCGACACAGACGCCCGTCGAGACAGCACTGATACCCGAAGGTAAGCGTTGTTGCGACTCGGTGGGGAGTTGTTGGAGCGACTCTTTCCAGTATGCATTTAAGACGCTGTTAAGATAAGTCGCTCAAAAAAACAATACAGTAAGTCTATAAAAATAAAATAATAAAATAATAAAAGCTTGAGGCTGCTCTCACAGCAGCCCTATGACCATGCGGCTCCCTGCCGCACCAAGCAAAAAACTGATCTGACTGAGTCAGGGGACGGGACTATATGGTGAAGGCCCCAATGCATCCTGGGAGGCCAGAAAGCTCGTGACCGTGTTGGTGCCATTTTCGCTGTCGCTCGACAATACCCCAATGTTATCCTGTGGATAATCCTGTGGACCCAGCCAGAGAAAAATGGTTTCATCCTCCATCAGGAGAATACACCAGTCCACACAACTCTCTCTGTGATGCAGGTTTTATGTGAGAAACCGATTACCTTGCTAGAACATGTATTCATCTTCAGCAAGAGATAAAGTGGAGATGGGTAAAGAGTGATAAAGTACCAGCCAATGAACTCCTACTGTCAATTCTCAAACACATCCTGTGACATGGCAGTTAGGAAGCTGATTGGCTGGTCATTTATCACTCTTTATCTGTCTCCACTTTATCTCTTGTTAAACCTTAATACATTTTTTGCCAACGAGCTGTACAGCACAGCTTTCACCAATGGAAAATAAGAATACAGCAGTGTGTGGATACAGAAGGGGAGCACATAGAAGGGGAACAGAGTTACTTAAATAAGATTTTAAACCTACCGGTAAATCTTTTTCTCGTAGTCCGTAGAGGATGCTGGGGACTCCGTAAGGACCATGGGGATAGATGGGCTCCGCAAGAGACATGGGCACTTTAAGAAAGACTTTAGGTCTGGGTGTGCACTGGCTCCTCCCTCTATGCCCCTCCTCTAGACCTAAGTTAGAGAAACTGTGCCCAGAGGAGATGGACAGTACAAGGAAAGGGTTTTTGTTAATCCAAGGGCAAGAATCATACCAGCCACACCAATCACACAGTATAACTTGTGTATCAATTAAACAGTTAACAGTATGAAAAAATAAAGTAGCATCAGTCCAACCTGATGGAACTATAACATAACCCTTATGTAAGCAAAACTATATACAAGTTTCGCAGAAGTAGTCCGCACTTGGGACGGGCGCCCAGCATCCTCTACGGACTACGAGAAAAAGAAAATCTTGTTTTCTCTAACGTCCTAGAGGATGCTGGGGACTCCGTAAGGACCATGGGGATTATACCAAAGCTCCCAAACGGGTGGGAGAGTGTGGATGACTCTGCAGCACCGAATGAGCAAACCTTAGGTCCTCCTCAGCCAGGGTATCAAACTTATAGAACTTTGCAAAGGTGTTTGAACCCGACCAAGTAGCAGCTCGGCACAGTTGTAGTGCCGAGACCCCTCAGGCAGCTGCCCAAGACGAGCCCACCTTCCTAGTAAAATGGGCCTTGACTGATTTTGGTAACGGCAATCCAGCCGTAGAATGCGCCTGCTGGATGGTATTACAGATCCAGCGAGCAATAGTCTGCTTGAAGCAGGGGCGCCAACCTTGTTGGCTGCATATAGGACAAACACTGCTTCCGTTTTCCTGACTCTAGCCGTTCTGGCCACATAAATGTTCAAAGCCCTGACTACATCAAGGGACTCAGAATCCTCCAAATCTCGTGTAGCCACAGGCACCACAATAGGTTTGTTCATATGAAAAGATGACACCACCTTAGGCAAGAATTGAGGGCGAGTCCGCAATTCCGCCCTATCCATATGGAAAACCAGATAGGGGCTTTTATGAGACAACGCCGCTAATTCCGACACTCGTCTAGCCGAAGCCAAGGCTAATAACATGACCACCTTCCAAGTGAGATATTTTAACTCCACCGTTTGAAGTGGTTCAAACCAGTGCGACTTAAGGAAACTCAACACCACGTTAAGGTCCCAAGGCGCCACCGGAGGTATAAAAGGAGGCTGAATATGCAGCACTCCCTTTACAAAAGTCTGTTCTTCTGGGAGAGAAGCCAATTCTTTTTGAAAGAAAATGGATAAGGCCGAAATCTGAACCTTAATGGATCCTAACTTTAGGCCCAAATTCACTCCAGTCTGTAGGAAGTGAAGGAAACGGCCCAGATGGAATTCTTCCGTAGGAGCATTCCTGGCCTCACACCAAGAAACATATTTTCACCATATACGGTGATAATGTTTAGCTGTCACGTCCTTCCTAGCCTCATCCGGAATTCCCTTTTCCGCTAGGATCCGGCGTACAACCGCCATGCCGTCAAACGCAGCCGTGGTAAGTCTTGGAACAGACATGGCCCCTGTTGTAACAGGTCCTGTCGTAGAGGAAGAGGCCATGGATCTTCTGTGAGCATTTCCAGCAGATCCGGGTACCATGTCCTTCGTGGCCAATCTGGAACAATGAGAATTGTTCTCACTCCTCTTTTTCTTATTATTCTCAATACCTTGGGTATGGGAGGAAGAGGAGGAAACACATAGACCGACTGGAACACCCACGGTGTCACCAGGGCGTCTACTGCTACCGCCTGAGGATCTTTTGATCTGGCGCAATACCTCTGTAGCTTTTTGTTGAGGCGGGATGCCATCATGTCTATCTGGGGCAGTCCCCACTGACTTGCAAACCATGGATGCAGGTCGTGTCTGCTGAGGAAGTCTGCTTCCCAGTTGTCCACTCCCGGAATGAACACTGCTGACAGTGCGCTTACATGATTTTCCGCCCAGCGAAGAATCTTGGTGGCTTCCGCCATTGCCACCCTGCTCCTTGTGCCGCCTTGGCAGTTTACATGAGCCACTGCGGTGATGTTGTCTGACTGGATCAGAACTGGTTGGTCGCGATGTAAGTTCTCCGCTTGACGTAGGGCGTTGTATATGGCCCTCAGTTCCAGGATGTTGATGTGAAGATAAGTCTCTTGACTTGTCCAAAGTCCTTGGAAGTTTCTTCCCAGTGTGACTGCTCCCCACCTTCTGAGGCTCGCGTCCGTGGTCACCAGGATCCAATCCTGAATGCCGAACCTGCGTCCTTCCAAAAGGTGAGCACTCTGCAGCCACCACAGGAAAGATACCCTGGCCCTGGGGGACAGGGTGATCCGCTGATGAATTTGTAGATGTGACCCGGACCACTTGTCCAATAGGTCCCATTGGAAAGTCCTTGCATGGAACCTGCCGAAAGGAATGGCCTCGTATGTTGCCACCATTTTTTGCAATGATGCACAGACACTTGTTTTGGCTTCAATAGGTTCTTGACTAAAGTCATGAGTTTCTGAGCTTTTTCTATCAGAAGAAAAACCTTTTTCTGGTCTGTGTCCAGAACCATGCCCAAGAAGGTCAGACGAGTCGTAGGAACCAGCTGCGACTTCGGGATATTGAGAATCCAGCCGTGTCGCTGTAACACCTTCACTGAAAGTGACACAATGTTCAGTAACTTCTCTCGTGATCTCGCTTTTATGAGGAGATCGTCCAAGTACGGGATAATTGTGACCCCTTGCTTGCGCAGGATCACCATCATTTCCGCCATTACCTTGGTGAAAATCCTCGGTGCCGTGGAAAGCCCAAACAGCAACGTCTGAAATTGGTAATGACAATCCTGTACCGCAAATCTCAGGTACGCCTGATGAGGTGGATATATGGGAACATGAAGGTATGCATCCTTTATGTCCAGGGATACCATAAAATCCCCCCCATCCAGGCTGGCGATGACCGCTCTGAGCGATTCCATTATGAACTTGAACCGTTTTAAGTATAGGTTCAGGGATTTTAAATTCAATATGGGTCTGACCGAACCGTCCGGTTTCGGAACTACAAACAGGGTGGAGTAGTATCCCTTCCCTCTCTGAAGTAGGGGAACTTTGACCACCACTTGTTGAAGACACAATTTGTGAATAGCATTTAACACTATCTCCCTTTCTGGGGGAGAAGTCGGTAGAGCCGATTTGAAAAACCGGCGAGGAGGCACTTCTTCGAATTCCAGCTTGTATCCCTGAGAAACAATTTCTATTGCCCAGGGATCCACTTGTGAGTGAACCCAGATGTGGCTGAAAAGTCGAAGACGTGCCCCCACTGGGGCGGACTCCCTCAGTGGAGCCCCAGCGTCATGCGGTGGATTTTGCAGAGGCCGGGGAGGATTTCTGTTCTTGGGAACTAGCTGTGCTGTGCAGCTTTTTACCTCTGCCCTTACCTCTGGCAAGAAAGGACGATCCACGCACTCTTTTGCTTTTATTTAAACGAAAGGACTGCATTTGATAATGTGGAGCTTTCTTAGGTTGTGAGGGAACATAAGGCAAAAAATTCGATTTACCTGCCGTAGCTGTGGAGACCAGGTCCGAGAGACCTTCCCCAAACAATTCCTCACCCTTGTAAGGTAATACCTCCATATGTCTTTTTGAGTCGGCATCACCTGTCCACTGCCGGGTCCAGAGGACTCGTCTAGCAGAGATTGACATAGCGTTTATTCTGGAACCCAGTAAACTAATGTCTCTTTGAGCATCCCTCATATATAAGACCGCATCCTTTATATGGCCTAGGGTCAATAAAATGGTATCATTATCTAGGGTCTCAATCTCCGCCGATAAGGAATCTGTCCATGCTGCTACCGTGCTACAAACCCAGGCTGACGCAATTGCCGGTCTGAGTAATGTACCAGAATGTGTGTAAATGGATTTCAAGGTAATCTCCTGGTTGCGGTCAGCAGGATCCTTGAGGGTAGCCGTATCTTGTGATGGCAGCGCTATCTTTTTTGACAAGCGTGTCAACGCTTTGTCCACCTTAGGGGAGGATTCCCACCGTACCCTGTCCGTTGGCGGGAAAGGATACGCCATAAGAATCCTTTTGGGAATCTGCAGTTTTTTGTCTGGAGATTCCCACACTTTTTCACATAATTCGTTCAACTCATGTGAGGAGGGAAAAGTTACCTCGGGCTTCTTTCCCTTATACATGTGTACCCTCGTGTCAGGAACAGGGGGTTCCTCTGTGACATGCAACACTTCTTTTATTGCAATAATCATATATCAAATACATTTAGCCACTTTTGACTGTAACTGTACATCATCGTAGTCGACACTGGAGTCCGAATCCATGTCGGTATCAGTGTCTGCTATTTGGGATAGTGGGCGCTTCTGAGACCCTGAAGGTCCCGGCGACATAGGGATAGACACGGGTTTACTCCCTGACTGTTCCTTAGCTTCAGCTTTGTCTAATCTCTTGTGCAATAAGTTCACACTAGCACTTAAAACATTCCACATATCCACCCAGTCAGGTGTCGGCACCGCCGACGGAGACCTCACATTCATACGCTCCCCCTCCTCCCTAGGTGAGCCTTCTACCTCAGACATGTCGACACACACATACCGACACACCACACACACAGGGAACCTCTTATCTGAAGACAGTTTCCCCACCAGGCCCTTTGGAGAGACAGAGAGAGAGTATGCCAGCACACACCCCAGCGCTGTATGACCCAGGAAAAAAACACAATAATTTATGTTTACCCAGATAGCGCTGTTTACATATACAATATGCGCCTAATTTTGTGCCCCCCCCTCTTCTTTAAATCCCTCTGTCTACCGTGGTATAAGCAGGGGAGAGTCCGGGGAGCTTCCTCTCAGCGGTGCTGTGGAGAAAAATGGCGCTGGTGAGTGCTGAGGGAGAATCCCCGCCCCCTCGGCGCCGGGCTTCTGTCCCGCTTAAAATCTCAAAATTTGGCGGGGGCTCTTATATATATATATATATATATATATATAGAGAGAGAGAGAGAAATGAAGTGCATGAGAGCGCCTAATAGTGTTTGAAAATTGTCAAATCAATTCACCATGTGAAAAAGTGCAAAGTGTAAATTTAAAAAAGAAACGACTTAGCTTCCTTGGGAAACTGCTTCAGTCTGATGACACTTTTGAGACATGTAAAATAGAAAAAGCCAACATAGTGTGTACTGTTTAAATGGTATACAATGCTCCAAAAGTTTAGGGGCCTTGCTGGTCCCAATATAAAAAAAAAGAACTGGATGAGCAATTCCAATTCCAATAGGTAGGAGCTATACACAATTATAATACATAAACAATAATTTTAATATAATATCTCCTGAAGCCAATGTAGGTATCAAACGTACAAGATAAAAATGAATAAACAGCTTATCTATCCATAGGTAAAAGTCACAAGGTGAGCAGCAGCCCAATCCTGTTAGCACGTAAACAAATGTCCTGAAGCAAATGCAGGTAGCATACGTACAGAATAAATAGTTTAAAATGGCTTATCTGTCCATTCAAGGAAGTCAAGGGTGAGTAGTAAGTCCCGGTCCCGACGCGTTTCGTCCTGTAGCATAGGACTTCATCAAGGGGATACTCAGTGGGAGAGCAGCAGGATATTTATAAGGTAGACAATTGATCACATGTCTACCAGGAAGTGGACATCACTTCCTGTGAGTGCTGGAGAGTGTTTCTTATTGCATTATTCCGCATAAAATGACTCTAATAAATATCATTGCAATAAATGTATATAAATAGAGACACACATATATATTAATATCACACATAAATTTTATAAATTATGGTCCCTGGAGTGGTAACGGCTCAAATGCGGTCGTGAACCGCATCTTGAACCGCAGAGACGTCACTTCCGCCCGGCGTCATGGAGGACAAAAGTACGACATGTGACCTGCGGCGTGAACCGCAGACGTCACTTCCGCCGGACACTGTGGGGAATCTTTCGGCGGTGACGCGCAGTCTTTCGCGTCACTGATGTTGTACAGAGAGTTCAGGGTTCATGTCGGTGACACGCATGTTACTTCCGCTAGAGCTGGAACGCACAGCCATCTTCCATCTGATTGATTCAGTAATATCTTGCTGGTATTTTAGCCGTGGAACGCACGACCATTTTAGCTCTAGCTTAACAGAGACTCAGTATTATACAGATGGTAGTACATGGATAAAAGTAGAAACTTTTTAAAAGTGTATATTTGTTGAAGAGTGAATTGGTATAAATAGATAACACATAAATAGCTTAGTAAATGATCTCTGGTAGGTGGAAGGTGAAACAGTGATAATAGTGAATAAAGTGCAAAGATATAAATATAAATAAATATGAACAGAAAATTACTATAAAAAGGGTGCGATCTCAAACCCCTCATTAAATCCAAGGGGAGCCATTGTCTTTAATTCAAAAATCCAGAACATTTCTCTTTTGGATAGTTTATTTAGAATGTCTCCACCCCTTTCGCCAAGATTGACAATTTCAATGCCTTTGAAGGTCATGTCTTCAGGGTTGGAGTGATGAAATTCATGAAAATGTCTATAAATTGCATGTGTGGTGATTTTATTTTTAATGTTCCTTACATGTTCCTGTATGCGCAGTTTAAGGACTCTCTTCGTTTTTCCAACGTACTTCAGTCCGCACGGACATTCCAAAAGATAAATCACCATTAAAGAGTTGCAGTTTATGAAGTGTTTAATGGTGTATTCGCGAGAATTGTCATTATTGGAAAACTTCTTCCGATTGCGGTGCACCAATTTGCAGATATTACAACTCCCACATTTATAACAGCCTTGGCACGGCTTGCTTTGTATTGATGTGGTAGATTTCAAGAGACTGGGTGCCAGAATCTCTTTGAGACTACTCGTTTTCCTAAAGACAACTTGGGGTTTTGGAGGCAAGACTTCTCTTAAGACTGGGTCCATCATTAGAATATTCCAGTGTTTATTCAGGGATTGACGGATGATTTTTTCATGACAGTTATATGTAGTGATGAATGGAACCGTGATAGTTCTCTCTACTCCTTCTGCTTCTATCTTTCGTGGAGGCTTATGTGTAGTCCTGGTTTTCACAAGGGCTTTTTCACCTAGCAATCAAATGAACAAATTCAAACCTTCATCGATCTCAATAAGTTCACAAGAACTCTGACATTGAAAAGGCATTTCGCCCGAAAAAAATCCGAAGCCGCTCCACCAGAAGAATCGAAATCTGGCTTGAAAAGAAAATCCAAATATTACCCTTTGGAATCGAAAGGGCATCACATAACCATCTTCCATGATTTGGTTAAGAAGGACCTTTGTGACCAAGATCTACCGCCCATTAAATCAAACAACCTTAAGAATAAGGAAAAACAAGCACTAAAAGATCTTCAGAAGAATCAAGAAATCGTGATTAAGCAAGCTGATAAGGGGGGAGGAACAGTGATCATGGACAGACCAGACTATGTGAAAGAGGCATTACGCCTCCTGAATGATACCAATTCATATAAGAAACTACAACATGATCCCACCACACAATATGTAGATGAACTAAGAACTATGCTAGTACACTATCTACGTTGTAATGTACTCAATAAAGAAGAATATCAATTTCTGATGACATCTTCCCCGGTCATTCCAATCTTCTATTTTCTACCCAAAATACATAAAAACCTTCAAAACCCTCCTGGAAGACCGATCATAGCAGGAATCGACTCACTCACGTCACATCTGTCCGAATATATAGATGTTTTCCTAAGTAAATATGTTTCTAAACTTCCATCCTACCTTAAGGATACTAAAAGTATACTGGACGCTCTTAAAGATGGCGTATGGAAGGAGACATATTGGTGGGTGACAATTGATGTCGAAAGCCTCTACACCTGTATTGTCCATGACATTGGAGTTCAAGCTTGCAAGAAATACCTTGATAGAGATACAGAGATGACACAGGTCCACAAAGAAGCCATTTGTGACTTTATAAGGTTTATTTTAAGTCATAACTATTTCAAATTCCAAGATTCCTTTTTTCTGCAGACATGTGGGACAGCTATGGGGACAATTTTTGCCCCCAGCTTCGCAAATTTATTGATGGGGAGCTGGGAAGAAGAACACATTTACTCTAACAACCCATTCCTTAGCCAACTGATAATATATAAAAGATATATAGATGATATTATCATTATCCGGGACGGCACCGAATCATCCTTTTTGAAATTCTTCAGGAAAATGTCTTTCAATCAATTTAATCTAAAATTCACTGAGAAACATGATCAAATCCAAATTGAGTTCCTTGATTTGATACTTTCTTCAAAGGAATCTAAAATCACCACATGTAACCATATCAAAAAGGTCGACACCAACAGCTACTTACACTTTAAGAGTTGCCATCAGCAGAGCTGGAAAACCAATATTCCGTACTCACAATTTAACCGGGTCCAAAGAAACTGCAGCCAAAAAGAGGATCAAGACTCACAACTGAAAATTTATGCTGAATGTTTCAAAGAAAGGGAATATCCAGAGGATGTTATTGAAAAAGCCCTTGTGAAAACCGGGACTACACATAAGCCTCCACGAAAGATAGAAGCAGAAGGAGTAGAGAGAACTATCACGGTTCCATTCATCACTACATATAACTGTCATGAAAAAATCATCCGTCAATCCCTGAATAAACACTGGAATATTCTAATGATGGACCCAGTCTTAAGAGAAGTCTTGCCTCCAAAACCCCAAGTTGTCTTTAGGAAAACGAGTAGTCTCAAAGAGATTCTGGCACCCAGTCTCTTGAAATCTACCACATCAATACAAAGCAAGCCGTGCCAAGGCTGTTATAAATGTGGGAGTTGTAATATCTGCAAATTGGTGCACCGCAATCGGAAGAAGTTTTCCAATAATGACAATTCTCGCGAATACACCATTAAACACTTCATAAACTGCAACTCTTTAATGGTGATTTATCTTTTGGAATGTCCGTGCGGACTGAAGTACGTTGGAAAAACGAAGAGAGTCCTTAAACTGCGCATACAGGAACATGTAAGGAACATTAAAAATAAAATCACCACACATGCAATTTATAGACATTTTCATGAATTTCATCACTCCAACCCTGAAGACATGACCTTCAAAGGCATTGAAATTGTCAATCTTGGCGAAAGGGGTGGAGACATTCTAAATAAACTATCCAAAAGAGAAATGTTCTAGATTTTTGAATTAAAGACAATGGCTCCCCTTGGATTTAATGAGGGGTTTGAGATCGCACCCTTTTTATAGTAATTTTCTGTTCATATTTATTTATATTTATATCTTTGCACTTTATTCACTATTATCACTGTTTCACCTTCCACCTACCAGAGATCATTTACTAAGCTATTTATGTGTTATCTATTTATACCAATTCACTCTTCAACAAATATACACTTTTAAAAAGTTTCTACTTTTATCCATGTACTACCATCTGTATAATACTGAGTCTCTGTTAAGCTAGAGCTAAAATGGTCGTGCGTTCCACGGCTAAAATACCAGCAAGATATTACTGAATCAATCAGATGGAAGATGGCTGTGCGTTCCAGCTCTAGCGGAAGTAACATGCGTGTCACCGACATGAACCCTGAACTCTCTGTACAACATCAGTGACGCGAAAGACTGCGCGTCACCGCCGAAAGATTCCCCACAGTGTCCGGCGGAAGTGACGTCTGCGGTTCACGCCGCAGGTCACATGTCGTACTTTTGTCCTCCATGACGCCGGGCGGAAGTGACGTCTCTGCGGTTCAAGATGCGGTTCACGACCGCCTTTGAGCCGTTACCACTCCAGGGACCATAATTTATCAAATTTATGTGTGATATTAATATATATGTGTGTCTCTATTTATATACATTTATTGCAATGATATTTATTAGAGTCATTTTATGCGGAATAATGCAATAAGAAACACTCTCCAGCACTCACAGGAAGTGATGTCCACTTCCTGGTAGACATGTGATCAATTGTCTACCTTATAAATATCCTGCTGCTCTCCCACTGAGTATCCCCTTGATGAAGTCCTATGCTACAGGACGAAACGCGTCGGGACCGGGACTTACTACTCACCCTTGACTTCCTTGAATGGACAGATAAGCCATTTTAAACTATTTATTCTGTACGTATGCTACCTGCATTTGCTTCAGGACATTTGTTTACGTGCTAACAGGATTGGGCTGCTGCTCACCTTGTGACTTTTACCTATGGATAGATAAGCTGTTTATTCATTTTTATCTTGTACGTTTGATACCTACATTGGCTTCAGGAGATATTATATTAAAATTATTGTTTATGTATTATAATTGTGTATAGCTCCTACCTATTGGAATTGGAATTGCTCATCCAGTTCTTTTTTTTATATTGGGACCAGCAAGGCCCCTAAACTTTTAGAGCATTGTATACCATTTAAACAGTACACACTATGTTGGCTTTTTCTATTTTACATGTCTCAAAAGTGTCATCAGACTGAAGCAGTTTCCCAAGGAAGCTAAGTCGTTTCTTTTTTAAATTTACACTTTGCACTTTTTCACATGGTGAATTGATTTGACAATTTTCAAACACTATTAGGCGCTCTCATGCACTTCATTTCTCTACATTTTATCTATATACTGGGCACGAGCTGCCACCCATAAATTCATGGGGGTGTTAAAACATTTTCCTTTCAATCAAATATTTTGTCACCTAAGCACATCCATTATACTTTAACTTGTGTCATTTAGGATCAGCATTGGCGCTATTCTCCATTTTTTATATATATATATATATATATATACAGTGCCCAGCTGTATATATATATTTATTTGTGCCAAAAGAGGTCTATATGCTGCCCAGGGCGCCCCCCCCTGCGCCCTGCACCCTTACAGTGACTGCCGTGTGTGAGGTGTATGGGAGCAATGGCGCACAGCTTTACTGCTGTGCGTTACCTCAGTGAAGATCATGAAGTCTTCTGCCGCCTCTGAAGTCTTCATTTCTTCTCATACTCACCCGGCTTCTATCTTCCGACTCTGCGAGGGGGACGGCGGCGCGGCTCTGGGACGGACGGTGATGGTGAGACCTGCGTACCGATCCCTCTGGAGCTAATGGTGTCCAGTAGCCTAAGAAGCAGAGCCTTTAAACTCACAGAAGTAGGTCTGCTTCTCTCCCCTCAGTCCCTCGATGCAGGGAGTCTGTTGCCAGCAGGCTCGCTGAAAATAAAAAACCTAACAAATATACTTTCTTTCAGGAAGCTCAGGAGAGCTCCCTGAAGTGCACCCATCTCCTCTGGGCACAGTATCAAACTGAGGTCTAGAGGATGGGCATAGAGGGAGGAGCCAGTGCACACCCAGACCTAAAGTCTTTCTTAAAGTGCCCATGTCTCCTGCGGAGCCCGTCTATCCCCATGGTCCTTACGGAGTCCCCAGCATCCTCTAGGACGTTAGAGAAATATAATTAAACATAAATTATAGCATCAGTCTCGTTATATAATAGTCACACCTCGTATAAATAATGTAGCATTTATAAAACTAGCATGAGTTCTGCTTCTCTTTAACTTCATAGAAGGCTGAGGTCATGCTGTTCCCATTCTACAGTCCTTCCCAGAAACAAAAGCTCCACTGCCCATTCGTCACACACGACAAGGCCAGTCATAGTCTGGTGCTCAGGCTCACAGAACTGAGTTGTCATGCAGGCATATGCATTATAAACACTGTATAAAACATTTTAACTAGTGATGTGCACCGGACATTTTTCGGGTTTTGTGTTTTGGTTTTGGATTCGGTTCCGCGGCTGTGTTTTGGATTGGGACGCGTTTTGGCAAAACCTCACCGAAAATTATTTGTCGGATTCGGGTGTGTTTTGGATTCGGGTGTTTTTTTACAAAAAACCCTAAAAAACAGTTTAAATCATAGAATTTGGGGGTCATTTTGATCCCATAGTTTTATTAACCTCAATAACCATAATTTCCACTCATTTCCAGTCTATTCTGAACACCTCACACCTCACAATATTATTTTTAGTCCTAAAATTTGCACCGAGGTCGCTGGTTGGCTAAGCTAAGCGACACAAGTGGCCGACACAAACACCTGGCCCATATAGGAGTGGCACTGCAGTGTCAGGCAGGATGGCACTTCAAAAAAATTGTCCCCAAACAGCACATGATGCAAAGAAAAAAAGAGGCGCACCAAGGTCGCTGTGTGACTAAGCTAAGCGACACAAGTGGCCGACACAAACACCTGGCCCATCTAGGAGTGGCACTGCAGTGTCAGACAGGATGGCACTTCAAAAAAATTGTCCCCAAACAGCACATGATGCAAAGAAAAATGAAAGAAAAAAGAGGTGCAAGATGGAATTGTCCTTGGGCCCTCCCACCCACCCTTATGTTGTATAAACAGGACATGCACACTTTAACGAACCCATCATTTCAGCGACAGGGTCTGCCACACGACTGTGACTGAAATGACTGGTTGGTTTGGGCCCCCACCAAAAAAAGAAGCAATCAATCTCTCCTTGCACAAACTGGCTCTACAGAGGCAAGATGTCCACCTCATCATCATCCTCCGATTCCTCACCCCTTTCACTGTGTACATCCCCCTCCTCACAGATTATTAATTTGTCCCCACTGGAATCCACCATCTCAGGTCCCTGTGTACTTTGTGGAGGCAAATGCTGCTGGTGAATGTCTCCACGGAGGAATTGATTATAATTCATTTTGATGAACATCATCTTCTCCACATTTTCTGGAAGTAACCTCGTACGCCGATTGCTGACAAGGTGAGCGGCTGCACTAAACACTCTTTCGGAGTACACACTGGAGGGAGGGCAACTTAGGTAGAATAAAGCCAGTTTGTGCAAGGGCCTCCAAATTGCCTCTTTTTCCTGCCAGTATACGTACGGACTGTCTGACGTGCCTACTTGGATGCGGTCACTAATATAATCCTCCGACCTCCACCATTCTTTCAATGGTGAGAGAATCATATGCAGTGACAGTAGACGACATGTCAGTAATCGTTGGCAGGTCCTTCAGTCCGGACCAGATGTCAGCACTCTCTCCAGACTGCTCTGCATCACCGCCAGCGGGTGGGCTCGGAATTCTTAGCCTTTTCCTCGCACCCCCAGTTGCGGGAGAATGTGAAGGAGGAGATGTTGACGGGTCACGTTCCGCTTGACTTGACAATTTTCTCACCAGCAGGTCTTTGAACCTCTGCAGACTTGTGTCTGCCGGAAAGAGAGATACAACGTAGGTTTTAAATCTAGGATCGAGCACGGTGGCCAAAATGTAGTGCTCTGATTTCAACAGATTGACCACCCGTGAATCCTGGTTAAGCGAATTAAGGGCTCCATCCACAAGTCCCACATGCCTAGCGGAATCGCTCTGTTTTAGCTCCTCCTTCAATGTCTCCAGCTTCTTCTGCAAAAGCCTGATGAGGGGAATGACCTGACTCAGGCTGGCAGTGTCTGAACTGACTTCACGTGTGGCAAGTTCAAAGGGTTGCAGAACCTTGCACAACGTTGAAATCATTCTCCACTGCGCTTGAGTCAGGTGCATTCCCCCTCCTTTGCCTATATCGTGGGCAGATGTATAGGCTTGAATGGCCTTTTGCTGCTCCTCCATCCTCTGAAGCATATAGAGGGTTGAATTCCACCTCGTTACCACCTCTTGCTTCAGATGATGGCAGGGCAGGTTCAGGAATGTTTGGTGGTGCTTCAGTCTTCTGTACGCGGTGGCTGAATGCCGAAAGTGGCCCGCAATTCTTCGGGCCACCGACAGCATCTCTTGCACGCCCCTGTCGTTTTTTAAATAATTCTGCACCACCAAATTCAATGTATGTGCAAAACATGGGATGTGCTGGAATTTGCCCAGATGTAATGCTAGCACAATATTGCTGGCGTTGTCCGATGTCACAAATCCCCAGGAGAGTCCAATTGAGGTAAGCCATTCTGCGATGATCTTCCTCAGTTCCCGTAAGAGGTTGTCAGCTGTGTGCCTCTTCTGGAAAGCGGTGATACAAAGCGTAGCCTGCCTAGGAACGAGTTGGCATTTGCGAGATGCTGCTACTGGTGCCGCCGCTGCTGTTCTTGCTGCGGGAGGCAATACATCTACCCAGTGGGCTGTCACAGTCATATAGTCCTGAGTCTGCCCTGCTCCACTTGTCCACATGTCCGTGGTTAAGTGGACATTGGGTACAACTGCATTTTTTAGGACACTGGTGAGTCTTTTTCTGAGGTCTGTGTACATTTTCGGTATCGCCTGCCTAGAGAAATGGAACCTAGATGGTATTTGGTACCGGGGACACAGTACCTCAATCAAGTCTCTAGTTGGCTCTGAATTAACGGTGGATACCGAAACCACGTTTCTCACCGCCCAGGCTGCCAAGGCCTGAGTTATCTGCTTTGCAGCAGGATGACTGCTGTGATATTTCATCTTCCCCGCAAAGGACTGTTGGACAGTCAATTGCTTACTGGAAGTAGTACAAGTGGTCTTCCGACTTCCCCTCTGGGATGACGATCGACTCCCAGCAGCTACAACAGCAGCGCCAGCAGCAGTAGGCGTTAAGGATGCATCTGAGGAATCCCAGGCAGGAGAGTACTCGTCAGACTTGCCAGTGACATGGCCTGCAGGACTATTGGCTTGCCTGGGTAAGGAGGAAATTGACACTGAGGGAGTTGGTGGTGTGGTTTGCAGGAGCTTGGTTACAAGAGGAAGGGATTTAGTGGTCAGTGGACTGCTTCAGCTGTCACCCAAAGTTTTTGAACTTGTCACTGACTTATGATGAATGCGCTGCAGGTGACGTATAAGGGAGGATGTTCCGAGGTGGTTAACGTCCTTACCCCTACTTATTACAGCTTGACAAAGGCAACACACGGCTTGACACCTGTTGTCCGCATTTGTGTTGAAATAATTCCACACCGAAGAGCTGATTTTTTTTGTATTTTGACCAGGCATGTCAATGGCCATATTCGTCCCACGGACAACAGGTGTCTCCCCGGGTGCCTGACTTAAACAAACCACCTCACCATCAGAATCCTCCTTGTCAATTTCCTCCCCAGCACCAGCAACACCCATATCCTCATCCTGGTGTACTTCAACAGTGACATCTTCAATTTGACTATCAGGAACTGGACTGCGGGTGCTCCTTCCAGCACTTGCAGGGGGCGTGCAAATGGTGGAAGGCGCAAGCTCTTCCCGTCCAGTGTTGGGAAGGTCAGGCATCGCAACCGACACAATTGGACTCTCCTTGGGTATTTGTGATTTAGAAGAACGCACAGTTCTTTGCTGTGCTTTTGCCAGCTTAAGTCTTTTCATTTTTCTAGCGAGAGGATGAGTGCTTCCATCCTCATGTGAATCTGAACCACTAGCCATGAACATAGGCCAGGGCCTCAGCCGTTCCTTGCCACTCCGTGTCGTAAATGGAATATTGGCAAGTTTACGCTTCTCCTCAGACGCTTTTAATTTTGATTTTTGGGTCATTTTACTGAACTTTTGAATTTTGGATTTTACATGCTCTCTGCTATGACATTGCGCATCGGCCTTGGCAGACGACGTTGATGGCATTTCATCGTCTCGGCCATGACTAGTGGCAGCAGCTTCAGCACGAGGTGGAAGTGGATCTTGATCTTTCCCTATTTTAACCTCCACATTTTTGTTCTCCATTTTTTAATGTGTGGAATTATATGCCAGTATCAATAGCAATGGCCTACTACTATATATACTGCGCACAACTGAAATGCACCACATGTATGGATGGATAGTATACTTGACGACACAGAGGTAGGTAGAGCAGTGGCCTTCCGTACCGTACTGCTATATATACTGGTGGTCACTGTGTCAGCAAACTGCAAAAGTAAAATGCACCACAGGTATAGAATGTAGATGGATAGTATACTTAATGACGACACAGAGGTAGGTACAGCAGTGGCCTTCCGTACTGCTATATATAGTATACTGGTGGTCACTGTGTCAGCAAACTGCAAAACTAAAATGCACCACAGGTATAGAATGTAGATGGATAGTATACTTAATGACGACACAGAGGTAGGTACAGCAGTGGCCTTCCGTACCGTACTGCTATTATATATAGTATACTGGTGGTCACTGTGTCAGCAAACTGCAAAACTAAAATGCACCACAGGTATAGAATGTAGATGGATAGTATACTTAATGACGACACAGAGGTAGGTACAGCAGTGGCCTTCCGTACTGCTATATATAGTATACTGGTGGTCACTGTGTCAGCAAACTGCAAAAGTAAAATGCAACACAGGTATAGAATGTAGATGGATAGTATACTTAATGACGACACAGAGGTAGGTACAGCAGTGGCCTTCCGTACTGCTAGATATAGTATACTGGTGGTCACTGTGTCAGCAAACTGCAAAACTAAAATGCACCACAGGTATAGAATGTAGATGGATAGTATACTTAATGACGACACAGAGGTAGGTACAGCAGTGGCCTTCCGTACTGCTATATATAGCATACTGGTGGTCACTGTGTCAGCAAACTGCAAAACTAAAATGCACCACAGGTATAGAATGTAGATGGATAGTATACTTAATGACGACACCGAGGTAGGTACAGCAGTGGCCTTCCGTACTGCTATATATAGTATACTGGTGGTCACTGTGTCAGCAAACTGCAAAACTAAAATGCACCACAGGTATAGAATGTAGATGGATAGTATACTTAATGACGACACAGAGGTAGGTACAGCAGTGGCCTTCCGTACCGTACTGCTATTATATATAGTATACTGGTGGTCACTGTGTCAGCAAACTGCAAAAGTAAAATGCAACACAGGTATAGAATGTAGATGGATAGTATACTTAATGACGACACAGAGGTAGGTACAGCAGTGGCCTTCCGTACCGTACTGCTATTATATATAGTATACTGGTGGTCACTGTGTCAGCAAACTGCAAAACTAAAATGCACCACAGGTATAGAATGTAGATGGATAGTATACTTAATGACGACACAGAGGTAGGTACAGCAGTGGCCTTCCGTACTGCTATATATAGTATACTGGTGGTCACTGTGTCAGCAAACTGCAAAACTAAAATGCACCACAGGTATAGAATGTAGATGGATAGTATACTTAATGACGACACAGAGGTAGGTACAGCAGTGGCCTTCCGTACCGTACTGCTGTTATATATAGTATACTGGTGGTCACTGTGTCAGCAAACTGCAAAACTAAAATGCACCACAGGTATAGAATGTAGATGGATAGTATACTTAATGACGACACAGAGGTAGGTACAGCAGTGGCCTTCCGTACTGCTATATATAGTATACTGGTGGTCACTGTGTCAGCAAACTGCAAAAGTAAAATGCACCACAGGTATAGAATGTAGATGGATAGTATACTTAATGACAACACAGAGGTAGGTACAGCAGTGGCCTTCCGTACCGTACTGCTATTATATATAGTATACTGGTGGTCACTGTGTCAGCAAACTGCAAACCTAAAATGCACCACAGGTATAGAATGTAGATGGATAGTATACTTAATGACGACACAGAGGTAGGTACAGCAGTGGCCTACTGTACCGTAATGCTATATATTATATACTGGTGGTCACTGGTCAGCAAAACTCTGCACTGTACTCCTCCTATATAATATTATACTGGTGGTCCCCAGTCCCCACAATAAAGCAGCACACTGAGCACAGATATGGAGTGTTTTTCAGGCAGACAACGTATACTGGTGGTCACTGTCAGCAAAACTCTGCACTGTACTCCTGCTATATAATACAGCTGCTCCCCAGTCCCCACAATTAAGCAGTGTGAGCACAGATATATGCAGCACACAGCACAGATATGGAGCGTTTTTTTCAGGCAGAGAACGGATAACTGGTGGTCACTGATCAGCAAAACTCTGCACTGTACTCCTCCTATATTATACAGCTGCTCCCCAGCCCTCCCCACAATTAAGCAATAGTGCACAGCACAATCAAGTTCAACAATAACGGAGAGGACGCCAGCCACGTCCTCTCCCTAACATTTCCAATGCACGAGTGAAAATGGCGGCGACGCGCGGCTGCTTATATAGAATCCGAATCTCGCGAGAATCCGACAGCGGGATGATGACGTTCGGGCGCGCTCGGGTTACCCGAGCCATACGGGAGAATCCGAGTATGGCTCGGACCCGTGTAAAAAGGGTGAAGTTCGGGGGGGTTCGGTTTCCGAGAAACCGAACCCGCTCATCACTAATTTTAACTGATTTAATCCTATTAGTTAACAGACAATAACCAGGACTTACTCTACCATTGAATACATATTTGTAAAATATCATACAGCCACCGTAACATTATACTCATTACATAAACTAAAACGTGTGTCATCCACATTAACTATGTATATCAAACTGTGCTGTAAAATAAATCTGCAGAGCCTTTCAGTATACTGAGATATCGCTGAGATGAAAAATAAAAAATATATAGCAGAATCTTCCCATAATAAGTTAACATAAACTCTTTGGTTTCTCTGAAACACTGTGGCCCAAATTAGAGATGAGCGGGTTCGGTTCTCAGAGAACCAACCCTACCGAACTTCACTATTCGAGTCCGGTTCCGAGCCAGGCTCGTGGTTTCCCGCCTGACTCGGAAATCAGAATGAGGCAAAAAGTCATCAACCCGCTGTCGGATTCTCGCGGTTTGGATTCCATATAAGGAGCCGTGCGTCGCCGCCATTTTCATTCCGGCATTGGAGAGTGTACAAAGAGGATGTGTCTCTGTTCTCTCAGTGTCCATGTCTTGTGTATTTGTCCAGTCACAGTGGTTGTGTCCTCTTGCTGAAATATGTCCATTGCTGCTGTGTTGTGCTGCATCAGTTCAGTGGTGGTGTATTGTGCTGCAACAGTCCAGTGGTAGTGTCCTGTGCATCAGCCATCAGTAATTCCAGTGACCAGGCAGTCACAGTGGTTGTGTCCTCTTGCTACCATATGTCCGTTGCTGCTGTGTTGTGCTGAATCAGTTCAGTGGTGGTGTATTGTGCTGTATCAGACCAGTGGTAGTGTCCTGTGCATCAGCCATCAGTTATTCCAGTGACCAGGCAGTAACAGTGGATGTGTCCTCTTGCTGCCATATGTCCATTGCTGCTGTGTTGTGCTGCATCAGTTCAGTGGTGGAGTATTATACTGCATCAGTCCACTGGTAGTGTCCTGTACATCAGCCAACAGTCATTCCAGTGACCAGGCAGTCACAGTGGTATACTCTGCAGCAATATGTCCACTGCTGTCGTATGATAATAATAACAACAACAAGTCCCTTACAGTGTTGCTATGTTGTCCTGCATCAGACCAGTGGTAATGTCCTGTGCATCAGCCATCAGTCATTCCAGTGACCAGGCAGTCACAGTGCTATACTCTGCAGCCATATGTCCACTGCTGCCGTATAATAATAATAACAACAAGGCCCTTACAGTGTTGCTGTGTTGTCCTGCATCAGACCAGTGGTAGTGCCCTGTGCACCAGCCATCAGTCATTCCAGTGACCAGGCAGTCACAGTGCTATACTCTGCAGCCATATGTCCACTGCTGTCGTATGATAATAATAATAATAATAATAACAACAACAAGTCCCTTACAGTGTTGCTATGTTGTCCTGCATCAGACTAGTGGTAATGTCCTGTGCATCAGCCATCAGTCATTCCAGTGACCAGGCAGTCACAGTGGTATACTCTGCTGCCATATGTCCACTGCTGCCGTATAATAATAATAATAATAACAAGTCCCTTACAGTGTTGCTGTAGTGTCCTGTGCATCAGCCATCAGTCATTCCTGTGCCGCATATTGTGTTATATAACTCCAGAAAAATAATGAAGAACAAAAATTTGGAGGATAAAATAGGGAAAGATCAAGAACCACTTCCTCCTAGTGCTGAAGCTGCTGCCACTAGTCATGACATAGACGATGAAAGGCCATCAACGTCATCTGCCAAGGCCGATGCCCAATGTGATAGTAGAGGGCATATAAAATCCAAAAAGCCAAAGTTCAGTAAAAAGACCCAAAAAAAGAAATTTTAATCGTCTGAGGAGAAACGTAAATTTGCCAATATGCCATTTACGACACGGAGTGGCAAGGAACAGCTAAGGCCCTGGCCTATGTTCATGACTAGTGGTTCAGCTTCACATGACGATGGAAGCCCTCAACCTCCATTTTGCCATTTAATTCCAGTGATTTGGATGTATAATTCCAGTAATTTTTTTCCAGTATAATTACAGTGATTTGGACGTATAATTCCAGTGATTTGGATGTATAATTCCAGTTGGAATTGTTTGTGTCACTTGGCTTAGTCATACAGCTACCTCATTGCACCTCTTCGACATCTTTGCATGAGGTGCTGTTTGGGGCCTAGTTTTTGAAAGGTGCCATCCTGTCTGACACTGCCATATGAGTCCAGGGGTACTGCTGTATTATTCCTGGGGTACTGCCGTATAAGTCCACCAATTGCAGAATTTTTAAAAAATGACAGGGGCGTGCTGGAGATGCTGTCAGTGGACCAAACAATTGCGGCCCACTCTCGACATTCAGCCACTGCTTGACACTACTAGATGGGCCAGGTGGTTGTGTCACTTAGCTTAGTCATACAGCAACCTCGGTGCACCTTTTTTTCTTCTTTGCATCATGTGCTGTTTGGGGCCTTTTTTTATATATGCCCTCCTGTCTGCCACTGCAGTGCCACTCCTAGATGGGCCAATTGTTTGTGTCACTTGTCTTAGTCATACAGCTACCTCATTGCACCTCTTCTACATATTTTCATGAGGTGCTGTTTGGGGCCTTTTTTTGGGGATATCTGCCCTCCTGTCTGCCACTGCAGTGCCACTCCTAGATGGGCCAATTGTGTTGCGTAGCTTAGTCATACAGCTACCTCATTGTACTTCTTCTACATCTTTGCATGAGGTGCTGTTTGGGGCCTAGTTTTTGAAAAGTGCCACCCTGTCTGCCACTGCAGTGCCACTACTAGATGGGCCAGGTGTTTGTGCCGCACACTTGTGTCGCTTGGCTTAGTCATACAGCAGCCTCGGTGCACCTCTTTTTCTTCTTTGCATCATGTGCTGTTTGGGGCCTTTTTTTTTATATCTGTCCTCTAATCCTGTCTGACACTGCAGTGCCACTCCTCGATAGGCCAGGTGTTTGTGCCGCACACTTGTGTCGTTTAGCTTAGTCATACAGCAACCTCGGTGCAACCTTTTGGCCTAAAAACAATGGTGTGAGGTGTTCAGAATAGACTGGAAATGAGTGGAAATTAATGTTATTGAGGTTAATAATACCGTAGGATCAAAATTACCCCCAAATTCTGTGATTTTAGCCGTTTTTATGTTTTTTTCAAAAATCATCCAGATCCAAAATCAAAACACGAAAGGGTGGTTTTGGCAAAACCAGGCCAAAACCAAAACACGAAAGTGGAATTAGAACCAAAACACAAATCAAGAAAAAGTGCCAGCAGCACATCCCTAGCCCAAATGTAATAGCCTGAAACATAGGTTCCCAAATTCTGTTATTACAGTCCAGGTTTTAAGGATTTCCATGTTTGAGCACAGGTTACTTAATTAGTACCTCAGTCAATTTGATGAAACCTTCTAGACTCAAGCACGGATATTCTTCAAACCTTGACTGTAATTGCTGAGTTTGGGAAACTCTGGCCTGCAAATTGCAGACACTAATGCAATTTCAGTGATTTAGCCCAGTGGTTCTCAAACTTGGTCCTCAGTTCACGTTTTCCAGCCCAACCCAACAGGTGCACATGTGTATTTATTATTCACTGACACATTTTAAAAAGGCCACAGGAGGAGCTAATTATTTCACTAGTGATTCTGGGGGTGATTCAGACCTGATTGTAGATGTGCTAAATTTAGCACAACTACGATCAGTTTCTCTGACATGCGTGGGGACGCCCAGCACAGGGCTAGTCCGCCCCTCATGTCAAGCTCTACCCCCGCATGGGTGCAAGTAGCTCCCTACCTGTGCCAAGTAGCTCCCTACCTGTGCACCCTAGCTGCACTGGCAGACGGCTACCCACCACGTTCTGGGTCGCAGCGGCTTTGTGTAACATCACGCAGTCACCGCGGCCCGCTCCCTGCAAAGGACCGGGCACGCCTGCGTTGTCTGGACCGCGCCCCACAAACAGCATTCTAACGCCGTTGTCACACCCCCTCCCGCCCCGCGACTGCCTCTGCCTGTCAATCAGGCGCACTGAGCATGCGCATCTCACTGGGTGCGCACGCTCAGTGCGTCCGCGCAGGGCATCAGACTACGAACGCTGCAGCAATCGAGTCTTGATTAGACCATCTGTGAGGAGACCTGCAAAATATGCACTGTGTGGGTTATGAGGACCGAGTTTGAGAACCTGTGATTTAGCCCATAGGTTCTCAAACTTGGCCCTCATGACCCCAAACAGTGAACATTTTCTAGATCACCCAGCAGGTGCACAGGTGTATTCATTACTCACCGACATGTTTTAAAAGATCCACAGGTGGAGCTATTATTTCACTTGTGACTCTGTGAGGAGACCTGGAATCATGCACTGTTATTGGGTCCTGAGGAGTGGAATTTAAGAACCTATTATTAAGCCAATAGATTTAAAGTGTCAATAATTTAAAAAAGGTTGGTTTTTGCCTTTTAAATTATTACTGCTTCAAATCTAGCAGCTAACTCCTAGAAATCACATGTGTACCTGCAGGCTATCACATTCACCCCTAAGGGTTTAACACATTTTTTGGATGCTGCAACATTGTTGCAATAAAGCAGTGGTAGCCAACCCTGGTCCTCGAGAGCTGCCAACAGTTCACATTTTCAAGGTCACCGAGCAGGTGCACAGGTGTAGTCATTACTCACTGACACATTTTAAAATATCCACAGATGGAGCAAATTACTTAACTTGTGATTCTGTGAGGCGAACTGGAAAACGTGCACTGTTGGTAGCTCTCGAGGACCAGGGATGGCTACCCCTGCAATAAAGTAGACATTTTAGTAGTAGTAGTAGTAGTTGTAGTTGTAGTTGTTGTTGTTGTTGTTGTTGTTGTAGGGGCCTGAAACTTTATATTGTGAAAAGAGAATGGAAGGAGTGTGAAAACTTAGCTTAGGAACAAGTGAGGTAAAATGAAAATATTCTGCAGCAGATTTGGATCCACAAGCATTTTGGGAAGAGCAGAACTTTGCACAGCGAAAGGGAAGGAGTCAGGAGGAAGGATGGCGTTCTCCACATAAAGGACAAGGTAGACCTGCTGATGTGTCTTACTTTACTGAGCAAGAGTGGAAGAGAAATTTCCTATGGAAGAATATATGTGCTGGCCAGCTCCCCCCCTCCCCTCCTCCCTGCAGTCTTTGGTTAGTTCAAAAGCCCAGAGCAGAAGCCACCACTGGTCGCTGTGACAAGATAAAAGTGCTGAGAAGACAGATTTGATGGGCACTATATAGTTTGCAGGCGGCTTTTCTATGTAATGCTTTTGAGACTGATAGAGATATCAGAAGCTCAAATCAATAGAGACATGGGGGGTATCTAATTACCCGCGGTCAAGGACTTATCCTCAATCCTATAGGTTTTCATATGATCAAGGGTCTGTTTTTGAATGATGAAAATGGCCTCTAATAGGATACCGCAAAAATTACCATGGGTCATTAATCGCGATATCCGCCCGTTTCTCCTGCCGAAAATGGATTGGCATTAATTGTATACCCCTGATAGCTATTTGCCTAATTCAAGGGTCTCTTTACTAAGCCTTGGATGGAGAGAAAGTCAACAGAGATAAAGTCCCAGCCAATGGGCTCCTAACTGCCATGTCACAGACTGGGATTGAAAAAATAAGAATTTACTCACCGGTAATTCTATTTCTCGTAGTCCGTAGTGGATGCTGGGTACTCCGTAAGGACCATGGGGAATAGACGGGCTCCGCAGGAGACTGGGCACTCTTAAAAGAAAGATTAGGTACTACATCTGGTGTGCACTGGCTCCTCCCTCTATGCCCCTCCTCCAGACCTCAGTTAGGGAAACTGTGCCCGGAAGAGCTGACATTACTAGGAAAGGATTTGGAATCCAGGGTAAGACTCATACCAGCCACACCAATCACACTGTACAACTTGTGATAACTATACCCAGTTAACAGTATGAACAACAACTGAGCCTCATTTAACAGATGGCTCATAACAAAACCCTATAGTTAAGCAATAACTATATACATGTATTGCAGAAAGTCCGCACTTGGGACGGGCTCCCAGCATCCACTACGGACTACGAGAAATAGAATTACCGGTGAGTAAATTCTTATTTTCTCTGACGTCCTAGTGGATGCTGGGTACTCCGTAAGGACCATGGGGATTATACCAAAGCTCCCAAACGGGCGGGAGAGTGCGGATGACTCTGCAGCACCGAATGAGCAAACTCAAGGTCCTCCTCAGCCAGGGTATCAAACTTGTAGAATTTTGCAAAAGTGTTTGATCCCGACCAAGTAGCAGCTCGGCAAAGCTGTAAAGCCGAGACCCCTCGGGCAGCCGCCCAAGAAGAGCCCACCTTCCTCGTGGAATGGGCTTTTACTGATTTAGGATGCGGCAGTCCAGCCGCAGAATGTGAAAATTGAATCGTGCTACAGATCCAGCGAGCAATAGTCTGCTTATGTCACAACTGAGGGCCTGAGCTGACGGGAGGCAGCCTCAGTTGTAGGGGCTGAGATGTACCGGAACCTGGGAGGTTGTATCAGACCCCTGGACATGTAAGTAACATGAATAATAACTGCCCGAAGGCGTGACCACGACAACTTAGATAAAAGTCAATGATGTTTATTATGACAACTCCGCATCACAGCAGCAATAAAAGAAAACGTAAAAGTCAGCAAAGAATAAATACAGTTCCTGAGTACTACAGCATGGCAGGAGCCACAGGGCACTGGTAGTGTGAGATAGTTCTTATGATCTTCTAGATGGAAAGTCCTTACCAGGCCCGGCTGTAGCAATGGAGATAACCCAGGATTGTACCAGCTGGTGTTCCAGGAAGAGCTGGGTTGCTAAAGGTAAAACAGCTGCTGTGGATACTGGCTGGAACCAGACTGTTGTTAGCACGGAGTGGATACTGGCTGGAACCAGTTAAATAATAAATGAACTTTGGGAGCGATGAAATGTGAACTGAAATGTAGAACTTGAGAGCGGAGAAATAATAATTCCGGTGGAGAGTGGTAAAGTGTAGAAAGGACACCGGCCCTTTAAGGGAAGCTGTACTCTGCTGGAAGCTGAGGCTGGAAGCAGGTAGTGTTGTAGCTGGAAACAGATGAATCCACAATGGATTGGAGAGTCAGGCTACACCGCAGGTGGAATGCTGGTGCGGGTCTCTATGGTGGAAGTCTTGAGACAGGAGCTGGAACCTGGAAGACAATCATAGAAGAGAGACAAACAGGAACTAGGTTTGACAACCAAAGCACTGACGTCTTCCTTGCTCAGGTACAGCTTACTTATACCTGCAGCAAGGAAGGGGTTGGCTAGGCAATTATGCAAATCAACAACACAGACAGCAGATTGGTGGAAATGATCAGATGACAGAATCCAAGATGGCTGCGCCCATGCAGACACTTGGAGGGAAGTTTGGTTTGTAATCCATGTGGTCTGGGAAACAGTAATGGCGGCGCCGGCCACCGGAGACAGGAGACGCCAGGCAGATAGATGCACATTTAACCCCGCGGGCACAGCGGAGGCCGCGGCTGATGAAAAGACCACTCTGCATGTGGAAACTCAGGAACAGCGGAATCCGGTCCTGGAACGCTGAGCCCGCCTTAGGAGGCATCTGAAGGGTAAGTAATGGCGTCCAGATACCCGGATCGTGACAGCACCCCCCCCTTTAGGAGTGGCCCCAGGACACTTCTTAGGCTTTAAAGGAAACTTTGCGTGGAAATTTCGGACCAAGGCAGGAGCATGGACGTCAGAGGCATTGGTCCAAGAGCGTTCTTCAGGACCATAGCCCTTCCAGTCAATGAGATACTGAAGTTGACCGTAACGGTGACGTGAGTCCAGGATCTTGGCCACTTCATACTCAACGCCTCGTTGAGTTTGGACTTTCGGAGTTGGTGGAAGTGAGGAATGAAACCGATTCAAGATTAGCGGTTTCAACAGGGAAACATGGAATGTCCTGGGTATTTTTAAGAAGGGAGGTAACTGGAGTCTGTAAGCAACAGGATTGATGACTTGATCAATTTTAAAAGGACCGATGTAGCGAGGTGCAAACTTCATACTGGGAACTCTTAACCTCAAATTCTTCGTGGATAACCATACCCGATCACCCACCTTGAGAGCAGGAACTGCTCGACGCTTCTTATCCGCAAACTTCTTGTACCTGAACGATGCCTTGAGCAGAGCTGATCGTACGCTCTTCCAGATATTGGCAAACTGATGCAAGGTGATATCCACTGCGGGAACAGAAGTTGCTGGAAGCGGTTGGAACTCAGGGACTTTAGGGTGGAATCCAAAGTTGGTGAAGAATGGTGTTGAGGAAGATGAAGAATGATACTGGTTGTTATGACAGAACTCGGCCCAGGGAAGTAATTGAACCCAGTCATCTTGAGAGGAGGACACATAGATGCGGAGGAAGGCCTCCAAGTCCTGATTCACCCTCTCAGTTTGACCATTGGTCTGAGGATGGTAAGCCGTGGAAAACTTTAACTTGACTTGGAGGACTTGACATAAACTTCGCCAGAATTTGGCTGTGAATTGAACTCCTCGATCTGAGATAATTTCTTCTGGAAGACCGTGGAGTCGGAAGATCTCTTGTATGAATACTTGAGCCAACTTGGAAGCTGACGGAAGACCGGTGAGAGGAATGAAGTGTGCCATCTTGGTGAACCGGTCAACTACCACCCAGATGGTATTGAACTTGTTGCACATGGGCAAATCTGTAATAAAATCCATCGACAAATGGGTCCATGGTCGACGGGGAACAGATAGTGGAACCAGTTGCCCCGCAGGCGACTGGCGGGATACTTTATGTTGAGCACACTTTGGGCAAGATGCAATAAACTCCAAAACGTCCTTTTTCAGAGTTGGCCACCAATAGGACCTAGAGATAAACTCCAGGGTTTTTTGGATACCTGTATGTCCGGCAAAACGGGAAGCATGGGCCCAATGCATGAGCTTCTTCCTTAGTGTCGGCTTCACAAAACTTTTCCCTGATGGAGGCGTAGAGTCCATCCCTACCGTGGAGAATGCCAACGGATTTATAATAGGATGCTTGTCTGAAGACTCTGACTCATTTTCTTGCTCCCATAGGCGGGAAAGGGCATCGGCCTTGCGATTCTGAGAGCCCGGACAGAACTGGAGTTTAAAGTCGAACCTGGAAAAGAAAAGTGCCCATCTGGCCTGACGAGGGTTGAGACATTGTGCGCCTTTTAGATATAGAAGGTTCTTGTGGTCTGTAAGGATGGTGATTGAATGAGAAGCTCCCTCCAACAGATATCTCCACTCCTCTAGAGCGAGCTTGATGGCTAGCAACTCCTGGTCGCCAATGGCATAGTTGCGCTCCGCTGGGGAGAACTTCCGTGAGAAGAAACTGCAAGGATGTAAATGACCATCTTTAGCCCTCTGAGATAACACCGCTCCTACTCCAACGGAGGAGGCATCCACCTCTAAGATGAAAGGAGAGTCGATGTCAGGCTGTTTCAGGACAGGTGCAGAGATGAACCTCTGTTTTAAAAGATGAAAAGCTTGCATGGCTTCTTCAGACCACTTGGACGGGTTAGCACCCTTCTTGGTGAAAGCAGTAATAGGCGCCACAATGGTGGAAAAGTCTCGTATAAACTTTCGGTAATAATTGGCGAACCCTAAGAACCTCTGGACCCCTTTGAGGGTTAAGGGTACCGGCCAATTCTGGATTGCTTGTAGTTTCTCAGGATCCATCTCTAGTCTGGAACCGGACACAATGTACCCTAGAAACGGAATGGACTTGACTTCAAAGACGCATTTCTCTAATTTGCAGTAGAGATGATTGACACGGAGACGGGACAGAACCTCCTTTACCCAGAAACGATGTTCCTCTAAATCGTTGGCAAAAATGAGGATATCATCTAGATAGACCACGACATGACGGTATAGAATGTCTCTGAAGATCTCATTGACGAAATGCTGGAAGACAGCTGGAGCATTGCTCAATCCGAAGGGCATGACGAGGTACTCATAATGTCCGTCACGGGTGTTAAATGCGGTCTTCCACTCGTCACCCTCACGGATCCGGATGAGATTGTATGCACCTCTCAGGTCCAGCTTTGTAAAGATGGTAGCTCCGCTAACTCTGTCAAAGAGCTCAGTAATCAGGGGTAAAGGATAGCGGTTCTTGATGGTAATGTCGTTCAAACCTCTGTAGTCGATGCACGGCCGCAGACCACCATCTTTCTTCTTTACAAAAAAGAAGCCTGCGCCGGCTGGAGAAGAAGAAGGTCGAATGAACCCCTTTGCTAGGTTCTCTTTAATGTATTCCTCCATAGAATGTGTCTCGGGGAGAGACAACGGATAAGTTCGGCCTCGAGGTGGAACCTTCCCTGGAACGAGATCAATCGGGCAGTCCCATTCTCTATGAGGAGGAAGGATATCAGCAGAAGCTTTACTGAACACATCCGTGAAATCTTGATATGGAGGAGGTGGAACATCAGACGAGCTGGGGGAGGAAGAACAGACAGGCAACACTTTAAACAAACATGTCTTAGTACAGGAGGAACCCCATGCCAGGATTTGCGTAGTCGTCCAATCAATTGTAGGATTGTGAAGACGGAGCCATTGAAGGCCCAGGACCACAGGATGTGTGGCTCTTGGAATCACTAAAAATGAAATAAGTTCGGTATGAAGAACTCCCACTCTCAGACGAACTGGTAGAGTCCTTAGAGAAATAACTGTATCAAAAATTTTACTGCCATCCACAGCAGTTAAGGAAAAGGACGAAGGAAGTCTCTCGGTGGGTAGGGACCACCGTTTAACATAGGCTTCAGTAATAAAGTTCCCAGCTGCTCCGGAATCCAGGAGGGCAATGACGTTCTGATAACGTTGAGCAACTTGAAGCGAGACTGGGAGGTTACAATCTTGAGGAGATGGAGAGGAGATCATTACTCCTAGCCGGCCCTCTCCTTGGCGAGCTAGGATTTGGAGTTTCCCGGACGTTTGGGACAGGCATTAATGGTGTGAGACGGAGCTGCACAATACAGACAGAGAAACTCGGAGAGACGTCTTCGGCGCTCAGCAGGAGTTAAACGGGAACGGCCAATTTGCATGGGTTCATCTGTAGTTGGTGACAGTTGGCGAGGAGGAGGAGTAGAAGATTTTGGAGCAGATGATCTTCCACGCTCAGTTGCTCTCTCTCTGAAACGTAAGTCAACTTTCGTACAAAGTGAGATTAGCTCATCTAACTTGGAGGGTAAGTCTCTGGTAGCTAACTCATCTTTAATACGCTCGGATAAACCATGCCAGAATGCAGCATACAGGGCCTCGTCGTTCCATGCCAGTTCGGATGCCAGGATCTGGAACTGTATAAGATATTGTCCTACAGTACGTGATTCCTGGCGTAAACGGAGAATCTCAGACGAAGCTGAAGTTACCCTGCCTGGCTCGTCGAAGATGCGCCTGAATGTTGACACAAATGCAGTGTAAGAAGATAGCAGGGTGTCGGACCTCTCCCATAACGGTGATGCCCAATCAAGGGCTGAGCCACTGAGAAGAGAAATAATGTAGGCAATTTTTGTACGGTCACTGGGAAAATTGCCAGGTTGTAGCTCAAACTGAATCTCACACTGGTTGAGAAATCCCCTGCAGAATCTTGGAGATCCGTCAAATTTTGCTGGCGTTGGAAGATGAAGACGTGGAGCAGAAATGGGTAAGGTGGGTGGGGTTATAGCTGGAGTCACTGTGGTTGACGCACCAGACGCGCCTGATCCACGGAGAGTTGTCTGAATCCCATCCAGCCGAGTAGAGAGATCCTGGAGACAGCGGATGATGTGGCCCTGTGCAGCCTCCTGATGTTCTAGTCGGGCTGCCAGTTCTTGCATCGGCCTGGCCGCTTGATCCTGGTCTCCGGCTGGATTCATTAGGTCAGTGCTTACTGTCACAACTGAGGGCCTGAGCTGACGGGAGGCAGCCTCAGTTGTAGGGGCTGAGATGTACCGGAACCTGGGAGGTTGTATCAGACCCCTGGACATGTAAGTAACATGAATAATAACTGCCCGAAGGCGTGACCACGACAACTTAGATAAAAGTCAATGATGTTTATTATGACAACTCCGCATCACAGCAGCAATAAAAGAAAACGTAAAAGTCAGCAAAGAATAAATACAGTTCCTGAGTACTACAGCATGGCAGGAGCCACAGGGCACTGGTAGTGTGAGATAGTTCTTATGATCTTCTAGATGGAAAGTCCTTACCAGGCCCGGCTGTAGCAATGGAGATAACCCAGGATTGTACCAGCTGGTGTTCCAGGAAGAGCTGGGTTGCTAAAGGTAAAACAGCTGCTGTGGATACTGGCTGGAACCAGACTGTTGTTAGCACGGAGTGGATACTGGCTGGAACCAGTTAAATAATAAATGAACTTTGGGAGCGATGAAATGTGAACTGAAATGTAGAACTTGAGAGCGGAGAAATAATAATTCCGGTGGAGAGTGGTAAAGTGTAGAAAGGACACCGGCCCTTTAAGGGAAGCTGTACTCTGCTGGAAGCTGAGGCTGGAAGCAGGTAGTGTTGTAGCTGGAAACAGATGAATCCACAATGGATTGGAGAGTCAGGCTACACCGCAGGTGGAATGCTGGTGCGGGTCTCTATGGTGGAAGTCTTGAGACAGGAGCTGGAACCTGGAAGACAATCATAGAAGAGAGACAAACAGGAACTAGGTTTGACAACCAAAGCACTGACGTCTTCCTTGCTCAGGTACAGCTTACTTATACCTGCAGCAAGGAAGGGGTTGGCTAGGCAATTATGCAAATCAACAACACAGACAGCAGATTGGTGGAAATGATCAGATGACAGAATCCAAGATGGCTGCGCCCATGCAGACACTTGGAGGGAAGTTTGGTTTGTAATCCATGTGGTCTGGGAAACAGTAATGGCGGCGCCGGCCACCGGAGACAGGAGACGCCAGGCAGATAGATGCACATTTAACCCCGCGGGCACAGCGGAGGCCGCGGCTGATGAAAAGACCACTCTGCATGTGGAAACTCAGGAACAGCGGAATCCGGTCCTGGAACGCTGAGCCCGCCTTAGGAGGCATCTGAAGGGTAAGTAATGGCGTCCAGATACCCGGATCGTGACAGCTTAGAAGCAGGAGCACCCAGCTTGTTGGGTGCATGCAGGATAAACAGCGAGTCGGTTTTCCTGATTCTAGCCGTCCTGGAAACATAGATTTTCAGGGCCCGGACTACGTCCAGCAACTTGGAATCCTCCAAGTCCCGAGTAGCCGCAGGCACCACAATAGGTTGGTTCAAATGAAACGCTGATACCACCTTTGGGAGAAATTGGGGACGAGGCCTCAATTCTGCCCTGTCCATATGGAAAATCAGATATGGGCTTTTACAGGACAAAGCCGCCAATTCTGACACATGCCTAGCTGAGGCCAAGGCCAACAGCATGACTACCTTCCACGTGAGATACTTCAACTCCACGGTCTGAAGTGGCTCAAACCAATGTGATTTTGGGAAATCCAACACAACGTTAAGATCCCAAGGTGCCACTGGAGGCACAAAAGGGGGCTGAATATGCAGCACTCCCTTAACAAACGTTTGAACTTCAGGCAGTGAGGCCAGTTCTTTTTGAAAGAAAATAGACAGGGCCGAAATCTGGACCTTTATGGACCCCAATTTTAGGCCCATAGTCACCCCTGACTCATTTCTTGTAGTTCTGGGTACCAAGTTCTTCTTGGCCAATCCGGAACGATGAATATAGTTTTTACTCCTCTCTTTCTTACTATCCTCAGTACCTTGGGTATGAGAGGAAGAGGAGGGAACACATAAACCGACTGGTACACCCACGGTGTCACTAGTGCGTCCACAGCTATCGTCTGAGGGTCCCTTGACCTGGCGCAATATTTTTTTAGCTTTTTGTTGAGGCGGGACGCCATCATGTCCACCTGTGGCAGTTCCCAGCGATTTACAATCTGTGTGAAGACTTCTTGATGAAGTCCCCACTCTCCCGGGTGGAGGTCGTGCCTGCTGAGGAAGTCTGCTTCCCAGTTGTCCACTTCCGGAATGAACACTGCTGACAGTGCTAGCACGTGATTTTCCGCCCATCGAAGAATCCTTGTGGCTTCTGCCATCGCCATCCTGCTTCTTGTGCCGCCCTGTCGGTTTACATGGGCGACCGCCGTGATGTTGTCTGACTGAATCAGCACCGGTTGGTTTTAAAGCAGGGGTTCTGCTTGACTCAGGGCATTGTAAATGGCTGTTAGTTCCAGAATATTTATGTGTAGGGAAGTCTCCTGACTCGACCACTGTCCTTGGAAGTTTCTTCCCTGAGTGACTGCCCCCCAACCTCGGAGGCTTGCATCCGTGGTCACCAGGACCCAGTCCTGAATGCCGAATCTGCGGCCCTCGAGAAGATGAGCACTCTGCAGCCACCACAGCAGAGACACCCTGGCCCTCGGGGACAGGGTGATCAACCAATGCATCTGAAGATGCGATCCGGACCACTTGTCTAACAGATCCCAATGAAAGATCCTTGCATGGAACCTGCCGAAGGGAATTGCTTTGTAAGAAGCTACCATCTTTCCCAGGACTCGCGTGCAGTGATGCACCGACACCTGTTTTGGTTTCAGGAGGTCCCTGACCAGAGATGACAATTCCTGGGCCTTCTCCTCCGGGAGAAACACCTTCTTCTGTTCTGTGTCCAGAATCATGCCCAAGAACAGCAGACGCGTCGTAGGAATCAGCTGCGACTTTGGGATATTCAGAATCCAGCCGTGCTGCTGTAGCACTTCCCGAGATAGTGCTACTCCGACTAACAACTGCTCCTTGGACCTTGCCTTTATAAGGAGATCGTCCAAGTACGGGATAATTATAACTCCCTTCTTTCGAAGGAGTATCATCATTTCGGCCATTACCTTGGTAAATACCCTCGGTGCCGTGGACAGACCAAACGGCAACGTCTGGAATTGGTAATGACAGTCCTGTACCACAAACCTGAGGTACTCCTGGTGAGGTGGGTAAATGGGGACATGTAGGTAAGCATCCTTGATGTCCAGTGACACCATAAAACCCCCCTCTTCCAGGCTTGCAATAACCGCCCTGAGCGATTTCATTTTGAACTTGAACTTCCTTATATAAGTGTTCAAGGATTTCAAATTTAGAATGGGTCTCACCGAACCGTCTGGTTTCGGTACCACAAACATTGTGGAATAGTAACCCCGTCCCTGTTGAAGGAGGGGAACTTTGATTATCACCTGCTGAAGGTACAGCTTGTGAATTGCCGCCAGTACTACCTCCCTTTCCTTGGGAGCAGCTGGCAAGGCTGATTTGAGGTAACGGCGAGGGGGAGACGCCTCGAACTCCAGCTTGTATCCCTGAGATACCACCTGTAGAACCCAGAGATCCACCTGTGAGCGAACCCACTGGTCGATGAAGTTCCGGAGACGCGCCCCCACCGCACCTGGCTCCACCTGTGGAGCCCCAGCGTCATGCGGTGGACTTAGTGGAAGCAGGGGATGATTTTTGTTCCTGGGAACTGGCTGTCTGGTGCAGCTTTTTCCCTCTACCCCTGCCTCCGGGCAGAAAGGATGCGCCTCTGACCCGCTTGCCTTTCTGAGGCCGAAAGGACTGTACTTGATAATAAGGTGCTTTCTTAGGCTGTGAGGGAACCTGAGGTAAAAAAGTCGACTTCCCAGCTGTTGCTGTGGATACGAGGTCCGAGAGACCGTCCCCAAACAATTCCTCACCCTTATAAGGCAAAACCTCCATGTGCCTTTTAGAATCAGCATCACCTGTCCACTGCCGAGTCCATAATACTCTCCTGGCAGAAATGGACATTGCATTAATTCTAGATGCCAGCCGGCAAATGTCCCTCTGTGCATCCCTCATATATAAGACGACGTCTTTAATATGCTCTATAGTTAGCAAAATAGTATCCCTGTCAAGGGAATCAATGTTATCTGACAGGGTATCAGACCAAGTAGCTGCAGCACTACACATCCATGCTGAAGCAATTGCAGGTCTCAGTATAGTACCTGAGTGTGTATACACAGACTTCAGGATAGCCTCCTGCTTTCTATCTGCAGGCTCCTTTAAGGCGGCCGTGTCCTGAGACGGCAGTGCCACCTTTTTTGATAAGCGTGTGAGCGCCTTGTCCACCCTAGGGGATGTTTCCCAACGTAACCTCTCCGTTGGCGGGAAAGGGTACGCCATTAGTAACCTCTTAGAAATCACTAATTTCTTATCTGGGGAACACCACGCTTCTTCACACAATTCATTTAACTCATCAGATGGGGGAAAAGTCACTGGCTGCTTTTTCTCCCCAAACATAATACCCTTTTTAGTGGTAACCGGGTTAATGTCAGAAATGTGCAACACATTTTTCCTAGCCGTAATCATGCATCGGATGGCCCTTGTGGACTGTACATTTGTCTCATCCTCGTCTACACTGGAGTCAGACTCCGTGTCGACATCTGTGTCTGCCATCTGAGGTAACGGGCGTTTTTGAGCCCCTGATGGACTCTGAGATGCCTGGGCAGGCGCGGGCTGAGATGCCGGCTGTCCCAAAGCTGCGTCATCGAACCTTTTATGCAAGGAGTTGACACTGTCGGTTAATACCTTCCACATATCCATCCACTCTGGTGTCGGCCCCGCAGGGGGCGACATCACACTTATCGGCACCTGCTCCGCCTCCACGTAAGCGTCCTCCTCAAACATGTCGACACAGCCGTACCGACACACCGCACACACACAGGGAATGCTCTGACTGAGGACAGGACCCCACAAAGTCCTTTGGGGAGACAGAGAGAGAGAGTATGCCAGCACACACCAGAGCGCTATATAACAGAGGGATTTACACTAACACAAAGTGAATTTTCCCCCAATAGCTGCTTATATCACCTTTTGCGCCTAAATTTATGTGCACCCCTCTCTTTTTTACCCTTCTTGTAGTGTATACTGCAGGGGAGAGCCTGGGGAGCGTCCTTCCAGCGGAGCTGTGAAGAAAAAATGGCGCCGGTGTGCTGAAGGAGATAGCCCCGCCCCCTCCGCGGCGGGCTTCTCCCGCTTTTTTAATAATGTGTATGGCGGGGGATTAGGCACATATACAGTCTAAAACTGTATTATGTGCACATTTGCCAAAAAGGTATACATATTGCAGCCCAGGGCGCCCCCCCCCCCCCCCAGCGCCCTGCACCCACCAGTGACCGGAGCGTGTGGTGTGCTGTGGGAGCAATGGCGCACAGCTGCAGTGCTGTGCGCTACCTTATTGAAGACCGGAGTCTTCAGCCGCCGATTTTCTCCTGGTTCTTCCGTCTTCTGGCTCTGCAAGGGGGACGGCAGAGCGGCTCCGGGAACGGACGATCAAGGTCGGGCCCTGTGTTCGATCCCTCTGGAGCAAATGGTGTCCAGTAGCCTTAGAAGCACAAGCTAGCTGCAAGCAGGTAGGTTTGCTTCTCTCCCCTCAGTCCCTCGTAGCAGTGAGTCTGTTGCCAGCAGATCTCACTGAAAATAAAAAACCTAACAAATACTTTCTTTCTAGTAAGCTCAGGAGAGCCCACTAGGTGCATCCAGCTCTGGCCGGGCACAGATTCTAACTGAGGTCTGGAGGAGGGGCATAGAGGGAGGAGCCAGTGCACACCAGATGTAGTTCCTAATCTTTCTTTTAAGAGTGCCCAGTCTCCTGCGGAGCCCGTCTATTCCCCATGGTCCTTAAGGAGTACCCAGCATCCACTAGGACGTCAGAGAAACATATATATAAATAAAATTAGGAGCTGATTGGCTGGTACTTTATCTCCATCCACTTTATTTCCGTCTAAGGCTTAGTACATATCCCCCTCTCTAATCTCACAACTGGAACCAACCGTGTATGTAGAAGGAACAGCATTATTGAGACTACACACAATTTAGTACCACAATAGTGATTATAGCACAAGAATATATCATATAAAAACACTGATGGGGTAAAGTCATTAACTATTGTCCTACAGGTATACATTTCATAATGGAAAAAAGTGAAATTATATGAAAACATCTCCCATAGGTCATTGATTTATTCATACCTCCCAACATGACCCTCTCCAGAAGGGACAGAATGCTCTGCTTCTGGACTTCCCTCTTAATGTATGATTTCCAGCACCTGTGTTGAACATGTTAATGGATAAGAAAGGTGTTTCAGCACAGGTGATGGCAATCATACATTAAGAGGGAAGTCCAGGAGCAGAGCATTCTGTCCCTCCTGGAGAGGGTCATGTTGGGAGGTATGATTTATTACAATCGGTGTGGTATGATATGTCAGCATGGTCATTATATCAACGTTGACCACAGAGAGGGCGCTACCCGTTCAGCAAAGGGATGCAAAGCAGGAAGGCGCCAGGTTGGAGAGTGTGACAAAACAAGATGGATCTGTACTGAGAACCTTTTTATTCATCACTCGTTTCTCACAATACTTTTTAATCCATGGCCCAGTCTGCCAGTTTACATTATGCCAGACAGAACTGCCAATTCACATTATGACATACAGTGCCCCAGTTAATATTATGCCACACCATAGTGTCCCCAGTTCATATTGTGCCACATTATGGTTCCCTAGTTCTTATTTTGTAACATTAAAGTGCCACCAGTTCATAATATGCCACATTATAGTGCCCTGGTTCATATTATGCAACATTATAATACCCACCAGTTCATTTTCTAGCACATTAAAATGAGCAGGTCCAAAAGTTTGTAAGGACCACTATGTACGATACTTACCTATGATGAAAAACGTATAACACATAAAACTGCGACAGGGAAGGTGGGCCCCTCTCAGCTCTGGGACCCATAGCAGCTGCACTGCCTGCACCTATGGTAGCTACGTCCTTGATCAGAACAATGACTGAGTGACTGGTAAAATAGCTACAGATGGAGCCACGCTATTTGTGGCTCCGTCTGCGACTAGGTGCACCCGGCAAGGTGCACCGCTGGGAATGAATGGGATGCGCGTGCATCGTAGACGCGCACGCACCCCGTTCAAAGTGAATGGGAGCATCTCTGTACGCTCGCAGGCGTGAGCGTGGCCCCATCTGTAGCTGCCAGCCCAAGTAATTTATCTAGGTCATCAGGTAATCTGGGAGGTAATTAGGTTAGAACTCCCAGAGGATGTACAATGGGTCTCCACTGTAGTATACTGGCTGACATAGCACTGGGATATCCTGACCCAACCCTCTAAGTACACTTTTTGGCACCAGAGGCAGGGGCAAACGCAGGATTTAGCGAGGGGGGTTTCCGTGGGTGGGTGTGTATATGCGCATGTATGTGTAATAAATATATACACACACACATATATGTATGGAGGGGTGTAGTATGGCTGACCGGCGGTCTCCTGACCGCCGGTCAGCTTACCGACGCCGGGATCCTGGCAGCATACCGACGCCGGGATCCCGACGGGGAGGGGCAAGTGCAGCAAGCCCCTTGCGGGCTCGGTGGCAACCTGCGGTCGCCACGGGTTCTATTCCCACTCTATGGGTGTCGTGGACACCCACGAGTGGAAATAGTCCCTGTTGGTCGGCATGCCGACCATCGGGATACTGAGCCGGCGGGATGGTGGAGGAGGTCATGTGACTGTCGGTCAGCAGACCGCCGGTCACATGAATACCACCCGTATGGAGGCAGGACAGCACTCATATACTAATATTTGTGTTTGTGCCGATTTTTAGGGAGTTTGATCTCGAATTTTATCGGACATATTTTACTGCAACTTTTTGAATCCATCTACGGTAATTTACTAAGCTGCCAAATTTTCTATTTTCCGATGTCGATGTGATTCGTATTGTCGGGCAGTGTTTTACGGGAGTGATGAGTAAAACACTGCCGGACATAACACAATGAAGTCTGTCCGGATCAGTGAGATCCGTGCAGGGCTTCATTGTGTACATTATGTTAAGTGTGTAAATAGTTAAAATTATCGAAAAAAATTGCATGGGGTCCCCCCTCCTAAGCATAACCAGCCTTGGGCTCTTTGAGCCGGTACTGGTTGTCAAAATACAGGGGGGAAAATGACTGGGGTCCCCCCATATTTATACAACCAGCACCGGGCTCTGTGTCCGGTCCTGGTTCAAAAAATATGGGGAACGAGAGATGTAGGGGTCCCCCGTATTTTTTGAACCAGCAACGGGCTCCACAAGCCAGAGAGATAATGCCACAGACAGGGGACACTTTTATATTGGACCCTGCGGCCGTGGCATTACCCCCCCCCAACTAGTCAACCCTGGAGGAGTGGGGACCCCTTAAATCAAGGGGTCCCCCCTCCAGCCACCCAAGGGCCAGGGGTGAAGCCCGAGGCTGTCCCCCCCATCCCTGGGCGGTGGATGGGGGGCTGATAGCCTTTGTGTAAAACTTTGAATATTGGTTTTTGTTGAAGAACTACAAGTCCCAGCAAGCCTCCCCCGCAAGCTGGTACTTGGAGAACCACAAGAGTGACCCCAATTAACTTCGCAGTTAACCGAAGACCGCAAAGTTCCCATCATTGATTAGAATGGAGGAGCGCTCTCCTCCATTCTAGCCAGTACGCTCTTGCTGATTGGCTGTGCGCTCCTAGCCTGTCAATAAGGAAAGCGCCATTACGTGGGGCTCCCTGATTGGCTGACGGGACCTTCAGTGACAGAAGTCACGGGGGGTCCCGGCATTCGTGGGAAAGGGGTTCCCCCTTTAAGTGTGTTGATCGGGTTTTCGGTTTGTTTGTTTTTTCAAGTCCGTGGATTACGTCGGAGAAGTAGAGGACAGATCTACACAGGATTGGTTGTAAGTACAATTTTTATTTGACAGGTACCCCGTAAATTCTACTGGACAAGGGGACCGAGGGGCTCCGTGGGACAATAGGTAAGTATGTGAGTGTGTAAGTGTGCATGTATGTAAAATAAAGCTTTACTGTCACAGCGTGTGTGTTGTGTATTTTGGGGGAATTTTTTGTTGTTGTAGAACTACAGGTACCACCCAGGGATGGGGGGGACAGCCTTGGGCTTCACCCCTGGCCCATGGGTGGCTGGAGGAGGGGACACCTTGATTTAAGGGGTTCCCACTCCTCCAGGGAACCCCGGCCAGGGATGACTTGTTGGGGGGGGGGGGGGGTAATGCCACGGCCGCAGGGACCAATATAAAAGTGTCCCCCGGCTGTGGCATTAACTCTCTGGCTAGTGGAGCCCGGTGCTGGTTCAAAAAAATACGGGGGACCCCTACATCTTTTGTTCCCCATATTTTTTGAACCAGGGCCGGACGCAGGGCCCGATGCTGGCTGTATAAATATGGGGGGACCCCAGTCATTTTTTCCCCTGTATTTTGACAACCAGGATCGGCTCAAAGAGCCCAAGGCTGGTTATGCTTAGGAGGGGGGACCCCACGCAGTTTATTTTTTACATTTTTAACCTAAACAGACCTTTTCCCACAGATAAGCATGCACAGATCTCACTAATCTGTGCATGACTATGAAAACACGCCAGGAAAAAGCAGGTCTATTTTTTTGCTGCTTTTTTTTTTTTTTATGATTAGCAAAAAAATACATCCGCAATTGAACATTCCGGGACAAACACCAAAATACGAATGAATAGTAAATTCCCGTGTTGTATGAACAAACAGCCGCGTTTGACCGACGGTCTATTCATTTGTATTTCTGCCCTCTGCCGTGAAAACCATTACGAATAGCCCCAACACTGCCGATATTTGTGCTTAGTAAATTCCCGAGATGTCACTAAGAAAAAAAAAAAAAAACTCGGACAAAATCGGATCCTTAGTAAATATATCCCATAGAGTCTGGTAAACCATAGAAAATCAGCACAGGACGCTGAAGCTGTTTGTCAACGTTTCAGAGTTAGACTCCTTTAAAAGAGTCTAACTCTGAAACGTTGACATACAGCTACAGCGTCCTGTGCTGATTCTCTATGGTTTACCAAACTCTATGGGGTATATGCAATTGCGGTCGAATTCCCGAAAATGTCGAAAAATGGGACATTTTTGCCCAAATTTTTTTTTCGACAATGCAATTCAGTACTTTTCGTCAAAAAAACGGACTTTCCAAATTCGACTTTTTGAAATTCGACATTTGTCAAATTCGACATTTCTGCAAAGGTACAAATGCGGCAATTCGACAAAAGTATATTCAATTGAAGATTGTAAATTCGACAACAGTGCTTTTAGACAGTAAATTCGTCATTTTCAATCCGCCACACTTTGCTGGCGGAATCTAATAAAAAAAATTAAAAACATGTTTTTTTTGTGTTTTTTTTATTGGTAATAGCATATCTATTTATATTAGAAGGGATTAGGTACTTGGTTTGTCTATTTTGGAGGCACAAGTATTATTTATATATTTTTTAAAATATTATTATTATTATTATTATTATTATTATTATTATTATTTTTTTTTTATGGAATGGTAAAAATCCCCCCTCCTAAGCATAACCAGCCTCGGGCTCTTTGAGCCGGACCTGGTTGCCAAAATACGGGAAAAAAATGACAGGGGATCCCCTGTATTTTAACAACCAGCACCGGGCTCTGCGCCTGGTCCTGGTGCAAAAAATACGGGGGACAAAAAGAGTAGGGGTCCCCCGTATTTTTTGTACCAGCACCGGGCTCCACTAGCTGGACAGATAATGCCACAGCCGGGGGTCACTTTTATACAGCGCCCTGCGGCCGTGGCATTAAATATCCAACTAGTCACCCCTGGCCGGGGTACCCTGGAGGAGTGGGGACCCCTTCAATCAAGGGGTCCCCCCCCTCGAGCCACCCAAGGGCCATGGGTGAAGCCCGAGGCTGTCCCCCCCCCCATCCAAGGGCTGCGGATAGCCTTTTGAAAAATCAAAGAATATTGTTTTTTCCAGTAGTACTACAAATCCCAGCAAGCCTCCCCGCAAGCTGGTACTTGGAGAACCACAAGTACCAGCATGCGGGAGAAAAACGGGCCCGCTGGTACCTGTAGTTCTACTGGGGAAAAAAACTAAATAAAAACAGGACACGCACACCGTGAGAGTAAAACTTTATTTCACACCTGCCGACACACACATACTTACCTATGTTGACACTCCGACACTGGCCACGACCCCCTCGTCAGTGAAGAATCCGGGGTACCTGCAAAAAAAATTATACTCACCAAAAAGCAGAGTCCGGATCTTTTGTTACAATCCACGTACTTGTCAAAATAAAAAACGAACACCCGGACCAGGCGGACTGAAAGGGGTCCCATGTTTACACATGGGACCCCTTTCCCTGAATGCAGACACCCCCTGTGACTACTGTCACAGAGGGTCCCTTCAGGCAATCAGCGAGCGCCACGTCCTGGCACTCTGCTGATTGCCTATGTGCGTCTGAGCTGGCAGACAGCGCATCGCAAAGCTCCTCCATTATATTCAATGATGGGAACTTTGCGGTCAGCGGTGAGGTCACTAGCGGTCAGCCGCTGACCACTAAGTGACCTCACCGCTGACCGCAAAGTTCCCACCATTGAATATAATGGTAAGGCTTTGCGATGCGCTGTCTGACAGCTCAGACGCGCATAGCCAATCAGCAGAGTGCCACGAGGTGGCGCACGCTGATTGGCTGAAGGGACCCTCTGTGACAGGAGTCACGTGGGGTCCCGGCATTCGTGGAAAGGGGTCCCATGTGTAAACATGGGACCCCTTTCAGTCCGTTTGGTTCGGTTTGCCGTTTTGTTGATTTGCCAAGTACGAGGATTATTAAAAAAGATCCGGACACTGGATTTAGGTGAGTAGAATTTTTTTTACAGGTACCCCGGATTCTTCAGTGACGAGGGGGTCGTGGCCAGTGTCGGACTGTGAACATAGGTAAGTATGTATGTGTCGGCATGTATGAAATAAACTTTTACTTTCACGGTGTGTCTCCTGTTTTTATTTGGGTATTTTTTTTCCAGTAGAACTACAGGTACCAGCGGGCCCGTTTTTCCACCCGCATGCTGGTACTTGTGGTTCTCCAAGTACCAGCTTGCGGGGGAGGCTTGCTGGGACTTGTAGTTCTTCTGGAAAAAACAATATTCTTTCATTTTACTCAAGGCTTTCAGCCCCCCATCCGCAGCCCTTGGATGGGGGGGACAGCCTCGGGCTTCACCCCTGGCCCTTGGGTGGCTGGAGGGGGGGGGACCCCTTGATTGAAGGGGTCCCCACTCCTCCAGGGTACCCCGGCCAGGGGAGACTAGTTGGATATTTAATGCCACGGCCGCAGGGCACTGTATAAAAGTGACCCCCGGCTGTGGCATTATCTGTCCAGCTAGTGGAGCCCGGTGCTGGTACAAAAAATATGGGGGATCCCTACTCTTTTTGTCCCCCGTATTTTTTGCACCAGGACCAGGCGCAGAGCCCGGTGCTGGTTGTTAAAATACGGGGGATCCCCTGTCATTTCCCCCCCCGTATTTTGGCAACCAGGACCGGCTCAAAGAGCCCGAGGCTGGTTATGCTTAGGAGGGGGGACCCCACGCAATTTTTTTTCGGGTTTTTTACAGTTTTTTAAACATTTTTAAAAATCGAATCAAAATCCGGCCGTTTTTTGACAGCGGGACTGTCGAATCCGTTTTTTATTGAATATGTAGAATTCCGGCACCCACCTGCCGGAATTCGACGGTCGAATTGTGTCGAATTAAAAAACGGGCGAAAAATTGCCGCGATTCGCCGGCAATTGCATATACCCCTATGAGTGCTGTCCTGCTTCCGTACATATTATCTGATTATCTGATTCTGACAGGTACCGGCGCATGTTGTGCGGTATTAGTAAGGAGTGCCATTCATTATTATTATTATTATTATTATCCTTTATTTATATGGCGCCACAAGGGTTCCGCAGCGCCCAATTACAGAGTACATAAATAATCAAACAGGAAAACAGCAACTTACAGTTGATGACAGTAAAGGACAAGTACAGGGTAAATATAGTTACATCAGCAGATGACACTGGAATCTGCTCGTTATTTGCAGATATATATATGTATATGTATATACTGCAACAAAAGCTTGGCACTCCGGATAACTTAAGTATAAATGTGGTGCCCTCCCCACAAGCATAGACAGTCACAAGGTTCTTATAAATAAGAATTTAGGGCGGCACTCCAGTTTTTCATATAAATAAATTTTTAGTGAAAATCCATAGAACAGTCGTCAACGTTTCAAGGCCTCCCGGCCTTTTCGTCAGGACGCAGTTACACACAGTGCAATGTGATAAATATACAGCATTGTGATATATATCACATTGCACTGTGTGCAATGTGAAAAACTGGAGTGCCGCCCTAAATTCTTATTTATAAGAACCTTGTGACTGTATATGTATATATATATATATATATAATTATATATATATATATATATATATATATAGGAAATCACGACAGCACTCAAAGCCTATGTATGTAAAGCAAAAAATGGTGGTGCAAGGCAGCAATAAATATAAAACACTCACTTCTTCAGCGATGCAGAAAAAGTAGACAAGCCAGCTCTCACGTGTAGATGAAAGAAAAGCAGGATTTATTCCTTAACCAAACGGCATGGTGAAGTACAGCAAATACAGCAAACACAGCCCGACAGCTGTTTCAGCCGACTGGTCTTCCTCAGGGGCTTGCACTTTCTAGCCAGCACTTTCAGGAACCCTGTTCTGCTGAGCTTCAGCACTATTCCTTTTACTTTTTTAAACACATCACTTCATTTCATTCACTGCTGTTTTGATAAACAGCATCCTTGTGATTCCACTCATCTACACGTGAGAGCTGGCTTGTCTACTTTTTCTGCATCGCTGGAGAAGTGAGTGTTCGCACATCACTGATATATATATAAAAACACATTTATATATACATAAACACACACACATACATACTGTACATACACAAGCACATACATACATACATACATACTATACAAATACATACATAAACAAAGATTTAAAACTTACATATACAGTGTTTTACTGTATGCACTGCACCAGGGCTGGGAGCAGAGGGGCGGCCGCGGCAGTGTGAGGACAGAGGAAGCTGCTGTGGCTGAGCATGCGCAGCCATCAGCTCCCACAGCACCCGGGACATTCTGTAAGCAGAGAGCTGCATAGCTCTCTGCTGTTGCTGCAGCTCTGCGTCCGCAGTCACGGTCGCGGCTTTTGCTGAGATGGAGACACAGCTGTCTCCATCTCAAAATGTTTTTTTTGGTCATCAGGGGGGGTACTCGGAACCCCCCCCCCTGCGTGTGCCACTGAGAGGGGATCTGCCAGTCAGGTATGTTTGGAGAGCAGGTCTCAATGGGGGACACTCTATGGTGAATTCTGTGAACTTGACATCAGCAGGAAATCCTCTAGGCTAGGCATCACTGTACCACCAGAGGAAACCTTTCCAGAACAGAGTCAGTGTGAGCCAGTACCTCAGGCTGGGGGACAAAGGACTGTCTAGCAAACGGTAGTGGTAAGGATACAGATTATTGCTATTCCTGCTGACTGCAAGAGGATGCTGGAGGATACGTGCTAACTATTATCGTGTACCATGGGAACATCTTATGGTGTTGTGCGGTCATAATAAAGACTTTTTTTTATATATTCTAATCTCCCTGAGTGTATTGAATCCCATCGAGGGTAACCACCGTCCCAGCTAAGCGTGGTTTCTTCACAGAGAGGCACTCTCCCTGTTCTGCCACACTGCTGCTGAGTATTGTTGGTGCTGACTGCTACTGCACCTGTCACACTCTGTGACAGGCAGCAGCTCTGGCAGCCTGAAAATCGTCTCCCACTCTCAGCCTCCTTCTTGCTTGAAGCTGTATCTAGAGAGGGAGACACCACCAAAACTGGTAACTCCTTGCTGGGCCGGATCCCATAATTTTCCTGGGGGAAGAAGGGAGGGAGATGCCAGCAGGATAGGAGCTGCCGTGTAGGGGTGGCGCTGCATAGTGATTGGCAAGGCATGCAGAGGATAAAAAGAAGGGTGGTGATCAAACATACATCACCCTTTAATACAGTGGCGCTGCTGTGCGGCTTTCAGAAATATGTAATGTGTGTGAGCTCCCGGTCCACTGTATCTGGCTGAGTACGCCGCACAGATTGATGGGAGGAAGGAGGACGGGCCGGCCACAATGCATTAACTATTCTAGCAACAGAGCAAAGTAACCTGACTCCTGGACCCAGACAGCCAGAGCGCATCATCAGATAGGTATACCCTCTGCCCTGGACAGTTGCTCCCTGCCAGTGATACACAGACTGTTAGCATATACAGTATGACATTTTGTCTTAACAGCAATTTTGTCATCAGGGGTACATCTTCAGATTTGATTCACAGTGAAATCAATAATTGTGGATGTGCATCAACAGAACACGTTGGGGTCTATTTATTAACATTATTTTTACTAAAATAATGTGAAAAATGGTGTCTTCACACCCTTTTCACATTATTTTAGTATCACCTGAATGTATTAAAGGGCATTTGGAGCAGTTTTTATGAAAAACTGCTCCAAACCCTTTAATTCACTTTTTTTTAGTAACCCACATCGCATTCCCCATACTTATAATGGGAAATGTGATGTGGCCAAATTTACTAAAAAGAAATGTGTAAAAATACCGCAGTGTGCCCTGTGATAATCTCGCCAGCTCAGGCTGGCGAGTTCACAGGGCAGCACTGCAATAAGCACCCTTTTGCCCAGCTTTCTCTGCCCCTGGCAGCGAGAGCTGAGTGGGGACCCGGCAGAGTGATCAGCTATGTGTGTCCGATGGACACACAAGCTGATCACAGTGTAAAAATAAAAAGTAAAAAAAAAATATACTCACCTGTCCAGGGAGCCGGTGTCTGCTGCCAGGCGCTGGGTCCCCCATATGCTGCGCTGTGACCCCAGCGCACTTTACAGCACCGGGGGTCACAGCGCAGGAAAAGGACCTGGCGCCCGGCAGCCTCCTGAAGCAGCATGGACCGGCTCCCTGGACAGGTGAGTATATTGATCTTCTGGGGGGTTCCGCGGCACGTGGGGGGTAGTCGCGATGGGGGGGTTGACCGGGTGGCGGCAGTAGCGGCGGGGGCGGCGCATGTGCAGCAGGACATTGGGGTATTTTTTACGCAAAATACCCCGATGATGCTGCGAAGAGGCATCGCAGGGACAGAGCTTGACCACAAGCTCTGTTCCTGCATGCGATAATTGATACATCCTTGCGATGTAATCAATTATCGCAGTGCGAGTTGGGGCGATTTTATCACCTGTCATCCGCATCCTGGATGCAGATGGTGATAAATAGGCCCCTTAATCTATTAGACAACAGTCTTAAGTAAGGAATTATCCATACAGCAGTACCTGGCCCAAGATGGCATAACAGATAATGATCAAATGGAATAGGGGCGATCCAATTTTTGGTCCAATCCCCTTTTGACTAGTATGGCCTTCCTCCAATGCCATCCAATACATCTGATTATCCTGTAGATATACTTAAAAAAAAAAAAAGAAATATATATATACATATATATATATATACAGTGCTTAAAGTGGTCCTAGAGAGGTGGTGGAACTCACCCCCCTCCCCACGGCGCCCATGCAATAAAGGTATTGCGCGCGCCTACGGCGCGCGCGGCAAAAAAGGGGGGTGGTCTCAAAAAGAAAGGGGCGTGGTCACACAATAGTAATAATGCCCACAGTAGTAGCACCCAAGTGTAAATTTTGAAGTGGGGGTATGGAAAAGTGAAGGTTGTAATTATGTGCGCGCCAATGGCGTGCAAGCTCCTGAAAAGGGGGCATGGCCACGCAAAAGGGGGTGTGCCCTTCAGTGTAGTTTACCACACCATATACCCCTTATACACCACAATAAGAGGACCCCTTTCACATTATAGCACACAGTATGAGCCGAAATTCACATTATACCACACAGTATGAGCCGAGATTCACATTACACCACACAGTATGAGCCAAATTCACATTACACCACACAGTATAAGCCGAAATTCACATTATAGCACACGGTATGAGCCGAAATTCACATTACAGCACACGGTATGAGCCGAAATTCACATTATAGCACAGAGTATGAGCCGAAATTCACATTATAGCACACGGTATGCGCCGAAATTCACATTATAGCACACGGTATGAGCCGAAATTCACATTATAGCACAGAGTATGAGCCGAAATTCACATTATAGCACACGGTATGCGCCGAAATTCACATTATAGCACACGGTATGAGCCGAAATTCACATTATAGCACAGAGTATGAGCCGAAATTCACATTATAGCACACGGTATGAGCCGAAATTCACATTATAGCACACGGTGTGAGCCGAAATTCACATTACAGCACACGGTATGAGCCGAAATTCACATTATAGCACAGAGTATGAGCCGAAATTCACATTATAGCACACGGTATGCGCCGAAATTCACATTATAGCACACGGTATGAGCCGCCATTCACATTATAGCATACAGAATGAGCCGAAATTCACATTATAGAGTGACAGAGTGACAGGGAGAGTGACAGCAGGGACATGGAGAGTGACAGCAGGGGCATACAGTAGGCACTAGAGAGAGAGAGAAAGGCAGCAGGGTAAGATTACCTGTTTAGCAGCGGCGGTGGTCTGCGGTGCTGTGGATGAGTAGGCTGTGGTAGGCGTGGAGTGGAGAAGGCTGTGGGCCTCGGAGATAGTGCGGAGGAGGAGACTGTGGGCATGCAGAGGTCCGAGGGCGGGGCAGCAGAGGAGGCTGAGGGCGGCTGCAGTGGATCGGGAACCAGGCTGGCTTTATTATCCCTGCCGCCGCATCGAGCTCCTGTGACCACGGTGCTAATATTTCAAAACTGCTGCGGACCGGCAGCCAATCAGTGACAGATTTGAACTAGTAGCGCCGCAGTCACAGGAGCGCAATGCGGCGGCAGGGATTATAAAGCCAGCCTGGTCCCAGCTCCGCTGCAGCTGGGAGTCTGGAACCAGGGCTCCCAGTGCGGCGGCGATGGTAGGGGCGGAGCGACGGAGGGCAGACCAGGAGCTCAGCTTCTTTGTCAGCCCATACAGTAATGCCCACAGCAGTAGCACCCCTTATACTATGCCCACAGTAGTAGTGCCCCTTATGCAATACCCGCAATAGTAGTGCCCCTTATGTCCCCAAGAGTGGTGCCCCTTATGAAGTGTCCCCTTCACAATGCCCTCATTAGCAGTGCACCCTATCAGTAATGCCCTTAATGGTAATGCCCCTGTGTAGTATTGCCCCCAGTAGTAATGTTGCCTGTAGTAATGCCCCCAGTCGTTTAGCCCCCTGTAGTTTAGCCCCAGTAGTCATGCCCCCACTGGTAATGCCCCTGCAGTTATGACCCCAGTAATTTACTCTCCCCCCCCCCCCCCTTTAGTTTAGCCTCCCAATGGTAATGGCCCCGGTAGTTTTGCCCCATGTAGTTTAGCCCCGTTAGTAATGCCCCCAGTAGTTTGCCCCAGCCCCCCTGTAGTTTGCCCCCTTGTAGTAATGCCCACAGTAGTAAAGCCCCCCAGTAGTTTGCCCCTTTGTAGTTTGTCCCCAGTATTAAAGCCCCCCAGTAGTTTGCCCCTGTGTAGTTTGCCCCAGTAGTAAAGCCCCCAGTAGTTTGCCTCTGTAGTATAGCCCCCCAGTCGTTTGCCCCTCTGTAGTATAGCCCCCCAGTAGTTTGCCTCTGTAGTATAACCCCCAGTAGTTTGCCCCTCTGCAGTATAGCCCCCCAGTAGTTTGCCCCTCTGTAGTATAGCCCCCAGTAGTTTGCCCCTTCTGTAGTATAGCCCCCCAGTAGTTTGCCCCTCTGTAGTATAGCCCCCCCAGTAGTTTGCCCCTCTGTAGTATAGCCCCCCAGTAGTTTGGCCCCTCTGTAGTATAGCCCCCCAGTAGTTTGCCCCCAGTAGAATAGACCCCCCAATAACAGCGCTGCTAGTAGTGCACATATGGGGGGGGGGAGGCACCATACTTACCAAACCCCGCTCCCGCCACAGTCCTCTCTTGGCGCCCGCTCCTCGGCACTATGGGAGAGGCGTCATGACGTCTCTCCCATAGCGCGTACTGACAGAGCCCAGAGCCGGAGGCAGGAGCTCAGTACTGAGCTCCTGCCTCCGGCTGCCGCTGTGCGGGGAGAGCCGGGCGCCGCTGATAACAGCGGCCGCCCGGCATCTCCCTGCAGCGCCGGGACATCGGGTTAGGTGAGCCGGGGGAGGCGGAACTACGTTCCGTCTCCAAGTGGAACTGACGGAACGCAGTTCCGCCCCGTTCCGGCTCACTTTAACCCCTATATATATATATATATAATAAGAATTTACTTACCGATAATTCTATTTCTCTGAGTCCGTAGTGGATGCTGGGGTTCCTGAAAGGACCATGGGGAATAGCGGCTCCGCAGGAGACAGGGCACAAAAGTAAAGCTTTCCGATCAGGTGGTGTGCACTGGCTCCTCCCCCTATGACCCTCCTCCAAGCCAGTTAGGTACTGTGCCCGGACGAGCGTACACAATAAGGGAGGAATTTTGAATCCCGGGTAAGACTCATACCAGCCACACCAATCACACCGTACAACTTGTGATCTAAACCCAGTTAACAGTATGATAACAGCGGAGCCTCTGAAAAGATGGCTCACAACAATAATAACCCGATTTTTGTAACTATGTACAAGTATTGCAGATAATCCGCACTTGGGATGGGCGCCCAGCATCCACTACGGACTCCGAGAAATAGAATTATCGGTAAGTAAATTCTTATTTTCTCTATCGTCCTAGTGGATGCTGGGGTTCCTGAAAGGACCATGGGGATTATACCAAAGCTCCCAAACGGGCGGGAGAGTGCGGATGACTCTGCATCACCGAATGAGAGAACTCCAGGTCCTCCTCAGCCAGGGTATCAAATTTGTAGAATTTAGCAAACGTGTTTGCCCCTGACCAAGTAGCTGCTCGGCAAAGTTGTAAAGCCGAGACCCCTCGGGCAGCCGCCCAAGATGAGCCCACCTTCCTTGTGGAATGGGCATTTACATATTTTAGCTGTGGCAGGCCTGCCACAGAATGTGCAAGCTGAAATGTATTACACATCCAACTAGCAATAGTCTGCTTAGAAGCAAGAGCACCCAGTTTGTTGGGTGCATACAGGATAACAGCAAGTCAGTTTTCCTGACTCCAGCCGTCCTGGAACATATTTTCAGGGCCCTGACAACATCTAGCAACTTGGAGTCCTCCAAGTCCCTAGTAGGTGCAAGGCACCACAATAAGCTGGTTCAGGTGAAACACTGACACCACCTTAGGGAGAGAACTGGGGACGAGTCCGCAGCTCTGCCCTGTCCGAATGGACAAACAGATATGGGCTTTTTTGAGAAAAAACCACCAATTTGACACTCGCCTGGTCCAGGCCAGGGCCAAGAGCATGGTCACTTTTCATGTGAGATGCTTCAAATCCACAGATTTGACTGGTTTTAAACCAATGTGATTTGAGGAATCCCAGAACTACGTTGAGATCCCACAGTGCCACGGGAGGCACAAAAGGGGTTTGTATATGCAATACTCCCTTGACAAACTTCTGGACTTCAGGAACTGAAGCCAATTCTTTCTGGAAGAAAATCGACAGGGCCGAAATTTGAACCTTAATGGACCCCAATTTGAGGCCCATAGACACTCCTGTTTGCAGGAAATGCAGGAAACGACCGAGTTGAAATTTCTTTGTGGGGCCTTCCTGGCCTCACACCACGCAACATATTTTCGCCACATGTGGTGATAATGTTGAGCGGTCACCTCCTTTCTGGCTTTGACCAGGGTAGGAATGACCTCTTCCGGAAGGCCTTTTTCCCTTAGGATCCGGCTTTCCACCGCCATGCCGACAAACGCAGCTGCGGTAAGTCTTGGAACAGACATGGTACTTGCTGAAGCAAGTCCCTTCTTAGCGGCAGAGGCCATAAGACCTCTGTAAGCATCTCTTGAAGTTCCGGGTACCAAGTCCTTCTTGGCCAATCCGGAGCCATGAGTATAGTTCTTACTCCTCTACGTCTTATAATTCTCAGCACCTTCGGTATGAGAAGCAGAGGAGGGAACACATACACCGACTGGTACACCCACGGTGTTACCAGAACGTCCACAGCTATTGCCTGAGGGTCTCTTGACCTGGCGCAATACCTGTCCCGTTTTTTGTTCAGACGGGACGCCATCATGTCCACCTTTGGTATTTCCCAACGGTTTACAATCATGTGGAAAAAACTTCCCGATGAAGTTTCCACTCTCCCGGGTGGAGGTCGTGCTGAGGAAGTCTGCTTCCCAGTTTCCATTCCCGGGATGAAACACTGCTGACAGTGTTATCACATGATTTTCCGCCCAGCGAAAAGTCCTTGCAGTTTTTGCCATTGCCCTCCTGCTTCTTGTGTCGCCCTGTCTGTTTACGTGGGCGACTGCCGTGATGTTTTTCCCACTGGATCAATACCGGCTGACCTTGAAGCAGAGGTCTTGCTAAGCTTAGAGCATTATAAATTTACCCTTAGCTCCAGTATATTTATGTGGAGAAAAGTCTCCAGACTTGATCACACTCCCTGGAAATTTTTTCCTTGTGTGACTGCTCCCCAGCCTCTCGGGCTGGGCTCCGTGGTCACCAGCATCCAATCCTGAATGCCGAATCTGCGGCCCTCTAGAAGATGAGCACTCTATAACCACCACAGGAGAGACACCCTTGTCCTTGGATATAGGGTTATCCGCTGATGCATCTGAAGATGCGATCCGGACCATTTGTCCAGCAGATCCCACTGAAAAGTTCCTGCGTGAAATCTGCCGAATGGAATTGCTTCGTAGGAAGCCACCATTTTTACCAGGACCCTTGTGCAATGATGCACTGTTTTTAGGAGGTTCCTGACTAGCTCGGATAACTCCCTGGCTTTCTCTTCCGGGAGAAACACCTTTTTCTGGACTGTGTCCAGAATCATCCCTAGGCACAGCAGACGTGTTGTCGGGATCAGCTGCGATTTTGGAATATTTAGAATCCACCCGTGCTGTTGTAGCAGTATCCGAGATAGTGCTACTCCGACCTCCAACTGTTCCCTGGACTATGCCCTTATCAGGAGATCGTCCAAGTAAGGGATGATTAAGACGCCTTTTCTTCGAAGAAGAATCATCATTTCGGCCATTACCTTGGTAAAGACCCGGGGTGCCGTGGACAATCCAAACGGCAGCGTCTGAAACTGATAGTGACAGTTCTGCACCACGAACCTGAGGTACCCTTAGTGAGAAGGGCAAATTTGGGACATAGAGGTAAGCATCCCTGATGTCCCGGGACACTATATAGTCCCCTTCTTCCTGGTTCGTTATCACTGCTCTGAGTGACTTCATCTTGATTTGAACCTTTGTAAGTGTTCAAAAAAAATTTTTTAGAATAAGTCTCACCTAGCCTTCTGGCTTCAGTACCACAATATAGTGTGGAATAATACCCCTTTTCTTGTAGTAGGAGGGGTAATTTAATTATCACCTGCTGGGAATACAGCTTGTGAATTTTTTCCCATACTGCCTCCTTGTCGGAGGGAGACCTTGGTAAAGCAGACTTCAGGAGCCTGCGAAGGGGAAACGTCTCGACATTCCAATCTGTACCCCCGGGATTCTACTTGTAGGATCCAGGGGTCCTGTACGGTCTCAGCGCCATGCTGAGAACTTGTCAGAAGCGGTGGAACGCTTCTGTTCCTGGGAATGGGCTGCCTGCTGCAGTCTTCTTCCCTTTCCTCTATCCCTGGGCAGATATGATCTTATAGGGACGAGAGGACTGAGGCTGAAAAGACGGTGTCTTTTTCTGCAGAGATGTGACTTAGGGTAAAAAACGGCGGATTTTCCAGCAGTTGCCGTGACCACCAGGTCCGATGGACCGACCCCAAATAACTCCTCTTCCTTTATACGGCCATACACCTTTGTGCCGTTTGGAATCTGCATCACCTGACCACTGTCGTGTCCATAACATCTTCTGGCAGTTATGGACATCGCATTTACTCATGATGCCAGAGTGCAAATATCCCTCTGTGCATCTCGCATATATAGAAATGCATCCTTTAAATGCTCTATAGTCAATAAAATACTGTCCCTGTCAAGGGTATCAATATTTTTAGTCAGGGAATCCGACCAAGCCACCCTAGCTCTGCACATCCAGGCTGAGGCGATCGCTGGTCGCAGTATAACACCAGTATGTGTGTATATACTTTTTATTATATTTTCCAGCCTCCTGTCAGCTGGTCCTTGAGGACGGCCCTATCTATAGACGGTACCGCCACTTGGTTTGATAAGCGTGTGAGCGCCTTATCCACCTTAAGGGGTGTTTCCCAACGCGCCCTAACTTCTGGCGGGAAAGGGTATACCGCCCATAATTTTCTATCGGGGGGAACCCACGCATCATCACACACTTTATTTAATTTATCTGATTCAGGAAAAACTATGGTAGTTTTTTCACATCCCACATAATACCCTCTTTTGTGGTACTTGTAGTATCAGAAATATGTAACACCTCCTTCATTGCCTTTAACGTGTGGCCCTAATAAGGAATACGTTTGTTTATTCACCGTCGACACTGGATTCAGTGTCTCTGTCTGTGTCTGTGTCGACTGACTAAAGTAAACGGGCGTTTTAAAACCCCTGACGGTGTTTTTGAGACGTCTGGACCGGTACTAATTGTTTGTCGGCCGTCTCATGTCGTCAACCGACCTTGCAGCGTGTTGACATTATCACGTAATTTCCTAAATAAGCCATCCATTCCGGTGTCGACTCCCTAGAGAGTGACATCACCATTACAGGCAATTGCTCCGCCTCCTCACCAACATCGTCCTCCTACATGTCGACACACACGTACCGACACACAGCACACACACAGGGAATGCTCTGATAGAGGACAGGACCCACTAGCCCTTTGGAGAGACAGAGGGAGAGTTTGCCAGCACACACCAAAAACGCTATAATTATATAGGGACAACCTTATATAAGTGTTTTCCCTTATAGCATCTTAATATATATAAGCATATCGCCAAATCAGTGCCCCCCCCTCTCTGTTTTAACCCTGTTTCTGTAGTGCAGTGCAGGGGAGAGCCTGGGAGCCTTCCCTCCAGCCTTTCTGTGAGGGAAAATGGCGCTGTGTGCTGAGGAGATAGGCCCCGCCCCTTTTTCGGCGGCCTCGTCTCCCGCTCTTAACGGATTCTGGCAGGGGTTAAATATCTCCATATAGCCTCCGGAGGCTATATGTGAGGTATTTTTAGCCAAAATAGGTATTCATTTGCCTCCCAGGGCGCCCCCCTCCCAGCGCCCTGCACCCTCAGTGACTGCCGTGTGAAGTGTGCTGAGAGGAAAATGGCGCACAGCTGCAGTGCTGTGCGCTACCTTTAGAAGACTGAGGAGTCTTCTGCCGCCGATTCTGGACCTCTTCTTACTTCAGCATCTGCAAGGGGGCCGGCGGCAAGGCTCCGGTGACCATCCAGGCTGTACCTGTGATCGTCCCTCTGGAGCTGATGTCCAGTAGCCAAGAAGCCAATCCATCCTGCACGCAGGTGAGTTCACTTCTTCTCCCCTAAGTCCCTCGTTGCAGTGATCCTGTTGCCAGCAGGACTCACTGTAAAATAAAAAACCTAAGCTAAACTTTTCTAAGCAGCTCTTTAGGAGAGCCACCTAGATTGCACCCTTCTCGGCCGGGCACAAAAATCTAACTGGCTTGGAGGAGGGTCATAGGGGGAGGAGCCAGTGCACACCACCTGATCGGAAAGCTTTACTTTTGTGCCCTGTCTCCTGCGGAGCCGCTATTCCCCATGGTCCTTTCAGGAACCCCAGCATCCACTAGGACGATAGAGAAATATATATATATATATATATAAAACTCCACAAGCCGGCACTCCACGGATAGCTTCCAAGTTACTGCCAGGGTGCTCTCACCGGGCCAACAGACCCCCTACTATATACTCCATGACATAGAGGCACTCCTGGACTTCAGAAATAGTGAAACAACGTGGTGGTTTTAATTCAACGTTTCGGGGTACTGCCCCCTGTCATCAGGACACACACACATGTATATATATATATTTACACATACACACCAGAGGTGTAGCTAAGTGCCATGGTGCCCCCTCCCCTGTAATGAATTAGGGGCCTAGCCAACATGTGGTGGCATGTAACATTTGAAAAGAGACAATGTTTAAAAATTCTAAATTGGTGACAGGGCCGGTTCTAGACCTTGTGGAGCTCAGGGTGAAAGCTTCCTTTGGGTGCCCCCCATGTTTAAAATAGGGTCAGCGGGTGCTGAATGCCTGCAACAACAATATAGCAGCATGGACGGTGTAATGGTTAGCATTACTGCCTCACAGCACTGAGGTCATGGGTTTGATTCCCACCATGGCCCTCTGTGGAGTTTGTATATTCTCCCCGTGCTTGCGTGGGTTTCATCTGGGTACTCTGGTTTCTCCCACAATACAAAAATATAAGTGTGTGTGTGTGTGTGTGTGTGTGTGTGTGTGTGTGTGTGTGTGTGTGTGTGTGTGTGTGTGTGTGTGTGTGTGTGAAGGAATACAGATTGTAAGCTGATGTGAATTGCGAAATATTCTCAGTAAAGGGCTGTGGAATATGTGTGCACTATATAAATAACTGGTAATAATAAATAAATAATGGCTTCATTGGGAGGATGCGTGGCCACAGAATAGTACCAATTCACCACACAGTAGCACCCCTTATACATATTACACTATGGTTGAGCCGCTATGGAAGTAGCTGTATTTAACTATTTACTTGTTTAAATCAAATACATTAAAAACACTATATATGCCCCGACTAACCTGACCTCACAACCTCCAAATTCCTCAATGAAAATAAAGCCCCAAATGCAGCATTAGGGGCAGAGAGAGCTGTGCCGCAGCAGCCTGAGGCAGTGACGCACGTAGGGGTGTTTTCTGAGTAGTGATGAGCGGGTTCGGTTTCTCGGAAACCGAACCCCCCCGAACTTCAGCCTTTTTACACGGGTCCGAGCCGTACTCGGATTCTCCCGTGTGGCTCGCGCCCGAACGTCATCATCCCGCTGTCGGATTCTCGCGAGATTCGGATTCTATATAAGCAGCCGCGCGTCGCCGCCATTTTCACACGTGCATTGAGATTGATAGGGAGAGGACGTGGCTGGCGTCCTCTCCGTTTATATAGTTATAGTAGTTAGTTGATCTGATTGCTACTGCTTAGCTTATTGTGGGGAGGATTGGAGAGCAGCTGTTAGGACTCAGGAGGAGTACAGTGCAGAGTTTTGCTAGTTTTTTTTTATCCGTTCTCTGCCTGAAAAAAACGCTCCATACCATATCTGTGCTCAGCCTCAGTGTGCTGCATGATATATCTGACTGTGCTGAGTGCTCACACTGCTTAATTGTGGGGGAGACTGGGGAGCAGCTATAGCAGGAGTACAGTGCACAGTTTTGCTGACAGTGACCACCAGTATACGTTTGTCTGCCTGAAAAACACTCCTGTGGTGTCTTTTTTTCTTTATACTATAAGTATAAACGCAGTCTGCTGACAGTGTCCACCAGGTCCATTATACTGTATATAGCAGTACGGTAGGCCACTGCTGTACCTACCTCTGTGTCTTCAGTCACTCGTCGTCATACATAAAGTATACTATCCATCCATCTACATTGTATACCTGTGGTGTCTTTTTTTCTTTATACTATAAACGCAGTCTGCTGACAGTGTCCACCAGGTCCATTATACTGTATATAGCAGACAGTACGGTAGGCCACTGCTGTACCTACCTCTGTGTCTTCAGTCACTCGTCGTCATACATAAAGTATACTATCCATCCATCTACATTGTATACCTGTGGTGTCTTTTTTTTTTTATACTATAAACGCAGTCTGCTGACAGTGTCCACCAGGTCCATTATACTGTATATAGCAGACAGTACGGTAGGCCACTGCTGTACCTACCTCTGTGTCTTCAGTCACTCGTCGTCATACATAAAGTATACTATCCATCCATCTACATTGTATACCTGTGGTGTTTTTTTTTCTTTATACTATAAACGCAGTCTGCTGACAGTGTCCACCAGGTCCATTATACTGTATATAGCAGTACGGTAGGCCACTGCTGTACCTACCTCTGTGTCTTCAGTCACTCGTCGTCATACATAAAGTATACTATCCATCCATCTACATTGTATACCTGTGGTGTCTTTTTTTCTTTATACTATAAACGCAGTCTGCTGACAGTGTCCACCAGGTCCATTATACTGTATATAGCAGTACGGTAGGCCACTGCTGTACCTACCTCTGTGTCTTCAGTCACTCGTCGTCATACATAAAGTATACTATCCATCCATCTACATTATTATTATTATTATTAAATTTTATTTATAGGGTGCCACAAGTGTTTCGCAGCGCCGTACAAAGGACAGTACTGGGAGACAAAACTTAGCATAACAATAAATAACAAAAATGGAGTGCAGGTAACAAAGAGCAACACAATTCTCAAAACATAATACAGCTTAGATGTAAGTAGCGAAGGAGTAATCATTGTACTACTTGGGGCTGGCGGCCATAGATAGAGATGAGCCTTTACCAGCAGGAGAGAAAGCAGGTAAAGATGGTCGCTGAGTGAAATGTGTCAAGAAGAGGGTTTAGACAAGAGGAAAGAGGGCCCTGCTCTGAAGAGCTAACAATCTAGTGGGGAGGGGCAACAGACAGATGACATGAGGTGCAAGCAGGTAAGCCTGATGGTGGTATGCGAGCAAAGCAGAGATGTCCAAGGCATGGGGCAGGGGGATGGAGGAGCAACCTAAGGACTAGGTTATGCATTGGAGGGGTACGCTTTGATGAATAGGTGGGTTTTCAATGCCCGTTTGAAGCTTTGCAAGGTCGGGGAGAGTCTAATGGAGCGGGGGAGCGCATTCCAATGAAGGGGTGCAGCACGGGCAAAATCCTGAACTCGTGCATGGGAAGCAGTGACCAAGGCAGAGGAGAGGCGACGGTCATCAGCCGACCGTAGTGGGCGGGAGGGAGTATGAAGGGAGAGGAGGTTGGAGATGTAGGGAGCAGTGGAATTAGAGATGGCCTTGCATGTGAGGGTGAGGAGTTTGAAGAGGATTCTGTAGGGGAATGGGAGCCAGTGTAGATTTTGTTGAAGGGGAGTGGCAGAAGTGGTGCGGCGGTATACATTGTATACCTGTGGTGTCTTTTTTTCTTTATACTATAAACGCAGTCTGCTGACAGTGTCCACCAGGTCCATTATACTGTATATAGCAGTACGGTAGGCCACTGCTGTACCTACCTCTGTGTCTTCAATCACTCGTCGTCATACATAAAGTATACTATCCATCCATCTACATTGTATACCTGTGGTGTCTTTTTTTCTTTATACTATAAACGCAGTCTGCTGACAGTGTCCACCAGGTCCATTATACTGTATATAGCAGACAGTACAGTAGGCCACTGCTGTACCTACCTCTGTGTCTTCAGTCACTCGTCGTCATACATAAAGTATACTATCCATCCATCTAGATTGTATACCTGTGGTGTCTTTTTTTCTTTATACTATAAACGCAGTCTGCTGACAGTGTCCACCAGGTCCATTATACTGTATATAGCAGTACGGTAGGCCACTGCTGTACCTACCTCTGTGTCTTCAGTCACTCGTCGTCATACATAAAGTATACTATCCATCCATCTACATTGTATACCTGTGGTGTTTTTTTTTCTTTATACTATAAACGCAGTCTGCTGACAGTGTCCACCAGGTCCATTATACTGTATATAGCAGTACGGTAGGCCACTGCTGTACCTACCTCTGTGTCTTCAGTCACTCGTCGTCATACATAAAGTATACTATCCATCCATCTACATTGTATACCTGTGGTGTCTTTTTTTCTTTATACTATAAACGCAGTCTGCTGACAGTGTCCACCAGGTCCATTATACTGTATATAGCAGTACGGTAGGCCACTGCTGTACCTACCTCTGTGTCTTCAGTCACTCGTCGTCATACATAAAGTATACTATCCATCCATCTACATTGTATACCTGTGGTATCTTTTTTTCTTTATACTATAAACGCAGTCTGCTGACAGTGTCCTCCAGGTCCATTATACTGTATATAGCAGACAGTACGGTAGGCCACTGCTGTACCTACCTCTGTGTCTTCAGTCACTCGTCGTCATACATAAAGTATACTATCCATCCATCTACATTGTATACCTGTGGTGTCTTTTTTTCTTTATACTATAAACGCAGTCTGCTGACAGTGTCCACCAGGTCCATTATACTGTATATAGCAGTACGGTAGGCCAATATGGAGAACAAAAATGTGGAGGTTAAAAAAATAGGGAAAGATCAAGATCCACTTCCACCTCGTGCTGAAGCTGCTGCCACTAGTCATGGCCGAGACGATGAAATGCCATCAACGTCGTCTGCCAAGGCCGATGCCCAATGTCATAGTACAGAGCATGTAAAATCCAAAACACAAAAGATCAGTAAAAAAATGACCCAAAAATCAAAATTAAAAGCGTCTGAGGAGAAGCGTAAACTTGCCAATATGCCATTTACGACACGGAGTGGCAAGGAACGGCTGAGGCCCTGGCCTATGTTCATGGCTAGTGGTTCAGCTTCACATGAGGATGGAAGCACTCAGCCTCTCGCTAGAAAAATGAAAAGACTTAAGCTGGCAAAAGCACAGCAAAGAACTGTGCGTTCTTCGAAATCACAAATCCCCAAGGAGAGTCCAATTGTGTCGGTTGCGATGCCTGACCTTCCCAACACTGGACGGGAAGAGCTTGCGCCTTCCACCATTTGCACGCCCCCTGCAAGTGCTGGAAGGAGCACCCGCAGTCCAGTTCCTGATAGTCAAATTGAAGATGTCAGTGTTGAAGTACACCAGGATGAGGATATGGGTGTTGCTGGCGCTGGGGAGGAAATTGACAAGGAGGATTCTGATGGTGAGGTGGTTTGTTTAAGTCAGGCACCCGGGGAGACACCTGTTGTCCGTGGGAGGAATATGGCCATTGACATGCCTGGTCAAAATACCAAAAAAATCAGCTCTTCGGTGTGGAATTATTTCAACACAAATGCGGACAACAGGTGTCAAGCCGTGTGTTGCCTTTGTCAAGCTGCAATAAGTAGGGGTAAGGACGTTAACCACCTCGGAACATCCTCCCTTATACGTCACCTGCAGCGCATTCATCACAAGTCAGTGACAAGTTCAAAAACTTTGGGTGACAGCGGAAGCAGTCCACTGACCACTAAATCCCTTCCTCTTGTAACCAAGCTCCTGCAAACCACACCACCAACTCCCTCAGTGTCAAGTTCCTCCTTACCCAGGAAAGCCAATAGTCCTGCAGGCCATGTCACTGGCAAGTCTGACGAGTCCTCTCCTGCCTGGGATTCCTCCGATGCATCCTTGAGTGTAACGCCTACTGCTGCTGGCGCTGCTGTTGTTGCTGCTGGGAGTCGATCGTCATCCCAGAGGGGAAGTCGGAAGACCACTTGTACTACTTCCAGTAAGCAATTGACTGTCCAACAGTCCTTTGCGAGGAAGATGAAATATCACAGCAGTCATCCTGCTGCAAAGCGGATAACTGAGGCCTTGGCAGCCTGGGCGGTGAGAAACGTGGTTCCGGTATCCATCGTTAATTCAGAGCCAACTAGAGACTTGATTGAGGTACTGTGTCCCCGGTACCAAATACCATCTAGGTTCCATTTCTCTAGGCAGGCGATACCGAAAATGTACACAGACCTCAGAAAAAGAGTCACCAGTGTCCTAAAAAATGCAGTTGTACCCAATGTCCACTTAACCACGGACATGTGGACAAGTGGAGCAGGGCAGACTCAGGACTACATGGCTGTGACAGCCCACTGGGTAGATGTATTGCCTGCCGCTGCAAGAACAGCAGCGGCGGCACCAGTAGCAGCATCTCGCAAACGCCAACTCGTTCCTAGGCAGGCTACGCTTTGTATCACCGCTTTCCAGAATACGCACACAGCTGAAAACCTCTTACGGCAACTGAGGAAGATCATCGCAGAATGGCTTACCCCAATTGGACTCTCCTGGGGATTTGTGGCATCGGACAACGCCAGCAATATTGTGCGTGCATTACATCTGGGCAAATTCCAGCACGTCCCATGTTTTGCACATACCTTGAATTTGGTGGTGCAGAATTATTTAAAAAACGACAGGGGCGTGCAAGAGATGCTGTCGGTGGCCAGAAGAATTGCGGGCCACTTTCGGCGTACAGGCACCGGGTACAGAAGACTGGAGCACCACCAAAAACACCTGAACCTGCCCTGCCATCATCTGAAGCAAGAGCTGGTAACGAGGTGGAATTCAACCCTCTATATGCTTCAGAGGATGGAGGAGCAGCAAAAGGCCATTCAAGCCTATACATCTGGCCACGATATAGGCAAAGGAGGTGGAATGCACCTGACTCAAGCGCAGTGGAGAATGATTTCAACGTTGTGCAAGGTTCTGCAACCTTTTGAACTTGCCACACGTGAAGTCAGTTCAGACACTGCCAGCCTGAGTCAGGTCATTCCCCTCATCAGGCTTTTGCAGAAGAAGCTGGAGACATTGAAGGAGGAGCTAAAACAGAGCGATTCCGCTAGGCATGTGGGACTTGTGGATGGAGCCCTTCATTCGCTTAACCAGAATTCACGGGTGGTCAATCTGTTGAAATCAGAGCACTACATTTTGGCCACCGTGCTCGATCCTAGATTTAAAACCTACGTTGTATCTCTCTTTCCGGCAGACACAAGTCTGCAGAGGTTCAAAGACCTGCTGGTGAGAAAATTGTCAAGTCAAGCGGAACGTGACCCGTCAACATCTCCTCCTTCACATTCTCCCGCAACTGGGGGTGCGAGGAAAAGGCTACGAATTCCGAGCCCACCCGCTGGCGGTGATGCAGGGCAGTCTGGAGCGAGTGCTGACATCTGGTCCGGACTGAAGGACCTGCCAATGATTACTGACATGTCGTCTACGGTCACTGCATATGATTCTCTCACCATTGAAAGAATGGTGGAGGATTATATGAGTGACCGCATCCAAGTAGGCACGTCAGACAGTCCGTACGTATACTGGCAGGAAAAAGAGGCAATTTGGAGGCCCTTGCACAAACTGGCTTTATTCTACCTAAGTTGCCCTCCCTCCAGTGTGTACTCCGAAAGAGTGTTTAGTGCTGCCGCTCACCTTGTCAGCAATCGGCGTACGAGGTTACTTCCAGAAAATGTGGAGAAGATGATGTTCATTAAAATAAATTATAATCAATTCCTCCGTGGAGACATTCACCAGCAGCAATTGCCTCCAGAAAGTACACGGGGACCTGAGATGGTGGATTCCAGTGGGGACGAATTAATAATCTGTGAGGAGGGGGATGTACACAGTGAAAGGGGTGATGAATCGGACGACGATGATGATGAGGTGGACATCTTGCCTCTGTAGAGCCAGTTTGTGCAAGGAGAGATTGATTGCTTCTTTTTTGGTGGGGGCCCAAACCAACCAGTCATTTCAGTCACAGTCGTGTGGCAGACCCTGTCGCTGAAATGATGGGTTCGTTAAAGTGTGCATGTCCTGTTTATACAACATAAGGGTGGGTGGGAGGGCCCAAGGACAATTCCATCTTGCACCTCTTTTTTCTTTCATTTTTCTTTGCGTCATGTGCTGTTTGGGGAGTATTTTTTTGAAGGGCCATCCTGCGTGACACTGCAGTGCCACTACTAGATGGGCCAGGTGTTTGTGTCGGCCACTTGGGTCGCTTATCTTAGTCACACAGCTACCTCATTGCGCCTCTTTTTTTCTTTGCGTCATGTGCTGTTTGGGGAGTATTTTTTTCAAGTGCCATCCTGTATGACATTGCAGTGCCACTCCTAGATGGGCCAGGTGTTTGTGTCGGCCACTTGGGTCGCTTATCTTAGTCACACAGCTACCTCATTGCGCCTCTTTTTTTCTTTGCCTCATGTGCTGTTTGGGGAGTATTTTTTTTGAAGGGCCATCCTGCGTGACACTGCAGTGCCACTCCTAGATGGGCCAGGTGTTTGTGTCGGCCACTTGGGTCGCTTATCTTAGTCACACAGCTACCTCATTGCGTCTCTTTTTTTCTTTGCGTCATGTGCTGTTTGGGGAGTATTTTTTTGAAGGGCCATCCTGCGTGACACTGCAGTGCCACTCCTAGATGGGCCAGGTGTTTGTGTCGGCCACTTGGGTCGCTTATCTTAGTCACACAGCTACCTCATTGCGCCTCTTTTTTTCTTTGCGTCATGTGCTGTTTGGGGAGTATTTTTTTGAAGGGCCATCCTGCGTGACACTGCAGTGACACTCCTAGATGGGCCAGGTGTTTGTGTCGGCCACTTGAGTCGCTTAGCTTAGTCACACAGCTGCCTCGGTGCAAATTTTAGGACTAAAAATAATATTGTGAGGTGTGAGGTGTTCAGAATAGACTGGAAATTATGGTTATTGAGGTTAATAATACTATGGGATCAAAATGACCCCCAAATTCTATGATTTAAGCTGTTTTTTAGGGTTTTTTGAAAAAAACACCCGAATCCAAAACACACCCGAATCCGACAAAAAAATTTCGGTGAGGTTTTGCCAAAACGCGTTCGAACCCAAAACACGGCCGCGGAACTGAACCCAAAACCAAAACACAAAACCCGAAAAAATAAGAATTTACTTACCGATAATTCTATTTCTCGGAGTCCGTAGTGGATGCTGGGGTTCCTGAAAGGGCCATGGGGAATAGCGGCTCCGCAGGAGACAGGGCACAAAAGTAAAGCTTTCCGATCAGGTGGTGTGCACTGGCTCCTCCCCCTATGACCCTCCTCCAAGCCAGTTAGGTACTGTGCCCGGACGAGCGTACACAATAAGGGAGGAATTTTGAATCCCGGGTAAGACTCATACCAGCCACACCAATCACACCGTACAACTTGTGATCTAAACCCAGTTAACAGTATGATAACAGCGGAGCCTCTGAAAAGATGGCTCACAACAATAATAACCCGATTTTTGTAACTATGTACAAGTATTGCAGATAATCCGCACTTGGGATGGGCGCCCAGCATCCACTACGGACTCCGAGAAATAGAATTATCGGTAAGTAAATTCTTATTTTCTCTATCGTCCTAGTGGATGCTGGGGTTCCTGAAAGGACCATGGGGATTATACCAAAGCTCCCAAACGGGCGGGAGAGTGCGGATGACTCTGCAGCACCGAATGAGAGAACTCCAGGTCCTCCTTAGCCAGGGTATCAAATTTGTAGAATTTAGCAAACGTGTTTGCCCCTGACCAAGTAGCTGCTCGGCAAAGTTGTAAAGCCGAGACCCCTCGGGCAGCCGCCCAAGATGAGCCCACCTTCCTTGTGGAATGGGCATTTACATATTTTGGCTGTGGCAGGCCTGCCACAGAATGTGCAAGCTGAATTGTATTACACATCCAACTAGCAATAGTCTGCTTAGAAGCAAGAGCACCCAGTTTGTTGGGTGCATACAGGATAACAGCAAGTCAGTTTTCCTGACTCCAGCCGTCCTGGAACATATTTTCAGGGCCCTGACAACATCTAGCAACTTGGAGTCCTCCAAGTCCCTAGTAGGTGCAAGGCACCACAATAAGCTGGTTCAGGTGAAACACTGACACCACCTTAGGGAGAGAACTGGGGACGAGTCCGCAGCTCTGCCCTGTCCGAATGGACAAACAGATATGGGCTTTTTTGAGAAAAAAACACCAATTTGACACTCGCCTGGTCCAGGCCAGGGCCAAGAGCATGGTCACTTTTCATGTGAGATGCTTCAAATCCACAGATTTGACTGGTTTTAAACCAATGTGATTTGAGGAATCCCAGAACTACGTTGAGATCCCACAGTGCCACTGGAGGCACAAAAGGGGGTTGTATATGCAATACTCCCTTGACAAACTTCTGGACTTCAGGAACTGAAGCCAATACTTTCTGAAAGAAAATCGACAGGGCCGAAATTTGAACCTTAATGGACCCCAATTTGAGGCCCATAGACACTCCTGTTTGCAGGAAATGCAGGAAACGACCGAGTTGAAATTTCTTTGTGGGGCCTTCCTGGCCTCACACCACGCAACATATTTTCGCCACATGTGGTGATAATGTTGTGCGGTCACCTCCTTCCTGGCTTTGACCAGGGTAGGAATGACCTCTTCCGGAATGCCTTTTTCCCTTAGGATCCGGCTTTCCACCGCCATGCCGACAAACGCAGCCGCGGTAAGTCTTGGAACAGACATGGTACTTGCTGAAGCAAGTCCCTTCTTAGCGGCAGAGGCCATAAGACCTCTGTAAGCATCTCTTGAAGTTCCGGGTACCAAGTCCTTCTTGGCCAATCCGGAGCCATGAGTATAGTTCTTACTCCTCTACGTCTTATAATTCTCAGCACCTTAGGTATGAGAAGCAGAGGAGGGAACACATACACCGACTGGTACACCCACGGTGTTACCAGAACGTCCACAGCTATTGCCTGAGGGTCTCTTGACCTGGCGCAATACCTGTCCCGTTTTTTTGTTCAGACGGGACGCCATCATATCCACCTTTGGTATTTCCCAACGGTTTACAATCATGTGGAAAAAACTTCCAGATGAAGTTTCCACTCTCCCGGGTGGAGGTCGTGCCTGCTGAGGAAGTCTGCTTCCCAGTTTCCATTCCCGGGATGAAACACTGCTGACAGTGCTATCACATGATTTTCCGCCCAGCGAAAAGTCCTTGCAGTTTTTGCCATTGCCCTCCTGCTTCTTGTGTCACCCTGTCTGTTTACGTGGGCGACTGCCGTGATGTTTTTCCCACTGGATCAATACCGGCTGACCTTGAAGCAGAGGTCTTGCTAAGCTTAGAGCATTATAAATTTACCCTTAGCTCCAGTATATTTATGTGGAGAAAAGTCTCCAGACTTGATCACACTCCCTGGAAATTTTTTCCTTGTGTGACTGCTCCCCAGCCTCTCGGGCTGGGCTCCGTGGTCACCAGCATCCAATCCTGAATGCCGAATCTGCGGCCCTCTAGAAGATGAGCACTCTATAACCACCACAGGAGAGACACCCTTGTCCTTGGATATAGGGTTATCCGCTGATGCATCTGAAGATGCGATCCGGACCATTTGTCCAGCAGATCCCACTGAAAAGTTCTTGCGTGAAATCTGCCGAATGGAATTGCTTCGTAGGAAGCCACCATTTTTACCAGGACCCTTGTGCAATGATGCACTGTTTTTAGGAGGTTCCTGACTAGCTCGGATAACTCCCTGGCTTTCTCTTCCGGGAGAAACACCTTTTTCTGGACTGTGTCCAGAATCATCCCTAGGCACAGCAGACGTGTCGTCGGGATCAGCTGCGATTTTGGAATATTTAGAATCCACCCGTGCTGTTGTAGCAGTATCCGAGATAGTGCTACTCCGACCTCCAACTGTTCCCTGGACTATGCCCTTATCAGGAGATCGTCCAAGTAAGGGATAATTAAGACGCCTTTTCTTCGAAGAAGAATCATAATTTCGGCCATTACCTTGGTAAAGACCCGGGGTGCCGTGGACAATCCAAACGGCAGCGTCTGAAACTGATAGTGACAGTTCTGCACCACAAACCTGAGGTACCCTTAGTGAGAAGGGCAAATTTGGGACATAGAGGTAAGCATCCCTGATGTCCCGGGACACTATATAGTCCCCTTCTTCCTGGTTCGTTATCACTGCTCTGAGTGACTCCATCTTGATTTGAACCTTTGTAAGTGTTCAAAAAATTTTTTAGAATAAGTCTCACCTAGCCTTCTGGCTTCAGTACCACAATATAGTGTGGAATAATACCCCTTTTCTTGTAGTAGGAGGGGTAATTTACTTATCACCTGCTGGGAATACAGCTTGTGAATTTTTTCCCATACTGCCTCCTTGTCGGAGGGAGACCTTGGTAAAGCAGACTTCAGGAGCCTGCGAAGGGGAAACGTCTCGACATTCCAATCTGTACCCCTGGGATACTACTTGTAGGATCCAGGGGTCCTGTACGGTCTCAGCGCCATGCTGAGAACTTGTCAGAAGCGGTGGAACGCTTCTGTTCCTGGGAATGGGCTGCCTGCTGCAGTCTTCTTCCCTTTCCTCTATCCCTGGGCAGATATGATCTTATAGGGACGAAAGGACTGAGGCTGAAAAGACGGTGTCTTTTTCTGCAGAGATGTGACTTAGGGTAAAAACGGCGGATTTTCCAGCAGTTGCCGTGGCCACCAGGTCCGATGGACCGACCCCAAATAACTCCTCTTCCTTTATACGGCAATACACCTTTGTGCCGTTTGGAATCTGCATCACCTGACCACTGTCGTGTCCATAACATCTTCTGGCAGATATGGACATCGCATTTACTCTTGATGCCAGAGTGCAAATATCCCTCTGTGCATCTCGCATATATAAAAATGCATCCTTTAAATGCTCTATAGTCAATAAAATACTGTCCCTGTCAAGGGTATCAATATTTTTAGTCAGGGAATCCGACCAAGCCACCCCAGCTCTGCACATCCAGGCTGAGGCGATCGCTGGTCGCAGTATAACACCAGTATGTGTGTATATACTTTTTATGATATTTTCCAGCCTCCTGTCAGCTGGTCCTTGAGGACGGCCCTATCTATAGACGGTACCGCCACTTGTTTTGATAAGCGTGTGAGCGCCTTATCCACCCTAAGGGGTGTTTCCCAACGCGCCCTAACTTCTGGCGGGAAAGGGTATACCGCCCATAATTTTCTATCGGGGGGAACCCACGCATCATCACACACTTTATTTAATTTATCTGATTCAGGAAAAACTACGGTAGTTTTTTCACATCCCACATAATACCCTCTTTTGTGGTACTTGTAGTATCAGAAATATGAAACACCTCCTTCATTGCCTTTAACGTGTGGCCCTAATAAGGAATACGTTTGTTTATTCACCGTCGACACTGGATTCAGTGTCCCTGTCTGTGTCTGTGTCGACCGACTAAAGTAAACGGGCGTTTTAAAACCCCTGACGGTGTTTTTGAGACGTCTGGACCGGTACTAATTGTTTGTCGGCCGTCTCATGTCGTCAACCGACCTTGCAGCGTGTTGACATTATCACGTAATTCCCTAAATAAGCCATCCATTCCGGTGTCGACTCCCTAGAGAGTGACATCACCATTACAGGCAATTGCTCCGCCTCCTCACCAACATCGTCCTCATACATGTCGACACACACGTACCGACACACAGCACACACACAGGGAATGCTCTGATAGAGGACAGGACCCACTAGCCCTTTGGAGAGACAGAGGGAGAGTTTACCAGCACACACCAAAAACGCTATAATTATATAGGGACAACCTTATATAAGTGTTTTCCCTTATAGCATCTATATATTTCTAACGCCAAATTAGTGCCCCCCCTCTCTGTTTTAACCCTGTTTCTGTAGTGCAGTGCAGGGGAGAGCCTGGGAGCCTTCCCTCCAGCCTTTCTGTGAGGGAAAATGGCGCTGTGTGCTGAGGAGATAGGCCCCGCCCCTTTTTCGGCGGCCTCGTCTCCCGCTCTTAACGGATTCTGGCAGGGGTTAAATATCTCCATATAGCCTCCGGAGGCTATATGTGAGGTATTTTTAGCCAAAATAGGTATTCATTTGCCTCCCAGGGCGCCCCCCTCCCAGCGCCCTGCACCCTCAGTGACTGCCGTGTGAAGTGTGCTGAGAGGAAAATGGCGCACAGCTGCAGTGCTGTGCGCTACCTTTAGAAGACTGAGGAGTCTTCTGCCGCCGATTCTGGACCTCTTCTTACTTCAGCATCTGCAAGGGGGCCGGCGGCAAGGCTCCGGTGACCATCCAGGCTGTACCTGTGATCGTCCCTCTGGTGCTGATGTCCAGTAGCCAAGAAGCCAATCCATCCTGCACGCAGGTGAGTTCACTTCTTCTCCCCTAAGTCCCTCGTTGCAGTGATCCTGTTGCCAGCAGGACTCACTGTAAAATAAAAAACCTAAGCTAAACTTTTCTAAGCAGCTCTTTAGGAGAGCCACCTAGATTGCACCCTTCTCGGCCGGGCACAAAAATCTAACTGGCTTGGAGGAGGGTCATAGGGGGAGGAGCCAGTGCACACCACCTGATCGGAAAGCTTTACTTTTGTGCCCTGTCTCCTGCGGAGCCGCTATTCCCCCCCCCCCCCCCCCCCCCCCCTGATGAGCTGAGATTTCTATTTTGAGACCGAGACAGCTTTGTCTAGAGCTGCACTGCAGCAGTCTATGGGGCAAAGAGAGGGGCTGCTGCAGCAGCCTTGGAGACAGAGAGAGGTGCTTCAGCAGCCAGGGCAGAAAGGGGTGCTGCTGCTGCTGCTGCAGAGAGAGGTGCTTCAGCAGCCAGGGCAGAAAGGGGTGCTGCTGCTGCTGCTGCAGAGAGAGGTGCTGCAGTAGCATCTGGGGCAGAAAGAGGTGCTGTAGCATCAATGCAGAGCAGGGACGTGCAGTCAGGGGAGGCAGTGCCTCCCCTGTCATTCTCCCCTGTCATTAATGATTATATTAATATAAAGAAGATACTTATGACACATATTCTGTGTCATAAGTATATGCTTTATATGATTATAATCATTTTTACATGAAAAAACAGGTTTGGATCTGTGTTAGAGGCACCGATAGCGGTGCCTCCTGCGGCTAATTACAAAGGGTTGGAAGCGGTGGGCGGGCAGGGGGCGGGGCCAAGGAGAGGGCTGTAAAAGCCCATTAAAAAAAGAAGTATATGCGGCACTAGTATGAGTGCCTCAGTGACAGGGGCGTGCTTTCAGCACATATGAAAGCACGCCCCTGTCACTGATGCAAATATGATTGGGCACCAGATCCTGAGCCCACCTTTGAGTCCAGCCTACTTTCACTGTACGATCTCCAGCCTGCTTCACGCCCGACTTGAGTCCCAGCCGCATAGCCAGGGCGGTGTCAGTGGAGCTCATGCTCCAGCCAAGCGCCTCTCTCGGGCAAGGGCGCCGCAGTCCCGCCGGCCAGTAGCTGTAGCAGTAGCTCGGCGGCCGCGATGCGGGACGGGAGGCTTGAATTAATGCTCTCCCCAGCGACCCCAGCAGTGACCCCAGGCAAGCAAGGGGGGCCGGAGACGGGGGGGGGGGGGGATCAGCCATGGGGAGACAGGGGAGAGATGCTGCCATGCGAGGACTCAGTGGGGGCGGACACACACGGTGGGGAGGGGGGCAACCTTGGGAATACACAGGGGGAAGCAGCATTGGGGACCTTAAAGGGGGAGGCAGCCATGGGGATTCTGCCCTGAGGAAGAGTTCATTATAACTCGAAACGCGTTGGCGGCCTATTGATCCATCTATCTACATCCACATTTGGGAAGGAACTTACCTGGTCCAGCTGCCGGTGTTTAGCCTGGAGGGAGTAAGGAGGAATTCCGGAGACTCCAATTTTTTGCTCTTTCCATTGCTCCTTGCTGGGAGCTTGGCACGGTATGGTTCCAATCATATTTATATAAAGTGAAGGACGACACTTTTAATTGGATGAAAGAGAAAGAGAAAGTTCTTTTTATGTGTATTTTTTGAACTATGTAAATAAATTTGTTAATTTTTATACAAAATACTACACTATATGCTACCTTTTCTTTTTGTTTGCATGGATATATGCTTATAAGGAATTTCCCGATTTGCAGAATTTTGGAGGAAAGCATGATAAAGTCACCTAAAGAAAAACTTTCTGGGACATTTGAGTAGATTTTACCATTATTCTCCTATATCATAACCATTTTTGTTACTTTAACCATTTTTTTGTAACCTGACATAAGGTGGTAGCGCCAAAGATATATTCAAACGTTTGTCTTTTTACTTTTAGCCATGGGGACATAAAGGAGGGGAAGCAGCATTTGGGCATTGGGGACCTTAAGGGGGGAGGCAGCCATGGGGATATAAAGGAGGGGAAGCAGCATTTGGGCATTGGGGACCTTAAGGGGGGAGGCAGCCATGTGGACATATAGAGGGGGGAGGCAGCTTGGGGATACACATGGGGGAGGCAGTCTTGGGGCGATACAGGGGGGAGGCAGACGCTCCTGATTGACTGCTGGTCCGCGGCAGATTATAGCACACACATTTCAAATCTGCCGATATGAAATAGTAGCGCCTCGGTCATAGGAGCCACAGTGCCGCCGACTACAGCCTCCTCCAACTTGCACCGCCGCCCTCTTCCTCACTACACCGGCTCATACTATGTGCTGTAATCTGAATTTCGGATCATACCGTGTGCTGTAATCTGAATTTCGGCTCATGCGGTGTGCTGTAATCCGAATTTCGGCTCATTCCGTGTGCTGTAATCTGAATTTCGGATCATTCCGTGTGCTGTAATGTGAATTTCGGCTCATACCGTGTGCTGTAATGTGAATTTTGGCTCATACCGTGTGCTGTAATGTGAATTTTGGCTCATACCGTGTGCTGTAATGTGAATTTCGGCTCATACCGTGTGGTAAAATATGAATTTTGGCTCATACGGTGTGCTGTAATGTGAATTTTGGCTCATACTGTGTGGTAAAATATGAATTTTGGCTCATTCCGTGTGCTGTAATGTGAATTTTGGTTCATACCGTGTTCTGTAATGTGAATTTCGGCTCATACTGTGTGGTATCAAGTGAAAGGGGCGCCAGTACTAGATAGTATAAGGGGTCCTACTACACTGAAGGACACACCCCTGTTTGAGTGGCCACACCCCCTTTTCCGGAGGTGCGCGCATTATTGCAACCTTCACTTTTCCATACCCCCACTTCAAAATTTCCACTTTTACCACTCTATGTGTGTGTATATAATAAGAATTTACTCACCGGTAATTCAATTTCTCGTAGTCCGTAGTGGATGCTGGGTACTCCGTAAGGACCATGGGGTATAGACGGGCTCCGCAGGAGACTGGGCACTCTTAAAAGAAAGATTAGGTACTATATCTGGTGTGCACTGGCTCCTCCCTCTATGCCCCTCCTCCAGACCTCAGTTAGGGAAACTGTGCCCGGAAGAGCTGACATTACTAGGAAAGAATTTGGAATCCACGGTAAGACTCATACCAGCCACACCGTACAACTCGTGATAACTATACCCAGTTAACAGTATGAACAATAACTGAGCCTCTCTCAACAGATGGCTCATACAATAACCCTTTAGTTATGCAATAACTATATACATGTATTGCAGAGAGTCCGCACTTGGGACGGGCTCCCAGCATCCACTACGGACTACGAGAAATAGAATTACCGGTGAGTAAATTCTTATTTTCTCTGACGTCCTAGTGGATGCTGGGTACTCCGTAAGGACCATGGGGATTATACCAAAGCTCCCAAACGGGCGGGAGAGTGCGGATGACTCTGCAGCACCGAATGAGCAAACTCAAGGTCCTCCTCAGCCAGGGTATCAAACTTGTAGAATTTTGCAAAAGTGTTTGAACCCGACCAAGTAGCAGCTCGGCAAAGTTGTAAAGCCGAGACCCCTCGGGCAGCCGCCCAAGAAGAGCCCACCTTCCTCGTGGAATGGGCTTTTACTGATTTAGGATGCGGCAGTCCAGCCGCAGAATGTGCAAGCTGAATCGTGCTACAGATGCAGCGAGCAATAGTCTGCTTTGAAGCAGGAGCACCCAGCTTGTTGGGTGAATGCAGGATAAATAGCGAGTCAGTTTTTCTGACACTAGCCGTCCTGGAAACATAAAGTTTCAGGGCCCGGACTACGTCCAGCAACTTGGAATCCTCCAAGTCCCTAGTAGCCGCAGGCACCACAATAGGTTGGTTCAAATGAAACGATGATACCACCTTAGGGAGAAATTGGGTACGAGTCCTCCATTCTGCCCTTTCCATATGGAAGATCAGATATGGGCTTTTACATGACAAAGCCGCCAATTCTGACACACGCCTAGTCCAAGCTAAGGCCAAAAGCATTACCACTTTCCACGTGAGATATTTTAGCTCCACGGTCTTAAGTGGCACAAACCAGTGGGATTTTAAGAATCCAACACACGTTAAGCTCCCAAGGTGCCACTGGAGGCACAAAAGGGGCTGAATATGCAGCACCCCTGTAACAACGTCCGAACTTCAGGCAGTGAAGCCAGTTCTTTTTTGAGAGAAAAAGGGATAGGGCCGAAATCTTGGCCTTTATGGATCCTAATTTTAGGCCCATAGTCACTCCTGACTGTAGGAAGTGCAGGAATCGACCCCCCTGGAATTCCTCTGTAGGGCCTTCCCGGCCACACACCAAGCAACCTATTTTCGCCATATACAGTGAAAAAGTCTTGCTGTCACGTCTTTCCTAGCCTTTATCAGCGTAGGAATAACTGCATCCGGAATGCCCTTTTCCGCTAGGATCCGGCGTTCAACCGCCATGCCGTCCAACGCAGCCGCGGTAAGTCTTGGATCAGACAGGGTCCCTGTTGCAACATGTCCTGACTGAGAGGCAGAGGCCATGGGTCCTCTGAGAGCATTTCTTGCAGTTCTGGGTACCGAGTCCTTCTTGGCCAATCCGGAGCAAAGAATATTGTTCACACTCCTCCATTTATTACAATTCTCAGCCCTTGGGTCTGAGAGGAAGAGGAGGGAATATATAGACCGACTGGAACACCCACGGTGTTACTAGTGCGACCACAGCTATCGCCTGAGAGTCCCTTGACCCAGCGTAAAACCTTTTTTATCTTTTTATTGAGGTGGGACGCCATTTAGTCCACCTGAGGCAGTTTCCATCAATTTGCAAAACTGCGTGAAGACTTCCTGATGAAGTCACCACTTTCCCGGGTGGAGGTCGTGTCCACTCCCGGAATGAACACTGCTGACAGTGCGCTTACTTGATTCTCCGCCCAGCGAAGAATTCTGGTGGCTTCTACCCTCGCCACCCTGCTCCTTGTGTCGCCCTGGCGGTTTACATGAGCCCCTGCGGTCTGACTGGATCAGAACCGGTTGGTCGCGAAGCAGGAACTCCGCTTGACTTAGGGCATTGTATATGGCCCTTAGTTCCAGGATATTGATGTGAAGGCAAGTCTGTTGTCCTTGCATGGAACCAGCCGAAGGGGATGGCCTCGTATGATGCCATCATCCTTCCCAGGACTCGAGTGCAGTGATGCACTGACACCTGTTTTGGTTTTCAATAGATTCCTGACCAGTGTCATGAGCTCCTGAGCTCTCTCTATCGGGAGATAAACCCTCTTCTGGTCTGTGTCTAGGATCATGCCTAGGCGAGGCAGATGAGCTGTAGGAACCAACTGCGACTTCGGAATATATAGAATCCAGTCGTGTTGCCGTTTCACTTCCAGAGCAGGTGATACTGTCCAACAACTGCTCTCTTGATCTCGCTTTTATGAGGAGATCATCCAAGTATGTGATAATAGTGACACCTTGCTTCCGCAGGAGCACCATCATATCCGCCATTACCTTGGTGAAATTGGTAATGACAATCCCGTACCGCAATTCTGAGGTACGCCTGATGAGGTGGATAAATGGGGACACGAAGGTATGCATCCCTTATGTCCCGATTCATTTCAGGCTTGCAATGACCGCTCTTAGCGATTCCATCTTGAACCTGAACCTTTTCAGGTATATGTTCAGGGATTTTAATTCAATATGGGTCTAACCGAACCGTCTGGTTTCGGAATTATAACATGGTCGAATAATAACACCCTCTTGTTGAAGGAGGGGACCCTTGACCACCACCTGTTGAAGATACAATTTACGAATTGCAGTTAACACTGGCTCCCTCTCTTGGGGGGAAGCCGCCGGGTCCTCGGTGAGGGGGGCATCTTCTCACAATCCAGCCTGTATCCCTGAGATACAATTTCTATTGCCCAGGGATCTAACAAGGAGTGAACCCACTTGTGGCTGAACTTACGAAGGCGTGTCCCCACCGGGCCTAGCTCCGCCTGTGGAGCCCCAGCGACATGCGGTGGATTTTTGTAGAGGCCGGGGAGCACTTCTGTTCCTGGGGACTAGCTGTGTTGTACAGCTTCTTTCCTCTGCCCCCGACTCTGACAAGAAAGGACGCACCTCAGACTTTCTTGTTTCTTTATTCGAAAAGCTGCATTTAATAATGTCGTGCTTTCCTAGGCTGTGCAGGAATATAAGGCAAAATATCAGAATTACCAGCTATAGCTGTGGAGACCAGGCCCGAGAACCTTTCTCCACACAATCCTCAGCCTTCCATATGCCTCTTAAGTCGGCATCATCTGTCCAATGTATATTCTACAGGACACGTCAAGCAGAAATCGACATAGCTTTTGTCTCTAGGACCCAGTATACTCATGTCCCTTTGGGCATGCTTTATAATTATATATCTATCACTTAAGACAGCATCTTAAAATATTTATATGCATACTAGGGTCTCAATCTCTGCTGATAAGGTACCTGTCCACGCTGCCACAGCGCTATAAACCCATGCCGACACAATCGCCGGTCTGGGTAGTATACTAGAATGTGCACACTATCTGCAGGATCCCTGAGAATAGCTAGTGCAAACAGGACACCCAAGGGGAAGATTCTCAACACATCCTGGCCCTAGTGGGGAAAGGATACAGCCTGAGAATTTTTTTGTGGGAAGCTGCCGTCTCTTGTCTGGAGATTCCCGCTCTTTTTCCTCATGAGAGGAGGGAAATTTACCTCAGCATTCTTCCCCTTAACATGTGTACTCTCGTGTCAGGGACAGATGAGTCATCAGTGATATGCAAATCATCTTTTATTTCAATAATCATATATTGAATATCTTTTAGCCCTCTTGGCTGTAACTTTGCATTATCATAGTCGACAGTGGAGTTAAACTCCGTGTCGATACTTTGTTATTTTGGATAGTGAGCATAGAGAGACTCTGAAGGACTCTGTGACATAGGGACAGACCAGGGTAGATTTCCTTTCTGTTCCCTAACCTTTTGTGCAATAATTTTACCTCAGCGCTTACACATATCCAAACAGGTGTCGGCGTTGTTGACGGAGACACCCTCCCACACACTTATCCGCTCTATCACCTCCTTAGAGGAGCCTTTTACCTCAGACATGTCGACACACGCGTACCGACACACCACACACACAGGGGATGCTCTATTTGAAGACAGTTCCCCCTCCAGGCCCTTTGGAGAGACAGAGAGAGAGTATGCCAGCACACACCACAGCGCTATATAATACAGGGATGTACACTATACTGAGTGATTTTTCCCCTATAGCAGCTTATATACACAGTTTTGCACCTAAATTTATGTGCCCCCCCTCTCTTTTTTACCCTTTGTGTACCAGGATACTGCAGGGGAGAGCCTGGGGAGCTTCCTTCCAGCTGAGCTGTGAAGAGAAAATGGCGCCGGTGTGCTGAGGAAGAAGGCCCGGCCCCCTCAGCGGCGGGCTTCTGTCCTTTTATGTACTTTAATGGCGGGGGTTAATGCACATATACAGTTTATCAGACTGTATTATGTGCTTTTCGCTAAGTAAGGTAATCTAATTGCTGCCCAGGGCGCCCCCCCCCAGCGCCCTGCACCCATCAGTGACCGGAGTGTGTGGTGTGCTAAGGGAGCAATGGCGTACAGCTGCAGTGCTGTGCGCTACCTTAATGAAGACCGGAGTCTTCAGCCGCCGATTTTCAACTTCTCTTCGTTCTTCTGGCTCTGCAAGGGGGACGGTGGCGCGGCTCCGGGACCGGACGACCGAGGACTGGGCCTGTGTTCAATCCCTCTGGAGCTAATGGTGTCCAGTAGCCTTAGAAGCCCAAGCTAGCTGCAAGCAGGTAGGTTCGCTTCTCTCCCCTCAGTCCCACGTAGCAGTGAGTCTGTTGCCAGCAGATCTCACTGAAAATAAAAAACCTAACAAATACTTTCTTTTCTAGGAAGCTCAGGAGAGCCCCTAGGGTGCATCCAGCTCTGGCCGGGCACAGATACTAACTAACTGAGGTCTGGAGGAGGGGCATAGAGGGAGGAGCCAGTGCACACCAGATATAGTACCTAATCTTTCTTTTAAGAGTGCCCAGTCTCCTGCGGAGCCCGTCTATACCCCATGGTCCTTACGGAGTACCCAGCATCCACTAGGACGTCAGAGAAATATATATATAAATAAAATCTCAGTGCCTCCCCAGCCAATGACCTCACCGCATGTCACTGATGCAGAGAGAAGTGCTGCAGCTGCCGGGACAGAGAGAGGAGATACAGCAGCCGGGGCAGAGAGATGCTGCAGCATCTAGGCAGAGCCGAAACTAGGGGGGGGCTAGGGGGGCATGTGACCTGGGCGCCAGACTGGAGAGGGCGCCGGGACTGACCCTTAATCCCCCCTAACGCCCCCTCCCTATGCGGCAGCGATAGCTTGGAGCCGGCGGAGCTCGAGCTCCAGGCTCTGCTAGCTGCCGCCTAGCCAGGCAGGCACACGAACCGCATCGCAGAGATGACACTGAAAATAAACTACATCTCCCAGCAGCCCTTGCTGCCGGGAGCTGTACTTTACTTTCAGTTTCATCTCTGCAGTGTGCTGTGATCAGCACAGCAGAGCCGCATCAAGAGGGGGCAGAGGGGGACAAGTTACTAACCCCCCTCCCACTCCCCTGCTAGTGCATTTAATCAAGTCTGCAGCCAATTCAGAGGTCCGAAAAGGGGGCGGGGCTAAACGGCACTGTACACACAGTGCCATGCCAGCCAGCAACAGCATAGGAGAAGAGCAGCACAGCCTAAACAGTGAGTACTGTATATAACTCAGGGAAGGTTCACTGTATGTGTGTGACTGCTATATGTGTGTATGAATGTGTGCATGTGTGTGATTGTATGTGAATAGGTGTGTGGCTACGTATCTGCATGGGTGTGGTATGCGTGACTGGGCATACCGACGTTGGTATCCCGGGAGCGGAATGCCTGTCAGGGGGAAGGGGGGTTGTGAGCACAGCAAGTCCCTTTGCGGGCTCGCCTGGCTCGCCACGCTGGTGGTCCCTGTTGGTCGGCATTGTGAGGGGGCGGGATATAGGGGGAGGTACTATATCCCATCTGTATGTGTGCTTGTGTGTCACTGTATATATATATATATATATATATATATGTGTGTCAGTATACATGTTTGTACCGGTGTGTGATTATATGTATGTATTATATGTATGTATGTATGTGAGTGAATGTATGTGTGTGTGACAGTATGTATTTTGTATTGGTGTGTGATTATGGGTTATTATTTTATTTCTCCTTCATCCGTAGCCCAAATAAATAAAAAATGAAAATAAAAAGTATGAAAATGCCGAGCTATCCCCTTTGCCCTTATGAAGTTGATATATATATATATATCAATGCGAGGGGGGCGCTAAGTTAATGGCTCGCCCCGTGTGCCAAAACTCCTAGTTTCGGCCCTGATCTAGGGCAGAGACAGCTACAGCATCTGAAGTAGAGATGTGCTGCAGCAGTGGGGGGAGAGAGTGGTGCTGCAGGACAGAAGTAACCCTGCTGCACAGCTACAAGCAGACAGTGAGACATATAAAAACGGCGGGTAGAGACATATAAAAACGGCGGGCGTGTCTCCTGCTTCCGCCTCTGGCCTGCCCTGTTCCTTACCTGGTCTCCGAGTCAGTGTGTTCCCCCTAAGCTTCTCCTCCTCCAGCACAGTGGCCCACAGGAAGGGGTGGCGGGCGGCAGCGTGCCCTCTAACTTTTAATGGCGCCCAGAGCTTGCACTCCACTGGAGCCACCCTCGCTACACCCCTAATACACGCACACATAGAAATTCACACACACCATATTTGTTTTCCATTTTATTTAAGTAGTGGGGGGGGGGGGGGGTTACCAAATTCCAACTTGCCTCTGGCGACTGTGATGAACTTACACCCTTATAGGCATGGCACTTTACTTAGCACCATTGTTGCAGATGATTTCTCAAAAAAAAACCAGTGCTTTTATTCATTTCCATAAATAGAATCATCATCATAAAACCATCATCATTAAATGAGTCACAGCTACACTGCCCCTCTATATTGGTTCTATTGTCTGTGATTGTTTCTTATCACCTACTACAGAAGTTTATATAGTAGCATATACAAAGTAATGTTTTTTATATTCACCAATATAACTATTTTTAAATGTCTTTATTGCACTAAAATCCATTAGCATGTGTCAAAGTCTGCATTAGGCCACATGCATTTATCTATCTACTACAAGAATCCATTTCCAAGTTTGCATGATATAGACTTCTTCAGGCAGGCCTACTAGCACCCTGTGCGAGAATGTTCGTAGTGCCCCCCCCCCCCCACACACACACCCCAATATGTGTCTCGGGTGGCGTGTTATTAGTGCGTGTGTTCCAGGAAAAGTGGGCATTGGTCTCACAACAAGAAGCATGGCCTCAAAGGGAATGTCATATATATATTACGGAGAGAAAGAGTTATGCCTTGGAAAGGCAGAGGGTGACAGGAAAGAGAGGGTGATGTGGAGATAGTGACGCAGAGGAGAAGCAAAGGGTTAGGCAGTGGGTTGCCCCTTACACATTATGCCCACACAGTAATAGTGCCCTTTACACATTAGGCCCAAGCAGTAGTACTCCTTATATATGTTATGCCACACAGTAGTAACCCCTTAAACATTATGCCACACAGGAGTAGTACCCCTTACACATTATGCCCACACACAGTAGTGGCCCTTAAACGTATTGCCCTCGCAATAGTACTCCTTATACACGTTACACAACAAAGTAGTGCCTCTTACATTTTATGCCCACACAGTAGTAGTCAGGGGCTTAACCAGGACTCTGTGCGTCCTAAAACAACATAATGAAGAGGTCCCTTTCCCAATGCTTCTTGAGAGACACCTCTCCGCAGCAGTTATTCATTTTATGCCACAAAAAAGTGCCCTGGTTCATTTTCTGAACCATAGCAGAGCACTAGTTAATATTATGCCCCATTGAAGTGTCCCAGTTTATTTTATGAACCATCATAGCTCCCTAGTTTACATGATGTCACATTATAAGACTGCCAGTTCCTATTATGCCACACAGTATCCCTAATTCACATTATGACATACAGTGTCCTCAGTTCATATTATGGCACAATTCAGGTGCCCCATGTTCACACTATGCCACATTAGAGTGACCTCCAAGTCAAACTATGCCACATTACAGTGCCCTGGTTCATATTACACCACACTATAGTGTCTCCATTCATAAAGTGCCTTCCAGTTTGTATTGCGCCACTTTACTGTGGCCTCCAGTTCAAGTTATGCCACATTACAGTGCCCCCTTACCATTATAACATCCACGACACACTCCTCTCACTAAAAATGTAGTGTCACACAGTTCAGGCTGGGCAATGGATCAAACCCAATTGCTTACTTAGTAGGCAAATCTGGAAAATTGGTATGCAACTTTATTACCTGGGTACTGTCCCCCTTAAGCCTCTTGGCCCCATTGCACCCATTATAGTTAAACCATGATTATGGTTTACATTTCTGTCATGCAGCATCATAGATTAATAATTTGCTTTAGTCATTGTTTCTATATTCAAAAGTACAGGTAAAATGGAGGGAGGTGTCTGAAGGGGTAAGTGTGACAGGACACACGTTGTTAGCTGAAGTCATTATTTGGTCCTAACCTGCAGATGTTATTCAAATTCTTTTTCTGAAGATATAATTCAAAGTCCTTATCAGAAGATGTTGTTCAGCACCTTACTGGACGATGTAATCCAAATCCTTATCAGTAGTCATTTTCCATAGTGGCTTAAATGAAGCAGGAATTACTCAGAGTATCAATCTAGGACAAAATGTCAACACAAAATGGCTGCCAGTAGCTGGGCATCCTTTCTATAGGGCTGTGACATCACAATGCATGCAGGCAGCAGCTAGAGATGGCTGCAGCTTAGATCAGCTCTGGTCCCTACCTGCCACATTTATATAACAACAGTACATGTGTGTGATGGCTGCTGCTCATGGGATACATAAGTCCTAGCTCTGTATCCCACAACCAGAAGAGGATGGAGACCAAGTTGCTATAAATGCAGAGGACAGTTATGACTATTGTAAGGTTTCTACAATGCCTGGATCTTGTATTGTGTCTCACCGTGTCACCCATGCTGCTCGGTAGCATCACAGATGTTACATTCACCAAAGATAAAGCTACTGACTTGTAATACACAACACGCTCTCACATCCATCTGCTACCATCATCGATATCTATACTAATATTATAAGAACATTGGGGGAAATGCTGTTATAGCTCTTCCTGTATTGCCAAGGTGAAGCAGGAAGCTATATTGACGAGATGTAAGAACATCTCATTTGCCAGGGAGGGGGAGTGATCCCCTATGGCGATCCCTGCTATAGAGCACAGCGCTGTGTCTCCCTGCCCGGCCGGCTCCATGGCGATATCTCACTACTCTCATGAGATCTCACATGCAGTCCGGCGCTGGAACCTGCCACAGCCAGGTGCAATGCTTTCCGTGGCTGTGATGAATGAACAATGACACCTGCAGCTGTTAAAATTGATATCTGCAGGTGTCAGAACTGATCCTGATCGTTTATACATTCCTCCACATATCGGTGTGCTATCTATTAGATATCAGCGCCGATATAGACAGGGGTACATAGCGTCCCTGTCATGTACACACACTGCAGCTGTCATACATGGGGGAGAAGCAGTATCAGTGCACATAACGTGTGCGGATACCAATTCTCCCCCATATCGACGATTCCTACATCCACCCGTGTGTCTGTCCGTTCCAAGTTGGCATCTGCCAGCGTCAGGATTGCCCATATATCTTATAACCTTGAAAGTTGGTTTGCCAATAATACTGATGGAGAACTTAAATCCAAATAAATTGTGCAATGGGCAAGACTAAAAGTTAAATCTCTTTAAAGAAACATTATAGAGGCACTATATTGACAGGATGTGGTAAAGGTGAAAATTTATTTATTCCTCGAATTCCCAATAACATTTCCTTCCAGTTTAAGAGACTTAAATTCCCAGTAAACGTCTGATTTGCTATGTGACAATGAATTAAAGTCACATGGTCAAGCTCTCCGTAAAGTAGGGGTGGACCTGACAACTGGATGCTTTTTGCATGGTCAGCTTAATGTAGCCTGTTCTTGAGTCAGTACAAGCAGAGATCTTTATATTTGCACTTCAAGCAATACAGCTGAAACAACAAATACTGTATTTATAGGGAGGCTATACAATAACATTGTGAACTGCATTAAAATCCAAGATACACACGGGTGAAGCCGCAGGCAGAAGCTAGTTATTGTTGTAATGACAATAATAATTCCCTTCTTCATGTACCAGGTGTTCCTCAAATGTCTTAGACTAGAGGTTCCCAAACTGGGTACCATGGCACCCTAGGTTTCCACAGGTGACCTCCAGTTGAAATTATGCCACATTACAGTGCTCATTTACCATTATAACATCCAGTACACACTCCTCTCACTAAAAGTGTGATGTCACACATTTCAGGCTGGGCAATGGATCAGACCACATTGCTTAGCAGGCAAATCTGTGAAATTGGTATGCAGCTTTATACCCTGGGTCCATCCCCCTAAGCCTTTGGGCCCCATAGCAATGGCACCCCTTGTATCCACTATATTGACACCCATAGTAGTAGTGCTCCTTACACATTATGTTGGCACAGTAGGAATGCATCTTTCACATTATGCCATAATGGCAAATTCATCCATTATTAGCTGGCTATAATGATCACAATAATAAAGTACATGCGGCTTTGAGTCTGTCCCTGGCTCTGCTCCTGTATGCTGCCATGGCACTTGCAGCTGCTGTGCTTGGGCTGGCTGGTGATGTGCGGTGCCGGTGGGTCCTCACTTCTCTGATGCTCAGTGTGCAGACTCTGGGAGTGTGGACAGGTCATGATGTTATGATGCGGCGTAATGGCTGCTGCATGCACAGTGCTCCTTCGGGAATTACTTTTTGGGGGGCTGGGTCCAGATTTTGTGGGGCCCTTGGGACCTCAGGAGGGAATATGGCGGCAGAAAATTGGCACGCATACTAATGTGGAGCACCTATTCGGTGCACTGGTCGAATATGCCTCAAACCAGCTTTGTTTGCAGTATCGTATTTAGTAGTCACATGAAAACTGAATCTTGTTCTCATGTGATTCTGCAGTAACTCCATTCAGCACCAAAGCAGCACCTGTCAATCACTGCGCCTGTGATTTCCCTCCTTTACGACCACACCAATATCACATGTATGCTAAGCAGAAGGTACACAACACGTTTGATCTTAAAAAGATAAATTAATAATTAAGCAGACGCCGTAACTCATTTTCCTCTTAAATGGAGGAACACATATCTAATATATATCTCTGCCTCGCTGACATAACGTGAAAAATCAACTTACCCAGAGCCAGAAATTCATCTTAAAAAAATGAATCTTGGGAAAATTCAAACTAATATCGTCACAATGTAATCATTATTTATTAGCATCCTTTATACTACCACACCCACCTGACATGACACAAGTTCAACTATACTGTTCCAACCCATGGATGATCAAACACTGTTTTCTTACAAAAGGCCCCAGCCTGTTTACACAGTAATAATGCTCAGTACCTGCTTGTGCAGGAACTGCCCATATGAATTCAGTGTGATTCACCACAATTACCTGGACATTTATAAACCAAGGCAAGGGGCAACAGCAAACTCACACATTACATTGATATGGCAGGACATGCTCATAAATCTGCAAGGTCTTCCCAGCAGGGAAAAGGATATTTTGAGTGTGTCAGTTTTACAAAGTTATAACTGACTCTCAAAAATGACCCCTTCCACCAGGTGCCAAAAGCTGTGCTCTGAACATCCACTTACGTTATTATTATACTTACCTGTCCTGAAGTTTTGTTAAAAACCAATGGCTTGTTTTCAGATGTGACAATTTAGAGGCACTTCAGGCAGTAAACAATCAACCTTAGTACAATATGGGCTTCATTCAGATCGCATCGCAAATGGGATGTGACTGCAATTTACCTTATACGGCGCCAATGCGCACGTGCAGGTTTTGTGCTGCGCGTGGTACCCCGGCCAATGTGATCGTATCACATTGGCTGGGAATGCCTCTGCTTGATTGACAGGCAGAGGCGTTCGGGGGGCGGCGATCGCTTTCAAACTAAAAAAAAAAGCTTTTTCCGAGTTTGATGAATGTACCAATTTCTACATCCCCATACTATAGCATGGGGAGTGTAGAAATGATTGAAGTAGGTTGTAACAAAGGGGATATTAGTCATATCTCCTTTGTTACAGCTTTGATGCATAAGGATTTGAGGGGAAAAATTGGAAAATCTCTGAACATCTAAGGATAGTGAATATGCCCCTATTTCTTGTGTGGCAGATTATCAAACTAGGGGGCAGATGTATTAACCTGGAGAAGGGATAAAGAAGTGATAGGTGCAAGGTAATAACGCACCAGCCAATAATTACGGATTTGAAAAATGACAGGAGCTGATTGGTTGGTGCGTTATCACCTTGCACTTATCACTTCTTTATCCCTTCTCCAGGTTAATACATCTGCCCCATGGTTAGATGCCCTCATGAAAAAAAATCAGTGGTATCTGCAACATTAACAGGGCTGTAACTAGGTGTTTGCCAGTGGTGACTGGTACACAGCACATATGGACTGTGGGCAATACCAGCAGTTCCGCACAGCAGTAGTATTGTGTGGCGGTGGTATGAAGCAGCAGCGCACAATTCGCTACGTATGTGCAGCCTGCTGTAGCTGCTGAATATATTTCAGCAGGCAGCGCGCCGGGCAGTCGAAGTATCTTCCCCTCATCCCTGCATTGTGTGACGGGTGTTCCTGGTTATAGGAGGCGGCTGCTGCTGCTCAACACCAGGCACATAAATGTAAGTGACAGCATAGCTGCTCCAGGGATGGGTACTGAGACACACAGATACACACACCTCACTGACAGTACACCCTGCTCTTACACCCCCCCCCCCCCCCAAATGAGCTTTACCTAGCATAATGTGAATCGTGGGCTCTACCTGGCATGTGTATCAGGGGCGATACCTGGCATGTGGGCTCTACCTGGCATAATGTGTATCAGGCGCTCTACTGCGGTGTAATGTGTATAAGGGGCTCTACTATGGTGTAATGTGTATAAGGGGTACTACTGTGGGGTGTACTGTAAATAACGGACACTACTATGCCATGTAATGTGAATTGGTACTATTCAGTGACCACGCCCCTTTGTCCATAAGCCACACCCCTAAATTTTCTGATGCATGCCTTCGGTGTGCAGTGTCCTTATTTTAAATATGGTGGGAGAGGGTGTACCATTTCTTTTTCTGGCACAGGGTACCAAAATGTCTAGTTACACCACTGGAAGGACTAATATGGCAGCAGTAGTAAGGGGAAAATGTCTATTATATTTTATATGGGACATGTACAAGAACGGGAAGCCAAGGGTGGTTACCAACACAGTTTCAGAGGGCATCTCAATTTTTTATGCAAAAAAAAAAAAAAAGTTGTACGAAGTAAAATAATAAATAGGACAAACCTTAATGGAATGTTATGTGCAATGGTATGTGAAGTAAAGGGGGGTACTCACGTAGTGATTGCTGCTTAAAATCCAAACAATCTGACTAGATTGCTTATTATTTTAAGCATGATCGCTCCGTGTGTATCCCCCCCCCCCACAGCGATAGCGATGCGCAGCCCCGCGCATCGCTATCGCTGGTGCTAGATTGGCCCAATCTAGCAGGTCGCTCACTTCACCCGCTGGGTGAAATGAGCGCACCCCCCCCCCTGTCTCCCCCGCACGCTCAGCACACATCGCGCTGTGCTGAGCGGTGGGAGAGATGTGTGCTGAGCGGTTCGCTCAGCACACATCTCTCCCACATCGGCCCGTGAATACGGGCCTTAACACTCTTCAGTGCAGCCTTTGTAATGGTCCCCCTCCCCCCCCACACACACACACACATCTACGATTAGTGAATTAAGGGGGTTAGCAGGTTTCTTAGCAAACCAAAAAAGCACACTTATGGGCAAAACCATGTTGCACTGCAGGTGGGGCAGGTGTAACATGGGCGGACAGATTTAAATTTGGGTGGGTTATATTGGTTCTATGCATAGTAAATACTGGCTGCTTTATTTTTACACTGCATTTCATTTTCAACACACCCCATCCACATCTAAATTTCTTTGCACATTACAGTATATATTTTTTGGATTGTGGGAGGAAACCAGAGTACCCGGAGGAAAGTCACACAAGCAGTGAGACTATACAAACTCCACACAGTTAGGGCCATGGTGAGTATCAATCCCATGACCTCAGCGCTGTGAGGAAGTAATGTTAACCATTACACAGTCCGTACTGCACATTGGCCCTCATTCCGAGTTGATCGGTCGCAAGGCGAATTTAGCAGAGTTACACATGCTAAGCCGCCGCCTACTGGGAGTGAATCTTAGCTTCTTAAAATTGCGACCGATGTATTCGCAATATTGCGATTACTAACTACTTAGCAGTTTCAGAGTAGCTCCAGACTTACTCTGCCTGTGCGATCAGTTCAGTGCTTGTCGTTCCTGGTTGACGTCACAAACACACCCAGCGTTCGCCCAGGCACTCCCACCGTTTCCCCGGCCACTCCTGCGTTTTTTCCGGAAACGGTAGCGTTTTCAACCACACGCCCCTGAAACGCCGTGTTTCCGCCCAGTAACACCCATTTCCTGTCAATCACATTACGATCGCCGGAGCGAAGAAAAAGCCGTGAGTAAAATTACTTTCATCATAGTAAAGTTACTTGGCGCAGTCGCAGTGCGAACATTGCGCATGCGTACTTAGCGGAATTTCACTGCGATGCGATGAAAAATACCGAGCGAACAACTCGGAATGAGGGCCATAATCAGGTGTCCCTCAAGAATGCCTTGTGAGACACCCAAATAGTAGATGTTGAGATGTCAGGAGGGGCATTTAATGTTATATAGTCTGTGAGAAAAGAGCTAAGATGGGTAACCATGTTGTGGATAAAATAATTATTTAATCACTACGTAAATCGGGCAGGGGCAGTCAATAATACTGGACAGGTCAGCAGAGAGTGAGCCATGGTCAGCCCAAATTAGTGGATGGACCTGAACATTCATAAGTTCTCACAAGCATGTTTCTCCACCCTCCTGTTGTCTTATTGCACTATCCCTATCTCCTGAGCACTCCAGCACTAGTACTGTCTATTTGTACCATTTTGTATTTAATTTTTTAAGTTTCATTGCAGTTTTTGTTTTCTCCTGAAAGGATTTAGCTTGATCATAGACTTTGACGTTTTTTTTGTTTTTTTTTTACGTATAACCTTTTCCTGTTCATGCTAGGCCATACTATGTATAATGCAGAAATATTATAAGCACTGGTAGTTTAGTCATTGTTTTGCTTAATGTAGGGTTTTCCAAATTTGATCCTCAAGAAACCCTAAAGCTAGATACACATTGGAGCAATGTTGGGCCGATTTGCAGTTTCGGAATGACAAATCACCTACCATCACTGTGTGTACGGTTGATTACCGGGGTCGCTAGCAACGGAGGCTGTTTGATGTGCTGCACATCAAACCTAGTGATATCGCTAGCGTCCTTGTTTAGGCTAATGGAGGAGGGAATGTGATCATTCCATCCTTCATTAAACTCGTTCCAGAATGTACACTCAATCTGGGCTCAAGGGCATTCCGGTGCCGGAACGAAAGGTTGACGCTCCAGTGTGTACCCAGCCTAACAGTACAGTTTTTAAGTATATCCATGCCTACGAACAGGTGACTTAATTACCTCAGTCAGTCTGATTAGTCCATCTGTGCACAAAAATGAGGCTCTTCAAAACCTGGATTGTTGAGGACCAAGTTTGGAAAACCCTGGCTTAATGTATTGCTTAAATCTGGGTATTGTAGTAACAAACCTGTGTTAATTATACCCTTTTTACACAAGCTTTTGACCTAGGTTATTGCTGGGTCTACCCAGATCACAGCTTGGTGTAAAAGGGTCCTTGAAAAATAACCCAGGTCAAGGGACCAGGGAATCCGACCCTGGTAGCTACCAGGGTTGGAACCAGATAACAAAGCAGTGTAAACAACTCGACACAGGTTATCCAACCCGGGTTATGCTTAAAAGCTGCTGATTGGCTGTGCATGCAGAGATCTGCCTTAAGGGAGGTCTGTGACACCCCTTTCACACCACACAAATAAACTGGTATTGATCCGACATATTGCCGGATCGACACGGGTCGGTGTGCGCTGTGAATGGGCTATGGTCGAAATCCCGGGTCCCCTGACCCGGTAATTCAACCCGGGAATAAAGCAGTGTTATTCCCAGGTTGACTACGGGACAGTGAAAGCGTGAACGGGCTTCCGGGTCGATGCGACCCAGGACCCGTTCACAATAGGGAGAGGCAGTGCGGAAATTAGCTCATCTCCCAGCACCGCCTCTGCCGCTATGGCAACCGACCCAGCAAATTGCCGGGACGGTATGCCTGCCGTTAGGGTCCAATGCCGGATCCCACCTGGGAAGGACCCGTTTCCAATTCCCGGGTGGTTATCCAGCATTGGCAGTGTGAGAGGTGTTAGTGTGACATGCATGGCTGACCCGGGAATAACCCAGATCCAATGTGCAGTGTAAACAAGGTCTGACCCAGGTTGGATCGGTGTCCGGAAAGCTGGGTTTTTGGTGTAAAAGTGGTATGAAATGATTGATAATTGGCCTAATCTTTCAAACCAGTCCACAATAATGTAAATAAAAATGGGTGTGACAAAGTTTTTTTTAGCCATTATCAAAAAAACACCAGTTGGTTTTGTATGCTCGAGCCAGAAACAAATAACCTGTATATTTACCATAATCCATTATATGACCATTAGAACATACATAGGGTTGTGTCAATTCAGTCTGTATACACAATTACAGTTTATACATAATTCATAATGTATAGCTGAAAATACCATTGTGCCCATCTAATATAGATAACCTCAGAGAGAGAACATATAAATTAGGGAAGCAAACCCCAGATCTCATGCAGCTTTATATTGCAATTTGCATACCCTGTTTCCATCCTAATCTTGGTCTGTAATCAGTATCTTACTACAGCTCTCTTTTTATGTTTCTGTTCACATTGGTGTGCCCAATCTGTTTATGGAGCTGGTTTATAATGTGGTATATACACTGCTCAAAAAAAATAAAGGGAACACTAAAATAACACATCCTAGATCTGAATGAATGAAATATTCTTATTAAATACTTTGTTCTTTACATAGTTGAATGTGCTGACAACAAAATCACACAAAAATTATCAATGGAAATCAAATTTATTAACCCATGGAGGTCTGGATTTGGAGTCACACTCAAAATTAAAGTGGAAAAACACACTACAGGCTGATCCAACTTTGATGTAATGTCCTTAAAACAAGTCAAAATGAGGCTCAGTAGTGTGTGTGGCCTCCACGTGCCTGTATGACCTCCCTACAACCCACACATGTGGCTCAGGTAGTGCAGCTCATCCAGGATGGCACATCAATGCGAGCTGTGGCAATAAGGTTTGCTGTGTCTGTCAGCGTAGTGCCCAGAGCATGGAGGCGCTACCAGGAGACAGGCCAGTACATCAGGAGACGTGGAGGAGGCCGTAGGAGGGCAACAACCCAGCAGCAGGACAGCTACCTCCGCCTTTGTGCAAGGAGGAACAGGAGGAGCACTGCCAGAGCCCTGCAAAATGACCTCCAGCAAGCCACAAATGTGCATGTGTCTACTCAAACGATCAGAAACAGACTCCATGAGGGTGGTATGAGGGCCCGACGTCCACAGGTGGGGGTTGTGCTTACAGCCCAACACCGTGCAGGACGTTTGGCATTTGCCAGAGAACACCAAGATTGGCAAATTCGCCACTGGTGCCCTGTGCTCTTCACAGATGAAAGCAGGTTCTCACTGAGCACATGTGACAGACGTGTCAGAGTCTGGAGACGCCAAGGAGAACGTTCTGCTGCCTGCAACATCCTCCAGCATGACCGGTTTGGCAGTGGGTCAGTAATGGTGTGGGGTGGCATTTGTTTGGGGGGCCGCACAGCCCTCCATGTGCTCGCCAGAGGTAGCCTGACTGCCATTAGGTACCGAGATGAGATCCTCAGACCCCTTGTGAGACCATATGCTGGTGCGGTTGGCCCTGGGTTCCTCCTAATGCAAGACAATGCTAGACCTCATGTGGCTGGAGTGTGTCAGCAGTTCCTGCAAGACGAAGGCATTGATGCTATGGACTGGCCCGCCCGTTCCCCAGACCTGAATCCAATTGAGCACATCTGGGACATCATGTCTCGCTCCATCCACCAACGCCACGTTGCACCACAGACTGTCCAGGATTTGGCGGATGCTTTAGTCCAGGTCTGGGAGGAGATCCCTCAGGAGACCATCCGCCACCTCATCAGGAGCATGCCCAGGCGTTGTAGGGAGGTCATACAGGCACGTGGAGGCCACACACACTACTGAGCCTCATTTTGACTTGTTTTAAGGACATTACATCAAAGTTGGATCAGCTTGTAGTGTGTTTTTCCACTTTAATTTTGAGTGTGACTCCAAATCCAGACCTCCATGGGTTAATAAATTTGATTTCCATTGATCATTTTTGTGTGATTTTGTTGTCAGCACATTCAACTATGTAAAGAACAAAGTATTTAATAAGAATATTTAATTCATTCAGATCTAGGATGTGTTATTTTAGTGTTCCCTTTATTTTTTTTGAGCAGTGTATATTATAGCAGCAGTTTATACAATAATGTGCTATTACAATATTATACGGAGGGGCTGATTTATCAAAGTGCAAATGTGGGTGTTTGTCTTCACTTACCCTATATATTAATAAGGTTATCACCAGTGGTAAGCAGTTTATGGACCTATTTATCAAGCATTGAGGCATTACATCCTGTTCTATTACAAACAGATACTGTTACCAGAACAGATGCATATAAAAAAAAAGTCTGTAAAGTGTAATCATCCAATGCAGTATATTTTCACTGATTTATAAAAAACAAAACAAAAACTGCTTGTTAATTAGACTCCGATGTAGCACATTAGCATTACTTATATCACATATACTGCTGTTGTTTACTAAAGGTCGATTTTGAGCAATTAGAAATCGATCTAAAACTATGTTGGATTTCAAGGACTCTTCTTTGTATTAATTTTAAATGTTAGTTGAGCCCCTGAAACCCAACATCGATTTAGAACGATATCCATCGTTTTGAATTAGACGTTTATAAAATAAACCCGTCTGAGAACAATCCATTTCTGATAGGGCAAATGAACTTGAAGATAAATAATTCTGCAAAGTGTTTTCTTCTCAATCAGATGAAACAAAATTGTTACTTTCTACTTAACAAATGATAGTCTTGAAGATTATTACTCCAAATATTTTACAATGTATGCACCTTCAATAGCAAAATATTGAAAATACCTCAAATGACCTCACGTCTATACACCCTTATTGAAATTGTTGGTACAGGTTGAGTATCCCATATCCAAATATTCCGAAATACGGAATATTCCGAAATACGGACTTTTTTGCGTGAGAGTGAGATAGTGAAACCTTTGTTTTTTGATGGCTCAATGTACACAAACTTTGTTTAATACACAAAGTTATTAAAAATATTGTATTAAATTACCTTTAGGCTGTGTGTATAAGGTGTATATGAAACATAAATGAATTGTGTGAATGTAGACACACTTTGTTTAATGCACAAAGTTATAAAAAATATTGTCTAAAATGACCTTCAGGCTGTGTGTATAAGGTGTATATAAAACATAAATGTATTCTGTGCTTATATTTAGGTCCCATCACCATGATATCTCATTGTGGTATGCAATTATTCCAAAATACGTAAAAATCCGATATCCGAAATACCTCTGGTCCCAAGCATTTTGGATAAGGGATACTCAACCTGTATTCATGATGTAAAGCCAGAAATTTAAAACATGTCAGACTTATTTTCTATCTTTTAGAAATTTTCAATCTCAAATGCTGGGTTTTGCTTTTTTAAAACTACTTTATATCCTCTGGCAAAAGTCAACAAAAATAAAATAGGATTTTAATACCTACCGGTAAATCCTTTTCTTGTAGTCCATAAGAAATATTGGGGGAAACTAGTACAATGGGGTATAGCCGGGGTACAAAGGAGCCAGTGCACTTTAAATTTCTTCAGCTGGGTGTGCTGGCTCCTCCCCTCTATGCCCGCTCCCATAGGTAAAAACATGCCCGAAGGAGAAAGGACATATATGAGAGAAGGAACATGATAACAAAAGGTGGTGAGATTTACGTACCAGCACACCACTAACATAAAACAACCAGCAACGGCTGAACAGGTAACTATAGAAGAAGAACCTGCAGAAAAGTCAACGCACTGAGGCGGGCACCCAATATCCCTTATGGACTATGAGAAAAGGATTTACCGGTAGGTATTAAAATCCTATTTTCTCTAGAATCCATAAGGGATATTGGGGGAAACTAGTAGGATGAGGACGTCCCAACGCTTTCAGAATGGGTGGGAACGTGTAGAGACTGCTGCAGCACCGCCTGCCCAAACTGGGTATCCTCTTTGGCCAGTGTATAAAACCTGTAGAACTTCACAAAGGTGTTCTTCCCCGATCAGGTAGCAGCTCAGCACAGTTGCAAGGCCGAGACTCCACGGGCAGCCGCCGAGGAAGAGCCCACTGATCTTGTAGAGTGGGGCTTCAGAGACTTAGGAACAGGTAAGGCTGCCGACACATAGGCCTGTTGGATAGTAAGCCTATTCCAATTAGCAATGGACTGCTTTGAAGCAGGGCAACCCTTCTTCTACACATCATAGAGCACGAACAAGGAATCAGTCTTTCTTACCCGAGCTGTATGCTTGACATATATCTTCAAGGCACACACAGCATCCAATGCCTCCGGAGGAGCAGAAGCGTCAGAACTGGACGGAACCACAATAGGTTGATTCAGAGGAAACGCAGAGACAACCTTCGGCAGTAACTGCTGTCTAGTTTGGAGCTCCGCTCTGTCCTCGTAAAAGACCAAGTAGGGACTTTTACACGATAAGGCCCCCAATTCTGAAACACGTCGAGCAGAAGCCAGGGCCAGTAACATCACCGTCTTCCACATGAGGTGCTTGTCTTCTACCATCATCAGAGGTTCAAACCAGGAGGACTATAAAAATTAGAGATGAGCGGGTTCGGTTTCTCTGAATCCGAACCCGCACGAACTTCATGTTTTTTTTCACGGGTCCGAGCGACTCGGATCTTCCCGCCTTGCTCGGTTAACCCGAGCGCGCCCGAACGTCATCATGACGCTGTCGGATTCTCGCGAGACTCGGATTCTATATAAGGAGCCGCGCGTCGCCGCCATTTTCACACGTGCATTGAGATTGATAGGGAGAGGACGTGGCTGGCGTCCTCTCCGTTATAGTAGAAAAGAGTAAAGACTGAGTGACTTAGTTATAATTGTGGGGAGGATTGGGGACGGGGAGCAGCTGTTAGGGAGTACAGTGATTTAGATTAGGAGAGAGAGAGAGAGAGAGATTGACCTGATTTACTGGAGCTTAGGAGTACTGTAGAAGAGAGTGCAGAGTTTACTAGTGACTGACCACAGTGACCACCAGACAGTGCAGTTTTATTTAATATATCCGTTCTCTGCCTGAAAAAAACGATACACACAGTGACTCAGTCACATACCATATCTGTGTGCACTGCTCAGCCCAGTGTGCTGCATCATCTATGTATATATTATATAATCTGACTGTGCTCAGCTCACACAGCTTATAATTGTGGGGGAGACTGGGGAGCACTGCAGTGCCAGTTATAGGTTATAGCAGGAGCCAGGAGTACAAGACAGTCAAATACCATATCTGTGTGCACTGCTCAGCCCAGTGTGCTGCATCATCTATGTATATATTATATATCTGACTGTGCTCAGCTCACACAGCTTATAATTGTGGGGGAAACTGGGGAGCACTGCAGTGCCAGTTATAGGTTATAGCAGGAGCCAGGAGTACATATTATATTAAAATTAAACAGTGCACACTTTTGCTGCAGGAGTGCCACTGCCAGTGTGACTGACCAGTGACCTGACCACACTGACCACCAGTATAGTTAGTAGTATACTATATTGTGATTGCCTGAAAAAGTTAAACACTCGTCGTGTGACTTCACTTGTGTGGTGTTTTTTTTTTTATTCTATAAAAAACTCATTCTGCTGACAGACAGTGTCCAGCAGGTCCGTCATTATATAATATATATACCTGTCCGGCTGCAGTAGTGATATATATATATTTTTTATATAATTATTTATCATCCAGTCGCAGCAGACACAGTACGGTAGTTCACGGCTGTAGCTACCTCTGTGTCGGCACTCGGCAGTCCGTCCATAATTGTATACCACCTAACCGTGGTTTTTTTTTCTTTCTTCTTTATACATACATACTACGACATCTCTTTATCAACCAGTCTATATTAGCAGCAGACACAGTACAGTACGGTAGTTCACGGCTGTGGCTACCTCTGTGTCGGCACTCGGCAGTCCGTCCATAATTGTATACCACCTAACCGTGGTTTTTTTTTTCTTTCTTCTTTATACATACATACTACGACATCTCTTTATCAACCAGTCTATATTAGCAGCAGACACAGTACAGTACGGTAGTTCACGGCTGTGGCTACCTCTGTGTCGGCACTCGGCAGTCCGTCCATAATTGTATACCACCTAACCGTGGTTTTTTTTTTCTTTCTTCTTTATACATACATACTACGACATCTCTTTATCAACCAGTCTATATTAGCAGCAGACACAGTACAGTACGGTAGTTCACGGCTGTGGCTACCTCTGTGTCGGCACTCGGCAGTCCGTCCATAATTGTATACCACCTAACCGTGGTTTTTTTTTCTTTCTTCTTTATACATACATACTACGACATCTCTTTATCAACCAGTCTATATTAGCAGCAGACACAGTACAGTACGGTAGTTCACGGCTGTGGCTACCTCTGTGTCGGCACTCGGCAGTCCGTCCATAATTGTATACCACCTAACCGTGGTTTTTCTTTCTTTCTTCTTTATACATACATACTACGACATCTCTTTATCAACCAGTCTATATTAGCAGCAGACACAGTACAGTACGGTAGTTCACGGCTGTGGCTACCTCTGTGTCGGCACTCGGCAGTCCGTCCATAATTGTATACCACCTAACCGTGGTTTTTTTTTCTTTCTTCTTTATACATACATACATACTACGACATCTCTTTATCAACCAGTCTATATTAGCAGCAGACACAGTACAGTACGGTAGTTCACGGCTGTGGCTACCTCTGTGTCGGCACTCGGCAGTCCGTCCATAATTGTATACTAGTATCCATCCATCTCCATTGTTTACCTGAGGTGCCTTTTAGTTGTGCCTATTAAAATATGGAGAACAAAAATGTTGAGGTTCCAAAATTAGGGAAAGATCAAGATCCACTTCCACCTCGTGCTGAAGCTGCTGCCACTAGTCATGGCCGAGACGATGAAATGCCAGCAACGTCGTCTGCCAAGGCCGATGCCCAATGTCATAGTACAGAGCATGTCAAATCCAAAACACCAAATATCAGTAAAAAAAGGACTCCAAAACCTAAAATAAAATTGTCGGAGGAGAAGCGTAAACTTGCCAATATGCCATTTACCACACGGAGTGGCAAGGAACGGCTGAGGCCCTGGCCTATGTTCATGGCTAGTGGTTCAGCTTCACATGAGGATGGAAGCACTCAGCCTCTCGCTAGAAAACTGAAAAGACTCAAGCTGGCAAAAGCACCGCAAAGAACTGTGCGTTCTTCGAAATCCCAAATCCACAAGGAGAGTCCAATTGTGTCGGTTGCGATGCCTGACCTTCCCAACACTGGACGTGAAGAGCATGCGCCTTCCACCATTTGCACGCCCCCTGCAAGTGCTGGAAGGAGCACCCGCAGTCCAGTTCCTGATAGTCAGATTGAAGATGTCAGTGTTGAAGTACACCAGGATGAGGAGGATATGGGTGTTGCTGGCGCTGGGGAGGAAATTGACCAGGAGGATTCTGATGGTGAGGTGGTTTGTTTAAGTCAGGCACCCGGGGAGACACCTGTTGTCCGTGGGAGGAATATGGCCGTTGACATGCCTGGTGAAAATACCAAAAAAATCAGCTCTTCGGTGTGGAACTATTTCAACAGAAATGCGGACAACAGGTGTCAAGCCGTGTGTTCCCTTTGTCAAGCTGTAATAAGTAGGGGTAAGGACGTTAACCACCTCGGAACATCCTCCCTTATACGTCACCTGCAGCGCATTCATAATAAGTCAGTGACAAGTTCAAAAACTTTGGGTGACAGCGGAAGCAGTCCACTGACCAGTAAATCCCTTCCTCTTGTAACCAAGCTCACGCAAACCACCCCACCAACTCCCTCAGTGTCAATTTCCTCCTTCCCCAGGAATGCCAATAGTCCTGCAGGCCATGTCACTGGCAATTCTGACGAGTCCTCTCCTGCCTGGGATTCCTCCGATGCATCCTTGCGTGTAACGCCTACTGCTGCTGGCGCTGCTGTTGTTGCTGCTGGGAGTCGATGGTCATCCCAGAGGGGAAGTCGTAAGGCCACTTGTACTACTTCCAGTAAGCAATTGACTGTTCAACAGTCCTTTGCGAGGAAGATGAAATATCACAGCAGTCATCCTGCTGCAAAGCGGATAACTGAGGCCTTGACAACTATGTTGGTGTTAGACGTGCGTCCGGTATCCGCCGTTAGTTCACAGGGAACTAGACAATTTATTGAGGCAGTGTGCCCCCGTTACCAAATACCATCTAGGTTCCACTTCTCTAGGCAGGCGATACCGAAAATGTACACGGACCTCAGAAAAAGACTCACCAGTGTCCTAAAAAATGCAGCTGGACCCAATGTCCACTTAACCACGGACATGTGGACAAGTGGAGCAGGGCAGGGTCAGGACTATATGACTGTGACAGCCCACTGGGTAGATGTATGGACTCCCGCCGCAAGAACAGCAGCGGCGGCACCAGTAGCAGCATCTCGCAAACGCCAACTCTTTCCTAGGCAGGCTACGCTTTGTATCACCGCTTTCCAGAATACGCACACAGCTGAAAACCTCTTACGGCAACTGAGGAAGATCATCGCGGAATGGCTTACCCCAATTGGACTCTCCTGTGGATTTGTGGCATCGGACAACGCCAGCAATATTGTGTGTGCATTAAATATGGGCAAATTCCAGCACGTCCCATGTTTTGCACATACCTTGAATTTGGTGGTGCAGAATTATTTAAAAAACGACAGGGGCGTGCAAGAGATGCTGTCGGTGGCCAGAAGAATTGCGGGACACTTTCGGCGTACAGGCACCACGTACAGAAGACTGGAGCACCACCAAAAACTACTGAACCTGCCCTGCCATCATCTGAAGCAAGAAGTGGTAACGAGGTGGAATTCAACCCTCTATATGCTTCAGAGGTTGGAGGAGCAGCAAAAGGCCATTCAAGCCTATACAATTGAGCACGATATAGGAGGTGGAATGCACCTGTCTCAAGCGCAGTGGAGAATGATTTCAACGTTGTGCAAGGTTCTGATGCCCTTTGAACTTGCCACACGTGAAGTCAGTTCAGACACTGCCAGCCTGAGTCAGGTCATTCCCCTCATCAGGCTTTTGCAGAAGAAGCTGGAGACATTGAAGGAGGAGCTAACACGGAGCGATTCCGCTAGGCATGTGGGACTTGTGGATGGAGTCCTTAATTCGCTTAACAAGGATTCACGGGTGGTCAATCTGTTGAAATCAGAGCACTACATTTTGGCCACCGTGCTCGATCCTAGATTTAAAGCCTACCTTGGATCTCTCTTTCCGGCAGACACAAGTCTGCTGGGGTTGAAAGACCTGCTGGTGAGAAAATTGTCAAGTCAAGCGGAACGCGACCTGTCAACATCTCCTCCTTCACATTCTCCCGCAACTGGGGGTGCGAGGAAAAGGCTCAGAATTCCGAGCCCACCCGCTGGCGGTGATGCAGGGCAGTCTGGAGCGACTGCTGATGCTGACATCTGGTCCGGACTGAAGGACCTGACAACGATTACGGATACGGACATGTCGTCTACTGGCACTGCATATGATTCTCTCCCCATTGAAAGAATGGTGGAGGATTATATGAGTGACCGCATCCAAGTAGGCACGTCACACAGTCCGTACTTATACTGGCAGGAAAAAGAGGCAATTTGGAGGCCCTTGCACAAACTGGCTTTATTCTACCTAAGTTGCCCTCCCACAAGTGTGTACTCCGAAAGAGTGTTTAGTGCCGCCGCTCACCTTGTCAGCAATCGGCGTACGAGGTTACATCCAGAAAATGTGGAGAAGATGATGTTCATTAAAATGAATTATAATCAATTCCTCCGCGGAGACATTGACCAGCAGCAATTGCCTCCACAAAGTACACAGGGAGCTGAGATGGTGGATTCCAGTGGGGACGAATTGATAATCTGTGAGGAGGGGGATGTACACGGTGATATATCGGAGGATGATGATGAGGTGGACATCTTGCCTCTGTAGAGCCAGTTTGTGCAAGGAGAGATTAATTGCTTCTTTTTTGGTGGGGGTCCAAACCATCCCGTCATTTCAGTCACAGTCGTGTGGCAGACCCTGTCACTGAAATGATGGGTTGGTTAAAGTGTGCATGTCCTGTTTATACAACATAAGGGTGGGTGGGAGGGCCCAAGGACAATTCCATCTTGCACCTCTTTTTTCTTTTATTTTTCTTTGCGTCATGTGCTGTTTGGGGAGGGTTTTTTGGAAGGGACATCCTGCGTGACACTGCAGTGCCACTCCTAAATGGGCCCGGTGTTTGTGTCGGCCACTAGGGTCGCTAATCTTACTCACACAGCTACCTCATTGCGCCTCTTTTTTTCTTTGCGTCATGTGCTGATTGGGGAGGGTTTTTTGGAAGGGACATCCTGCGTGACACTGCAGTGCCACTCCTAAATGGGCCCGGTGTTTGTGTCGGCCACTAGGGTCGCTAATCTTACTCACACAGCTACCTCATTGCGCCTCTTTTTTTCTTTGCGTCATGTGCTGATTGGGGAGGGTTTTTTGGAAGGGACATCCTGCGTGACACTGCAGTGCCACTCCTAAATGGGCCCGGTGTTTGTGTCGGCCACTAGGGTCGCTAATCTTACTCACACAGCTACCTCATTGCGCCTCTTTTTTTCTTTGCGTCATGTGCTGATTGGGGAGGGTTTTTTGGAAGGGACATCCTGCGTGACACTGCAGTGCCACTCCTAAATGGGCCCGGTGTTTGTGTCGGCCACTAGGGTCGCTAATCTTACTCACACAGCTACCTCATTGCGCCTCTTTTTTTCTTTGCGTCATGTGCTGATTGGGGAGGGTTTTTTGGAAGGTACATCCTGCGTGACACTGCAGTGCCACTCCTAAATGGGCCCGGTGTTTGTGTCGGCCACTAGGGTCGCTAATCTTACTCACACAGCTACCTCATTGCGCCTCTTTTTTTCTTTGCGTCATGTGCTGATTGGGGAGGGTTTTTTGGAAGGGACATCCTGCGTGACACTGCAGTGCCACTCCTAAATGGGCCCGGTGTTTGTGTCGGCCACTAGGGTCGCTTATCTTACTCACACAGTCAGCTACCTCATTGCGCCTCTTTTTTTCTTTGCGTCATGTGCTGTTTGGGGAGGGTTTTTTGGAAGGGACATCCTGCGTGACACTGCAGTGCCACTCCTAAATGGGCCCGGTGTTTGTGTCGGCCACTAGGGTCGCTTATCTTACTCACACAGTCAGCTACCTCATTGCGCCTCTTTTTTTCTTTGCGTCATGTGCTGTTTGGGGAGGGTTTTTTGGAAGGGACATCCTGCGTGACACTGCAGTGCCACTCCTAAATGGGCCCGGTGTTTGTGTCGGCCACTAGGGTCGCTTATCTTACTCACACAGTCAGCTACCTCATTGCGCCTCTTTTTTTCTTTGCGTCATGTGCTGTTTGGGGAGGGTTTTTTGGAAGGGACATCCTGCGTGACACTGCAGTGCCACTCCTAAATGGGCCCGGTGTTTGTGTCGGCCACTAGGGTCGCTTATCTTACTCACACAGTCAGCTACCTCATTGCGCCTCTTTTTTTCTTTGCGTCATGTGCTGTTTGGGGAGGGTTTTTTGGAAGGGACATCCTGCGTGACACTGCAGTGCCACTCCTAGATGGGCCAGGTGTTTGTGTCGGCCACTAGGGTCGCTTAGCTTAGTCATCCAGCGACCTCGGTGCAAATTTTAGGACTAAAAATAATATTGTGAGGTGTGAGGTATTCAGAATAGACTGAAAATGAGTGGAAATTATGGTTTTTGAGGTTAATAATAATATGGGATCAAAATGACCCCCAAATTCTATGATTTAAGCTGTTTTTTAGGGTTTTTTGAAAAAAACACCCGAATCCAAAACACACCCGAATCCGACAAAAAAAATTCGGTGAGGTTTTGCCAAAACGCGGTCGAACCCAAAACACGGCCGCGGAACCGAACCCAAAACCAAAACACAAAACCCGAAAAATTTCAGGCGCTCATCTCTAATAAAAATGTCAACACTACATCCAAATCCCAGGGTGCTGTAGGCGGCACAAAGGGATGTTGTATGTGGAGTACCCCTTGGAAGAAGGTCTGAACTTCTGGCAACACTGCCAATTTCTTCTGAAAGAAAATGGAGAGAGCTTAAATCTGGCCTTAATGGAACCCAGACGTAAGCCCTTATCCACACCAGTCTGCAGGAAACTCTGCAGGCGGATACGTGCGGTCCCTCGCACCAAGAGACATACCTCCTCAAGATATGATGATAGTGGTTTGACGTCACAGGTTCCCTGGCCTGAACCATGGTTGCAATAACCTTCTTGGAAAGGCCCTTGCCGTCATACGAAGTTGCCGTAAGTCCGGGTGGACAAACGGTCCTTGTCGAAGATCTCTTCTGAGTGGTAAAGGCTAAGGGTCTTGGACGGACATGTCCAGAAGATCACATACCCCGCCCTCCGAGGCCAATCCGGGGCAATTAGAATTGCCTGGACACCTTGATTCCTGATTCGTTTTAGCACTCTTGGGAGCAATGGGTTTGGAGGAAACAGGTAGACCAGCTGGTACGGTCAAGGTGACGCAAGTGCGTCTACTGCGCTCATCTGAGGGTCCCTGGTCCGCAAGCAATACCAGAGAAGTGTCATGTTGAGACTAGAAGCCATCATGTCTATTTGTGGGCAACTCCACCGATCGATGATCTGCTGGATGGTGGAGCCCCCACTCCCCCGGGTGGAGATCGTGATGACTCAGGAAATCCGCCTTCCAGTTGTCCACACCCGGAATGCAAGTATCTTTGACACCTCTCGCATGTAGACTCTGCTTTTTGTTCCTCCTTGTCGATTGATATACACCACCGCCGTGGTGTTGTCCGACTGTACCTGGATCGCGTGATCCTTGAGCAGAGGTTGAAGTAAAGCATTGCAGATCGCCCGAAGTTCCAGAATGTTGATTGGAAGGAGGCTTTCGTGGGAGGACCACCTGCCCTGGAACTGCGTCCCTTGGGTGACAGCTCCCCATCCTCTCAGACTCGCATCCGTCGTGAGGAGGGTCCAATCTTGAATCCCGAAACTCCTGCCTTCCAGGAGAGTGGAGGACTTTATCCACCACAGGAGGGAAATCCTGGCCTGAGGTTACAGCTGAATCATCCGGTGCATCTGGAGATGCGATCCGGACCACTTTCTCAGGAGATCCAACTGAAACTTTCTGGCATGGAACCTCCCATACTGGATTGCCTTGTATGAGGCAACCATCTTTCCCAACAATCTTATGCAGAGATGTACAGACACTCGAGTAGGTCGGAGCACCATGCGGACCATCTCCTAAAGTGTTTTTGCCTTGTCCTCTGGTAGAAACTCCTTCTAGGCCATGGTATCCAGCAACATCCCCAGGACCAGGAGCTTCTGAGTTGGCTCAAAGGCAGACTTCTGTAAGTTGAGGATGCACGCATGGTCAGACAGAAGATGGATGGTGCAGTCGATATGGAGCAACAAAAGCTCCCTGGATCTTGCCTTTATCAGAAGATCATCCAGATAAGAGACCACATTGATCCCCAATACCCGGAGATGAAGCATCATCTACACCATCACCTTCGTGAATACCCTCGGGGCTGTTGACAGTCCGAAGAGCAGTGCCTGGAATTGGAAGTGATTGTCCAGCAGGGCAAACCGCAGGTACGCCTGATGAGGAGGCCAAATCGAAATACGGAGATAGGCGTCCTTGATATCCAAGGAGACCATAATTTCCTGTTCTCCCAGGCCCGCAATCGCTGCTCGCAAGGATTCCATTTTGAATTTGAACACACTCAAATAAGGATTCAAGGATTTCAGATTCAGAATGGGTCTGACAAAACCGTCCGGCTTCGGCATCACAAACAGGTTTGAGTAAAACCCTTTGCCGTGTTGCGGCAGTGGTACTGCAACAATGACGTGGGACTGGACCAACTTTTGGAAAGCCTGTCACAATGTAACTTGCATATCCTCCAAAGCTGGTATCGTTGGGGGGAGTACTGTCGAACTCCAGCTTGTAGCCTTGAGAAACGAGCTCCCTGACCCAGGCATCCTGGCAGGTCTCCCAGACACAGCTGAAGTGAGGCAGTCGGGCTCCCACCTCGAGGTCCCTTCGGGGTGGGTGGGCACCGTCTTGCTGAGGCCTTAGTGGAAGCATAACTGGTGGACTGTTCCTGAGAACTGGTACTTGCAGGTTTTCTGGACTTTACCTCTGGTGCTTCTAGCTGCATTGGAGGCCCCTCTGGCCTTTGATCGAAATGTGCGAGACCAAAAGGACTGGACAGATGGTCCCGGATAGGAGAAACGTGGATTTCCCAGCTGTAACTTTGTAAATCCATGCATCCAGTTCAACCCCAAAAAGCCATTCCCCAGAAAAGGGGAGGGATTCCACATTACGTTTGGATTCTGCATCCGCAATCCACTGACGCAACCACAAGGCCCTGTGCGCTGACACCGCCATGGCAGACGTCCGAGCATTAATGTTCCCCATCTATTTGAGGGAATCACAGAGGACACGGGTAGTGTCCTGAATATGTTTCAGGAGGGTTACAATAGTAACTAAGGGCATATCCCCCGAGAGGCCCCCCTAAATTTACGTGGCCCAAGAATGAATAGCATGGGTCATCCAGCAACCCGCAATGACCGGTCGTTGTGAAAGGCCGGCTGCAGTGTATATAGATTTTAGGGTAGTCTCTGTCTTTCGATCCCCAGGATCCTTCATAGCAAAGGAGCCCGGGGCAGGCAGCACTGCCTTCTTAGACAGGCAAGAGAAATCTACCCCAGGGGGTTCTTCCCAAAATTTTCTACCTTGAGGAACAAATGGGAAAGTGTACAAATTTTTTTTGGACACATGGAATTTTTTGTGTGTATTTTTCCAGGCCTGTTTGAATAAGTCATCTAATTCTGGAGAATCAGGGAAAGTGTCATTGGGCTTGTTTTGTACAAAGAAAAACTACTGCTGTGATGCAGCGTCCTCTAGAGGGAGCTTTAACACATCCCTTATAGCCAAAATGAGGGGTTCAATACCAGAGTAGAAGGAGGATCCTCACTAATGGGATCCAGGTCATCCCCATATCCTGAATATCATCACCTGAATCTGATAGTAGAGCAGGTAAACGGGTGGTAGTCATGTGACCGCCGGTCGGCTGACCGACAGTCACATGACCTCCTCCGTGAGCCCGACGGCTCACTATCCCGATGGTCGGCATGCCGACCAACAGGGACTATTTCCACTCGTGGGTGTCCACGACACCCATAGAGTGGGAATAGAACCCGTGGCGACCGCAGGTCGCCACCGAGCCCGCAGCGTGGCGAGCGCAGCGAGCCCGCAAGGGGCTTGCTGTACTCGCCCCTCCCCGCCGGGATCCCGGCGTCGGTATGCTGCCGAGATCCCGGCGTCGGTAAGGTGACCGGCGGTCAGGAGACCGCCGGTCACCCATACTACACCCAGGTAAACCACGCTTCTGTGAACCTGCATGAGAGAGGGGGGCTGTGCATCTGACCTAGCAGCTAAATCTGCAACAGCTTGTTGGAGTAGCTGAGTCTTCTGCACATTAGCAGTGAGCTGGGTAGACATATCTGACATCATAGTCTTAAGAGATCCTAACCAGTGGGGCTCTGGACCCTCTCTCCCAAGCCCATCACTGATTTGTGAAGCTTGATTGCATTGTTCACAGGAAACAGAATTCGATAATGGAGAAAATCTGGTGTGACATACACTGCACAGCTTGTGTTTACCCATATTTCACAGTAAGCGCAATAACATACACACAGTCAGTGCCAGATTAAGGTCTACATGGGCCTGGAGCTGAAATTTACAAAGGGCCTAATTGTGTGCCACCACATGGTGTGCGGCTAGTGATGTGGGGGGCATGATCAGTGGTGTGGGGGTGTGGCCTTCCTTCAGTCACCTTATTTGCCATCTCGACTTCACTTATATCAACAGTGTCATGTGAAAGCTAACAAACAAAAGGAAACCCCCTGTAAATAGCAGTGCCGCTTATACACATAATACATTTCCGCGGTAGCAGTGCCACTTACATACATAATAACGTCCACAGTATCGGTGCCACTTATACCCATAATAATGCCAGCAGTATCACTGCAGCTTGCCTTATACACATAAGAATGGTCACAGTATCAGTGCCTCTTATATACAAAACAATGCCCGCTGTAGCAGTGTTGCTTATACCCATAATAATGCCAGCAGTATCAGTGCAGCTTATACACATAAGAATGGTCACAGTATCAGTGCCTCTTATATACAAAACAATGCCCGCTGTAGCAGTGTTGCTTATACCCATAATAATGCCAGCAGTATCAGTGCAGCTTATACACATAAGAATGGTCACAGTATCAGTGCCTCTTATATACAAAACAATGCCCGCTGTAGCAGTGTTGCTTATACCCATAATAATGCCAGCAGTATCAGTGCAGCTTATACACATAAGAATGGTCACAGTATCAGTGCCTCTTATATACAAAACAATGCCCGCTGTAGCAGTGTCGCTTATACCCATAATAATGCCAGCAGTATCACTGCAGCTTATACACATAAGAATGGTCACAGTATCAGTGCCTCTTATATACAAAACAATGCCCGCTGTAGCAGTGCCGCTTATACCCATAATAATGCCAGCAGTATCAGTGCCGCTTATACACATAAGAATGGTCATGGTATCAGTGCCTCTTATATACAAAACAATGCCCGCTGTAGCAGTGCCGCTTATACCCATAATAAATGCCCATGGTAGCAGTGCGTCTTATTCCACATACAACTGACGCGCCCCGTTCCGACCCACTTTAACCCCTAAAAAAAAAAGGTCATAGGAATACCTAGTGAGCACAATAACAAATTTATTAAAAATGAATATTACATACACATTATGCACACATAATAACAATATATCATTAAAAATATATTAAATGAACAATTGAACAAGACTCCTTTTATCTTCAAATGATTAAGGTTACCCAGTAAGGGTTTATGGACAGAAATCCTTAATCGATGGATGCAATCACAAAAAGTGCCATATAGAATTTTAGTTTCAATAGTTGTATTCCGATAAAGTTAGTTGTGCTTATTTATTCCAGCAATGTCAATCTCTGGAGAGAGGGCGTCTGACTGTATGGCTCAAAAAGAGCGCGGCGCTATACTCCACCTCCTAGATGTTACACTTATCCCCACAGCATCGTGGGTAAAGTACTTTAGCAGCATTGCTAGCCTTCTCCATTCCCAATGTTGGTTAATAGCATCTTGGATATACAGTAACTTTGTACAGTAACTACAAACATGAAAGGTGGAGCATAGTGCTGGGACGTTACATACAGAGCCCCCCCGGCGACCTCCTTTTGTCAGCATAAAAGTTATTCCGTTACATCATTGCTGTAGGGATTAGTTTAACATCTGGGAGGTTGAGCATAGCGTCGTGCTCTTTTTTGGATAAATGTATTAACTGGCAATATGGGGGAGAAGCGGTATCACTTCTCCCCCATGTATGATGGCTGCGGTGCAGCTATCTAAAAGATACAGTAGCAGGTCGATATGTGCAGGCAATGTATGAACGGTCAGCATCGCTGACCACTCCGACACCTGCAGCTGTCGATTTCGACAGCTGTATGGTGGCGATGCCCATACACTACAGCAGGTATAGAGCTGTCCCTGCCTGTGGTGGGTGCCAGCTCCAGACTGCGCTGGGGTTCTCACGTGAGTAGCGTGATCCTGTGCATGCGCAGAGGAGCTGGCCGAGCAGGAGATACAGCGCGTCAGCACTGAGCTGACGCGCTGAGTGATCAGGGGAACATTGACGGAGGGGGGAGCGCTTCAGCAGACAAGATGTTAATACATCTTTGTTGATGGGGGTCATTCCGAGTTGTTCGCTCGCAAGCGGATTTTAGCAGATTTGCTCACGCTAAGCCGCCGCCTACTGGGAGTGAATCTTAGCATCTTAAAATTGCGAACGATGTATTCGCAATATTGCGATTACACACCTCGTAGCAGTTTCTGAGTAGCTTCAGACTTACTCGGCATCTGCGATCAGTTCAGTGCTTGTCGTTCCTGGTTTGACGTCACAAACACACCCAGCGTTCGCCCAGACACTCCTCCGTTTCTCCGGCCACTCCTGCGTTTTTTCCGGAAACGGTAGCGTTTTTTCCCACACGCCCATAAAACGGCCTGTTTCCGCCCAGTAACACCCATTTCCTGTCAATCACATTACGATCTCCAGAACGATGAAAAAGCCGTGAGTAAAATTCCTAACTGCATAGCAAATTTACTTGGCGCAGTCGCAGTGCGAACATTGCGCATGCGCATTAAGCGGAAAATCGCTGCGATGCGAAGATTTTTACCGAGCGAACAACTCGGAATGAGGGCCGATGTCTCTTCCTGCTTTGCCTCGGTAATGAGGCAAAGCAGAAAGTGTTATAGCAGCACGATGCGTGCAGCTATAATACATTTACCTATTTGAGCCGTACAGTCAGACGCCCTCCCTCCAGGGACTGACATTGCTGGAATAAATAAGCACTAACTTTGGGCCTAATTCAGATCTGATCGCTCGCTAGCTATTTTTTGCAGCGCTGCGATCAGATAGTCGCCGCCCACAGGGGAGTGTATTTTCGCTTTGCAAGTGTGCGATCGCATGTGCAGCCGCCCTGTACAAAAACAGATTATGCAGTTTCTGAGTAGGTCTGACCTTACTCAGCCGCGGCGATCACTTCAGCCTGTCCGGTCCCGGAATTGACGTCAGACACCCGCCCTGCAAACGCTTGGACACGCCTGCGTTTTACCAACCACTCCCAGAAAACGGTCAGTTGACACCCACAAATGCCCTCTTCCTGTCAATCTCCTTACGATCGGCTGTGCGAATGGATTCTTCGTTAAATCCATCGCTCAGCAACGATCCGCTTTGTACCCGTACATCGCGCCTGTGCATCGCGGTGCAAACACATGCGCAGTAGTGACCTGATCGCTGCACAGCAAAAACGCTAGCGCGTGAACAGATCTGAATTAGGCCCTTTATCGGAATATAACTGTTGAAACTAAATTCTATATGGCACGTTTTAGGATTGGATACCATCGATTAAGGATTTCTGTCCATAAACCCTTATTGGGTAACCTTAATTATTTGAAGATAAAAGGATTCTTGTTCAATTGTTCATTTAATATATTTTTAATGATCTATTGTTATTACGTGGGCATAATGTGTATGTACAGTAATATTCATTTTTAATAAATTTGGTATGGCACGCCCTAGGTATTCCTATTAACTTTTTTTGTTGTGACTTGCAGCATTAAATAAGAATTATACATACAGTAATATAGCGATTGGCCAAACAGTTTTGGTGGCCTGATAAGCTCTAGGAATTAATTTGTTTCACTTTTATTCCTGTCTACCACCACATATACACACACACACACACACTAAAAACACATGCAGTACACACACCACCACATACACACACACACACACACACCACTGCAACATATCCACACAAACACTACACACACCACCGCTACATATCACACATACAGTACACACACACACTACATTTACACACATACAGTACACACACACCCGCAACCATATATACACAAACACACACACACACCACATATAGACACTACACACACAGTACACACCCACACCACATGTACACACTCACATTACACACACACACACACACACACACACAGACCACAAACCCATCCACCCACAACCATATATACACACACCACCACATATAGACGCAGTACACACACACACCACAGCTGCATATACACATGCACAGTATACACTACATACACATACAGTACACACACCACTAAATATTCACACAGTACACACACCACCATATACACACAGTACACACTACACACAGTACACCCACCGCCGCTGCATACACGCACACGCACAGTACACACTACATACACATACAGTACATGCACATACATCACCACATATACACACAGTACACACAGGGCCGGTGCAAGGTTTTTTGGCACCCTAGGCAAAACTTCAGCCATAACCCCCCCTCCCCCCCACACCGCAACCACCCCTATCGCCCTTCTTATAATCGGGCCCTGCTCCCAGCTGTATATACTGTGACTGTGTGTATGTATATAAAAAATAAATATATATATATATATATATATATATATATATATATACATACACACACACACGCACACACACACAGTGGTCGAAGTGGAAATTTTGAAGTGGGGGTATGGAAAAGTGAAGGTTGTAATTTAGCATGCGTGCGCTCCGGAAAGGGGACGTGGCCACTCAACAGGGAACGTGTCCTTCAGTATAGTTTACCACACCATATACCCCTTATACACATTATGCATCACAAAAGGACCCCTTATACTATCTAGTACTGGTGACCCTTTCACATTACACCACACAGTATGAGCCAAAATTCACATTATAGCACACGGTATGAGCCAAAATTCACATTATAGCACACGGTATGAGCCAAATTCACATTATAGCACACGGTATGAGCCGAAAATTCACATTATAGCACACGGTACGAGCCAAAATTCATATTATAGCACATGGTATGAGCCGAAATTCACATTATAGCACACGGTATGAGCCGAAATTCACATTATAGCACACGGTATGAGCTGAAATTCACATTATAGCACACGGTATGAGCCGAAAATTCACATTAGAGCACACAGAATGAGACAAAATTCACATTCTACCATACGGTATGAGCCGAAATTCACATAATAGCACACAGTAACCTATCTAGTGATCCACACACACACAGAGTTTCCTATACAGTGACACACACAGTAACCTACACAGTAACATACACATACACACAGTAACATATACAGTGACACACACAGTAACCGACACAGTAGCCTATACAGTGACACACACACACACAGTAACCTATGCAGTGACACACACAATATAAAATATGACACAGGTAAGATGCACAGTAAATGACACACACTACATAATATCAGCAGCACCCCGCCAGGAGCCCTCATGCTACTCTCACCCAGGCAGGGGCAGCAGGGCAGAGGTAGCTGGGCAGCGTCTGGTGTATTACAGGCACAGCTTCACTACAGGCGCCCAGCTCCGGCACGGTCAGATCACCCCCGCCACCCCGAGTACACGGGACATACATTGTGCTGCAGCTGGGTAACTGGATCGGCTGAATCGGACAATCAGTGGGGAAACACAGCCCTGAACTCCCAGTGCGGCCGCTCTGTGGCAGATTTGTAATAGTAGCGTCACTTAGTACATCCCGCCCTCAGTGCTCGAAGAAGTGGCGGTATGCAATACCGGTCCACTTTGAGCAGTGTGTGTGTGTGTGTGTGTGTGTGTGTGTGTGTGTGTGTGTGTGTGTAAGTATATATATATATATATATATATATACCCAGAGCCTAATATTCACATACATTGAATTGGTAACAGAAGAAGAACAACTAAATAATACAGCCTGTCTTTTGCTTTGTTGATGGAAAAGACAGGCTGTGATGACCTATGCACAGGACAGAGAGAATACTAATTTTCCTCGGTCTGTCCTCCCAACTCATCATCAAGTCAGGGATCCCAATTCCCGCCCCTGTCTTCCCTGAAGTCACGGAGCTGCAGGCTGCTAAACTTACTGCAGCGTTAACAGGCAGAGTCGCGGGGGAAGAAGAGATGAGAGGAGAGCGGGTTACAAGATGCAGACCCGGGGGAAGCGGCGGCGGCGTGTGACAAGAAGCGGCATGCGTGACACCGGGAGCCCAATTACGGAGGGGGCGGGGGGACATACGGGAGCGCGCGCGGGGGGGGGGGCGTGGCAGCGGCGGGCTGCGGGCTGAGATAATGATGCAGCGTGCGGGAGCCCAATAATTACAATACATCCACCTGACTTTTCACATTGGCGGCGACGACATCCCTGACTGCTCCTCGTCTTTCAAAAAAAAAAAAGGTGGAGCTTGGCTGACTGAGCCAAGTGTTTAGTGCCGCCCTCCAGTGGCCGCCGCCCATAGGCAGCTGCCTAAAGCTGCCTAATGGTGGCGCCGGCCCTGAGTACACACTACACACACATATACAGTACACACAAACACTATAAACACACATACACACACCATCACATATACAGACACACACACACACACACACACACACACACAACTACCACATATGCACACAAACACTACACACACAGTACACAATCCAATCGATGCTACTCATCAAGAAGCCATCATATAACTTACAATTACAAGGCTTCAAGCAGCAGCAACAGCATCTCCTCGTGTAGTCTGGGGGCGGTGCATGTGAGTGACAGGTTCAGTCAGGACCCCGCAGCAGGAGAGAATGGAGAGGAGGGGCAGCCACCACACTGCCTGCACCGTTCTGTGACTTGGTAAGAGTGCTGGAGTCGGGGAGATGGGGCATGGGAGAGAGGAGGCTGCTGGCAGTCTGTGACAGGAAAAAGTTTTTGTTCCTGTCAATGCTGTCAGTCTCCTGTGGGCCTATTTGCAATGGGGGGCCTGGAGCTGCAGCTCCATCCGCCCCATTGTTAATCCGGCCCTGCCCACAGTTATAATGCAAGCCTGCCCCGTATGTGAGAGGAGACACAGATGAGAGAGAGGACACCAGCACACTCTGAGCTGCTTTCTAAACACAGTAAACAATAGCAATTTTAGTCCTACAGAGGATCAGGATAGTGTACACAAGGGGTGTGGTATGGAAGGTAGATAGTAACTAGGTCGACCACTATTGGTCGACAGGTGAAAAGGTCAACATGAGTTTTTTATGTTTTTTTGGTGTCCTTTTCTTCGTAGAGTGACCAGGAACCCCAATTAGTGCACCATGTCCCCTCGCATGGCTCGCCATGCTTTGGGCAAGGTGCCTCGCTCCGCTACCGCTTGGCACAGATTACCGTTCCAATCATAGTCCACGTGGATCGTTAAGTATGAAAAGGTTAAAAAAAATGAAAATAATCGTGAAAAACTCATGTCGACCTAGAGACCCTGTCGACTTAGTTACTGTCAACCAATAGTGGTCGACCTAGAGACCGGATCCCGTACACAAGCGGCTCTCTCCCTTTGCTACACCCTGTACCAGTTTTCCAGCGTGTCTTGTGAGGCAGGAAGCGCGGTGTGTGCTGGCTGCTGTAAGCAGAGGAAGGCGCCAAAACGCCTCAGGTCCGGTCCTGAGTTAGCTCCGCCCCATCTAATGGCGCCGGAGCTATAATGAATATTTATAGTGGCAAAGTCTCCTTCATAGCTTAAAACATCACAAGTGCCAGTCAAGCCTTTTGTACCAGTTCTACATGAGGGTTCTTAGCGTGACACCCCCAGGAGGGTACGTACACCATGCCCATGGTCAGCCGCACTTTGAACCAGGGGACCACCCCTAGCGGGGTCCCTAGTTTGTACTCACCACCGAAGTCACCTTCAGACAGCATTAGGGGTGTGCTGTGACAGCCAAGGCGCAGTGCCCCGCTAAACAACAACACCTCAGGATGGTGGTCCTGCAGCGGGGAAGCGGCTCTACAACTCTTAAGGCCGGTGTCCGTTCCCCCTAACTCCCGCGGCGCAGGTATGCTGTTGCTCAACATACCGAAAAATAGGATTTTGGTTACCTACCGGTAAATCCTTTGCTCGTAGTCTGTAGAGGATGCTGGGGTCCATATTAGTACCATGGGGTATAGATGGGTCCACCAAGAGCCATTGGCACTTTAAGAGTTTAATAGTGTGGGCTGGCTCGTCCCTCTATGCCCCTCCTACCAGACTCAGTCTAGAAACTGTGCCCAAGGAGACAACATACTTCGAGAGAAGGAATTACACAGATAGTGGTGAGATTCATACCAGCTCACACAACAGGCAAACCGGCTAACATGCCGGAACAACTCAGCAACAGCTGAAACAGTAAATAATGCAGAACTTACCTAGGAACCAGGCAGTACTGAACTATAAAACCAATGCAGGAAAACGCAGCGCTGGGCGGGCACCGAGCATCCTCTACGGACTACGAGAAAAGGATTTACCGGTAGGTAACCAAAATCCTATTTTTTCTTACGTCCTAGAGGATGCTGGGGTCCATATTAGTACCATGGGGATGTACCAAAGCTCCCAGTACGGGAGGGAGAGCGTGGAGGCTCCTGCAACACTGCTTGACCAAACTTGAGGTCATCAGAGGCCAAAAGTATCAAACTTGTAAAACTTGGCAAACGTGTTCGACCCAGACCAAGTAGCTGCTCAGCAGAGTTGTACAGCCGAGACACCCCGGGCAGCTGCCCAGGAAGAGCCCACCTTACGAGTAGAGTGGGCCTTTACAGATTTTGGACACGGCAATCCTGCCGTGGAATAAGCATGCTGGATAGTGAACCTGATCCACCGTGAAATCGACTGCTTAGAAGCAGGACACCCAATGTTCTTGGGATCATAGAGGACAGAGAGTCACTTTTCCTATTACAAGCCGTCCTCGTCACATAAATCTTCAAAGTCCTCACTACATCCAAGGCCTTTGAAGCAATTGAGGAGTCAGTAGCCACTGGCACCACAATAGGTTGGTTGATATGGAAAGCCGATACAACCTTAGGCAGGAACTGTGGACGAGTCCTAAGTTCCGCCCTGTCTTCATGGAAGATCAGATAGGGGCTTTTACAAGATAAAGCCCCCAATTCCGACATGCGTCGAGCAGAAGCCAAGGCCAACAAAGTGACCGCCTTCCACGTGAGAAACTTGAGATCAGCCTCCTGTAGAGGCTCAAACCAAGCAGATTGCAGGAACTGCAACACCACATCAAGATCCCAGGGTGCCGTTGGCTGGATGTGCAGAACCCCTTTCAAAAAGGTCTGAACCTCAGGGAGAACAGTCAATTGTTTTTGGAAGAAGATGGATAAAGCAGAGATCTGGACCTTGATGGAGCCCAATCTCAGTCCCATAGCCTTCCGAGCTAAGATCTGGCGTTCAACCGCCATGCCGTCAAACGTAGCCGTGGTAAGTCTTGATATGCGAACGGCCCCTGCAGTAGCAGATCCTCCCGAAGAGGTAACGGCCTTGGATCTTCCAGAAGAAGATCCAGTAGATCCGCGTACCAAGCCCTCCTTGGCCAGTCCGGAGCAATGAGGATTGCCAGAACCTTTGTTCTTCTTACCAGTTGAAGAACTTTTGGTATCAGAGGAAGTGGAGGGAACACATATACTGATGTGAACACCCACGGTGTTACCAGTGCGTCCACCGCCACTGCCTGTGGGTATCTCGACCTGGAACAGTACCTCCGCAGCTTCTTGTTGAGGCGGGAGGCCATCATATCTATGTGAGGAACCCCCCACCAACCGGTAACCTCCTCGAACACCTCCGGATGGAGGCCCCACTCTCCTGGATGGAGATCATGTCTGCTGAGGAAGTCTGCTTCCCAGTTGTCTACACCCGGAATGAAGATTGCTGACATCGCCACCCCGTGCCTTTCTGCCCAGAGGAGGATTTTTGACACCTCTGACATGGCAGCCCTGCTCTTTGATCCGCCTTGTCGGTTTATGTAGGCCACTGTGGTCACATTGTCCGACTGCACCCGAACAGCCCAATCCTGTAGAAGGTGTGCTGCTTGCAGAAGGCCGTTGTACACAGCTCTTAGCTCCAGAATGTTTATCTAGAGAAGTGATTCTTGATCCGACCACCGTCCTTGGAAGGTTTCCCCCTGAGCAACTGCTCCCCAACCTCTTAGACTTGCATCTGTGGTTAGAAGGATTCAGTCCTGAACTCCGAGCCTTCGGCCTTCCAGAAGGTGAGGCAGTTGTATCCACCAGAGGAGCGAAATCCTGGCTTTTGGAGACAGACAGATCCTCTGGTGCATGTGTAGGTGAGAACCCGTCCACTGGTCCAAGAGATCCAGCTAAAAGGATCGAGCATGAAACCTTCCGTATTGTAGAGCCTCGTAGGAGGCAACCATCTTCCCCAGAAGGAGGATGCACTGATGAACCAAGACCCGGGTAGGCTTTAAGACATCCCGGACCATTGATTGAATCACCAATGCTTTCTCCACCGGCAGAAACACCCTCTGCACTTCCGTGTCTAGGATCATTCCCAGGAAAGACAGCCTCCTTGTCGGCTCCAGATGAGACTTCGGAAAGGTTCAGGATCCAACCATGCTCCTTGAGCAGATGTGTCGTGAGAGCAATGGATCGCAACAACTTCTCCCTGGATGATGCCTTGATCAGAAGATTGTCCAGATACGGAATTATGTTCACCCCTTGCTTGCGCAGGGGAACCATCATCTCCACCATCACCTTGGTGAAGACCCTCGGTGCTGTGAAGAGGCCAAACGGTAGCGCCTGATACTGATAGTGATCGTCCAACAGTGCAAACCGGAGATTTGCCTGATGCAGAGACCAGATGGGAATGTGGAGGTACACATCCTTGATGTCCATGGATACCAGGAACTCCCCCCTCCGTCATACCTGAGATGACAGCTCTCAGAGACTCCATTTTGAATTTGAACCCCCTGAGGTAGGGGTTCAAAGATTTTAAGTTCAGAATTGGCCGTACCGAACCATCCAGCTTCGGTACCACGAAAAGGTTTGAATAGTAACCTTTGTTCCACTGATGAGGTGGAACTGGAACAATGACCCTGGACCCCACCAATTTTTGGATAGCTTCCAGAAGAATTGTTCTGTCTGCCAGCAGAGCTGGCAAGCCTGACTTGAAGAAACGGAGAGGCAGAAGATCTTGAAACTCCAGCTTGTACCCTCTGGACACTATATCCAGTACCCAGGGGTCCAGGCCCGACGACACCCAGACGTGGCTGAAATGCCGAAGTCTTGCCCCCACCTGACCTTCCTCCAGGCCCAGCTGTCCACCGTCATGCGGAGGACTTTGGGGTATCAGAAGCAGGTTTCTGGTTCTGTGAGCCAGCGGGAGCAGGCTTCTTTCCTTTAGCACGACCACCTCTGAAGGTGTTCGAAGGCATGTTCTTTCTAGGCCTCGCAGGCCGAAAGGGCTGTGACGTGGCTGGTGTAAAAGGCTTCTTCGTAGCCGGTGCAGCTGAGGGGAGAAAAGGAGACTTACCCGCTGTAGCAATCCATCTAGCGCCTCCCCAAAGAGAGCCTGACCTGTATAAGGTAGACCCTTTACACTTTTCCTGGATTCCGCGTCCGCAGACCACTGGCGCAGCCAGAGACCCCTGCGAGCCGAGACGGACATGGAGGAGATCCCCGCAGCCATGGAGCCCAGGTCCTTCATGGAATCTACCAGGAACCCTGCAGAATCCTGAATATTACGTAAAAATAAATCAACGTCACCTCTATCCAGCAAGGTCAATTCCTCCTGAAGAGTGATTGACCACCTTGCAATAGCTTTTGCAATCCAAGCACAGGCTATAGTAGGCCGCAATATAGCCCCTGAAGCCGTGTAAATGGATTTTAGCGTAGCATCCACCTTTCGATCTGCCGGGTTTTTCAGCGCAGTGGATCCCGGTACTGGCAGCACCACCTGTTTGGACAGCCTAGAGACAGAGGCGTCGACTATTGGCGGGGACTGCCATTTTTTCCTATCTTCCTCTGGGAAGGGAAAAGCAACCAAGACCCTCTTAGGGATCTGGAATTTCTTTTCCGGATTTTCCCAGGTTTTTTCAAAGATAGCATTTAATTCTTTGCATGCCGGGAAGGTGAGTGGGGCTTTTTATTGTCTGTGAAATAGGCCTCCTCTACCTGCTCAGGAGCTGTGTCAGTAATATATAACACATCCCTTACAGCTTCAATCCTCAACTGCACCCCCTTAGCAAGTGATGCCGTCCCCCTCGACACATCCCCGTCACCGTCTGCAGTGTCAGAATCGGTGTCCGTGTCATCCTGCATAAGATTGGCAAGTGCACGTTTGTGAGAATGTACCGCAGGGGACCCCGAGGAAGCAGTATCAGACCATACAACCATAGAGGATTGCAGAACTTGAGTGGCATGCTCAGTCCTAGCAACCCTTTCTCAGAAATCTGAGAAATAGTCCCCCTCAGAGAGACTAACCATTCTGGCTCTCTAGCTGGGATCTGCGCTACAACAGTGCAATCCGGATTACATGGTATGGAATCTTCCTGGGAAGATAAATCCTCTGCAACATATGAAAGTGTTCCTAGACATGTTGTCACATACACACCAAACACCCCACAAACACACAGGGTACTGGGTAGACAGAGTCCCCCCCCCCATCTCCCCCCCAAGAATGGCAGAGAGACACAGAGATTGGAGCCAACCCACACACAGCGCTATTATAGGTATAAGAAGACCCTAACCAGCACTGACTGTGTCCCTTAATAGGTGACACAGCCTTTACACAGCCTCCCCTACCTTCTACAACCCCCTGGTACCATACAGATAGCTGCAAGTGTTCTGGAGTGACCTGTTCATCCACTGGCAGTGAGCTGCAGGCAGGAAAATGGCGCTGAACGCTGCTGGGTCCGCTCTGAGAAGCTCTGCCCCCTTAATGGCACTGTCTTCCCGCTCCTGTGAGATTATACTGGCCTGAGAATTTGTTTGCTGGCTGAGATCCGCGGACCCCGACAGGTTGGAAATGGTCAGTGTAGGCTTAGGTGCTGGCTCAGGGCGCCCATCACAGCGCTTCACCACAGTACCGCTGAGCCGTCCGGTAGCGCGGTCAATACCGCCCTCTTCACACTGACCCCCCCGCTTGTAAAGGGGGACAGTGACTCACTCACCACTTTCAGCTCTGCAAGGGGGTGGCGGCTTGCTGCCGGCGTGAGCGTTCCTCTGTGGCGGGCGCGATCTGTCCACTCTGGAGCTCAATGTCCAGTCAGCGGAGTCAGTGACTCAGACCCTGCAGGGTGGACACTGCTCTCCCCCTCATTCCCTCGATGCAGGCAGGCTTTTGCCAGCAGCCTCCTGTAAAAAAAATAAACCCTAAGATAAACTTTTACCAGGAAAGCTCTGTAGAGCTCCCTAGCTGTGACCAGCTCCTCCGGGCACATTTTCTAAACTGAGTCTGGTAGGAGGGGCATAGAGGGAGGAGCCAGCCCACATTATTAAACTCTTAAAGTGCCAATAGCTCCTGGTGGACCAGTCTATAACCCATGGTACTAATATGGACCCCAGCATCCTCTAGGACGTAAAAGAAATAATAAAAGTTTAAAATTAAATTGAAGAAATCTCTCTGGAGCTGCAGAGATGTGTATCCTCTCCTGAGAGCACTTTTTTCTAAACTGCCTGTGGGAGGGGGCATAGAGGGGAGGAGCCAGCATACCCAGTTGAAGAAATTTAAAGTGCACTGGCTCCTTTGGACCCCATCTATACCACATCGTACTAGTTTCCCCCAATATCCTTTATGGATGCTAGAGAAATATTGATAAATAGTTCATTAAATAAACACCTTGGCTGTGTTTTCATCAGCCAAATAATCTCCTGAGCAGCTGCCTTTTGGGTACACACCTATACAATCCTGAGAAGTTCGATAGACTTCTTGGAAAGCAGCCACTATCCCCTATTGCACACTGTAACTGAAGCCGCTGCGGCCGCTGTATTAAATCCTTTACCTTCGTACTCTATCCCCAGTTAGCGTACACAGTCCCGTACTGTGCACGCACTTTGCGTGCACACGCCGGAATAGGTGTGCAACTTACACTCAGTGCATACACACAGACCGACACGCTGAGAGCACGAGGCAGCTCTAGGTGTGGCATTACACTATACAAACGCTCAACAGAAACTGAATGCGACACCAGTATTTGATTGTATGTTGTGGTCCAAAGCAGCAACAAGTAATAATATATTTGTAAATGGGGATTACAATAAGTTACAATATAAATGGTACAACACAATACAATTCAATCACAGAGAGAGAGTCACACCCAATGATACGTACGCTTTGTCGCTTGCGCCACCCGGATCCGGTCCCCAGTCGTCTGGCGAGACGACCTATGAGTCTTTAAAAAGCAGAGAGAGAGAGTGACCGGCCCAGGTGCAAGGTTTATATGGGTGTGGTTCATCAAATCGACAGTGTCTAGGTCGACAATGTTTAGGTCGACCACTATAGGTCGACAGTCACTAGGTCGACATGGATGGAAGGTCGACAGGGTTTCTAGGTCGACATGTGCTAGGTCGACATGTCTAAAAGTCGACATGGGGATTTTTTTTTTTTTGTGTCGTTTTCTTCGTAGAGTGACCGGGATCCCAAATTAGTGCACCGCGTTCGCTCGCCATGCTTCGGGCATGGTGCCTTCGCTCCGCTACCGCTTCGCTCGGCACACTTTAACGTTCCAATCGTAGTCCACGTCAGTGGCGGAACAAGCAAGCGGTGGGCCCAGGTGCAACAAAATGCTTTGCCCCCCCCCCCCCCATCCCATCCAAGTCCACCCCATGGGCAGTGCGCGCCGTAGGCGCGCAAAAATACATAGTGGCGTGGCTTCGTGGGGAAGGGGTGTGTCCACAAAATAATACCAATTCATAAAACGGTGCACAGTAGTCTCCATTCTTCAAATTACGCCGCACAGTAGCACCACTACACCAGGTAGAGACCCTTTTACTCCTTACAGCGAACAGATTCCCCTTTTTACACATAACGGCAGACAGCGTGCACTTTTTACACATAACGGCAGACAGCGTGCCCTCGTTACACATAGCGGCAGACAGCATACACTTTTTACACAATGGCAGACAGCGTGCCCTCGTTACACATAGCGGCAGACAGCGTGCCCTCGTTACACATAGCGGCAGACAGCGTGCACTTTTTACACATTACGGCAGACAGCGTCCCCATTTTACACATTACGGCAGACAGCGTCCCCATTTTACACATTACGGCAGACACCATACACTTTTACACATAACGGCAGATAGCGTGCCCTTTTTACACATTACGGCAGGCAGATTCTACCTTTTTACACATAGCGGCAGGCAGATTCCCCATTTTTATACATAGCGGCAGGCAGATTCCCCATTTTTATACATAGCGGCAGGCAGATTCCCCATTTTTATACATAGCGGCAGGCAGATTCCCCATTTTTACACATTGCGGCAGGCAGATTCCCCATTTTTACATTGCGGCAGGCAGATTCCCCATTTTTACACATTGCGGCAGGCAGATTCCCCATTTTTACATTGCGGCAGGCAGATTCCCCATTTTTACATTGCGGCAGGCAGATTCCCCATTTTTACATTGCGGCAGGCAGATTCCCCATTTTTACATAGCGGCAGGCAGTCCCCCCTTTTTACACATTGCGGCAGGCAGTCCCAACAAATAAAAAAAGAAAGAGAAAGAAAGAAAGAAAGAAAGAAAGAAAGAAAGAAAGAAAGAAAGAAAGAAAGAAAGAAAGAAAGAAAGAAAGAAAGAAAAAGAAAGAGAAAGAAGGAAGGAAGAATTATACTTACCCTCTCTGTTGGCTCAGGCTCCTCGGTGCAGCTTCCCGGGCAGTAGAGAAGAAGGAGGAGGGAGGTGAAGGAGGGAGCCGCAGCAGCGCTGTGTTACTGGTGGAGGCGCTGCTGCTGCTGCCCCTCTGCTTCCCTATAGGCTGTTCTCAGAGACAGCCTATAGTGAAGCAGAGGAGCAGCAGCGCCTCCACCAGTAACAAAGCGCTGCTGCGGCTCTCTCCTTCACTGAGAGACTGTGACCTGTTTGTATATGAGGGAGGGAGGGACGGACCCACCTCCCTCCTTCGTGTGCGGGTGGCCAGAATCGTTCCTTATGACGGGCGGGTCACGGGAGCGCTGGTGTGCGGCTGCGGCATGACATACAATGAGTCATTGTGACCAGTGGCGTAACTAGAAATTTTTCTCCCCCAAGCCAAAAAATCCTTCGGCGCCCCCCCCCCCCCCCCCATACACCCCGTAATTGGCACTAGCAAAGGTAGAAAAATGCGTGCGCCACATTGCCCGTTATACATTATGCTACACACTGCAATGCCCCTGATACATTATAGCACATACAATGTCTGTGACACGATATGACACACACCACAATGATCCTGAGACATTATACCACATACCACAATGCCCGTGATATAGTATACAACACACCGTAATGCCTGAAACATTATGACACACACCGCAATGTCCGTGATACATTATGCCACACACCGTAATGCCCATTACACATTAAGTTCTACAGTAAGGCTTCCAATTACTTTTAAATTACCTGCTTGTTGCCAGGGGTTTCATGCACTTGGTTCCATGCACGGTGCCAGGATGTCATGCTCGTTGCCAGGGGTTTCATGCACTGGGTGTCATGCTCGTTGCTAGTGGGTAGTGCTTGTTGCTAGGGCCGTGCTCCCAGTGCCACATATGCTCCCAGTGCCAGATATTCCCCCACAGTGCCAGGTATATGCACCCAGTGCCAGATATTCTCCCACAGTGCCAGATATTCCCCCCCAGCGCCAGGTACATGCCCCCCCAGTGCCAGGTACATGCCCCCCCAGTGCCAGTTATATGCCCCCAGTGCCAGGTATATGCCCCCAGTGCCAGATATTCCCCCCAGTGCCTGCTTCCCCCCCAGTGCCAGGTATATGCCCCCAGTGCCGGGTATATGCCCCCAGTGCCGGGTATATGCCCCCAGTGCCGGGTATATGCCCCCCCAGTGCCAGATATTCCCCCCCAGTGCCAGATATTCCCCCCCAGTGCCAGGTATATGCCCCCAGTGCCAGGTATATGCCCCCAGTGCCAGGTACATGCCCCCCCAGTGCCAGTTATATGCTCCCAGTGCCAGGTATATGCCCCCAGTGCCTGCTTCCCCCCCCAGTGCCAGGTATATGCCCCCAGTGCCGGGTATATGCCCCCAGTGCCAGGTATATGCCCCCCCAATGCCGGGTATATGCCCCCAGTGCCAGATATTCCCCCCCAGTGCCTGCTTCCCCCCCAGTGCCAGGTATATGCCCCCCCCCAGTGCCAGGTATATGCCCCCAGTGCCAGGTACATGCCCCCAGTGCCAGGTACATGCCCCCAGTGCGAGGTATATGCCCCCCCCCCAGTGCCGGGTATATGCCCCCCCAGTGCCAGGTACATGCCCTCAGTGCCGGGTATATGCCCCCCCAGTGCAAGGTATATGTCCCCAGTGCCAGGTATATGTCCCCCCAGTGCCAGGTATATGTCCCCAGTGCCAGGTATATGTCCCCCCAGTGCCAGGTATATGCCGCAGTGCCTGCTCCCCCGGCCCCCCCTTCCCCCTCTATGTGTTGGAGGGACACGAGCGCATCGCGCGTCTCTCCTGTGTCCCTCCTGGCTCTCCCCCCGGCCGGTCTAATGAAGGAAGTGCCGTTCGTGAGCCAATCAGAGCTCACGAACGGCACATGCTTCCTTAGATCGGCCGGGGGAGAGCCAGGAGGGACACAGGAGAGACGCGCGATGCGCTCGTGTCCCTCCAACACATAGGGGGGGGGAGCAGGCACCACAGCAGGGAGGGAGAGGAGACCGCAGATTGACATGCGGACGTTCGTCCGCATGTCAATCTGTTCTAAATGCCGGCCGGCGGCTGTGGGCCCTTCAGTGCGGCGGGGCCCCAGTGCAATGCACTGCCTGCCCCGCCAGTAGTTCCGCCCCTGGTCCACGTGGATCGCTAAGTATGAAAAAAATCAAAAAAAGAAAAAAATGTGAAAAACTCATGTCGACCTTTAGACCTGTCGACCTAGAAACCCTGTCGACCTTCCATCCATGTCGACCTAGTGACTGTCAACCTAAACATTGTCGACCTAGACACTGTCGATCTTCAGACCGGATCCCGGTTTATATACCCTTGCCCAAAATACAATACAATGGGGTTGTATGCTCTCCACTAATTGGTTGGAGGGATGGTCGTTTACAGTACAGGAGAGGTCATTGGTCGGTTTGAAGAGATGGGCAATGCCTTGATCCAGGGGTGTGTACAGCTGGTCAGCTCTGGATTCCCACCGCATACCAAGTACATAATAAACACAAATATACCTTTAATCTGCCTTTGCGAATAACTATTCGCAACGACATGCGTTCTTCTCCAAACCAACACCGGATTATTACTCATAATTATCCGAACACGTAGATACCATGCATGATGCTCTGATCAGTTACTGTCCCCTCGCATACTGTAAAGGTGTATAATTCCCTTGTTGTGCCTTGTAAATAAGTAAAAAGTTGCATGAGGGGAAAGGGGAGACTATGTGTAATGTGTGTACTAAGTTTGGGAAATATGTAATGTGTGACAGATATTTCCATGTTCATTAGGTTACTTTGTTATGTTATCTCCAGGCAACATGATCCTACACATGAAATGACCAACCATTCTCAAGATACACACACATATGTATATATATATATATATATATATGTATGTATGTATATATATATATATATATATATATATATTTATTTATAAGTGTTTCCCTGCTATTATATCAAAGGTTTTCTTGACTGCAGGCTGCCTGTAGTTAATAATTTGAAAACGCAGGCTTATGTGTATCTATTGGGATATTTGTCTCCCATTGTTCTGGCTCCCACCAAACGATGACTTGTTCGGTTTGTGTGTGTCTTTCTTCACAGACCAGGGGGTCTGTTCAAACATTGGAGTGAACAAAACATTGTGTTGGAAGGATGTGCATGTTTGGTTAGATTAGTGTGTGTATGAACAGTGACTCGACACAGGCTGGGCACTGTGGCATGTGTCTGTAGATCATTTCCATTGCAAGTAAGAATCTTTCTGTAATTGCTCATACCACGCCCGTATGCGCACTCCCGTGGGAGGCGATTGTACGCAATTTGCGAGTATGCGCACGCACGGCAGACTGAGTACATGCATGGATGCCATCTGTGTGGTGTTTGCATGTGGTGTGTGTATTGCAATATTTCTCTAACGTCCTAAGTGGATGCTGGGGACTCCGTAAGGACCATGGGGAATAGCGGCTCCGCAGGAGACTGGGCACATCTAAAGAAAGCTTTAGGACTATCTGGTGTGCACTGGCTCCTCCCCCTATGACCCTCCTCCAAGCCTCAGTTAGATCTCTGTGCCCGAACGAGAAGGGTGCACACTAGGGGCTCTCCTGAGCTTCTTAGTGAAAGTTTTAGTTTAGGTTTTTTATTTTCAGTGAGACCTGCTGGCAACAGGCTCACTGCATCGAGGGACTAAGGGGAGAAGAAGCGAACTCACCTGCGTGCAGAGTGGATTGGGCTTCTTAGGCTACTGGACATTAGCTCCAGAGGGACGATCACAGGCCCAGCTTGGATGGGTCCCAGAGCCGCGCCGCCGCCCCCCTTACAGAGCCAGAAGGCAGAAGAGGTCCGGAAAATCGGCGGCAGAAGACGTCCTGTCTTCAACAAGGTAGCGCACAGCACTGCAGCTGTGCGCCATTGCTCTCAGCACACTTCACACTCCGGTCACTGAGGGTGCAGGGCGCTGGGGGGGGCGCCCTGAGACGCAATAATAAACACCTTGGATGGCAAAAAATGCATCACATATAGCTCCTGGGCTATATGGATGCATTTAACCCCTGCCAAAATACATAAAAAAACGGGAGATAAGGCCGCCGATAAGGGGGCGGAGCCTATCTCCTCAGCACACTGGCGCCATTTTCCCTCACAGCTCCGTTGGAGGGAAGCTCCCTGGCTCTCCCCTGCAGTCACTACACTACAGAAAGGGTTAAAAAAGAGAGGGGGGCACAAATTAGGCGCAGTATTAACTATACAGCAGCTATAAGGGGAAAAACACTTATATAAGGTTATCCCTGTATATATATATAGCGCTCTGGTGTGTGCTGGCAAACTCTCCCTCTGTCTCCCCAAAGGGCTAGTGGGGTCCTGTCCTCTATCAGAGCATTCCCTGTGTGTGTGCTGTATGTCGGTACTTTTGTGTCGACATGTATGAGGAGAAAAATGATGTGGAGACGGAGCAGATTGCCTGTAATAGTGATGTCACCCCCTAGGGGGTCGACACCTGAGTGGATGAACTGTTGGAAGAAATTACGTGACAGTGTCAGCTCTGTATAAAAGACAGTGGTTGACATGAGACAGCCGGCTACTCAGCTTGTGCCTGTCCAGACGTCTCATAGGCCGTCAGGGGCTCTAAAGCGCCCGTTACCTCAGATGGCAGATATAGACGCCGACACGGATACTGACTCCAGTGTCGACGGTGAAGAGACAAATGTGACTTCCAGTAGGGCCACACGTTACATGATTGAGGCAATGAAAAATGTTTTACACATTTCTGATAATACGAGTACCACCAAAAAGGGGTATTATGTTCGGTGAGGAAAAACTACCTGTAGTTTTCCTGAATCTGAGAAATTAAATGAGGTGTGTGATGATGCGTGGGTTTCCCCCGATAACAACTGATAATTTCTAAAATGTTATTGGCATTATATCCTTTCCCGCCAGAGGTTAGGGTGCGTTGGGAAACACCCCCTAGGGTGGATAAAGCGCTCACACGCTTGTAAGGGCTCTATCCTCTCCTGAGATGGCCGCCCTTAAGGATCCTGCTGATAGAAAGCAGGAGGGTATCCTAAAATGTATTTACACACATACTGGTGTTATACTGCGATCAGCAATCGCCTCAGCCTGGATGTGCAGTGCTGGGTTGGCGTGGTCGGATTCCCTGACTGAAAATATTGATACCCTAGATAGGGACAGTATATTTTTGCCTATAGAGCATTTGAAAGATGCATTTCTATATATGCGTGATGCACAGCGGAATATTTGCCGACTGGCATCAAGTCAAAGTGCGTTGTCCATTTCTACCAGTAGAGGGTTATGGACACGTCAGTGGTCAGGTGATGCGTATTCCAAACGGCATTTGGAAGTATTGCCTTATTAAGAGAGGAGTTATTTGGGGTCGGTCTTTCAGACCTGGTGGCCACGGCAACAGCTGGGAAATCCACGTTTGTACCCCAGGTCGCCTCTCAACATGAGAAGACGCCGTATTATCAGGCGCAGTCTTTTCGTGGATAAGCGGGCAAAAGGTTCCTCATTTCTGCCCCGTGACAGAGGGAGAGGAAAAAGGCTGCAGAAATCAGCCAGTTCCCAGGAACAGAAACCCTCTCCCGCCTCTGCCAAGCCCTCAGTATACGCTGGGGCTTTACAAGCAGAATCAGGCACGGTGGGGGGCCCGTCTCAATGAATTTCAGCGCGCAGTGGGCTCACTCGCAAGTAGACCCCTGGATCCTTCAGGTGATATCTCAGGGGTACAAATCAGAATTCGAGACGTCTCCCCCTCGCCGTTTCCTAAAGTCGGCTTTACCGATGTCTCCTTCTGACAGGGAGACAGTTTTGGAAGCCATTCACAAGCTGTATTCCCAGCAGGTGATAATCAAGACACCCCTCCTGCAACAGGGAACGGGGTATTATTCCACACTGTTGTGGTACCGAAGCCGGACGGCTCGGTGAGACCGATTCTAAATCTAAAATCTTTGAACACTTACATACAGAGGTTCAAATTCAAGATTGAGTCACTCAGAGCAGTGATTGCGAACCTGGAAGAAGGGGACTACATGATGTCTCGGGACATCAAGGATGCTTACCTTCATGTCAAAATTTACCCTTCTCACCAAGGGTACCTCAGGTTTATGGTACAGAACTGTCACTATCAGTTCAGACGCTGCCGTATGGATGGTCCACGGCACCCCGGGTCTTTACCAAGGTAATGGCCGAAATGATGATATTCCTTCAAAGGAAGGGAATTTTAGTTATCCCTTACTTGGACAATTCCCTGATAAGGGTAAGATCCAGGGAACAGTTGGAGGTCGGTGTAGCACTATCTCAGGTAGTGTTGCTGCAGCACGGTTGGATTCTCAATATTCCAAAATCGCAGCTGGTTCCGACGACTTGTCTTCTGTTCCTAGGGATGATCCTGGACACAGTCCAGAAAAAGGTGTTTCTCCCGGAGGAGAAAGCCAGGGAGTTATCCGAGCTAGTCAGGAACCTCCTAAAACCGAGCCAAGTCTCAGTGCATCAATGCACAAGGGTTCTGGGTAAAATGGTGGCTTCCTACGAAGCAATCCCATTTGGCAGATTCCACGCAAGAACTTTCCAGTGGGACCTGCTGGACAAATGGTCCGGGTCGCATCTTCAGATGCATCAGCGGATAACCCTGTCACCAAGGACAAGGGGTCCCTCCTGTGGTGGTTGCAGAGTGCTCATCTTCTAGAGGGCCGCAGATTCGGCATTCAGGACTGGGTCCTGGTAACCACGGATGCCAGCCTGCGAGGCTGGGGAGCAGTCACACAGGGAAGGAATATCCAGGACTTATGGTCAAGCCTGGAGACATCACTTCACATAAATATCCTGAAGCTAAGGGCCATTTACAATGCTCTAAGCTTAGCAAGACCTCTGCTTCAAGGTCAGCCGGTGTTGATCCAGTCGGACAACATCACGGCAGTCACCCACGTAAACAGACAGGGTGGCACAAGAAGCAGGAGGGCAATGGCAGAAGCTGCAAGGATTCTTCGCTGGGCGGAAAATCATGTGATAGCACTGTCAGCAGTATTCACTCCGGGAGTGGACAACTGGGAAGCAGACTTCCTCAGCACGACCTCCACCCGGGAGAGTGGGGACTTCACCCAGAAGTCTTCCACATGATTATAAACCGTTGGGAAAAACTCGACAGGTATTGCGCCAGGTCCAGGGACCCTCAGGCAATAGCTGTAGACGCTCTGGTAACACCGTGGGTGTACCAGTCAGGGTATGTGTTCCCTCCTCTGCCTCTCATACCCAAGGTACTGAGATTGATAAGATGGAGAGGAGTAAGCACTATATTCATGGCTCCGGATTGGCCAAGAAGGACTTGGTAACCGGAACTTCAAGAGATGATCACGGAGAATCCGTGGCCTCTACCTCTAAGAAGGGACCTGCTCCAGCAAGGACCCTGACTGTTCCAAGACTTACCGTGGCTGCTTTTGACGGCATGGCGGTTGAACGCCGGATCCTGAAGGAAAAAAGGCATTCCGGATGAAGTCATCCCTATCCTGATCAAAGCCAGGAAGGATGTAACCGCAAAAACATTATCACCGCAATTGGCGAAAATATGTTGCGTGGTGCGAGGCCAGTAAGGCCCGACGGTGGAAATTCAACTGGGTCGATTCCTACATTTCCTGCAAACAGGAGTGTCTATGGGCCTGAAATTGGGGTCCATTAAGGTTCAAATTTCGGCCCTGTCAATTTTCTTCCAAAAAGAACTAGCTTCAGTCCCTGAAGTTCAGACGTTTGTAAAAGGGGTACTGCATATACAGCCTCCTTTTGTGCCTCCAGTGGCACTTTGGGATCTCAATGTAGTTTTGGGTTCCAAAAGTCACATTGGTTTGAACCACTTAAATCTGTGGAGTTAAAATATCTCACATGGAAAGTGGTCATGCTGTTGGCCCTGGCCTGGGCCAGGCGCGTGTCAGAATTGGCGGCTTTATCCTGAAAAAGCCCTTATCTGATGTTCCATTCGGACAGGGCGGAATTGAGGACTCGTCCTCAGTTTCTCCCTAAGGTGGTTTCAGCGTTTCACCTGAACCAACCTATTTGTGGTGCCTGCGGCTACTAGGGACTTGGAGGACTCCAAGTTGCTAGACGTTGTCAGGGCCCTGAAAATATATGTTTCCAGGAGGGCTGGAGTCAGGAAATCTGACTCGCTGTTTATCCTGTATGCACCCAACAAGCTGGGTGCTCCTGCTTCTAAGCAGACTATTGCTCGTTGGATTTGTAGTACAATTCAGCTTGCACATTCTGTGGCAGGCCTGCCACAGCCAAAAATCTGTAAATGCCCACTCCACAAGGAAGGTGGGCTCATCTTGGGCGGCTGCCCGAGGGGTCTCGGCTTTACAACTTTGCCGAGCAGCTACTTGGTCAGGAGCAAATACGTTTGTAAAATTCTACAAAATTGATATCCTGGCTGAGGAGGACCTGGAGTTCTCTCATTTGGTGCTGCAGAGTCATCCGCACTCTCCCGCCCGTTTGGGAGCTTTGGTATAATCCCCATGGTCCTTACGGAGTCCCCAGCATCCACTTAGGATGTTAGAGAAAATAAGAATTTACTTACCAATAATTCTATTTCTCATAGTCCGTAGTGGATGCTGGGCGCCCATCCCAAGTGCGGATTGTCTGCAATACTTGTACATAGTTATTGTTACAAAAATCGGGTTATTATTGTTGTGAGCCATCTTTCAGAGGCTCCTCTGTTATCATGCTGTTAACTGGGTTCAGATCACAGGTTATACGGTGTGATTGGTGTGGCTGGTATGAGTCTTACCCGGGATTCAAAATCCTTACTTATTGTGTACGCTCGTCCGGGCACAGTATCCTAACTGAGGCTTGGAGGAGGGTCATAGGGGGAGGAGCCAGTGCACACCAGATAGTCCTAAAGCTTTCTTTAGATGTGCCCAGTCTCCTGCGGAGCCGCTATTCCCCATGGTCCTTACGGAGTCCCCAGCATCCACTACGGACTATGAGAAATAGAATTATCGGTAAGTAAATTCTTATTTTTTCGACTTCAACAGTCCACCCTTTGGCAGTCAACAATAACTGCCACTAATATTAATAACAGAAAAAAATATTTACATGCTATACATTACAATGGGCGAGTATGTACCTTGGAAGAGGGAGAAAAGGTCATAGGTGAGAAATGGATGGCCTAGTGTGATAGGAAAAACGTGTATGTATGAGTAACTGCCTGAGGGGGATGTATCATCGTGCAACACTAGCTTCTAGGCTTTGCGAAGTATTCATTATATTCCTTCTCATCCTGTATTAAGGGTCTGTACATGGTCCAACAAACTCCACCGAGCTATATGATAAATGGAGAGCACATTTATCTGATGATACATCGTGGGGATCCATATGTGTGAGCAATTATGTGTCCCTATTATCTAATGACTATGTGTGTTTCACTAACCTAGCCCTACAGAGATGAACAGAAGACATGTAACGGTACATACAACACTAAAATGTCATTTTTTTTTGTGATTGATGAGTTGGGTTCCGGTTTCTGGATTTCCTGGGTAAGGGGTAAACAGAGAGAAGGTGAACAGAAACAGGCCATGAAATTCATTTTCAATCTTTATCATAACACTGTCTCAACAGAAGGGTCATAAGTCAAGTCTGCCGCTGTTACAACGCCCTCGCCCCTTAGACTCATTAAATTTATGCTTTGCTTGCGCCGCGTCAGAATTCGAGCACATTTAAATATTAACCCGACAATTATGACGACACCTAAGATTAGGAGAAGAATCTTCCCCACACTGGCAATCACATTCTGTGCCCACTCTTCTAGCCCTGAGAACCATTTGAGTGGGTTCAACCAAGAGGCCCAGCCGATCACTTCATCACCCACAGCTGTTAACGTCAGATTGTGTTGTCTCCTAAATTCCCATTTAAGTTGTAGGATCTCATCCATCTTTTAGTCGATGACCTCCGTGGGGTCGTTGGTGCTGTTTGTGATGTAGGTACAGCACTTTACACCATACTGAGTAGCTAGAGTAACACAGTACCCACCCGTCACAGCTGTAACATAATTTAAAACCATCCTATGCTGGATCAATTCATTCTTATAAGCCTGCAGTTCCCTGCCAGTATACCTGAAGGTGTCATCATACATTTCGGTAATATTGTCTATCAAGTTCGCCAGCGCATGGATATACCTATAATTTATAACTCCCCTGGCAGTATGGGTGACATCTAATGCGAGGAGAATTTGATTCCCGGTAGATTCATGGATCAAATCAGAGCCTGCGTGCTCTGTCCTAGCTATGAGGTGTCTCTTGACAATGTGCTCATAATGGGTATGAGTATACGGAGTCTGAGCGTTGCGGTGAACATCTTTCACTAGGTCATGGGTTATAGTAATAACATCTGGTAGTACTCTGCCAATATAACACAACCCTTCAGAAATAAGTATCATCTGGAAGAACATAGGGGACAAAATGCAGCATCACCATATTACATATCTTCCATGGGAAGAAACCAGTCCCTATTTCTCTCATCTGTTCCATACAAGTTTCATGCTGGATAATATGTGCACAATATTCTTGCGGTACTTTCCCAGCCCACATGGTCTTGCTGCCACGTGTGTACCTGTATCGAAAATACCTCCCACTAGTGGCTATCTTGCGCACAAGTTCAGAATCAATAGCGATTTTATCGGCTCTGTGTGAGAAGGTCATTGTCTGAATATTCCATGTTACTTCCCAATTTCCTGGTTGTCTGAAATTGGACACGTTGAAACAGACTAGTGACTTATCTACATGGAACTGGTGGAGCCTCAAGCTAGGGGGTCTAGATATATTGAATTTCCTGTCTACCGGTCTTCCCCCCCGTAATTCAAGTACCTCATCTATCGTTAAAGGAAATGGCACTAATCCCGATTTACTCTGTCCTTGAGGTACATATGAGCACACCCAGCATTCTGTTTGGTTTAAGACCTTTCCCACTAATGAGTGGTAATCACTCAGGGGATGTCTGTACGTGGGGATATTATAAATGGACTGACATTTCTGGATGCACCCGTCTCCGACTATGTTGTCGCATTTCTTGCATATACAGTACTCTACAGACAATAACCCTTCACAGTGACCCCGAGCTCCGTGACTACCAGACCTTTTTCTGATGCTAGCCTTGGCGAAAGTGATACGCTGATCCAGGGGTCCTACCAACCCGTACTCTCCATCAGAACTCACTCCAGATCCTTGCTCGACGTCTCAGGGGCCCTCACAAAAACAAATTGTCCTGCACAAAAACAAAACCACCAGAAAAAGCCGGAATACAGTCTCTTGGGATGGATCCATTTCGTTAGGGACACAAATGGGAAGATGAGGGGGAAAACAAAAACAAAGAGAAAGTAGCGGGGAGGTGAAAAAAGAAAAACTGGTGCGACAACCTTCCTTGATCTTTGTTAACCGTCTCTGGCTGCACCAACCGTCTTTGCTCTTTCCGCTCCCTACGCTCGAGTGCCGCTCAACAGTCTTGCCTTTTTAGTTCTTCCGGAATAGCTGCTTCAGCGATACAAGGTTCTCTTCACCTTTCTCCTTATCACGAGCTGTCTCCGGGTCTGCAACTTTCTTGCAATGGGACGAGTGGACCCAAGTCTCTCTTTCGCCAACCTTTAGTGCTGTTGTACTGGTCAATAAAACTTGGTACGGTCCTTCCCACCTGTCAATGAGGCAACCTGAGCGTAGAAAATTTCGAATCACCACAAAGTCCCCAAGGTTCAATGTCATGACAATTACTGTTTGGTAGGTCAGGAATCACCAGCTTTAGATTTCTTTGTTGATTTCTGAGCTGCTGGCTCATCCTAACCAAATATTGCACAGTCACTTCATTATTACATTTCAAATCATCCTGGGGGTCAATCATTACGTGAGGTTGTTGCCCAAAAAGAACTTCAAAGGGTGATAGGTTAAGTGGTGACCTGGGAGTGGTTCTGATGCTGTACAACACTAGTGGCAATGCCTCTGGCCACAACAATCCAGTTTCAACCATCACTTTGCTAAGCTTGTTCTTAATAGTGCTATTCATTCTCTCTACTTATGCGCTCGCCTGTGGCCGGTACGGAGTATGTAGCTTGCTATTAACACCCATCAGTTTGCACATGACCTGAAAGACTTCACCTGTAAAATGGGTACCCCTATCACTTTCAATTATTCTAGGGATACCATACCTACACACAAATTCCTGCACAATTTTCTTTGCAGTGAACGTAGCAGTATTTGTGGCAGCGGGGAATGCTTCTACCCAATTTGAAAAGACATCTGTACACACTAGGACATATTTCAGATTCCTACAGGGTGGTAACTGTATGAAGTCTATTTGTATTACCTGGAAGGGTCCGTCCGTAGGAGGGATATGGGATGGCTCCATCGGTATTGTCTTCCCAACATTCTTTCTAATGCAGGTAATACAAGCCATTGCCCTCCTACCTGCATGAGATGAGAACCCTGGTGCACTCCAGTATGCCCTGACCAGTTTGCACATAAACATACCTTCCTTGCCCAAGTGGGTCAGGCCGTGAGCTGCTTCCACTAGTGCTGGAAGATATGCCTTGGGGGCCACTGGCTTACAGTGCCCATCTGTCCAGAGGCCCGAAGACTCTCTTCCATATCCCTTCGCCTTCCAGACGGACTTCTCCTGCAGGGAACACAAATCTTGCATTTCAATGAGTTGTTGTGTGCTTATTGTGTTAAATGTCATCAGTGGTGTGATGTTGGTTAGTGTGGCTGAATTTGCTGCTGCCTTGGCAGCTTCGTCTGCCCAGCTGTTACCAAGTGACACTGGGTCTTGACTGTAAGTGTGGGCTTTGCACTTGATAACAGCCACTCTGTCAGGGTCTTGTATTGCTGATAGCAATCTTTTGATGTGGGTCGCATGCGCCACGGGTGTGCCAGCTGCTGTCATGAAATTTCTGAGGCGCCATAGGGCACCACTCCAAAGGCATACCTAGAATCTGTGTATATATTAGCTGACTTACCCTTGGCCAATTCACACGCTCTGGTTAGGGCGATCAGCTCAGCAACTTGTGCTAAGTGCGGTGGGCCCAGGGGCTCAGCTTCTATGATAGTTCTGTCGTCTACAACTGCGTACCCAGTGCACAGGTCTCCCGAGTCCGTCTGTCTGTGGCAACTACCGTCAGTGTAAAAAGTAAAATCTACGTCATCTAAGGGGTTGCCACTGATGTCAGGTCTTGCAGTGAAAGTTTGGTTGAGGTATTCCATACAGTCATGCATGTCAGTGTCAACACTAAATCCCCCTATGTCATCATTGTTCTCACCTCCCACCCTTTGTGCATGACAGGGCACACCAGGCAAGTAAGTTGCTGGATTTAGTGTGCTGCATCTCTTTATGGTGATGTTTACCGGGGCCATTAGTGCTAATTCCCACTTTGTAAACCGTGCCGATGAGACATGTCTGGTTTGGGCGGAGTTCAGTAAGGCTGATACTGCATGAGGTGTATGGATGGTCAGGTTGTGTCCTAACACTACGTCTTCGCTTTTACTTACTAGCAAAGCTATCGCTGCAACACTTCGCAAGCATGTGGGGAGAGACCGCGCTACAGTGTCCAACTGTGCACTGTAGTATGCTACTGGTCTGCTGGCATCACCATGTTTCTGTGTTAAAACACCTGCCGCACACCCAGCACTTTCCGTACCGTACAATTCAAAGGGTTTCCCATAATCTGGCATGCCTAATGCAGGTGCCTGTGATAGGCACTGTTTGAATCTCTCAAATGCCAGTTCGGACTCATCTGTGTGCGAGATCCGATCTGGTTTGTTCGAAGAGACCATCTCTTGCAAAGGTAAAGCCAGTATGGAGAATCCTGGGATCCAGTTTCGGCAGTACCCACACATTCCAAGAAAGGTGCGGATCTGTTGTTGGGTTTGCGGCAGAGTCATGTTGCGAATCGCTTCTATCCTATCAGCAGTGAGGTGTCGTTGTCCTTGTGTCAAGCAATGCCCCAAATACCTCACCCTTTTACTGCACAACTGTAATTTATCCTTTGAAACCTTGTGTCCTGTCTGGGAGAGGTGAAGCAGCAGCTGCTTCGTATCTGCCAAGGACGTTTCAAATGAGTCAGAGCACAACAATAAGTCATCAACATACTGTATTAGCACTGAGCCATTTTCAGGTTGAAAGGATTGCAAACAGTCATGCGGTGCTTGGGAGAAGATACTTGGGCTGTTAATGAAGCCTTTGGGGAGACGAGTCCAGGTGTACTGTACTCCCCTGAAAGAGAAGGCGAAAAGGTACTGACTGTCGGGGTGGAGAGGGAGAGAAAAGAAGGCAGAACAGAGATCAATGACAGTGAAGTATGAAGACGTTGCAGGGATCTGCATCAAGATGACAGCTGGATTGGGCACTACGGGGAATTGACTCTCAACTATTTTGTTCACCCCTCTTAAATCCTGCACTAGCCGGTAACCCCTCCCCCCGCTCTTTTTCACAGGGAAGATGGGACTATTGGCAGTGCTGGACGTCCTGACTAGGATGCCCTGTTGTAGCAAGCGCTCTATGACAGGGAAAATTCCTAATTCTACCTCTGGCTTCAGAGGATACTGAGGGATTTTTGGAGCTATCCTACCATCTTTTACTTGTACTACTACTGGAGCTACATTCGCCATCAATCCAGTGTCTTGTCCATCTTTGGTCCAAAGGGAACCCGGTATTCGTGAGATAATTTCCTCTACCTTTGATGGACACTTGTCTATAACAGCAGAATGCGACATTAGCCTTTGAGGGGTGTTTAATATATCTTGCACTTCTTGAACGTGATTCTCAGGTATATCTAAGAAGACACCCTCAGGAGTACAATATATGACACACCGCATTTTACACAATAAATCTCTTCCAAGCAGGTTAGTCGGAGCCGATGCAGCCAGCAAAAAGGAATGCTTGGTCTGCAAGGGCACCTTTGGTAATGTTTGCAGGTCTACTCAAAGGGTATTGTTGCACTGTTCCTGTTACTCCCATTGCCGAAATTGTTTTTCCCGTGGTTTTTATACCTACCGTCGAATTTAACACTGACCTGGCCGCCCCTGTATCTACAAGAAAAGGTAATGATCTACCAGCTACATCAACTGTGACCTCAGGTTCACTACCAAGGCTAGCAATCAACTTCACTGGCTGCAGACTACAGGTGTGGCCCAACCCCTATTGTGTGGGGAGACCCTCCCGCAGCGTATTGGTAGCTACAATATGTGAGGGGGGTAACTGAATTTTCAGAGGTCTGCCAGTCCCTCCTCGGCGGGTACCTCCTTGTTTCCCCTCTATGCGGCTCGTACTCTCTCCTGTATGATCCCTGATCTCGTCTATGTGTAGAATTACTTTGCTCGTGTTCTTGTCTAGGGGGTCTGAATTTTTGTGTGCTGTTACAATTACTGGCATAATGCCCTTCCCTTTTACACAGATAACAAACTCTTGACTTTTTCCATGTGTCAGGGGCCTGGGGTTTTGGTCGAGTTGGTGCTCCTTCCAGTGCTTGGATGCTCATCACCATCAACCGCTCCCCTTGTGCCTCCCTGGTTTTCTGGATATTACGGTCATGCTCCAGTGCTGATTCCCTAAGTGCAGTCACCGTAATACCCCTCCAGTTTGGCAGAGAAGTTTGAACCCTGGTTTTCAGTGCCTCCTTCAATCCCTCCATTAATACAGAGACAGCTACTTCCCTGTGGTTGACATTGTCTCTAATATCCTCAACCCCAGTGAATTTAGCCACTTCCATCAAAGTTCTGTGGAAATATTCGGATGCCAGTTCATTCTCTTTCTGTCTTATGGAAAAAATCTTATTCCATCTAACTACAGCTGGGAAATACAAACCTAGTTGTATATCGATTTGCCTGACATTCTGCTGATTGTAAGCATCAGTGAGTGGCACTTTTGCATCTAGGTTGCAGTCTGTAATAAATTTTGGGATGTCAATGTTAGAGGGGAGACTCGCTCGCAACACCGTCCGCCAATCTTTGTTTGTGGGTTCTTGGGAAAGTCCTAAATCTTTTATATATTTCTGGCTTCCGACTAAATCCTTTCTGGGGTCAGGGAATTCTGCCATAATTGACCTCAGCTCCATACGGGACCAGGGACAGTACATTGCAATGTTCCTGATTGGGGTCACCCCCTGAGTGTCAGTTCCCCCGTTAGGGACTGCAATCACCCTAACTGGATGCAACTCAACCACATCTTTCTTGTTTGTCTCTACAATACGGGGAGTCACTGTTTCTGCATAATGGACGGTACCGTACTTACCAGTCGCCACGATCTCATCTGCCCCCTCACTGGCTGATGCGGCCACTGCCCTTGGTGGTTGGGCAATGCCCACCCTTGTGTCGTGTATGGTGGCAGCCAGGGCAAGGGCTGAGATCATGCTAGGCTCATCCTCTACGTTGCTGTAATCTTGAAGAGAAGGTAAAACAGGGTACAAGGTACAAGCATTAGTTTTAATACATTCGCTGCGCATTTCCCTGACCTCTACCTTTGTATCATTGGTGGTGACACTCTTCTCTCCATCAACATATGGTGGTGGTGGTGGTGCTGTCGCATTCACGCTTCTGCCTGGTTTGGAACTTGCTGTGCGAGCAAGCTCCCTTTGCACATCCCCCTCTTGTTGACACAAGTTTAAACAATGTGTATGCCTTAGCCTTTGCTTTCTGGATTTGAGCAGGCATATTCTAATCCTTACATTTTGTAGTACCTCTGGATCAAAACTACCTATCCCAGGAAATGATGCTTTATCCCCCACAGTCATTCGTGTCCATTCATCACAAAAGGTCTCAGTGTGGGGACCATACTTCCCCCACATTACCAACCGAGCTGACCCCCTGGGTCTCAATTCTGCTGTCTGAACCCTGACTGAGGAACGTCCCTGTGTTGTGCACTTGGCTCCCATTGTGGACCCTTTTAACACGGGAAAACTTCCTAAAATGCTCCAAACACAGTAGTCTAACGGTGGAAGTCCTCAAAGTTCTTCCACTAACTTCTTCTGCTCCGAGTACCACGGATCCGCCCTATTTAGCAGACACGCGTAGCCAGTGCAGGCCCTACTTCGGCCTATATCCCCTGGGCCTTTAGGAGTAACTTACCGTACCCAGTGAATATCTGCCTAAAAGACTATTTTTTTTACACAAATCACGCTTGCATGTGCTTTACACAACGCGTATGATGACGAGATTTACGCACAACTATGCAAAACTTCGTATCACGTTGCGCCACGTATCGCTCACACAACCGTGCGGTCCAATCGTACCGCTTATAGACACTTGCTATCTATAAGTTGTAGGATCACTGGAGTCTGTGCTCCAAAACAGCCGGAGTGTAATACCAAGAAACACAAAGCTTTATCACACTCCGTTGCACGTGTTCACCTAGACCGTGCTCACCAAGTTCACCGAGTTTCACCGAGTTCACCAAGTGGGGTTCAATACATTCACACCTTTTTCAGCCCACACTAACACTCTATAGTTTTCTGATCAGAAAAATATCCTTTCCTGTTAACTGATAGCTTTCCCCAGAGGTAACACACTTTATCAATGTTATTCTAATCTGCGTTTGAAACCGGATAGTTATGTGCTATTTGTAGATAAACATCTACTACTCCGCTTTAAATTGAACTATTGTGTAGTTTGTCCTTGTCGTTAGCGATCTTACGCAACTTGCATAATTACGCAACCGCACGTGCCTTTTCACGCTTGTGCGCGCTCACGTACAAAAGTGCGCCCGCACTAAAACAAATCACACAGTATAAATGTGAGCGATATAAACTATTGTCGCTCACGAACACACCCCACAATTGCTCTGTTTAACCTAAAAGACTAGGCCAGAGCTGCGTTTTGTGTTCTTACAACTATATCATTAACACAGTTACTTCAAATGTATATAGCAACACAGATGTATCCGGTTTCACACAAACCTATAAATGACCGTTATAACCTATAGCAACAATATGTGGGATGGATGCAAAGTATGGGTACGTTGTGTGCGCCTTTATGCAAGGTTACATGTGCAAAAGAAAAAACTTTTAAATGTTTTTTTTCCCCCTTTGTCCTTGCGGTTCACGCCAGCATCAACACAATATAATAATGCTAATCCACCCTTTGCTGCTGGCAAGCGCCTGCAATGTTGTGCAAAAGCCGGGTATGAGACGAGCCGGACGATGCCCTCAACTGAGAAGTTCGATAGACTTCTTGGAAAGCAGCCACTAACCCCTATTGCACACTGTAACTGAAGCAGCTGCGGCCGCTGTAATAAATCCTTTACCTTCGTACTCTATCCCCAGTTAGCGTACACAGTCCCGTACTGTGCACGCACTTTGCGTGCACATGCCGGAATAGCTGTGCATCTTACACTCAGTGCATACACACAGACCGACACGCTGAGAGAACAAGGCAGCTCTAGGTGTGGCAATTACACTATACAAACGCTCAACAGAAACTGAATGCGACACCAGTATTTGATTGTATGTTGTGGTCCAAAGCAGCAACAAGTAATAATATTTCTCTGACGTCCTAGTGGATGCTGGGAACTCCGTAAGGACCATGGGGAATAGACGGGCTCCGCAGGAGACTGGGCACTCTAAAAGAAAGATTAGGTACTATCTGGTGTGCACTGGCTCCTCCCTCTATGCCCCTCCTCCAGACCTCAGTTAGAATCTGTGCCCGGCCAGAGCTGGATGCGCCTAGTGGGATCTCCTGAGCTTGCTAGAAAGAAAGTATTTGTTAGGTTTTTTATTTTCAGTGAGATCTGCTGGCAACAGTCTCACTGCTACGTGGGACTGAGGGGAGAGAAGCAAACCTACCTGCGTGCAGCTAGCTTGTGCTTCTTAGGCTACTGGACACCATTAGCTCCAGAGGGTTCGAACACAGGGCCTGACCTCGATCGTCCGCTCCCGGAGCCGCGCCGCCGCCCCCTTTGCAGAGCCAGAAGACAGAAGAAGGAGATAAAATCGGCGGCAGAAGACTCCGGTCTTCATTAAGGTAGCGCACAGCACTGCACATGTCTGAGGTAAAAGGCTCCTCTAAGGAGGTGATAGAGCGGATATGTGTGTGAGAGGGTGTCTCCGTCGACAACGCCGACACCTGTTTGGATATGTGTAAGTGCTAAGGTGAATTTATTGCACAAAAGGTTAGGGAACAGACAGGAAATCTACCCATGTCTGTCCCTATGTCACAGAGACCTTCAGAGTCTCTCAATGCTCACTATCCATAATAACAAACACTGGTATCGACATGGAGTTTAACTCCACTGTCGACTACGATAATGCAAAGTTACATCCAAGATGGCTATAAGGTATTCAATATATGATTATTGAAATAATAGATGATTTGCATATCACTGATGACTCATCTGTCCCTGACACGAGAGTACACATGTTTAAGGGGAAGAATGCTGAGGTAAATTTCCCTCCTCTCATGAGGAAAAAGAGCGGGAATCTCCAGACAAGAGACGGCAGCTTCCCACAAGAGAATTCTCAGGCTGTATCCTTTCCCCACTAGGGCCAGGATATGTTGAGAATCTTCCCCTGGGGTGTCCTGTTTGCACAGACGGTAGCACTTGCTATTCTCAGGGATCCTGCAGATAGCGTGCACATTCTAGTATACTACCCAGACCGGCGATTGTGTCGGCATGGGTTTATAGCGCTGTGGCAGCGTGGACAGGTACCTTATCAGCAGAGATGAGACCCTAGTATGCAATATAAATATATTAAAGATGCTGTCTTAAGTGATAGATATATAGTTATAAAGCATGCCCAAAGAGACATGAGTATACTAGGTCCTAGAGTCAAAGCTATGTCGATCTCTGCTTGACGTGTTCTGTAGAATATGCATTGGACAGATGATGCCGACTTAAGAGGCATATGGAAGGCTGAGGATTGTGTGAAGAAGGGTTCTCGGGCCTGGTCTCCACAGCTATAGCTGGTAATTCTGCTAGTTTGCCTTATATTCCTGCACAGCCTAAGAAAGCACGACATTATTAAATGCAGCCTTTCGTATAAAGAAACAAGAAAGTCTGAGGGGCGTCCTTTCTTGTCAGAGCCGGGCAGCTAGTTCCCAAGAACAGAAGTCCTCCCCGGACCCTACAAAAATCCACCAATGTCGCTGGGGCTCCACAGGCGGAGCTAGGCCCGGTGGGGACACGCCTTCGTAAGTTCAGCCACAAGTGGGTTCACTCCCTGTTCGATCCCTGGGCAATAGATATTGTGTCTCAGGGATACAAGCTGGACTGTGAGAAGATGCCCCCTCACCGACGGCCCTGCGGGCTTCCCCCCAAGAGAGGGAGCCAGTGTTATCTGCAATTCACAAATTGTATCTTTAACAGGTGGTGGTCAAGGGTCCCCTCCTTCAACAAGAGGGTGTTATTATTAGACCATGTTGTAATCCCGAAACCAGACGGTTCGGTCAGACCCATATTGAATTAAAAATCCCTGAACATATACCTGAGAAGGTTCAAGTTCAAGATGGAATCGCTAAGAGCGGTCAGTGCAAGCCTAAAAAGGGGGAGACTTTATTGTGAATCGGGACATAAGGGATGCATACCTTCAGGTCCCCATTTATCCACCTCATTAGGCGTACCTCAGAATTGCGGTACGGGATTGTCATTACCAATTTCAGATGTTGCCGTTTGGTCTCTCCACGGCCCCGAGAATATTCACCATGGTAATGGCGGATATGATTGTGCTCCTGTGGAAGCAAGGTGTCACTATTATCACGTACTTGGACGATCTCCTCATAAAAGCGAGATCAAGAGAGCAGTTGCTGAACAGCGTATCACTTTCTCTGGAAGTGTAACGGCAACACGGCTGGATTCTATATATTCCAAAGTCGCAGTTGTTTCCTACAGCTCATCTGCCTCTCCTAGGCACGATCCTAGACACAGACCAGAAAAGGGTTATCTCCCGATAGAGAGAGCTCAGGAGCTCATGACACTGGTCAGGAATCTATTAAAACCAAAACAGGTGTCAGTGCATCACTGCACTCGAGTCCTGGGAAGGATGGGGGCATCATACGAGGCCATCCCCTTAGGCAGGTTCCATGCGAGGACCTTCCAATGGGACTTACTGGACAAGTGGTCCGGATCACCTCTTCAGATGCATCGGTTAATCACCCTATCCCCCAGGGCCAGGGTGTCTCTCCTGTGGTGGCCGCAGAGTGCTCACCTTCTTGAGGGCCGCAGATTCGGCATTCAGGACTGGATCCTGGTGACCACGGATGCAAGCCTCCGAGGGTGGGGGGCAGTTACACAGGGAAGAAATTTCCAAGGTCTGTGGTCAAGTCAACTGACTTGCCTTCACATCAATATCCTGGAACTAAGGGCCATATACAACACCCTAAGTCAAGCGGAGATCCTGCTTCGCGACCAACCGGTTCTGATCCAGTCAGACCGCAGGGGTTCATGTAAACCGCCAAGGCGGCACAAGGAGCAGGGTGGCGAGGGTAGAAACCACCAGAATTCTTCGCTGGGCGGAGAATCAAGTAAGTGCACTGTCAGCAGTGTTCGTTCCGGGAGTGGACATCTGGGAAGCAGACTTCCTCAGCAGGCACGACCTTCACCCGGAAAAGTGGGGACTTCATCAGGAAGTCTTCACGCAGTTTGCAAATTGATGGGAACTGCCTAAGGTGGACTAGATGGCGTCACACCTCAATAAAAAGCTAAAAAAGGTTTTACGCCGGGTCAAGGGACCCTCAGGTGATAGCTGTGGTCGCACTAGTAACACCGTGGGTGTTCCAGTCGGTCTCTGTATTCCCTCCTCTTCCTCTCATACCCAAGGGCTGAGAATTGTAATAAAAGGAGGAGTGAAAACAATATTCTTTGCTCCGAATTGGCCAAGAAGGACTCGGTACCCGGAGCTGCAGGAAATGCTCTCAGAGGACTCAGGGCTTCTGCCTCTCAGACAGGACATGTTGCAACAGGGGCCCTGTCTGTTCCAAAATTTACCGCGGCTGCATTTGACGGCATGGCGGTTGAACGCCGGATCCTAGCGGAAAAGGACATTCCGGTTGCAGTTATTCCTACGCTGATAAAGGCTAGGAAAGACGTGACAGCAAGACTTTTTCACTGTATATGGCGAAAATAGGTTGCTTGGTGTGAGGCCGGGAAGGCCCTACAGAGGAATTCCAGCGGGGTCGATTCCTGCACTTCCTACAGTCAGGAGTGACTATGGGCCTAAAATTAGGATCCATAAAGGTCAAGATTTCGGCCCTATACATTTTCTCTAAAAATGAACTGGCTTCACTGCCTGAAGTTCAGACGTTGTTCCGGGGGTGCTGCATATTCAGCCTCCTTTTGTGCCACCGGTGGCACCTTGGGATCTTAAAGTTGTGTTGGATTTCCTGAAATCCCACTGGTTTGAGCCACTTAAGACCATGGAGCTAAAATATCTCACGAGGAAAGTGGTCATGCTATTGGCCTTAGCTTCGGCTAGGCGTGTGTCAGTATTGGCGGTTTTGTCATGTAAAAACCCTTATCTGATCTTCCATATGGACAGGGCAGAATTGAGGACTCGTCCCCAATTTCTTCCTAGGGTGGTATCATCGTTTCATTTGAACCAGCCTATTGTGGTGCCTGCGGCTACTAGGGACTTGGAGGATTCCAAGTTGCTGGACGTAGTCCGGGCTTTGAAAATTTATGTTTCCAGAACGGCGGGAGTCAGAAAGTCTGACTCGCTGTTTATTCTGTATGCAGCCAACAAGGTTGGCGCTCCTGCTTCGAAGCAGACTATTGTTCGCTGGATCTATAGCACGATTCAGCTGGTTCACTCTGCGGCTGGATTGCCGCATCCAAAATGGTGAAAGCCCATTCCACAAGGAAGGTGGGTTCTTCTTGGGCGGCTGCCCGAGGGGTCTCGGCTTTACAGCTTTGCCGAGCTGCTACTTGGTCGGGGTCAAACAAGTTTGCTAAGTTCTACAAGTTTGATACCCTGGCTGAGGAGGACCTTGAGTTTGCTCATGCGGTGCTGCAGAGTCATCCGCACTCTCCCGCCCGTTTGGGAGCTTTGGTATAATCCCCATGGTCCTTACGGAGTTCCCAGCATCCACTAGGACGTCAGAGAAAATAAGAATTTATTCACCGGTAATTCTATTTCTCGTAGTCCGTAGTGGATGCTGGGAACTCCGTAAGGACCATGGGGAATAGACGGCTCCGCAGGAGACTGGGCACATCTAAAGAAAGAATTAGGACTATCTGGTGTGCACTGGCTCCTCCCCCTATGACCCTCCTCCAAGCCTCAGTTAGGACACTGTGCCCGGAAGAGCTGACATAATAAGGAAGGATTTTGAATCCCGGGTAAGACTCATACCAGCCACACCAATCACACCGTATAACTCGTGATAGGGTTAACAGTATGATAACAAAAAGAGCCTCTGAACAGATGGCTCGCAATAACAACCCGATTTGTGTAACAATAACTATTTACAAGTATTGCAGACAATCCGCACTTGGGATGGGCGCCCAGCATCCACTACGGACTACGAGAAATAGAATTACCGGTGAGTAAATTCTTATTTTCTCTGACGTCCTAGTGGATGCTGGGAACTCCGTAAGGACCATGGGGATTATACCAAAGCTCCCAAACGGGCGGGAGAGTGCGGATGACTCTGCAGCACGGAATGAGAGAACTCCAGGTCCTCCTCAGCCAGGGTATCAAATTTATAGAATTTTGCAAACGTGTTTGCCCCTGACCAAGTAGCAGCTCGGCAAAGTTGTAAAGCCGAGACCCCTCGGGCAGCCGCCCAAGATGAGCCCACCTTCCTTGTGGAATGGGCTTTTACAGATTTAGGCTGCGGTAGTCCCACCGCAGAATGCGCCAGCTGAATAGTGCTACAAATCCAGCGCGCGATAGCCTGCTTAGAAGCAGGAGCACCCAGTTTGTTGGGTGCATACAGGATAAACAGCGAGTCAGTTTTCATGACTCCAGCCGTCCTGGAAACATACATTTTCAGGGCCCTGACTACGTCCAGTAACTTGGAATCCTCCAAGTCCCTAGTAGCCGCAGGCACCACAATAGGCTGGTTCAAGTGAAACGCTGATACCACCTTCGGGAGAAACTGAGGACGAGTCCTCAACTCTGCCCTATCCATATGGAAAATCAGATAAGGGCTTTTATTGGACAAAGCCGCCAATTCTGACACACGCCTGGCCGAAGCCAGGGCCAACAGCATGACCACTTTCCACGTGAGATATTTCAAATCCACAGTCTTAAGTGGTTCAAACCAATGTGATTTCAGGAACTCCAAAACCACATTGAGATCCCAAGGTGCCACTGGGGGCACAAAAGGAGGCTGAATATGCAGCACTCCTTTGACAAAAGTCTGAACTTCAGGCAGTGAAGCCAGTTCTTTCTGGAAGAAAATCGACAGGGCCGAAATCTGGACCTTAATGGACCCCAATTTGAGGCCCAACGTCACCCCTGCTTGCAGGAAATGCAGGAATCGACCCAGTTGAAATTCCTCCGTTGGGGCCTTCCTGGCCTCACACCAAGCAACATATTTCCGCCAAATGCGGTGATAATGTTTTGCGGTGACATCCTTCCTGGCTTTGATCAGGGTAGGGATGACTTCCTCCGGAATGCCCTTTTCCTTCAGGATCCGGTGTTCAACCGCCATGCCGTCAAACGTAGCCGCGGTAAGTCTTGGAACAGACAGGGCCCCTGCTGCAGCAGGTCTTGTCTGAGCGGCAGAGGCCAAGGGTCCTCTGAAAGCATTTCTTGAAGTTCCGGGTACCAAGCTCTTCTTGGCCAGTCCGGAACCACGAGTATAGTTTTCACTCTTCGCCTTCGTATTATTCTCAGTACTTTGGGAATGAGAGGCAGAGGAGGAAACACATAAACCGACTGGTACACCCACGGTGTTACTAGAGCGTCCACAGCGATCGCCTGAGGGTCCCTTGACCTGGCGCAATATCTTTTTAGCTTTTTGTTGAGGCGGGACGCCATCATGTCCACCTGTGGTCTTTCCCAACGGTTTACCAGCATTTGGAAGACTTCTGGATGAAGTCCCCGTTCTCCCGGGTGGAGGTCGTGCCTGCTGAGGAAGTCTGCTTCCCAGTTGTCCACTCCCGGAATGAACACTGCTGTCAGTGCTAACACGTGATTTTCCGCCCATCGGAGAATCCTTGTGGCTTCTGCCATTGCCCTCCTGCTTCTTGTGCCGCCCTGTCTGTTTACATGGGCGACCGCCGTGATGTTGTCTGATTGGATCAGTACCGGCTGGTTCTGAAGCAGGGGCCTTGCTTGGCTTAGGGCATTGTAAATGGCCCTTAGCTCCAGAATATTTATGTGAAGCGAAATCTCCTGATTTGACCACAGTCCTTGGAAATTTCTTCCCTGTGTGACTGCACCCCAGCCCTGAAGACTGGCATCCGTGGTCACCAGGACCCAGTCCTGTATTCCGAATCTGCGGCCCTCTAGTAGATGAGCCCTCTGCAGCCACCACAGCAGCGACACCCTGGTCCTTGCCGATAGGGTTATCCGCTGTTGCATCTGGAGATGGGACCCGGACCATTTGTCCAACAGGTCCCACTGGAAAGTCCTTGCGTGGAACCTTCCGAATGGAATTGCTTCGTACGAAGCTACCATTTTTCCCAGGACTCGTGTGCATTGATGTACCGACACCTGTCCCGGTTTTAGGAGGTCTCTGACTAGAGATGACAACTCCTCGGCTTTTTCCACTGGAAGAAACACTTTTTTCTGGTCTGTGTCCAGAATCATTCCCAGGAACAGAAGACGTGTCGTCGGGACCAGCTGTGACTTTGGAATATTGAGAATCCAGCCGTGCTGTTGCAGCACTTCCCGAGAAAGTGCTACCCCCACTACCAACTGTTCCTTGGACCTCGCCTTTATCAGGAGATCGTCCAAGTACGGGATAATTAAAACTCCCTTCTTGCGAAGGAGTATCATCATTTCGGCCATTACCTTGGTAAAGACCCTCGGTGCCGTGGATAACCCAAACGGCAGCGTCTGGAACTGATAGTGACAGTCCTGTACCACAAATCTGAGGTACTCCTGGTGAGGAGGGTAAATGGGGACATGCAGGTAGGCATCCTTGATGTCCAGAGAGACCATGTAATCCCCCTCGTCCAGGCTCGCAATAACCGCCCTGAGCGATTCCATCTTGAACTTGAACTTTCTGATATACGTGTTCAAGGATTTTAAATTTAAGATGGGTCTCACCGAACCGTCCGGTTTCGGTACCACAAACATTGTGGAATAGTAACCCTTTCCTTGCTGAAGGAGGGGTACCTTGACAATCACTTGCTGTGAATACAGTTTTTGGATAGCCACCAACACTGCCTCCCTGGCAGAGGGAGTTGTTGGTAAGGCAGATTTTAGAAAACGGCGGGGGGGGGGACGTCTCGAATTCCAGCCTGTACCCCTGAGATACTACTTGAAGGATCCAGGGATCCACCTGTGAGAGAGCCCACTGTGTGCTGAAATTTCTGAGACGGGGCCCCCACCGTACCCGGGTCCGCCTGTGAAGCCCCAGCGTCATGCTGTGGACTTACCGGACGCGGGGGAGGACTTTTGGTCTTGGGAACTGGCTGTATGCTGCAGCTTTTTCCCTCTACCTTTGCCTCTCGGCAGAAAGGATGCGCCTCGAGCCCTCTTGTGTTTGTGGGGCCGAAAGGACTGTACTTGATAATACGGTGCTTTCTTTTGCTGTGGGGTAGCCTGTGGCAAAAATGTCGATTTCCCAGCCGTAGCTGTGAAAACGAGGTCTGAAAGACCATCCCCAAACAGTTCCACCCCCTTATAAGGCAAAACTTCCATGTGCCTTTTTGAATCGGCATCACCTGACCACTGCCGAGTCCATAACCCCCTTCTGGCGGCAATGGACATTGCACTTATTTTTGATGCCAGCCGGCAAATATCCCTCTGTGCATCGCGCATGTATAAGACAGCGTCTTTTATATGCTCCACTGTCAGCAAAATATTGTCCCTATCCAGGGTATCAATATTATCCGACAGGGAATCTGACCACGCAGCAGCAGCACTGCACATCCATGCTGATGCAATCGCTGGTCGCAATATAATGCCCGTGTGTGTATATATAGCTTTTAGGGTAGCCTCCTGCTTTCTATCAGCAGGATCCTTTAGGGCGGCCGTATCCTGAGACGGTAGTGCCACCTGTTTTGATAAGCGTGTAAGCGCTTTATCTACCCTAGGGGATGTTTCCCAACGTGACCTGTCCTCTGGCGGGAAAGGGTACGCTGCCAATAACCGTTTAGAAATTATCAATTTCTTATCGGGAGAAGTCCAGGCTTCCTCACACACCTCATTTAATTCCTCAGATGCAGGAAAAACTACTGGTAGTTTTTTCTCACCGAACATAATACCCTTTTTTGTGGTACCTGGGGTACTATCAGAAATGTGTAAAACATTTTTCATTGCCTCAATCATGTAACGGGTGGCCTTATTGGAGGGTACACTAGTCTCATCGTCGTCGACACTGGAGTCAGTATCCGTGTCGACATCTGTGTCTGCCATCTGAGGTAGCGGGTGTTTTAAAGCCCCTGATGACATTTGAGACGCTGGAACAGTCACAAGCAGAGTAGCCGGCTGTCCTATGTCGTCAAACCTTTTATGTAAGGAGCTGACACTGTCACATAATTCCTTCCATAAGTCCATCCACACAGGTGTCGACCCCTCAGGGGGTGACAACACATTTACAGGCATTTGCTCTGCCTCCACATCATTTTCCTCATCATACATGTCGACACAGCGGTACCGACACACAGCACACACACAGGGAATGCTCTGACAGAGGACAGGACCCCACAAAGCCCTTTGGGGAGACAGAGGGAGAGTATGCCAGCACACACCAGAGCGCTATATAACAGAGAGATATCACTATACAGAGTGTTTTCCCCTATAGCTGCTTATTATATATGTATTGCGCCTAAATTTAGTGCCCCCCCTCTCTTTTTTACCCTTTCTGTAGTGCAGGACTGCAGGTGAGAGCCAGGGAGCGATCCTTCCAGCGGAGCTGTGAGGGAAAATGGCGCCAGTGTGCTGAGGGAGATGGCTCCGCCCCTTTTTCGGCGGGCTTTCTCCCGCTTTTTGTGTTATTCTGGCAGGGGTAATTTACACCTATATAGCCTCTGGGGCTATATATGGTGTCAGTTTTGCCAGCCAAGGTGTAAATATTGCTGCTCAGGGCTCCCCCCCCCCCAGCGCCCTGCACCCATCAGTGACCGAAGTGTGTGGTGTGCATGAGGAGCAATGGCGCACAGCTGCAGTGCTGTGCGCTACCTTGGAGAAGACAGAAGTCTTCAGCCGCCGATTTTCCGGACCTTCTTGCTTCTGGCTCTGTAAGGGGGACGGCGGCGCGGCTCCGGGAACGGACGACGAGGTCGGGTCCTGTGTGCGATCCCTCTGGAGCTAATGGTGTCCAGTAGCCTAAGAAGCCCAAGCTACCACCACTTAGGTAGGTTTGCTTCTTCTCCCCTTAGTCCCTCGCTGCAGTGAGCCTGTTGCCAGCAGATCTCACTGTAAAATAAAAAAACTAAATATACTTTCTTTCTAGGAGCTCAGGAGAGCCCCTAGTGTGCATCCAGCTCGGCCGGGCACAGAAATCTAACTGAGGCTTGGAGGAGGGTCATAGGGGGAGGAGCCAGTGCACACCAGATAGTCCTAATTCTTTCTTTAGATGTGCCCAGTCTCCTGCGGAGCCGTCTATTCCCCATGGTCCTTACGGAGTTCCCAGCATCCACTAGGACGTCAGAGAAAATAAGAATTTACTCACCGGTAATTCTATTTCTCGTAGTCCGTAGTGGATGCTGGGCGCCCGTCCCAAGTGCGGACTCTCTGCAATACATGTATATAGTTATTGCTTAACTAAAGGGTTATTGTTATGAGCCATCTGTTACTGAGGCTCAGTTGTTGTTCATACTGTTAACTGGGTATGGTTATCACAAGTTGTACGGTGTGATTGGTGTGGCTGGTATGAGTCTTACCCTGGATTCCAAATCCTATCCTTGTTGTGTCAGCTCTTCCGGGCACAGTTTCCTTAACTGAGGTCTGGAGGAGGGGCATAGAGGGAGGAGCCAGTGCACACCAGATAGTACCTAATCTTTCTTTTAGAGTGCCCAGTCTCCTGCGGAGCCCGTCTATTCCCCATGGTCCTTACGGAGTTCCCAGCATCCACTACGGACTACGAGAAATAGAATTACCGGTGAGTAAATTCTTATCATTTGTAAAAGGGGATTACAATAAGTTACAATATAAATGGTACAACACAATACAATTCAATCACAGAGAGAGAGTCACACCCAATGATACGTACGCTTTGTCGCTTGCACCACCCGGATCCGGTCCCCAGTCATCTGGCGAGACGACTTATGAGTCTTTAAAAAGCAGAGAGAGAGAGAGTGACCGGCCCAGGTGCAAGGTTTATATACCCTTGCCCAAAATACAATACAATGGGGTTGTATGCTCTCCACTGATTGGTTGGAGGGATGGTCATTTACAGTACAGGAGAGGTCATTGGTCGGTTTGAAGAGATGGGCGATGCCTTGATCCAGGGGTCTGTACAGCTGGTCAGCTCTGGATTCCCACCGCATACCAAGTACATAATAAACACAAATATACCTTTAATCTGCCTTTGCGAATAACTATTCGCAACGACATGCGATCTTCTCCAAACCAACACCGGATTATTACTCATAATTATCCGAACACGTAGATACCATGCATGATGCTCTGATCAGTTACTGTAAAGGTGTATAATTCCCTTGTTGTGCCTTGTAAATAAGTAAAAGTTGCATGAGGGGAAAGGGGAGACTATGTGTAATGTGTGTACTAAGTTTGGGAAATATGTAATGTGTGACAGATATTTCCATGTTCATTAGGTTACTTTGTTATGTTATCTCCAGGCAACATGATCCTACACATGAAATGACCAACCATTCTCAAGATACACACACACACACACACATTATATATATATATATATATATATATATATATAATGTGTTGCCAAAAGATTGAAGAAGCAGGGAGCGCCAATAGTGCATTAAAAGTGTATAACAATTTTATTTAAAAATCCAAGTCGGTAACAAGTGTGAACCCGTACCATAAAAGGCGGTTAAACCACCGCTTGTATAACCAGCATAAGATTTACCCCACAGTGCAAACCAGCGTTCTCAGTTCAAAGTCCATACGTCAGACCATGCCTATACGCGTTTCGTCATTCGACTTCGTCAGTGGGCTGACGAAGTCGAATGACAAAACGCGTATGGGCGTGGTCTGACGTATGGACATTGAACTGAGAACGCTGGTTTGCACTGTGGGGTAAATCTTATGCTGGTTATACAAGCGGTGGTTTAACCGCCTTTTATGGTACGGGTTCACACTTGTTACCGACTTGGATTTTTAAATAAAATTGTTAGACACTTTTAATGCACTATTGGCGCTCCCTGCTTCTTCAATCTATTGGCAGGACTATCAGCCGTTCGGGATCGGGTAACATTGGGGAAGCGACAGCTGGAAGTCCCAGAGGTGCACATTGACAAGTTTCTTCTGCCATTAACGCTGGCTGTCAGTGATTGTGAGGAACATTGTTTCTTGTCTAGCCTTGGACTTGTAGTTCCACGGGACTCTAAATTTTACCTTGGTTTTTGCGCTCATACTGCTTGTTTTTAGTATATATATATATATATATATATATATATATATTATAAGTGTTTCCCTGCTATTATATCAAAGGTTTTCTAGACTGCAGGCTGCCTGTAGTTAATAATTTGAAAACGCAGGCTTATGTGTATCTATTGGGATATTTGTCTCCCATTGTTCTGGCTCCCACCAAACGATGACTTGTTCGGTTTGTGTTTGTCTTTCTTCACAGACCAGGGGGTCTGTTCAAACATTGGAGTGAACAAGACATTGTGTTGGAAGGATGTGCATGTTTGGTTAGATTAGTGTGTGTGTGTGTGAACAGTGACTCGACACAGGCTGGGCACTGTGGCATGTGTCTGTAGATCATTTCCATTGCAAGTAAGAATCTTTCTGTAATTGCTCATACCACGCCCATACGCGCACTCCCGTGGGAGGCGATTGTACGCAATTTGCGAGTATGCGCACGCACGGCAGACTGAGTACATGCATGGATGCCATCTGTGTGGTGTTTGCATGTGGTGTGTGTATTGCAATATTTTTCGACTTCGACAATCCACAGCCCGATCACCCGATATCGAGTGAATGAGTTGATGATTGTACAAGAGTGTAAGCAAGTCTGTTAACCGATATAACTTATATTGCTCTTGCAATGGCCAGGATTGGGGAGGCTTACATCACATGTGCAGTTTAATATTTATCGTCTGACCTCCGGATCCATAGAAGCCTATACACTGAGCCATTTCTAGAACAGTGTGTATGGGGCTGTAAGGAGGCTGACAGTAGGTCAAGCTGTTGACACAACTCTGCTGATCGGGAGCATCAACACTATCAGCAGATGAACATAAAGTGTGTGCCCAGCTTTACGCTTGCTGTGTATGAAGAAGTCATTCACAAAACCCTGGATGTAAAACAGAATATGGCATCCTTAAACTTGGTGTCGTATTTTCACACGAGCCTGAATTTACTAATACCTGCAGAACTGTTTGGCGGAGCGAGAATCTAGAACCTTTTTATCAAACATTTAGGCATAGTGGTTTTGGAAGTACGAGCCTGTCGCGGATACGCCTGACCCTTCGCTTTTCCTGGGGGTCGAAAGGAACGAAAGGTGGTTCTCTGAGCCCTCGGAACAGAAGGATTAGTATTAGGGAGACACGCAGTCTTGGCAGTAGCCAAGTCAGTCACAATCTTGTTCAGATCCTCCCCCAACTAGAATGTCTCCCTTAAAAGGGAGCACCTCCAAGGTCTTTTTTGAGTCCAAGTCCACCTTCCAGGACCTCAACCACATAATTTGCAGAGCCAGGATAAACGTAGTAGATGCCTTAGCCGCCATTATACCTGCATCAGAGGCCGCCTCCTGAATGTAGTGAGAGGCTGTGGTAATATAAGACAGATATTGGCCCTCATTCCGAGTTGTTCGCTCGTTGTCGATTTTAGCTATATTGCGATTAGTCGCTTACTGCACATGCGCAAGGTTCGCAGAGCGCATGCGGTTAGTTATTTTACACAAAAGTTAGGTATTTTACTCACGGCATAACGAGGATTTTTCATCGTTCTGGTGATCGTACTGTGATTGACAGGAAGTGGGTGTTTCTGGGCGGAAACTGGTCATTTTCTGGGCGTGTGTGAAAAAACGCTGGCGTTTCTGGAAAAAACGCGGGAGTGTCTGAAGAAACGGGGGAGTGTCTGGGCGAACGCTGGGTGTGTTTGTGACGTCAAACCAGGAACGAAACTGACTGAACTGATCGCAATGGCTGAGTAAGTCTGGAGCTACTCAGAAACTGCTAAGAAATTTCTATTCCAATTCTGCAAATTTTCCGTTCGCAATTCTGCTAAGCTAAGATACACTCCCAGAGGGCGGCAGCTTAGCGTGTGCAATGCTGCTAAAAGCAGCTAGCGAGCGAACAACTCGGAATGAGGGCCATTGTCTGGCAGTTTCATAGAAATCCTGAGGCAGCTCATCCTCAATTGCCTGAACCCATGCTTCAATAACTTTCTCAGCTCAGGAGGCTGCCATAGTGGGTCTATGTACAGCACCAGTAAAGTAGTAAATAGACTTCAGGCATCCCTCTACACCAGGCATCCCAACCACGGTCCTCAAGGCACACCAACAGTGCAGGTTTTAGTGATATCCAGGCTGCAGTACAGATGGTTAAATCAAAATAGCTGAGCTGCTAATTAAGTCACCTGTGCTGAAGCCTGGATATCACTAAAACCTGCACTGTTGGTGTGCCTTGAGGACCGTGGTTGGGAAAGCCTGCTCTACACGCTTATCCGTTGGTTCCTTCAGTGAAGTGACAGGCAGAGTAGATGACACCACAAGACGGGCAACATGAGAGTCCACCAGCGATGGAGTTTCCCACTTGTTACTCAACTGTGCCGGGATAGGATAACAAGCAAGCATCTTTTTAGACAGGAAAAATGTGTTTCCTAGAGAGGACCAGGATTCCTGACGTGTGTCAAGTAAATGATCAGAATGTGGTAAGACTACTTTAGCTGCTATCTGACGTTTGAACTTATCAGGTTTCTTAAGGGGAGTACTCATGGAGCGACATTCTAAGTATTCTGACTAGATTGCTTAGAATTTGAGCATTATCGCTCCGTGTGTACCCCCTACAGCAGGGGTGGGGAACCTCAGGCCCGAGGGCCGTATAAGGCCCTCAAAGCCACTTGATCCGGCCCGGCTAGGCTCACCTAAACGAGAGGAGATGCTGAGCAACGGCTGAAATTTCACCACCAGCGGGCACCCGGCTCCTCAGCAGCAGCTCACTCCTGAGCTCCAGCTTCTGGCTCAGGCAATGTACATGTGTGGCTGTGCGGCGCTATGGGAGAGACGTCATGACATCTCTCCCATAGTTTCGAAGAGAGGGAGGGCAGTGGTCTGGAAGCAGGAGCAGGGCTGGTGAGCATTGTGGGTTTTTTTTTTTCGTTTAATGTGTGTGTGTGTGTGTGTGTGTGTGTGTGTGTGTGTGTGTGTGTGTAAGCGGCACTACTGGGGGGCATATTTAACGTGGCATAACTACAGGGGGAATATCTAATGGGGCATAACTACAGGTGGCATATTTAATGGGGCATAACAACTGACAGGGCATATCTAATGGGCCAAAACAGCTGACAGTGGGCATATCTAATGGGGCATAACAACTGACTAGGGGCAAATCTAATCGGGCATAACAAGTGACTGGGGGTCTAACTACTGACTGGGGGCAGGCTAATTTTTAAGTTGATCATTTTTGTATGGCCCCCGAAGGATTTTATAAATATCCAAATGGCCCTTGGTAGAAAAAAGGTTCCCCACCCCTGCCCTACAGCGATAGCGATGCGCAGCCCTGCGCATCGCTATCGCTGGTGCGGGTTGCTCACTTCAAATGAGCGGCCCCCCGTCTCCCCCCGCACGCTCAGCACAGATTGCGCTCTGCTGAGCGGCGGGAGATGTGTGCTGAGCGGTTCGCTCAGCACACATCTCTCCTGCATCGGCCCATCTATATGAGCCTTAAGACACAGGAGGCTCAATGTCATCATTTCTTTGAATTAGCTTAATAGCCTCCACTAGGTCAGGAACATCAACCTGGGTTGCAAATTCCTCATCAGAAGCAACAGTATCAGTGTCTGACGGATCACTATATTCCCCATCCTAATCGGAAGAATTATCCAAAATATTAGTAGATTGTGAGGAATAAATGGCCCGCTTAGATGACCCCTTGGTCCCAGAGGAGCGTGGGGTAGACTTTTGTCTAACCAAAACGAGTTTTATGGTAAGAACTTACTGTTGTTAAAACTCTTTCTGCGAGGTACACTGGGCTCCACAAGGATGGACAATGGGGTGTAGAATAGGATCTTGATCCGAGGCACCAACAGGCTCAAAGCTTTTACTGTTCCCAGAATGCAGAGCGCCGCCTCTATAACCCCACCTCCCTGCACAGGAGCTCAGATTTTAGTTAACCAGCCCAATGCAGTAGCAGGAAAAGAGACGACAACGGTTAGTAGTCACATACACCACACTCTCACAACAAGAGAAGTGTCAGCGGCTAATGCCATACCAACCCAAAGAAGCGAAGTGCGTCAGGGTGGGCGCCTTGTGGAGCCCAGTGTACCTCGCAGAAAGAGATTTAACAAGGGTAAGTTCGTACCATAAAACTCATTTTCTGCTGCGGGGTACACTGGGTTCCACAAAGATGGGGATGTCCTAAAGCAGTTCCTTATGGGAGGGGACACACTGTAGCGGGCACAAGAACCCGGCGTCCAAAAGAAGCATCCTGGGAAGCGGCAGTATCGAAGGCATAGAACCTTACGAACGTGGTCCTGGAGGATCACGTAGCCGCCTTGCACAATTGGTCAAGGGTCGCACCATGTTGGGCCGCCCAGGAAGGTCCAACAGACCGAGTAGAATGGGCCGTAATGTGAGCAGGAGCTGACAAACCAGCCTTCACATAAGCATGTGCAATCACCATTCTAATCCACCTGGCCAGGGTCTGCTTGTGAGCAGGCCAGCCACGTTTGTGAAATCCAAACAAAACAAAGAGAGAATCAGACTTTCGAATAGAAGCAGTTCTCTTCACATAGATACCGAGAGCCCGTACCACATCCAAACACCGCTCTTTGGGAGACAAATCAGGAGAGACAAAGGCCGGAACCACAATCTCCTGATTAAGGTGGAACGAAGAAACCACCTTAGGTAAATATCCGGGACGAGTTCTAAGAACCGCCCGGTCACGGTGAAATATCAGATATGGGGAACTACAAGACAAGGCACCCAAATCCGACACTCTTCTAGCAGAGGCAATAGCCAGCAAGAACACTGCCTTAAGGGAAAGCCACTTAAGGTCAGCTGAACCAAGGGGTTCAGACAGAGGCTCCTGCAATGCCTCCAAAACCACCGACAAGTCCAAAGGAGCCACAGGAGGGACATAGGGAGGTTGGATACGCAACACACCCTGAGTGAAAGTATGAACATCAGGTAAAGTCTCAATTTTTCTCTGAAACCACACCGACAAGGCAGAAATATGAACCGTGAGGGAGGCCAGACGAAGGCCTAAATCCAGGCCCTGCTGCAGAAAAGCCAAAAGTTTGGCTGTACTATACTTGGAAGCGTCATAATTGTTAGATGCGCACCAAACAAAGTAGGAATGCCAGACCCTATGGTAAATCCTTGCAGAAGCCGGTTTCCAGGCCCGCAACATAGTTTCTCTGACGTCCTAAGTGGATGCTGGGACTCCGTAAGGGATTAGCGGCTCCGCAGGAGACTGGGCACAACTATAAAGAAAGCTTTAGACTACTGGTGTGCACTGGCTCCTCCCACTATGACCCTCCTCCAGGCTTCAGTTAGAATCTTGTGCCCGGCTGAGCTGGATGCACACTAGGGGCTCTCCTGAGCTCCTAGAAAGAAAGTATATTTAGGTTTTTTATTTTACAGTGAGATCTGCTGGCAACAGACTCACTGCAGCGAGGGACTAAGGGGAGAAGAAGCGAACCTACCTAACAGGTGGTAGTTTGGGCTTCTTAGGCTACTGGACACCATTAGCTCCAGAGGGATCGACCGCAGGACCCGACCTTGGTGTTCGTTCCCGGAGCCGCGCCGCCGTCCCCCTTACAGAGCCAGAAGCATGAAGAGTCCGGAAAATCGGCGGCAGAAGACTTCGGTCTTCATCAAGGTAGCGCACAGCACTGCAGCTGTGCGCCATTACTCCTCATGTACACCTCACACTCCGGTCACTGATGGGTGCAGGGCGCTGGGGGCGCCCTGAGGGCAATATATGACACCTTGGCTGGCAAATCTACATCATATATAGTCCTAGAGGCTATATAGATGTAAAATTACCCCTGCCAGTATTCCAGAAAAAGCGGGAGAAAGTCAGCCGAAAAAGGGGCAGGGCTTCTCCCTCAGCACACTGGCGCCATTTTCTCTTCACAGTGCAGCTGGAAGACAGCTCCCCAGGCTCTCCCCTGTAGTTTTCAGGCTCAAAGGGTTAAAAATAGAGGGGGGGCACTAAATTTAGGCGCAATATATGTATACAAGCAGCTATTTGGGGAAAAATCACTCAGTTATAGTGTTAATCCCTGCATTATATAGCGCTCTGGTGTGTGCTGCCATATTCTCTCTCGGTCTCCCCAAAGGACTTTGTGGGGTCCTGTCCTCAGTCAGAGCATTCCCTGTGTGTGTGCGGTGTGTCGGTACGGCTGTGTCGACATGTTGGATGAGGAAGGTTACGTGGAGGCGGAGCAGAGGCCGATAAATGGGATGTCGCCCCCTGTGGGGCCGACACCAGAGTGGATGGATAGGTGGATGGTATTAACCGACAGTGTCAACTCCTTACACACAATCCACTAGGAACATCCGTTACATGATCTCGGCAATGAAAAATGTGTTACGCATTTTCTGACATGAACCCAAGTACCACATAAAAGGGGTTTTATTTTTGGGGAGAAAAAGCAGCCAGTGTTTTGTTCCCCCATCAGATGAATGAATGAAGTGTGAAAAGAAGCGTGGGTTCTCCCGATAAGAAACTGGTAATTTCTAAAAAGTTACTGATGGCGTACCCTTTCCCGCCAGAGGATAGGTCACGTTGGGAGATATCCCTTAGGGTGGATAAGGCGCTCACACGTTTGTCAAAAGGTGGCACGGCCGTCTTAGGATACGGCCACCTTAAAGGAACCTGCTGATAAAAAGCAGGAGGCGATCCTGAAGTCTGTATTTACACACTCAGGTTATATACTGAAACCTGCAATTGCCTCAGCATAAATAGTGCTGCTGCAGCGTGGTCTGATACCCTGTCAAATAATATTAATACGCTAAGACAGGGATAATATTTTGCTAACATTGAGCATATTTAAGACGTGGTCTTATATATAAAGGATGCACAGAGGGATATTTGCCGGCTGGCATCCTGAATTAATGCAATGTCCATTCTGCCAGGAGGGTATTAGAAACCCGGCAGTGGACAGGTGATGCTGCCTGTAAAAGGCACATGGAGATTCTGCCTTATAAGGGTGAGGAATTGTTTGGGGATGGTCTCTGGGACCTCGTATCCACAGCAACAGCTGGGAATAAAAAATTTTTACCTCAGGTTTCCTCACAGCCTAAGAAAGCACCGTATTTTCAGGTACAGTCCTTTCGGCTTCAGAAAAGCAAGCGGGTCAAGGGCGCTTCCTTTCTGCACAGAGACAAGGGAAGAAGGAAAAAAGCTGCACCAGCAGCCAGTTCCCAGGATCAAAAATCTTCCCCCGCTTCCTCTGAGACAACCGCATGTGGAGACAGGTGCGGTAGGGGCGCGTCTCTGGAACTTCAGTGACCAGTGGACTTGCCCACAAGTGGATCTCTAGGTTCTGCAAATAGTATCACAGGGATACAGGCTGGAGTTCGAGGCGACTCCCCCTCGCCGTTACCTCACATCAGCCTTGCCTGCTGCCCTCGGAGAAAGGTAGTACTGGCGGCAATTCACAAGCTGTACTTCCAGCAGGTGAAATCAAGGTACCCCTCCTTCAACAAGGCCGGGGTTACTATTCCAAAATGTTGTGGTACCGAAAACCAGACGGTTCGGTGAGACCCATTCTAAAATGGAAAGCCTTGAACACTTATATACGAAGGTTCAAGTTCAAAATGGAATCGCTCAGGGCGATTATTGCAAGCCTGGAGAATTTCATGGTATCATTGGACATCAAGGATGATTACCTGCATGTCCCTATTTACCCTCTTCACCAGGAGTACCTCAATATTGTGGTACAGGATTGTCATTACCAATTCCAGACGTTGCCGTTGGTCTGTCCCCAGCACCGAGGTATTTACCAAGGTAGTGGCCGAAATAATTATCCCGTACTTGGACGATCTCCTTATAAAGGCGAGGTCCAGGGAGCAGTTGTTCGTCGGAGTAGCACTATCTCGGGAAGTGCTACAACAGCACGGCTGGTTTCTGAATATTCCAAAGTCGCAGCTGGTTCCTACGACGCGTCTACTGTTCCTGGGTATGGTTCTGGACACAGAACAGGATAAAAAGGTTTTCTCCCGGAGGAGAAGTCCAAGGAGTTGTTGTCTCTAGACAGAGACCTCCTAATACGTATACAGGTGTCGGTGCATCAATGCACGCGAGCCCTGGGAAAGATGGTAGCTTCTTACGAAGAAATTCCATTCGCCAAGTCCCATGCAAGGATTTTCCAGTGGGATCTGTTGGACAAGTGGTCCGGGTCGCATCTTCAGATGCATCGGCAGATAACCCTGTCTCCACGGGTCAGGGTGTCGCTGTTGTGGTGGCTACAGAGTGCTCATCTTCTAGGGGGCCGCAGATTCGGCATACAGGACTGGGTACTGGTGACCACGGATGCCTGCCTTCGAGGCTGGGGGGCAGTCACACAGGGAAGGAACTTTCAAGGCTATGGAAAAGTCAGGAGACTTCCCTACACATAAATATTCTGGAACTGAGGGCATTACAATGCCCTAAGTCAGGCTAGACCCCTGCTTCAACACGGTCGGTGCTGATCCAGTCAGACAACATCACGGCGGTCGCTCATGTAAACCGACAGGGCGGCACAAGAAGCAGAATGGCGATGGCAGAAGCCACAAGGATTCTCCGATGGGCGGAAAATCATGTGTTAGCACTGTCAGCAGTGTTCATTCCCGGAGTGGACAACTGAGAAGCAGACTTTCTCAGAAGACACGACCTCCACCCGGGAGAGTAGGGACTTCATCCAGAAGTCTTCCAAATGATTGTACACCGTTGGGAAAGGCCACAGGTGGACATGATGGCGTCCCGCCTCAACTAAAAGTTACAAAGATATTGCGCCAGGTCAAGGACCCTCAGGCGATAGCTGTGGACGCTCTGGTAACACCGTGGGTGTACCAGTCGGTGTATGTGTTCCCTTCTCTGCCTCTCTTACCCAGGGTAATGAGAATAATAAGAAGGAGAGGAGTAAGAACTATACTCATTGTTCCGGGTTGGCCAAGAAGAGCTTGGTAACCAGAACTCCAAGAAATTATCTCAGAGGACCTATGGCCTCTACCGCTCAGACAGGACTTGCTGCAGCAGGGGGCCTGTCTGTTCCAAGACGTACCGCGGCTGCGTTGACGGCATGGCGGTTGAACGCCGGATCCTGAAGGAAAAGGGAATTCCGGAGGAAGTTATCCCTATGCTATTTAAAGCTAGGAAAGAGGTGAACGCAAACCATTATCACCGCATATGGCGAAAATATGTTGCGTACTGTGAGGCCAGGAAGGCCCCAAAGGAGAAATTTCAGCTAGGTCGATTTCTGCACTTCCTACAGTCAGAGGTGACTATGGGCCTAAAATTGGGTTCCATTAAGGTCCAGACTTCGGCTCTATCGATTTTCTTCCAAAATTGAACTGGCTTCACTGCCTGAAGTTCAGACTTTTGTTAAGGGAGTGCTGCATAGTCAGCCCCCGTTTGTGCCTCCAGTGGCACCATGGGATCTCAACGTGGTGTTGGATTTCCTGAAGTCGCATTGGGTTGAGCCACTTAAATCCGTGGAGCTATAATACCTCACGTGGAAAGTGGTCATTCTGTGGGCCTTGGCGTCGGCCAGGCGTGTATCAGAATTGGCGGCTTTGTCATACAAAAGCCTTTATCTGTTTTTTATATGGATAAGGCGGAATTGAGGACTCGTTCCCAATTCCTTCCTAAGGTGGTATCAGTTTTTCATGTGAACCAACCTATTGTGGTGCCTGCGGCTACTTGGGACTTGGAGGATTCCAAGTTACTGGATCTAGTCAGGGCCCTGAAAAGTATATGTTTCCAGGACAGCTGGGGTCAGGAAAACTGACTCGCTATTTCTCCTGTATGCACCCAACAAGCTGGGTGCTCCTGCTTCTAAGCAGACGGTTGCTCGCTGGATCTGTAGCACGATTCAACTTGCACATTCTGCGGCTGGACTGCCGCACCCTAAATCTGTAAAAGCCCATTCCACGAGGAAAGGGGCTCTTCTTGGGCGGCTGCCCGAGGGGTCTCGGCTTTACAATTTTGCCGAGCTGTTACTTGGTCGGGTTCAAACACTTTTGCAAGAGTCTACAAGTTTGATACCCTGGCTGAGGAGGACCTAGAGTTTGCTCATTCGGTGCTGCAGAATCATCCGCACTCTCCCGCCCGTTTGGGAGCTTTGGTATAATCCCCATGGTCCTTACGGAGTCCCAGCATCCACTTAGGACGTCAGCGAAAATAAGATTTTACTCACCGGTAAATCTATTTCTCGTAGTCCGTAGTGGATGCTGGGCGCCCATCCAAAGTGCGGATTGTCTGCAAAACTTGTATATAGTTATTGCCTAACTAAAGGGTTATTGTTGAGCCATCTGTTGAGAGGCTCAGTTATATTTCATACTGTTAACTGGGTATAGTATCACGAGTTATACGGTGTGATTGGTGTGGCTGGTATGAGTCTTACCCGGGATTCAAAATCCTTCCTTATTGTGTCAGCTCTTCCGGGCACAAGAATCTAACTGAGGCCTGGAGGAGGGTCTTAGTGGGAGGAGCCAGTGCACACCAGGTAGTCCTAAAGCTTTCTTTAGTTGTGCCCAGTCTCCTGCGGAGCCGCTAATCCCCATGGTCCTTACGGAGTCCCAGCATCCACTATGGACTACGAGAAATAGATTTACCGGTAAGTAAAATCTTATTTTTAATGACCTCTTCAGAAAAACCCTTAGCCCTCAAGAAGGAAGCTTCAAGAGCCACGCCGTCAAAGACAGCCGGGCTAGGTCCTGGTAGACACAGGGGCCCTGAATGAGGAGGTCTGGGCATTGTGGAAGTAGAATTGGACGCTCTGATGATAGGTCCTGCAGGTCTGAGAACCAGTGCCGCCTGGGCCACGCTGGAGCTATGAGAAGCAGAATTCCTCTTTCTTGCTTGAACTTCCGAATTACCCTGGGCAGGAGTGACACCAGAGGGAACACATACGGCAGCCGAAACCTCCACGGCACCGCTAGCTCATCCACAAAAGCTGCTTGAGGATCCCTTGTCCTTGCTCCGAAGACCGGAACCTTGTGATTGTGTTGAGACGGCATCAGATCTACGTCTGGAAGACCCCACTTTCTACTAGGAGTTGAAACACTTCTGGATGGAGGCCCCACTCGCCGGCATGCACGTCCTGACGACTGAGAAAGTCCGCTTCCCAATTCAGGACTCCCGGAATGAAGATTGCCGATATGGCTGGTAGATGGTGTTCCGCCCCATGTAGAATCCGTAAAACTTCCTTCATTTCCAAACGGCTTCGAGTGCCATCTTGATGATTTATGTAAGACACTGTGGTGGCGTTGTCCGACTGTACTTGAACAGGACGGTTCTGAATTAAATGCTGGGCCAGGTTCAATGCATTGAAGACCGCCCGCAATTCCAGAATGTTGATCTAGAGGAGAGATTCCTCCTTGGTCCACCGACCCTGAAGGGAGTGTTGCTCCAGCACCGCGCCCCAACCTCTTAGACTGGCATCTGTCGTCAACAGGACCCAGTTGGATATCCAGAAGGGACGGCCCTGGCACAATTGTTGGTCCTGGAGCCACCAGAGCAGCAACAGACGGACCTACGGAGTCAATGAGATCATTTGAGACCTGATCCGGTGAGGCAGGCCGTCCCACTTGGCTAGAATCAGCCTCTGGAGGGGGCGAGAATGGAATTGAGCATACTCCACCATGTCGAATGCTGATACCATAAGGCCCAGCACCTGCATTGCCGAATGTATCGACACTTGCGGACAAGAAAGGAAGCAACAAATCTTGTCCTGAAGCTTCAGGACCTTCTCCTGACACAAGAACAACCTCTGGTTGTGAATGTCCAATAGCGCTCCCAGATGCACCATGCTCTGAGCAGGGATCAGGGAGGATTTCTTCCAGTTGATGAGCCACCCGTGGGCTTGTAGAAACCAGACCGTCATATCCAGATGACGAAGGAGAAGTTCTGGGGAATTTGCCAGGATTAACAAGTCGTCCAGATACGGCAGTATCCTGACCCCTTGACGGCGGAATACCACCATCATCACCACCATTACTTTGGTGAAGACTCGCGGAGCCGTTGTTAAACCAAAAGGTAACGCCCGAAACTGGTAATGGAGGTTGCCAATAGCAAACCTCAGGTATTGCTGATGTGATGCTGCTATAGGAATATGCAGGTAAGCATCCTGTATATCCAGGGAGACCATGTAGTCCCCAGGTTCCAAGGCCAGAACTATAGAGCGAAGGGTTTCCATACGGAACTTGGAAATCTTCACAAACCTGTTCAATGCCTTGAGGTTGAGAATGGGCCGGGAGGACCCATTCGGTTTCGGGACTAGAAACAGCGGAGAATAGTACCCCCAGCCCCTCTGCGCAAGAGGCACCTGTACTACGACTCCTGTATCCAGGAGGGTCTGTACCACCGAATGCAGAGTGTTTGCCTTTGTCCGGTCCGACAGGACGTCTGTCTGGCAAAATCTATGAGGGGGTCGGTTTTTGAAGGCTACGGCGTAACCTCGAGTGACGACTTCCCATACCCAGGCATCTGAAGTGGTTTTCAACTATTCCTGGGTATACCCTAGAAGCCGGCCCCCCACCCTGGGATCCCCCAGGGGGAGGCCCGCCCCGTCATGCGGCAGGCTTATCGGCCTTGGAAGCTGGCTGACGGGCCGCCCAGGCTCTTTTTGGCTTCGGCTTACCAGGTTTGGAAGTGCGGGCCTGCTTGTTGTACGCCTGACCTTTTGCTTTACCTGAAGGACGAAAGGACGTACCTTTAGCCTTCGACACAGAAGGAGCGGTACTTGGCAGACAGGCAGTTTTGGCAGTAGCCAAGTCAGCCACTATCTTATTTAAGTCCTCCCCAAACAGAATATCTCCCTTGAAAGGGAGTACCTCCAGGGTTTTTCTAGAGTCCAGATCCACAGACCAGGATCTCAGCCACAATATCCGGCGAGCCAAGACTGACGTAGTAGAGGCCTTGGCTGCTAGGATACCGGCATCCGACGCCACCTCTTTAATATAGCGAGAAGCTGTGACAATATATGACAAGCATGGTCTAGCATGGTCAGAGGAGATTTCAGCTTCTAACTCCAAGGCCTCAATAGCCTCTGCAGCCCATGTAGCTGCAATAGTGGGCCTCTGTACAGCACCCGTGAGGGTGTAAATCGCTTTCAGACAACCCTCCACACGTTTATCCGTAGGCTCTTTTAGAGACGTGACGGTAGTGACAGGCAGAGCTGAGGAAACCACCATCCTAGCCACATGCGAGTCCACTGGAGGTGTTTACCAATTCTTAGACAGCTCTGGCGCGAGGGGATAGCGAGCCAGCATCTTCTTTTGAGGCACAAACTTCGTACCCGGGTTTTCCCAGGGTTCCTGACGTATATCCACTAGGTGATCAGAGTGAGGTAAAACTTGTTTAACCACCTTCTGACGCTTGAACCCATCAGGTTTCTTAGGAGGGACGGATGGCTCGGGATCATCCGTAATCTGTAGAATTAACTTAATAGCCTCCAAAAGATCAGGAACATCCACATGTGAACTACCCTCCCCATCAGCCGCATCTGAGTCAGAACCTGTGGGGTCAGTGTAAGTGCCGTCTTCATCAGACGAGGTGTCAGTGACAGCAGTGGATTGTGAGGAGACAAGCGCTCGCTTAGAGGACCCCTTGGACTTAGGCGAGCGATGGTCAGACTTTTTAGTAGTCAGGGACTGGTTCAACTTCTTCAACTGAGCAGTAAAATCGTCCGCCCACGGCGGGTTAGCTGCAGGGACCACATACGGTTGTACCGGCATTGGGGGTCCCATAGAGGATGTTAGTTTATGAACTAGCGTATGCAGAAGCGTGGAGAAAGCGGCCCACGGTGGGTCATTATGTGCCTCCGTTGCCACAGTCCCACTGTGGCTTCAGCAACACCGGCAGTGTGTTCGGTCCCAGAACCGTTACTGCAAGTTATATCATGTCTGCTTCTGAAGGTATCAGGTAACACAGTACAATTGGTAGCAGCACAATACCTCTTACCCAAACCCTTGCGCAGTGTAGTCAGCACTAGCAGAGATAGGGTGACTAAATCACAGAGAAAATTCCTAATAAAGTATATCTTTGTGAAAATCCTATATCAATATAAAACCTGACGCACCAAGCCCCCTCAGGTTATAGAATATATGGATAGCAAGTTAAGTGAAACACACGAAATGGACACCACTCAGCTATCAAATGCACACAGATAGTCACAGTTTGTACAATGCAGAGGTTATTACTAACAATAATACTGCACTGGACTAGCTTATATATATATATATATATATATATATATAGCTATATAGTCAATAGATATAACACTACACATTAAGAACTGGATGTATATCACAGGGTAATTGTACTAGAAAACCCTGACTAAATGCACTCTTTCTTAACTATCACTGTCTAAAAAGGCAGGTAGAATACTTAAGTGTCATGTAAAGTCACAGCACTGACAACCAAGCGGCTTTACACAGGAGGATTTGCCCAAGCAGTCCCAGGAACAGTGAAGCTGAGGGATAATGGCGCCCAGACACTGACAGGGAGTGAGGGAGAGACAGATATGCAGCTCCAGGGCGGGAACATTTGCAGGAAATGGCGCCCTGGGGCTGGGGGAGGGGCTTCAGGTCTAAGCCTTATCCCCCTGCTGGCAAAACAACCGGGTACTGTGGGCTTTATTAAACTGGTTTAGAGAGAAAACCTGACCTGCGCCCATGCCCTGGTGATCTAGTGAGATCGCCTGTACTGCGTTTCCACCGCCAGCGTGCGCGGCCCGCCTCCCACTGACCGCGCCAGATCACGATAGAGACCGGGTCCCACTCACCACCACCCGAAGCGCAGCCACGCGATCCCGGAGAGCCCCCGGTGTGTGTGCCTGACGTGAAGAAAACCGGAGCCTCCTGCTGTAGTTACCCGGCAACCAGGGCTCGGGAGTGAACAGCGCCGCTGGGGAGAGCTGGAGCTGCAGCAGTGAATGTCTTCTGACATTTACCACCGCTGCTGCCCTTGAAGTCTTCACTTTTTCTTCATAAAAAAGCTCTTCTTAGGTCTGCCTGGAGCAGCCCCTCTGTTAAGTGCCTGCTTACTGCAGCACCAACTACAAAACTGAGCTCCTGTGCAGGGAGGCGGGGTTATAGAGGAGGCGACGCTGTGCATTCTGGGAACAGTCAAAGCTTTGAGCCTGTTGGTGCCTCGGATCAAGATCCTACTCTACACCCCATTGTCCATCCTTGTTGAGCCCAGTGTTACCCGCAGCAGAAAGACTTTTTTAATTTTTGTAATTGGGTAGACAGTATCCGCCCAGGGCGGATTAACTACAGGTACAATATGTGGCGGCAATGGCACAGGAGGTCCCACATGGGGCGTAAGACGTGTCACAAGTGTGGTCAGCAGACTTGAGAACGCTGCCCAGGGTGGGTCCTGATTGGACACAGGTTCTGCAGGTTGACTGGCTGTATGGCACTCAGCGCCTGAACCAGCAGCTAAAACTTCCCCCTCAGGTAAACCCGTGGTGCCAATACTGCAGGATGCAGAAGTGTCTGTGGATTTCCCGCCCTGTGTAGCAGACATTATATGGAATGTAACCTTAGGGCGTAACAGTACAATATAGCCAAACACAATACCTGCAAATAACCCCCGTTATGTGACAGTAAACACAGTACACAAAACAGAGGATTTAAGCGACATGAGGTGACTGAAACACACAGTAAAACAATCGTATATTATGTGTAACATATATATGGGACCCTGACGCTCTTAGCCCCTCAGGGTACAGAATATAGTGATAGCAATATGTGATATAGAATGGAACCCCACACAACAGTTACAGGCACACTCAGTCACATATACAATGCAGAAGTTATTACATATAAATAAAACTATATAGACACAGGAGAAAGAAAAGACTCTTTTGTGGGTGCACTCTTTGTATCAAAAGGAAATCATTGATTTCCTTTTGATACAAAGAGTGCACCCACAAAAGAGTCTTTTCTGTCTTCTTCTGTGTCTATAAAACTTTATACTGACTCAGGGTGCACCACCAAATGTAGATCTGTTAGAAAATATCATTTTCTCAGATTCCATTATTCTATCTTGGTATTTTGAATTCACAATCATATTTAGCCTGTGCGGTATACTCCCCTTCCTAAACATATAAATAAAACTGCACTAGACTAGTAAAACTACATATAATAAGAATTTACTCACCGGTAATTCTATTTCTCGTAGTCCGTAGTGGATGCTGGGAACTCCGTAAGGACCATGGGGGAATAGCGGGCTCCGAAGGAGGCTGGGCACTCTAGAAAGATTTATGACTACCTGGTGTGCACTGGCTCCTCCCACTATGACCCTCCTCCAAGCCTCAGTTAGGACACTGTGCCCGGAAGAGCTGACATAATAAGGAAGGATTTAGAATCCCGGGTAAGACTCTTACCAGCCACACCAATCACACCATACAACTCGTGATACTATATCCAGTTTGACAGTATGAAAAACAACTGAGCCTCTCAACAGATGGCTCAACAATAACCCTTTAGGTAACAATAACTATTTACAAGTATTGCAGACAATCCGCACTTGGGATGGGCGCCCAGCATCCACTACGGACTACGAGAAATAGAATTACCGGTGAGTAAATTCTTATTTTCTCTGACGTCCTAGTGGATGCTGGGAACTCCGTAAGGACCATGGGGATTATACCAAAGCTCCCAAACGGGCGGGAGAGTGCGGATGACTCTGTAGCACCGAATGAGAGAACTCCAGGTCCTCCTCAGCCAGGGTATCAAATTTGTAGAATTTTGCAAACGTGTTTGCCCCTGACCAAGTAGCTGCTCGGCAAAGTTGTAAAGCCGAGACCCCTCGGGCAGCCGCCCAAGATGAGCCCACCTTCCTTGTGGAATGGGCATTTACAGATTTTGGCTGTGGTATGCCTGCCACAGAATGTGCAAGCTGAATTGTACTACAAATCCAGCGAGCAATAGACTGCTTAGAAGCAGGAGCACCCAGCTTGTTGGGTGCATACAGGATAAACAGCGAGTCAGATTTTCTGACTCCAGCCGTCCTGGAAACATATATTTTCAGGGCCCTGACAACGTCTAGCAACTTGGAGTCCTCCAATTCACTAGTAGCCGCCGGCACCACAATAGGCTGGTTCAGGTGAAATGCTGACACCACCTTAGGGAGAAATTGGGGATGAGTCCTCAACTCTGCCCTATCCATATGGAAAATCAGATAAGGGCTTTTACATGATAAAGCCGCCAATTCTGACACTCGCCTGGCTGAAGCCAAGGCTAATAACATGACCACTTTCCACGTGAGATATTTCAGATCCACGGTTTTTAGTGGCTCAAACCAATGTGATTTTAAGAAACTCAACATCACGTTGAGATCCCAAGGTGCCACAGGAGGCACAAATGGGGGCTGAATATGCAGCACTCCTTTCACAAATGTCTGAACTTCAGGTACTGAAGCTAGTTCTTTTTGAAAGAAAATCGACAGAGCCGAGATCTGTACTTTAATGGAGCCTAGTTTTAGGCCCATATCCACTCCTGCTTGCAGGAAATGCAGAAATCGACCTAGTTGAAATTCCTCTGTTGGGGCCTTATTGGCCTCGCACCATGCAACATATTTCCGCCATATGCGGTGATAATGCGTTGCCGTAACATCTTTCCTGGCCTTAATAAGCGTAGGAATGACTTCTTCCGGAATACCCTTTTCCTTTAGGATCCGGTGTTCAACCGCCATGCCGTCAAACGCAGCCGCGGTAAGTCTTGGAACAGACAGGGCCCCTGCTGTAACAGGTCCTGTCTGAGCGGTAGAGGCCACGGGTCCTCTGAGAGCATCTCTTGAAGTTCCGGGTACCACGCTCGTCTTGGCCAATCCGGAACTACGAGAATTGTGTTTACTCCTCGCTTTCTTATTATTCTCAATACCTTTGGAATGAGAGGCAGAGGAGGGAACACATAAACCGACTGGTACACCCACGGTGTCACTAGAGCGTCCACAGCTATCGCCTGAGGGTCCCTTGACCTGGCGCAATATCTTTTTAACTTTTTGTTGAGACGGGACGCCATCATGTCCACCTGTGGTTTTTCCCAACGGTTTACCAGCATCTGGAAGACTTCTGGGTGAAGTCCCCACTCTCCCGGGTGGAGGTCGTGTCTGCTGAGGAAGTCTGCTTCCCAGTTGTCCACTCCCGGAATGAACACTGCTGACAGTGCTAGTACATGATTCTCCGCCCATCGGAGAATTCTTGTGGCTTCTGCCATCGCCATCCTGCTTCTTGTGCCGCCCTGTCGATTTACATGGGCGACTGCCGTGATGTTGTCTGACTGGATCAGCACTGGCTGGTGTAGGAGCAGGGATCTTGTTTGACTTAGGGCATTGTAGATGGCCCTTAGTTCCAGAATATTTATGTAAAGGGAAGTCTCCGGACTCGACCATAGTCCTTGGAAGTTTCTTCCCTGTATGACTGCCCCCCAGCCTCGAAGGCTGGCATCCGTGGTCACCAGGACCCAGCCCTGTATGCCGAACCTGCGGCCCTCTAGAAGATGGGCCCTCTGCAGCCACCACAGTAGAGACACCCTGGTTCTTGGAGACAGGGTTATTAAGCGATGCATCTGAAGATGCGATCCGGACCACTGGTCCAACAGGTCCCACTGAAAGATTCTGGCATGGAATCTGCCGAAGGGAATTGCTCCGTAAGAAGCCACCATCTTTCCCAGGACCCGTGTGCAGCGATGCACTGATACCTGTTTTGGTTTCAGGAGGTCTCTGACTAGAGATGACAACTCCCTGGCTTTCTCCTCCGGGAGAAACACTTTCTTCTGGACTGTATCCAGAATCATACCCAGGAACAGTAGCCGTGTCGTCGGAACCAGCTGTGACTTTGGGATATTCAGAATCCAGCCGTGCTGGTGCAGCACCTCCTGAGATAGTGCTACTCCCACCAACAACTGTTCCTTGGACCTCGCTTTTATTAGGAGATCGTCCAAGTACGGGATAATTAAAACTCCCTTTTTTCGAAGGAGTATCATAATTTCCGCCATAACCTTGGTAAATACCCTCGGTGCCGTGGACAGGCCAAACGGCAGCGTCTGGAATTGGTAATGGCAATCCTGTACCACAAATCTGAGGTACTCCTGGTGAGGATGGTAAATGGGGACATGCAGGTAAGCATCCTTGATGTCCAGGGATACCATGTAATCCCCCTCGTCCAGGCTTGCAATAACCGCCCTGAGCGATTCCATCTTGAACTTGAATTTTTTTATGTACGTGTTCAAGGATTTTAAATTTAAAATGGGTCTCACCGAACCGTCCGGTTTCGGTACCACAAATAGTGTGGAATAATAACCCCGGCCTTGTTGAAGTAGGGGTACCTTGATTATCACCTGCTGGGAATACAGCTTGTGAATTGCCGCTAGCACCGCCTCCCTGTCTGAGGGAGCAATCGGCAAGGCAGATTTTAGGAACCGGTGGGGTGGGGACGCCTCGAATTCCAGTTTGTACCCCTGAGATACTATTTGCAGGATCCAGGGATCCACCTGTGAGCGAGCCCACTGATCGCTGAAATTCTTGAGGCGACCCCCCACCGTACCTGGCTCCGCCTGTGGAGCCCCACCGTCATGCGGCGGACTTGGAAGAAGAAGCGGGGGAGGACTTTTGCTCCTGGGAACCTGCTGTTTGTTGCAGCCTTTTTCCCTACCTCTGCCTCTGGACAGAAAGGACCCGCCTTTTCCACGCCTGTTTTTCTGGGTCCGAAAGGACTGAACCTGATAAAACGGCGCCTTCTTAGGCTTTGAGGGGACATGGGGTAAAAATGCTGACTTCCCAGACGTTGCTGTGGAAACTAGGTCCGAGAGACCATCCCCAAATAATTCCTCACCCTTATATGGCAACACTTCCATGTGCTTTTTAGAATCTGCATCTCCTGTCCACTGGCGAGTCCATAGGCCTCTCCTAGCAGAAATGGACAATGCACTTACTTTAGATGCCAGTCGGCAGATTTCCCTCTGTGCATCTCTCATATATAAGACTGAGTCTTTTATATGGTCTATGGTTAACAGGATCGTGTCTCTGTCTAATGTGTCAATATTTTCTGACAGTTTATCTGACCACGCAGCGGCAGCACTGCACATCCAAGCTGACGCAATAGCTGGCCTAAGTATAATGCCTGAGTGTGTATATACAGACTTCAGGATCGCCTCCTGCTTTCTATCAGCAGGTTCCTTGAGGGCGGCCGTATCCGGAGACGGTAGTGCCACCTTTTTAGACAAACGTGTGAGCGCTTTATCCACCCTGGGGGGTGTTTCCCAACGTGACCTATCCTCTGGCGGGAAAGGGAACGCCATTAGTACCTTCTTAGGAATTACCAATTTTTTATCAGGGAAAGCCCACGCTTCTTCACACACTTCATTTAATTCATCTGATGGGGGAAAAACTACAGGTAGTTTTTTCTCCCCAAACATAATACCCTTTTTAGTGGTACCTGTAGTTATATCAGAAATGTGTAACACCTCTTTCATTGCCTCAATCATGCAGTGAATGGCCTTAGTGGGCATCAGGTTAGACTCATCGTCGTCGACACTGGTGTCAGTATCAGTGTCGACATCTGGGTCTGCTTGCGGTAGCGGGCGTTTTAGAGCCCCTGACGACCCATGCGACGCCTGGGCAGGCACGAGCTGAGAAGTCGGCTGTTCCACATTTGGCATGTCGTCAATTTTCTTATGTAAGGAGTCTATACGTGCACTCATTACTTTCCATAAGCTCATCCACTCAGGTGTCTGCCCCGCAGGGGGTGACATCCCTTCTAAAGGCATCTGCTCCGCCTCCACATCATTATCCTCATCAAACATGTCGACACAGCCGTACCGACACACCGCACACACACAAGGAATGCTCCGAATGAGGACAGGACCCACAAAAGCCCTTTGGGGGGACAGAGTGAGAGTATGCCAGCACACACCAGAGCGCCATATAATGCAGGGACTAACTGAGTTATGTCCCCTATAGCTGCTTTTTCTATATATTATATACTGCGCCTAAATTTAGTGCCCCCCCTCTCTGTTTTTACCCTGTTCTGTAGTGTAGACTGCAGGGGAGAGCCAGGGAGCTTCCTTCCAGCGGATCTGTGAAGGAGAAATGGCGCCAGTGTGCTGTGAGAGATAGCTCCGCCCCTTTTCCGCAGACTATTCTCCCGCTTTTTTCCATATTCTGGCAGGGGTATTTTCCACATATATAGCCTCTGGGACTATATATTGTGGAATTTTTGCCAGCCAAGGTGTTATTATTGCTTCTCAGGGCGCCCCCCCCCCCCCCAGCGCCCTGCACCCTCAGTGACCGGAGTATGAAGTGTGTATGAGGAGCAATGGCGCACAGCTGCAGTGCTGTGCGCTACCTTGGTGAAGACTGATGTCTTCTGCCGCCGTTTTTCCGGACCTCTTCTTGCTTCTGGCTCTGTAAGGGGGACGGCGGCGCGGCTCCGGGACCGAACACCAAGGACTGGGCCTGCGGTCGATCCCTCTGGAGCTAATGGTGTCCAGTAGCCTAAGAAGCCCAATCCGGCTGCAAGCAGGCGAGTTCGCTTCTTCTCCCCTTAGTCCCTCGCTGCAGTGAGCCTGTTGCCAGCAGGTCTCACTGAAAATAAAAACCTAAATCTATACTTTCTTTCTAAGGGCTCAGGAGAGCCCCTAGTGTGCATCCAACCTCGGCCGGGCACAAAATCTAACTGAGGCTTGGAGGAGGGTCATAGTGGGAGGAGCCAGTGCACACCAGGTAGTCATAAATCTTTCTAGAGTGCCCAGCCTCCTTCGGAGCCCGCTATTCCCCCATGGTCCTTACGGAGTTCCCAGCATCCACTAGGACGTCAGAGAAAAATGTGAGTATAGCTATAACAATGCACAGTAGATACTGGATGTATATCACAGAATACTTGAACTAAATCTTCAGATAGCAGTACACTTGTTAACGAACACTGTCTAAAATTACATGTAGAATACTTAAGTGCCTGTAAAATAAGATTTTACTTACCGCTAAATCTATTTCTCGTAGTCCGTAGTGGATGCTGGGGACTCCGTACGGACCATGGGGGGGAATAGACGGGCTCCGCAGGAGACTGGGCACTCTAAGAAAGAATTAGGACTACTGGTGTGCACTGGCTCCTCCCTCTATGCCCCTCATCCAGACCTCAGTAAAGGAAACTGTGCCCGGAAGAGCTGACAATACAAGGAAAGGATTTTGGAATCCAGGGTAAGACTCATACCAGCCACACCAAATAACTTGTGATAACATACCCAGTTAACAGTATAAAAAACAACAGAGCATCAGACAACCTGATGCAACATAACATAACCCTTATTTAAGCAATAACTATATACAAGTATTGCAGAAGAAGTCCGCACTTGGGACGGGCGCCCAGCATCCACTACGGACTACGAGAAATAGATTTACCGGTAAGTAAAATCTTATTTTCTCTAACGTCCTAGTGGATGCTGGGGACTCCGTAAGGACCATGGGGATTATACAAAAGCTCCCAAACGGGCGGGAGAGTGCGAATGACTCTGCAGCACCGAATGAGCAAACACAAGGTCCTCCTCAGCCAGGGTATCAACTTGTAGAATTTTGCAAACGTGTTTGAACCTGACCAAGTAGCTGCTCGGCAAAGCTGTAATGCCGAGACTCCTCGGGCAGCCGCCCAAGAAGAGCCCACCTTCCTTGTGGAATGGGCTTTTACAGATTTTGGATGCGGCAATCCAGCCGCAGAATGAGCCTGCTGAATCGTGTTACTGATCCAGCGAGCAATAGTTTGCTTTGTAGCAGGAGCACCCAGCTTCTTGAATGCATACAGGATAAACAGCGAGTCAGTTTTCCTGACTCCAGCCGTTCTGGCTACATAAATCTTCAAAGCCCTGACTACATCTAGTAACTTGGAATCCTCCAAGTCACGAGTAGCCGCAGGCACCACAATAGGTTGGTTCAAATGAAAGGATGACACCACCTTCAGCAGAAATTGCGGACGAGTCCGTAATTCTGCCCTGTCCATATGGAAAACCAGATAGGGGCTTTTACATGACAAAGCCGCCAATTCTGACACACGCCTAGCCGAAGCTAAGGCCAATAGCATGACCACTTTCCACGTGAGATATTTTAACTCCACGGTCTTAAGTGGCTCAAACCAGTGAGATTTCAGGAAACTCAACACCACGTTAAGATCCCAAGGTGCCACTGGTGGCACAAAAGGAGGCTGAATATGCAGCACTTCCTTTACAAACGTCTGAACTTCAGGTAGAGAAGCCAGTTCCTTTTGAAAGAAAATGGATAGGGCCGAAATCTGGACCTTTATGGACCCTAATTTTAAGCCCATAGTCACTCCCGACTGTAGGAAGTGAAGGAACCGGCCCAGCTGGAATTCCTCTGTAGGGGCCTTCCTGTCCTCACACCAAGCAACATATTTTTGCCATATACGGTGATAATGTTTTGCTGTCACGTCCTTCCTAGCCTTTATCGGCGTAGGAATAACTTCATCCGGAATGCCTTTTTCTGCTAGGATCCGGTGTTCAACCGCCATGCCGTCAAACGCAGCCGCGGTAAGTCTTGGAACAGACAGGGCCCCTGTTGCAACAAATCCTGTCTGAGAGGCAGAGGCCATGGGTCCTTTGTGAGCATTTCTTGCAGATCCGGGTACCAAGTCCTTCTTGGCAAATCCGGAACAATTAGTATTGTTCTCACTCCTCTTTTCCTTACGATTCTCAGCACCTTGGGTAGGAGAGGAAGAGGAGGAAACACATAGACCGATTGGAACACCCACGGTGTTATTAGTGCGTCCACAGCTATCGCCTGAGGGTCTCTTGACCTGGCGCAATACTTTTGTAGCTTTTTGTTGAGGCGGGATGCCATCATGTCCACCTGTGGCAGTTCCCATCGATTTGTAATCTGAGTGAAGACTTCTTGATGAAGTCCCCACTCTCCCGGGTGGAGGTCGTGCCTGCTGAGGAAGTCTGCTTCCCAGTTGTCCACTCCCGGAATAAACACTGCTGACAGTGCTTGCACGTGATTCTCCGCCCAACGAAGAATCCTGGTGGCTTCTGCCATCGCCACCCTGCTTCTTGTGCCGCCCTGGCGGTTTACATGAGCCACTGCGGTGATGTTGTCTGATTGAATCAGCACCGGTTGGTTGCGAAGCAGAGGCTCCGCTTGACTCAGGGCGTTGTATATGGCCCTTAGTTCCAGTATATTGATGTGCAGACAAGCCTCCTGACTTGTCCACAGCCCTTGGAAGTTTCTTCCCTGAGTGACTGCCCCCCACCCTCGGAGGCTTGCATCCGTTGCCACCAGGACCCAGTCATGTATGCCGAACCTGCGGCCCTCGAGAAGGTGAGCACTCTGCCGCCACCACAGAAGAGACACCCTGGCCCTAGGGGATAGGGTGATCAGCCGATGCATCTGAAGATGCGATCCGGACCACTTGTCCAACAGATCCCACTGAAAGGTCCTCGCATGGAACCTGCCGAAGGGAATGGCTTTGTATGACGCCACCATCTTTCCCAGGATTCGCGTGCATTGATGCACCGACACCTGTTTTGTTTTTAAGAGGTCTCTGACCAGAGTCACGAGCTCCTGGGCCTTCTCCTCCGGGAGAAACACCTTCTTTTGGTCTGTGTCCAGAATCATGCCCAGGAAGGGCAGTCTCGTCGTAGGAATCAGCTGCGACTTTCCAGCCGTGCTGTTGTAACACCTCCCGAGAGTGTGCTAGGCTGATCAGCAACTGCTCTCTGGACTTCGCCTTTATGAGATCGTCCAAGTATGGGATAATTGTGACTCCTTGTTTTCGCAGGAGCACCATCATTTTCGCCATTACCTTGGTAAATATTCTCGGTGCCGTGGACATACCAAACGGCAACGTCTGGAATTGGTAATGACAGTCCTGTACCACAAATCTGAGGTACTCCTGATGAGGTGGTTAAATGGGGACATGCAGGTAAGCATCCTTTATGTCCAGAGACACCATAAAATCCCCCTCTTCCAGGCTTGCAATGACCGCTCTCAGCGATTCCATCTTGAACTTGAACCTTTTCAGGTATATGTTCAGGGATTTTAAATTCAATATGGGTCTGACCGAACCATCCGGTTTCGGTACCACAACATGGTCGAATAATAACTCTTTCCTTGTTGAAGGAGGGGAACCTTGACCACCACCTGCTGAAGATACAATTTGTGAATTGCAGTTAACACTGTTTCCCTCTCGTGGGGGGAAGCCGGCAGGACCGTCGGTGAGGGGGCATCTTCTCAAAGTCCAGCTTGCATCCCTGAGACACAATATCTATTGCCCAGGGATCTAACAGGGAGTGAACCCACTTGTGGCTGAACTTACGCAGGCGTGCCCCCACCGGGCCTAGCTCCGCCTGTGGAGCCCCAGCGACATGCGGTGGATTTTTGTAGAGGCCGGGGAGGACTTCTGTTTCTGGGACCTAGCTGTGTTGTGCAGCTTCTTTCCTCTGCCCCCGCCTCTGGCAAGAAAGGACGCACCTCGGACTTTCTTGTTTCTTTGTGATCGAAAGGACTGCATTTGATAATGTCGTGCTTTCCTAGGCTGTGCAGGAATATAAGGCAAAATATCAGAATTACCAGCTATAGCTGTGGAGACCAGGTCCAAGAAAACTTCCCCACACAATCCCCAGCCTTCCATATGCCTCTTAAGTTGGCATCATCTGTCCATTGCATATTCTACAGGACACGTCAAGCAGAAATCGACATAGCTTTGTCTCTAGGACCCAGTATACTCATGTCTCTTTGGGCATGTTTTATATATATATATATATATATATATATATATCTTAAGACAGCATCTTTAATATATATCTCTATATATACATATATCTACATACTAGGGTCTCAATATCTGCTGATAAGGTACCTGTCCACGCTGCCACAGCGCTATAAACCCATGCCGACACAATCGCCGGTCTGAGTAGTGTACCAGAATGTGCACGCTATCTGCAGGATCCCTGAGAATAGCTGTTACGACAGGGCTACCTTTTGGGCAAACGTGATACCCTAGGGGAAGATTCCCATCATATCCTTCCCCTAGTGGGGAAAATAAGAATTTACTTACCGATAATTCTATTTCTCGGAGTCCGTAGTGGATGCTGGGGTTCCTGAAAGGACCATGGGGAATAGCGGCTCCGCAGGAGACAGGGCACAAAAGTAAAGCTTTCCGATCAGGTGGTGTGCACTGGCTCCTCCCCCTATGACCCTCCTCCAAGCCAGTTAGGTACTGTGCCCGGACGAGCGTACACAATAAGGGAGGAATTTTGAATCCCGGGTAAGACTCATACCAGCCACACCAATCACACCGTACAACTTGTGATCTAAACCCAGTTAACAGTATGATAACAGCGGAGCCTCTGAAAAGATGGCTCACAACAATAATAACCCGATTTTTGTAACTATGTACAAGTATTGCAGATAATCCGCACTTGGGATGGGCGCCCAGCATCCACTACGGACTCCGAGAAATAGAATTATCGGTAAGTAAATTCTTATTTTCTCTATCGTCCTAGTGGATGCTGGGGTTCCTGAAAGGACCATGGGGATTATACCAAAGCTCCCAAACGGGCGGGAGAGTGCGGATGACTCTGCAGCACCGAATGAGAGAACTCCAGGTCCTCCTTAGCCAGGGTATCAAATTTGTAGAATTTGGCAAACGTGTTTGCCCCTGACCAAGTAGCTGCTCGGCAATGTTGTAAAGCCGAGACCCCTCGGGCAGCCGCCCAAGATGAGCCCACCTTCCTTGTGGAATGGGCATTCACATATTTTGGCTGTGGCAGGCCTGCCACAGAATGTGCAAGCTGAATTGTATTACACATCCAACTAGCAATAGTCTGCTTAGAAGCAAGAGCACCCAGTTTGTTGGGTGCATACAGGATAACAGCAAGTCAGTTTTCCTGACTCCAGCCGTCCTGGAACATATTTTCAGGGCCCTGACAACATCTAGCAACTTGGAGTCCTCCAAGTCCCTAGTAGGTGCAAGGCACCACAATAAGCTGGTTCAGGTGAAACACTGACACCACCTTAGGGAGAGAACTGGGGACGAGTCCGCAGCTCTGCCCTGTCCGAATGGACAAACAGATATGGGCTTTTTTGAGAAAAAACCACCAATTTGACACTCGCCTGGTCCAGGCCAGGGCCAAGAGCATGGTCACTTTTCATGTGAGATGCTTCAAATCCACAGATTTGACTGGTTTTAAACCAATGTGATTTGAGGAATCCCAGAACTACGTTGAGATCCCACAGTGCCACTGGAGGCACAAAAGGGGGTTGTATATGCAATACTCCCTTGACAAACTTCTGGACTTCAGGAACTAAAGCCAATTCTTTCTGGAAGAAAATCGACAGGGCCGAAATTTGAACCTTAATGGACCCCAATTTGAGGCCCATAGACACTCCTGTTTGCAGGAAATGCAGGAAACGACCGAGTTGAAATTTCTTTGTGGGGCCTTCCTGGCCTCACACCACGCAACATATTTTCGCCACATGTGGTGATAATGTTGTGCGGTCACCTCCTTTCTGGCTTTGACCAGGGTAGGAATGACCTCTTCCGGAATGCCTTTTTCCCTTAGGATCCGGCTTTCCACCGCCATGCCGACAAACGCAGCTGCGGTAAGTCTTGGAACAGACATGGTACTTGCTGAAGCAAGTCCCTTCTTAGCGGCAGAGGCCATAAGACCTCTGTAAGCATCTCTTGAAGTTCCGGGTACCAAGTCCTTCTTGGCCAATCCGGAGCCATGAGTATAGTTCTTACTCCTCTACGTCTTATAATTCTCAGCACCTTAGGTATGAGAAGCAGAGGAGGGAACACATACACCGACTGGTACACCCACGGTGTTACCAGAACGTCCACAGCTATTGCCTGAGGGTCTCTTGACCTGGCGCAATACCTGTCCCGTTTTTTGTTCAGACGGGACGCCATCATGTCCACCTTTGGTATTTCCCAACGGTTTACAATCATGTGGAAAAAACTTCCCGATGAAGTTTCCACTCTCCCGGGTGGAGGTCGTGCCTGCTGAGGAAGTCTGCTTCCCAGTTTCCATTCCCGGGATGAAACACTGCTGACAGTGCTATCACATGATTTTCCGCCCAGCGAAAAGTCCTTGCAGTTTTTGCCATTGCCCTCCTGCTTCTTGTGTCGCCCTGTCTGTTTACGTGGGCGACTGCCGTGATGTTTTTCCCACTGGATCAATACCGGCTGACCTTGAAGCAGAGGTCTTGCTAAGCTTAGAGCATTATAAATTTACCCTTAGCTCCAGTATATTTATGTGGAGAAAAGTCTCCAGACTTGATCACACTCCCTGGAAATTTTTTCCTTGTGTGACTGCTCCCCAGCCTCTCGGGCTGGGCTCCGTGGTCACCAGCATCCAATCCTGAATGCCGAATCTGCGGCCCTCTAGAAGATGAGCACTCTATAACCACCACAGGAGAGACACCCTTGTCCTTGGATATAGGGTTATCCGCTGATGCATCTGAAGATGCGATCCGGACCATTTGTCCAGCAGATCCCACTGAAAAGTTCTTGCGTGAAATCTGCCGAATGGAATTGCTTCGTAGGAAGCCACCATTTTTACCAGGACCCTTGTGCAATGATGCACTGTTTTTAGGAGGTTCCTGACTAGCTCGGATAACTCCCTGGCTTTCTCTTCCGGGAGAAACACCTTTTTCTGGACTGTGTCCAGAATCATCCCTAGGCACAGCAGACGTGTCGTCGGGATCAGCTGCGATTTTGGAATATTTAGAATCCACCCGTGCTGTTGTAGCAGTATCCGAGATAGTGCTACTCCGACCTCCAACTGTTCCCTGGACTATGCCCTTATCAGGAGATCGTCCAATTAAGGGATAATTAAGACGCCTTTTCTTCGAAGAAGAATCATCATTTCGGCCATTACCTTGGTAAAGACCCGGGGTGCCGTGGACAATCCAAACGGCAGCGTCTGAAACTGATAGTGACAGTTCTGCACCACGAACCTGAGGTACCCTTAGTGAGAAGGGCAAATTTGGGACATAGAGGTAAGCATCCCTGATGTCCCGGGACACTATATAGTCCCCTTCTTCCTGGTTCATTATCACTGCTCTGAGTGACTCCATCTTGATTTGAACCTTTGTAAGTGTTCAAAAAATTTTTTAGAATAAGTCTCACCTAGCCTTCTGGCTTCAGTACCACAATATAGTGTGGAATAATACCCCTTTTCTTGTAGTAGGAGGGGTAATTTAATTATCACCTGCTGGGAATACAGCTTGTGAATTTTTTCCCATACTGCCTCCTTGTTGGAGGGAGACCTTGGTAAAGCAGACTTCAGGAGCCTGCGAAGGGGAAACGTCTCGACATTCCAATCTGTACCCCTGGGATACTACTTGTAGGATCCAGGGGTCCTGTACGGTCTCAGCGCCATGCTGAGAACTTGTCAGAAGCGGTGGAACGCTTCTGTTCCTGGGAATGGGCTGCCTGCTGCAGTCTTCTTCCCTTTCCTCTATCCCTGGGCAGATATGATCTTATAGGGACTAAAGGACTGAGGCTGAAAAGACGGTGTCTTTTTCTGCAGAGATGTGACTTAGGGTAAAAACGGCGGATTTTCCAGCAGTTGCCGTGGCCACCAGGTCCGATGGACCGACCCCAAATAACTCCTCTTCCTTTATACGGCAATACACCTTTGTGCCGTTTGGAATCTGCATCACCTGACCACTGTCGTGTCCATAACATCTTCTGGCAGATATGGACATCGCATTTACTCTTGATGCCAGAGTGCAAATATCCCTCTGTGCATCTCGCATATATAGAAATGCATCCTTTAAATGCTCTATAGTCAATAAAATACTGTCCCTGTCAAGGGTATCAATATTTTTAGTCAGGGAATCCGACCAAGCCACCCCAGCTCTGCACATCCAGGCTGAGGCGATCGCTGGTCGCAGTATAACACCAGTATGTGTGTATATACTTTTTATGATATTTTCCAGCCTCCTGTCAGCTGGTCCTTGAGGACGGCCCTATCTATAGACGGTACCGCCACTTGTTTTGATAAGCGTGTGAGCGCCTTATCCACCCTAAGGGGTGTTTCCCAACGCGCCCTAACTTCTGGCGGGAAAGGGTATACCGCCCATAATTTTCTATCGGGGGGAACCCACGCATCATCACACACTTTATTTAATTTATCTGATTCAGGAAAAACTACGGTAGTTTTTTCACATCCCACATAATACCCTCTTTTGTGGTACTTGTAGTATCAGAAATATGTAACACCTCCTTCATTGCCTTTAACGTGTGGCCCTAATAAGGAATACGTTTGTTTATTCACCGTCGACACTGGATTCAGTGTCCCTGTCTGTGTCGACCGACTAAAGTAAACGGGCGTTTTAAAACCCCTGACGGTGTTTTTGAGACGTCTGGACCGGTACTAATTGTTTGTCGGCCGTCTCATGTCGTCAACCGACCTTGCAGCGTGTTGACATTATCACGTAATTCCCTAAATAAGCCATCCATTCCGGTGTCGACTCCCTAGAGAGTGACATCACCATTACAGGCAATTGCTCCGCCTCCTCACCAACATCGTCCTCATACATGTCGACACACACGTACCGACACACAGCACACACACAGGGAATGCTCTGATAGAGGACAGGACCCACTAGCCCTTTGGAGAGACAGAGGGAGAGTTTACCAGCACACACCAAAAACGCTATAATTATATAGGGACAACCTTATATAAGTGTTTTCCCTTATAGCATCTTTTTTATATATTTCTAACGCCAAATTAGTGCCCCCCCTCTCTGTTTTAACCCTGTTTCTGTAGTGCAGTGCAGGGGAGAGCCTGGGAGCCTTCCCTCCAGCCTTTCTGTGAGGGAAAATGGCGCTGTGTGCTGAGATAGGCCCCGCCCCTTTTTCGGCGGCCTCGTCTCCCGCTCTTAACGGATTCTGGCAGGGGTTAAATATCTCCATATAGCCTCCGGAGGCTATATGTGAGGTATTTTTAGCCAAAATAGGTATTCATTTGCCTCCCAGGGCGCCCCCCTCCCAGCGCCCTGCACCCTCAGTGACTGCCGTGTGAAGTGTGCTGAGAGGAAAATGGCGCACAGCTGCAGTGCTGTGCGCTACCTTTAGAAGACTGAGGAGTCTTCTGCCGCCGATTCTGGACCTCTTCTTACTTCAGCATCTGCAAGGGGGCCGGCGGCAAGGCTCCGGTGACCATCCAGGCTGTACCTGTGATCGTCCCTCTGGAGCTGATGTCCAGTAGCCAAGAAGCCAATCCATCCTGCACGCAGGTGAGTTCACTTCTTCTCCCCTAAGTCCCTCGTTGCAGTGATCCTGTTGCCAGCAGGACTCACTGTAAAATAAAAAACCTAAGCTAAACTTTTCTAAGCAGCTCTTTAGGAGAGCCACCTAGATTGCACCCTTCTCGGCCGGGCACAAAAATCTAACTGGCTTGGAGGAGGGTCATAGGGGGAGGAGCCAGTGCACACCACCTGATCGGAAAGCTTTACTTTTGTGCCCTGTCTCCTGCGGAGCCGCTATTCCCCATGGTCCTTTCAGGAACCCCAGCATCCACTAGGACGATAGAGAAAGGATACTGCCTGAGAATTCCTTGTGGGAAACTGCAGTCTCTGGTCTGGAGATTCCCGCTCTTTTCCATCATGAGGAGTGAAATTTACCTCAGCTTTCTTCCCCTTAAACATGTGTACCCTTGTGTCAGGGACAGATAAGTCGTCAGTGATATGCAAATCATCTTTTATTACAATAATCATATATTGAATACTTTTCTGCCATTTTGGCTGTAACTTTGCATTATCGTAGTCGACACTGGAGTCAACCTCCGTGTCGACATAAGTGTTTATTTTGGATAGTGAGCATTGAGAGACACTGAAGGTCTCTGCGACAGAGGGACAGACATGGGTAGATTTCCTGTCTGTTCTCTAATCTTTTGTGCAATAAATTCACCTTAGCACTTACACATATCCAAACAGGTGTCGGCGTTGTCGACGGAGACACCCTCTCACACACATATTAGCTCCATGTCCCCCTTAGGTGAGCCTTTTACCTCAGACATGTCGACACACACCACACACTCTGGGGATGCTCTATTTGAAGACAGTTCCCCCACAAGGCCCTTTGGAGAGAGAGAGTATGCCAGCACACACCCCAGCGCTATATGACCCAGGAATCACACAGTAACTTAGTGTTAACCCAGTAGCTGCTGTATATATGATTAATGCGCTAAATTTATGTGCCCCCTCTCTTTTTACCCTCTTTCTACCGTGAGTCTGCAGGGGAGAGCCTGGGGAGCTTCCTCTCAGCGGAGCTGTGGAGAGAAAATGGCGCTGGTGAGTGCTGAGGAAGAAGCCCCGCCCCCTCAGCGGCGGGCTTCTGTCCCGCGATTTTGCGTAAAAATAATGGCGGGGGCTCATGCATATTACAGTGCCCAGCTGTATATATGCTGCTTTTTGCCAAGAGGTACTCAATTGCTGCCCAGGGCGCCCCCTCCTGCGCCCTGCACCCTACAGTGACCGGAGTGTGTGGGAGCAATGGCGCACAGCTGCAGTGCTGTGCGCTACCTCATATGAAGACCGGAGTCTTCTGCCGCCGATTTTGACGTCTTCTTGCTTCAACCCGCCGGCTTCTGTCTTCTGGCTCTGCGAGGGGGACGGCGGTGCGGCTCTGGGAACGGACGACCAAGGTTAAGTTCCTGTGTTCGATCCCTCTGGAGCTAATGGTGTCCAGTAGCCTAAGAAGCGCAACCTAGCCGCAGTTAGGTTTGCTTCTCTCCCCTCAGTCCCACGTAGCAGAGTCTGTTGCTAGCAGAAGCTCTCTGAAAATAAAAAACCTAACTAAAATACTTTCTTATTAGCAAGCTCAGGAGAGCTCACTAAAATGCACCCAGCTCCGTCCGGGCAGATTCTAACTGAGGTCTGGAGGAGGGGCATAGAGGGAGGAGCCAGTGCACACCAGTAGTCCTAATTCTTTCTTAGAGTGCCCAGTCTCCTGCGGAGCCCATCTATTCCCCCCCCCCATGGTCCTTACGGAGTCCCCAGCATCCACTAGGACGTTAGAGAAATGAACAGTGCTGATGAGACAAGCGGCTTTACAGAGGAGACAGAGCCCTGCAGTCCCGGAGATCAGCCGCAGCTACTTGTGTAAAGATGGCGCCCAAATCTGTCAGGGAGTGAGAAATGCAGCTCCAGGGCGGGAACACCAGCAGTAGATGATGCCCCGAAGCTGGGGGAGGGGCTACAGGTCAGCACCTTACACCACCGGGTACTATGGAGCTTAAATGGATTTTAGTATATCCAACCTGTGCTCCCTGCCCTGTTGGATATAGTGGGGTCCTAGTGCAGTAGTGTCCACGCCAGCGGCACGGTCCATCCCCTGGGACCGCGATTTTCAGCAGATCCCACCTGCGGGACCCTCTTACCTGATGTGCAGCCACGCGATCCAGGAGAGCGCCAGCGGTGTGTGCCTGAATTCCGGTGCGCCTCCACTGCAAGTACCCGGGAACCAGGCCGCAGGAGTATGCAGCGCTGCTTGGGGAGGTGATGGAGCCGCAGCACAGCATGTCAGAATGACATAGAATGTGCTGCGGCCCTTGAACTCTTCTTAAAAAGCTCATTTCAGGGCTGCCTAGCGCAACCCCCCGTTAGTGACCTGCTATGCAGGCACCAACTTACAAACTGAGCTCCAGTGCCTGGAGGCAGTGCAATGCATCCTGGGAACAGTCAAAGCTTTAGTCCAGGGATGGGGAAACCTTTGGCCCTCCAGCTGTTGAACTACACATACCAGCATGCCTTGCTAGTTTTGCTATTTAGCCACTGTTGCAGGGCATGCTGGGATGTATAGTTCAACAACAGCTGGAGGGCTGAAGGTTCCCCATCCCTGCTTTAGTCTGTTGGTGCCTTGGATCAAGATCCAACTCTACACCCAATGTTATCCCCTGTGGAATACCAGTATACCCTGCTGCAGAAATTTTTTATCTGCTTCAGAACTATTGGGGTAATTCAGACATGATTGCTATGGTGCGTTTGTTTTTGCATCCCTGCGATCAGGTAGTCGCCACCTACAGGGGGAGGGTATTAGAGGTGTGCGAACGCTTGTGCAGTCTCCGGGGCCGACATCAGGAATCCTCCCACAAAACACCTAGTCCCTCTTGCGCTTTTCCAGGCACTCCCTAGAAACGGTAAATTGCCACCCACAAATGCCCTCTTCTTATCAATCTCTCTGCATTTGCCGGTGCAATCAGATTTGTCGCGCCATCCTGTCATGTCTGCGCACTAAATTCACAGTTCAGACCTGATCACCCGCTGTGTGAAACTGCACAGAAGCAATCAGGTCTGAATTAGGCCCTATGTAACAATGCAGGACAGGGTCATGCGATAAGTTTTATTGATTCTGCTTTGTCTCATTGACAGATGCAGTGAGACCAGACTCATTCTTCGTGCGGATGAAGACGGAACTGTCCACAAAGCTGTGTTTGTATAAGAATTGAGCCCATTTTATTATCTTCCTGATCCCTTTACTACTTTTCCTACTTTATTTAATGTCCACGCAGTAATTTACCAAAAATCATTTAACATAAAAAAAATTACTTCATTTCTCAAATGGCTACTCTAGTAAGATGCCCATCAATACGCAGTACAACACTTAAGACACCCTGTTACGTTAAAAATGTTGTTAGAAATATAAAATTCATGGTTGATTTTTGCCTTGATATTTCTTGCAACTTTCATGACATCAAAAAGTTAAGACTGGGCACACAGACTTGCATTTTAAGAATTACTATCAGCAGGTAAGATTTACCTTTAGCCAGGTAGAAAACAGATTGAGCACCTAGGTCCAGTTAGGACATTTCAATGTCCAGTGGAGTTATTGTACCAGTATACTGTCATTTTCTCACTTATCAGGGGCACAGTTAATGCATGCTGCTAGATCTCACCTTACCATTTTTCCTGTTATAGTATAATCTTCAATATTTACATACCTCCTTTAAGACAGCAGGGGTGACTTTGGTTTCCTTTAAACAATGTCTGTTTTTTTTTTTTTTTTAAACTACATTCAGCCTTTATATAGTCACAGTATTTTTTTTTCAGGCCAGTTCTGACAATTATTTCTCGCCGCACAAAGAATGCATGGGGAGCAGCCTAACCACAACCATCTACTTCATACTTTTTGGGTGGGATAAACATGGCAGTTTTACAGATTTAATTTGACCTTTAATATCCCATTTTCTCTGGCTTAATGAAACTGGAATTTAAAATCTAACATCCTATCATGGCAGGAGAAATGCTGGACCTGAACATCACGTGTAAGATTATCAAAGTACTGTAGATTATATATAATGTACCTGCCCTGAAATATTATGGCTATGGTCCTACCAATTGCAGTCTCCTATTGCAATACATATGGGGGGGGGGGGGGTAAATCAGCATTAAAAGGATTTGCAATGCAACTGCATCCCACCATCTGCCACCCTAGTGCACCCAAGCAGGACTTGTTCTGCGCAGAAAGGGAGATGGCATATCCGTTATGCAAATGCCGCAGCCCAATTGACAGGCAGTGGTGTTCACAGGGTGGTTACATGCCATTGGGTGGGCATGGCACAGGAAACGGAGGTGGGTTTGCAGCAGCCGCTGCGACCAGGCAAATGGCAGAGCTGCACCTGACTTCACAGGCTGGCTGCAGAGGCACTTCCACAAATTAGCAAAGCAATCGCAGCGCTGACTGGTATTTGCATGCGAGTGCAGCCAGTTGCAGTTTTGCCAAAATAGCAAAACTGAAGCTGAATGAGGTCCTTGCACACATGGACAGTCCAGGCTCTCACACCAGGGAGAAATGATAAACCATATTGATTCATAGCATAATATTGTAGCACTTTAACTAAAGTGGCTGGCCAAATTATATAGCATAACAATGTAGGATCATGTTCTCAAAGGCTGGCAATTTAGAAAACTGCATGGTTCATTAAGGCTTTGTTGAATAATAAGAATTTACTTACCGATAATTCTATTTCTCGGAGTCCGTAGTGGATGCTGGGGTTCCTGAAAGGACCATGGGGAATAGCGGCTCCGCAGGAGACAGGGCACAAAAAAGTAAAGCTTTTACCAGATCAGGTGGTGTGCACTGGCTCCTCCCCCTATGACCCTCCTCCAGACTCCAGTTAGGTACTGTGCCCGGACGAGCGTACACAATAAGGGAGGCAATTTGAATCCCGGGTAAGACTCATACCAGCCACACCAATCACACCGTACAACTTGTGATCTAAACCCAGTGAACAGTATGATAACAGAAAGAGCCTCTTAAAGATGGCTCCTTAACAATATAACCCGAATTTGTTAACAATAACTATGTACAGTATTGCAGATAATCCGCACTTGGGATGGGCGCCCAGCATCCACTACGGACTATGAGAAATAGAATTATCGGTAAGTAAATTCTTATTTTCTCTATCGTCCTAAGTGGATGCTGGGGTTCCTGAAAGGACCATGGGGATTATACCAAAGCTCCCAAACGGGCGGGAGAGTGCGGATGACTCTGCAGCACCGAATGAGAGAATTCCAAGTCCTCTTTTGCCAGGGTATCAAATTTGTAGAATTTTACAAACGTGTTTTCCCCCGACCACGTAGCTGCTCGGCAGAATTGTAATGCCGAGACCCCTCGGGCAGCCGCCCAAGATGAGCCCACCTTCCTTGTGGAATGGGCCTTAACAGATTTAGGCTGTGGCAGGCCTGCCACAGAATGAGCAAGTTGAATTGTGTTACAAATCCAACGAGCAATCGTCTGCTTAGAAGCAGGGGCACCCAACTTGTTGGGTGCATATAGTATCAACAGCGAGTCAGATTTTCTGACTTCAGCCGTCCTTGAAATGTATATTTTTAAGGCTCTGACAACGTCCAACAACTTGGAGTCCTCCAAGTCGCCAGTGGCCGCAGGCACCACAATAGGTTGGTTCAGGTGAAACGCTGATACCACCTTAGGGAGAAAATGCGGACGAGTCCTCAGTTCTGCCCTATCCGAATGGAAGATTAGATAAGGGCTTTTATAAGATAAAGCCGCCAATTCAGATACTTTCCTGGCGGAAGCCAGGGCCAGTAACATAGTCACTTTCCATGTGAGATATTTAAAATCCACCTTTTTCAATGGTTCAAACCAATGGGATTTGAGGAAATCTAAAACTACATTTAGATCCCACGGTGCCACCGGAGGCACCACAGGAGGCTGTATATGCAGTACTCCTTTAACAAAAGTCTGTACCTCAGGAACTGAGGCCAATTCTTTTTGGAAGAATATTGACAGGGCCGAAATTTGAACCTTAATAGATCTCAATTTGAGACCCATAGACAATCCTGATTGTAGGAAATGTAGGAAACGACCCAGTTGAAATTCCTCCGTCGGAACACTCCGATCCTCGCACCACGCGACATATTTTCGCCAAATGCGGTGATAATGTTTCGCGGTGACTTCCTTCCTTGCCTTAATCAAGGTAGGAATGACTTCTTCTGGAATGCCTTTCCCTTTTAGGATCTGGCGTTCAACCGCCATGCCGTCAAACGCAGCCGCGGTAAGTCTTGAAAGAGACAGGGACCCTGTTGTAGCAGGTCCCTTCTCAGAAGTAGAGGGCACGGGTCGTCCGTGACCAACTCTTGAAGTTCCGGGTACCAAGTCCTTCTTGGCCAATCCGGAGCCACTAGTATTGTTCTTACTCCTCTTCACCGTATAATCTTCAATACCTTTGGTATGAGAGGCAGAGGAGGAAACACATATACTGATTTGTACACCCAAGGTGTTACCAGTGCGTCCACAGCTATTGCCTGTGGATCTCTTGACCTGGCGCAATACTTGTCCAGTTTCTTGTTGAGGCGAGACGCCATCATGTCTACCATTGGTCTTTCCCAACAGTTTATTAGCATGTGGAAGACTTCTGGATGAAGACCCCCCTCTCCCGGGTGAATATCGTGTCTGCTGAGGAAGTCTGCTTCCCAGTTGTCCACGCCCGGGAAGAACACTGCTGACAGTGCTATTACGTGATTCTCCGCCCAGCGAAGAATCTTGGCAGCTTCTGCCATTGCACTCCTGCTTCTTGTGCCGCCCTGTCTGTTTACATGGGCGACCGCCGTGATGTTGTCCGACTGAATCAACACCGGTTTTCCTTGCAGGAGTGGTTCCGCCTGGCTTAGAGCATTTTAGATTGCTCTTAGTACCAGAATGTTTATGTGAAGAGACTTTTCCAGGTTCGTCCATACCCCCTGGAAGTTTCTTCCTTGTGTGACTGCTCCCCAACCTCTCAGGCTGGCGTCCGTGGTCACCAGGATCAAATCCTGTATGCCGAATCTGCGGCCCTCCAATAGATGAGCCTTTTGCAACCACCACAGAAGATATACCCTTGTCCTTGGCGACAGGGTTATTCGCAGGTGCATCTGAGGATGCGACCCTGACCATTTGTCCAACAGATCCCTTTGGAAAATTCTTGCATGGAATCTGCCGAATGGAATTGCTTCGTAAAAAGCCACCATTTTTCCCAGGACTCTTGTGCATTGATGTACAGACACCTTTCCTGGTTGTAGGAGGTTCCTGACAGGTCGGATAACTCCTTGGCTTTTTCCTCGGGAAGAAAAACCTTTTTCTGAACCGTGTCCAGAATCATCCCTAGAACAGCAGACGTATCGTCGGAAAACAGCTGCGATTCTTGGAATATTTAGAATCCAGTTGTGCCGTCGAAGAACTACTTTAGATAGTGCTCTTCCGACCTCCAACTGTTCTCTGGAACTTGCCCTTTTTAGGTCGTGCAAGTAAGGGATAATTTAGATGCCTTTTTTCTTTGAAGAAACATCTTTTCGGCCATTACCTTGGTAAAAAGGCCCGGGGTGCCGTGGATAATTCAAACGGCATCGTCTGAAACTGATATTGACAGTTCTGTACCACGAACCAGAGGTACCCTTGATGAGAAGGACAAAATTTGGACATGGAGGTAATCCTTGATGTCCAGGGACACCATATAGTCCCCTTTTTTCCGGTTCGCTATCACTGCTCTGAGTGACTTTATCTCGATTTGAACCTTTTATGTAAGTGTTCAAAACATTTTAGATTTAGACTATGTGTCACCAAGCCGTCTGGCTTCAGTACCACAATATAGTGTGGAAAAATAATACCCTTTTCCTTGTCGTAGGAGGGGTACTTTGATTATCACCTGCTGGATATACAGCTTGTGAATTGTTTCCAATGCTGCCTCCCTGTCGGAGGGAGCCGTTGGTAAAGCAGACTTCAGGAACCTGCGAGGAGAAGATGTCTCGACTCTCCAATCTTTACCCCTGGGATAATACTCGTACGATCTAGGGGTCAACTTGCGAGTGATCCCACTGCGCCCTGAGACTCTTGAGACTACCCCCCCACCTTGAGTCCGCTTGCACGGCCCCAGCGTCATGCTGAGGACTTGGCAGACGCGGTGGAGGGCTTCTTTTCCTGGGAAAGGGCTGCCTGCTGCAGTCTACTTCCCTTACCTCTATGTCTGGGCAGATATGACTGGCCTTTTGCCTGCATGCCCTCATGGGAAAGGAAAGATTGAGGCTGAAAAGACGGTGTCTTTTTTAGCTGAGATGTAACTTGGGGTAAAAAAGGTTGGATTTCCCAGCTGTTGCTGTGGTCCCCAGGTCCGATGGACCGACCCCCAAATAACTCCTTCCCTTTATACAGCAATACTTCCATCTGCCGTATGGGATCTGTATCACCTGACCACTGTCGTGTCCCTGACATCTTCTGGGAGATATGGACAACGCACTTATCTTGATGCCAGAGAGCAAATATCCCTCTGTGCATCTCACATACATATATATAGAATGCACCCTATTAAATGCTCTACATGAATAAAATATTTTCAGTCAGGGAATCCGACCAAGCCAACCCAGCACTGCATCTCCAGGCTGATGGCGATCGCTGGTCGCAGTATAACCACCGTATGTGTGTATATACTTTTTAGGATATTTTTCCAGCATCCTATCAGCTGGCTCCTTGAGGGCGGCCGTATCTGGAGACGGTAACGCCACTTGATAAGCGTGTGAGCGCCTTATCACCCTAAGGGGTGTTTCCCAACGTACCCTAATTTCTGGCGGGAAAGGGTATAACGCCAATATTTGCTATCGGGGTAACCCTACGCATCATCACACACTTCATTTTATTTTATCTGATTCAGGAAAAACTACAGGTAGTTTTTTCACTCCCACATAATACCCTTTCTTGTGGTACTTGTAGTATCAGAAACACGTAACACCTCCTTCATTGCCCTTAACGTGTGGCCCTAATGAGAAATACGTTTGTTTATTCACCGTCGACACTGTATTCAGTGTCCGTGTCTGTGTCGACCGACTGAGGTAAATGGGCGTTTTTAAAACCCCTGACGGTGTTTCTGAGACGCCTGGACCGGTCCTAATAGATTGTCGGCCGTCTCATGTCGTCAACCGACCTTGCAGCGTGTTGACATTCTCACGTAATTCTCTAAATAAGCCATCCATTCCGGTGTCGACTCCCTAGAGAGTGACATCACCATTACAGGCAATTTCTCCGCCTCCTCACCAACATCGTCCTCATACATGTCGACACACACGTACCGACACACAGCACACACACCGGGAATGCTCTGACAGAGGACAGGACCCACTAGCCCTTTGGGGAGACAGAGGGAGAGTCTGCCAGCACACACCAAAAACGCTATAATTATATAGGGACAACCTTATATGAGTGTTTCTCCCTTATAGCATCTTTTATATATATATATACACAATATCGCCAAAATCAGTGCCCCCCCTCTCTGTTTTAACCCTGTTTCTGTAGTGCAGTGCAGGGGAGAGCCTGGGAGCCTTCTCTCCAGCTTTTCTGTGAGAGAAAATGGCGCTGTGTGCTGAGGAGATAGGCCCCGCCCCTTTTTCGGCGGGCTCGTCTCCCGCTATTTTTGAAGTTAGGCAGGGGTTAAATATCTCCATATAGCCTCTGTGGGCTATATGTGAGGTATTTTTTTGCCTCTAATAAGGTTTTTATTTGCCTCTCAGAGCGCCCCCCCCAGCGCTCTGCACCCTCAGTGACTGTTGTGTGAAGTGTGCTGAGAGGAAAATGGCGCACAGCTGCAGTGCTGTGCGCTACCTTTATGAAGACTCAGGAGTCTTCAGCCGCCGATTTTGGACCTCTTCTCTCTTCAGCGTCTGCAAGGGGGCCGGCGGCGCGGCTCCGGTGACCATCCAGGCTGTACCTGTGATCGTCCCTCTGGAGCTAGTGTCCAGTAGCCAAGCAGCAAATCCACTCTGCACGCAGGTGAGTTCACTACTTCTCCCCTAAGTCCCTCGTTGCAGTGATCCTGTTGCCAGCAGGACTCACTGTAAAGTAAAAAACCTAAGCTAAACTTTCTCTAAGCAGCTCTTTAGGAGAGCCACCTAGATTGCACCCTTCTCGTTCGGGCACAAAATCTAACTGGAGTCTGGAGGAGGGTCATAGGGGGAGGAGCCAGTGCACACCACCTGATCTGGTAAAAGCTTTACTTTTTTGTGCCGTCTCCTGCGGAGCCGCTATTCCCCATGGTCCTTTCAGGAACCCCAGCATCCACTTAGGACGATAGAGAAATATATTCTTATTATATACACACAAAATATTAACTGCTTCTCAGTTTGGTCATCTGCATCCCCACTGACATTTTAAGGACTGCAGCCTTATATAGGCCCTACACACTGGCCGATTTTTGGAAAGATATGAACGATCTCGTTCATAAATGAACGAGAACTCGTTCATATCTTTCAGTGTGGAGGCTCCAGCGATGAACGATGCGCGTCCCCGCGCTCGTTCATCGCTGGTCTCCCGTCGGCTGTGCATGCAGGACAATATGGACGATCTCGTCCATATTTGCCTGCACTTCAATGCAGCCGCGTGACGGGGGGAGTGAAGAAACTTCACTCCCCCCGTCACTGCCCCCCCGCCGCCGGGTCGCTAGTCGGCCGTATCCGCCGTCGGGCAGCTCGGCGGCGGATCGGCTAGTGTATAGGGCCCCTTAGTCTGTTGCAGATTTCGGATACATAAACTTATGCAAAAACAGCAGAATTCTATGAAAAACCAACTTGATAAATATGCCCAGCAGATGGTCTACCTTTCACTGAGATCTTGTATACTCATTATGCCAATTTTGACAGAAGTCTCAAGAAACCATCAGTATTTAGGCATTTTGAAATGGGCCACATACTGGTCTATATTTACTAGATTATAGGATTCTGTACTTCCTTCCCAGTTTAGGCTCACCCAAAAATACATTAGTAAGACTATATTGTATTGCAGGTGGGACAGATTTAAATGGATATGTCCAAACCAAAAACTACAGTGTAAAAATAAAGTAGTCAGACATTGTGGTGTTAGCTGACAATCAGCTTATAAGTACCATGGTGTGATCACATTATGAGGGCAATATACATCCAGTTAAGCATTATGATTAGGGTACAGGTGTGGGTGTAAACAGCAACTACTTGTTTGCTATGTTGTCAATAGATATGAGCTAAGTTGCACCAACACATCTTTCCATAATCCTTTGTTCAACTCTGGCACATATATACTGCTTTCAGTGTACCCATGCACACTCATATCAATCTACAGCTTGCTCCTGTTAGCAGTGTGTGATGTGAATAGTTTCAGGATATTACCTTTACTGTGAACTGAAGCTACTTATTTTCAAGCAGGATGTGAAAAATCACTAAATTAATGCAAGTGCACAAGGTTAATACTCAAGAAACTGGTAGAATTGCTAAATTTAATACAGTAAAAGCATCAAGTCCCAAAATTGCTCAGTACTGTAATTGTACATGGTCATTGGAAACTTTGTATTTGGTCACTACAGTGCATTCCTTTCGCACTGCATTGTGAAGCATTACTAACAGCACAAGTTAAACACTTTGAAAATGTGAACAGACTTAAGTAAACCAACTCCAGAACTTCATCCCCATTTGTATGCTTACTTCATCAAGTCTCACTTTTAACTTGCAGAAACTCAGTCTTCACTTATTAGGAACCATATTTTAAATGGCACTCTAAAAAAAAAATACTAGATGGACAGTTAGCTAAAAGAAAGCACATTTCAAGTGAATTGAAAAGGTTTTTAATACTCTTCTCCTTCATCTTCTGCATCAGCGCTATCTGCTCCAACCTCTTCATAATCTTTCTCCAGGGCAGCCATGTCCTCACGGGCCTCAGAGAACTCTCCCTCCTCCATACCCTCACCCACATACCAGTGCACAAAGGCACGCTTGGCATACATAAGGTCAAACTTATGGTCCAGGCGAGCCCAGGCCTCTGCAATAGCAGTGGTGTTGCTCAGCATACATACTGCACGCTGTACCTTGGCCAGATCCCCACCTGGAACCACAGTTGGTGGCTGATAGTTAATACCAACCTTAAAGCCAGTAGGACACCAGTCCACAAACTGGATACTACGCTTGGTCTTGATGGTGGCAATAGCTGCATTAACATCTTTGGGCACCACATCACCACGGTACAACAGGCAGCAAGCCATGTATTTACCATGGCGTGGGTCACATTTAACCATCTGATTAGCTGGCTCAAAGCAAGCATTTGTTATGTCAGCTACTGTCAGCTGTTCATGGTAAGCTTTTTCTGCAGAGATAACTGGGGCATAGGTGGCAAGAGGGAAATGAATACGAGGATAGGGCACCAAGTTGGTCTGGAATTCTGTTAGATCTACATTCAGGGCTCCATCAAATCTAAGAGAAGCAGTGATAGAGGACACTATCTGGCTAATAAGGCGATTCAGGTTAGTGTAAGTGGGGCGCTCAATATCTAGATTTCTACGGCAGATGTCATAGATAGCCTCATTGTCCACCATGAAGGCGCAGTCAGAGTGCTCTAGGGTGGTGTGAGTGGTAAGGATGGAGTTGTAAGGCTCAACAACAGCAGTGGACACTTGGGGAGCTGGGTAAATAGCAAATTCCAGCTTTGACTTCTTTCCATAATCAACAGAGAGACGTTCCATCAACAGAGAGGTGAAACCAGAGCCAGTACCGCCGCCAAAGCTGTGGAAGACCAGGAATCCCTGAAGACCTGTGCATTGGTCAGCCTGTGTGAATAGAACAAAACATTTTTTACATTCATGGCATTTAACAAAGTGCAGTGATATAAAAAGTGTGCTGTCCACTTATGACCTATGCCCCCACTGAGGCAAATATACATACCAGTTTCCGGATCCTGTCCAGCACTAGGTCAATGATTTCCTTGCCAATTGTGTAGTGACCACGGGCATAATTGTTTGCGGCATCTTCTTTTCCAGTGATCAGTTGCTCTGGGTGGAACAACTGTCTGTATGTACCTGTACGCACCTCATCTGCAAAAATATATACATTTAGTAAATTAAGACATTTTGCCGTGTGCCAGTCATTAAGGATAACTACATATGAGCCAAGTAGACAAAAATATAAATGAAAGTGTTTAGAAAGCAAATAACTTACCAATGACTGTTGGCTCCAGGTCCACAAACACAGCTCTGGGGACATGTTTGCCAGCTCCAGTCTCACTGAAGAATGTGTTGAAGGAATCATCCCCTCCTCCAATGGTCTTGTCACTGGGCATCTGCCCATCAGGCTGGATGCCATGCTCCAGGCAGTACAGTTCCCAGCAGGCATTGCCGATCTGCACACCAGCCTGACCAACATGTATAGAGATACATTCACGCTGGAAAGAGAAAACACAAAAACCTTTCACCATGAGGACTAAATACAGCATGAGACAAAGGAGGACATTTACTAAGCAGTGATAAGAGCAGAGAAGTGAGCCAGTGGAGAATTTGTCCTATCAACCAATCAGCAGCTCTGTATAATTCTATAGTATGCAAATTAGAGATGTTACTTCAGTGACGATTGGTTGCCATGGGCAACTTCTCCACTGCCTCACTTCTCTGCTCTTATCACTGCTTAGTAAATGTCCCCCTAAAGGAGGTATGTATATGTGACTAAGAAGATTTTACATGTTGGGTATCGATTGTACCTATGCCCAAGTTGTAATCATGAGACATGATACAACATACAGTGCATGCATCACTCAGACACATGACTTGTGACAAAATAGTACATAAAGTTTTGTGACAGAACCAGCTATTTTGCAGCGATTCAGACTTTGGGTACATTTGCCTTGGGAGAAATTAAATTGCCTGTGGTAATTTACAGCAGGCTTATTAAAGCAGCAGGGCTACTCAATTAGTCCCAGAGGCAGCCTGCAGTTAACATGGATTTTCTTCCAAGCATGAGGGGGCTTGAATAGAAATTCCTGATAGCAGCCTGTTTACAGGGGCCATGACCATGTTAACCCTAAAGGTGCATACACAGATTCGGGCTATGCCCGATTCTCACTGACAGGGACTAGGTCAGTATCACAAGCATATAATGACACTGCTTGCGATACTGGCTTTGTCAGATTTTGGCTAAGTTTCAATTTTGAATATCTTTTACACGAGATAGCCAAAATTTACAGGTGTGGTATGGTTTGCCGGCGGTCGGGCTCCCGGCGACCAGCATACCAGCGCCAGAAGCCCGACCGCCGGCTTACCGACAGTGTGGCGAGCGCAAATGAGCCCCTTGCGGGCTCACTGCACTCGCTACGGGCACGGTGGCGCGCTACACTATTTTATTCTCCCTCCAAGGGGGTCGTGGACCCCCCATGAGGGAGAATAAGTGTCAGTATGCCGGCGCCGGTTTACTGTGCGCCGGGATCCAGACCGCCAGCATACTGAAGACCACCCAAAATTGACTTGCCTGCACAGTCTAACTAGGCATGCAATACCGACCACGCATCAGTATCGCAATGCGACTTTCACCTTGCGATCTGCACTCTGATTTTGACTATATAGTCACAATCACAAACAAAAAAATATCTCACCGTGTGCACACCTTTATGTCTGAACTTATCAGACTGTACAGGTTAAAACTCATTAAAAGGGTAATTTATACGTTGTTGCCCATAGCAACTGAATTTGACATTTTATATAATGGACTAGATAAACAATTTGATTGGCTGATAGACAGCCCCTCCATGTGTCCTCTTTAAAAGATTTGACAGATCTCCCCATATGTCCCTAAAGGCTCTGCTGAGCTGAAGGTTTGCATTCAAAGTGTATGAACACCATCAGCACAAGTTTCTTGTTAAGGGACAGGAGGTCTGACTGCAACAAAGAACAGTGCACACTGCAGAAGATGGTAGCAAGAATGTATGTGATCTGATCACAGACCAGGGGTATTCAAGATGCAGTGCCTACAGCTGCTGTGGAACTACACATCCCAGCATGCCTTGCACATTTTTTTTTACAAGAACACTAAAAGTGACAGGGCATGATGTGATGTGTAGTTCCACACTAGCTGGAAGGCCACATATCACTAACACACTGATCACATGCAGCCCAATATTGCCAATCACACCACAGCTACTGATAACAGAAGCCACACTAAGAAAAGCAAACATGGCAGACAGTAAAAACGTGAACCCTGGATAACACTACATTGCTCTTAAAAAAAAAAAAAAAAAAAATGCATTACACAAAGCCAATACAACATTAAACTAAGTACATTAATACCCGCAACTTCAGTGACTTTGAAACCAGCAATTGAGGACATTTAGGGGTCTATTCATGAAGCAGAGAAAAGCCCTGTTTTGCGGTAAACAGGGCTTTTCTCTGCTTACCGCAATTCACAGAGCTGGTTACCGTGGAGAAGTCTCTGACTTCTCCAGCGGTACCCCCGCTCTGTGGCTGAATCGCATCACCATACCTTTGCATGGTGAGTGCGATTCATGAAGGTGCGGAAAGCTCTGCTTTCCGCTTCTCCATGGAGTTCAGGTTCGCCATCTGAGGACGGCGTAACCTGAACTGCGGTGCGGAGACGTCAGGGAAGCTCAATGCTTCCCTGATCGCTGCTCGACACCTCGTGCTGGCTCCGCCCCCGACCTCCCAGCAACCACTGCGGCCGGCCGGGAGGTCAACACCATGCGCAAAGGGACCGCCGGAGAAGACGTCACCGCGGGAGCCCCAGACACCGCAGCGCATCGACGGAAGGGTAAGTATACATGAATTGCTACTTATCACGGCTATACATCGCATCGAAGCGATGTATAGTGATAAGTAGCAATTCTGATTTCGTTTTGTACATGAATAGACCCCTTAGCCTTACTGACTTTGCACTAAAGGCCCATACACACTGGGCGATTTTGAGCTGAAAGCAGCTCACTTTTGGTGTGCTGAGCTGCTTTCAGCTCAAAACCGCCCAGTGTGTATGCCCCGGTGATGAGCGCTCCCGCTTCATCGCTAGCGGCCACCGTTCATCTACTGGTATTGCATCCTGCTATGGAAAGCCACTCCCCCCCGCTGACATCACTGGGCAGGGGAAAAAAGCACTGTATGCACTGAGCGCTTTTCAGGCCAGCAATGATCGCTGTGCATACATGCTGGGCAAAAACGCCCAGTGTGTATGCACCTTAACACTTCTATAAAATACCAGCTAGGACAAACATTTTATTAATGCAGAGCTGCCAACATGTTTCATAGCATTCCGTGCTCTAAGAGGTGTCCTAGTAACTTACCTAAACCGTTTCCAGTATCAAACACAAAGATCTAATGATTACTGTTCTGTCAGAGTGCCCCTGGCACGCCCATGCTGGTAAGCCCCATTGTTCTATGCAGCAGATGCTTAATCATATGCTTCACATACTAATTTGTGATCTACTCTAGAATCCGGCTGAAACCAGCACATTTCTCCGACTGCCTCACTGAGGAATGCCAGACTGGCAGCAACAAAACCAGCCACAATATAGTGTACACAGAATGCTCAGGCGCTAGCATAGCACGTGTCTGCATTACGCTCAGGCTTGAACCAAAAAAGAATAATCACTTGCCACACATTAAATTGTGTTTTAGGACTGTTTATGGCTAGCACAAAATGTTCGCAAGCTTAAAAATTTAGTCCAGGACACTTACTTCAAATAAGGGAAACAGGAATAAGCACTCTTGAAAGGACAAGTCTTCGTGACAAACCAACAAGTTAGCAGAGAAATGTGAAAGTACCTGCAGGTCCCAAATTGATGTCAAAGACCAGAAGGTTAATGGGACTTGTCCAGTCTGCTTAAACCACCAATGCCAAGAATGATATTAAAAGAACTAATGGGTGCAAGCCAAGTGTACGCATCTCATTAGCAATATGATAAACGTTTAGACTATTAACTAGGCCCCATAATTCCATTACCAGCAAGCTTCATACATTATAAATGCTTCTAAAGAACTGGGGGTATGCAATAGTTATTCCACACAACTGCCACTAGATGGCAACCAATGGAGCAATTCAACTAGAATGTAGGCCCCAAGGCAAGTTTGTAAGGGTCCCTATGAACCACCCTGTGGCGTTGCCATGGTGATTATTCAAAGTCACATGTCATGATTGGATGCATTCTGGGTGCCCTACGTAAACTCCTGCATGATCTTACGAGTTATAACCCAGGAGCGCCTATGTAAATTATCGTTCTCCCAATATGTATGTTTTATGCTAGTCTGTTTTGTAGCTAACTAGAAACTAATTGGCACAATAATGGGCATCAAAGGAATTTTACCACTGCAGTTTCAAGTCACTTTAGACAGGAAATCAGGCACCATATCAACTGAATTCACCCCTTTATATCCTATCCTCAGTGGAGAAAGCATGACCTGCACTAGTACCTACATATGATGGGATATGGGTTATTATTTACTACCAGTTATTTATATAGTGCACACATATTCCACAGTGCTTTACAGAGTATTTTGGCCATTCATATCAATCCCTGCCCCAGTGGAGCTTACAAGCTATATTCCCTACCACACATACAGGCGCACACACATTCACGCTTAGGTTAATTTGTGGGGTGCCAATTAACCTACCAGTATATTTTTGGATTGTGGGAGGAAACCCACGCAAGCACAGGGAGAATATACAAACTCCAGTTAGGGATATGGTGGGAATCAGACCCATGGTTTGCGATAATCAGATCCTTAAAGGACTGAAACATCAGCTATTAAACATTGTGAGTGTATTATATACATACATAGGAGCATAACATACTTGCAAGCAAGGCCTTCCTGGTCTGTCTTACTACTTGTCTTATTGTAGATTAGTGTAAAAATAAAAAAAAAATTAAGTAAAATAGTATAGAAACCACTGGCGCTACATTAACTACATGAATTACAATTTGGAAGGATACGCCTAGCCCAAATAAGGAAGGAACGCGAGAAGTACTCCATTAGCTATATGTAATGTTACAGGACAATAGCTCTAAATATATTAGGTTAGATATTAGGCGGCAATTCTGCCAAGAGCAGTCACCCACAAAGGGCACTGGCGGGTTATCTGCATTGAACAAGCCCTAGCAGGAAATCAGACTGAGTCATCACATCACATGGCCGGGTACCAGTAAGCGATGACTTCATCCATCGCACAAGCGGCAGATACCGGGCAGCCTGACCATGCGCCCACCGCCTCGCTCCCTGGCGAAACCGGGCTGCTACTGATGATGGGAAGGGGCTAGCAGCCACAGGATATCGGCGGTGTGTTGAGCCGGCCCCCACATGTACAGGTCCGCTGCAGGGTAGCACACGAGTAATGTTATGTTCATCAAGGCAGTACCAGCCCAATTATCAGGATCGGCCATCTGCGGCACAGTGACAGCGCGCTCTCTGCCACAGCCGCAGTGCAGGCACTGGTATCACTCCGCTAGGTCTGCGCGCGCTTCCTCCGCGCACACGCAGTGCCCGGCCAGCAGCAGGGAAAGCGCTGCCATGAGGCAGTGTGCTGCGTCAGAGACGGGGAAAGAAGGGCAGGGCTGCGGCAGCGGGGGGAGGGTGACCGCCAATAGAGGGGGAGGGTTTGGGATGGGCTCGGCGGGTGCGCGGCTCCTAGCGTCACTGCCGCCCCGGCACAGCACTCCATCCATACCGCCCATACGTTTAACACACCCGGCACAGTGTACCGGGCAGCACGGTGGCCGTTACGCTCACATGACGCCGGCACTACTCCGCCGCCCACACCCGGACACCTATGTGACTAAGCCCGAGCGGCTACCTGCGCGCCACATAAGCAGCTCGCCCAGAGCATGTGACGCAGTCAGCATGTGGCACTCTTATTGTTGAACTACAGAACCCACGCTTACTGGACATTAGGGAGAAGCAGCACACGTATAAGTGCGTTCTCCACGCACGCTACTCACCATGACTGCTCGGTTTATAAGTTCCACACAACAGAGACAGGGAAATAGCGGCGGAGGAAGTCTGGATTCTCACCGGTCGACAGCAAGGAGTCTCGGTAAGAACTGCCCTGGAATGCGCGCCGGGCGCGGCCTTTTAACAGCTTGGTCTGGGTGACGTCAGGTGGGCGTGACTGCTTTGAGGGGCGGGTAAGTTGACGGGGCGCCATCGGTGATTGGCTCTTTCGAATATTCGAAATACAACGTAAAAGGCGGTCAGGCGTCAGGCTGCTGGGCGCAGTGGCGGGCGGAAGTGGTAGCTGCAGTAGTGCGCGCAGATTGGCAGCATCACGTGACTGTTCCAGCTCCCTGGTCTGCTGCTGTTGGTTGTGCGTTTGCGGCAATGGCGAGCTACTAGTATTGGGATGGGAGGGAAGGCTTATCAGTGCTAGAAAGCCCGCACAGGTCTAACTCCTAACATGGTAATGACCTGATATCCCGGGCCGTGCTGCCCTCCACTCTGGGCTGACTCCTTATCCTGTATAACCTGCAGGCTGCTGTGTGTCATTTTCTACTACATAGCACAGGCTAGTCCGACTGCAGCTCATGCCGCAGCCTGTGTAATATAATCGTTCGCAGTGAGTGAAGTGGCCCCTTCAGAGCATGAATTGCAGAGCTGCCCGTAATGCGGGTGTCCTGCAAGCTGGCCATACTGTAGCAATACCGGTGAGCTCTATAGCTATGCTTTCAAGCAGCTCTCGGGTGAGCTAGGTATGGGCTTAGATTGCCTGTGCTGGACGTGAGGAGAACGTTTGGTTATTCACTGCTGGCGTTAGATAAAGCGATGCTGAATGGGGTGGTACCGTGTTATGAATGCATCGTTAACCCTGCAAAACCCCTCTGAAACATTGGGGCAGATGTATTAACCTGGAGAAGGCATAAGGAAGTGGTAAACCAGTGATATGTGCAAGGTGATAAAGGCACCAGCCAATCAGATCCTAACTGTTAATTTACATATTGGAGCTGATTGGCAGCTGCCTTTATCACCTTGCACATATCACTGGTTTATCACTTCCTTATGCCTTCTCCAGGTTAATACATCTGCCCCATTGCCCCTTATCAGGGACATAGCTAAAACTTTGTGGGCCCCATAGCAACATTTTTAAGGGCCCCTCTTCTAATGCTTCTGGGTGATTCTCTAGAAAGTGAACGTAAAGTCCCGTGCATCACACACTTTTATTTATTTCTCTATCGTCCTAGTGGATGCTGGGGTTCCTGAAAGGACCATGGGGAATAGCGGCTCCGCAGGAGACAGGGCACAAAAAGTAAAGCTTTTCCAGATCAGGTGGTGTGCACTGGCTCCTCCCCCTATGACCCCCCTCCAGACTCCAGTTAGATTTTTGTGCCCGGCCGAGAAGGGTGCAATCTAGGTGGCTCTCCTAAAGAGCTGCTTAGAAAAAGTTTAGCTTAGGTTTTTTATTTTACAGTGAGTCCTGCTGGCAACAGGATCACTGCAACGAGGGACTGAGGGGAGAAGAAGTGAACTCACCTGCGTGCAGGATGGATTGGCTTCTTGGCTACTGGACATCAGCTCCAGAGGGACGATCACAGGTACAGCCTGGATGGTCACCGGAGCCGCGCCGCCGGCCCCCTTGCAGATGCTGAAGTCAGAAGAGGTCCAAAATCGGCGGCTGAAGACTCCTGCAGTCTTCTAAAGGTAGCGCACAGCACTGCAGCTGTGCGCCATTTTCCTCTCAGCACACTTCACACGCAGTCACTGAGGGTGCAGGGCGCTGGGGGGGGGCGCCCTGGGAGGCAAATGTAACCTATATAAAGGCTAAAAATACCTCACATATAGCCCCCAGAGGCTATATGGAGATATTTAACCCCTGCCTGGATTCACTAAATAGCGGGAGACGAGCCCGCCAAAAAAGGGGCGGGGCCTATCTCCTCAGCACACGGCGCCATTTCCTCTCACAGCTCCGCTGGTCAGGACGGCTCCCAGGTCTCTCCCCTGCACTGCACTACAGAAACAGGGTAAAACAGAGAGGGGGGGCAAATTTATGGCGATATTTTTATATATATAAAGCAGCTATCAGGGAGCACTTATTATAAGGCTATCCCTGTTATATATAGCGCTTTTGGTGTGTGCTGGCAAACTCTCCCTCTGTCTCCCCAAAGGGCTAGTGGGTCCTGTCTTCGTTAGGAGCATTCCCTGTGTGTCTGCTGTGTGTCGGTACGTGTGTGTCGACATGTATGAGGACGATATTGGTGTGGAGGCGGAGCAATTGCCAAATATGAGGATGTCACCCCCTAGGGAGTCGACACCAGAATGGATGCCTTTATTTATGGAACTACGGGATAGTGTCAACACGCTAAAGCAGTCGTTTGACGACATGAGACGGCCGGACAATCAATTAGTGCCTGTCCAGGCGACTCAAACACCGTCAGGGGCTGTAAAACGCCCTTTGCCTCAGTCGGTCGACACAGACCCAGACACAGGCACTGACTCCAGTGGTGACGGTGACGAATCAACCGTATTTTCCAGTAGGGCCACACGTTATATGATTTTGGCAATGAAGGAGGCGTTACATTTAGCTGATACTACAGGTACCACTAAACAGGGTATTATGTGGGGTGTGAAAAAACTACCTATAGTTTTTCCTGAATCAGAAGAATTAAATGACGTGTGTAATGAAGCGTGGGTTGCTCCTGATAAAAAGCTGATAATTTCAAAGAAATTATTGGCATTATACCCTTTCCCGCCAGAGGTTAGGGAGCGCTGGGAAACATCTCCTAGGGTGGACAAGGCGCTAACACGCTTATCTAAACAAGTGGCGTTACCCTCTCCTGAGACGGCCGCACTTAAAGATCCATCAGATAGGAGGATGGAAAATATCCAAAAAAGTATATACACACATGCAGGTGTTATACTACGACCAGCTATAGCGACTGCCTGGATGTGCAGTGCTGGGGTAGTTTGGTCAGAGTCCCTGATTGAAAATATTGATACCCTGGACAGGGACAATATTTTACTGTCGTTAGAACAAATAAAGGATGCATTTCTTATATGCGTGATGCACAGAGGGATATCTGCACACTGGCATCACGGGTAAGTGCTATGTCCATTTCGGCCAGAAGAGCTTTATGGACGCGACAGTGGACAGGCGATGCGGATTCAAAACGGCATATGGAAGTTTTGCCGTATAAAGGGGAGGAGTTATTTGGAGTCGGTCTATCAGATTTGGTGGCCACGGCTACAGCCGGGAAATCCACCTTTCTACCTCAAGTCACTCCCCAACAGAAAAAGGCACCGACTTTTCAACCGCAGCCCTTTCGTTCCTTTAAAAATAAGAGAGCAAAGGGCTATTCATATCTGCCACGAGGCAGAGGTCGAGGGAAGAGACAGCAACAGGCAGCTCCTTCCCAGGAACAGAAGCCCTCCCCGGCTTCTACAAAAGCCTCAGCATGACGCTGGGGCTTCTCAAGCGGACTCGGGGACGGTGGGCGGTCGTCTCAAAAATTACAGCGCGCAGTGGGCTCACTCGCAAGTAGATCCCTGGATCCTGCAGATAATATCTCAGGGGTACAGGTTGGAATTAGAGACAGATCCACCTCGCCGTTTCCTGAAGTCTGCTTTACCAACGTCCCCCTCCGAAAGGGAGACGGTTTTGGAAGCCATTCACAAGCTGTACTCTCAGCAGGTGATAGTCAAGGTACCTCTTCTACAACAAGGGAAGGGGTATTATTCCACTCTTTTTGTGGTACCGAAGCCGGATGGCTCGGTAAGGCCTATTCTAAATCTGAAGTCCTTGAACCTGTACATAAAGAAGTTCAAGTTCAAAATGGAGTCACTCAGAGCAGTGATAGCGAACCTGGAAGAGGGGGATTTTATGGTATCCTTGGACATCAAGGATGCGTATCTCCACGTTCCAATTTACCCCTCACACCAGGGGTACCTCAGGTTCGTTGTACAAAACTGTCACTATCAGTTTCAGACGCTGCCGTTCGGATTGTCCACGGCACCTCGGGTCTTTACAAAGGTAATGGCCGAGATGATGATTCTTCTTCGAAGAAAAGGCATATTAATTATCCCATACTTGGACGATCTCCTAATAAGAGCAAGGTCCAGAGAACAGCTAGAGATGGGATTAGCACTGTCTCAAGAAGTGCTAAAACAGCACGGGTGGATTCTGAATATTCCAAAATCCCAGTTAATGCCGACAACTCGTCTGCTGTTCCTAGGGATGATTCTGGACACGGTTCAGAAAAAGGTTTTTCTCCCGGAGGAAAAAGCCAAGGAGTTATCCGAGCTTGTCAGGAACCTCCTAAAACCAGGAAAGGTGTCTGTACATCAATGCACAAGAGTCCTGGGAAAAATGGTGGCTTCTTACGAAGCAATTCCATTCGGCAGATTCCACGCAAGAATTTTCCAAAGGGATCTGTTGGACAAATGGTCAGGGTCGCATCTTCAGATGCACCTGCGGATAACCCTGTCTCCAAGGACAAGGGTGTCTCTTCTGTGGTGGTTGCAGAGTGCTCATCTATTGGAGGGCCGCAGATTCGGCATACAGGATTGGATCCTGGTGACCACGGACGCCAGCCTGAGAGGCTGGGGAGCAGTCACACAAGGAAGAAACTTCCAGGGAGTATGGACGAGCCTGGAAACGTCTCTTCACATAAACATTCTGGAACTAAGAGCAATCTACAATGCTCTAAGCCAGGCAGAACCTCTGCTTCAGGGAAAACCGGTGTTGATCCAGTCGGACAACATCACGGCAGTCGCCCATGTGAACAGACAGGGCGGCACAAGAAGCAGGAGTGCAATGGCAGAAGCTGCAAGGATTCTTCGCTGGGCAGAGAATCATGTGATAGCACTGTCAGCAGTGTTCATCCCGGGAGTGGACAACTGGGAAGCAGACTTCCTCAGCAGACACGATCTTCACCCGGGAGAGTGGGGACTTCATCCAGAAGTCTTCCACATGCTGGTAACCCGTTGGGAAAGACCAATGGTGGACATGATGGCGTCTCGCCTCAACAAAAAACTGGACAGGTATTGCGCCAGGTCAAGAGATCCGCAGGCAATAGCTGTGGACGCGCTGGTAACGCATTGGGTGTACCAGTCGGTGTATGTGTTTCCTCCTCTGCCTCTCATACCAAAAGTATTGAGAATTATACGGCAAAGAGGCGTAAGAACGATACTAGTGGTTCCGGATTGGCCAAGAAGGACTTGGTACCCGGAACTTCAAGAGATGATCACGGAAGATCCGTGGCCTCTACCTCTAAGGAGGGACTTGCTTCAGCAGGGTCCCTGTCTGTTTCAAGACTTACCGCGGCTGCGTTTGACGGCATGGCGGTTGAACGCCGGATCCTAAAGGAAAAAGGCATGCCGGAAGAAGTCATTCCTACTTTGATTAAAGCAAGGAAGGAAGTAACCGTGCAACATTATCACCGAATTTGGCGAAAATATGTTGCGTGGTGCGAAGATCGGAGTGCTCCGACGGAGGAATTTCAACTGGGTCGATTCCTACATTTCCTGCAATCAGGATTGTCTATGGGTCTCAAATTGGGATCTATTAAGGTTCAAATTTCGGCCCTGTCGATTTTCTTTCAAAAAGAATTGGCTTCAGTCCCTGAAGTCCAGACCTTTGTTAAGGGAGTGCTGCATATACAGCCTCCTGTGGTGCCTCCAGTGGCACCGTGGGATCTCAATGTGGTTTTGGACTTTCTAAAATCTCATTGGTTTGAACCACTAAAAAAGGTGGATTTGAAATATCTCACATGGAAAGTGACCATGCTTCTAGCCCTGGCTTCGGCCAGGAGAGTGTCAGAACTGGCAGCTTTATCTTACAAAAGCCCATATCTGATTTTCCATTCGGACAGGGCAGAACTGCGGACTCGTCCGCATTTTCTCCCTAAGGTGGTGTCAGCATTTCATCTGAACCAGCCTATTGTAGTGCCTGCGGCTACAAGTGACTTGGAGGACTCCAAGTTACTGGACGTTGTCAGAGCATTAAAAATATATATTGCAAGGACAGCTGGAGTCAGAAAATCTGACTCGTTGTTTATATTGTATGCACCCAACAAGATGGGTGCTCCTGCGTCTAAGCAGACGATTGCTCGTTGGATCTGTAGCACAATCCAACTTGCACATTCTGTGGCAGGCCTGCCACAGCCTAAATCTGTAAAGGCCCACTCCACAAGGAAGGTGGGCTCATCTTGGGCGGCTGCCCGAGGGGTCTCGGCATTACAACTTTGCCGAGCAGCTACGTGGTCAGGGGAGAACACGTTTGTAAAATTTTACAAATTTGATACTCTGGCTAAGGAGGACCTGGAGTTCTCTCATTCGGTGCTGCAGAGTCATCCGCACTCTCCCGCCCGTTTGGGAGCTTTGGTATAATCCCCATGGTCCTTTCAGGAACCCCAGCATCCACTAGGACGATAGAGAAAATAAGATTTTACTTACCGATAAATCTATTTCTCGGAGTCCGTAGTGGATGCTGGGCGCCCATCCCAAGTGCGGATTATCTGCAATAATTGTACATAGTTATTGTTAACAAATTCGGGTTATTGTTGAAGGAAGCCATCTTTCAGAGGCTCCGCTGTTATCATACTGTTAACTGGGTTTAGATCACAAGTTGTACGGTGTGATTGGTGTGGCTGGTATGAGTCTTACCCGGGATTCAAAATCCTCCCTTATTGTGTACGCTCGTCCGGGCACAGTACCTAACTGGAGTCTGGAGGGGGGTCATAGGGGGAGGAGCCAGTGCACACCACCTGATCTGGAAAAGCTTTACTTTTTGTGCCCTGTCTCCTGCGGAGCCGCTATTCCCCATGGTCCTTTCAGGAACCCCAGCATCCACTACGGACTCCGAGAAATAGATTTATCGGTAAGTAAAATCTTATTTTCTCTGACGTCCTAGTGGATGCTGGGGCCCTGGGCAGCAATTGAAGTACCTTTTGGCATTAAAATACATATATACATTTTACAGAGGTCTCCGTCTCCCTGGATAGAATCTGTTTCCATCACACAGCAAATCTCACGCCATCGAGACAAAACCTACCAGAGATTGTGTAGGAAACTTAGCTCTGCCTAACGAGCTGACTTTTGGGGAGATCGGAGCAAACATCCACTGGAAGCCTGCCTGCTACTCTTGAGGCCTCCCTGTTGCCCGGCGGCGTGGTCCGGCGCCATCATCGTCCGGGTGCCTACCTGAAACGGGGCTTGATTTCCCTAACTGAACACTGGAAGCCCACTGGGAATCTTAGCCGAGGGAGGAGACGTCGGGTGAACTGTGTCCCGTCTGCACTGCTCGGATCGCTGCGGGGCGCGCGACTGCGCCGGGTACGGAGCCCGCCGCATGTACTGTGACTCGCCCTCGCTACCCTGACCGATCCTGTATTACGGGCTGCCCCGGGTGCCGAAACAAGGGGTACCTTGAATCCCGCACAACCAATCGAGGCCGGTTGTGGCGGACGCGCCAAGGGTGGAACACGGCGGAGCTGGGGAGCGGAGGAGCGGGGCGCAAGCCGGACGAAGACACCGGAACTGCCTATAACCATCAGGGCTGTCTACCATACTGTCCTGCCAAGCTGTCAGAGATCCGTGACTGCCGAGAGGGACTCCATACCCCCGAAAATCCAGGCTGGTTTGCTGCGGAGGTCTAATCACAGAAGTGGTGTGGTCGGGAAGGTGGAGATCGGTTCCATCAGAGAGTGAGAAGAAGAGGACTCGGCTACCAGCAACTGTTAAACTGCATAATTGACTGAGGCACAATCCCAAGGGGGTAAAACCTACGCAGGTAGTCTTAGTATACATGCGGACAGAGAGGTCCAGTTGGAAGAACGATAAGGATCTCCTTATAATGGCCTTCTAGCATTTAAGCTGTTTTCATTTCTTCTATACAGCCATACATACTTCTTCTAACGTAGCCTTCCCTTTTCTCTCTGCACCTTTCCCTCTTTATGTAGTTTCAATTTTATGAACATTACCATATCCCCTCGTATATCTAGCACCGGAGTGCTTATACCCTTCTGTTTTTTGTTGGTTTTTTTTTGTTTGTTTTTTCTTCTTTGTATAAGTTTGTCTGCCTAGTAATGTGTTGCATACCTGCCACCTAGTGGCGCCAGAGTTATAGCACAACTAGCTTAATACTGTCGATATACCCAAATATCCAAGGTAGTTTTAATCTATATTCAGCAAGGTCATAACATAACTAGGATCATTACTGCGGTTCCACCCTGTAATATCTACTTGCTTTGTACATTATACGGTACCTGATTCGACGTACCTTCCTTTATCCCGCTGCAACTCCCTGATTCATAAATGCAGGACACCAGGTGATGTCGAGCCTACTAGTGTAAAGCAGCGAGGTCACTGGTTGATGCGAGAGTACAACAGCTTAATCCCCACAAGCAGGCATTATCAGCCGCCATATCTTTCATTATTTTTTCATTTGACCTCAAATCTGCACGTAATATTCTGAAGAAAGGGAAGGGTGAGGCTCCCCCTTTTTGTTTTTTGTTTGTTTTTTTTTTGTTTTTTTGTGTTTGGACCTAACACCAATGGTCTAATCACTCACGGAACATAGATCTCTGTGACTCCTCCATCACGTTAGAATGTGCTGAATGCCTGACACTCCACTCAGCACAATAATGTGACTCAAAAATTACATGGTTCGCTAGCCTAACCATCATATTATGTGATATTCTGTTCACGGTTTTCCCTTATTTGGGGGCACACTCAATTTCTGGTCAAAGACATCCATTCATAGCATGGACAGATTTTTAGACAGGTCTCAATTGTCAAACATGAAAAATAGGAACAAGGGTAAGAATACCCAACCTTTGAGCTCCACTACACGTGGCTCGGTTAACTCTTCCCCGTCCATCACACCTCCAGTAAGCCCCCCCTTGGGAGGCAAAGATGGCCCCTCTAGTTTGCTGAACCCAACACAAACAACACAAATTGAGCAAAAATTGGACGCCATACAGGCTTCTATTAACACTATCCTAACACACTTGGAAACAAACACTAAACGCTTAGTAGAGGTAGAACAACGTACCAGTACCAATGAGGACGCCATTTCTGAACTCAAACAATTTGCTGAGGCACAAGTCCAACTCAACATCAAACTAGAATCCAAATTAGAAGATTTAGAAAACAGAACCAGACGGAGTAACCTGAGGTTTCTAGGCATCCCCGAATCCATTAAGGGGTCAGACCTAATGGATCTCCTTAGCACTGACATCATATCCATACTGAATATTCCCACCTCAGCAGGTACAGTTTTGATCGAAAGAGCACATCGCATAGGGCCTGAAAGAGAAAATCGAGATGCGCGGCCAAGGCCGGTTATAGCCAAATTCTTGAACTATAGGGATAAAGAAAACGTCTTAATGGCTTACCGCAGACGACGTACTCTCCTAGTCCGTGACTTCCAAATCCTGATATTTCAGGATTTTTCTAATGCGGTCACTCAGAAACGTAGAGAATTCACACCTATCTGTAAACATCTCTTTGAAAACAACATCAAATTTGCCCTACTATATCCTGCCAAACTCAGAGTAACCACTGATGGCAAAACCCACATGTTTGATGATCCTACCCAGGCCAGAAATTGTCTTAAACTCACTACACTCACCTCAGCTACCAATCCGCCCCCGAACGGATGATGGCTGGGACTATTACAAGTTAACAAGGCTAGCGACACCATACTAGGGTTGCAATTCTGTTATAACCCCAGGTGTCTCGCCCACCAATAATGGGTGTTAGACAAGAACCAAATGTACTACTATTATTGTTGTTGTTAATTTGGATGTTCTTTTTTCTTCTTTCTTCTCCCCTTGCTTTACCCCTCTTTCCTAGGCCATGCGCGTCCGAGTCTCATTCTCAATCTGGTAAGTCGTCCTACATGTGCTCTGCTAGCTGGGACAGAGCAGATGTACCATTTTTCCTAATTTACACACACACGAATCCTGTCAGAATGGGCATAGGATGACACAAACACATTCCCCTAAAACACAGTTTCCGCAGGTCACCTCCAATTCCTTCAGATTTTTATCATGGAATGTAGCAGGCCTGAATTCAGCTATCAAACGACGTAAAGTACTAACACACTTAAAACGAGCTCACCCAGACATAATATTCCTACAAGAAACCCATTGGCGGAAAAACTCAAACCCTTCTTTAAAAAGCCCCTGGCTAGGGGATTGCATTTCGGCCTCTTATTGTAAGAAAAAGAGAGGGGTAGCAATCTTATTTGCCAAGAACCTTAATTTTGAAGTGACCAAAACTATAGCTGATCCAGAAGGCAGATTCCTCATGTTAAATATAACACTACATGGCGAACAGTTTACACTTCTCAACATATATGCACCGAACTCACCTAATTTTTCTTTCTTTCAGACAATATCTAACTTGCTAATGCAACATGCCACACCTAACTTAATCATTGGAGGTGACATGAACTCGTTGCATGACTCCACCCTAGATCATTCGAAATCGCCAGTGACTCCGTCTCCTCATAATAAAGAAGGCATTTCCCTTTTGTGCTCTCAGCATTCCTTGTTGGATGTCTGGAGGCTCCAAAATGGTTCTAGCAGAGAATATACATACCACTCACGAGTTCACGACACCTTTACAAGACTGGACTATATTCTCCTAGAAGAATCCCTGTTTACGCGAGTTATCCGCACATCTATAGATAACATCATAATTTCAGACCACGCTCCGATATTATGTGATATAGAGAGGAGAAACCCCTTACACACCTCTAAACTGTGGCGCTTCCCGATATACTTATCACAAAATGAAGATTTCCAAAAATATCTAAAAATTAATTGGCAATCCTATGTAGATGACAACATACAACATTGGGATGATATAGTTCTATTTTGGGAAGCCTCCAAAGCAGTAATGCGAGGACACATAATATCATATGTAGCCAAACGTAACAAAGACAGGAAGGAACAATTAAATTCTTTAACTAATAGGCTACGACACTCGCACCAACAATATATACTCTCTGCTACAGAAGAAAATAAATCCATATATCTACAGGAGAAGGGGATATTGGAAGCCTTTCTCTTACAAGAAGCAAAACTTAAGACTGAATATTTGAAAAATCAATATCATAGATGGGGGGGCAAGTCCGGACGACTTTTGGCCTTTATGGCAAAACAACAAAAGAAAAAATGCTATATCACGAAATTGCTAGATCAGGGCTCCGGAATAACTGTTACCTCCCATCCAGACATTCTAAATTTATTGGAATCCTATTTCAATGACATGTATAAATCCAGTGAACCAAATCAACAAAACATAGGCGCCTTCCTAGAGAACGTGGGTTTGCCTAAACTAACAGCAGAGCAAATGGAGGGCCTTAATAGTCCAATCACAGAACAAGAAATCCTTGTAACCATTGATTCCCTGAAATCAAACAAAGCACCAGGTCCAGATGGCTTAAATGCCAATTACTATAAAATAATAAAGCCTGAAATAGTCCCAACGCTTTCCACTTTGTTCCAGCAGATTTATAACAAAAAGGTCCCATACCCGTCATTTAACGAAGCAGTAACATTACTAATACCCAAACCAGGCAAAGATGCCTCTCTTATGGAATCTTACAGGCCGATTGCATTGTTAAATCAGGATTACAAAATTCTGGCCAAAATACTATCTATTAGACTACAAAACTTAATGCCATCCCTTCTTACTCCACATCAATTGGGCTTCACAACAGGTCGACATTCTGTCTTAGGGATTCGCTCTGCTATAGCGGTATTAGCTGCTTCGCCAGCAAATAGGGCCTCATCAACGGTAATACTGAGTTTGGACGCCGAGAAGGCCTTTGATAAAGTCTTATGGGAATACCTATTCAAGATACTGGATCATAGGGGATTTGGAACTCTCTTTGTGGAAATGATTAAATACTTCTACTTAAAACCCAGTACCAGATTGTTGATCAATGGCCTTCTCGGCAAACCATTTCAGATGCATCGGGGAACACGCCAGGGTTGTCCATTATCACCTCTATTGTTCAATCTGGCATTAGACCCTCTATTGCGCCACTTACAACAATGGCCGACCCTTCAAGGGGCAAAAATTGGAAACCAAGAATTAAAACTACAAGCCTTTGCTGATGACTTGTTGCTGTTTGTCTCTAACCCTGAGGAGAGCTTGGACCCCTTGTTCCAAACCTTCAATCACTTTGGCTCGATCTCGGGATTTCGGATTAACCTATCCAAGTCAAAGGCAATGGCTCTAGGCAATCGCCCCTACACTCCACATAATTCCTTTGGAGGTTTGCAGTGGACCTCTTCCCAGATACAGTATTTGGGGATATATCTAACTAAAAATATCCACAATCTGTATTACACAAACATAACCCCACTTATTGAGAAAGTTGAAACTGAACTGGAGGGTTGGCAACACCTACAATTGTCATATCTGGGAAGAGCCAACTTAATCAAACTTATCACCTTTCCAAAGTTGTTATATCCATTGCAAGCGCTTCCACTCACACTTACTCTGTCTGATGAAAAAAAAATTGTAGAATCATTCAGAAAATTTATCTGGGCCAAGAAGAGACCAAGAATTAGTCTAAAGATACTACAAAAGACTAGAGAGGAGGGAGGGATAAATTTCCCTAACGTTAAATTGTACAACCAAGCAGCCATCTGTAGATATATCAAGGACTGGCTCCATGGATCGGATCAGTACGCAAACTACACACTAGAAAAACAATTTCTCTCTAACCTAGGCTTGACCTGTTTCTTACACTTACCCAAACATGAGATTCCTCCACACGTACTAGACAATCCTCTGCTCATGTCAACGTGGTCAACATGGCACACAATACGCAATAAAGCTAAATTACACACACTCTATTCTTTACATCTTCCATTTTTGAGTAACATCAACTTCCAACATGGCTTGGCGAATCAACCATTCAGATCGTGGCACGAGCAGGGTTTGCGCACAGTTAGACACCTTGCAAATTTAGACACAAAAAAACCTCTTACATATACACAAGCAAACTCTAGATATGACTTCTTACCAACGTGTAATTTGGCCTTCCTTCAGGCACAATATTACACGAGTAAAGTACTAAAGTTTTTAAACACAGATGACTGGCGTAACCCGCTGGATGACGCTTTTCTAGCGGTGAACTATTCTGCAAAGGCCATATCTTATTTTTACAGAATAATACGGTTGCCTTATTACAATGGCCAATATCAAACGGGCATCACTAAATGGCAAACACATTTTCCCAATTTGAGGGAAGAAGATATTTTGAAGGGCCTATTGTATTCTGTAAAAACAATTTCAGCCACATCCTACAAGGACATGTTTTTCAAAATATTCTATAGAGGATACCTTTCCCCCAACCGATGTAACTTAATTGGCATGAGTACCTCATCCGTGTGTTACAAATGCACTAGCCCTACAGCAACCTTATACCATTGTCTGTGGGAATGTCCCATGATTCAGCGTTTCTGGTTGGCGGTGAGACGATTTGCAATTGACCACCTGGTGAATTTCCTAATATTGACCCCGGCCTGGGCGGTCTTCGGACTCTTACCTAACTCTCCAAAAATTTCATGCGGTTGCAAAAAATTGTTGCTGTTTGTCTCATCGGTGGCCAGAAAATGCATACTGCAGCAATGGATTTCCCCCACACCTCCATCCCTTGCCATGTTCAAAGACAAATTATTCCAACTGTTTAAACTGGAATGGACTGAAACCACACTTCATAAAGACACTCAGATCGAGAACTTCTTTTCAGTTTGGGAAAGTTATATAGACACTTTACCCAGTGAAACTAGAAGGCAAATACACAATTGTTTTCGTATGAACGTCTGGTACGAGACTAGACTGCTCATACAGGATCCTCCAATTAACTTGAGTTGAGAATCGTGGGATGGTTCGGACGCGCGTGGCCTTACACCCCACCTTCCACCCCTGCCCCCCCTCCCCTATTTCTCCCCATTCTTTTTCTTTTCCTTTCTATGTTATTTCTGATTTTGCTTAATCAGTTGTTAAACCATTATTAATCTTTATATAAAGAAAAGTTATGACAAAAAGCATTAAAGTGAAGGTAATGGTAAATTTATTGAATACCAATGTCAGTAACGTTATCCTACATTGTGAAATTCACTATACATATCCACATTGTCATATTAGGAGACAGAAAATGTCAGAAAAGTTTTGTAATGCACAATCTGACTTCAATTGTTAATTTGTCTGTCAATTCTGCAATAAAAACATTTTTGAAAAAAAAAAAAAAAAAAAATACATATATACAGTCTGGCACTGTATATATGTAAAAAAACCCGCCATTTTTTTACACAGAAAGCGGGACAAGCCCGCCACTGAGGGGGCGGGGCCTTCTTCCTCAGCACACCAGCGCCATTTTCCCTTCACAGCTCCGCTGGGCAGCAATTGAAGTACCTTTTGGCATTAAAAATAAGATTTTACTCACCGGTAAATCTATTTCTCGTAGTCCGTAGTGGATGCTGGGAACTCCGTAAGGACCATGGGGAATAGACGGGCTCTGCAGGAGACTGGGCACTCTATAAGAAAGATTTGGTACTATCTGGTGTGCACTGGCTCCTCCCTCTATGCCCCTCCTCCAGACCTCAGTTAGGATGCTGTGCCCGGAAGAGCTGACACAATAAGGAAGGATTTTGAATCCCGGGTAAGACTCATACCAGCCACACCAATCACACCGTATAACTTGTGATACTATACCCAGTTAACAGTATGAAATATAACTGAGCCTCTCAACAGATGGCTCAACAATAACCCTTAGTTAGGCAATAACTACATACAAGTATTGCAGACAATCCGCACTTGGGATGGGCGCCCAGCATCCACTACGGACTATGAGAAATAGATTTACCGGTGAGTAAAATCTTATTTTCTCTGACGTCCTAGTGGATGCTGGGAACTCCGTAAGGACCATGGGGATTATACCAAAGCTCCCAAACGGGCGGGAGAGTGCGGATGACTCTGCAGCACCGAATGAGAGAACTCAAGGTCCTCCTCAGCCAGGGTATCAAATTTGTAGAATTTTGCAAACGTGTTTGCCCCTGACCAAGTTGCAACTCGGCAAAGTTATAAAGCCGAGACCCCCTGGGCAGCCGCCCAAGATGAGCCCACTTTCCTCGTGGAATGGGCTTTTACTGATTTAGGATGCGGCAATCCAGCCGCAGAATGCTCCAGCTGAATTGTGCTACAAATTCAGCGAGCAATAGTCTGCTTAGAAGCAGGAGCACCTATTTTGTTGGGTGCCTACAGGATAAAAAGCGAGTCAGTTTTCCTGACTCCAGCCGTCCTGGAAATATAAATTTTTAAGGCCCTGACTACGTCCAGTAACGTGGAATCTTCCAAGTCCCTAGTAGCCGCAGGCACTACAATAGGTTGGTTTAAGTGAAAAGCTGATACCACCTTAGGGAGAAACTGGGGACGAGTCCTCAATTCTGCCCTATCCATATGGAAAATCAGATAAGGGCTTTTACATGACAAAGCCGCCAATTCTGACACACGCCTGGCCGAAGCCAAGGCCAATAACATGACCACTTTCCACGTGAGATATTTCAAATCCACAGTTTTAAGTGGCTCAAACCAATGTGATTTTAGGAAACTCAACACCACGTTTGAGATCCCAAGGTGCCACAGGAGGCACAAAAGGGGGCTGAATATGTAGCACTCCCTTTACAAATGTCTGAACTCCAGGCAGTGAAGCCAGTTCTTTCTGGAAGAAAATCGACAGAGCCGAAATCTGGACCTTAATGGAACCCAAATTTAGGCCCATAGTCACTCCTGACTGTAGGAAGTGCAGAAAACGACCCAGCTGAAATTCCTCTGTTGGGGCCTTCCTGGCCTCACACCACGCAACATATTTTCGCCAAATACGGTGATAATGGTTTGCGGTTACTTCTTTCCTGGCTTTTATCAGCGTAGGAATGACTTCCTCCGGAATGCCCTTTTGCTTTAGAATCCGGAATTCAACCGCCATGCCGTCCAACGCAGCCGCGGTAAGTCTTGGAACAGACAGGGCCCCTGCTGTAGCAGATCCTGTCTGAGCGGTAGAAGCCATGGGTCCTCTGATATTATTTCTTGAAGTTCTGGGTACCAAGCTCTTCTTGGCCCATCCGGAACCACGAGTATCGTTCTTCCTCCTCGTTTTCTTATTATTCTCAGTACCTTTGGTATGAGAGGCAGAGGAGGGAATACATAAACCGACTGGTACACCCACGGTGTCACTAGAGCGTCCACAGCTATTGCCTGAGGGTCCCTTGACCTGGCGCAATATCTAGTTTTTTGTTTAGGCGGGACGCCATCATGTCCACCTGTGGCCTTTCCCAACGGTTTACCAACAGTTGGAAGACTTCTGGATGAAGTCCCCACTCTCCCGGGTGTCGGTCGTATCTGCTGAGGAAGTCTGCTTCCCAGTTGTCCACTCCCGGAATGAACACTGCTGACAGTGCTAAGACGTGATTTTCCGCCCATCGGAGAATCCTTGTGGCTTCTGCCATCGCCATCCTGCTTCTTGTGCCGCCCTGTCGGTTTACATGGGCGACTGCTGTGATGTTGTCTGATTGGATCAGTACCGGCTGGCTTTGAAGCAGAGGCCTTGCCAGACTTAGGGCATTGTAAATGGCCCTCAGTTCCAGAATATTTATGTGTAGGGACGACTCCTGACTTGACCAAAGTCCTTGGAAATTTCTTCCCTGTGTGACTGCCCCCCAGCCTCGAAGGCTGGCATCCGTGGTTACCAGGACCCAGTCCTGTATGCCGAATCTGCGGCCCTCTTGAAGATGAGCACTCTGCAGCCACCACAGTAGAGATACCCTGGTCCTTGGAGACAGGGTTATCAGCCGATGCATCTGAAGATGCGATTCCGACCACTTGTCCAAGAGGTCCCACTGAAAGGTTCTTGCATGGAACCTGCCGAATGGAATTTTGCTTCGCAAGAAGCTACCATTTTTCCCAGGACTCGTGTGCAGTGATGCACAGATACCTGTTTTGGTTTCAGGAGGTCTCTGACTAGAGATGACAGCTCCTTGGCTTTCTCCTGCGGGAGAAACACTTTTTTCTGTTCTGTGTCCAGAACCATCCCCAGGAACAGCAGGCGTGTGGTAGGAACCAGCTGTGACTTTGGAATGTATAGAATCCATCCGTGCTGTTGTAGCACTTCCCGAGATAGTGCTGCTCCGACCAACAACTGCTCCATGGACCTTGCCTTTATAAGGAGATCGTCCAAGTACGGGATAATTAAAAACTCCCTTTTTTCGAAGGAGTATCATCATTTCTACCATTACCTTGGTAAAGACCCTCGGTGCCGTGGACAGTCCAAACGGCAGTGTTTGGAATTGGTAATGGCAATCCTGTACCACAAATCTGAGGTACTCTTGGTGAGGATGGTAAATGGGGACATGTAGGTAAGCATCCTTGATGTCCAGGGATACCATGTAATCCCCCTCCTCCAGGCTTGCAATAACCGCCCTGAGCGATTCCATCTTGAACTTGAATTTTTGTATGTATGTGTTCAAGGACTTCAAATTTAAAATGGGTCTCACCGAACCGTCCGGTTTCGGTACCACAAACAGTGTGGAATAGTAACCCCGTCCTTGATGAAGTAGGGGCACCTTGACTATCACCTGCTGGGAATACAGCTTGTGAATTGCCTCTAGCACAGCCTCCCTGCCTGAGGGAGTTGTCGGCAAGGCAGATTTGAGTAAACGGCTGGGGGGGAGACGCTTCGAATTCCAGCCTGTACCCCTGAGATACTACTTGAAGGATCCAGGGATCCACCTGTGAGCGAGCCCACTGATCGCTGAAATTTTTGAGGCGGCCCCCCACCGTACCTGGCTACGCCTGTGGAGCCCCCGCGTCATGCGGTGGACTCAGAGGGGGGAAGAATTTTGATTCTGGGAACTGGCTGACTGGTGCAGCTTTTTCCCTCTTCCCTCGTCTCTGTGCAGAAAGGAAGCGCCTTTGACCCGCTTGCTATTCTGAAGCCGAAAGGACTGTACATGATAATACAGTGCTTTCTTAGGCTGTGAGGAAACCTGAGGTAAAAAAATTTCTTCCCAGCTGTTGCTGTGGATACGAGGTCCCAGAGACCATCCCCAAACAATTCCTCACCCTTATAAGGCTCTATGTGCCTTTTAAAGTCAGCATCACCTGTCCAGTGTCGGGTCTCTAATACCCTCCTGACAGAATGGACATTGCATTAATTCTGGATGCCAGCCGGCAAAATATCCCTCTGTGCATCCCTCATATATAAGACGACGACTTATGTTCGCAAAATAGTATCCCTGTTTGACAGGGTTACAGACCACGCTGCAGCAGCACTATTTTGCTGAGGCAATTGCAGGTCTCAGTATAGAACCTGAGTGTGTGTATATACAGACTTCAGGATAGCCTCCTGCTTTTTATCAGCAGGCTCCTTCAAGGTGGCCGTATCCTAAGACGGCAGTGCCACCTTTTTTGACAAACGTGTGAGCGCCTTATCCACCCTAGGGGATATCTCCCAGCGTAACTTATCCTCTGGCGGGAAAGGGTACGCCATCAGTAACTGTTTAGAAATTACCAGTTTCTTATCGGGGGAACCCACGCTTTTTCACACTTCATTCACTCATTTGATGGGGGAACAAAACACTGCCTGCTTTTTCTCCCCAAACATAAAACCCTTTTTTAGTGGTACTTGGGTTAATGTCAGAAATGTATAACACATTTTTTATTGCCGGGATCATGTAACGGATGTTCCTAGTGGATTGTGTATATGTCTCAACCTCGTCGACACTGGAGTCAGACTCCGTGTCGACATCTGTGTCTGCCATCTGAGGGAGCGGACGTTTTTGAGCCCCTGATGGCCTTTGAGACGCCTGGGCAGGCGCGGGCTGAGAAGCCGGCTGTCCCACAGCTGTTACGTCATCCAGCCTTTCATGTAAGGAGTTGACACTGTCGGTTAATACCTTCCACCTATCCATCCACTCTGGTGTCGGCCCACAGGGGGCGACATCCCATTTATCGGCATCTGCTCCGCCTCCACATAAGCCTTCTCATCAAACGTCGACACAGCCGTACCGACACACCGCACACACACAGGGAATGCTCTGACTGAGGACAGGACCCCACACAGCCCTTTGGGGAGACAGAGAGAGAGTATGCCAGCACACACCAGAGCGCTATATAATGTAGGGATAAACACTATCACTGAGTGAATTTTCCCCAATAGCTGCTTGTATAAACAATATTGCGCCTACATTTAGTGCCCCCCCTCTCTTTTTAACCCTTTGAGCCTGAAAACTACAGGGGAGAGCCTGGGGAGCTGTCTTCCAGCTACACTGTGAAGAGAAAATGGCGCCAGTGTGCCGAGGGAGATAGCGCCGCCCCTTTTTCGCGGACTTTTCTCCCGCTTTTTTATGGATTCTGGCAGGGGTAATTATCACATATATAGCCTCTGGGGCTATATATTGTGATTATTTTGCCAGCCAAGGTGTTTTTATTGCTGCTCAGGGCGCCCCCCCCCAGCGCCCTGCACCCATCAGTGACCGGAGTATGAGGTGTGCATGAGGAGCAATGGCGCACAGCTGCAGTGCTGTGCGCTACCTTGGTGAAGACTGATGTCTTCTGCCGCCGATTTTCCGGACCATCTTCTTGTTTCTGGCTCTGTAAGGGGGACGGCGGCGCGGCTCCGGGAACGAACACCAAGGACGGGTCCTGCGGTCGATCCCTCTGGAGCTAATGGTGTCCAGTAGCCTAAGAAGCCCAAGCTAGCTGCAAGCAGGTAGGTTCGCTTCTTCTCCCCTTAGTCCCTCGTTGCAGTGAGCCTGTTGCCAGCAGGTCTCACTGTAAAATAAAAAACCTAACATATACTTTCTTTCTAGGAGCTCAGGAGAGCCCCTAGTGTGCATCCAGCTCGGCCGGGCACAGAAATCTAACTGAGGTCTGGAGGAGGGGCATAGAGGGAGGAGCCAGTGCACACCAGATAGTACCAAATCTTTCTTATAGAGTGCCCAGTCTCCTGCGGAGCCCGTCTATTCCCCATGGTCCTTACGGAGTTCCCAGCATCCACTAGGACGTCAGAGAAATACATATATACAGTCTGGCACTGTATATATGTAAAAAACCCCGCCATTTTTTTACACAGAAAGCGGGACAGAAGCCCGCCACTGAGGGGGCGGGGCCTTCTTCCTCAGCACACCAGCGCCATTTTCCCTTCACAGCTCCCCAGGCTCTCCCCTGCAGTATCCAGGTACAAGAAGGGTAAAAAAGAGAGGGGGGGCACATAAATTTAGACATATAAAGCAGCTATTGGGTAATCACTTATTATTAGTGAAAATCCCTGTGTTATATAGCGCTGTGGTGTGTGCTGGCATACTCTCTCTCTGTCTCCCCAAAGGACTTTGTGGGGTCCTGTCCTCAGTCTGAGCATTCCCTGTGTGTGTGCGGTGTGTCGGTACGGCTGTGTCGACATGTTTGATGAGGGTTATGTGGAGGCGGAGCAAGGGCAGATAAGTGTGATGTCGCCCCCGTCGGGGCCGACACCTGATTGGATGGATATGTGGAAGGTCTTAAACGACAATGTAAGCTCCTTACATAAAAGGTTTGATGACGCTGCTGCCTTTGGACAGCCGGGGTCTCAGCCCGCGCCTGCCCAGGCGACTCAGAAACCGCCAGGGGCTCATAAACGCCCTCTATCTCAGATGGTTGACACAGATGTCGACACGGAGTCCGACTCCAGTGTCGATGATGATGAGGCACATTTACAGTCTAAAATGACCAAGGCCATCCGATACATGATTATTGCAATGAAAGATGTATTACACATTTCTGAGATTAACCCTGTTAATACCAAGAGGGTTTATATGTTTGGGGAGAAAAAGCAGCCAGTGACTTTTCTCCCATCTGATGAATTAAATGAATTGTGTGAAGAAGCGTGGAGTTCCCCTGATAAGAAACTAGTGATTTCTAAGAGGTTACTGATGGCGTACCCTTTCCCGCCAACGGACAGGTTACGTTGGGAAACATCCCCTAGGGTGGACAAGGCGCTGACACGCTTATCTAAAAAGGTGGCCCTGCCGTCTCAGGATACGGCCGCCCTAAAGGAGCCTGCGGATAGAAAGCAGGAAGCTATCCTGAAGTCAGTGTATACACACTCTGGTACTCTACTGAGACCTGCTATTGCTTCAGCCTGGATGTGTAGTGCTGTAGCAGCATGGACAGATACTCTGTCAGACGACATAGATTCCCTCGACAGGGATACTGTTTTGCTAACCCTGGGCCATATAAAAGACGTCGTCTTATATATGCGGGATGCTCAGAGGGACATTTGCCTGCTGGGCTCTAGAATTAATGCTATGTCCATTTCTGCCAGGAGGGTCTTATGGACTCGGCAATGGACAGGAGATGCTGATTCTAAAAAACACATGGAGGTTTTGCCTTATAAGGGTGAGGAATTGTTTGGGGACGGTCTATCGGACCTCGTGTCCACAGCGACAGCTGGAAAGTCGACTTTCTTGCCTCAGATTTCCTCACAGCCCAAGAAAGCACCGTATTATCAAATGCAGTCCTTTCGTTCTCAGAAAGGCAAGAGGGTCAGGGGTGCATCCTTTCTTGGCAGGGGTAGAGGTAAGAAGCTGCACCATGCAGCCAGTTCCCAGGAACAAAATTCCTCCCCTGCTTCCACTAAGTCCACCGCATGACGTTGGGGTCCACAGGCGGAGCCAGGTGCGGTGGGGGCGCGTCTCCGAAACTTCAGCAACCAGTGGGTTCGCTCACAGGTGGATCTCTGGGCTGTACAAATTGTATCTCAGGGATACAAGCTGGAATTCGAAGCGACTCCCCCCCGCCGTTACCTCAAATCAGCCTTGCCAGCTTCCCCCATGGAAAGGGAGGTAGTACTGGCGGCAATTCACAAGTTGTACCTCCAGCAAGTGATTATCAGGGTCCCCCTCCTTCAACAGGGAAGGGGTTACTATTCCACAATGTTTGTGGTACCGAAACCGGACGGTTCGGTGAGACCCATTCTGAATTTAAAATCCTTGAACACTTATATAAAGAAATTCAAGTTCAAAATGGAATCGCTCAGAGCGGTTATTGCAAGCCTGGAAGAGGGGGATTTTATGGTGTCGCTGGACATCAAGGATGCTTACTTGCATGTCCCCATTTACCCACCTCACCAGGAGTACCTCAGGTTTGTGGTACAGGACTGTCATTACCAGTTCCAGACGTTGCCGTTTGGTCTGTCCACGGCACCGAGAATTTTTACCAAGGTAATGGCCGAAATGATGATACTCCTTCGGAAGAAGGGAGTTATAATTATCCCGTACTTGGACGATCTCCTCATAAAGGCGAGATCCAGGGAGTAGTTGTCGATCAGCGTAGCACTCTCTCAGGAAGTGTTGCAACAGCACGGCTGGATTCTGAATGTTCCAAAGTCGCAGCTGATTCCTACGACGCGTCTGCTTTTCCTGGGCATGATTCTGGACACAGAACAGAAGAAGGTGTTTCTCCCGGTGGAGAAGGCCCAGGAATTTAGCATCTCTGGTCAGGGACCTCCTGAAACCAAAACAGGTATCGGTGCATCACTGCACGCGAGTCCTGGGAAAGATGGTGGCTTCATACGAAGCCATTCCCTTCGGCAGGTTCCATGCAAGGATCTTTCAGTGGGATCTGTTGACAAGTGGTCCGGATCGCATCTCCAGATGCATCGGCTGATCACCCTGTCCCCAAGGGCCAGGGTGTCTCTTCTGTGGTGGCTGCAGAGTGCTCACCTTCTCGAGGGCCGCAGGTTCGGCATACAGGACTGGGTCCTGGTGACCACGGATGCAAGCCTCCGAGGATGGGGGGCAGTCACTCAGGGAAGAAACTTCCAAGGGCTGTGGTCAAGTCTGGAGACTTCTCTACACATAAATATACTGGAACTAAGGGCCATTTACAACGCCCTGAGTCAAGCAGAGCCCCTGCTTCGAAACCAGCCAGTGCTGATTCAGTCAGACAACATCACGGCGGTCGCCCATGTAAACCGCCAGGGCGGCACAAGAAGCAGGATGGCAATGGCGGAAGCCACAAAGATTCTTCGGTGGGCGGAGAATCACGTGCAAGCACGGTCAGCAGTGTTCATTCCGGGACTGGACAACTGGGAAGCAGACTTCCTCAGCAGACACGACCTCCACCCGGGAGAGTGGGGACTTCATCAAGAAGTCTTCACACAGATTACAAAGCGATGGGAACTGCCACTGGTGGACATGATGGCGTCCCGCCTCAACAAAAAGCTAAAAATATATTGCGCCAGGTCAAGGGACCCTCAGGCGATAGCTGTGGACGCCCTAGTGACACGGTGGGTGTACCAGTCGGTATATGTGTTTCCTCCTCTTCCTCTCATACCCAAGGTACTGAGAATAGTAAGAAAGAGAGGAATAAGAACAATACTCATTGTTCCGGATTGGCCAAGAAGGACTTAGTACCCAGAACTGCAAGAAATGCGCACAGAGGACCCATGGCCTCTGCCTCTCAGACAGGACCTGCTGCAACAAGGGCCCTGTCTGTTCGAAGACTTGCTGCGTTTGACGGCATGGCGGTTGAACGCCGGATCCTAGCGGAAAAAGGCATTCCGGATGAAGTTATTCCTACGCTGATAAAGGCTAGGAAAGACGTGACCGCAAAGCATTATCACCGTATATGGCGAAAATATGTTGCTTGGTGTGAGGCCAGGAAGGCCTCTACAGAGGAATTCCAGCTGGGTCGTTTCCTGCACTTCCTACAGTCAGGGGTGACTATGGGCCTAAAATTGGGGTCCATAAAGGTCCAGATTTCGGCCCTATCCATTTTCTTTAAAAAAGAACTGGCTTCACTGCCTGAGGTTCAGACGTTTGTTAAGGGAGTGCTGCATTTTCAGCCCCCTTTTGTACCACCAGTGGCACCCTGGGATCTTAACGTTGTGTTGGATTTCCTGAAATCCCACTGGTTTGAGCCACTTAAGACCGTGGAGCTAAAGTATCTCACGTGGAAAGTGGTCATGCTGTTGGCCTTAGCATCGGCTAGGCGTGTGTCGGAATTGGCGGCGTTGTCATGTAAAAGCCCATATCTGATCTTCCATATGGACAGGGGAGAATTGAGGACTCGTCCCCAATTTCTCCCTAAGGTGGTATCATCGTTTCATTTGAACCAACCTATTGTGGTGCCTGCGGCTACTCGGGACTTGGAGGACTCCAAGTTGCTGGACGTAGTCAGGGCTTTGAAAATATGTTTCCAGAATGGCTGGAGTCAGGAAGACTGACTCGCTGTTTATCCTGCATGCACCCAACAAGCAGGGTGCTCCTGCTTCAAAGCAAACTATTGCTCGCTGGATCTGTAGCACGATTCAGCTGGCTCATTCTGCGGCTGGATTGCCGCATCCAAAATCAGTAAAAGCCCATTCCACAAGGAAGGTGGGCTCTTCTTGGGCGGCTGCCCGAGGGGTCTCTGCTTTACAGCTTTGCCGAGCGGCTACTTGGTTGGGTTCAAACACCTTTGCAAAGTTCTACAACTTTTGATACCCTGGCTGAGGAGGACCTTGTGTTTGCTCATTCGGTGCTGCAGAGTCATCCGCACTCTCCCGCCCGTTTGGGAGCTTTGGTATAATCCCCATGGTCCTTACGGAGTTCCCAGCATCCACTAGGACGTCAGAGAAAATAAGAATTTACTCACCAGTAATTCTATTTCTCGTAGTCCGTAGTGGATGCTGGGCGCCCGTCCCAAGTGCGGACTTTCTGCAATACGTGTATATAGTTATTGCTTAAATAAAGGTTGTTATGAGCCATCCGTTGAGTGGGGCTCAGTTGTTCATACTGTTAACTGGGTAAGGTTATCACAAGTTGTACGGTGTGATTGGTGTGGCTGGTATGAGTCTTACCCTGGATTCAAAATATCCTTTCCTTGTAATGTCAGCTATTCCGGGCACAGTTTCCCTAACTGAGGTCTGGAGGAGGGGAATAGAGGGAGGAGCCAGTGCACACCAGATAGTACCTAATCTTTTCTTTAGAGTGCCCAGTCTCCTGCGGAGCCCGTCTATTCCCCCATGGTCCTTACGGAGTTCCCAGCATCCACTACGGACTACGAGAAATAGAATTACCGGTGAGTAAATTCTTATTTTTTTCCTTTTAAACTGGTTTGTTAAGAAATTGTTCTTACATGAAAACGTAATTGCTTAGTAGCAATGCCTTACCCTATAACTTAAGACCCACTAAAATCTTGGTATTTTGGAGAAATGTCGTTGAATTTGTGTAGTTGTCATGTGCATGGAGAATCGCCCTTCTAGAAACACCTTCACCATGGTCCTATTTTCTAAGCCTTGGAGGCAGTGGCGGTTCTAGGTGCAGGCAAGCAAGGCTACTGCCCGTGGTGGGTGCTGTGACCTCAGGGTGCAACCGCAATTACCCCGCTGGCACCCACTGACCCTCCTCGCCACCTGCTGCAATTTACAACTGCACAGCAGAGATCACTTCATATGGGGAAGCTGTTTCAGGTACAATTCCACTGCTCAGCTCTACTTGGCGCAACATGTATGAGGGCTCTACCTGGTATATCATGTAAAAAAGTGTCTCTACCTGGCGTAACATGTAAAAAAGGCCCCTACCTGGTTTTGTGTGTAAGGGGCTCTACCTGGTGTAACGTGTATAAAAGGGGCTCTACCTGATGTAACATCTAAAAAAGGAGCTCTACTTGGCGTAACATGTATAAGGGGTTCTGCCTGGTGTAACGTGTATAAGGGGCTCTACCCGGCTTAATGCGTATAATGAGTTCTACCCTGCATAATGTGTCTGAAAGGGGCTCTACCTGGCGTAAGGTTTACAAAAGAGGCTCTACCTGGCGTAACATGTATAAGGGGTTCTACATGGCGTAATGTGTATAAAAGGGTCTCTACCTGGTGTAATGTGTATAAGGGGCTCTACCTGGTGTAACATGTATAAGGGTCTCTACCTGGTGTATCATGTATAAAAGAGGTTCTATCTGGCATATCGTTTATAAGGGTCTCCACCTGGTGTAACATATAAATAGGGCACTACCTGGTGTAAGGGGCTCTACCTGGCATAATGTGTATAAAGGGCTCTATCCGGTGTAACATGTATAAGCTTCTCTACCTGGTATAATCCGTATAAGGGTTTCTGTTCTACAGTTGTGTAAGGGGCTCTAACATGGTATAAGGGGTACTACAGTATTGTGTAATGTGACTAATGGACACTACTGTGTGGTGTAATGTGAATTGGTGCTATTGTATGGCCATGTCCCTTCCCCATGAAGCCCTGGCCACCACAAAGTCTAGAACCGGCCATGCTTGAAGAAATTAGTGGATAGTTACATAGTTAATGAGGTTGAATAAAGACAAAATGCCCATCGAGTTCAACCTGTATTATAATTCTTGCACTATTCTGTATATAACTAAAGTTTACTATAATGACCCTGTTGAAGTAATGTTTTAAGTCTACTAACAACTAATTTTGAGCTATTCCTAAAATATGTTTATTTTAAATGCTATATCCTTGGATATCTTTTTCAGGTAGAAATTTATCTAATCCATTTTTTAACATATTTACCGTGTCCACCATTACAACCTTCTCTGGCAGAGCGTTCCAAATCCTTATGGCCCTTACTGTGAAGAACCCTTTCCTTCGTTGGGTACAACATTTTATCTCCTCTAGCCTCAGAGGGTGACCGCATGTCCTATGTAGAGTTCTCGTAATAGATAAATCTGATGGCTCCATGTATTGTCCCTTTATATATTTGAAAATGTAGACGCCTCTTTTCTAGTGTCTAGTAAGCCTTTCCTCATAATCCAGTGCCTGTAACCCCTTAACCAATTTTGTAGCTCACCTCTGAACTCTTTCAAGTTCCAAGATATCTTTTTTATGATGTGCCCAGAACTGTACACAATATTCCAGGTGAGGTCGTGCCAATGATTTATACAGTGGCAGGATTACACTCTCATCCCTTGTCTCAATTCCCCGTTTTATGCTTGCTAACACCTTATTTGCCTTCTTTGCTGCACTTTGACATTGGGTACTGCTACTAAAGGGGGGTACTCACGGAGCGATATTCTAAGCAATCTGACTGCTGATTGCTTAGAATATCAGCATGATCGCTCCGTGTGTAGCCCCCTCAGCAATAGCGATGCGCGGCCCCGCACATCGCTATCGCTGCTGCTAGATTGGCCTGCATGCAGGCCAATCTAGCGGGTCGCTCACTTCACCCGCTGGGTGAAGTGAGCGCCGTCTCCCCCCGCACGCTCAGCACAGATCGCGCAGTGCTGAGCGGCAGGAGAGATGTGTGCTGAGCGGTTCGCTCAGCACACATCTCTCCTGCATCGGCCCGTGGGTACTGGGCTTAACTCTAGTATCAATGAGCACCCACAAATCTTTTTCAACCTCCGTTTCCCCTAGATTTTCCCCATTTAATTTATAGGTTGTATGTTTATTTTTAGTCCCAAAGTGCATAACCTTACATTTTCTATATTGAACCTCATTCTCCATTTAGATGCCCAAAATTCCAGTTTAAATAAGTCATTCTGTAAAGACTCACCATCAATTTCTAAATTAACTTCCCTACATAGTTTAGTGTCATCTGCACAAATTGACACTGTGCTTTCCAGGCCTATTCCTAGGTGATTAATAAATATGTTGAACAATAGTGGCCCGAGTACAGACCCTTGCGGTATTCCAGTGAATACTGATGCCCAGTTTGAGAACATCCCATTAACCACCACTCGCTGGGGGTCATTCCGAGTTGTTCGCTCGTTGCCGATTTTCGCTATGCTGCGATTTGTTGCTAACTGCGCATGGTACGCAGAGCGCATGCGCTAAGTTATTTTACACAAAACTTAGTAGATTTGCTGGTGTTCGAATGACTATTTTCAGTCTCACTGCTGATTGGTGAATGATTGATAGGAAAGGGGCATTTCTGGGTGGTGACTGAGCATTTTCCGGGAGTGTGCTAAAAAACGCAGGCGTGTCAGGGAAAAACGTGGGAGTGTCTGGAGAAACGGGGGAGTGGCTGGCCGAACGCAGGGCGTGTTTGTGATGTCAAACCAGGAACTAAACGGACTGAGCTGATCGCAATCTAGGAGTAGGTCTGGAGCTACTCAGAAACTGCAAAGAATTATTTAGTAGCAGTTCTGCTAATCTTTCGTTCGCTATTCTGCTAAGCTAAGATACACTCCCAGAGGGCGGCGGCCTAGCGTGTGCAATGCTGCTAAAAGCAGCTAGCGAGCGAACTCGGAATGAGGGCCGCTGTTCCATGTTATCCAGCCAAAGACTTAACCTAGTACAAATAGTTTCTCCTAGGCCAGTGATGGCTAACCTTGATACTCCAGCTGTTGAACTACACATCCCAGCATGCCCTGCATCAGTTTTAGCAAGGCCAAAAAGCAAAACTGTAGCAGGGCATACTGGGATGTGTAGTTCAACAACAGCTGGAGTGTCAAGGTTAGCAAACACTTTCCTAGGCCAAGTTCTTTTAATTTGAAAATCAGCCTCCTGTGAGGCACTGTATCGAATGCTTTTGCAAACTCTAAATAGACCACATCCACTGCGTTTCCCTGGTAAAGATTGTCACTGTTCCTCATAGAAGCTAATCAAGTTAATTTGACAAGACCTATCCCTCACAAAACCATGCTGGTTTCTAATTTAGTGATGTGCACCGGACATTTTTCAGGTTTTGTGTTTTGGTTTTGGATTCGGTTCCGCTGCCGTGTTTTGGATTCGGACGCGTTTTGGCAAAACCTCACCGAAAATTTTTTGTCGGATTCGGGTGTGTTTTGGATTCGGGTGTTTTTTTTTTTCCAAAAACCCTAAAAAACAGCTTAAATCATAGAATTTGGGGGTCATTTTGATCCCATAGTATTAACCCCAATTACCATAATTTCCACTCATTTCCAGTCTATTCTGAACACCTCACAATATTATTTTTAGTCCTACAATTTGCACCGAGGTCGCTGGATGGCTAAGCTAAGCGACACAAGTGGCCGACACAAACACCTGGCCCATCTAGCAGTGGCACTGCAGTGTCAAGACAGGATGGCACTTCAAAAAAAATTGTCCCCAAACAGCACATGATGCAAAGAAAAAAAGAGGCGCACCACAGGTATAGAATGTGGATGGATAGTATACTTAATGAATGACGACACAGAGGTAGGTACAGCAGTGGCCTACCGTACTGCTATATATAGTATACTGGTGGTCACTGTGTCAGCAAACTGCAAAACTAAAATGCACCACAGGTATAGAATGTAGATGGATAGTATACTTAATGAATGACGACACAGAGGTAGGTACAGCAGTGGCCTACTGTACTGCTATATATAGTATACTGGTGGTCACTGTGTCAGCAAACTGCAAAACTAAAATGCACCACAGGTATAGAATGTAGATGGATAGTATACTTAATGAATGACGACACAGAGGTAGGTACAGCAGTGGCCTACAGTACTGCTATATATAGTATACTGGTGGTCACTGTGTCAGCAAACTGCAAAACTAAAATGCACCACAGGTATAGAATGTAGATGGATAGTATACTTAATGAATGACGACACAGAGGTAGGTACAGCAGTGGCCTACCGTACTGCTATATATAGTATACTGGTGGTCACTGTGTCGGCAAACTGCAAAACTAAAATGCACCACAGGTATAGAATGTAGATGGATAGTATACTTAATGAATGACGACACAGAGGTAGGTACAGCAGTGGCCTACCGTACTGCTATATATAGTATACTGGTGGTCACTGTGTCAGCAAACTGCAAAACTAAAATGCACCACAGGTATAGAATGTAGATGGATAGTATACTTAATGAATGACGACACAGAGGTAGGTACAGCAGTGGCCTACCGTACTGCTATATATAGTATACTGGTGGTCACTGTGTCAGCAAACTGCAAAACTAAAATGCACCACAGGTATAGAATGTAGATGGATAGTATACTTAATGAATGACGACACAGAGGTAGGTACAGCAGTGGCCTACCGTACTGCTATATATAGTATACTGGTGGTCACTGTGTCAGCAAACTGCAAAACTAAAATGCACCACAGGTATAGAATGTAGATGGATAGTATACTTAATGAATGACGACACAGAGGTAGGTACAGCAGTGGCCTACCGTACTGCTATATATAGTATACTGGTGGTCACTGTGTCAGCAAACTGCAAAACTAAAATGCACCACAGGTATAGAATGTAGATGGATAGTATACTTAATGAATGACGACACAGAGGTAGGTACAGCAGTGGCCTACTGTACTGCTATATATAGTATACTAGTGGTCACTGTGTCAGCAAACTGCAAAACTAAAATGCACCACAGGTATAGAATGTAGATGGATAGTATACTTAATGAATGACGACACAGAGGTAGGTACAGCAGTGGCCTACCGTACTGCTATATATAGTATACTGGTGGTCACTGTGTCAGCAAACTGCAAAACTAAAATGCACCACAGGTATAGAATGTAGATGGATAGTATACTTAATGAATGACGACACAGAGGTAGGTACAGCAGTGGCCTACCGTACTGCTATATATAGTATACTGGTGGTCACTGTGTCAGCAAACTGCAAAACTAATATGCACCACAGATATAGAATGTAGATGGATAGTATACTTAATGAATGACGACACAGAGGTAGGTACAGCAGTGACCTACCGTACTGCTATATATAGTATACTGGTGGTCACTGTGTCAGCAAACTGCAAAACTAAAATGCACCACAGGTATAGAATGTAGATGGATAGTATACTTAATGAATGACGACACAGAGGTAGGTACAGCAGTGGCCTACCGTACTGCTATATATAGTATACTGGTGGTCACTGTGTCGGCAAACTGCAAAACTAAAATGCACCACAGGTATAGAATGTAGATGGATAGTATACTTAATGAATGACGACACAGAGGTAGGTACAGCAGTGGCCTACCGTACTGCTATATATAGTATACTGGTGGTCACTGTGTCGGCAAACTGCAAAACTAAAATGCACCACAGGTATAGAATGTAGATGGATAGTATACTTAATGAATGATGACACAGAGGTAGGTACAGCAGTGGCCTACTGTACTGCTATATATAGTATACTAGTGGTCACTGTGTCAGCAAACTGCAAAACTAAAATGCACCACAGGTATAGAATGTAGATGGATAGTATACTTAATGAATGACGACACAGAGGTAGGTACAGCAGTGGCCTACCGTACTGCTATATATAGTATACTGGTGGTCACTGTGTCGGCAAACTGCAAAACTAAAATGCACCACAGGTATAGAATGTAGATGGATAGTATACTTAATGAATGACGACACAGAGGTAGGTACAGCAGTGACCTACCGTACTGCTATATATAGTATACTGGTGGTCACTGTGTCAGCAAACTGCAAAACTAAAATGCACCACAGGTATAGAATGTAGATGGATAGTATACTTAATGAATGACGACACAGAGGTAGGTACAGCAGTGGCCTACCGTACTGCTATATATAGTATACTGGTGGTCACTGTGTCAGCAAAACTCTGCACTGTACTCCTCCTATATAATATTAATTATACTGGTGGTCCCCAGTCCCCACAATAAAGCAGCACACTGAGCACAGATATGGAGTGTTTTTCAGGCAGACAACGTATACTGGTGGTCACTGTCAGCAAAACTCTGCACTGTACTCCTGCTATATAATACAGCTGCTCCCCAGTCCCCACAATTAAGCAGTGTGAGCACAGATATATTATGCAGCACACTGAGCACAGATCTGGTATGGAGCTTTTTTTTCAGGCAGAGAACGGATAAAACTGGTGGTCACTTATCAGCAAAACTCTGCACTGTACTCCTCCTAACAGCTGCTCCCCAGTCCTCCCCACAATTAAGCAATAAAGCAATCAAGTTCAACAATAAACGGAGAGGACGCCAGCCACGTCCTCTCTCTATCATCTCCAATGCACGAGTGAAAATGGCGGCGACGCGCGGCTGCTTATATAGAATCCGACAGCGGGATGATGACGTTCGGGCGCGCTCGGGTTAGCCGAGCAAGGCGGGAAGGTTCGAACCTGCCTCGGACCCGTGTAAAATGGGTGAAGTTCGGGGGGGTTCGGTTTCCGAGAAACCGAACCCGCTCATCACTAGTTTCTATTAATAACCTTGGAGGTCTGCAAGTACTCCTGTATGCTTCCCTTAATATACTTTCCAATATTTTCCCCACTATAGATGTCAAACTTTTCGGTCTATACTTTCCAAGATGAGTTTTAATTCACTTTTTCTCTAACGTCCTAAGTTGATGCTGGGGACTCCGTAAGGACCATGGGGATTAGCGGCTCCGCAGGAGACTGGGCACAACTACAAAGAAAGCTTTAGACTACTGGTGTGCACTGGCTCCTCCCACTAAGACTCTCCTCCAGACCTCAGTTAGATTCTTGTGCCCGGCCGAGCTGGATGCACACTAGGGGCTCTCCTGAGCACCTAGAAAGAAAGTATATTTAGGTTTTTTATTTTCAGTGAGATCTGCTGGCAACAGACTCACTGCAGCGAGGGACTAAGGGGAGAAGAAGCGAACCTACCTAACAGGTGGTAGTTTGGGCTTCTTAGGCTACTGGACACCATTAGCTCCAGAGGGATCGACCGCAGGACCCGACCTTGGTGTTCGTTCCCGGAGCCGCGCCGCCGTCCCCCTTACAGAGCCAGAAGCACGAAGAAGGTCCGGAAAATCGGCGGCAGAAGACTTCAGTCTTCACCAAGGTAGCGCACAGCACTGCAGCTGTGCGCCATTGCTCCTCATGTACACCTCATACTTCGGTCACTGATGGGTGCAGGGCGCTGGGGGGGGGGCGCCCTGAGGGCAATAGATAACACCTTGGCTGGCAAAATATGCATCATATATAGTCCCAGGGGCTATATAGATGCAAAATTACCCCTGCCAGTATAACAGAAAAAGCGGGAGAAAGTCAGCCGAAAAGGGGGCGGGGCTTCTCCCTCAGCACACTGGCGCCATTTTTCCCTCACAGTTCCGCTGGAAGGAAGCTCCCTGGCTCTCCCCTGCAGTCTGAGAAAACTACAGAAGGGTAAAAAAGAGAGGGGGGGGCACTAAATTTAGGCGCAGTATAGATATATATATATGTAATATATATAAAAAAGCAGCTATAGGGAAAACACTCATTGATAGTGGGATCCCAGTGTTATATAGCGCTCTGGTGTGTGCTGGCATACTCTCTCTCTGTCTCTCCAAAGGGCTTTGTGGGGTCCTGTCCTCTGTCAGAGCATTCCCTGTGTGTTTGCGGTGTGTCGGTACGGCTGTGTCGACATGTTTGATGAGGCTTATGTGGAGGCGGAGCAGATGCCTGTAAATGTGATGTCACCCCCTGCGGGGTCGACACCTGAGTGGATGGTGCTGTGGAAGGAATTACGTGATAGTGTCGACTCCTTACATAAAAGGTTTGACGACATACCTAATGTGGGACAGCCGGCTTCTCAGCCTGTGCCTGCCCAGGCGTCTCAAAAACCATCAGGGGCTCTAAAACGCCCGCTACCTCAGATGGTTGACACAGATGTCGACACGGATACTGACTCCAGTGTCGACGACGATGAGACTAATGTAACTTCCAGTAGGGCCACACGTTACATGATTGAGGCAATGAAAAATGTGTTACACATTTCTGATGTTACCCCCGGTACCACAAAAAAGGGTATAATGTTTGGAGAGAAAAAACTACCAGTAGCTTTTCCTCCATCTGAAGAGTTAAATGATGTGTGTGAAGAAGCGTGGGCTTCCCCTGATAAAAAGATGGTAATTTCTAAGAGGTTACTAATGGCGTAACCTTTCCCGCCAGAGGATAGGTCACGTTGGGAAACATCCCCTAGGGTGGATAAGGCGCTCACACGCTTGTCGAAGAAGGTGGCACTACCGTCTCCGGATACGGCCGCCCTGAAGGAATCTGCTGATAGAAAGCAGGAGGCTATCCTGAAATCTATATATACACACAGGTGTGATACTGAGACCGGCTATAGCTTCAGCCTGGATGTGCAGCGCTGCTGCTGCGTGGTCAGATTCCCTGTCAGAAAATATAGATACCCTAGATAGGGACACTATTTTGCTGAACGTAGAGCATATAAAAGACGCACTTTTATACATGAGGGATGCACGGAGGGATATTTGCCGGCTGGCATCCAAAATTAGTGCAATGTCCATTTCTGCCAGGAGAGGGTTATGGACTCGGCAGTGGACAGGTGATGCAGATTCCAAACGACACATGGAAGTTCTGCCTTATAAGGGTGAGGAATTGTTCGGGGATGGTCTCTCGGACCTCGTTTCCACAGCAACAGCTGGGAAGTCTACATTTTTGCCCCATGTTCCCTCACAACCAAAGAAAGCACCGTATTATCAGGTACAGTCCTTTCGGCCCAATAGGGGCAAGCGGGTTAAAGGCGCGTCCTTTCTGCCCAGAGGCAGAGGTAGAGGGAAAAAGCTGCAACATACAGCCAGTTCCCAGGAGCAAAAGTCCTCCCCTGCTTCCTCAAAGTCCACAGCATGACGCTGGGGCTCCACAGGCAGAGCCAGGTACGGTGGGGGCCCGTCTCAAGCATTTCAGCAAGCAGTGGGCTCGCTCACGGGTGGATCCCTGGATCCTTCAAATAGTATCTCAGGGGTACAAACTGGAATTCGAGACGTCTCCCCCCCGCCGTTTCCTCAAATCTGCCTTGCCAACCACTCCCTCAGGCAGGGAGGCAGTGTTACAGGCAATTCTAAAGCTGTATTCACAACAAGTGATAGTAAAGGTGCCCCTACTTCAACAAGGAAGGGGTTACTATTCCACAATGTTTGTGGTACCGAAACCGGACGGTTCGGTGAGACCCATTTTAAATTTGAAATCCTTGAACACATATATAAAAAAATTCAAGTTCAAGATGGAATCGCTCAGGGCGGTTATTGCGAGCCTGGACGACGGAGATTACATGGTATCGCTGGACATCAAGGATGCTTACCTACATGTCCCTATTTACCATCCTCACCAGGAGTACCTCAGGTTTGTGGTACAAGATTGTCATTACCAATTCCAGACGTTGCCGTTCGGTCTCTCCACGGCTCCGAGGGTCTTTACCAAGGTAATGGCGGAAATGATGATACTCCTTCGAAGGAAGGGAGTTTTAATTATCCCGTACTTGGACGATCTCCTGATAAAGGCGAGGTCCAGAGAACAGTTATTGGTAGGGGTAGCACTATCTCGGGAAGTGCTGCAACAGCACGGCTGGATTCTAAACATTCCAAAGTCACAGCTGGTCCCTACGACACGCCTGCTGTTCCTAGGGATGGTTCTGGACACAGAACAGAGAAAAGTGTTTCTCCCGGAGGAGAAGGCCAAGGAGCTGTCATCTCTAGTCAGAGGCCTCCTAAAACCAAAACAGGTGTCGGTGCATCACTGCACGCGGATCCTGGGAAAAATGGTAGCTTCCTACGAAACGATTCCATTCGGCAGGTTTCATGCAAGAACCTTTCAGTGGGACCTGTTGGACAAGTGGTCCGGATCGCATCTTCAGATGCATCGTCTGATAACCCTGTCTCCAAGGACAAGGGTGTCTCTGCTGTGGTGGCTGCAGAGTGCTCATCTTCAAGAGGGCCGCAGATTCGGCATACAGGACTGGGTCCTGGTGACCACGGATGCCAGCCTTCGAGGCTGGGGAGCAGTCACACAGGGAAGAAACTTCCAAGGACTATGGACAAGTCAGGAGACTTCCCTGCACATAAATATTCTGGAACTAAGGGCCATTTACAATGCCTTAAGTCAGGCAAAACCCCTGCTTCAAAACCAGCCGGTACTGATCCAGTCAGACAACATCACGGCAGTCGCCCATGTAAATCGACAGGGCGGCACGAGAAGCAGGACGGCGATGGCAGAAGCCACAAGGATTCTCCGATGGGCGGAAAATCACGTGTTAGCACTGTCAGCAGTGTTCATTCCGGGAGTGGACAACTGGGAAGCAGACTTCCTCAGCAGGCACGACCTCCACCCGGGAGAGTGGGGACTTCATCCAGAAGTCTTTCAAATGATTGTAAACCAGTGGGAAAAACCACAGGTGGACATGATGGCGTCCCGCCTAAACAAAAAGCTAGAAAAATATTGCGCCAGGTCAAGAGACCCGCAGGCGATAGCTGTGGACGCTCTGGTAACACCGTGGGTGTACCGATCGGTTTATGTGTTCCCTCCTCTTCCTCTCATACCAAAGGTACTGAGGATAATAAGGAGAAGAGGAGTGAGAACTATACTCATTGTTCCGGATTGGCCAAGAAGAGCGTGGTATCCGGAACTTCAAGAAATGATGTCAGAGGACCCATGGCCTCTACCGCTCAGACAGGACCTGCTGCAGCAGGGGCCCTGTCTGTTCCAAGACTTACCGCGGCTGCGTTTGACGGCATGGCGGTTGAACACCGGATCCTGAAGGAAAAGGGCATTCCGGAGGAAGTCATTCCTACGCTGATAAAAGCTAGGAAAGAAGTAACCGCGAACCATTATCACCGCATATGGCGAAAATATGTTGCGTGGTGTGAGGCCAGGAAGGCCCCAACGGAAGAATTTCAGCTGGGCCGGTTCCTGCACTTCCTACAGTCAGGGGTGACTATGGGCCTTAAATTGGGTTCCATTAAGGTCCAGATTTCGGCTCTATCGATTTTCTTCCAGAGAGAATTGGCTTCACTACCTGAAGTTCAGACTTTTGTTAAGGGAGTGCTGCATATTCAGCCCCCTTTTGTGCTTCCAGTGGCACCTTGGGATCTCAACGTGGTGTTGGATTTCCTAAAGTCACATTGGTTTGAGCCACTGAAAACCGTGGATTTAAAATATCTCACTTGGAAAGTGGTCATGTTGTTGGCCTTGGCTTCGGCCAGGCGTGTTTCAGAATTGGCGGCTTTGTCATGTAAAAGCCCTTATCTGATTTTCCATATGGATAGGGCAGAATTGAGGACTCGTCCCCAGTTTCTCCCCAAAGTGGTATCCGCTTTTCATCTGAACCAACCTATTGTGGTGCCTGCGGCTACAAATGACTTGGAGGCTTCCAAGTTGTTGGATGTAGTCAGGGCCCTAAAAATTTATGTTTCCAGGACAGCTGGAGTCAGGAAGACTGACTCGCTCTTTTATCCTGTATGCGCCCAACAAGTTGGGTGCACCTACTTCTAAGCAGACTATTGCTCGCTGGATCTGTAGTACGATTCAGCTTGCACATTCTGCGGCTGGACTGCCGCGTCCTAAATCAGTAAAAGCCCATTCCACGAGGAAAGTGGGCTCTTCTTGGGCGGCTGCCCGAGGGGTCTCGGCTCTTCAACTTTGCCGAGCTGCTACTTGGTCAGGGGCAAACACGTTTGCTAAATTCTACAAATTTGATACCCTGGCTGAGGAGGACCTTGAGTTCTCTCATTCGGTGCTGCAGAGTCATCCGCACTCTCCCGCCCGTTTGGGAGCTTTGGTATAATCCCCATGGTCCTTACGGAGTCCCCAGCATCCACTTAGGACGTTAGAGAAAATAAGAATTTACTCACCGGTAATTCTATTTCTCATAGTCCGTAGTGGATGCTGGGCGCCCATCCCAAGTGCGGATTATCTGCAATACTTGTATATAGTTATTGCTTAACTAAAGGGTTATTGTTGAGCTATCTGTTGAGAGGCTCAGTTGTTATCATGCTGTTAACTGGGTATTGTATCACGAGTTATACGGTGTGATTGGTGTGGCTGGTATGAGTCTTACCCGGGATTCAAAATCCTTCCTAATTGTGTCAGCTCTTCCGGGCACAGTATCCTAACTGAGGTCTGGAGGAGGGTCTTAGTGGGAGGAGCCAGTGCACACCAGTAGTCTAAAGCTTTCTTTGTAGTTGTGCCCAGTCTCCTGCGGAGCCGCTAATCCCCATGGTCCTTACGGAGTCCCCAGCATCCACTACGGACTATGAGAAATAGAATTACCGGTGAGTAAATTCTTATTTTAAATAGTGGCGCTACCTCTGCTATACGCCAGTCCTTTGGTACCATACAACAGAAATACTTGTTACTACTCCTTATGAAACCGCTGGGTCTACATTAGCGGAGAAATGCATTGAGACTGAGCTAACCAAGCAGTAGCCATTGTCCATCACTACAAACCAGTGCAAACATCGTTAAGAACAGGTACACTCTCCCCCTCTGGTGAGCTTTGCCGGGATCGCAATAAGCTATTTTACCACGGTCATTAGAAACTCCTCCATGCCGTGTGGCAAACCAACGTGAGAGCTCTAAACAGCCACTACTGTCAGCTTGCAAGCGCTACAGGAGACTGAGCCCCATGGTCGCCGACAGGATTGATTGAACACGTTTGCATTATGCCGTGTGGGTGAGAACAGTGGGGGTCATTCCGACCAGATCGCACGCTGCACTTCTTCGCAGCGGTGCGATCGGGTCTGGAATGCGCATGCTGCCCGGCGAAACAACGCTGACAGGGAAGAAAGAGGTCGCAGCGCAACCGCAAGAAGATTGACAGCAGGAACGCGTTCCGGGGTGTCAACTGACCGTTTTAAGCCGTTTTCGGGAAATGGTAAGAAAAACGCAGGCGTGTCCAGGTGAACGGATGGCGGATGTCTTATGTCAAAGCCGTGACCATCATCGCTGGGCCCGTCGCACAGGGTAAGTATGTCCAGGGCTGGTCTTGTTTTGTGTGAAACTTTTTTAGCATACCAGGGCTGCACAAGCGATCGCAGCCCTGCTATGCTAAAATACAATCCCCCCATAGGCAAAAAGTTGCTTGGTGCGATCAACTCGGAATGAGGGCCAGTATCAGTTTTTACAGGGGTAGAAGCATAGCGTACCTGGCCAGACAACAAACAATAGTCTGGGACTCCAATACAGCTGCAGACACTGTCTGAGACCCTGTTTAACGGGCCATACACACTAGACTATTTTTTTGACCAATATGGCCAATACAGACGATTGGGAACGATATATCGTTCACATCGTTTAGTGTGTATGGTCCTGCAATCAACGATGTACGCACCCACGCTCGTTGATTGCAGGTTGGCTGTCGGCGGTGCAGACAGCTCAATGTGAGCAATGTCACTTGTGACATCGCTCATCACGGCATGTGTGTACGGAGTCGTGATGAGTGATGTCCACAATGTAACATTGCTCCCCTCCCCACAGGTGGCTCCCCTCCCCGCCAGCGGCTTCATATCTGAGCCGTTGACCGCTCAGCGCGTCTCCCCTCCAGCGGCTTCATTGTAGCTGAGCCGCTGACTGGAGCTGCTGGAGGGGAGACGCCGACCGATCAGCGTCTCCGTCCACTGCCCCACCAATTATATTTCTCATACGTCCTAGAGGATGCTGGGGACGCTTCAAGAACCATGGGGTATAGACGGGATCCGCAGGAGACATGGGCACTTTAAGACTTTGAATGGGTGTGAACTGGCTCCTCCCTCTATGCCCCTCCTCCAGAATCCAGTTAGATTCTGTGCCCAGTGAGACTGGATGCACACTGAGGAGCTCTCCTGAGTTTCTCTGAAAAAGACTTTGTTAGGTTTTTTATTTTCAGAGTGACCTGCTGGCAACAGTCTCCCTGCTTCGTGGGACTGAGGGGAGAGAAGCAGACCTACTTCTGTGAGTTTCAAGGCATTGCTTCTTAGGCTACTGGACACCATTAGCTCCAGAGGGTCTGATTGCTAGGTACACCTAGATGCTCGTTCCCGGAGCTGCGCCGTCACCCCCCTAGCAGAGCCAGAAGTCAGAAGACGGGTGAGTAGAAGAAGATCAGAAGACTTCAGTGACTGCTTTGAGGTACCGCACAGCAGCCGCGCTGCGCGCCATGCTCCCACGCACAGAGCGGCACTACAGGGCGCAGGGCGGGGCGCCCTGGGCAGCATAAAACCTCACTAATGGACTGGCAGAAGCGGTATAAAGTGCCTGGGCACTAAAACCAGACCCCCGCCAGTATAAATTTGTGGAGAAAAGCGGGGCTGAAGCGCGCCATTAAGGGGGCGCGGCTTAGCCCTCACAGCTCTAATCAGCACCATTTTCTCTTCACAGAGCTGCAGAGACGCTGGTCCTGGCCTCCTCCACTGCTGTACAAGTAACAGGGTGCAAAACGGGGGGGAGGCATTATATTAAACATTTCAGAACCGGGATAGGCGCTGGGTTGTGAGCTGGCAAAACTCCCTCTGTGTTTCTCTAACAGGCTTTGCTGTGGGTCTGTCCCCTATAGCCCCAGTGTGGTTGTGGGTGTCTGTACGCGTGTGTCGGCATGTCTGAGGCTGAGTGCTCTTCCCAGGAGGAGGCTGGAGTGGGGACAGAAAAGACTGGGAGTGACCCTGTCGGCACCGCCGACTGCTGATTGAATAAATGTTTTGAGTGTTTTGAATGCAAATGTGGCTCTATTGAATAAGAGATTGGATAAATCTGAGCCTCAGAACCAGGAATGGAGAAAATCCATGGAGGATGCATTGTCACAAGTACAGACCCCCTCGGGGTCACAGAAGCGTTCATTTACCCAGATAGCGGATACAGATACCGACACGGACTCTGACTCCAGTGTCGACTATAGTGATGCCAGATTGAATCCTAAACTGGCTAAGAGCATTCAGTACATGATTGTGGCGATAAAAGATGTATTACATGTCACGGAAGACCCGGCTGTTCCTGATACAAGGGTCTGTATGTTTAAAGGAAAGAAACCTGAAGTAACGTTTCCTCCCTCTCATGAACTGAACAATCTTTTTGAAAAGGCTTGGGAAAATCCTAACAAAAAGTTACAGATTCCCAAGAGAATTCCGGTGGCATATCCGTTCCCCTCTGGGGACAGGGAAAAGTGGGAGTCAACCCCCACTGTGGACAAGGCTCTATCACGTCTGTCCAAAAAGGTGGCGCTTCCGTCTCCCGACTACAGCTACCGCGGGTAAGTCATCATTTCTACCTTATGTCCCTGCACAACAAAAGAAAACGCCCCACTATCAGATGCAGTCCTTTCGGCCTAATAAATACAAAAAAGGACGAGGGTCTTCCTTCCTTGCTACTAGAGGAAGGGGAGAAAGATCACCGGCTGTGGCGGGTTCTCAAGAGCAGAAGTCCTCCCCGGCTTCTGCCAAATCCACCGCATGACGCTGGGATTCCTCTGCGGGAGTCTGCACCGGTGGGGGCACGTCTCCAACTCTTCAGTCAGGTCTGGGTTTGCTCGTCCCTGGATCCTTGGGTATTAGAAATAGTAGCCCAAGGGTACAAGTTGGAGTTTCAAGACGTGCCCCCTCACCGATTTTGCAAATCGGCCTTGCCGGCTTCTTTTCCGGAAAGGGAGGTAGTATGCGCTGCAATACAAAAGCTGTGTCAAAATCAAGTCATTGTCACGGTACCCCCGTCACAGCAGGGAGAAGGCTTTTATTCGAGCCTGTTCGTGGTCCCGAAGCCGGATGGCTCGGTCAGACAGATTCTGAACCTAAAATCCCTCAATTTCTATCTATAAAAAAAATTCAAATTCAAGATGGAATCTCTCTGAGCAGTGATCTCCAGTCTGGAGGAGGGGAATTTTATGGTGTCGGTCGACATAAAGGATGCTTACTTACACGTCCCCATATATCCTCTGCATCAAGCTTACCTGAGGTTTGCTGTTCAGGATTGTCATTATCAATTTCAGACGTTGCCGTTTGGTCTGTCCATGGCTCCGAGGATTTTCACCAAAGTAATGGCGGAAATGATGGTTCTCCTGCGCAAGCGAGGAATCACAATTATCCCGTACTTGGACGATCTCCTGATAAAGGCGAGATCCAAGGAGCAATTACTGAAAAACGTTACGCTCTCCCTGGCAATTCTGCAACAAAATGGTTGGCTCCTGAACTTGCCAAAATCACAGTTGGTTCCGCAAACACGGCTGTCATTCTTGGGTATGATTCTGGACACAGAATTAGTCTTTCTTCCAGTGGAAAAGGATCTGGAAATCCAGAACATGGTCAAACAGATTCTGAAACTGGCAAGAGTGTCGATTCATCAATGCACTTGGTTGCTGGGGAAGATGGTGGCGGCCTACGAGGCCATTCAGTTTGGCAGGTTCCATGCCAGGGTGTTTCAGTGGGACCTGTTGGACAAGTGGTCTGGGTCTCACCTGCACATGCACCGGAAAATAATCCTATCTTCCAGGACCAGAATCTCTCTCCTGTGGTGGCTGCACAGTTCTCACCTCCTAGAGGGACGCAGGTTCGGGATCCAGGATTGGATCCTAGTGACCACGGCTGCAAGTCTCCGAGGCTGGGAAGCAGTCACACAGGGGGAAAATTTCCAGGGAAAATGGTCAAGCCAGGAAGCTTGTCTGCACATAAACATTCTGGAATTAAGGGCCATTTACAGCTGCCTTCTGCAAGCGGAACATCTTCGCGGTCTGCCCGTCTTGATTCAGTCGGACAACATAACAGCAGTGGCGTACATAAACCGACAGGGCGGAACAAAGAGCAGAGCGGCAATGACGGAGGCCACAAAAGTTCTTTGCAGGGCGGAAAGACATGCAAGCGCTCTGTCAGCAGTCTTCATTCCAGGCGTGGACAATTGGGTAGCAGACTTCCTCAGCAGACACGATCTCCATCCAGGATAGTGGGGTCTTCATCAAGAGGTCTTTGCAGAAGTGACAAGTTGTTGGGGAATTCCTCAAATAGACATGATGGCGTCTCGCCTCAACAAGAAACTTCAGAGAGATTGCTCCAGGTCGAGGGACCCTCAAGCAATAGCGGTGGACGCCCTAGTGACACCGTGGGTGTTTCAGTCGGTCTATGTGTTCCCTCCACTTCCACTCATTCCAAAGGTGATAAAGATCATAAGAACAAGGGTTCAGGCGATACTCATTGTTCCAGACTGGCCAAGGAGGGCTTGGTATCCGGATCTTCAGGAATTACTCATAGGAGATCCCTGGCCTCTTCCTCTACGAGAGGACCTGTTACAGCAAGGACCGTGCGTGTATCAAGACTTACCGCGGCTGCGTTTGACGGCATGGCGGTTGAACGTCAAATCCTAGCCTGAAAGGGTATTCCCAGTGAAGTAATTCCCACACTACTTCAGGCTAGAAAAGAAGTAACGGCGAGGCATTACCACCGTATTTGGAGAAAATATGTGTCTTGGTGTGAATCCAAGAAGGCTCCTACGGAAGAATTTCAGCTGGGGCGTTTTCTCCATTTTTTGCAAGCAGGTGTGGATGCGGGCCTAAAGTTAGGCTACATTAAAGTACAAATTTCGGCCTTATCAATTTTATTTCAGAAAGAATTGGCCTCCCTTCCAGAAGTTCAGACCTTCGTGAAAGGAGTGCTGCGCATTCAACCTCCCTTTGTGCCCCCAGTGGCACCATGGGATCTTAACGTGGTATTGCAGTTCCTGCAATCTCATTGGTTTGAACCTTTACATAAGGTTGAGCTCAAATTCCTCACTTGGAAAGTGGTCATGCTGTTGGCCTTGGCATCAGCTAGGCGGGTGTCTGAATTAGCGGCTATGTCTCACAAGAGCCCCTATTTGATCTTCCATGTAGATAGAGCGGAGTTGAGAACTCGTCAGCAATTTCTACAAAAAGTGGTTTCATCGTTTCACATGAACCAACCTATTGTGGTGCAAGTGGCTACTGAAGCCTTGGCGGAATCGAAGTCTCTTGATGCTGTCAGAGCTTTGTAAATCTATGGGGGTAATTCTGAGTTGATCGCAGCAGGATCTTTGTTCGCAGTTGGGCAAAACCATGTGCACTGCAGGGGAGGCAGATATAACATGTGCAGAGAGAGTTAGATTTGGGTGTGGTGTGTTCAATCTGCAATCTAAATTGCAGTGTAAAAGAAAGCAGCTAATATTTACCCTGCACAGAAACAAAATAACCCACAAAAATCTAACGCTCTGCACGTTATATCTGCCTCCCCTGCAGTGCACATGGTTTTGCCCAACTGCTAGCAAAAATGCTGCTGCGATCAACTCAGAATTACCCCCAATGTTGCCAGAACGGCTCGGATTAGGAAAATGGAGGCTCTGTTTGTCCTGTATGCTCCCAACAAGATTGGGGCTCCTGCTTCCAAACAGACTATTGCACGCTGGATCTGTAATACGATTCAGCATGCTCATTCTACGGCGGGATTGCCGTTACCGAAATCGGTGAAGGCCCATTCTACGAGAAAGGTGGGCTCATCTTGGGCGGCTGCCCGAGGGGTCTCGGCGTTGCAGCTTTGCCGATCGGCTACTTGGTCGGGTTCAAACACTTTTGCTAAGTTCTACAAGTTTGATACCCTGGCTGAGGAGGACCTCATGTTTGGTCAATCGGTGCTGCTGAGTCATCCGCACTCTGCTGCCCGTTCTGGAGCTTTGGTATAAACCCAATGGTTCTTGAAGTGTCCCCAGCATCCTCTAGGACGTATGAGAAAATAGGATTTTAATACCTACCGATAAATCCTTTTCTCCTAGTCCATAGAGGATGCTGGGCACCCGTCCCAGTGCGGACTCTATCTGCAGTACTTGTTTAATAGTTATTGCTTGTGTTGCACAAAGGTTGTGCTTTGGTTATGATAGGCCTGTTGTTGATTTTGTTCATGCCGTTCACTGGAATTCTGTGTAATGCCAGGTTGTACAGCGTGTTTGGTGGTGTGAGCTGGTACGTATCTCACCCTTAGTTTAACATTAAATCCTTTTCCTCGAAATGTCCGTCTCCTTGGGCACAGTTCCTATAACTGGAGTATGGAGGAGGGGCATAGAGGGAGGAGCCAGTTCACACCCATTCAATGTCTTAAAGTGCCCATGTCTCCTGCGGTTTCCGTCTATACCCCATGGTTCTTGAAGCGTCCCCAGCATCCTCTACGGACTAGGAGAAAAGGATTTACCGGCAGGTATTAAAATCCTATTTTCCACTGTGCCACCAACGTATTTATATATGTATAAAAATACATATATATATATTTTTATATATATATATATATATATATATATATATATATATCCATTATAATTAATTTTTAATTACGTTGGTGGCACAGTGGAAATATAATTGGGGCAGTGGGTGATAAAAAAAAACTTAATTCGTTCCCCTTTCTACAGCCCTGCCCATACACCAAGAAACGCCCCCCCCCCCCCCCCAATATTAAAATATGTAAACAAGGTGCCAATTCCAAAGATATCTTTCGTCTTTCAAATTGTTTGAAAAATTGCTTAAGGGCCCTACACACAGCGCGATCCGCCGCCGAGCTGCCCGACGGCAGATCCGGGCGACCTGGCGGCGGGAAGGGGGTGGGGGGGGGTCAGTGACGGGGGAGTGAAGTCCCCCCCCCCCCCCCCGTCACCCGGCTCCATAGCAGTGCAGCCAAATATGGACGAGATCGTCCATATTGGCCTGCATGCACAAGCGACGGGGCACCAGGTTAGCACTGGTCTAGCACAGATACAAGCAAGGGAACCAGAGTGGTTTTCCTCTATCAAATCTTGGATTTCTCAGATTTCTGACAGGGTTGCAAGAAATGAATCTGCAACCCAGGTATTACAGAGCTCTATGGCTGTGTGACCTGTTTTTGGTACCTCAGGACACCCCGTTATATACCCCCACAAACGTGCGCTTGTGCATGTCACAAGACGACACTGATACCGATTCTGACACTACAGATGGTGGTGGGGATGTGTTGCGGGGGTCCACATCTCTTGCAAAGTGAGTGCAATTGTTGATAGAGGCTATCAGGGATGTGTTAAATGTTAATGATACCACACCTGAGCAGGTTGAGGAGGCTTTTTTCACTGAAAATAAAAAAGCCTTGCTAACCTTCCCTGCGTCAAAGGAATTGAATGCTATATTTGAAAAAGCATGGGTAAACCCTGAGAAAAAATTCCAGGTCCCTAAAAGGGTACTGGTGGCGTTTCCTTTCCCTGAGGAGGAGAGGAAAAAATGTGAAAACCCGCCGATTGTTGATGCATCTGTGTCCAGACTCTCAAAGAAGGTGGTTTTGCCTGTTCCAGGATCTACCGCCTTAAAGGAGCTGGCTGATAGAAAAATTGATAAAACGCTTAAATCAATGTACACTGCTTCAGAGGCCATATTACGTCCCACTATTGCTACTGCATGGATTGCAAAGGCAATAGTAAAGTGGTCGGCTACCTTACTTGAGGATTTGGATACAATGGATAGGGATGACGTTGCATTGTATTTACGCAACATACATGATTCTGCAGGTTTTATGGTAGAATCCATTAAAGACCTGGGTTCCATGGCTGCGGGAATATCTTGCATGTCTGTTTCAGCTCGTCAGGGACTGTGGCTGCGCCAGTGGTTGGCCGACGCGGAATCCAGAAGAAGTATGGAGTCCCTACCCTATACAGGTCATGCTCTCTTTGGGGAAGCTCTAGACGCGTGGATATCCACGGCTACAGTGGGTAAGTCTGTTTCTTCCCTCAGCAGAACCTGCTCCGAAAAAATCTTTCTCTCCCAGCTGCAACGCAGTCCTTTCGGCCTAACAAGCCTAGAAGGGCCAGAACACCCAATACCTTCTTTAGGGGAGGTCGTGTTAAGTCCAAGAGATCTGCCGCTGCAGGTTCCCAGGAACAAAAGCCTACTTCAGGTACGCCCAAGTCCTCCGCATGATGGTGGACTGCACGCCCCGGTGGTGGGGCCAGTGGGAGCGAGACTCGGACACTTCAGTCATGTCTGGGTATCGTCCGGCCTGGATCCCTGGGTGATAGATATGGTGTCTCAGGGATACAGGCTGGAATTTCAAAGTCTCCCTCATCGCTTTTTCAAGTCAGGCTTACCAACTCTGTTGGAGGACAGCACAGTACTACAGGACGCTGTCCAAAAGCTGGTGGAGGCACAGGTCATTGTGCCAGTGCCACCTCACATGCTGACCAAAGGTTACTATTCGAACCTTTTCGTGGTACCGAAACTGGATGGTTCGGTCAGGCCTATTCTGAACCTAAAATCATTGAACCCCTTTCTAAAGGAGTTCAAGTTCAAGATGGAGTCTCTCAGGGCGGTGATATCAGGTCTGGAAGAAGGGGAATTCCTGGTATCACTGGATATCAAGGATGCGTACCTCCCACATTCCGATCTGGCTGCCGCATCAGGCTTATCTCTGCTTCGCATTGCTGGACTGTCATTTCCAGTTCCAGGCCCTGCCATTCGGCCTTTCCACAGCACCGAGAGTGTTAACCAAGGTGATGGTGGAAATGATGATTCTCCTCCGCAAGCAAGGTGTGAACATCATTCCATATCTGGACGATCTGCTGATAAAGGCATCATCCAAGGAGAAGCTACTGCAGTCCATTGTTCTCACAACACGACTGCTCCAGAGTCACGGTTGGATTCTGAACCTTCCAAAGTCACATTTGGAACCAACCCAGAGGTTGTCCTTTCTGGGAATGATCCTGGATATGGAAGTGCAGAGGGTGTTTCTTCCGCGGGAAAAGGCGTTGGTGATACAAGCTATGGTCCGGGATGTCCTGAAGCCACCCCGGGTGTCGGTTCATCAATGCATTCGCCTGTTGGGAAAAATGGTGGCCTCTTACGAGGCTCTCCAGTACGGGAGGTTCCATGCTCGGACCTTCCAACTGGATCTCCTGGACAAGTGGTCGGAATCTCACCTCCACATGCACCAGAAAATATGTCTATTGCCAAGGGCAAGGATTTCGCTCCTCTGGTGGCTCCAATTGCCTCACCTTCTGGAGGGCCACAGGTTCGGGATTCAGGACTGGGTCCTTCTAACCACGGATGCGAGCCTCCGGGGTTGGGGAGCAGTTACTCAAGGAGTAACCTTCCAAGGACGGTGGTCAACCCTGGAAGCCGGCCTGCCCATCAACATCCTTGAACTAAGAGCTGTCTCCAACGGTATTCTTCAGACGGCCCCTCTTCTGAGAAATCGGGCTATTAAAGTGCAGTCGGACAACGTAACAACATTGGCTTACATAAACCGTCAAGGCAGAACGAAGAGCAGAGCGGCAATGTCAGCGGTAATAAGAATACTCCTCTGGATAGAAAAACATGCGTTAGCGCTGTCAGCCATCTTCATTCCGGGAGTAGACAACCGGGAAGCGGACTTCCTCAGCAGACACTATCTCCATCCAGGAGAGTGGGGACTTCATCTGGAGGTGTTCATGGAAATAACAGATCTTTGGGGCTTACCCCAAATAGACATGATGGCCTCTCATCTCAACAAGAAGCTTTGGCGTTATTGTTCTCTGGTCGAGGGACCCACAGGCAGTGGCAGTAGACGCCCTGGTGTCTCCGTGGGTGTTCCAGTCAGTGTACGTGTTTTCACCACTCCTACTCATCCCAAGAATCCTAAAGCTCATAAGGAGAACAAGGGTTCAAGCGATCCTCATTGCCCCAGATAGGCCAAGAAGGACTTGGTACGCGGACCTTCTGAATCTACTGCAAGAAGAGCCGAGGACTTTTCCTCTTCGGGAGGACTTGCTGTAGCAGGAGCCGTTCGCCTATCAAGACTTACCGCGGCTACGTTTGACGGCATGGAAGTTGAGCGCCTGATACTTGCTCGGAAGGGTATTCCGAAGAAGGTTATTCCTACCCTTATACAGGCTAGGAAAGGGGTAACGTCTAAACATTACTATCGTATTTGGAAGAAATATGTCTCTTGGTGTGAATCCAAGAAGTTTCCTATGGTGGAGGTTCAACTGGGACGTTTCCTCCTATTCCTGCAAGCAGGAGTGGATATGGGCCTGAGATTGGGTTCTGTAAAGGTCTAGATTTCGGCCCTATCAATTTTCTTTCAGAAACACTTTGGCTGACCTCCCTGAGGTTCAGACCTTTTTGAATGGAGTTTTGCATATCTAACCTCCCTTTGTACCAACTACGGCGCCCTGGGACCTTAACGTGGTGTTGCAGTTCCTCCAGTCAGATTGGTTTGAGCCCCTACAGGAGGTAGAGGTCAAGTTTCTTACATGGAAGTCAGTCACGTTGTTGATCTTAGCTTCTCCTAGACGTGTGTTCGAGCTGGGGGCTTTATCCTGTAAAAGCCCTTACTTGATCTTCTGCGAAGATAGAGCTGAGCTCCGGACACATCAGCAGTTTCTTCTGAAGGTTGTGTCGGCTTTTTATATCAACCAACCTATTGTGGTGCCAGTGGTTACTGACTCCTCAATTACATCAAAGTCCTTGGATGTCGTAAGGGCTCTGAAGATATGTGAAGAGAACTTCTCGTCACAGAAAGTCAGACTCTCTGTTTGTCCTATATGATCCCAAGAAAACTGGGTGTCCTGCTTCTAAGCAGACGATCTCTCGCTGGATCAGGTTTACTATCCAGCATGCTTATTCTACGGCAGGACTGCCGTGTCCAAAATCTGTTAAGGCCCACCCTACTCGTAAGGTGGGGCCTTCCTGGGCGGCTGCCCGTGGTGTCTCGGCAGTGCAACTTTGCCGAACTGCAACTTGGTCTGGGTCGAGCACGTTTGCAAAGTTTTACAAGTTTGATACTTTGGCCTCTGATGATCTGAAGTTCAGTCAATCAGTTCTGCAGGAGCCTCCGCGCTCTCCCTCCCGTTCTGGGAGCTTTGGTACATCCCCATGTTACTAATGTGGACCTCAGCATCCTTTAGGACGTAAGAGAAAATAGGATTTTGGTACCTACCGGTAAGTCCTTTTCTCGTAGTCCGTAGAGGATGCTGGGTGCACGCCCAGCGCTTCGTTTTCCTGCAATGTTATTTGGTCCAGTACAACTTCATTTTAGTTGAGTACTGCATTGTTACTTGGTAAGTAATGTTTCAGCTGTGGCTGAGAAGTTCAAGCAAGTTGGCTTGACGTGCCTTGTATGTGTGAGCTGGTATGAATCTCACCACTATCTGTGTATAATCCTTCTCTCGAAGTATGTCGTCTCCTCGGACACAGTTTCTAGACTGAGTCTGGTAGGAGGGGCATAGAGGGAGGAGCCAGCCTACACTCTCAAACTCTTAAAGTGCCAATGGCTCCTGGTGGACCCGTCTATACCCCATGGTACTAATGTGGACCCCAGCATCCTCTACGGACTACGAGAAAAGGATTTACGAGTAGGTACCAAAATCCTATTTTAGTTGGCATGCCAACGATCGGGATTGTGTGTGTTCGGGATGAAGGGGGAAGTATTGTGACCGCTGGTCACATAACTCCATCCCCCTCACTTAAACAAGTACTAAGCCATGGGTCATTTCCATTACTTTTATTATGCACTACTCCCACCATCTGGTGTTCTCTAGTAAACACTTATGAAAAGAAATTGTTCAATATTACCGCTTTTTCTGTGTCGTCATTAGTCAAAGCTTCAAATTATTTTAATGGTCCTATATTCTCCTTTTTTAACTTTTTACTGTTTATATACTTAAAAAACTTTTTTAGGTTTAGTTTTACTTTCCTTAGCGATTTCCATTTAGTACTGGAATGACCCGGCCTTCCCATCAGATTTAAATGCTGTGAAAGCACGCCTCTTTTTATCCATTTCTTCCTCAACCTTATTATTAACCACTTACCTGGCATGGTCGACATACCAGCAAGCGCTTTATCTGACCTGGTCGCACAGGATGCGACCAGTCAGATAAACAGTGTTACCAGCGGCAGGGAAGGGAAACTTCCCTCCGCTGCTCTCAGAGCGACCGGAAGGTCCCTCTGCCTCCCTGCACTCTCCCCTACTGATTGCCGTGCTGCTGATCAGTCAGCATGGCAGGACCCCCCTTCCAGCGCTGCGCTGCAGACAATAGCAGCCGCTGGGGAAGTGTAAATTAAGCCTTCCCTAAGTACCTGGAGGCTGTCCTGGCTTTCAAAATGAAAGCCGCGATGGTCGCAATGTTTCAGATGATGGTGATGTTCCGATGGTCGTGACCGATGTTTGGAAGAAAAAAATTATTATTATTTTTCGAATATAATTATTTTTTTTTTAATTCAACTAAAATAATTTTAGCCTAACACCCCCTTCCCGCAGGCTAAACCTAAGCCCCCCCCTACCCACAGCCTAAACCTCCACACGCCCCAGCCTAAACCAAACACCCAACAGTGGGACGTTCAGAATCAATGGTGTCGGTATGCCGGCGCCGCTATTGTGATCCCATTCGGGGATTCCGGCATCGGCATTCTCAGCTGCGTAGGGATTCCGGCATCTGTATTTTGACAGTCGGGATCCTGATAGGATCCTGGTATTTTATCTCTGTCCACTTTATCTCTCTCCAAGGCTTAAGCAGTTACTCAGAGTTGTTAGCAAACCAAAAAAGTTAGCAATTGGGATAACCATGCTGCACTGCAGGGGGGGCATATGTAACAAGTGCAGAGAGATTTAGATTTGAGTGGGATGTGTTCAAGCTGAAATCTAAATTGCAATGTACATATAAACAGCTAGTATGTACCCTGCACAGAAACAATATAACCCACCTAAATCTTCATGGTGGTAGCTTGTGTAAAACCCACGCCACATCTGCCCACCTGCGTCAGGTTGGCGTATCTGAGCGCAGGCTGGGGTGCGGTGTTGTGACACACACCATGGTGAAGAAAGTATACACATGTAACTTTGACAAGGTTGGCTTCATAGCACCTATACTCCCTGCACCTATGGCATACCTCCCAACATCGCAGCGCATCAATGAGGGATACTTCCGGTGCACGTCCGGAAATAGGGGCATAGCATATTGGAAAGGGGGTGTGGTCTCGCGACAAGCATTGCAATCCACGCCTCGTTTTCATCATGGGGGCATGAACAGCTCTCAGAGAGCTGCTGGTCATGCCCCATGTCCCTCTCTGCCGTGAATAGACACTGTGCGCATGCGGACAGCGTCTATTCACCGCTGCTCTGCTCAGAGCAGCGAGTGACATGGGGGAGATCTCCCAACTGCCCACCCCACCTGCGGGACACTGCGACCCGTGGGTGGGACAGCGGGACAGACCGTAAAAAACGGGATAGTTGGGAGGTATGCCTATGGTAGTTACGCCCTTGCCTTAGATAAGGCATTTGCAGTTGTGGGGGGGGGGGGGGATTGGTACTACAGTAAGAAGCATGGCTATATCTAAAAGTTATTGGGGACACCTTACAGGAAAGCCTCATAACTGGCCTTATTCAGAGTCAATCTGAAATTCAATTGAAATTTGGTATGTAAATAAAATCTTATCCCTACAACCTATTCGCAAACGGTTGCATCTGCAAATCTGGGACTGTAACTCCATCCCCAATTTGTTCCTGGCAGAGATGACATTGGATTGTAACTGGATGGAAAATACTATAAATCTCAGAACAATGTGGAAAAAGTTAATTGCTGGGCTGTGCAACTAATAAGCACCTGATGCCACTTTCAGATGTGACCCGGGAATTTTCCAGGTCTAGCAAGCCGGTAAAGTCCCAGGTCTCAGCTCTATGGGCTGTTTTACACACACCGGTTTTCACCGGATGGTAAAAAGGTCTTTCACACACAACAGCTTTAAGCCGTTTTTAATGCTGTGTGCATGCGCAGCAGCAGGACCGGCTTGAAAAAAACCCATTGTGTGTGAGAGTTCCCATTCACACACGGATCACTGCTTGCAAGGACGGCACGGCAGCTTGCCATTTCAGGGGATATTTCCGGCTGCAAGCCGGAGCCGTACCGTGTGAACTGAAACATTGCTCTTCATGTGTCTCTGCGGGACGACCATGGAAACAAAAAGCCGGCCGATATTTTGCTGGACCTTGGTGGGGACGGTATCCGAACTATAGATCTACACAAAAAAGTCCTGCACTCAATAGTTCTACCACCATTGGTCTTTCTACAATGGGTGCAATGTGTGCGGTGCACACAGGCCACTGGGTCCAGTGGTCCCACACCGCACACACTGCACCCATATTTTAATACTCACCTTTTCCGGAGTCCAGCATCGGGCGCTGCTCCCGCGACGAAAATCACAGCCAAAATGGCAGCCGCGCAGTAATAATAATAATAATAATAATAATAATTTTATTTATATAGCGTTCTTTCTCCAACAGGACTCAAGGTGCTTTACAGACATCAAAAACAATGCACATAGGGGGTAATTCCAAGTTGATCGCGGCAGGAAATTTTTTAGCAGTTGGGCAAAACCATGTGCAGTGCAGGGGGGCAGATATAACATTTGCAGAGAGAGTTAGATTTGGGTGGGTTATTTTGTTTCTGTGCAGGGTAAATACTGGCTGCTTTATTTTTACACTGCAATTTAGATTGCAGATTGAACTCACCACACCCAAATCTAACTCTCTGCACATGTTATATCTGCCTCCCCTGCAGTGCACATGGTTTTGCCCAACTGCTAACAAAGTTCCTGCTGCGATCATCTCAGAATTACCCCCTTAATACAGAGGATCTAAGTCTGGCATTCCCAACCACGGTCCTCAAGGCACACCAACAGTGCAGGTTTTAGTGATATCCAGGCTGCAGCACTGATGGTTAAATCAAAATAACTGAGCTGACACGGCTGCGACCCGTGCTACAGCCCCCTGCAGACAGCGCTCACCAACCCAGCAATTGCCGGGTCGGTGACGCGCTAGTGATGCGGCAGGGGCGGCGCTGGGAGATCACATGATCTCCCAGCGCCGCCCTCCCTATGCACTGTGAATGGGAGCCGTGTCGCCTCGACACTGCTGCCGTTCACACTAGACAGCTAGCCGGGTTGAACACGTTTTCAACCCGGCTAGCTACCAGGGTAGGATTCCCGGATCACTTGATCCGGGAATTTGCCAGGGGACCTGTTTCCACTAGGGAAAAACAAGGGTAAATGCGTGCCCCCGCGCATTTACCCGTGTTTAAAAGAGCTAGTGGAAAAGGGGTATAAGTTACCTGTGTTGAAGGCTGGAAATCACTAAAACCTGCACTGTTATGGGCCCTACACACTGGCCGATATTTTGAAAGATATGAACGATCTCGTTCATAAATGAACGAGATCTCGTTCATATCTTTCAGTGTGGAGACTTAAGCGATGAACGATGCGCGTCCCCGCACTCGTTCATCGCTGGTCTCCTGTCGGCTGTGCATGCAGGCCAATATGGACGATCTCGTCCATATTTGCCTGCACGTCTATGGATCCGGGTGACGGGGGGAGTGAAGAAGCTTCACTCCCCCCGTCACTGCCCCCCCCGCCGCCGGGTCGCTCGTCGGCCGTATCGGCCGTCGGGCACCTCGGCCAGTGAGTAGGGCCCATTAGTGTGCCTTGAGGACCGTGGTTGGAAATGCCTGATCTAAGTAATAGAGCAATAGATAAGCCACACAGACATAAAAGAAAACCTTAAGCACACAGAAAGCATAATCCATGATTGGTGTAGGCATTTTGGGTAATGACTTCCAAGGGTTGTGTATTCCACCCTCACAAGGTACCAGGTGCGGCAACCATCTTGGGCGCACAGCGTAGAATTACCCAGGGTGAAATAGTCTACCCCTAGAAGAGATGACATAAAATGGGGGTGATACAGTTCAGAGTAGGGTTCCATCAAAACCACCAGGCCCATGTATTTTTCATCCCATCCACAAGTGTACCTTATGGGGCAGCCATGTTGGATGCACTTCGAAGGTTACACTGTGGGAGGGGAGCCATACAAGGGCCCAGTGCATATATGGGAAAACTGACACTTGTGTAGTAGTATGATGTACCCTGTATGTAGGGCGCAATGGCAAGGTGTGCAATCAGTGGAGGTAAACATTACAGGAAAAGCACACAGTGGGGTGGAAGAGAAAAAGAAAAAAACAGGGGGGAAAAAAACAATTGCAGGTAACCAGTGGCAGAAGGAAAATTGGGATAACATTATTTTGATAAAATCATAGTACGGGTAGGTATGAGAAATTGACATGTTTCAGGAGACCTGCGCATGCGCAGTAGACTCCGGCACATTGCCGGAGACTACTGCGCCGTGCAGAGAAAGGAGCCCACCCGGAGGTGCACACGGGCCCCCTCCTCTGTTAAAGCGCCCCTGTCTACCACTAATGGTAGACATGCAGTAGATGTAAAATTGCATGTAAAACTTAGCTCAAAAATTCGACATGACAATGGTTGACACACATGGTAGACATAACTTAAAATATATATTTTTATTATACATTACCATCCTTGTGGACTATGACTAGGAATAATAACCTTGCCCGGAGCATGGCGACTGAAGCGAGCTATGTGAGGGGACGTGGTACACTAATGGGGCTTGTTTGTGGCAGTAAAGTGACAAACCCCCACCACCTTTTTTGTGTCAACCATTTACACGTCAACCTTTTGACTCTGTCGAACTTTTTTACTGTCTACCTATTCTACATACTTGCCTACCTGACCCTCTCCATGAGGGAGAAAATGCTCTGTTCCTGGACTTTCCTGGTAATGTATGATTGCCATCACCTGTGGTGAAACACCTTTCTTATCAATTAACTAGCTCACCACAGGTGATGGCAATCATACATTACCAGGAAAGTCCAGGAACAGAGCATTTTCTCCCTCATGGAGAGGGTCGGGTAGGCAAGTATGCTATTCTATGTCGAACTTTTGACTCTGTCGACTTAATGCATGTCTACCATTACTGGTAGACCTGTTAACTGTAGACCTTTTTAGTGTAGATCTTAAAATCAACACCCTGTCTGGAGCAGAGTTGTGGACCCGGGACTGAAGATGGGTACACACTAGGCGATGTGCTCTATGAGTGACGTCGCCTAGTGTACTCCCTTCCCTGCCGGGGCGGTCGGCACCAGTGCCTACACACTGAGCAATATGATGACCGTATCGCTCAGTGACACCACGGCCAGGCTGTGCATGCAGTTTTTGGACGACAATCGAAATTGAGCTGCATGGACGGTCGACGGTGAGGGTCGTTAACGATCCACGGGGCTGCGCATCGCTCGTCGTCATGCACACTGGCCAATATAGTAATTACGTCGCTCAGGAAGGGCAAAATGAGCGCCGCCATTTACTATTATCGTCTGGTGTGTATGCACCTTTAGTCCCAAGTTGTTTCCTTTTACACATACAGAAATCCCGGGTTGATGCACATTCACGTGAATATTATTGCCCCTTTAAATTGTGCAGGCAAAATCTTCAAAAATTAAGAGTTTTGAAAATAAACTGCTTAATAAATATACCCCTTATACAGTACTCTTCAGAGTAGTTTAGAATTGTTTTTTCTCTGACGTCCTAGTGGATGCTGGGAACTCCGTAAGGACCATGGGGAATAGCGGCTCCGCAGGAGACTGGGCACAAAAGTAAAGCTTTAGGACTACCTGGTGTGCACTGGCTCCTCCCCCTATGACCCTCCTCCAAGCCTCAGTTAGATTTTTGTGCCCGGCCGAGAAGGGTGCACACTAGGGGCTCTCCTGAGCTTCTTAGTGAAAGTTTAGTTTTAGGTTTTTTATTTTCAGTGAGACCTGCTGGCAACAGGCTCACTGCATCGAGGGACTAAGGGGAGAAGAAGCGAACTCACCTGCGTGCAGAGTGGATTGGGCTTCTTAGGCTACTGGACACCTTTAGCTCCAGAGGGACCGAACACAGGCCCAGCCTCGGAGCTCGGTCCCAGAGCCGCGCCGCCGGCCCCCTTACAGAGCCAGAAACAAGAAGAGGTCCGGAAAAATCGGCGGCAGAAGACATCAGTCTTCAACAAGGTAGCGCACAGCACTGCAGCTGTGCGCCATTGTTACTCAGGCACACTTCACACTTCGGTCACTGAGGGTGCAGGGCGCTAGGGGGGGGCGCCCTGAGCAGCAATGTAAAACACCTTGGCTGGCATAAATACACCACATATAACCCCCGGGGCTATATGGATGTATTTTAACCCCTGCCAGAACTCACCAAAAAGCGGGAGAAAAGGCCGCCGAGAAGGGGGCGGAGCCTATCTCCTCAGCACACGGGCGCCATTTTCCATCACAGCTCCGCTGGAAGGACGTCTCCCTGACTCTCCCCTGCAGTCCTGCACTACAGAAAAGGGTAAAAAAGAGAGGGGGGCACTAATTTGGCGCAGTTTTGATACTAACAGCAGCTATAAAGGGAAAAGCACATTTTATAGTGGTATTCCTGTCTATATATAGCGCTCTGGTGTGTGCTGGCATACTCTCCCTCTGTCTCCCCAAAGGGCTAGTGGGGTCCTGTCCTCTATCAGAGCATTCCCTGTGTGTGTGCGGTGTGTGGGTACGATTGTGTCGACATGTTTGAGGAGGAAAATGAGATGGAGGCGGAGCAATTGCCTATTATAGAGTTGTCACCCCCTAGGGAGTCGACACCTGAGTGGATGAACTTATGGAAGGAATTGCGTGACAGTGTCAGCTCTTTACGACAGACAGTTGACGACATGAGACAGCCGGCTACTCAGCTTGTGCCTGTCCAGGGGTCTCAAACGCCATCAGGGGCTTTAAAACGCCCGTTACCTCAAATGGCAGACACAGACACGGATACTGACTCCAGTGTCGATGATGAGGAGACAAACGTGACTTCCACTAGGGCCACACGTTACATGATTGAAGCAATGAAAAATGTATTGCATATCTCTGATAATACAAGTACCACTAAAAAGGGTATTATGTTTGGTGAGAAAAAACTGCCTGTAGTTTTTCCTGTATCCGAGGAATTAAATGAAGTGTGTGATGAGGCGTGGGTTTCCCCCGATAAAAAACTGATAATTCCTAAAAGGTTATTGGCATCGTACCCTTTCCCGCCAGAGGATAGGACACGTTGGGAAACACCCCCTAGGGTGGATAAAGCGCTCACACGCCTGTCTAAACAGGTAGCACTACCTTCTCCTGATACGGCCGCCCTAAAGGAACCTGCCGATAGAAAGCTGGAGAATATCCTAAAATGTATATACACTCACACGGGTGTTATACTGCGACCAGCAATCGCCTCAGCCTGGATGTGCAGTGCGGGCCTGGCGTGGTCGGATTCCCTGACTGAAAATATTGATACCCTAGATAGGGACAGTATATTACTGACCTATAGAGCATTTGAAGGATGCATTTCTATATATGCGTGATGCACAGAGGGATATTTGCCGACTGGCATCAAGAGTTAGCGCGCTGTCCATTTCTGCAAGAAGAGGTTTATGGACGCGGCAGTGGTCAGGTGATGCGGATTCTAAAAGGCACATGGAAGTATTGCCTTATAAGGGGGAGGAGTTATTTGGGGTAGGTCTATCAGACCTGGTAGCCACGGCAACTGCTGGAAAATCCACATTTTTACCCCAGGTAGATTCTCAACCTAAGAAGACCCCGTATTATCAGGCGCAGTCCTTTCGGCCCCATAAGGGCAAGCGGGCAAAAGGCGCCTCATTTCTGCCCCGTGGCAGAGGGAGAGGAAAAAGGCTGCAACAAACAGCCAGTTCCCAGGAACAAAAGCCCTCTCCCGCCTCCGCAAAGTCCTCAGCATGACGCTGGGGCTTTACAAGCGGACTCAGGCACGGTGGGGGCCCGTCTCAAAAAGTTGAGTGCGCAGTGGGCCCACTCGCAAGTGGACCCCTGGATCCTTCAGGTGGTATCTCAGGGGTACAAATTGGAATTCGAGACGTCTCCCTCTCGCCGTTTTCTAAAGTCTGCTTTACCGACGTCTCCCTCAGACAGGGAGGCAGTATTGGAAGCCATTCACAAGCTATATTCCCAGCAGGTGATAATCAAGGTACCCCTCCTACAACAGGGAAAGGGGTACTATTCCACACTATTTGTGGTACCGAAGCCGGACGGCTCGGTGAGACCAATTTTAAACCTAAAATCCTTGAACACTTACATACAAAGTTTCAGATTCAAGATGGAGTCACTCAGAGCAGTGATTGCAAACCTGGAAGAAGGGGACTATATGGTGTCTCTGGACATCAAAGATGCTTACCTACATGTCCCAATTTACCCTTCTCACCAAGGGTACCTCAGGTTTGTGGTACAGAACTGTCACTATCAGTTTCAGACGCTGCCGTTTGGATTGTCCACGGCACCCCGGGTCTTTACCAAGGTAATGGCCGAAATGATGATACTCCTTCGAAGGAAGGGAGTTTTAGTTATCCCTTACTTGGACGATCTCCTGATAAGGGCAAGATCCAGGGAACAGTTGGAAGTCGGAGTAGCACTATCTCAGACAGTGCTGCGCCAGCACGGTTGGATTCTCAATATTCCAAAATCGCAGCTGATCCCGACGACACGACTTCTATTCCTAGGGATGATCCTGGACACAGTCCAGAAAAAGGTGTTTCTCCCGGAGGAGAAAGCCAGGGAGTTATCCGAACTAGTCAGAAATCTCCTAAAACCAGGCCAAGTCTCAGTGCATCAATGCACAAGAGTCCTGGGAAAGATGGTGGCTTCTTACGAAGCAATCCCATTCGGCAGATTCCACGCAAGAACCTTCCAGTGGGATCTGCTAGACAAATGGTCCGGGTCGCATCTTCAGATGCATCAGCGGATAATCTTGTCACCAAGGACAAGGGTGTCTCTCCTGTGGTGGTTGCAGAGTGCTCATCTTCTAGAGGGCCGCAGATTCGGTATTCAGGACTGGGTCCTGGTGACCACGGATGCCAGCCTGAGAGGCTGGGGAGCAGTCACACAGGGAAGAAATTTCCAGGGCTTGTGGTCAAGCCTGGAGACATCACTTCACATAAATATCCTGGAGCTAAGGGCCATCTACAATACTCTAAGCCTAGCAAGACCTCTGCTTCAAGGTCAGCCGGTGCTGATCCAGTCAGACAACATCACGGCAGTCGCCCACGTAAACAGACAGGGCGGCACAAGAAGCAGGAGGGCAATGGCAGAAGTTGCAAGGATTCTTCGCTGGGCGGAAAATCATGTGATAGCACTGTCAGCAGTGTTCATTCCGGGAGTGGACAACTGGGAAGCAGACTTCCTCAGCAGACACGACCTCCACCCGGGAGAGTGGGGACTTCACCCAGAAGTCTTCCACATGATTGTGAACCGTTGGGAAAAACCAAAGGTGGACATGATGGCGTCCCGCCTCAACAAAAAACTAGACAGGTATTGCGCCAGGTCAAGGAACCCTCAGGCAATAGCTGTGGATGCTCTGGTAACACCGTGGGTGTACCAGTCAGTGTATGTGTTCCCTCCTCTGCCTCTCATACCCAAGGTACTGAGAATCATAAGAAGGAGAGGAGTAAGGACTATACTCGTGGCTCCGGATTGGCCAAGAAGGACTTGGTACCCGGAACTGCAAGAGATGCTCACAGAGGACCCGTGGCCTCTACCTCTAAGAAAGGACCTGCTCCAGCAGGGACCCTGTCTGTTCCAAGACTTACCGCGGCTGCGTTTGACGGCATGGCGGTTGAACGCCGGATCCTGAAGGAAAAAGGCATTCCGGATGAAGTCATCCCTACCCTGATCAAAGCCAGGAAGGATGTAACCGTACAGCATTATCACCGTATTTGGCGTAAATATGTTGCGTGGTGCGAGGCCAGGAAGGCCCCTACAGAGGAATTTCAACTGGGTCGTTTCCTGCATTTCCTGCAAACAGGACTGTCTATGGGCCTAAAATTAGGGTCCATTAAGGTTCAAATTTCGGCCCTGTCGATTTTCTTCCAAAAAGAACTGGCTTCAGTTCCTGAAGTTCAGACGTTTGTCAAGGGGGTACTGCATATACAGCCTCCTTTTGTGCCTCCAGTGGCACCTTGGGATCTCAATGTAGTTTTGGGGTTCCTAATATCACATTGGTTTGAACCACTCACCACTGTGGACTTAAAATATCTCACATGGAAAGTGGTAATGCTGTTGGCCCTGGCTTCAGCCAGGCGTGTCTCAGAATTGGCGGCTTTATCCTATAAAAGCCCTTACCTAATTTTTCATACGGACAGGGCAGAATTGAGGACTCGTCCTCAATTTCTCCCTAAGGTGGTTTCAGCGTTTCACTTGAACCAGCCTATTGTGGTACCTGCGGCTACTAGGGACTTGGAGGACTCCAAGTTGCTGGACGTAGTCAGGGCCCTGAAAATATGTTTCCAGGACGGCTGGAGTCAGGAAATCTGACTCGCTGTTTATCCTGTATGCACCCAACAAGCTGGGTGCTCCTGCTTCTAAGCAGACTATTGCTCGCTGGATTTGTAGTACAATTCAGCTTGCACATTCTGTGGCAGGCCTGCCACAGCCAAAATCTGTAAAAGCCCATTCCACAAGGAAGGTGGGCTCATCTTGGGCGGCTGCCCGAGGGGTCTCGGCTTTACAACTTTGCCGAGCAGCTACTTGGTCAGGGGCAAACACGTTTGCTAAATTCTACAAATTTGATACCCTGGCTGAGGAGGACCTGGAGTTCTCTCATTCGGTGCTGCAGAGTCATCCGCACTCTCCCGCCCGTTTGGGAGCTTTGGTATAATCCCCATGGTCCTTACGGAGTTCCCAGCATCCACTAGGACGTCAGAGAAAATAAGAATTTACTTACCGATAATTCTATTTCTCGTAGTCCGTAGTGGATGCTGGGCGCCCATCCCAAGTGCGGATTGTCTGCAATACTTGTACATAGTTATTGTTACAAAAATCGGGTTATTATTGTTGTGAGCCATCTTTTCAGAGGCTCCTCTGTTATCATGCTGTTAACTGGGTTCAGATCACAGGTTGTACGGTGTGATTGGTGTGGCTGGTATGAGTCTTACCCGGGATTCAAAATCCTTCCTTATTGTGTACGCTCGTCCGGGCACAGTATCCTAACTGAGGCTTGGAGGAGGGTCATAGGGGGAGGAGCCAGTGCACACCAGGTAGTCCTAAAGCTTTACTTTTGTGCCCAGTCTCCTGCGGAGCCGCTATTCCCCATGGTCCTTACGGAGTTCCCAGCATCCACTACGGACTACGAGAAATAGAATTATCGGTAAGTAAATTCTTATTTCTCTGACGTCCTAGTGGATGCTGGGAACTCCGTAAGGACCATGGGGAATAGCGGCTCCGCAGGAGACTGGGCACAAAAAGTAAAAGCTTTAGACTAGCTGGTGTGCACTGGCTCCTCCCCCTATGACCCTCCTCCAAGCCTCAGTTAGATTTTTGTGCCCGAACGAGAAGGGTGCAAGCTAGGTGGCTCTCCTGAGCTGCTTAGAAGTAAAAGTTTAAATAGGTTTTTTATTTTCAGTGAGTCCTGCTGGCAACAGGCTCACTGCATCGTGGGACTAAGGGGAGAAGAAGCGAACTCACCTGACTGCAGAGTGGATTGGGCTTCTTGGCTACTGGACATTAGCTCCAGAGGGACGATCACATGTTCAGCCTGGATGGGTCCCGGAGCCGCGCCGCCGGCCCCCTTACAGAGCCAGAAGAGCGAAGAGGTCCGGAGAAAGCGGCGGCAGAAGACGTTCCTGTCTTCAAATAAGGTAGCGCACAGCACTGCAGCTGTGCGCCGTTGCTCTCAGCACACTTCACACTCCGGTCACTGAGGGTGCAGGGCGCCGGGGGGGAGCGCCCTGAGACGCAATAAAAACGATATAAAAACCTTATATGGCTAAAAAAAATGCATCACATATAGGTCCTGGGCTATATGGATGCATTTATCCCCTGCCAGTTTCCTGAAAAAAGCGGGAGAAAAGGCCGCCGTGAAGGGGGCGGAGCCTTTCTCCTCAGCACACAAGCGCCATTTTCTTTCACAGCTCCGCTGGAAGGACGGCTCCCTGACTCTCCCCTGCAGTCCTGCACTACAGAAACAGGGTAAAACAGAGAGGGGGGCACTATTGGCAGCTAATATATAAATACAGCAGCTATAACAGGGAGTAACACTTATATAAGGTTATCCCTGTATATATATAGCGCTCTGGTGTGTGCTGGCAAACTCTCCCTCTGTCTCCCCAAAGGGCTAGTGGGGTCCTGTCCTCTATCAGAGCATTCCCTGTGTGTGTGCTGGGTGTCGGTACGATTGTGTCGACATGTATGAGGAGGAAAATGATGTGGAAGCAGAGCAATTGCCTGTGTTAGTGATGTCACCCCCTAGGGAGTCGACACCTGACTGGATGGTAGTAATAAAAGAATTACGTGACAATGTCAGCACTTTGCAAAAAACTGTTGACGACATGAGACAGCCGACAAATCAATTAGTGCCTGTTCAGGCGTCTCAGACACCGTCAGGGGCGCTAAAACGCCCGTTACCTCAGATGGTCGACACAGACCCTGACACGGATACTGAATCCAGTGTCGACGGTGACGAGACAAACGTAATGTCCAGTAGGGCCACACGTTACATGATCACGGCAATGAAGGAGGCATTGAACATTTCTGACACTACAAGTACCACAAAAAAGGGTATTATGTGGGGTGTGAAAAAACTACCAGTGGTTTTTCCTGAGTCAGATGAATTAAATGAGGTGTGTGATAAAGCGTGGGTTTCCCCCGATAAAAAACTGCTGATTTCTAATAAATTATTGGCACTATACCCTTTCCCGCCAGAGGTTAGGGCACGTTGGGAAACCCCCCCTAGGGTAGATAAGGCGCTCACACGCTTATCAAAACAAGTGGCGTTACCGTCTCCTGATACGGCCGCTCTCAAGGAACCAGCTGATAGAAGGCTGGAAAATATCTTAAAAGGTATATACACACATACCGGTGTTATACTGCGACCAGCGATCGCCTCAGCCTGGATGTGCAGCGCTGGAGTGGCTTGGTCGGATTCCCTGACTGAAAATATTGATACCCTGGATAGGGACAGTATATTATTAACTATAGAGCATTTAAAGGATGCATTACTATATATGCGAGATGCACAGAGGGATATTTGCACCCTGGCATCTAGAGTAAGTGCGATGTCCATTTCTGCCAGAAGAACGTTATGGACGCGACAGTGGTCAGGTGATGCGGATTCCAAACGACATATGGAAGTATTGCCGTATAAAGGGGAGGAGTTATTTGGGGTCGGTCTATCGGACCTGGTGGCCACAGCAACGGCTGGAAAATCCACCTTTTTACCCCAGGTCACCTCTCAGCAGAAAAAGACACCGTCTTTTCAAACCCAGTCCTTTCGTCCCTATAAGGGCAAGAGGGAAAAAGGCCGCTCGTTCCTGCCCCGGGGCAGAGGAAGGGGAAAAAGACTGCACCATGCAGCCTCTTCCCAGGAGCAGAAGCCCTCCCCTGCTTCTGCCAAGTCCTCAGCATGACGCTGGGGCTCTGCAAGCAGACTCGGGCACGGTGGGGGGCCGTCTCAAGAATTTCAGCGCGCAGTGGGCTCACTCGCAAGTGGACCCCTGGATCCTGCAGGTAGTATCACAGGGGTACAAATTGGAATTCGAGACATCTCCCCCTCGCCGGTTCCTGAAGTCTGCTCTACCAACGTCTCCCTCCGACAGGGAGGCAGTATTGGAAGCTATTCACAAGCTGTATTCCCAGCAGGTGATAATCAAGGTACCCCTCCTACAACAGGGAAAGGGGTATTATTCCACGCTGTTTGTGGTACCGAAGCCGGACGGCTCGGTGAGACCAATTTTAAATCTAAAATCTTTGAACACTTACATAAAAAGGTTCAAATTCAAGATGGAGTCACTCAGAGCAGTGATAGCGAACCTGGAAGAAGGGGACTATATGGTATCTCTAGACATCAAGGATGCTTATCTCCATGTCCCAATCTACCCTTCTCACCAAGGGTACCTCAGGTTTGTGATACAAAACTGTCATTATCAGTTTCAGACGCTGCCGTTTGGATTGTCCACGGCACCACGGGTCTTTACCAAGGTAATGGCCGAAATGATGATTCTTCTTCGAAGAAAAGGCGTATTAATTATCCCTTACTTGGACGATCTCCTGATAAGGGCAAGGTCCAGGGAACAGTTAGAGGTCGGAGTAGCACTATCTCAGGTAGTGCTACGTCAGCACGGGTGGATTCTAAATATCCCAAAATCACAGCTGATTCCAACAACACGTCTACTGTTCCTAGGGATGATTCTGGACACAGTCCAGAAAAAGGTGTTTCTCCCGGAGGAGAAGGCCAGGGAGTTATCCGAGCTAGTCAGGAACCTCCTAAAACCAGGACAAGTGTCAGTGCATCAGTGCACGAGAGTCCTGGGAAAAATGGTGGCTTTTTACGAAGCGATTCCATTCGGAAGATTCCATGCAAGAACTTTTCAGTGGGATCTGCTGGACAAATGGTCCGGATCGCATCTTCAGATGCATCAGCGGATAACCCTATCTCCAAGGACAAGGGTATCTCTCCTGTGGTGGTTACAGAAGGCTCATCTTCTAGAGGGCCGCAGATTTGGCATTCAGGATTGGATGCTGGTAACCACGGATGCCAGCCTGAGAGTCTGGGGAGCAGTCACACAGGGAAGAAATTTCCAGGGCTTGTGGTCAAGCATGGAAACGTCTCTTCACATAAATATCCTAGAGCTAAGGGCCATTTACAATGCCCTAAGTCAAGCAAGGCCTCTGCTTCAGGGTCAACCGGTATTGATCCAGTCGGACAACATCACGGCTGTCGCCCACGTAAACAGACAGGGCGGCACAAGAAGCAGGAGGGCAATGGCAGAAGCTGCAAGGATTCTCCGCTGGGCGGAAAATCATGTGATAGCACTGTCAGCAGTGTTCATTCCGGGAGTGGACAACTGGGAAGCAGACTTCCTCAGCAGACACGACCTCCACCCGGGGGAGTGGGGACTTCATCCAGAAGTCTTCCAAGTGATTGTAAACAGTTGGGAAAAACCAAAGGTGGACATGATGGCGTCCCGTCTCAACAAGAAACTGGACAGATATTGCGCCAGGTCAAGGGACCCTCAGGCAATAGCGGTGGACGCTCTGGTAACTCCGTGGGTGTTCCAGTCGGTATATGTGTGTTCCCTCCTCTTCCTCTCATACCAAAAGTACTGAGAATCATAAGAAGGAGAGGAGTAAGAACGATACTCGTGGCTCCGGATTGGCCAAGAAGAACTTGGTACCCGGAGCTGCAAGAGATGCTCACGGAGGACCCGTGGCCTCTACCTCTAAGGAAGGACCTGCTCCAGCAGGGACCTTGTCTGTTCCAAGACTTACCGCGGCTGCGTTTGACGGCATGGCGGTTGAACGCCGGATCCTGAAGGAAAAAGGCATTCCAGATGAAGTCATCCCTACCCTGATCAATGCCAGGAAGGATGTAACTGCAAAACATTATCATCGCATTTGGCGAAAATATGTTGCGTGGTGTGAGGCCAAGAAGGCCCCTACGGAGGAATTTCAACTGGGTCGTTTCCTACATTTCCTGCAAGCAGGATTGTCTATGGGCCTAAAATTAGGATCCATTAAGGTTCAAATTTCGGCCCTGTCGATCTTCTTCCAGAAAGAACTGGCTTCAGTGCCTGAAGTTCAGACGTTTGTCAAAGGGGTACTGCATATACAGCCTCCTTTTGTGCCTCCAGTGGCACCTTGGGATCTCAATGTAGTTTTAGGGTTCATAAAATCACATTGGTTTGAACCACTTGCCACAGTGGATTTGAAATATCTCACATGGAAAGTGGTAATGCTGTTGGCCCTGGCTTCAGCCAGGCGCGTATCAGAATTGGCGGCTTTATCCTATAAAAGCCCTTACCTGATATTTCATTCGGATAGGGCGGAATTGAGGACTCGTCCTCAATTTCTCCCTAAGGTGGTTTCAGCGTTTCACATGAATCAACCTATTGTGGTACCTGTGGCTACTAGGGACTTGGAGGACTCCAAGTTGCTGGACGTAGTCAGGGCCCTGAAAATATATGTTTCCAGGACGGCTGGAGTCAGAAAATCTGACTCGCTGTTTATACTGTATGCACCCAACAAGCTGGGTGCTCCTGCTTCTAAGCAGACGATTGCTCGTTGGATTTGTAGTACAATTCAACTTGCACATTCTGTGGCAGGCCTGCCACAGCCAAAATCTGTAAAAGCCCATTCCACAAGGAAGGTGGGCTCATCTTGGGCGGCTGCCCGAGGGGTCTCGGCTTTACAACTTTGCCGAGCAGCTACTTGGTCAGGGGCAAACACGTTTGCTAAATTCTACAAATTTGATACCCTGGCTGAGGAGGACCTGGAGTTCTCTCATTCGGTGCTGCAGAGTCATCCGCACTCTCCCGCCCGTTTGGGAGCTTTGGTATAATCCCCATGGTCCTTACGGAGTTCCCAGCATCCACTAGGACGTCAGAGAAAATAAGAATTTACTTACCGATAATTCTATTTCTCATAGTCCGTAGTGGATGCTGGGCGCCCATCCCAAGTGCGGATTGTCTGCAATACTTGTATATAGTTATTGTTACAAACAAATCGGGTTGTTTATTGTTGGAAGCCATCTTTTCAGAGGCTCCTACGGTTATCATACTGTTAACTGGGTTCAGATCACGAGTTGTACGGTGTGATTGGTGTGGCTGGTATGAGTCTTACCCGGGATTCAAGATCCTTCCTTATTATGTACGCTCGTCCGGGCACAGTATCTTAACTGAGGCTTGGAGGAGGGTCATAGGGGGAGGAGCCAGTGCACACCAGCTAGTCTAAAGCTTTTACTTTTTGTGCCCAGTCTCCTGCGGAGCCGCTATTCCCCATGGTCCTTACGGAGTTCCCAGCATCCACTACGGACTATGAGAAATAGAATTATCGGTGAGTAAATTCTTATTTTTTTTAACTGTTTAAAATAAGATTTTACTCACCGGTAAATCTATTTCTCGTAGTCCGTAGTGGATGCTGGGGACTCCGTAAGGACCATGGGGAATAGACGGGCTCCGCAGGAGACAGGGCACTCTAAGGAAGAATTAGGACTACTGGTGTGCACTGGCTCCTCCCTCTATGTCCCTCCTCCAGACCTCAGTTAAGGAAACTGTGCCCGGAAGAGCTGACATTACAAGGAAAGGATTTTGGAATCCAGGGTAAGACTCATACCAGCCACACCAATCACACCGTATAACTTGTGATACATACCCAGTTAACAGTATGAACAACAACAGAGCATCAAACAAACGGATGCCAACATAACATAACCCTTAATTAAGCAATAACTATATACAAGCATTGCAGAAGAAGTCCGCACTTGGGACGGGCGCCCAGCATCCACTACGGACTACGAGAAATAGATTTACCGGTGAGTAAAATCTTATTTTTTCTAACGTCCTAGTGGATGCTGGGGACTCCGTAAGGACCATGGGGATTATACCAAAGATCCCAAACGGGCGGGAGAGTGCGTATGACTCTGCAGCACCGATTGAGCAAACAGGAGGTCCTCCTCAGCCAGGGTATCAAACTTATAGAACTTTGCAAAGGTGTTTGACCCCGACCAAGTAGCAGCTCGGCACAACTGTAATGCCTCAGACCCCTCGGGCAGCCGCCCAAGAAGAGCCCACCTTCCTTGTGGAATGGGCTTTTACTGATTTTGGATGCGGCAATCCAGCCGCAGAATGAGCCTGCTGAATCGTGTTACAGATCCAGCGAGCAATAGTTTGCTTTGAAACAGGAGCACCCAGCTTGTTGGATGCATACAGGACAAACAGCGAGTCAGTTTTCCTGACTCCAGCCGTTCTGGCTACATAAATCTTCAAAGCCCTGACTACATCTAGTAACTTGGAATCCTCCAAGGCACGAGTAGCCGCAGGTACCACAATAGGTTGGTTCAAATGAAAATATGACACCTCTTTCGGCAGAAATTGCGGACGAGTCCGTAATTCTGCTCTATCCATATGGAAAACCAGATAGGGGCTTTTACATGACAAAGCCGCCAATTCTGACACCCGCCTAGCCGAAGCTAAGGCCAATAGCATGACCACTTTCCACGTGAGATACTTTAGCTCCACGGTCTTAAGTGGCTCAAACCAGTGAGATTTCAGGAAACTCAACACCACGTTAAGATCCCAAGGTGCCACTGGTGGCACAAAAGGGGGCTGAATATGCAGCACTCCCTTTACAAATGTCTGAACCTCAGGAAGTGAAGCCAGTTTCTTTTGAAAGAAAATGGATAGGGCCGAAATCTGGACCTTTATGGACCCTAATTTTAAGCCCATAGTCACTCCTGACTAGGAAGTGCAGGAACCGGCCCAGCTGGAATTCCTCTGTAGGTGCCTTCCTGGCCTCACACCAAGCAACATATTTTCGCCATATACGGTGATAATGTTTTGCTGTCACGTCCTTCCTAGCCTATATCAGCGTAGGAATAACTTCATCCGGAATGCCTTTTTCCGCTAGGATCCTGCGTTCAACCGCCATGCCGTCAAACGTAGCCGCGGTAAGTCTTGGAACAGACAGGGCCCCTGTTGCAACAGATCCTGTCTGAGAGGCAGAGGCCATGGGTCCTCTGTGAGCATTTCTTGCAGTTCCGGGTACCAAGTCCTTCTTGGCCAATCCGGAACAATGAGTATTGTTCTCACTCCTCTTTTTCTTACGATTCTCAGCACCTTGGGTATGAGAGGAAGAGGAGGAAACACATAGACCGACTGGAACACCCACGGTGTTACTAGTGCGTCCACAGCTATCGCCTGAGGGTCTCTTGACCTGGCGCAATACCTTTATAGCTTTTTGTTGAGACGGGATGCCATCATGTCCACCTGTGGCAGTTCCCATCGATTTGTAATCTGTGTGAAGACTTCTTGATGAAGTCCCCACTCTCCCGGGTGGAGGTCGTGCCTGCTGAGGAAGTCTGCTTCCCAGTTGTCCACTCCCAGAATGAACACTGCTGACAGTGCTTGCACGTGATTCTCCGCCCAACGAAGAATTCTGGTGGCTTCCGCCATCGCCACCCTGCTTCTTGTGCCGCCCTGGCGGTTTACATGAGCCACTGCGGTGATTGCGAAGCAGAGGCTCCGTTTGACTCAGGGCGTTGTATATGGCCCTTAGTTCCAGGATATTGATGTGCAGACAAGTCTCCTGACTTGACCACAGCCCTTGGAAGTTTCTTCCCTGAGTGACTGCCCCCCATCCTCGGAGGCTTGCATCCGTGGTCACCAGGACCCAGTCCTGTATGCCGAACCTGCGGCCCTCGAGAAGGTGAGCACTCTGCAGCCACCACAGAAGAGACACCCTGGCCCTGGGGGATAGGGTGATCAGCCGATGCGATCCGGACCACTTGTCCAACAGGTCCCACTGAAAGTTCCTCGCATGGAACCTGCTGAAGGGAATGGCTTCGTATGACGCGACCATCTTTCCCAGGACTCGCGTGCATTGATGCACCGACACCTGTTTTGGTTTTAAGAGGACTCTGACCAGAGTCATGAGCTCCTGAGCCTTCTCCGCCGGGAGAAACACCTTCTTCTGTTCCGTGTGCAGAATCATGCCCAGGAAGGGCAGACGTGTCGTAGGAATCAGCTGCGACTTTGGAATATTCAGAATCCAGCCGTGCTGTTGCAACACTTCCTGAGAGTGTGCTACGCTGATCAGCAACTGCTCTCTGGACCTCGCCTTTATGAGGAGATCGTCCAAGTATGGGATAATCGTGACTCCTTGCTTTCGTAGGAGCACCATCATTTCCGCCATTACCTTGGTAAATATTCTCGGTGCCGTGGACAGACCAAACGGCAACGTCTGGAATTGGTAATGACAGTCCTGTACCACAAATCTGAGGTACTCCTGATGAGGTGGATAAATGGGGACATGTAAGTACGCATCCTTTATGTCCAGAGACACCATAAAATCTCCCTCTTCCAGGCTTGCAATGACCGCTCTGAGCGATTCCATCTTGAACTTGAACCTTTTCAGGTAAATGTTCAGGGATTTTAAATTCAATATGGGTCTGACCGAACCGTCCGGTTTCGGTACCACAAACATTGTGGAATAGTAACCCCTTCCCTGTTAAAGGAGGGGAACCTTTACCACCACCTGCTGGAGATATAATTTGTGAATTGCCGCTAACACTACCTCCCTTTCTATGAGGGAAGCTGGCAGGGCCGATTTTAGGCATCGGTGAGGGGGCATCACTTCGAATTCCAGCTTGTATCCCTGAGACACAATCTGTATAGCCCAGGGATCCACCTGTGAGCGAACCCACTGGTGGCTGAAATTTCGGAGACGCGCCCCCACCGCTCCCGGCTCCACCTGTGGAGCCCCAGCGTCATGCGGTGGATTTAGTGGAAGCCGGGGAGGACTTCTGTTCCTGGGAACTAGCTGTATTGTGCAGCTTCTTTCCTCTACCCCTGCCTCTGGCAAGAAAGGACGCACCTCTGACTTTCTTGCCTTTTTGTGATCGAAAGGACTGCATTTGGTAATACGGTGCTTTCTTAGGCTGTGAGGGAATATATGGCAAAAAATTTGACTTCCCAGCCGTAGCTGTGGAAACTAGGTCCGAGAGACCGTCCCCAAACAATTCCTCACCCTTATAAGGTAAAACCTCCATGTGCTTTTTTGAGTCTGCATCACCTGTCCATTGCCGAGTCCACAGGACCCTTCTGGCAGAAATCGACATTGCATTTATTCTAGAGCCCAGTAGGCAAATGTCCCTCTGGGCATCCCTCATATATAGGACAGTGTCTTTTATATGCCCCAGGGTCATTAAAATAGTATCCTTGTCCAAGGTATCCAGTTCCTCAGACAGAGTATCTGTCCATGCTGCTACAGCACTACACATCCAGGCCAACGCAATTGCCGGCCTCAGTATGGTACCTGAATGTGTATAAACAGACTTCAGGATATCTTCCTGCTTCCTATCCGCAGGATCCTTTAGGGAGGCCGTATCCTGTGACGGCAGGGCCACCTTCTTAGATAAGCGTGTCAAAGCTTTGTCTACCCTAGGGGAGGATTCCCAGCGTATCCTGTCTGTTGGCGGGAAAGGATACGCCATAAGTAACCTTTTGGGAATCTGCACTTTCCTATCAGGAGAATCCCAAGCTTTTTCACTCATTTAACTCATGTGAAGGGGGAAAAGTCACTTCTTGCCTTTTTTCCCCAAACATATAAATCCTCTTGTCAGGGACAGGTTTTACCTCTGAAATGTGCAATACATCCTTCATTGCTATAATCATGTAGCGGATGGCTTTAGCCATTTTAGGCTGCAACTTTGCATCATCGCCATCGACACTGGAGTCAGAATCCGTGTCGATATCTGTGTCAACAATTTGGGATAGTGGGCGCTTCTGAGACCCTGACTGCCTCTGCGCTGTAGGATCAGGCATGGGTTGAGACCGTGACTGTCCCAAGGCTTCAGCTTTATCCAACCTTTTATGTAAGGAGTTTACATTATCATTTAACACCTTCCACATATCCATCCAAATAGGTGTCGGCGGAGACACCACATTCAACTGCACCTGCTCTGCTTCCACATAGCCTTCCTCGTCAAACATGTCGACACAATCGTACCGACACACCACACACACAGGGGATGCTCTATTTGAGGACAGAACCCCCACAAGGCCTTTTGGAGAGACAGAGAGTATGCCAGACACACCCCAGCGCTATATGACCCAGGAATCACACAGTAACTTAGTGTTTACCCAGTAGCTGCTGTATTAGTGAATTTTCGCTAAATTTATGTGCCCCCCTCTCTTTTCACCCTCTTTCTACCGTGATTCTGCAGGGGAGAGCCTGGGGAGCTTCCTCTCAGCGGAGCTGTGGAGAGAAAATGGCGCTGGTGAGTGCTGAGGAAGAAGCCCCGCCCCCTCAGCGGCGGGCTTCTGTCCCGCGATTTTGTGAAAAATAATGGCGGGGGCTCATGCATATATACAGTGCCCAGCTGTATATATGCTCTATTTTGCCAGGAGGTACTCAATTGCTGCCCAGGGCGCGCCCCCCCCCCCCCCCCCCTGCGCCCTGCACCCTACAGTGACCGGAGTGTGTGGGTTAGTGTGGGAGCAATGGCGCACAGCTGCAGTGCTGTGCGCTACCTCATATGAAGACAGGAGTCTTCTGCCGCCGATTTTGATGTCATCTTGCTTCACTCGCCGACTTCTGTCTTCTGGCTCTGCGAGGGGGGCGGCGGTGCGGCTCCGGGAACGGACGACCAAGGGTGAGTTCCTGTGTTCGATCCCTCTGGAGCTAATGGTGTCCAGTAGCCTAAGAAGCGCAACCTATCCGCAGTTAGTAGGTTTGCTTCTCTCCCCTCAGTCCCACGTAGCAGAGAGTCTGTTGCCAGCAGATCTCTCTGAAAATAAAAAACCTAACAAAATACTTTCTTATTAGCAAGCTCAAGAGAGCTCACTAAAATGCACCCAGCTCCATCCGGACACAGATTCTAACTGAGGTCTGGAGGAGGGACATAGAGGGAGGAGCCAGTGCACACCAGTAGTCCTAATTCTTTCTTAGAGTGCCCTGTCTCCTGCGGAGCCCGTCTATTCCCCATGGTCCTTACGGAGTCCCCAGCATCCACTAGGACGTTAGAGAAATATATACTAGTTTGATACAAATGTGTTTGTTCATTTATGTTCTACAAAGGTTCTTAACATTCAGGTTTTTTATTTCTTTATTTAATTAATGCATATACTGTATTAGAGCTGGTTCAGATTAATGTGTTCATCCATAGTAACAGCATGCTGCATGTGTATTAGATTTCTAAATGGCTGACCTTGGGGGTAATTCAGATCTGATCGCAGCAGCAAATTTGTTAGCAGTTGGGCAAAACCATGTGCAGTGCAGGTGTGGCAGATATGACATTTGCAGAGAGGGCCCTACACATTTGTCAATCCGACGGCAGTTACGGGCGACCCGGTGGCGGGGGGGCAGTGACGGGGGAGTGAAGTTTCTTCACTCCCCCTGTCACCCGGCTCCATAGCAGTGCGGGCAAATATGGACGAGATTGTCTATATTGGCCTGCATGCACAAGCGACGGAGCACCAGCGATGAATGAGCGCAGGGCCGCGCATCGTTCATCGCTGGTGCCTCCACACTCAAAGATACGAACGGTATCTTGTTCATTAATGAACAAGATCGTTCATATCTTTGAGTATTATCACCCAGTGTGTAGGGCCTATTAGATTTGGGTGGGTTATTTCGTCTCTGTGCAGGGTAAATACTGGCTGCTTTATTTGTACATTGCAATTTAGATTTCAGATTAAACACACCCCACCCAAATATAACTTTCTATACGTTATATCTGCCCCCCCCCCCCTGCAGTGCACATGGTTTTGCCCAACTGCGAAAAAATTTGCTGCTGCTATCAGACCTGAATTAGGCCCCTTGTAGCTTGCCTTGTCTTTAATGTTTAATACTGATACCAATCCTATAGATTATTTTTCAGTTTCTATAATTGTTGAAGACAGATGTAGTATGGTATGCTGGCGGCCAGCATACCGGCGCCTGGATCCCGACCGCCGGCATACCGACAGCTGGGCGAGCACAAATGAGCCCCTTGCGGGCTCACTGCGCTTGCCATGCTGCGGGCGCGGTGGTGCGCTATGCGCGCAATGCTATTTATTCTCCCTCCAGGGGGGTCGTGGACCACCAAGATGTTGAAAAGCTGTCGGTATGCCGGGTGTCGGGATTCCGGCATACTGTGCGCCAGGTTCTCAACAGCCAGCAAACTGAATACCACCCGTTGAAGATACAGGTAGCATTCATCTTCTGAGTTGATACAAAGCTACCTGCAAGCACAAATAGCTGACTTACCAAATCAAAGTGCCCAATTCTTGACGCAATTCATAACATGCATTCACTGGGTTGCTGCAGGGTTTTTTTCTGTTTCACTGCCCATTATTGCAGACCCTCCAACATGACCCGCCCCACTAGGTACAAAATGCTGTGTTCCTGGAGTTCCATCACCTGTGTTGAACTAGTTGAATGATAGGAAAGCTGTTTCTTCACAGGTGATGGCAATCATAAATTAAGAGGGAAGTCCAGAAACAGAGCATTTTGTACCTAGTGGGGCGGGTCATGTTGGAGGGTATGTTATTGGGTCATTTGGTATTACTGCTTGTTTCCACAGATTGGTGTGACTATTGATTGATTTTTCCCTTATAGCAGCATGTCTAGGCTTGTTAGACAGCTGTGACCCAGCTAAGAATGTAGACTGCTTTAAATGTATAAATGCTTTTGGCGTCTGCCTTTCAGCCATTAAAGGAACAGTAAAGCCAAACATATTGCTGTTTTCTATGGTAACATATTTGCAAAATACCTCATATCAGGCAAATTAAATTAGTTAGAAATAAAACCAATGATTCTGTTGTTTGAGACAACGAAGAGCCTGTAATTGTTCAATTGGTCATTGGACATCAGTGATATTAGTCCATACAGCTGTGTTCCCATGCTATAGTGGTATTAGCACTGGCTGGTGAAAACACTTGTTTTCAGATGGATCTTTTGCATACCTCCCAACATGACCCTCTCCAGGAGGGACACAATGCTCTGCTCCTGGAGTTCTCTCTTAATTTATGATTGCAGTCACCTGTCCTGAAACACCTTTCTCATCCAGTAACCTGTTCAACACAGGTGCCAGCAATCATAAATTAAGAGAAAAGTCCAGGAACAGAGCATTTTGTCCCTCCTGTAGAGGGTCATGTTGGGAGGTATGCTTTTGCACTAAGTTTAGGGCTGGTAGCATAAGGATTGGGGCTATATGGCTGCATAGATACGTACATCTCAATATATATGTGCATTTAGTTCCATGTATGCATACCTCCCAACTGTCCCAAATCTTAGCGGGACAGTCCCGCTAATTGGGCACTGTCCCGCTGTCCCACCCGCGGGCCGCAGTGTCCCACGGGTGGGGTGAGGGCAGTTGGGAGAGCCACTGCACCCATCAGTGCAAGGAGAGGAGCCAGGGGCTGTCCAGCCGCTCAGGGAATGCAGTGCACCCCCCCCCCCAAAAAAAAAAAAACAACTTATGTGCATTCAACTCTGTGTGAGCTCTCGGTGCTGCCCCACAAGAGTGTGGTTTTATATATATATATATAGTTAGACAAGGAGATATTCGGCACTCCGGTGTAGTGTATAGAAAACCAACTTGCTCCGGTGCCTTGCTAGCCAAATGGCATATGAATGAAGAAGGAACGGCCGGCACTCGTGGAGACTGGAAAATAACTTGACACAGCACAGCAGCTACAGTCAACGTTTCAGGACGAATCCTTTTATCAAGACCAACTGCAAAGTGAATATACAAACATATAAATACATTACCAAACACCACGTGAAGACGCCATCCTCCGCTCTCCGGGACTCACAGTGACGTCATAGGCGCGCGCCGGCGACCTGCATCCACGGGGGGCGGAGCCATTGTGAAGTGTACCCATCACCATGGAAACCCGGCTGTAGAATGCCTAGTAATAAGAATGCATTGTATGTTAAACTAACATCTGAACGGGTGCATGAGACAACTAGTACAGAAACAAGAGAAATGAATTGGTCAACATATATGATGTAAATGTACTAGGGAGATATAAGAAACTGACATACTGCATTAAACCGGGGATGTAGAGAACCTGTATCAAAATGACTATAGGCAATCCCGGATACCAGAAGGAGCGCTCAGAGAACTGATAGATACCGCCCATCATTACAGATATAACAGTATAACAGGTGTACACAGACGTCACAAAAAACAAGAATATGAGAGAATCTCATTCAAACCCAGAGGTTTGACAGTTTGTAGGGTGTAGATCCAGCGTGCTTCTTTCTGTAACAAAATTTTGCCACGATCTCCACCCCTTATGGATTCTGGCACACCATCAATAATTTTGTAGCGAATTGATGCAAGATTGTGGTGGCAGTCCTTAAAGTGGCGAGCCACAGGTTGATCGGAACCTTTACCTTCCAAAGCAGCTCTGATGCTAGAACGATGGAGGGCTATCCTCTCCTTAAACTGGCGGATAGTTTTCCCAACATAAAAGAGTCCGCATGGGCATTTAATATAATAAATAACAAAACGGCTAGAACACGTGTAGGGCGCTTTGATGGTGAATTTCTTGCCCGATCTCGGGTGATGAAAAAACTGGCCCGTTTCCAGGCAACTACAGGTGGTGCAGCCCAAACACCTATAGTTACCAGGTTTACGTGTAAGGAAGTGTGTTGAAGACGTCTTGTTAAAGTTGGAGATGTCATTGTGTACAATAGTGTCCTTGATGTTTCTGCCCCGATGGAAGGATGGATGCTTCTTTGAACATTGGTAGTGCTTTATCAGTGGATATGATAGGCCAAATGCGTTTGGCCAAGCTGACCGTATGCACACTGTTAGTGGAAAAGTCTTGCGGCCACACTACACGATCCCTAGAAGCCGTAGGTGTTCTTTTTTGAAGGAGGTCATTACGGTTCATGGAGAGAACCTTTTCTTTGGCTTTTTTGAGGTACTTGAGTTTATAACCCCTGACCAGAAACTTGCGTACCATAGTATCTATCTGATTACCTGCATCCAGACTGTCACTACAAATACGGAAAATCCTGAGAAATTGGGAGTAGGGTAAACCCCACTTCATGGCCGAAGGGTGATGACTGTTGGCGTGTAAGGTGGTGTTCCTATCTGTTTCTTTTACATAAAGAGATGTGTGTAGACAATGGTTATGATCTTGTGTGACAGTTACATCCAAAAAGTGAATGGTATCAAAGCTAGAGGAAAAGGTAAATTTAATGGCAGTGTCTTGTAAATTGACCTGACCCATGGCATTGCTGAATTCCTCTTCTGTACCTGCCCACAGGATGAAAATATCATCGATGTAGCGATAAAATGCCTTAATTTTACTCGACATCTCTGAATTAGTAAGGAACAAATCCTTTTCAACCTCACACATAAAGAGGTTGGCCAGGCTCGGAGCTACACAAGAACCCATAGCACACCCTGACTGTTGTTGATACAGTTTGCCATCAAAAATGAAGTAGTTGCGTTTCAAAGTGAGCTCTAAAAGCTGTATGAAAAAATTGATGTCTGGCCCAGTATAACTCACATTGCCAGTGATACATCGTCTGATAGCCTCTGTTCCCCGGTGATGGGGGATATTAGTATAAAGGCTAACGACATCTACTGTGCACATGAGATATTTGTCTGGCAATGGAGTAAGTGCCAGAATTTGAGTCAGAAAGGCAGTGGTGTCTTTCAGACAGGTGGCTTGTTCACTAACGATTGGCTGAAGAAACATGTCTAAATATTTAGAAATCGTGTAGTATAATGATTCACGTGCCGCGATAATGGGGCGGCCGGGAGGGTGTGTGGGGTTCTTGTGTAGCTTCGGAATAGTATATAGCACCGGGATAACCGGCCAAGGCTGAGTCAAAACCGCTTGGGTCTTAGGATCAATCACGTTAGAGGCTACCGCCTCATTGAGTAATACATCTAATTCTGCTTTGTAGTGAACAGTTGGATCTACAGGCAATAGCTGATACGTATGGGTGTCTGCAAGTTGTGAATAGACCTCAGATTTGTATGCAATGAGGTCTTGTACCACAATACCGCCGCCCTTATCCGCAGGGCGGATGACTATATCAGAATATGAACCTAACGCTTTTAATGCTTTCTGCTCTTCGGCAGATAAGTTAACACCACGTGTGGTGTTGGTGGGTAGAACTTCATCATAGGTGTTGTTCATAAAGTTGATCAAGCATTTGATATTCGGATTGTGGGAAACCGGATCAAAGGTGGAAGGCTTGAATAGTGTCGGTGTTTCCGATGACTTGGGTTGGCTACTAGAGAAATGTTCTTTAAGACGCAATCGGCGTCCAAATTTGTAAAGGTCTATTTTGTCACGAAAGGCATCTGGATGATGGGTGGGGACAAACGAGAGTCCCTTGTTGAGCACCGAAATTTCTTCCTGTGTGAGACTCCTGGAGGACAGGTTGAATACTATGTTTTCTTGTTCGCAGTCTTTTTGGATTTGGCGCGCCCATTGTCCGCCGCGCCGGGTGTACCTCCTTTTTTGGGGTTTCTCTGACCCCTTGTGGTTACCCCCGCCGGGGGTTTTGAGGAGTTTTTTGACTGCTGGGCACCTGCACATTCCGTCTCACTAGAAGAAATGGCGCTGGAATTTTCCGTGTCTGAATTGAATTTTCTCTGACGCCTGTATCTGGGTTTTTTACCGCCAGTGGTATTGCGGTTATATGCCCAACTGTACACCAGATTTTCCTGATAGTCTCTGTCGACGGTGTTGCGCTTAGCTTTCTTAAATTCAATAAGGTCAGTCCTGTATTTCGCCAGATCGGCCGTAAGTTTGTCAGCGAGTGGTTGTGATGTATCCTGATGGATCAGGTCGCTGTAGGTCTCTTCAAAGGCAGCAATTTTCTCTTTAGCACAATTGAGCTCACGTCGAGATTCTTCTATAACCAGAAGAATAAGATCGTAGGAGCACTTATTCAGTACTGCTGCCCACCGTCTGCAGAATTCTGGATTGTGACGGCCAATCGTAGGGGTATTGCGAATGCGAAATCCTCGCGGGATTTTTTTGTCACGATAATAGTCTGACAGGGTTACCCCGTGAAAGTAAAAGTCTGTTCCCCCATCACCGGGGAACAGAGGCTATCAGACGATGTATCACTGGCAATGTGAGTTATACTGGGCCAGACATCAATTTTTTCATACAGCTTTTAGAGCTCACTTTGAAACGCAACTACTTCATTTTTGATGGCAAACTGTTTCAACAACAGTCAGGGTGTGCTATGGGTTCTTGTGTAGCTCCGAGCCTGGCCAACCTCTTTATGTGTGAGGTTGAAAAGGATTTGTTCCTTACTAATTCAGAGATGTCGAGTAAAATTAAGGCATTTTATCGCTACATCGATGATATTTTCATCCTGTGGGCAGGTACAGAAGAGGAATTCAGCAATGCCATGGGTCAGGTCAATTTACAAGACACTGCCATTAAATTTACCTTTTCCTCTAGCTTTGATACCATTCACTTTTTGGATGTAACTGTCACACAAGATCATAACCATTGTCTACACACATCTCTTTATGTAAAAGAAACAGATAGGAACACCACCTTACACGCCAACAGTCATCACCCTTCGGCCATGAAGTGGGGTTTACCCTACTCCCAATTTCTCAGGATTTTCCGTATTTGTAGTGACAGTCTGGATGCAGGTAATCAGATAGATACTATGGTACGCAAGTTTCTGGTCAGGGGTTATAAACTCAAGTACCTCAAAAAAGCCAAAGAAAAGGTTCTCTCCATGAACCGTAATGACCTCCTTCAAAAAAGAACACCTACGGCTTCTAGGGATCGTGTAGTGTGGCCGCAAGACTTTTCCACTAACAGTGTGCATACGGTCAGCTTTGCCAAACGCATTTGGCCTATCATATCCACTGATAAAGCACTACCAATGTTCAAAGAAGCATCCATCCTTCCATCCTTCCGTCGGGGCAGAAACATCAAGGACACTATTGTACACAATGACATCTCCAACTTTAACAAGACGTGTTCAACACACTTCCTTACACGTAAACCTGGTAACTATAGGTGTTTGGGCTGCACCACCTGTAGTTGCCTGGAAACGGGCCAGTTTTTTCATCACCCGAGATCGGGCAAGAAATTCACCATCAAAGCGCCCTACACGTGTTCTAGCCGTTTTGTTATTTATTATATTAAATGCCCATGCGGACTCTTTTATGTTGGGAAAACTATCCGCCAGTTTAAGGAGAGGATAGCCCTCCATCGTTCTAGCATCAGAGCTGCTTTGGAAGGTAAAGGTTCCGATCAACCTGTGGCTCGCCACTTTAAGGACTGCCACCACAATCTTGCATCAATTCGCTACAAAATTATTGATGGTGTGCCAGAATCCATAAGGGGTGGAGATCGTGGCAAAATTTTGTTACAGAAAGAAGCACGCTGGATCTACACCCTACAAACTGTCAAACCTCTGGGTTTGAATGAGATTCTCTCATATTCTTGTTTTTTGTGACGTCTGTGTACACCTGTTATACTGTTATATCTGTAATGATGGGCGGTATCTATCAGTTCTCTGAGCGCTCCTTCTGGTATCCGGGATTGCCTATAGTCATTTTGATACAGGTTCTCTACATCCCCGGTTTAATGCAGTATGTCAGTTTCTTATATCTCCCTAGTACATTTACATCATATATGTTGACCAATTCATTTCTCTTGTTTCTGTACTAGTTGTCTCATGCACCCGTTCAGATGTTAGTTTAACATACAATGCATTCTTATTACTAGGCATTCTACAGCCGGGTTTCCATGGTGATGGGTACACTTCACAATGGCTCCGCCCCCCGTGGATGCAGGTCGCCGGCGCGCGCCTATGACGTCACTGTGAGTCCCGGAGAGCGGAGGATGGCGTCTTCACGTGGTGTTTGGTAATGTATTTATATGTTTGTATATTCACTTTGCAGTTGGTCTTGATAAAAGGATTCGTCCTGAAACGTTGACTGTAGCTGCTGTGCTGTGTCAAGTTATTTTCCAGTCTCCACGAGTGCCGGCCGTTCCTTCTTCATTCATATATATATATATATATATATATATACACACGTGTGTGTGTGTTTATATATATATATATATATATATATATATATAGTAATAGATATACCACGCTTGGGTGTGCGCTCACACTCTGATATACACATGTGTTGGTGTGCATTGTGACTCAAGGCTGAAGGAGTGCTATATCTATCTTATAAAATGGCCCATGTTGTGACAAAATATGGTGCTGCAAATACAGAATTAGTTGGAAAAATAGCTTCGAATAGGATTTTTAATGTGGATTATTTTTAATGACTAAACTGGATAACAGAGTAAGTGAATATAATAGTTGACATTTTTTCTGTCAGAAATGTGTATGCCTGTAATACCCCTTTCACACCGCACAAATAACCCGGTATCGACCCGGCTTATTGCTGGGTCGACACGGGTAAGTGTGCGGTGTGAAAGCACCATAGCTGAAATCCCGGGTCGCCTGACCCGGCAATTTAACCCGGGAATAAAGCAGTGTTATTCCCGGGTTGAATACCGGCTCAGTGGCAGCGTAAACGGGCTCCCGGGTCGCATCAGTTCACTACAACAGGGAGAGGCGGCGAGGAAATGATCTAATCTCCCAGCGCCGCTGCCAGCCCCACACCCCGCTGCTATGGCAACCTGCCCGGCATATTGCCGGGTCAGGGAAGCCAGCAGCAGCGTCCAATGCCGGAACCCACCCGGAAAGGACCCATTTCCGGGTGGGATCCGGCATTGGCGGTGAAAGGGGTATTAGTAAGGCAGTGCTGGGCTGCTGTCAGTGAGGCAGTGCTGGGCTGCTGTCAGTGAGGCAGGGATATGTGTGTTCAGTGAGGCAGTGCTGGGCTGCTGTCACTGAAGCAGTGCTGTCCTGCTTTCACTGAGGCAAGGATGTGCCACTGTCAGTGAAGCATTGCTTAGCTGCTGTCACTTAGGCAGTGCTGGCCTGCTTTCACTGAGGCAGTGCTGGCCTGCTTTCACTGAGGCAGTGCTGGGCCGCTGTCAGTGAGGCAGTGCTGGGCCGCTGTCAGTGTAACATTCACTATATATGGGTAAGAGACTCAGTACGCAATTGGCGTGTGGGGTACCGTAAGGGTACGCACTTAGCGTAGCATACGCTCGGCCGTGATCAAGACGCACATGCGACACGCTCGCTCACAGCTTAATGCGTGGTGTCGAGCACGCTATAGGCGGCCGACTACCGTAATGCTACGCTACCAGCGTAGCGGACGCTCGAGTCCACGAGGAGAACACGAGCGGCGCAGACGCTCACGGGATGACAATCAGTAAACCTTGAATGTAACACACAGAAAGGATACTCTTATACTGTAAACCTTGTACTGAAATACTGTAGCGATGTAACGCTGCTTAACCTTGTTAATGCTAAAGCTGCTTGAGCGTTTGAGACGCTCCTATTACCCTCTGCAATATAATAAACACACGATACCTTGCTAAGGTTCCAACACCTTTACTAACAAGCTTTTAGTTATATCGAAAAGGGGAAACAGTTTACAAGTCATACACTACATGCTAACATATCATTCTAACAGAATATCTAGACAGAAATATACAATAGCATCACAATCCTATACTATAACAGAGAGAGAGAGTATGGCCAATACAAACAGAGAACAAGTTGGTTACAGAGAATTACTTACACACACTGGGAACGATCGCTGCGCAGCTTCTGGTACCAGCTCCAAGTTAGTCAAGTTGAAAACCGTTTGTGGAGAGTGAGAGAGCTGCCCAGGCTGGCTGATCTTATATACACTGCGTACAGTACACTACAAAGGGACCTATAATCTCATTGTTCATTGGACACAGGAATGTCTCCTCGCATCATAACAAAAGGTCATAGGTTAGTTTGAACAGGTGGGCTGTGACTATATCAAACTGCTCAGGTGGGAGGGAATCTGAAGATTCCCGCCGCATGGGTAATGAATCGCAAATATAGTAAATGTCCAGAAAATACTAATGGCCATAACTATACGCAGGAGCGATTAATCTTTACCTAACCAGCACCGGATTGTTTCTAATAAAATGTTCTTTAGTTAGGTACCAGACACAGCTGCTCAAACCCTGTCTGACCCTTCGTACCATACAAAGAGGAATTCCTCTGTCCAGCGACCCTTTACATTAAACAAACTTAGTCATTATTAAGGGGAACATTATCTATAAAACATACTATTTGGTTTTATTATTTAACATTTGAGTCGCCCGCTAGACGCACACAAACTCTACCGTAAATGCACATACCACGCGCCAATGCGCACGGCCGTAGAAGCTCCATTACGCAGCTGCGAGTATCCGCACGCACGGGAGAGAATGTGCACGTGCAGCGGGCAAGCGCATGAGGTGAATATATGGCAACGTGCAGCATGATATTTTTCCGACTTTGACAGTCCACCCTTTGGCAGTCATCAATAACTGCCACTTCCTAAAACAGTTCAAAAGAAAAATATATGTCATAATGCAAATACAATTTTATGATTGGGTAAAGGGAGGAGAGGAGCAGGTGGGAAAAAAGGTATGACCTAGTGAGATAGTAGAAGCATGTGTGTATGAATCCATGTTTGAGGGGTCATGTATCATCGTGCCGTACGTGTTTTAAATCAAGCTTCGAGGTATTGCGAAGTATACATTTGAATTCCTTCTTATCCCGTATTACGGGTCTGTGGATGGGCTGTCAAACTTTACCGAGCTCTTTTCAGCTTTTAGTTGTAACAAAATGGGGGAGCACATTTTAGTTGATGATACATGAATGGGGGGATATGTGAGTGCTGATATCTGTGCCTATATTCCCTATTGACTATGTGTGTCATTACCTGAAGGTTGTAGAAATGAAGATAAGAAGCAATTATGGTAAATGCAGTCATAAACTATGTGAGTTTAATATACATTTGCCGATTGAGGTCTTGTCTTGTGTCTTGTCTCGATGTACATGTTGACTGTAGTCTCCTGATGCTTTTGCTATAAATGACGGCAAAAGTTTTTCCATTGTCCAGAAAGTTAGTCACTAAAATATTTGGGCTATCGTAAAATTTAAAGTCACTAGGGAAATTGGGGCTTGTAGCATAGTTCATCAATGGTCTGTATAAAAGAGGTTGTCAAATTCTTCTTCCAAGCGGATGTCTTTGTACCTTGGAGGAAAACAAAGGAGAAACGGGTGAAAGAAACGGACCGTGGAATCACATTTTCATCACAACATTGTCTCTATCGTTGGGTCATAAATCAGATTAGTTGTTGTTAGTACAGTGTCCTCGCTCCTCAGACTCATCACCCTGGTATTACTTTTACGCTTCGCTAAAACCCGAACGCATCTAAATATCAGGCCAACCAATATGACGACTCCCAGAATACACAAAAGAAATTTCCCTACATCTATAATAATACCTTGGGCCCATTCTCCCAAGCCCGAGAACCAATTTCGTGGGTTCAACCATGACACCCAACTGGTCAGCTCATTACCCACAGCAGCGAGTGTGAGATTGTGTTTCCTTCGAAACTCCCACTTTAATTGCAAAATGTCATCCATCTTTTGGTCTATGACCTCGGCTGGGTCCTCAGTGCTGTTTGTAATATACGTGCAGCATTTTATTCCATATTGAGTTGCTAGGGTAACACAATACCCGCCTGTCACAGCTGTGAGGTAATTAAGAATCATCCTATGCTGAACCAGTTCTGTTTTGTAGGCTTGTAACTCTTTCCCAGTGTACCTGAATGTGTCGTCATACATTTCGGTGATATTGTCTAATAAATTTGCAAGCGCAGATATATATTTATAATTTATCACTCCTCTGGCGGTACGAGTGATATCTAACGCGAGTAGGAATTGAATCCCGGTGGATTCATGGATCAGATCAGAGGCTGAATGCTCTGTCCTCTCTATCAGGTGCCGTTTAACGACGTGCTCGTAATGAGTATGAGTATAAGGAGCTTGGGCACTGCGGTGAATATCTTTCATTTTGTTATGGGTTACAGTCATTACTTCAGGCAGTACTTTTCCAATATAGCACAATCCCTCTGAGTTTGGGGCAAGCCACTTATACGCCTTCCGCATATGAAATATGCATCATCGGGGAGAACATATGGGACGGAGTATGACATTATCATGTTACAAATTTTCCATGTGAAATCTCCTAACCCTAACTCTCCCATCTGTTTAGTACACGTATCAGGTTGTACGATATGTGCACAGTATCCTGGTGATACTTCTCCAACTCGCATGGTCCTACTTCCTAAGGTGTACCTATACCGGAAATATTTTCCATGGTCGGCTATCTGGCGTATAAGTTCTGTGTCTATGGGCATTCTGTCGGGTCTGTATGAAAAGGTCATGGTTTGATTACTCCATGACACTTCCCAATTTCCCGGCTTTCGGGGATTGGAAATGTTAAAGCACACTAAGGACCTATCCACATGATATTGGTGGAGCTTCAAACTAGGAGGACTAGAGATATTAAACCTCTTGTCCACCGGCCTCCCACCACTTAGCTCAAGTACCTCTCCTACAGTTAAAGGGAATGGTACTAGTCCTGATTTGCTATGGCCTTGAGGTACTTGAGAGCATACCCAACAGTCTGTCTGGTTTAACACTTTACCCACTAAGGAGTGATAGTCACTCAATGGATGCCGGTCCATGTGGACATTAAAACTGGACTGACATTTCTTGATGCACCCATCCTCAACTATATTGTCACAATGCCTACAGATGCAGTTCTCTTCAGCTAACAATCCTTCACAATTCCTTCTATTGTCAATGCTACCAGATCGTTTTCTGATACTCGCCTTTACTCGGTGATTATGTTGTTCTTGGAAATCTACGCCTGCATCCTGGTCATGAGAACCCATTCCCGATCCTTTCTCGACCTCCATGGTACTCTCACCGAAACAGACTGCTCTGGTCAACATCATGGTCAACAGGAAAATCCGGATCACAGTCTCTTGGGGCAAGTCCATCTTAGAGGAGTAAAAGGAGAAAAATAAGAAGGGGGAAAGGAAATAGGAGGGGGGTGGGAACTGGAGAAAATAACAAATGGGAAAAAGAAATCTGGCTCGACAAGCTTCTGGTCTTATTATTCTCAGCGCTCAGGTGTCGTCTCAATCCTCCCTGAACAGACACTCTAGTGATACAACCTCTACCGTCTGTTCTTTATCACGGGACCTCTCTGGGTCAGTGACCTCTTTACAATGAGACGAATGGATCCAAGTCTCTCTCTCGGCAACCTTCAATGCTGTTGTGCTGGTCAATAAGACTTGATATGGCCCTTCCCATCTGTCAATAAGGCAACCTGAGCGTAGAAAATTCCGTATCATTACATAATCCCCAGGTTCAATGTCATGACAATTACTGTCTGGCAGATCAGGAATCACCAACTTTAGATTATCATTCTGATTCCTCAATTGCTTACTCATCTTAACCAAGTACTTTACAGTTACTTCATTGTTACATTTCAAATCATCCTGGGGGTTAATCATAACATGAGGTTGTCGACCAAACAGAATTTTAAAAGGAGACAGATTAAGAGGGGACCTGGGAGTGGTTCTGATGCTGTATAATACAATTGGCAAAGCTTCGGGCCATAACAGTCCTGTTTCAGTCATTACCTTGCTCAATTTATTTTTAATAGTGCTGTTTACTCTTTCCACCTTCGCACTCGCCTAGGGGCGATACGGAGTGTGCAGCTTACTATTAATTCCCATCAACTTACACATTGTTTGAAAGACTTCACCTGTGAAATGGGTACCCCTATCACTTTCAATGATTCTAGGGATACCATACCTACACACAAATTCCTGCACAATTTTCTTTGCAGTAAACACAGCGGTATTTGTGGCCGCGGGAAATGCTTCGACCCAATTTGAGAATACATCAATACAGACCAAAACATACTTTAAATTTCTACAAGGTGGTAATTGTATGAAATCAATCTGTATTACCTGGAAAGGGATATCTGTCGGAGGGATATGGGATGGCTCTGTCAGTATTGCCTTTCCGATATTCTTCCTCAAGCAGGTGAGACATGTCATTGCTCTTTTACCCGCCTGGGAGGAAAATCCTGGGGCGCACCAATAAGCTCTTACTAGCTTACACATTCCTTCTTTGCCTAGATGAGTCAGCCCGTGTGCTGCTTCCGCTAGACTTGGAAGGTATGCTCTGGGTGCCACTGGCTTACCATGTCCATCTGTCCAGAGTCCTGAGGACTCCTGGCCATATCCTTTTGACCTCCAGACTGCCTTTTCCTGTGGGGAACACAAATTTTGCATTTCACACAATTTCTGTGTGTTTACAGTATTAAATACCATCAGTTGTGTACTGTCTGTTTGTATGGGGTTACTAGCTGCTGATTTAGCAGCTTCGTCTGCTCGGCTGTTACCAAGTGATACCGGGTCTTGGCTATATGTGTGAGCTTTACACTTGATAACAGCCACTCTGTCGGGTTCCTGTATCGCTGTTAGAAGTCTTTTGATGTGTGCTGCATGCGCTACGGGTGTGCCAGCTGCCGTCATGAAATTTCTGAGGCGCCATAGGGCCCCGAAATCATGGAGTACTCCGAAGGCGTACCTAGAATCTGTATAAATATTGGCTGACTTGCCTTTAGCCAATTCGCATGCTCTGGTTAGGGCAACCAGTTCAGCAACTTGTGCTGAGTGTGGTGGGCCTAGCGGTTCTGCTTCTATGGTACCTTGGTCATCTACGACTGCGTATCCAGTACACAAGTCTCCCGAGTCCGTCTGTCTGTGACAACTACCGTCAGTGTAGAAAGTAAAATCTACATCTTCCAGTGGGTTGTCACTGATGTCAGGCCTTGCCGTGAAATTTTGGGTCAAATATTCCATACAATCATGCGTGTTATCCCCTGTATTAAATCCTCCTTCACCATCACTCTCATCCTCCACCCTTTGTGCCTGTCCAGGCACACCTGGGAGATACGTTGCAGGATTTAATGCGCTGCATCTCCTTATGGTGATGTTTACGGGGGCCATCAATGCCAATTCCCATCTTGTAAACCGCGCTGATGAGACGTGTCTGATTTGGGCCGAATTCAGTAAGGCTGACACTGCATGTGGTGTATGAATTGTGAGTTTGTGTCCTAGCACTACATCTTCGCTTTTTGTGACTAGCAATGCTATTGCTGCAACGCTTCGCAAGCATGTGGGGAGGGATCGCGCTACCGTATCTAGCTGAGCGCTATAGTAGGCTACCGGCCTGCTGGCATCACCATGCTTCTGGGTTAAGACACCTGCTGCGCACCCAGCACTCTCTGTTCCGTATAGCTCAAAGGGTTTCCCATAGTCAGGCATACCTAATGCTGGTGCCTGCGTTAGGCACTGTTTAAGTCTCTCAAATGCCATCTCAGATTCGTCTGTGTGCAAAATCCGATCAGGTTTGTTTGAGGAGACCATCTCCTGCAAAGGTAGGGCTAGTATGGAAAAACCTGGGATCCAGTTACGGCAATACCCACACATTCCTAAAAATGTTCTAATCTGTTGCTGGGTTTGTAGCAGGGTCATGTCACGAATTGCTTGAATTCTATCAGCGGTAAGGTGTCTCAGTCCTTGTGTTAGACAGTGTCCCAAATACCTCACACGGGTCTGGCATAATTGTAACTTGTCCTTGGAAACCTTGTGTCCTGTGTCTGAAAGATGAAACAGGAGTTGTTTCGTATCTCTCAGGGACGCTTCCAGTGAATCTGAACACAGCAGTAAATCATCCACATACTGTATCAATATTGATCCACTCTCTGGTTGGAAAGACTGTAAACAATCATGCAGGGCCTGTGAGAAAATACTTGGACTGTCTATGAAACCTTGTGGTAAGCGAGTCCAAGTGTACTGAACTCCTCTGTATGTGAATGCGAATAAGTATTGACTGTCAGGGTGCAGAGGTACCGAGAAGAAAGCGGAGCAGAGGTCAATCACAGTGAAAAATTTGGCAGTGGGAGAGATTTGCATAAGGATGACAGCTGGATTTGGCACTACGGGGAATTGACTCAACTATTTTGTTGATCCCTCTTAGATCCTGCACTAATCTGTAACCCCTCCCCCCACTCTTTTTAACAGGGAAGATGGGACTATCGGCAGTGCTGGACGTTCTTACCAGAATGCCCTGTTGTAGCAAGCGCTCTATTACAGGGTAAACTCCTAACTCCACCTCTGGCTTCAGAGGGTATTGTGGGATTTTTGGAGCTATCCTACCATCTTTTACTTGCACAACTACTGGGGCTAGGTTTGCCATCAATCCAGTGTCTTGTCCATCCTTGGTCCAAAGTGATTCCGGTATCTGGGAAATCATTTCCTCTACCTTGGACGGGCACCTATTTACAACAACAGTGTGTGACATTAATCTTGTTGGGGAGTCTAGCATATCCTGCGCTTCCTGAGCGTGGTTTTCGGGTATGTCCAAGAACACACCTTCAGGAGTACAGTATATGACGCATCCCATTTTGCACAGTAAATCTCTCCCTAGGAGATTAGTCGGAGCCGATGCAGCCAGCAGAAAAGAATGCTTGGTATGCAAAGGCCCTATCGTAATCTCTGCAGGTTTGCTTAAAGGGTAGTGCTGTACTACTCCTGTTACTCCCATGGCTGGAATTGTTTTACCAGTGGTTCTCATGCCCACGGTCGAATTTATCACTGATTTGGCCGCCCCCGTATCTACAAGGAAATGTAGAGATTTACCAGCTACATCAATTGTGACCTCGGGTTCACTTCCAAGGCTCGCAATTAATTTTACTGGCTGCAGATTACAGGTGTGGCCTCGCCCCTATGGTGCGTGGTGGCCTCCCTGCATTGCGCTGGCAACTATTACCTGTGAAGGGGGTAAATGGGAACTATCAGTGATTTGCCAGTCTCTTTTTGGGGGGATACCTTTTTGTTTCCCCTGCGTGTGGCTCATAACTCCGTCTCTGCGGTCCTTGATCCCAATTTCGTGTGTCATGTCGTTGTCTAGGGGGTTGATATGATTTTTGTGCATTTTTCGATCTACAATCTCGTGCAAAATGTCCCTCTTTATGACAGTAATAACAAGTTACCACATTTGACTTACCCACAGGGGTCGGAGATTTATACAGAGGTGGCCTTGTGGTCAGGGCCTGTATACTTACGGCCATTAATTTATCACTTTGTGACTCCCTGTGTCTGGTGATATTCCGATCATGATCAATAGCGGCCTCTCTCAAAGTAGCCACCGACAGACCTCGCCAACATGGTTGGGTGGTCTGTACCCTCGTCCTCAATACTTCCTTTAAACCATCCATTAACACAGATACTGCTACTTCTCTATGATTCACATTTGTCTTAATGTCTTCTATGCCTGTATATTTAGCCATATCCTGTAGTGCCCGATGAAAATAATCAGCAGCTGTTTCTCCCTCTTTTTGTTTGATGGAGAAAATTTTGTTCCATTTGACAACAGCTGGAAAATACTCTTTTAACTGTAAATTTATTCTTTTTACATTATCTTGGTTGTACACGTCCGTAAGGGGTACCTCTTCATCTCATTTACAGTCAGCTATAAATCTTGCTGAGTCGACATTGGAGGGTAAACATGCCCTCAGCAATATCTGCCAGTCTTTGTTATTGGGCTCCACAGTATTTCCTAGCTCTCTAATGTATTCCTGGCTTGCAACTAGATCTTTCCTGGGATCAGGGAATTCAGACACCATTGATCTTAATTCCATTCGGGAAAAGGGGCAGTGCATGGCGATGTGTCTGAGAGGAGTGACTCCTGAAGTGTCAGTTTTCCCATTTGGCACTGCAATTACCCTAACGGGATTAAGTTCAATAACATCATCCTGAGTAGATTCTACAGCATGTGGTGAAATGGTTTCAGCATAGTGTATGGTGCCGTACTTACCAGTTGATACGACCTCACCTGTCCCTCCACTAGGGGCCTTTGATACTGCTCTTACTGGTTGGGACGTGCCCACTGTTGTTTCTGCTATGGTGGCTGCTAGAGAGAGTGCCGATATTGTTGTTGGCTCATCTTCTTGGTCACAATCCTGGGAAAAGTTTAAAACAGGGTACAGCTTGCACGGGTTAATATTAGCATCAACAATCTTGGTTACATTATTCTTAACATTTATACAGTTACTAAGTGCATGTTTATCATTCACCAGTGTGCCATTCTCTGTAACCACCTTCTCTCCCGTTATGTATGGTGGTGGTGGCGCGGTGGCTATCAGTTTTCTGATAGGGTTAGATCCAGCCGCTTGAGCCAATCCTCTTTGTATTTCACCTTCCTGTTGCCATAACTGTAAATAATCATAATGTTTGATCCGTCTCTTTGCAGATTTAATGAGACATATCCTTTTCCTTAGATTCTGTAACACCTCGGGACTAAAACTGCCTACCCGTGGGAACTTTTCCCCATCATGCACAGTCATTCTTTCCCATTCATCGCACAAAACTTCTGTGTGTGAACCGTATTTCTCACACATTACATACCTTGCCGACCCGATTGGTCGGTTTACTAAGTCAACCCGAACCGAGGTTGATCGCCCCCTACCTGAACAACTGGCCCCCATCTTTGCAGGTGTTGCTTTCACTACCTCTGACCTTCAAATCAGGGTCTTCAGCGAACCCTTACAAAAACCAAGATGTCCGGGGTAGGCCGGCGGCGGAAGTTTACCGAGTCCTCCACTCACTCGCCCACGTCGACCAATACGCCCTCACACTGCCCTAGCGCTGGCGTACTCTACCTAGGGCCCCTGCGACCTGAACCTCTATTTACTGGAACATGTGGGTGTGATCCGAAGAGCACTTAACCCTTTCCAGTAACTATTGGTTGTTGGATAGTTCCCAAGTGACCAGCGAACCTCCCTTAAAATAAAAAAAATTACACAAATCACGTTAGAATGTACAAATAGCGTTTATGACCCCTCTAGCGTACGTAAATGGTACTGGGTCAAGTTACTAACTAATGCACACAATTACGTGCTGTACAATCGTTCTGCACATAAGCAACTAATCTTATGTGCGGAGCGACCAGTGGAATCGAAAATTGTGGCTGCGAATTCCTTCAGCCAGAGCTTAATGGCCTATATGGGTACCGCACCAACCCTTCCTGGTGTTGTGCTCCTTTATTCTTTATCTATAGCGGACTTCCTAGTCTGCTGTACCTAGACCTCCTGATCTGTTTCTGGACCTCCTGGTCTGTGCTACCGTAGACCTCCTGGTCTGCTATACTCTAATGCTCTTTTTTTAAATGTTTAACAAGGGATGCCTCCCAAGCCACCGTGCAGTCACTTACACGTATGTACCTCACGAGAACTCGATGATTTCCTGTGGTTCAACCCCAAAAATTAGAAATTTATATATATATATATATACACACACTCTTTCACCTCATATACTCTTTACTTTCGTTTCTGCGCAGAAATCCCTTTCATTCAGTATCGCAGGCTAATCCCGAGGAGTTGCAACTAGAGAAGGATCTATTAGCTTAAAATTTTGGACACTGAGATTGGTTTGCGCTATTATCGCGTTTGCCTCCTTATCGCCTAACTAAAACAATACTATCGTGTTATTTGTATTATGTGGGCGTACCCAGACGCTCCGTTGCGTAATATACGCTCCGTGCGTCGGCCCTTGCGTCGCGTACGCTAGTCCCGCCCTTTGCTAGAGACACATGTATGCAAGCCAGGTATATCCACAGAAATACAATTAACACGTTTATATCAATGTAGATGATCTTTAACTGTAATCATCTACCGAACACCACACCGAACTTCCTTGTATCTTAGGCAAGCCGTGCGCGTGTTTTACAAATTATTCCTTAACGTATTAATATTACTTTTAACTACCAATAGCAACAAATCTTTCTCAGCACGTTATCAATTGTGAAATGGCAAACAGGAAAGTGAGGTGTGAAAATACACAAATGAAAAGAAATACAGGTGTGTGCGTGCGTGCGTGTGTACGCAAAACAGAAATAAACAGTTTTAAAAGACAATAGCGTATTGTTCTTACCTCCGGTTCCGGATTCCACCAGCACTCCTTCAACGTAGCGAAACAGACGCTTATCTAGCCAGCACTACTGTATCCCGATACGAAGGGATACTGCCTTCCCGCCCTTGCTGACAGATAAAGTCTGTGTTCGCTAGTGCGGATATGTGGAGGACGGACGAGCCGCCAATTGATAAAGCTAATAATTTATCTTATAACATTCACTATATATGGGTAAGAGACTCAGTACGCAATTGGCGTGTGGGGTACCGTAAGGGTACGCACTTAGCGTAGCATACGCTCGGCCGTGATCGAGACGCACATGCGACACGCTCGCTCACAGCTTAATGCGTGGTGTCGAGCACGCTATAGGCGGCCGACTACCGTAATGCTACGCTACCAGCTTAGCGGACGCTCGAGTCCACGAGGAGAACACGAGCGGCGCAGACGCTCACGGGATGACAATCAGTAAACCTTGAATGTAACACACAGAAAGGATACTCTTATACTGTAAACCTTGTACTGAAATACTGTAGCGATGTAACGCTGCTTAACCTTGTTAATGCTAAAGCTGCTTGAGCGTTTGAGACGCTCCTATTACCCTCTGCAATATAATAAACACACGATACCTTGCTAAGGTTCCAACACCTTTACTAACAAGCTTTTAGTTATATCGAAAAGGGGAAACAGTTTACAAGTCATACACTACATGCTAACATATCATTCTAACAGAATATCTAGACAGAAATATACAATAGCGTCACAATCCTATACTATAACAGAGAGAGAGAGTATGGCCAATACAAACAGAGAACAAGTTGGTTACAGAGAATTACTTACACACACTGGGAACGATCACTGCGCAGCTTCTGGTACCAGCTCCAAGTTAGTCAAGATGAAAACCGTTTGTGGAGAGTGAGAGAGCTGCCCAGGCTGGCTGATCTTATATACACTGCGTACAGTACACTACAAAGGGACCTATAATCTCATTGTTCATTGGACACAGGAATGTCTCCTCGCATCATAACAAAAGGTCATAGGTTAGTTTGAACAGGTGGGCTGTGACTATATCAAACTGCTCAGGTGGGAGGGAATCTGAAGATTCCCGCCGCATGGGTAATGAATCGCAAATATAGTAAATGTCCAGAAAATACTAATGGCCATAACTATACGCAGGAGCGATTAATCTTTACCTAACCAGCACCGGATTGTTTCTAATAAAATGTTCTTTAGTTAGGTACCAGACACAGCTGCTCAAACCCTGTCTGACCCTTCGTACCATACAAAGAGGAATTCCTCTGTCCAGCGACCCTTTACATTAAACAAACTTACAGTCATTATTAAGGGGAACATTTTCTATAAAACATACTATTTGGTTTTATTATTTAACATTTGAGTCGCCCGCTAGACGCACACAAACTCTACCGTAAATGCACATACCACGCGCCAATGCGCACGGCCGTAGAAGCTCCATTACGCAGCTGCGAGTATCCGCACGCACGGGAGAGAATGTGCAGCGGGCAAGCGCATGAGGTGAATATATGGCAACGTGCAGCATGATATTTTTCCGACTTTGACAAGTGAGTCATTGCTGGGCCACTGGCAGTGAGGCAGGGATGTGCCACTGTCAGTGAGGCAGTAATGTGCTGCATTTCTGTCAGTAATATGTATTAGTTACAGATGGTCATGTGACAGTTGGAAGTTTGCGGTTACACTGGTCGAAAGAAACACACATTGGTTTTCAGTACTTTGTTCTTTGGAACATACAGCATAAGATAGCACTGATCTGGCTTCCCATTTTAAACAATGCTTTGTTTCATTGCACATTTGTATATTAAGTGATACTATTTGTTTTGTTATTAAAAAAAAATTCTCAGCATTACATTTGGTCTCTATTTAAAATGAACCTGTCATACTAAGCCATCTGGCCTTAAGGGAAAAAGGGTCTATGTACTAAGCAGTGAAAAGAGTGGAGGAGTGAGCCAGTGGAGATGGTGCCCATGGCAACGAATCAGCATTGAAGTAACATTTATAATTTGCATTCTAAAAAATTATACAGAACAGCTGATTGGTTGCCATGGGCAATTTCTCTAATAGCTGACTTCTCCACTCTTTTCACTGCTTAGTACATCTTCCTAAGCACTGAGTTGATGCGCTGTGTGTTCAGGGGGACATCGCTGGAGGGGGAGCTTTTTGCTCCCCGGCTTCGGCAGACAATATGTTCTTAAATCTTGTCGATGTCCCTTCCTGCTTCGCCTAGATAAGCAGGAAGTGTATAATATATTTACCCTTTTATCTTACCAAGGCTTAAGATGGGTACACACTAGTGACTAGGCAATATGTCCTTCAATCCAGCGGATCAGACCGACCTGTTACATCGTCTAGATTGTACTGGCTGCACACCTGACAGGACAATCCTGGCAACAACCAGATGCAGGAGATTGCGGCCGTGAATATGTTGCACAGTCTTGCGATATATTGTTCATAGTGTACAGCATGGCAAATATATCGTTATATTGGTTTTGCCATTGGCTGGATACACACTTCGTTATGTGTGTACCCGGCTGTGGTACTTAGATCCCAAAGGTCTGAACTTCCTTTTCCTGTGTACTCACACTTACTTGGTTTCTGCCCAGGTGCTCTTGACCTACTCACATTACTCTGGCCTATTATTATTATTAATATTTTCTCTTACGTCCGAGAGGATGCTGGGGTCCATTTTAGTACCATGGGGTATAGACGGTTCTGCAGGAGCCTTCGGCACTTTAAGACTTTTCAACAGTGTAATCTGGCTCCTCCCTCTATGCCCCTCCTCCAGACCTCAGTTTAGAAAATGTGCCCGGGAGACTGGCTGCACATCAGTGAAGCTCTACTGAGTTTGACTGAAAAAGACTTTGTTAGGTTTTTTATTTTACAGGGAAGCTGCTGGCAACAGCTTCCCTGCTTCGTGGGACTTAGGGGGGAAGTAGGAACCAACTTCTCAGTTAGTTTAATGGCTCTGCTTCCGCTGACAGGACACCATTAGCTCCTGAAGGGTACTGAACACAGCCCTTGCCTGGCTGCTGCTCACTTCCTCAGCACTGCCGCCACCACCTAACAGAGCCAGAAGTCAGAAGGCTGGTGAGTATTAACCGGAGACCTGCAGAGAGGGGCCCTCCGGTCATCATGGCAGCATAAAGGTACCAGCACAGCGCGGGACGCTGCGCAGCAACATGTCTCTCAGCACAGGGTGCAGGGCGCGCTCTGAGAGACATGATAAATCCTTACTCTCACTGGCAAAATGTACATACATGTGAGCCGCTGATGTACACTACCCCCGCCAGTATAAATATTACTGTGGCTGAACAGCGCCATTACAGGGGGCGGGGCTTCACCTCAGAATTGCTTGTAACACTCATTTGGCGCCATTTTCTCCTCACAGAGACGCCGGAGCGCTGATCCTACAGACTGCTTGTCCTCACACATCGCTGATACAAGTACCAGGGTGTCATAGAAGGGGAGGGGAGCATATAATTTATTGAAGTCTGCAGGCTTCACATTGGATAAAAAGCGCTGTTTTGGTATATATGTATATGCATTGTATGTAATACATATAGGGCGCGTGGTGTGGACTGGCAATCCCCTCTGGGTCTCTGACAGACTTTAGGTAGATCTGTCCCCAATAGCTCCCCTGTGTGTGAGTGGTGTGACTGTACACGTGTGTAACAGGTCTAGAGAAAGTTCTTCCCCAGAGGAAACTATTTTGGAGGCACAAGAGTGTTCTAAGCCTGTGTGGGTGTGAAAGCTGCAGAGTAATATGTAAATTCTCTGAGTCTGAACAACAGACAAAGCAAGACAGTCTGTGGAGGGTGCTCTGTTTGCTGATTCCTCCACGTCACCCACTCGGGGCCCCTCCTGTTCCCAGAAAAGGTCCCTGACCCAAATTATGCAAAGGGACACTGACACAGATTCCGACACTGAAGTCGACACTGGAGATTTGAGGGGGGTTGATCCCAAACTGGCTAAGAGCATTCAATGTATGATAGTCACTATAAAAGAGGTGTTGGAATTTCCTGACACAACACCTCCACCTGAGGAAAAAGATTATTTTAAATTAATTAAAAAACAGGTGGTGACTTTTCCTCCGTCTAAGGATAGCGTACCCTTTCCCTGAAGAGGATAGGCGTAAGTGGGAGTCACCCCCAATGATAGACAACCTCAGTCTCTAGGTTGTCAAAGAAAATCATTTTACCTGCCCCAGGGTCAGCTTCATTAAAAGAACCTGCTGATCGCAAATTAGAGACGACTTTAAAGTCCATCTATGTTGCTACGGGTACGTTACTCAGGCCCGTTATGGCTTCTGCGTGGGTAGGTAACGCAGTGGAAAAGTGGGCAGACAATTTAATTGTCAATATTGACACGGTTGATAAAGATGATATGCTGCAAATTCTAGGTCATATCAAAGATTCTGCAGGTTACTTGGTTAAGGCTATGAAGGACATAGGCTTACTGGGCTCAAGGGCCTCTACTATGGCGATTTCAGCCGCAGGGCGCTCTGGATCCGCCAATGGAATGCTGATGCTGAATCCAAAAGAAATATTGGGTGCTCCCCTACAATGGTGAGGTCCTCTTTGGAAACTAGATGCCATGATATCAACTACTACATCTGGCAAGTCAGCATTTCTGCCGTCGGCAGCTACACTGGCTAAAAAAAAAAAAGTATATAATTCTCAGACTATACAGTCCTTTCGGCCCAACAAGTATAAAAAGGCTAAGAGTACCCCTTTTGTCACAGGAAAAAGGAGAGGAAAAGGTAGAAAATCTACAACACCGTCAAGCTCCCAGGAGCAGAAGTCAGCAACTACTTCTGCAAAAGCCACAGCATGACGCTGGGACTCCTCTGCGGGAGTGCGATCGGGTGGGGGCACGTCTTTTATATTTCAGCCAGGTCTGGCTTCACTCAGACCTGGATCCTTGGATATTACAGATAGTATCCCAAGGTTAAAGGTTGGAATTTCAAGACCTTCCCCATGCCGTTTTTTTTATTCAAATCAGCCTTGCCAGTTTCTGCTCAGGACGGCATAAATGTCCTGAACGCAATACACAAATTATGTCAAGACAAAATAATTGCCTTGGTTCCTGCCAAACAAAGAAACCAAGGTTTTTATTCAAGTCTGTTTGTGGTGCCGAAGCCGTGGGCTCGGTCAGACCGATTTTAAACCTAAAATCTCTGAATCTTTATTTGAAAAGGTTCAAATTCAAGATGGAATCCTTGAGAGCGGTGATTTCCAGCTTGGAAGAAAAGGAATTTCTGGTGTCGGTGGACATCAAGGATGCTTACTTGCATGTCCCCATTTACCCGCCACATCAAGCATACCTGAGGTTTGTGGTTCAGGATTGCCACTACCAATTCCAGACATTACCGTTCGGGCTCTTCACGGCTCCGAGAATATTCACCAAGGTGATGGCGGAGATGATGGTTCTCCTTCGCAAACACGGAGTCAACATAATTCCATAATTGGACGATCTCCTCATAAAAGCGAGATCCAGGGACAAGCTACTCCAGAACATAGCATTGTTCCCGAAGGTGCTTCAACAGCACGGTTGGATCATCAACTTTCCAAAATCGCAGTTCGAACCGACAATGAGATTATCATTTTTGGGAATGATACTGGACACCGAGATACAGAGAGTATTTCTACCGGTGGAAAAGGCTCAGGACATCCAGAGCATGGTCAAACAACATTTGAGACCAAGAACAGTATCAATTTAACAGTGCATTTGCCTGTTGGAGAAAATGGTAGCAGCTTACGAGGCGCTACAATATGGCTGTTTCCATGCCAGGGTCTTCCAGTGGGACCTACTGGACAAGTGGTCAGGGTCGCATCTCCACATGCATCAAAGGATAATCTTGTCAGCGAAAGCCAGAATTTTACTCCTGTGGTGGCTACAAATTTCTCACCTCCTGGAGGGACGCAGGTTTGGGATTCAGGCCTGGATCCTGGTGACCACAGATGCAAGTCTCCGAGGATGGGGAGCAGTCACGCAAGGCGAAAGCTTCCAAGGAAGAGGGTCAAGTTAAGAAACTCGCCTTCACATAAACATTCTGGAGTTGAGAGCTGTGTACAACAGTCTTCATCAAACGGCACACCTTCTTCAAGGTCGTCCCATACAGATCCAGTCAGACAATGTAACGGCAGTAGCTTACATAAACCGTCGAGGCAGAACAAAAAGCAGAGCAACAATGGCAGAGGTGACAAAGATACTCCTCTGGGCAGAAAGACATGCAAAAGCTCTGTCGGCAATTTTCATTCCGGGAGTGGACAACTGGGAAGCAGACTTCCTCAGCAGACACGATCTCCATCCATGAGAATGGGGCCTCCACCAAGAAGTCTTTGCGGAGGTGGCAAGTTGTTGGGGTGTTCCTCAAGTGGATATGATGGCATCACGCCGCACAAGAAGCTTTAGAAATATTGTTCCAGGTCAAGAGACCCACAAGCAATAGCGATAGATGCACTTGTGACCCAGTGGGTGTTTCGGTCGGTGTATCTGTTCCCTCCACTTCCACTTACTCCAAAAGTTCTCAAGATCATCATTGCTCCGGACTGACCAAGGAGGGCTTGGTATCCAGATCTTCAAGAATTATTAATGGAAGATCCTCGGCCTCTTCCTCTTCGCGAGGACCTGTTTCAGCAGGGGCCGTTAGTTTATCAGGACTTACCGCGGTTGCGTTTGACGGCATGGCTGTTGAGCGCCAGATCCTAGCCCGTAAGGGTATTCCCAATGAAATCATTCCCACACTTATTCTGGCCAGGAAAGGGGTAAAGTCCAAACATTACCATCGTATTTGGAGAAAATATGTATATTGGTGTGTAACCAAGAAGTCTCCTGCGGTGGAGTTTCAATTAGGACGACTTCTCCCATTTCTACAGGAAGGTGTGGATGCTAGCTTGAGATTAGGATCTATCAAGGTTCAGATTTCGGCCTTGTTAGTCTTCTTTCAGAAACAATTGACTTCTCTTCCTGAGGTACAGACGTTTGTGAAGGGGGTTCTGCGCATCCAACCTCCCTTTGTGCCTCCTGCGGCGCCATGGGATCTTAATGTGGTGTTGCAGTTCCTTAAATAGGACTGTTTTGAGCCTCTGCAAGAGGTGGAGTTAAAGTTCTCACTTGAAAAGTGGTCATGCTGTTGGCCTTGGCTTCAGGCAGACGAGTGTCTGAGTTAGGAGCTCTGTCACAGAGTCCTTATTTGATATTTCATGAAGATAGGGCTGAACTGAGAACACGTCAGCACTTTCTTCCGAAGGTTGTGTCTTCTTTTCATATCAACCAACCAATGGTGGTGCCAGGAGCTTCTGACACCTCAGCCGTCTCAAGGTCCTTGGATGTCGTCAGAGCGCTGAGGACTTATGTTGCAAGAATGGCTCGGATAAGGAAAACAGAATCTCTGTTTGTCCTCTATGACCCCAATAAGATTGGGGGTCCTGCTTCTAAGAAGACTATTGTGCGCTGGATCAGGGGTACCATTCAGCACGCTCATTCCACGGCAGGATTGCCATTACCGACTTTGGTAAAAGCCCACTCTACATGGAAAGTGGGTTCGTACTTGGCGGCGGCCTGGGGGGTCTCGGCTTTGCAAATCTGCCGAGCTGCTACTTGGTTGGGTGCAAACACATTTGATAAGTTTTATAAGTTTGACACCTTGGCTGCTGACGACCTTCAATTTGGTCAGTCAGTTCTGCAGGAACATTAGCACTTCCCCGCCCGTACTGGGAGCTTTGGTATATCCCCATGGTACTAAAATGGACCCCAGCATCCTCTAGGACGTAAGAGAAAATAGGATTTTAATTACCTGCCGGTAAATCCTTTTCTCGTAGCCCGTAGAGGATGCTGGGCGCCCGCCCAGTGCTCATTTTTCCTGCTGATTACGTTTATATTTTTGCACATTGTTTCATGTGTTCAGTTGTTAACAGCTGTTGCTGTTGCGTTATGCATGCTGGTTGGCATGACTTATGTTAAAGGCCATGTTAGCCGACATGTTGTTTATGGATGGTGTGAGCTGGTGTGAATCTCTCTAAAAGTTTAATAGTAATTCCTCTCTCGAGAATGTCCGTCTCCTCGGGTACAGTTCCTATACTGAGGTCTGGAGGAGGGGCATAGAGGGAGGAGCCAGTTCACACTGTTGAAAAGTCTTAAAGTGCCGAAGGCTCCTGCGGAACCGTCTATACCCCATGGTACTAAAATGGACCCCAGCATCCTCTACGGACTACGAGAAAAGGATTTACTGGCAGGTAATTAAAATCCTATTATTATTATTATTATTATTATTATTATTATTATCCCTATCCCTTATTTATTTGTATTATCCTTTATTTATACAAGGGATCCGCAGCGCCTAGTTGCAGATTACATAAACAAATATGCAAAACAAGAAAACAGTGACTAAAGGTGCATACACGCTGTGTAATATTTTAGTCAACATTGCTAATTTTCCCCCTTCTGAGCAATATTGACTAAAATATTGCCCAGTGTGTATGCCGCAAATGACGGCCAATGCACGTTCCCGGGGGTCGTTAACGATCCTCTCTGTTGGCCTTAGATGCAGGTCCATTTTGGCTATTTCTGCCAAAACTGCATGTACGGGCCGGCCGCGGAGTGACGTCACAGCGATATCATTTGCGGTATCGCTCAGTGTTTACGCACTTTGTCGGGCAGCCTGGGAGGGAAGGGAACTCACTGTGCGATATTGTTCAAGGAGCGTATTGCACAGTGTGTACCCACCTTTACAGTTCAAGACAATATAGTACAAGTACAGGGTATATAAACATATCTGCATCAGCAGTCGACACTGAAATAAGTATTAGGGTGGCAGAAAACTGAGGGATATGGTGCCTTCGCAGGGAGTATGATGATCCTGGCTGCAGCATTGAGGATAGATTGGAGTGGAGAGAGGCATTTGTCAGGGATGCCACATAGGAGGAGATTACAGTAGTCCAGTCTGGAGATGACCAGTGAGTGGATAAAGGTCTTAGTAGCATCCTGGGGGAGAAAGGGTCTGATCCTGGAAATATTTTTGACATGAAAACGGCAGGTTTGTTAAAGTTGCTAAATGTGTGGTTTAAAGGAGAGGGAATAGTCAAGGATTATTCCTAGGAGATAGTAGTGCCATCAATAGATGATAAAATTGTGGGAGGTGAGGGTGGGAAGATGATCAGCTCAGTCTTGGACATGTTCCGTTTAAGAAAGCGCTGGGACATCCAAGAAGAGATAGCAGAGAGACAGTTGGATACATGAGTGAGGAGAGAGGTCGGGGAGGAAAGGTAGATTTGCGTATCATCAGCATAGAGATGATATTGTAAGTCAAAAGAGCTAATGAGTTCTCCTAAAGAGGATGTATAGAGAGAGAAAAGGAGAGGACCAAGAACAGAACCTTTGGGGACACCTACAGTTAATGGAAGTGGGGGGAGGTGGAGACAGAGAAGGAACAGCCAGAGAGGTAGGAGGACAGCC